>NC_086285.1:110027004-111337708 GCF_963924245.1 Chroicocephalus ridibundus
GATGCTGAATTTTATGGATTATTGTTTTATAACAGATAATTGCTCTTTCCTGACTCCTACTTGGTAAATAAAAATGAACATACACACACACCTGCACATACATATGCACACAACCAATAGTTTATTGTTCTTCATCTGGAGCATTGTAAAAAAAAGTCAACTAATTGAATAGTTATCACAAGTCCACTCTTTTCAAAGTTCTACTGTGGTTTTGACATAAAAACAGGTGAAGAATTTATTTCCCTAAGCACAAATCTGTGGACTTAATGTCCTGTAGTTCTGTAGTGGGTTGACCTTTGCTGGCTGCGAAATGCCCACCTAGCTGCTCTGTCACTCTCCTTCATCAACAGGACAGTGGAATAAGATTAAAAAGCTCATGGGTTGTAGAAAAGGCGGGAAGATCACTTAAAAGTTACCATGATGGGCAAAACAGTCTCAACATGGGGATAATTAATTTATCTTTTTATCAATCAAAATAGAGCAAGATGGTGAGAAACAAGACAAAAACAAAAACATCTTTTCTCCACTTCCCCCTTTCTCCAAGGCTCAACTTCATTCCTTCATTTCCAACTTCCCTATCCCCACTCCCGAGTGGTGCAGGTGGATTGCGAATGGGGTGTTGTGGTCAGTCCGTAACGGTTTGTCTCTGTCTTTCCTTTCTCCTCACACTTTCCCCCTGCTTCAGCATTTGTCCTCTCTACGTACTGTAGTCCTTCAGGAGAACTTTTCTTCATCATACGTCCTCCACCATCTGCAGTTTCTGCCAAGGGAACCTGCTCCAGAGTGGGCTCTCCATGAACTGCAGCTTCCTTCAGGAAATAAACACCTGCCCTGGTATGGTTCTCTCTGTGGGCTGCAGGGAAATACCTGTGCCTTCCACTACTAAAACCTTGCCACCTACACAACATACAAGCTTATTCTGCTAACAAGGTCAAAATTTGGGAAGTGCAAGAATTTGCATACACAGTGTCTATTAAGTATAATATAAGTATCTTTAATTATCCTCAAATTCTGTCTGATAAAAAAGACATTTTATATATTTTTCCATGATGGATATCAAATATTTCTACTGATAACATATAAGACTTCATCTTATCTCTTATTATAACTTCTATTGCCTTTGTTCTCTCTGCTCCTCCCAGTCCTTTTGCATTTAAAATTTTTATAGAATCATAGAATGGCTTGGATTGGAAGGGACCTTTAGAGACCATCTCACCCAACCCCCCTGTCATGGGCAGGGACATCTTCCACTAGATCAGGTTGCTCAAAGCCCTATCCAACCTGACCTTGAATGCTTCAATCATGGGGCATTCACAGCTTCTCTGGGCAATCTGTTCCAGTGTCTCACCACACTCATCATAAAAATTTCTTCCTTATGTCAAATCTAAACCTTCCCTCTTTCAGTTCAAAATTGTTGCCCCTTTTCCTGTCACTACGGGCCCTGGTAAAAAGTCTTTCTCCATCTTTCATGTATGCCCTCTTTGTATATTCAAAGGCTGCTATAAGGTCTCCCTGTAGCCTTCTCTTCTCCAGGCTAAACAGCCACAACTCTCAGCCTTTCTTCATAGGAGAGGTGTTCCAGCCCTCTGAACATTTTCATGGCCCTCCTCTGGAACCACTGCAACAGGTCCATGTCTTTCTCATACTGGACACCCAAGAACAGGACACGGTACTCCAGGTGGGGTGTCACAAAAGTGGAGTAGGGGGAGAGAATCACCTCCCTCAACCTGCTGGCCACGCTTTTTTAAATGCATCCCAGGATACAATTGTCTTTCTGAGCCAGCATGTCCAAAAACAAACTAAAGACCAAACAGTTTATAATCAAAACCAAACACAACAAGCTTAAAAACAAATTTATATTTTTTGACACTATTTTTGTTCTGTACTCTGGTTTTATACTTAAGCCAAAAGGAAAATTATTTCCTCTCAAAAATGTTTCCTTATTAGTTCCATTCCTGGAAAAGCTTTCCATTTTTATAATATCCAAAATTACCATTTTTAACGAAGTGTTCAAAAAGAATAGCATCATCTCAAAAAGAATATAAAGCTTGTTCTTCTCTCTGATTACTGAACTCTTACATCTGTCATCAATAAAAAAGAACTTAAAGAGAAAATATCCAGACCTCAGTGCTGATTTTACACTGTAAATCCTCCATAAGCACTTATGACAACCCATTATTGCCAAGTCAATTCATCACGATTAATTTTATTACAAAGATTAACAAATGAATTAAAAATGATTAAACAATGACTTTACAATCTTAACTAGTAAGCTTTAAATACAATCAGGCATAATTTTAGGAAGTAAATCTGTAATAGATTTCTGGAATTAAAATCCTAACTACAAATGGTTTAGCTTTCATAATAGAGATGCATTCTTATAGGATAGGAATAAATTACAGCTGTTAAGAATTAAGTATGTGCACCTGAGGAGTTCTTAAGTGCATTTAATTACGTGGCAACTCTGGACATACATAAAACAGCAAATCCTTTCTTTGCCCCCTGTGCACCATTTCAGCTGCATTTATATAATGGAGACTAAGATGGATTGATGGCTTTGGCATGGGAGTAGTTTACACATAGAACTCACATTCCCCCTTCTCCCATCCCATCCCATAATTTCAACTCTGATGACATAAGTCTCTGTTACCCTTCCCTAGCTGCATTTTCATTGGGTTTTTTTGACTATATTAATTATAGTTTATGTCTTTCCTAGATCTGACATGTTTTTAATCTTTTTCAAGAAGCATATACAAAGCTTTAAAGAAAATACTATGTCTACTCACTAAAATGTTAATAACTTTTTACCTACAATTCCCTAAAAAATGTCAGCAACGTTTTGGGAACTTTGTTCAGTGGAAATGTCATTGGAGACGTAGTATTGTGAATAAATTTATTTCTTCATAAGGTAAGTCATATAGATCTTCACAAATCATGCATTGCTCCTCTTTGCCTTGAGTCTATATTTAAATATATGATTTTCTGGTAAGCCTTACTAGCAGAGGAAGGGCTAATAAGCAGACATGACATTTTAAGGGAATCTTAACTATCTGGATTCATATATCAAACTAGCCAGAACAACTCTGTTTTGATTCTCATTCAATTTCTCTAGTAATCTGTTGTTTTTGTGATGGAAGTACTGCTGTTTCACCTGCTTTATAAATCAAGATCTGGTGGAGACACCCTGGTTTTCTGCAAGATAATATGGCTTTTTATGAGGCATCACTCCTTGTTTTACTTACTGATGCTTGACAAAAAAAATGCATCTTCTTGAAAACTAATTCACATTACTCAGGATACTGAAGATCTCGTAATAAGCAAGTTGCGCTTCAAATGCTGAAGGCTTCCTCATTAAAATATAAAATCACTTCTCTCTCCCTATCCCAACCAAGACCCAAACTGAATCACAATGTTTCAATCGCTCTGGTTAGTATTCCTCTGTACAATCCCCCAACATAAGAATAATCTTTTTTCTGTGTTTGTATGACACAGTATTTAGGGTAGGGGAGTTAATATAAATATATTAAAAAAAAAATATTTTCTACGAGTGGAAAATAATTAGCTGTTTCATTGTGACCCTTCTTGTTTGGAAACTTTTATATAATATTAAAACAAAACAAAACAAAAACAAATAACAAAACCTAAACAAGCCCCTCTCGCCATTTTAGTTTTTAGCCATTTCATAATTGCTAGCTGGTAGCTTCTGCTGAAAAATGAGTGAATACTCTTAGTCTTTACCCTATTTTTCTATAAATACTAGATACCTGTGCAATTATCTGAAGACATTACTACCTGGAGGCACCTTTAAATTTGTGAGTGTATTTATTCCAGTGTAAAACTTCACTTGAAAGAAAGTTCCGCTTCTGCCTTTGGCACCTGGCAGCTCAAAATCTCTCTCATTTCTAAACCCCACTGAGAACTGCAAAGCAGGAATTCCTCAAACTACCTCACTTGAAGGAATCAATCCAGCAAGTGTCACAAGGTGACACATACCTTATGTATTGTGGTCACACTCCAGAGGCTGCCAACTCACCTCTGAAAGATCAGTGAGAAATGTGTTTATATGGGGTCCTGATACACAAACGTAAGCCTGGAGTTTAAATATTGCATCTAGGTGATTTTCTCCACTTATGAAGGAAAGAGTTCTGTGAGGAAAATTAGCACCATAAAACAGCTTTTGTCAAAATGTTATTTTATATTTTATTCCATACATAATTTCCAGTCCTTTATGAGAGTATGTATTAAATGTTCACTATGTCAAGAAAACATATTGTATTATTTCTGTTAAGGGGGTGGGAACTGCGAACAGCTGCTTCTCAGGTAACAGTAACCCCAGGTAGAACTCTAACTTTCTGAAACACTCTGAAAATACTGAATTCTGGCCTTTGCTAGAGAAAAAGAATAATGAAATGCAGAAAAAGGCTGTTTACTTTGATTCAACATCCTTTAGCTCCATTACATAGAAGCCCTTGATGTGCTTTAACCTGACAAACACTTCATAATAGAGTAAAAATGTTGTCAGGTGTAATTATCATTCTTGAATAGGAACAAATGAGGCAATAACTATTTCGAGGTACAATAGGCATGGACTCATTCAGTGAAGAGAATCTTTGGTTATAAAAAAAAATAATCAATATGTAGCTTTAGAAATTTTAAACAATACTTAAGAAATCACAAATAAATAAGGACTCATATTGATTACTTACTCAAATTGTTCAGTTCCACTGACTTTAAATGGTATCAAAATGGGAACCTTTTTTCCTTTTCAGATTTGGGAAAAAAATAATCCCTGCATGCTCTGAACTACAGCTGAAAAGATTCGGCTCTGCAGTGGAGTTAGAAGCACAGGCTCTATATGATGGGTTCAGCTCAATTATGCTGTAACTGAGTGAAGTCTGCAATGCGGACAAGACCTGTGTGGCGTATTCAGCAGTTCAAGGACTGAACCATCCAATTTGTTGAAGATAATGAAATGTGTCATAATCATTCCCACTGCAAATGCTCGTGTGGAGAGGATTTTTCATTGATGACAAACATATGGACTGACAAAGGGAGCAGGTGTGAAATTGACTTAGTTAAAGCAGACCTTCAAATCTAGGCTAACTTCTCTTTGACGTGTCAAACTAGTCTCAGTTCTGCCCTAAAAAGAAATCATACCACACTTAGGGTCACTAATAGTCATCATAATCATACTTAGCGCTTGCATAGGACTTTATGTTTTCAAAGCCTTGTACAAATTTGCATTTCTATCGAATTTGTATGTAGTCTTGCAATTGATGCACCAAACAAGCACTGAAACTGTACACACTTTTCAGAGTGACAGGGCTTCATTTATTTACCATTTTTGGATGAGAACAAAGGGAGAGGAGGATGTAAGAAGGAAAGCTTGGTTTCAGATGGGAGCTGCCAGTCCCTCCTGTTATCTATCAGCTCAGCTTCAGCAAGAGCAGGAATTTCTGGAGTTAATACTCTTCTCCTTTTAGGGGTGAATTAGGAAGAGACATTGGCTCCTAACTCATCCTCCTCCTACCATACATCCCTTTGGAGGGAAGGAAGATAGGGTGGTAAAGAGAGGTGGCACAATGCTAGTTACAGAGTTGAACAGGGAACATAGAAGTCTTGTATGTCAAATATAGAAAACAAAATCTTGAATAGGCTAAAAGAGCAAACCAGGACAGAGGAGCCAACTCAAACGTTCGAGAACTGTGAGCAACATTAGTTTTGCAATTGCACAAAGAAACTAGAGTGTGGGTTGTCTGTTCCTTACAATGAGACACAGATGGCATACTGAGAAAAAGGGGGAGAAATAAGGGGAATAGGGTTTGTTGCTCTTACTGAGCTAGAGAAACAGGCAGTAGGAAGAAATGCTTGTTAAGAGAAACCATCCAACTTTAGCAAATATTAATCCACCAGCTGATGCTCTACCTTGTGTTTCTGTAAAATAAAACCTGGCATAGACAGTATAGCACACAGGGCCTTTTTGATGCTTCCAGCTCTTTGGTGTTCAAATTAAATTGCCTATTTCGAATTGATGGACAAAAGGAAGCATAAGAGAAAATGCGTTCATCCAGAAGAAAAAAAAAAAAAGAGAGGGGAGTATATAAGTTACATAACATGAAAAAATGAATTAAAAGCGTGAATGAGGAGAGCATAGCTGAAAGACTAGAAATAGGAAAGAGAAAGGGAAACAAAACAAAAAAGTAGGCTCAAGACAAAAAGAATTATAGAATAAAATACAAGCCTGTAATAGGAAAGAGATGGGAAGGTTAGAGAGAAACTAAAATTAAAAAGAAGTCATCTTTACCTCTAATTTACAACCATACAGCAAAAAGGGCAAGAAAATGACAAAATAGAACATGTAGCATATGATCAATAATATTAAAGCATTATTATTTTTATCTATTTCATCAGTATTATAATATATTTATTTTCAATAGAGATCTTGGAAAAGGTTTTCACTCTATAGATGGGAGGTTCTTGCAGGCAAAAATCCTGAGTTATATTTTGAAGTTTTACTCTCACAGAATCATATTTGACTGGGTCTGGATAAAGGAGAATGTTATGAAACATTCATGCTTACAAACAGTGCCCTTTTCCATCAAAAAAGCTCCCAAACACTACTATGACAAGTAATAGACCATATTGTATACAGGAATTTAATATGTGACGAAAATGTCTAGACCTAATCACTTGTGATTTTTCTTTGTAACTGATTTTTCACTATGAAAACTCATATCTGAATTATGTTCACTGAGGTATATAGGCACAGAACAAATAAGTAGAATGAAAGTGAAGTGATACAGGATACAAATGCACCTACGTGTGACATTGTCTCTGCCTTAGGTTGCTTTGATGAAGCTGCTTCTAAGTTTCCGAAGTGGTTTATGCAGGAGGAGTTATGAGAGATATCTAGAGGAAATTTATCAATATTTATTCTTACGTCAGTGCTGTAGAAAAATATTTCTCATCTAACATATAATACTCTATATAGTTTTGGGGGTTTTTCTACTGGAATCTGTTATACTTGTGTCCTGACGAAGGGTGGGGGATTCACCTCAAAGTGTGATTTAGACAAACAGTTTGACAATGATCAACTCTGTTTGATATGACTGATGAACACAACTGCTGACATGTGGGCTTCTTTTTTTTTTCCATCTTGTGCTGGTTTTGGCTGGGATAGAGTCACATTTCTTCACAGTAGCTTGTACAGGGCTATGGTTTGGATTTGTGCTGAGAATAGTGTTGGTAACACACTGATGTTTTAGTTACTGCTGAGCAGTGCTTACAAAGTGTCAAGGCCTTTTCTACACCTCACATCACCCCGCCAGCAAGGGGGTTGGAGGTATACAAGAAGTTGGGAGGGGACACGGCTGGGACAGCTGACCCCAATTGACCAAAAGGATATCCAATCTTATATGATGTGTTCAGTAACAAAACTGCAGGGGAGATTGTTGGGGGGGTTGCTGCTCACAGACTGTCCAGGCATCGGTTTGTTGGTGGTGAGCAATTGCTTTCACTTACACCACTTGTCTTTTTTGGGTTTTATTTTTCTCTCTCTGTTATTTTTTCCCTGTTTTCCTTACAAATTTATTATTATTATTATTACTACTACTACTACTACAGCTTTTTTTATTACTAAATTGTTTTTATCTCAACCCATGAGTTTTCTCACTTTTATCCTTCCAATTCTGTTCCCCATCCCACTGCAGGGGAGCAAGCAAGCTGCTGTGTGGTGCTTAGATGCCGGTTCGGATTAAACCACAACAGTTCAGTGTTTTTTTACAACAAATATTGGGTCGCACTTACAAAATGGGTATCCAGACATGATTGACATCTCCAATTTTCCAGTAGGAGCCTCTTCCAGCTTTACAAGAAAGTTGTGTTCTATGTATTAACCACATTTACCCATTTCAGTATCATACATTTGTTTATTGTTTTACTTATTGGCTAGTGAAGTACGAATGTGGAATACTGGTTTTTTGAAATCAGTTAAACATTGTCTGCAACCATCAGAGTGAGTAAGCAACACCTTCAGTGCAGCAGAAATGCCTCTCAGCAGTTAGAGCCACCAGGCTTATCCTGCTAAGAGTTGGCCAGCTGGCAGAAGGCCTTATTTTAAACACAAACATCATGGTTGTAATTGTGTCAGGCAGCAAACAGCCGACAAGTCTCATCCTGCTGTTCAACGGAGGGGACCCCACCTGCAAGGACACTGGGGATAGCCTGAGGGCTACCCAGCTGCAGCTGACAGTACCTCCAGCAACAGCGGTGGAGACACTGACCTCACTTGAGGTTTCCGCACAGGAGTATTTGCACAGTTGCCTTTGAACTGACCCCAGGAGTATACCCCTAGGAAGGTTAGATTGAATGGAAAAGCTGTTTTAGCTCCCACCTTGCCTGAGGAGGACATCCTGCTCAGCCACAGAGCGTTACCATGTCTGCCTTTGAACCTCTTTGTGCACCACCTCCCCTACATGATGTGCTCCTCTGCTGCTCTCATTATCATGGTTCTTGGAGAGAATTAGGTATTGCAGTGACCTTTCACGTATCTTTTGTAAACTTCTATGGGCAGAAAAATCCTCTTCTGCCTGTACTGTATGGGTGGCACCTCTGTAGTTGTTGCATAACATATCACAGCTGAATTAAGTGCAAAATGTCTCACATCCTTAACATAGAAAACAACTGCTAAGTATTAATGGAACAAACCAATAGACAAAAATCTCTTTATATCTGAGACACATTCCAAAAATAATAACAAATAATGCAATCCTCAAGCCACTTTAATAGTTTTCAGTCTTTAAAAAAAATGCATTAAGAAGTGTCATACAGTAAAGTTTATCATCAGTCTTGATCTCATAAATCCAGTAATCTCTGTCAGAAAATCAGTATACAATGTCCACATCTAGTACAGGGAATTTTACAAAATATTAGAGGCAGTTTAAGGAAATGGCTTTCCAAATAATGAAGAGGTTTCATATATGACAGCTAAACAAACAGCACTAAAACATGCTAATTATTTTTCTTGGTTTTCAGAAAAGCCATAAAGGATGCTATCTGGTTACCTATTGGTGACAGCTTGCCAAAATAAAAAACAAACAAACTAAAGAAAACGTGTAAAATCCAGTTTTGGCCACAGCACATAAGGAGGTAGAAGCAAAGTCACTTCATCATCTCACTCTACATCCGTCTTTGTTTAAAGACAGACCTCAGTTACTGGAAAAGTACCATTGTAGCCAATGTATTTGGAGTCTAGGGCAGAGACTAGCAGCTAAGAATCATAGACCTGCAAAGAAAAAACTTGTGCTTTTTTAATGCGTTACTCTCATTCCCCGTCTCTAAGTTGCTCAGTGAGTTACTCATGAGAAGCCGATCACAGATTTCATTCCTAATAACTGACTTAAAATCACACACTATTCACAAGAACCCTCAATATCTTCAGTTACTTTTCCACAGTAGCTAATGTTTTGAGTTGTTTCTCCTAAAGCGTTAAATGTGTGCGTGAGACAAAGAGGGTTGGGGAGTGGGGGGAAAGGAGTGATGAAAGATCAGTTTAACCTAGGGAATAATGAGATCATGTGGAAATACAAGTGCCATTATGTATACCTGTGCATTCACATGATGCTCAAAACAGTGCTTCTCATCATAATATTTCAAAATAAAAACACAATAAAGAAGGAAAGAGCAACATAATCAAGAAGCAAGGACCTTGAAATATTGAGTTAAACCAGCCACAGAAAAATCAAATCAATTGAAAGCCTTGAAGTAACTTGCATCTCTAATATACCGTATGTGCAAGAAATCACTATGTTTCTGGAGTTTCTTTCCCCTTTGGAATGATTCTGATATTGTAATTTATTTGTTTTTCCTAATATTTCTCCTGGCAATGACATCAGTGGTATACTTTTTTCTCAGATAAGTGAATTCATTTCAGATTTTACCCCCAGAGGTCTTTGAGGAATCCCATGAATATATCAAAAGGCGGCTTCGGAGAAAAATCAAACCCTGCATTCTAAAAAATTACAAAAAATTCTTGGACAGATTTCAGTTATGTAAGTCAGAAAAGTCCAGTTGAAATCAATTGCATCAGGCAAGCTCTGTTTTTATCTGCTTTTTTTTCCTTCTGTAAAGTCCAAGCTTTTTTCTGTTCAGCTAGGAATTAAGTCCAGTACAATTTTCTAAGGTTTTGGTTTTCAGTCTTCTATAATGTCTTGCAGAGCTTCTATAAAAAAAGACAAAGTAATAACGTCGGAGAAAATAATAGAAATAGGAAACGCAACCCCTCCCCAAAAAGCCAGTACCTTTATATTTGTTTACAAAATGCATTTCAACCTCTATTCTTAGCAGATAAAGAAGGAGATGAGCTGAAATTGATTGAGGCCGTCTCAGAACAAAACGTCACCTCAGAATTTTTATACTAATAAAAATTACCAAAAGGCATTGTACCAGAGTTATTCTTTGCTGTCTCAAAGAGAACTCAAACATGCAGCTGTATGTCAGACAGGGATTTCCTTCACAATGGGCAGCCAGAATCCTCTGTAGCAACTGGAGGGACTTATGAAGAAAACAGACAAATCTATTTGGATTTAAAGACGACAGATTTCATCTTTACATTCACTTTTACTTTCTTTTAGAAACATAGTAACTGTGTTCCCTAAAAAAAAAAACCCACCAAAAAAAAACCCGACACAAAACAAACCCGAAAGTTTTTGGGTTTTTCTTTTCTTTTTTCTTTCCTGACTGAATGCACTGATATATTGATCAATGATATTTTCTTCCCATATAAAAGATTGGGTACTCACAGCCTGTTAAGAGTTGGCCTTTTTCTGAGAAAAAGTCTAAAATTGTCTTTCTGATGGTTTATTTGTGCCCATTTTTTAAGGACTACATAAGGCCAGCTAAAAGGTCTGGGACAGAGCTTTTTGGAATCAATGGGTAAATGCTAGTTTTCAGTTTTATGTCGTGTCCTAAGATAGGATGGACCACTGAGCAGTCTGGTAATTTCCATTCTGTTGTACAATTGAAAACTTTGTGAACCATTAGCTCCCTAATATCCCTAATTTGGAGACAGATATTTTATTATGTATCTCAACAAATCTCCCTAATCTTAAGGAGAGGCTTAATCATAAGATAAGTACAATTCTACAAAAACATGAGGATGCTGCTGCTTTAAAGTTTGCCTTTACCTGCAACAGATTGAGATAAGAATGAGGTTTTTCATTCATATTTCATGGTATAACGGTAATTTGTTAATACATTTGTTAATTGAAACCACAACCCAACTCTTTTGGCTTGGAAGTGTTCTGCAGATCACTTTATTTTTGTGTTCTGATGACTCTTTCATGGATCAGAAGTACAGGAACAATGCTACAAAAACTGAAGTGTCTTTCTGAGCTCAGGCTTCTTTCATGCCAGCTGACTCTCTGGAGTTCAACCAGTGATCTGTAAAGTAAGCAGTTTTTTCTGGCAGCTTCCCTTTCAGGTCTGATAACAATGAAAACATAGAATCATAGACAACAGACACTAGCTAACTAACTAAAGTATAATTTTTCATTCCAGGCTTATTCTATATTCCAGATAATTCTTTTCATCACACAGCTCAGAAATAAAGCTACGAAATAAACTTTTCTGTCAGTGTACAGTGTTATAAGTAGAAATAATGATAACAATAATTCTGAGAATTAGTCACGTCAGTTGAGGGGCTAAGAAACACGTAGAAAAGCCTCTTAGATGTACTGTTTTCTCTCCTGCTCACAAACATACTTTTCTGAAGAGCAATCAGATTTTTATAAGGGCCATTGTCCTCTTGAGAAGGAAGGTCAGCTTAAGTTGTGGCATTGCTGAATATTTGCTCAGCACTCAAAGGATTTGGTAAAGTTGTGTCTGTTTCACTGACTGTCCTGTGTTGGAGTGAATATTACCCCTGTACATTGGTCTGTCTCCACACATCAAACAGTTACAAGGGCCACAGAGAAGTGCAATAGACTCTCCTCTGGACCACAAAGTAGTCTTAAAAGTGTATAAAATAACATCAAAGTACTAAGCTTTCTTGGCATCCTCCCTGGTATTGAGACTCATATCAAAGCCTCCCACACTAGTATGGGTGAAATCAGACACAGGTACTCACTCTGAATCTCAACTTACTTTCGTCTCCTTATAACACACTATGGCTCTAAAAATCTATCCACAAAGTTAAGAATCATGTCAAGATGTGCAAAGAACCATTCCCCTCTTTTCCTTATCTCAGGCAGAGAAGTCTGCCTCAGGGTCTAGGGCTTTGTGCACTGAACGTATTCTCAGGCTGAGTAGAACTAAAGATTTCCCTTCCACAGGGAGAATAACTCACAATCAGGCCACTGCAGCCAGATTGCATTGCACGTTATTGATACAAGATGCTACAAACGAGACCAGAAAATTTATGGTTCAGAAAACCATAGATTTATCTTTAGTGTCTAGGGGAAGAATCACACCACAAAGTGAAAAAAATCTGAATTATACAGAAATATTTTTAATTCAGTTTGTTTTAAAACATCATTTTCATGGCTCTTGATGTATACATTGTATTGTTAATATTTTCTGTATATGACTGATTTAATTATGATTTAATTAACATGTCAAAAGTGACATTCTGTACAATACTCCCAGAACTCACACTTTCATATAACAGATACATGGTACTTATGAGGGCTTTTTCTAATATTAATATTTCTTAAGCTAACTGATCAGAATGTCTGACAGGGACAGGCTTTAACTAGTGATCTGATGATCTGACATTAAGTCCAAAAGAAGATTCCTCAAAGTTTGAATATTTTTTTATTTTTTTTTTAGTTTATTGTGGGCTTCTTAATTTGTCTTTGCTATCAGGAGCTGTGATCTAATTCTTAACATTCTCTGGATATTTCACTAAGAAATTGCTGAAAAATGGAAAAAAGTCATGTGTAATCATGGAAAGTAATGTTAACTTAGAAATTCTCTATAGTTCTCCATCTTGTTGTAAAAATTATTGACCATTGGAAACCCAAAAGTACTACGAGACCAACACCATTCCGTATTTTCACTTGAAACATTGGCACAAAACAGGTAGACAATAATAAAATAAAGATAAAAAGAAGATAAAGATGGAAAATATCCATGCAGGGAACATAGAAAAATCACAGAATACCAGGTTGGAAGGAACCTCAAGGATCATCTTGTCCAAACTTTCTTGGCAAAAGCACAGTCTAGACAAGATGGCCCAGCACCCTGTTCCGATGAATCTTAAAAGTGTCCAATGCTGGGGAATCCACCACTTCCCTGAGAAGATTATTCCAATGTCTGATTGTTCTCATTGTGAAAAATTGTCCTCTCACGTCCAATTGGAATCTCCCCTGGAGTATCTTGTACTCATTAACCCTCATCTTTTCCATATGACTTGTAAAATGGGAATCTCCATCTTCTTTGTAGCCACCTTAAAAACAAGAAAGTGTTTAGTAATCATTTTGCCTGATTAAAAATACTTTGTTGGAAATTAATTTGAAAGCCATACATTGTAATTGCTGGCTTTGGAAAGGCTTGTATTGTAGTTGTCAAAGTTTGGGCCAGGTCAGCCAATGACAAGACAACAGATGCTCTCCCCCACCTCTCGCTCCAAGGTGAGGAAGAAGAGAGATAAAGAGATTTATGAGTTTAGAAAAAAACCTAAACTATTGTAATGAAATATGAATAAAAAATAAAAGGAAATAATGTAATAGATACAATATATATAAATACATACAAAACCATACTAAGCTCCCAGGGAGATGTCACTGGCAGGCACTGGGAAAGTTCCAGACTGGTCTCAGTAATAAATAGGAACAGGATCTACCTTCAAGACCCCACAGAGCAGGATCAAAGGCAGATGAACTGACAGAGTCCTCAGATATCAGCCACTGAAGAAGCAAAACCATTGAAGAAAACCCAGTTTCTTTCATCCCTCAGCTTTTATACTGAGCATGGCAGATGGCATGGAATACCCGATTGGTCAGTTTGGGTCACCTGACCTGTCCACGCCTTCCCACAGGTGCAACCCATACACAGGGTAAACAACCCAGTCAGCTGACCCTGGTTGCTACAACAAGTGTAAGCAAGAGGCCTCTCACTGAACCGAAAGTTGGCTCTGCTCCACCCCAAACAAGGGCAATAGTAGTAGAAAGTAACAGGGGGTGAAAAAAAGGAAAAAATACCAAATAGATAAAAAAGCAGAACATTCAGAACAGAAAATAACAAAGCAAAGAAATATGGAAGACTTATAGGAAAGGGGCATTAGGCAAGAAGAGAGCTGTGACAAAAACTTTTGTAATCAATATGGAAGTTATGCGTTGGAGACCTAAGCTCTAAATACCTATACACTGCACTAGTATCCTACATCCTTCACTATCTTCTCTTTTGCTCCTGTCTTAGCCTTTGTTGAATCCTTTGAATTTTAACACTAACTTTAATGTTTCAAAAATGTGTTCCTATATCTGAAATGTGAAACCTTCTGGAAAACTAAACAAAACAGCCAATAAACATTGGACAGTCTCTTTCACTATCCTAAAAGACAGGTTTTCTAAACTACTTCAGACTGCAAGATCATTTCAAGGTTACCATACATCTTTATCTGTCACAAATTGGCATAGCCGTTATGGAAGGAGATGAGATATAATGATTTGCACTCATGCAAATCTTCCAATATGAAGTTCATAGTTTCTACTTCCTCCGAATAATATTAGAAAAAAAAAATCTATATTATTTTGGACAGCCAATGACCTCGCTATCCACCTTAAATTGCCTCCATACACTTCTCTCCCCCTGTCTAACTCTTCCTTTTACTTTTACAGATGAGTCTGTCATTCGACTCCCTTCAAGGAAACAGAGAATTTGAAGACAACTAAATATATAGGTATGGTGGGTTGACCTTGGCTGGCTGCCAGACAGCAACCCATCCACTCTCTCACTCCGCTTCCTCAATAGGACAGGGGGAGAAAACAAGGTGAAAAAACCTCATGGGTCAAGATAAACGTGATGAGATCATTTTCCAATTACCATCATGGACAAAACAGACTCCACTTAGGGAAAATTAATTTAATTTTTTGCTAGTTAAAATATATTCAAATGGTGAGAAACAAAACCAAAAACTAAAAATCCACCTCACCTTTCCTCCCAGACTTGGCTTCCCTCCTTCTTTCCTCACTCTGCCTCCTGCCCAAGTGGTGCAGGGTGATAGGGAATGGGGGCTGTGATCAGTCCATAACAGTTCTTCTCTGCTGTTCCTTCCTCCTCACCCTTTTACCGTGCTCCAGCATGGGTCCTTCCCATGGGCTGCAGTCTTGACGATAAAGGTGTGGAGAGGTAGAGCAAACATACTGATGCCTGGATGCCTTCTCAGCCTACTCCTTTGCCACATATTTTCTAGCTCTTATCAATACAGTCCCTTTCTGTCCCTCATGTAGACACATGATTATGAATCTATCTAATTTTTAACCAGATTCTCATTTCTTTACCGATAACAAGAAACTGAAGATCATTTAGAAGCCTTATGTTTAAAACACCCTTTTTCTTGGCAGAGCAGACAAGGATACTGTAAAACTGAAGATATTCCAAGATTTAGGAAATAGAGGTGCTGAAATTATAGTCAGAAAAGTGCCACTACATTAGTCTAATTAGTTCTGAGAAACCTCTCTGACCTATTTCAGACCCTGTTAAGATCCCAGAATTTGAAGATCTTGTGCTTGTTTTCATGAATTCTGTTCATCTCCATTCAAACATTTTTGGAAGAGTCACCATGAATTTGTCTTCATAGTGTGAGTGAGCAAGAGAACTGTATCTTGTGTTAGTTAAAATAAAATCAAAAGAGGACTTGGCAGATAGATAGGAAAAATCTAAGATCAACTTATGTTTCTCTAACTTGCAAGCATATATCAGTTCTGGAAACAGCTTTATGTTCCCTAAGATGCTACCACTGCTAAAATTAAGTGTCTTTTTTTTTTTTTCTTTTTTTAACCTTTTCATAACAAGAAGCTTATGTTTCAAACATAGAGTCCATTTAATTATCATATCGTCAGATTTCTCAGTCAGTGCTCAACTGTCTAGAATATACTAAATAACAAACAGCACATCTTCCATCTTCAGCCATACTTTTCCTGTCAGGTAGAGGAAGAAGGGTAAAGAAAAGTATTTTTTAACAAAATAAGTGCTATCTGGTAGGAAGAGAGGTCTGTCATGTTAATTGTTTGTTTCAGGTATTAAGTATGTCTATACTATTGGTTAACCATGATCCTAGCTTGCAGACAGACTTGGGCATCTAGCTTATAAGACAAAAAAGTTCAACACAATAGTGCGCTTCAGTTTGGGCGCAAGTAGCACTGATGAAGACTGAACCTACAGGTTCAGCTGTTGTGCTGCCTGGTCCAGCAGCAGCAGTCTCAAATTCATTCTTTTTTCATAACACATTTAAACATTGCAATAGTGAGTCAATATTTAAGATAGAAACCACAGAAGTTATGAGGCATTGTATGCTGAAGACTAATCTTCAGCCTGCTGTTTACTTGGCAGAGTAGGTGTTTTAGACCTAAAATTGAAAATATTAAGGCCTCATGATTCTAATAAGTCAGTCAGTGTAAGAAAGAGATCATGCACAGACAAGATGGTAGTGAGCTAGCAGTGCAACGTCTATTTTGGACAAAGAGCAGTGAAGAAGGATTCCCTCATGGAAATGAAATAAGGTTGCATACCACAGGATCAACATTTTACCTTAAAAAAAAAATTGCCATGATCAAAGAAGCATGAGCCTTCTTTGAAGCTTTCGTATCAAAGTTCAGTTTGTCATGAAAATTATCACCTATCAATCATCGACTTACACGATTTTGAAACAGGAAAAAAGAAAATCGACTAGAAGCACACTTTTCAATGTTAGCAATAAGTGAACAAGATGTGATCTGGCCACACAAAGAAACATGAAAAATCCCCATTACTACACAAAGGTACGCAGCATATTGGAAAATCTGTGTTTCAGGAGCCCGTTGTCCTGCTGGGAATCAGCTGTACTAGACTTTGCAGCTTCTCTTACTGAATATGAATAAGGAAAACTATGGGGTGTCTATCATTAGTGCCTCAGCACCTTGTAGAATTTCACATTACGTAGACATTTATATGAAGAGAGAACCTTATGGTAACCTTTATAGCATGTATCAAATGTTTTATTTCTTCAGCAAGGGTATGTATTATCCAACAATGGGCATAATACACTTTTCACATCATCTCATAATGCATTATGCAATATAATCTTCTTATTATGTTGGCTGGTGATTCTGGTGATGTTAGAGATAGCAGCAGCTGGTGAGCAGTACAGGATTAACGAGCCTTTTCTAAAACGTTTTGGAACTTCAGAAACATACTTAAACAAAAGTAAGGAGAATTTTTATTCATATATGAACTCAAAAGAATTGTCCATCATCATACTTGAGGGCTGACAAACTGCTTCTCAAAGCAGATCTGTCGTTTTTAACATTTTTCTTCATGTTGTGTGTCTTAAAATATTTTCTTTAGTTTTTGGTTTTTTTTTTCTTAGTGACCTGCAATATTTTGAATTTCCATAAATCAGTTAAAATGACCTAATTTTATTTGCTTCATAGAAGAGCAAACACTAGAATATGAAGAACACAGTCAAAATGAGCTGTGATTTCTACTGAAGTCAGTGGTACAATTCCACTTCAGGGGGGTTAATAGGCTTTGGCCTTATAACACAATATGCTTTCTCCTATAGCATTCAAATTTTAGTGGATTGCAACACAGTAGTGTGTGCTAAACAATTAGGATATCTCAGTAATTAATAGTAAAGATAGACCATTGTGATAGTTTGATTCCTGTCACAGGAAGAGCAGTTTAGGAGAATGGTACATTAAATTACTTACAAGGTGGTATCTACTTATATTACAGTGTAGATTAAACCATCCATGCAGACTTGATACTACTCAGAATGTAGTAGGAGTGGGAATGGCCCAGATGATCTCCTGAAGGTCCATCCACTTTAATTTCTATGGTACTATAGAAAAAATAAATTTAATTATTTGCTGTTTTCACAGACTTTTTTTTTCTTTATGCTTTTAAAAAAATAATCACAAAAAACCCTTTACTGGTCAAGAAAATGTTAGCCCAGTCTCAGTGCTGGCCATAAGCTAGTGTGGTTTCTATTAGTTCTTCCTAAGTATCAACTCCATGAATTTCTGTTTAGCAACATGTAATTAAATACAATTCTTCCTGTTGATGCTAGTTTCTCTCTCATATAACTGTCAGCTTGTTTTCCAACTTGAGCTATACATTAGTCCATGTGTAACCATGACACCAATTAAACAGAAAAAAATACAAAAGCCAGACTGATTTCTTAAATTTGCAGTCTCTACGTTCTGGTAGATTCTTGTAGGTTATAAGTTAGCTACATTTTGTGTGTATTTTCTGTGGAAGTAATTTTAGTGCTGCTTTGAAAGCTGTTTTCAAGTCCCTATCTATACTAGACAAAATGCATATTAGCACATTTCTAAAAATATTTAGAATTTAAATGTTGGTATTTTACAGTACACCAAACTGTTCTTTACTTACTTTAAATGTAAATTGTTTGGAATTAAAAATAATATTTCTAATAATTTTTTGTATTTTACAGAACAAAAGCTGAAGTGCCTTTCTTATTTCATTCCATACTTAAAAATTTCTGCTTCATGTCTTTGTGCACTTTTCTGTTGAAAGCTAACTGAGATCTTAAATGATTTGGGGAAAAAAAATATGACATTTAATTGAAATCTGTCTCCTCTCTATAATTCCAGTTATATACTTTACCTAAGATATTACATAGAACATTTTTTATTTTTCTTTTGCATATACACAGAGAATATATTGATCATACGGAGGAAAGTTGAAAATTCTCCTTATTGAAGAAAATTATATACTAGCCAGTTTTTCAGCTGGGGTAAATCATTGACGTCATGAGACCTGTACAGTTTCTGTCAGTATTATACACCCACACTACTTTTCTTAACCTTTCCTTGTTTTATTCTTGCATGGTGTATGTATTATTATGAATGAAGTGTGGACCCTGACAGAAAACCTGGTACAGCACACGAGAAAAAAAAATTTGGTATGTTTTGGACAAGGCACTGTAACATCTTTATCTTCAAACCTCATTAGGCATTTTCCTTTCTGTTCTGCCTGCTTCTGCTCCTGCCAGTACAAAATGTCATGCTTCCAGAGATGTGCAGCCATTTTAAATCTTTCTGTCATGTGTCTTCAACCCAGCACATTGTTATCTTCAGATGTACTTTTCTTCCACTAATGATGCACTATATTTGTATCTGGTGTAACTCTGTATTGGGCCACAAGGCTTTCTTTAAGTCTAACATGCCTAAGCTATAGGTAGAGCCAGGAAATTCTTTATATACAAACACACTCTGAACGTGAATACAGAGCCCTTCACAAAATCTCCTCTTTGGTACTCAGCATTACATTTGTCAGTGTTTGTTTTAATAGAATTGATTTAATATCATTGATAATATCATTAATATCATTATATATAATGATACTACATTAAAAATTGTATTGTTAAAGAGTATGCGTAACATTTAAGTAATTCTTCAGCATAAACTGAATTGCCCTTACTTCTGTGAATTCTCTTATCTTTATTTAGGTTAAAAACAAAAAAACAACAAAAGCCCCAAGATATCACTGGGAAATAAAAAACAAATGCCCAGAAAAAAACATCTAATGTGCAATTAAAAAAATAAAATAAAATAAAATAAAATAAAATAAAATAAAATAAAATAAAATAAAATAAAATAAAATAAAATAATCTGTAATGTAAGATTTTTTTGTTTCAAATGATGGGGCTTTGAGCAACCTGGTCTAGTGGAAGGTGTCCCTGCCTATGGCAGGGAGGTTTGAACAAGATGATCTTTAAGGTCCCTTTCAACCTGAACCATTCTATGATTCTATGATTCCTTTGGAAAATTGAATAAACAATAAAATTCAAAGAACAAGGAAGTTAGTTATTTTTTCTATCATTCTCAGTTACAGTCATTTTCATCCAATTTCTTTGGGGTTATTCTTAATTCATATCAGTTTGTGTGTATATATATATATATATATAAAAAGAATCCTGTGTAATTTCCTGGACCTGCCCAAGTTTCATAATTATAGAGCTACCTAAGTTTTATAGTTTCAGAAACTGAATTGATCTAACGACTTCTGTAACTTCTTGCCAAAGAATAGTGCAAGAACGAGAAAAGTATCCAAGAAGGTATTATTGGCTTTTGCCTACCTATAGTGTACTATTTTGTTAGGAGTTTAGATGTAGGGTAACTCTAGACATACCTAGATAAAAAAAAAAAAAGCCAAAACCAAAACCAAATGAGATTGTGCAATAAAGTAGGTAGAGAACGTATAGCACAGAAGATACTTTGAACTAATAGTCTATGTGGATTAGTTTAGCATGAACAAAGAATGTGTTTATAAAACTAACTGACTTTTAAGTGATTTATTCAATATCTGCTTGATATTTCCACACTGGAAATGAGCCTCCATTAGCAATAATACATCAATTTACTTTTACAGGCAAATTCTCTGAGGATGTGTTAAATTAGGAGTTTAAATTATATAAGAGGTTCTTATAAATTGAGGTCATGTGCCCTATAAACAACGAGGAGTGAGCTTAAATTTCTTCTTTCAGCTAATTATCTTAGTTCTCTTCAGCTTTCCTCAGCTTTTCTCACCCACCCTCAGCCACCCACCTATTCTGTGACATTGTCTATGTCTGTTCTTCCAGACCTTTATATGTATGCAATCTCTTATCAAATATAGATGTGTAAATATATGTATTTATCTCTCTGTCTGTGACTGTATGTGTGTGTTTGTGTATTCCTACTGAGATTTGAGATTTTAGCTACAAACATATATGCTTAAATGAAGACGTATTTAAGCTGACGTATCCACTGCAGTGTCAGCCAGAGGACTCCATGGACACCTTTTTCTGGGAGAGGTCACCTTCCATCTCAGTCTGAAGACAGATGTTACTCCAACTTCTTCAATATGTCAGATTTTTTATACAAAGGTGCATTTTTGTAAACCAGTCACTCCTTTCTCCCCCACTGTCTCTTCAGTCTTTCCTTTATTTTTTATTTTATTTTATTTTAGTAAAATGAGACTGTGACAACTCAAATCTTATTCCAGGCACCAAACAGATTCCTGTGACATGACATCTTTTTGCAGTGCTAGCCAGCAGCAATGACATTTTTCTGTCCAACGGGAGGTATTCTAATGACACACACCAGTAGCACTAGTCAGAGCCTAAGTGGCAGCCAATGTAGCGTCAGCCCAGTCACTTTAAATTAAGTTTGGATGATGAATCAGTAGAACTGTGTAGCTTATGAGGCTGAGACACAAAAGAGTTTATGTGACCACTTTGACTTTTTTTTTCCCTTTTCTATTACATTTGACTTTTTAAATCCAACCATGATACACATGGTTAACTTAAGGCTTCTTGATGGCAAGATGGAGTTTAACTGGCATATAGAAAAGATACAAAAACCCGTGGAAAAATTGAACTTACAAGCCTGAATAGGTAGTTGGTAGGTGCAGCTCAGTTGTAAATGAAGAAGCAAATACAGGAACTACCCAGAGTTTCAATTTTAACCAGAAAAGTCTTTGGCTTGTCTAATACTCAGTATTCTGGGAAAGAAGAAACATGAGATTAAGATCTTCTTAAATGAACAGCACTCTCTGACACATCACCCTTATTTCTGTTAAATGTGTTAAAATATATCAGGACAGTCTTGCAGTATAACTTAATTTGAAGAAGAAAAATAATAAAAACAAACACAGGTTTTAATTTATGATCATTTACTGTTAGAAAAACAGGTACAAAATACTACTGGAGCAAAACCTATAGCATATAGTATTATAGTATATTTATATATTATTATAGTATATAAAATAGTACTGTGCACTTCTGCAATGCATTCCACTTCGAGATCACCAAAAAGTCACAGAACGTATATATATGCCAAGCAGTGTTGTAGAGCATAGAAATGTATTTTTTTCATCCCAATTTACAGATAAGGTACCATAAATTACAAGTTTTATGTCACAAAAGGATTTTGCTGCAACAAGAATAAAACTTGGATCTCCAGAGAACAGACTTTACCAGGATAAACATTTTTTTTCTTCTTGGACCTCTTCTCTTTTACTAGTAAGAAGCTTCCAGAAGTATATAATGAGTTAAATTACCACTGTATATCAGTTTTTTGCTGTTATTTAGATGAACACAGTCCATTTAGAGGTGGTGTTTTTATTATATAGCATTTTTCTGTGATATGTCTTTTTGCTTGTAAAGGAAAAATAAACAAAATAAACCCTTCTCATTTATAAGTAGGGCTGTGTTCTTGCACACAGAGGACAAATGTATTATCCTGTAAGTAGGACATGGAGAGGACTGAAGCATCTCTCCCGAGGGCCAAGGGACATAAAAACAGTGGCATTTTGCTGTCCTGTTTCCATCACACTTGTAAGCACCTCAATTGTACTAGCTAGCTACCCAGATCCAATATTCTCTATCAGGGAGAGCACTTACACGGGTCCTCCAAAAGTGCCAGCTTGGCATTTCAAATGAAAAACACACATATATTTGAGCTTTAAAAGCCTTGCAAAAAAATGTTAATTGCCTCAGGATGAGGGATTAATGCATTTTGGAGACATATTTTTTTCCATCAGATCAGTTCTTAATGACTAATATGAGTCAAAATAATACCCCTAATAAAACCCCCTACTGTTATTTACTTAAAACATATGTTCTTATTACAACTCTAAGCACTCATGAGGAAGAAAATTATGGTACTATCTGTGTTATGGAGCTTTACCCTGAAATTATTGCAGTTCAGTCATTTCAACAAGAAAAATGACCAAGGGTCATGACTATGCAGTACAAGGAATACAGTTCTATGTTGGTTTATTATGAGCTCACAAGGCAAAGCTTCACATACAGAAATATTACAAGCAATGAGATTAACTCCAAGGAAACAATAAAAAAGGAGCATAAAAAAAGTTTCTAAATTGCAGGGATTTTTCTATTTTGAAACAATTATGCTTAGTTATATTCTCTTCTGTTCCATAGGAATATCGCACTAATTCTATAGTATTTCATATTCCACAGTGTGCAAAGGAATGAGGACATTTAGCTTTGTGACTCTTGCAGAAGAATAAGGTGAAAGGCTACATTTTAGAAACACAAAAAGATATAGAATGGGAAAGTTCTCTAAACTCATTACCTTAAAAATCTTTAGAAGATATTTCTCCAGTGATGTATTTGAGTCTGATATTCTCAGTCTCCTTTGAAGATGGAGCAGTATAAAAGACTTCTATAATATAAACCTAAAGATTACTTCAGAGCTTGATCAATTAAAGACAAAATTTTAGTTCCCATCTTTTATTGTAATGAAGAGTTTTTACTTTATAATGTCTTTTTAGGGATCTGGGCATATTTACATACAGACACACATCTACTTTTACATGTGTAGTTACAGCAGTAACACACTTGAGGAAGGAAGATTGAATTAAAAAAAAACCTTTATGCTATAAAAAGAATGCTAAGAATACGCAACTAGCAATGTAATGTGCATATAATAAATATTTCTTTGCTATGTTATATTTTTAGGTGACCAGTTTTCATACAGGTTTAACACCACAGATTTAGGATCATAACTCTCATGTTTACTTTATCTGGTGAACACCAAGAGTTAGTGAGGTATTTGTACTCATTTTCTCTGCACATTAGCTTACTTTGAAAGCATCTGTACAATACTCCACATGTCTACTCATTCTCTATTTAGACCAATATTCTATTGGCAAGAATATAGTAAATATATATATTTATAAATAATATATATATAAATAATATATATATAAATAATATAACTAAATAGTCCCACAGATTTTAAGAAACTAGAAATTCCAGTTAAAACTTGTTAAATTGTTTAATATTAATTTAGGGCTAAGAAAAAGCAATTTTCCTCCAATGTAGTGCAAAAAAATATGAAGCAAAATATTAGTGAAACGAACAGTCCATAAACATTGCAAATAACCTCATTTTCATGTTTGCTACCTTTTCCAACTATTTGCAAATGATAATAATACTAGAAAACTACTACTCAATTTTGCCATCTAAGAAGAAGTATTTTAGTGTGTACAAGGGAAAAACATCTCAGGAAGAATTACTTGCAATTATTGAGCATTAAAAACCTGCTAAATGAAAACAGAAAAATCTGAGCCTGGCAAGAAGGAATATGGTCGTCTTTTTTTTTTTTTTTTGTTTTTCCATAAAACATACCATAAAGTAGCAAGTGATGTAGCCTACAGAAAAAAACCATCAGGTCTTCATTCAGCGCCAAAGCATAGCATCAGTGTAGCACAGCCAGAATTAAGCATGGTTATTCAGAATCAGGGACGATAATGACCAGTTGTCAGCAATATAATATAGTCTATGGCTACTTCCAGGAAATGGCATATAGAATTTTGAGTTCTTTTCTGCTTATGGCTTGAATTGGATGTGTAAGCAGTGCAGCAAAGTATACTCAGGTTAAGAATTTGTAATACGTAGAACATATTTAAAGAGGTAAAATATGCAGTTGTACTTTCTGTGAAATTTGTACTTGTAACAGCTGTCATTGCAGCTGTAATAGCAACAACAAAAACAACAAAGAATTACCTCAAGCTTTGAACACATTACTTATTTTTATTTCATATGGGCTCAAAACTTAGCCATGTGACTCAGAAAATCTGGGTTATCAGCTTTATAAGACAGCAAACAGTTTAACTAGGGACCCACTGAAACAATGCAATGACTTACAATTTAAAATCTTCACAAAATGGTTTTGAAGGAAGCAAAAAGTCTGTATTCTTACTTTTTTTTTATCCTTTATTACCAGTGTTGTCTTATTCGAATGCATATTCTGTCTATTTGTAAGGTATTGGGTTTTTTTCCTTCTACACATGAAAAATGTCAGAAGAAAGAATCCGCACTTGAAGGTTTCTTAAACTGAATGTAGATGTCTTTCAGATACTTGATTTTCATCTTCAGAAAAAAGATAGCAAAAAATACTCACCATTTGTTACATAGCTCACATGGATATACATATTTGTGTTGAAGAAGCATCTTACTTCAATAACAGGATCATGTATTTCATGGGAGCATTACAAAGTAAACAGAGATGTGAAGTGCTAAAGATATAATTTGACTAAGGATAAGAGATGTCTGAGGAAACTTAAGGTAACTAAGGATATAAATGACTAATGTAGCTCTGGGTGACTTCAGGATATAAGGAGACCAAAGCTAAAAAAAATCCATCCTTAAAGACACCAAATTTTTTAAGATGAAAAATAGCAAGGAAGCAGGACTTGGTGATGTTTGTTATGTACAGGATTAATTTTCTCGTCAAAACCAGACCAAAGAGGAAATCAAAATAGCAAATTGCTGAAGTTCAAGCCCTTACTCTTTCATAGGAGACCTTTCTTATTCCAAACAAGGGTCCTGATCATGTTGCTCATTAGTTACTTGGTTACAGTTTAACAGATTTTATCTCAGGGCGTTGTGTTTCATTTTTGGAGAAAGGAGAGAGAAAGAGATTTTGCCTTTTTTTTCTGTTTTTATGGAATCAAAACTAGGAAGAAAAAAAACAAACCCCAGAAATACCAACAAACCGTTTAGGGTTTGCTTTGGGATTTGATTGGTGGTTTTTTGTTTGGTTGCTTTTTAGGGAATAAACTTTATGATTATTCACAAGGGCTATTTCCTTTGGTAATTTCTTTTATTAACTCTTATCACAGGCAGCCTTTTGAGAGTGTTTCATCTCTGCATCTCAGTTACTTTAATTTCCCACTAATTATGCCTGCCACATCCAATTTTATCATAAGTACTTTTGGATAGGGGCAGCCTTACACTTTGTTCTCAGCACAAGTATCTCCTGTTCTGGAGTTATGTGTTTTTGTGACACAGAAGCACTCTGTAAGGTAACCAGTCATAGGGACTTGCAATAGGGGATTCAATGACATTGTAGTTTACATTGCAAATGTAATTTACCTCACTGTTCTAGTATAACTCCTCTGTATACTGAGAAAAGAATTCAGGGCACTGTGTTTACTCTGGTAAAATCCTTTGGTTTTCTAAGTCAACACGCTGTATACATCATATGTAGCATGACAGCTGTGGCTAGAAGTGTTGAATGCTGATCAGGTTAATGCCATTCTATTGCATAAGCCACAGAGTGCATTAAATGAATATTTTTATAATCTTTTAAAAGTGTGTAAATTATTTCCAAGTTATTGTTACGGCTTTTTTTTTTTTTCCACAAGTATCCAAACAAAATTACAGGCAGTTATATTGAACACATGGATATCAAGGAAATTGGTTTCCATGGGAACCTTATCCACATGACAGTTTTCAAATGCTTTTCTGCTTTCCAGGTGACATTTCAGTAATTCTAACAGTATTAATATTGCAAGTGGACATGAAATATATGACATAAAATGATTTGTTTGTGTGCGTGTATGGACAGAACCTAAGCAAACAGCGTATTGAGTGAACAGCTTTTTCAACTCTATGGCTGTGACAATTTGACTGATTATTGTAAACTATTCCAAAATATCTCATTTGGGGAAAAATCTGAATATCATTTGTTCTGCATCTAAGTTTTAAGCACGCATACACTTCTAGACAAAAGAAGATTAGTTTCCGCATAATGCATAATAAGTTCACTATACATTAAGGGATTGCTTCATTATGAAGCATTCACATCTGAAACCAATTTTCTTCCTGCAGGAGGAGGCTACATTAAGAGTGCTGCAGACTAATTGAGATGGCAACATGGCAACAAAGCCGGAAATCTGTACGGAAACGTGGTAACTGGTGAACCCTGCTGCCTTCATTAGCACATTAATTACAAAGCAGGTGTTACCGGACTGTGTTAATGGGCTGCATAAAAGGTCAAGGGGGCTTAGCTGTCATTTTTTCCTTATCGGATTACTGAATATGTATTTCACATCTCTTCTGATTTGAATGTGTCTGAAGAGAACTGGATATCTCTGTAAATCAAAGCCAGTTTTTCCTTTTTTCCCCTCCCTTTCTTAATTTTACATGTGTCAGACAGGAGACGGGTTTTGGATGAAAGCGTGCAGTAACTTGTCAGAATTAAACTTGTTTAATGAAAAACGGGGACTAACACCTAAGGGGTGCACTACTTTTATGTTAAAATCCTACCAACATGTGTTTATCTGGCCTGATTGTACATCTCAGTGTGTGTCTGTGTACCAAAGGAGACAGTGTAATAGTGTATTTGGTAGCGGGGAGGCTACAGGGGTGGTTTCTGTGAGAAGCTGCTAGAAGTTTCCCCTGTGTCCAATAAAACCAATGCCAGCTGGCTCCAAGAAGGACCTACTGCTGGCCAAGGCTGAGCCAATCACTGATGGTGGTAGTGCCTCTGTGATAACATATTTAAGAAGGGGAAAAATACCCAAACAGCTGGGCAACAGCAATTGCAGCCAGAGATAGGAGTGAGAATATGTGAGAGAAACAACTCTGCAGACACCAAGGTCAGTGAAGAAGGAGGGGGAGGAGGTGCTCCAGGCACGAGGGCAGAGATTCCCCTACAGCCCATGGTGAAGACCATGGTAAGGCAGGCTGTCTCCTGCAGCCCCTGGAGGTTAATGTTGGAGCAGTTGTCCACCTGCAGCCCATGGTGGACCCCATGCCAGAACAGGGGGATGCCTGAAGGAGGCTGTGACCCCATGGGAAGCCTACACTGGAGCAGGCTCCTGGCAGAACCTGTGGACAGAGGAGCCCATGCTGGAGCAGGTTTGCTGGTGGGACTTGGGACCCTGTGGGGGGACCCACGCTGGAAAATTCTATTCCTGAAGGACTGCACCCACGCTGGAGCAGTTTTTGAAGAACTGCAGCCCATGGGAAGGACTCACGTTGAAGTTCATGGAAGACTGTCTCCTGTGAGAGGGACCTCATACTGGAGCAGGGGAAGAGTGTGAAGAGTCCTTCCCCTGAGGTGGAAGGTGGAGCAGAGACAACATGTGATGAACTGACTGCAGCCCCCAAGTCCCATCCCGCTTCGTTGCTGTGGGGAGAGGAAGTAGAGAATTCAGGAGTAAAGTTAAGAGGGGAAGAGAGAAGGTGTTTTTAAGATTTAGTTTGTATTTCTCATTGCCCTCCTCTGGTTTGATTGGTAATAAATTAAATTAATTTTCCACAAGTTTAGTCTTTTTGGCCTGTGATGGTAATTGGTGAGTGATCTCTCCCTGTCCTTATCTTGACCCGTGAGACTTTTGTTGTATTTTCTCTCCCCTGTTCCACTGAAGAGGGCAGTGATAGAGGGGTTTTGGTGTGTACCTGGTGTCCAGCCAGGATCAATGCACCACAAACAGCGAGCAATTCATCCTGAGGTTATGAATATGATTTTTATTTTTTTTTTCCTTGGATAAGTACTTTATGGGCCTGTTATTTCTGTTTCATTTTAGGGAAAGTTTTGATTTTCAGATCCAAACGTTGAAGTTAACGTCATCACTGAAGAGAAACAGCTGCCTCCCCTTTCCTCCTCTTTAAGATTTGGGACGATTGATTCTGACTTGAAGACAATGGCCTCTCCAAAGGAGAAAAGTGTTTGAACAATTTATTTAAAGAAAAGAGACAAGTGCAATTTTTGCTAGAAAATTAAGTTAATCATCATCTTTTTTTTTTTTTTAAAACTAGCCAAATAGTTTTAGAGTACAGTAAAATGTAGGGGGATAAACAAAAGAGATACAGAAAATGGAAGCAAAAGTTGGGGAAGTTTAACACAGTCAGAGAAAAGCAAGCAACTCACAAAAAAAGGTAAGGCTTTATTGGAATATATAATTTCTTAAAACACAAGATTGATACTATCAGAGAACATCAGTGATCTAAATCTAATAACTTCAGAACAATAATTTTAGTGTTAATTTCTAAACATTTCAGAATAAAAGCCCTTTTCTGCCTATATGCACTGTACATGTGTACATTATCTTTCCATAAATCCCGACAATGAGGTAATCCATAAAAGATCATGTTCTGATTAGGTCTTTCTAATTTACCTTCATGTATGTCAGTGACCAAATATATGTCTTATGTCTGGGTCTCTCCACAGTGCTCACAAAAGCAGAGCTGTAGAATTTGTAAGATTTGAATGGATCCTCTCTAGCATTTTTCCAGTTCTATAATTTAATTAAATCTTTATTGACAGTTCCTTACAGATGTTTAAACAAAAACTCACCTTCTGAGTCACAAATCATTCTGGTCTCTCCTCTTCAAAGACATCATTTGAAGATTGTAGTTTCTGTTCTCTAGAAGTAGGAGAATGCACCACCAAGCAAGACTTGTCTTTCTTGGTGTATTTCACACTTGGTGGTGTGTCCTTCAACAGAAATACACACATATGCTGAGATGTGAGACACACCCTCCACAGCTCCAGAAGCTGCAGTTTGTTTTATGCTGAGGGCTGTCCCAGGTGAAGGCACTGTTTTTGCCGCTTTCTCACATCAGAATATCATGTGAGAATGCAGAGTCCAGTGCAAATTCCTGCAGATGAGGAAGAGAAAAGAAATAAGCGTTTAAGAACAGCAAATAGTTGCAACTACCTTTTCTATACAGTAAATACTTACTGTGGAGCTCTTTCCCACAGGATGTCCCAACCTACAAGGCACTGAAATTGCAGTCAAGGTGACTAATGCAGCTGACTGAAGATAGGTTACATGAATGCTGTGAGAGAGGGAACTGAACATAGCTTTTGAAGATAAGATACTGAAACAAAATAATTCTTAGACATCATTCAGCAGCAAACTCCAGATGATGTGCAGAGGGCAATTGGCAACTGGAGGTGGCTTTCACAGGATATGTTCACAGAGAGACCAAAGTATATCTTTGGTGCAATGCACAGAATAAATAAACTGAACAAACATAGTGTTTGTTTTTGTTCTTGTCCACATAAAATGCAATACCTGATCTTACTGGCCTATTTATGTTTGATCACTGGATATTGCTTGTATCTCCTATATAGGAAGAAGGTGTGAAGGTATTATGAAGGTATAAATTTAAATTGTGTCCTGCATTCATAAGTGCTAGACAGCAACTCGGTGGTTTATTATACATGTACAAGTAGAAAACATTTCTGATTCATTAATATGAAGATCTCTTTATAGCACTAAACCATGTATTTTTTCTCATTCTGCAAAGGTGCTATTAATATTTTGTTATTTTTCTTTACAGATAGTTTTTGGTAGCTTCAGAAAGACCTTAATCCATTCAAGGTGTATCTTTTCCAATCTGTAAAGAATTTTTTGTTGCGAGACTTCACTATTATTGAACTGATAGGTGTTCTTTTAAAATTTGTGCATTCGAATTTTTTATCTTCCAGAGAAGAGTTTTCAGGACAAAAAGATAAAAGTGCTAATAACTATCCCAACTCAATTACCTTCTTTCAAAAGGTGAAACATGCTTCAAATTTAAGTAAAGGTGGGGGGACAATAAGTAATTAAACTGCCTGAGGACAGTTTTCTAGACTTCATGCCTTTTCAGATAAACCTTCAGATAAACTCTTTTTTTCTTAGAAAGGCAAGTAAATTTGAATTTGGAATCAGAATAATTTAATCTGTGTCCAGATTCCAGCCTTTTAAAAGAACGCATAACCAGTTATGTAATATCTTCATTTTTTTTTCAATGTATCCAAGCATTCATGGCTTACATTCTCAGTGGTTTTAAGGGATCTAATTTCCATTAATTTCAGTAAGAGTTGTCTTCCTAAATATTTATTGAGGCTCAGAACAACATCTAATCATATTTCTGTCTCCAACTGTTTTTCAATGGTCCTTTAACTGATAAATCCCATAAAATGTCTGTTCTGTAAAAGTCAAGATGCTATACACAATCAACCTTTAATTTGATTCCAAAAAAGGTGACACTAGAAAGCCAGCCATACAGTCTTCTGTAAAATCCAAATTTGGCTTTGTTATGGTACTATAACTGCTATAACTGTTGATTTATTGCAGAATTCCCATTTCTGTTGTGTTTTATTACACTTCAGAGGGAAAAAGATCTAATTTCTTTTTTCTTCCAGAAGAAAATTCAAAATTTAATGAGAATTTTAAAATGCAGATGGGCCAAGGCAGTCGCTGAATGTGCAGCTGCAGCATACAATGAAGCAACTCTCAACAAAAAGAGAGTCAGGAAGAATCTCCATCCCTTACTGGATGTAGGGGGGAAAGTTGCAACCAAGGACGAGGAGAAAGCTGAGATACTTAATGCCTTCTTTGCCTCTGTCTTCAATAGTCAGACCAGCTATCCCCAGGGTGTTCAGCCTCATGAGCTGGAAGATAAGGACGGAGAGCAGAACAACCCACCCATAATCCAGGAAGAAGTAGTCAATGATCTGCTTCCGTGCCTAGACACATATAAGTCTATGGGGCCGGATGGGGCCGGAGAGCGCATATAAGTCTATGGGGCCGGAGAGCTACCAGGCTGGTGAGGGGTCTGGAGACCAGGTCATATGAGGAGAGGCTGAGGGAGCTGGGCATGTTTATCTTGGAGGAGAGGAGGCTGAGGGGAGACCTCATTGCCCTCTACAACTACCTGAAAGGACGTTGTAGAGAGGTGGGTGCTGGCCTCTTCTCCCAGGTGAATAATGACAGGACCAGAGGAAATGGTCTGAAGTTGCAGCAGGGGAGGTTTAGATTAGATATTAGAAAGAATTACTTTACTGAAAGAGTGGTCAGGCACTGGAACAGCCTGCCCAGGGAGGTGGTTGAGTCACCATCCTTAGAGGTATTTAAGAAACGTGTAGATTTGGCACTTTAGGGCATGCTCTAGTGGCAGAGATTGTAGGGGTTTTTTTGGTGTGTGTATGGTTGGACTCGATGATCTCAAAGATCCCTTCCAACCATGAAGATTCTATGATTCAAAAAAAATATAAAATCTGAAACTCTATACACCTTGTTTATTGTTTTCTAAAAGAAATACTTCACTCTAGTCTACATTTTCTTTAATTTCATTAGAACCATTAAAGACACCATTTGGGGGCTGGGGAAAGGGGACCTAGGGAGAGAGGGATACTTCTGTTGAGTGACTGATGCCTACTGAGGCAAACGCATTGCCCTGGACTTCCTCTGAATTCCAAGGAGCAAAGTAGGTTTCATGAGTTCATAGAATCACAGAATCACAGGTGACTGAAGTTGGAAGGGAGGGCTGGAGATCATCTGGTCCAATGCCCACTTCTCAGGTAGGGACATGTAGAGCTGGTTGCCCAGACAGCTTTTGAGTATCTCCAAGGATGGAAACTCCACAACCCCTCTGGACAATCTGTTACAGTGCTCAGTCATCCTGACAATGAAAAAGTGTTTCCTTATTTTACCCACAAAAGGAAATTTTTATGTTACTCACAAAAGGGACGTTTTCCCTTACACTAATTACACAGGAAGCCTTGAGTGATTAGAAACCTAATCAGAAACCAGCTTTGAGTGAACACCTAAAGCTAGGCTGCGTGAGAACGTCATTTGTATCTGTGAAAGAACTCATCTTTGATCTACCACAAACAGTCAAATTAGTGAGACTGACATAACCAATTCCAGACCAAGGCTGAGGACTTGTAAAGCTGTATGAGCAGTGGCAAACTGATATGTAATCTTACTGGTACAATATGGTAGTCACGAGAAATTAATATCTTCTGAGAAAACAATCACAGATTATTTCCTCATACTGGAATGTACATAGGAGTCTTTAATGTATCATTACTCACTATATGAAACACTGTTATTTTTTAAATTATATTACCTAAGAATATGTTTTAAATGCTTGAGAGATCTGCTTATCAGTTTATCAGCTTCCTGCAATGGGAAGTACCTTTGTGAACTTAGAGTTAGAGCTTGCAATTATAACTCATCAGGGTGACAATTTAATAGTCCTATAAATTATGTCTTCCTCATTAGAAAAAAAAACACACCATAATTTTAATTATTTGAATTTTATCAATTGGAAATTATGTCTATAAACATTGGGGCCTGATGTGTTTCATTGTCAATGTTTGAATTATTTAAACTTAAATTCATTGAACATACCCTTGTGGATCTTGGTACTATCAGGTTTGTCAAACATGTCATTCAGAATTTCCCAAACAAATCTGTATTTTGAATTTATTCCAAAATCAACTAACATTCTTACAGTTAGAGCTGTGGGCATGAATGTTTGATATACAGAACATATATGCACAGACATTACCCTATTTGTGTACCTGCACTTGTTTCTTTCTGCACAGATTTGTAAAAAAAAATCACTTTCAAAGTAACTGTTTCCCCCAGTGCGTTCTCTCTTGCTCTATATTGCCTGCCTTAGTACCAGTGCCTGGTACTAAGTGAGTCTATAAAGGTCTCTTTGGTATCCATCAGTTCAGTTTGATTGCACAGAAGCACTTGTTCCTTCTCAGTGCCAAATCAGGTCAACTGCAGAACAGCAGCAGAGTGATTGTGTGACTGACAAGCCTACCTTTGGGATACCAGCAGACATGAAAGTACATTGGTAAAGGAGGCTTCAATTAATATGATAGGGAAGCAGCATAAGCTTTGTCATCAAAAAGAACTGAGGAGCCACACAATTTTATGACATGAATCTTAAGAAATAATCAGATAAATATGTGCAATCTCAGAACTAATCTTTGGAAATCAGTCTGACATAAATTATCTGTAAGAAATGCTGATCGGGGAAGGATTTTGCTTCAAGCTCACTTGTACAGCATTTATCCCTAGGGGTTCATTTATGATGGTCTTAAACTGTTCAGACAGGGTTAAAACACCAACTGGAGTTACAGAAAAGTTGAAGGCAATTCAGCACTTAGAGAGCAAGTTTGTTATTTACTACGAGAGGTGAAAAAGGGCCAAGCTCCAGTAAACCAGTCCCTAGTGCTTTCCATAAACAACATTTACACTTGTAATCTGAGTTGTGTACTGGCTCAGTAATTCTAATATTAAGGATGTGGCAAGCTTAAAGGTATCTCCACAGTACTGAGTTGTAGCAAAGACAACCACATGCTACCTTTAATTTGTGCACTGGATTGTAGCCTAGTCAGAGCAGATGAAACTATATGTTCAGGTATTTTTTTAGTTTTCAGATGCATTTAAAAAATCCAGCCCTTCTTTTCCTTTGCCATTACCCTGCAACTATTAAAACGAATTTCAGCCTGTGTTGTAATACGTCTGTATAACCCTGGAGCACAGGCAGACCTGTGGTTATCCTGACACACTGTTTTCTGATTTCGCATACTGCAGTGATGGTGGCTGAACATCAAGGTGGAAATAAGCAATATTTTATACATCATTCTGATATGTGCTGAGGTGTGTAGGTTAAAAAGGCAGGCCTGGGTTGAAATCATATGTGTCTCACGTCTTCTTATAAGGTAGTGTCTACCGCTGTGAAAACTGCACAGTGTTTCCATGAAGGGTATTGGTTTTAAAACTTGTAAAATAATTAATAAAGTAACCTGAGGCTGTAAAACTTTGCCCTCATTAGGTGCAATGAAAATGTATTTGAGTACTGTCAGTGACAGACTTCAACCATTCAGGCACATGAATGGTTGAAGTCTGTCACATGAAAAGCACATGAAAAGCAAAATATTATGAAAATAAATGCCTAGTTCCACCGTCTTTCAAACAGGGATCATCCATTTCAAAGCATAACTAGTAAATAGAATATAGCGAATCTAGATGATGACAATAATAGATTCTTGATTTCCAAACACCTTGAGAGTCTTTCAAAAACTAGTAATAATTTGAGGTTAAGAAACTGTTCAATACCTTGGACTACTAATTTGTTTTCCTTATGTATTAAAGTTTTGTCTAGCTCATATACTTCCAATCTTTATCCTTTTAGATTATAATTTTGGGGGGGGGTTGGTTTGGGGTTGGTTTTGGTTTTGTTTTTAATGGTAATCTTGGCTCTTCAAACAATTTTAAATTTTTATTTTGTCTTCCTGGATGTGAAAAAAATTATTAGCTTGAATAACAAGGATAACTCACTCATTTTTAAAATTCTGGTATGAGAGTTTTGGAAGTGCCCTGTACAAGCTAGCGGATTAACAATGGATACAATTTAAAAGCTTCAGAATCTAGTTTTTGACTGTGGTCACTGTTGCAAACAAATGTAGGCCGTTATTATATGATCCAATTGAAACTGATACGTCTCTATGCTCCTACTCAGCTTCCTGTGCCAAAACCAACCTACTGTTCTGAGCACAGAAGTACAATTACTAGGAAAGTACATTATTTTTTACAGTCTGAAATGAGTGACTGAGATCACTGGCACCAACAAAAATGCTTGACAAAGTCTAATCTTCCTCCCTCTCCTGTCTCAAAAAGGTATTTGAAGTTGGAATAGGCCTCTTCCTGAGTTTCACAGGCCGATGAGAACTGGCTTCCTGTGGAGAAACTGGAAAATTCAAAACAAAGGTAGAAGTAAGCCCTACCAACTCCTCAGCCCAAATACCTCTTCTGAAGCTCATCAGAGCTCTTTTACACAGTTACTGCTAGGTGATTGCATTTCCTGGTCCCATGCATCAGCCAGAATACCTTGCAAAAGCTCAAAGGTGTACATTAAGTCAAACATTAATAAAAGACTTTCTGTCTTTGATGTGAAGCTCTGTGTCCCTTAGTATGAATTTTGAACACCGTCCTGCAGACACTTGCTTACTTGGCAGTGAACTTGGCATACCAAGGATGATGGCCTTGGCCATCATCCCATTTAAGATGTCCTATCCAAACATTCGCTGAAATCTTTTTTTTTTTTTTTTGACTTGAAGTCATAACTTGAATTCTTTAGCTATTCATAAGAAGAAGTCCAAAGTGAACACATAAAAAAGGACAGCATGTAAATTAGTGACATCTAGCCAACTAGGGAAGGAGCCCTGCTGGACCTGCTGTTTGTAAACACTGGAACAGGCTGCACAGGAAAGTGGTGGAATTGCCATCCCTAGAGATATTTAAAAGATGGGTAGACGTGGAGCTTAGCGACATGGTTTAGTGATGGCTTTGTCAGTGTTAGGTTGATGGCTGGACTCAATGATTTTAAAGGTCCCTTTCAACCTAGACAAGTCTATTATTCTATCATTCTACGATTAAGTACTGAGCTTGAACTCTAGTTACTGTGGAACTGTGCTTCTGAGGTGGTTGCACAGAATCTGCCAGAAGCAGTAAAATTGTGGATCTTTAATAAAAAATAAACATGTCTTCTGTAATCTGCATTTCTGAATTTACACAAAAAGAAAAAAAAAACAAACCCAATAAAAACGCATGAAACTGCTAATCAACCATAATTCTCCAAGGTTTTAAAATTTCAGGAGTTGCTTCCAGAGGAATAAACTAGGTAGGAAGACAAAACTGCTTAAGGCTTGGATTCCAAATCCCTGTAATAAACCAATATGAATCTCAGTTGAAGGTTAGTTTATATTTACGTATGATTTATAAGTGTGCAGAGCCTGAAAAGTATCATAAATTCTGATGTGAACATAGAGGTGTTGGAGAAAGAAAAATCTGAGTAAACATTTCTGTGTATATTTTTGGTAGGTGTCCTTTGAATCCTGAAATTCCTTGAAGTCTGTGTCAAGTTTGTTAGTACAAAATATAGTATGGTAAATTGTCTTGAATATTTATGAAGTTAGAATAATATTTCAGAAGTGCTCAAAACTGGTGCAGTATTCTTCAAACTCTAGTTAGATACTGAGTTCAGTGGGACAAGCATAAGTTCAATATTGACAATGTTGGAAAATTCCTGCAGTAAATATTGTGGACAAAGTCTTTTCAAGAAATGTATAGTTTTTCATTTTATAAAATTATTAAGTCTGTACAGTTAAGCATACATTCAGGATTTTATTTCTTTACTGCCACAAAAATCCGGGAAACCACAGCAACCATTCATTTCAATTTGGAGCTTAGACAATAAGTGCTAAGGACAGCTGCACTAAATTTTGTTTGCAATGAGTTAGATGAAAATCCACTGGCTTGATATCCTTCTCAGGAATGTCCTGTACTTCAACTTTTGATAATTTAATTGCATGCACACATTTAGAGAGTTTTCTAAATTGCTTTTTCTAATATAAATTGAATTTCATTAAATAATTGCTTTTTATATATGGTAAATTACTTTCTTCTATACCAAAATATTTCTGAAATTAATATAAATTAAACTAGCACTGTCTTTGAACCTTTAAAGATCCTGTATAAACTCTCTGAAGCCCTTTAAATTTCAAGAGATTCCAGTGTAAAGACAGAGAATTAAAAGTCTGGTACAAATTCCACTGAAGTTTGTTTGTGTTTTTTTTTTAAACTTATATATATGTATATATAAAATATATATATTATATGATATGTATAGATATAGATATATGAAATACGTATTTCAATTAACCAAATAAGTATTGCTGCACATTATAAGAACTACTCTGTAAATTTAGGGTTTCGTATTTTCCAAGGTTGTATGTGTGTTTCTGTTCAAAAGAGACAATTTTATTTGACTTTGTTATGAACTTACATGGATTAGATGTGGCGCTGTTTGACTAGTTAGATCTACCCAATGTACCACCAAATTTCTTATTTTTGAAAAAAATGTAAATTCCCCCAATAAACTCTCTGTTCTATCTCACAATGGCAGATTTTAGAGTATGAGTGTTACACTCAGTGTTAGACTATATTGTCTCATGCAATTTACAAGCTGAAGTACAGTATGTACATAAAGATTTTGCTGGATCCCCAAAGAACAGAGGTGATTTACTTACTGTCATTTTTACATCAGGCCTACAGCTATAGTGGGCACGTGGTCCAATCACTCATAAAAACTAACCACAGTATAGAAGACATACTCAAAATAGGGTGGTGAAGCGGTGAAGTGCAATATTCTTTTAAATTCAACACGCAATTATGCTTTTTTTTTATTTACCTGAATTCCATTTCAAGATCTGGTCAGAGTCCTTTTTATCTGTGCCATTTGACTCCAGGCATGTTTCAAAGTGGGCCATTTTTATCTGTGATGCATTTGTTAATATGTAAAAAATGTCTTTTTTAAGTGAACTCATGCTTACCTGTTTTCAGTTTATTAACTTAAAAATAATAAAACTTTTTCAAAACCTTTACACATTTTTAGTAAGTTCTTTGCAGTGCATATTTTTTTGCCCTTTGCCATTGGGAGTGAAGTCTACTGAAGGCAGACTGAATGGAAATTATTTTGACACTTTTGCTGAAAGAATTTTAAGATGCTTTTTTTGTCATCTGCAATTATACTGTTGGGTAAGGAATCCAAAAACAATTGTCTCATTAGTAAGTTTTTCAGTAAAATCTGTCATCCATTGTGACAAGATATATTAGATGTTACAAATTCTCTCGCAGTCAATGATAGCTTTTGTATATATAAAAATATTTTTTTCCATGCATGCGAAAACCTCCTCAGATTTTAGTTTAGATCATCACAAATTAAATTAGCAGTTATCAGCTTAATTCTCAGAGATAATTTTTTTTCACATGATTACAGTGACAATGTGGTTTCTGTAGGATGGAATAAACTTATTGACACGAGTACCAAATACAGCTGCTCGTGTATTTCATATCTATGTAGAAAAAGTATACCAAGTGCAAAAAATTTTCTATTATCTTTATCATACTCCGACTACTTTTACATAGTTACTTTTGGCACTATGAGTTAGCTTGTGCTGATCCTCCGCATTTCTGTTATCTGATCCACCTAGCCTGTTTAAAGTGTAGATGTACCCTCATGATGTCCCAAGAGTGATTTGTATGAAATAATCTGATCTTATGAGGATGATGTATCTTTGATGTAAATTAATTATAAGAGATAATAAGAAATTTGTTGGACAGGATACGGAAGAATGGTAGAGAGATTTCTACCCTTCTTTAAAACTACTTCCAGGAGCAATGAATGTATGTTAGCAAAGCAGTGCAAGAGTCTACATTTTACGTCCGCACTGTGAAAAACATGGAAAGTGCTGAACACAGTGAACCAGGAAGAACACTTTAAGGGTTTTTTAAGCTATGAGTATTCAGCATGCTACAAACATCACTTACCACCTGGTGAAGCTGGCTCTTATGAGTTACTAGCATTCTCCAAACTTCCTCATCTTAAATCTTACGTGACTCAAAGCAAGTGCTCTATTGCTGTACTTAGTCCCATTACAATATGATCATTTTGAAATCTGCATTTGGAAACATTCACTAATAGTAGATACAAGACCAAAAATAACATGAAAGATGCTAATTTGCCTTGAATATACTGCAAGCATCTTCACATAGATTGCACTAAATGCAGCAGTCAGTGAAAATCTGCACATTGTTGGGAATGGTGTCATACATCTTACACCTCAGATCGCACATTTTGTCAGCTGGATTAATGTACCTTCCACAGAGAAGCTGCGTGGCCTATGACTGTCCCAAAGTGAATGATGCACAGTAAAAATGATTAAAGGAGTATCTCGTTCCCTGTAGAGTCCTGTTCATGTTCCATGTGCTCTGATAGCCATGGATAAAAAGAATTTGTCATCATATCCCCTTTCATATAAAGATGAACCCCTAAAGGCTCTATCATGTTATGGGTAGCTGGCTAATGGTTTAATCTGTTGCTGATCCTTGGTAGTGTTTCGGGAGCAAATGAATGCCAGCGATTGCAGGTGGCATACCCATAAAAGCCTCATGGGACACATCTTATCAGGCCTTGCCTGCTGCCCTCTGCCAGTTGGCCAGCCTACGTTGAGCAAAAGCTTCCATGACCTCAGATACATTGTGACAGTAAATAACCCATAGGCAACCTGGATAATGACTGCATGGGAAACTGATGCAATCATTCCTAAAGTGTTTTGCCAATCCTAAACTGTGTCTCAGAGGCTGAGGGTAGCGTGACTCCAAAGGAGCAATAGTTCTTGTTGTCTCAACTGATAAGAAATGTTGGCAAGGGATATGCTGTTTCTTCACAGCAGCTTCATGAAGAAATCTGCAAAAGCAGCCACTCCGTACTTGTACCGTTAACATTGAGTTTAATCCTAATTTCATAGAAGTAGTGTTTCACCCATCTAGTTCGATGTTTCTAACCAACGGCAGCTGGAGTGATATCACAGTAGAGATTGAGGAAGATCTATGAACAGTCCAAGACAGCAAAGACTGTCAGCCAAAAGTATAGTCAGAATATACAGTTTCAATGACAGACATCAGGAACAGTGGCGGTAGCCAGAATCTTATTGCAACTTGTAACAGATGTTACCTCAATGCTGAGATCATGGCAAATTTTTTTTAAATGAAAGCCACTAGTGCAGTTGAACGTGGTGTTTGTGGTCTTGAAGGGCCTGGATGAAGATGCACAGAGGCATATGGGATATGTATCTAACCACAGATTGCTCTAAGAGTTATGAATTGTAAATGTAACCACTGTTCCATGATGGAGGAATAGGCTACATCAATGCCCAATATAATTTGGCTTAAGGAGCCGGGAGCAGTCCATAGGCTGGATATATAAAGCAGTACAAACACAGCTCCTGTGCAAGACTAAACCTCCAGTCTGTTTGCAATTCACATAACATTTGACATTTCCTGTTAAAAACTTCATAAAATGGGCTTTGGTGGACAGTCTTTTTCCTGCTTGTGACAGCACCCGAGTTCATTAGTTGTTCTGCTTTGTTAAATTTATTTAAAGAAAACATGTCTGAAACTGGTACATTTATTGAACCTTGATTGATTGAAACTTGATTAAAAGAGAGATGAGGTGGTTGTTCCTCTGTCACAAGGTGCACTTTGTGCATATATGATTTGAAAGGCTTTCCTGCTCAAACTTGCTTAGGTATATGTTACTTTGCTTTCAATTTCCTCTTTGGCTGTAGAAGATACATGATGAGCTTATATGCCAATACATGTTGGATACATAAGAAGTTTCCCTTTGTAACATGAATGATATGTATTTTTCTCCCACAGTCAGCCTACAGATTACACATTATGTTCCTTTTGGTAAAGTCTTTCAACCATAGAATTCCATCTACCTTCTTGTTCCCATTTGGAGTTTGTTGACCATAAGTACCATAAGAATATGTCTGCTGAATGTGAAAATGTCTATTATTCTGGTTCTGGATCAGATGTCTCATACTCTTCCAGTATATGTTTTCCACTTCACTTGTGATGATGTGTAAAAGATAACTACTTTAGGCAAACTTGTCAACCAGGATATCTCTGTTGACAATGCTGAGGACTCCATCTTCAATGCCATGTTTTAAACGGTGTGTCTACACCTCATTTATTCTACCTGTGTAATACATCATTATTTTTTTGTTGCTTCAAGTACTTGCTTTTCAATTTGTCCCTGCTTTGAAGACCTAGAATATTGCACTGACTGAGTCAATGTAGATTTTCTTTTCTTTTTTTTTTTTTTTTTTTTTTTACATATTCAGTATGCAGTAAAAGAACTAATGCTAGTGAATCTTTAATATTTCCCTCTTGTTCTGATTTTATACAATATGTAGAACTGGAATATGGCTAGACCAGGGAAGGTCCCAGAAGAGCATTACAGAAAACCCACATCCCTTGAAAATCCTGTTCTTGGAAAAGAAGTATTCTCCAGAGGAAACAACTCTTCTTGCCAGGAGAGAAGAGAGCTTTGTTCTGTGCCAGGAGAATGGGCTGTCCTTGATAAACTTCCTCTTACTTTACTAAACATAAATAATAACCTGCTTTAATTTTGAATTTATTTCTTTTGACAAACAGCCTGTGGGATTTGTGTGTGAAAATCTGGTAATAATTAATATCTTCAATACGGACATGTCATTTTTATTTATTTCCTTCCTCCTGTACTCAAGGGCTAACTTCATGCTTTCAGTTTAGAGAATGTCTTTTCCTTCCCACATCCTGTTCTCTTGTAGCTTGTAGGAGCTGGATGGGTTTATAGTTATTATATCATGTTTGCTATTTACAGAATCAAGATATGTTTTAATTTCCTGGCAGACAATTTTAAGGGAATTGTCATAATTCAAAATGCAACAGATCTTTTTCTTCCTTTTCTTCTACTGCCACACACCCAAACAAAATGATCTACCTCTTAGCAAGTCTATTTCCCCATGTCCTTCTGAAATTCTAAAATGATCATGAATTTACCTTTTTTGACATTTAAACTTATTTTTTCTTAATGAAATCCCAATGGCTTTTTATATGATCAAAGCTATGAAATTCATCCTTGTGATTCACCATAGAACTCTTGTCAGCCTTAGATCCATTTTCCTGTCTTGACTGTTCAAACGATTAAAAATAACTGGCTTTTCTATTTCATTTATAATACATCAAACATTCCATGAGAACCATCTTAGTAGTTCTGAGGGTATTGAGAAATTAAATAGCATTAGGTAAATATCTCAAATACACCTGTGATATCATAATATACATCTTTCTCTTACAATGTGGACAAACTTCTGAAATGTAATCTTTGTACATCAGAAAAGATTGCACATTGGGTCTATATATTGTACTTCACAGTCCTCTGGAAGATCACAGACTAACACAGTGAAATGCCTTTTTTGTACTGTTACACAGTCTGAATTAGAATTTACATTGACCAGGCTGGCAAATAAAGAATTTTCTCCAGTTTAGAGAAATGGTTATTAAATATAAGGTTATGAGATTTTAAAATACAAATACTATCATTCCACTGTCTGTATCTTTAGTGGACTTTTAAAGAAATTTTCATTTCATCCTCTTTCATAAGACAAAACAACTTGGCTTGCTGCAAATTAAGCATGTGATCAGCTTTATGTAAATACTGGTTTGGTTAAGGTATCTTTCCTGAAGCAGCACATTCCAGCAATAAGGTTTGCCCACACCCTCACCTTTTGGTCTTTAGCATGGGGTAAGAATTAGCTCTTATTACTCATGTATCTCTAATTCTTTTTCGGTTTATAAGTCATTAAAAATATTCATGTGAAAAAGCCTAAATCACATGCTAAAAACAGATCAAGTATTTGTTTTCATCTTTTCTCTGCCTCTTTATGTATTTTATACTAAGAAAAAAAAAAAAGGAAGAGGAAATGTTACAAAGTTTGTGTTTTCCTTTTTTTACATTAAGGCCATGGTTGTTAGTGGGTAATGTATTTAAGCTGAAAACTTCTAATAACAGAGACTTATATTGAAAAAGTGTTTAACAGTGATATTAAGCTATTATTATAAAGACACTGGAAAAATGTTTCCAGGGGCATCTTTTGGTTTTAAACAGTAGTTACGATGACAGTAATGATTCTAGTGCATCTCTGATTCAGAGATTACAAAAAGACTTGTATTATGTGTAATAAACCTGTACTTACTATTTGCTCCATAATCCCTATTAAGTATTATGAGTACATGTGTTTAAAAGCAGAAGCATAGCAAGAGAAAAATATGCTGTGTTCATCCTCACAGAGGACCAGGCTAGGGTAACCATGCCTAAACAATTCTGGATAACTGTTTTTTCTGTGCAGCTAGATCCTTGGCAGGATCAGAAAGGCCTGAAATCAGAAGGAGGCCAGGAAAAATTGGGGGAAGAAATGGAAAGCTCTTGCACTTGAAGTTACTATTCCTAGGGCTGGAATGAACCTAGAAAGTAATATGGGTAGTGTTTAGCATACACTCAGATTGCTGAAGATCTCACTTGAGCATTTAGGATCTACAAATAGGAGTTGTCTGTACTTAAAACTTTTTCTTTACAAATGGGAAAATACGATTTTTTGGAAGCAATGTAAGAGGACTGGTGTAGTGGAGATTTAGCACCTGCTCTGAAAGAACTAAGCTTTGGCCAGTGTAATCATATAAATAGGTGCTTAAAATTCTACCTGTGTTCACAGATCAGTTCATATCAACGCAGGAAATGTGGTTAATACACTAGTGCTTGATTCCATTTGGAGGGAAAGCAAACACCTTCTAAACTCCCCCTAAAGGAAGAAAGACTTTGCTCCACCCATTTATGAAGAAGTTTAGAGTGGAACTATCCTGTTTACTGATATGAGTTGTTCCTGTTGAGTTCCACCCATCATCAAAATGTAAAATGAAGCATCGCAGTGCCAGAGTCTCCATAAATCGGTGTCACATCAGAGAACGCAGGACTGAAATAAGTTTCAAATTTGTTCTTTTTATGAGGTTTTATGCTATATTGCAAGTATAACTTGACTTAATTATGAGACCTTATAAAAATGGAGATCTAACATTCTGGCATGGAAATGCAGAAACCGTAGTATGAGACTACAGGTTTTTTAGGACCAGTACATATGTAGATAGAGCTACATAACTATATCTTATCTGTATCATTTATCTTTCTTCATATATAAGATATACACACACACACATATACACATACATCAATATAAACAAACATATGTGATATAGATATATATAGTGTAAATACACATTCATTTTATACTTTGAGAAGTGGTTTTGTTGACTAAAATGCCTCGTTGGAATTATGTCTTATGGAATGGTAAGTTGACAATAAAACTTTGATTAAGATAATTATCAAGGCGAGGCATAAATCAACATAATTTACAGCTTCACTTTTAAAGAATCTTCTGAAAAACCTCATATGTTCAGCTGGCTTTTAAGGTATATATGAATGTGTTACACAAGCTGTGTTTCATTACTGAAAATGCTGTTGGTAATTCATGGACCTTAGGAGAGTGTACACATTCATCCTGGTAAACCTAAGTTGTTCTCGTTATTGTTCATCACCTATGGAAGACTATAAATTAAATAAAATGCACAGGTGACAAAACATGAGCATGAGGGACTCTGGAGATGCTTTTTATGTTTCATGAATGTTCTCCAACCTCCAGATAATGTGTCAAAATTAAATTACCCCACTGAGTTATACTGTAAAAAAAGTTGAGAAAAAAGGTATAACATCTGATCGATTTCAGGGTCAAATCCTCAGGTAGTATAAAATAGAGTAGTTTTATTGACCAAAACACTGTCTGTGTAAGTTTTTCTCATTAACATGAATGCTTCATTAGTCATAATGAGCTCCACAATCTTGATTATAAGTAAATGTATAAATTTATATAGGCTAGCAAGATTTAGGGATGTTTCACAAATGTTTCTGAAAGCATTGGATTGTTGTAAATCAAGTTTTCAGAACAAATCCTGGCTGACCTGTTGGAGAAAATCTCTCAGTTTTCTTTAAAGCTAGGCTTTTAATCACCCAAAAATTACCTAAGAGAATGCTAGCAAAACACTTTTCTTCATCTCTACAGCAGCTTGTCTATTTATCCCATCAATAGACCAAAACACCTAGACCGGTTGCTGTGGACCATATCCAGACAGCTTTTGAATATCTCCAAGAATGGAGCACAGAGAAAAAGTGTTTCCAGCTGTTCAGCAGGAACATCCTGTGTTGCAGTTTAAGCCCATTGCCTCTGGTCCTGTCACTAGGCACCACTGGAAAGAGCCTGATTCTGCTCTCTTTGCACCCTCCCTTCAGGTATTTATACACATTGACAAGATCCCCCTGAGCCTTCTGTTCTCCATGCTGAACAGCCCCAGCTTTCTCAGCCTTTCCTCGTAGGAGAGATGTTCCAGTACCTTCATCATCTTTGCAGACCTTTGCTGGACTCCCTCCAGTATGTCCATGTTTCTCTTGTACTGGGAAGCCCAGAACTGGACACAGTGCTCCAGGTGTGGCCTCACCAGTGCTGAGTAGAGGGGAAGGATCACCTCCCTTGACTTACTGTCAATACTTTGCCTAATGCAGCGCAGGATACCATTTGCCAACTTTGACGCAAGGGCACATTTTGGGCACATGTAAAGATGCATCTGGAGTTCTCTGGGAGCATGCTAAGATATAGACATATATAGACAGGGTAGTCTAACCTGGAATATCATTACAAAACCTACATATTTACTTGTCATTATTTCAGCTGGGAGAGAGTTGACTTTCTTACTAACAGCTGGTTTAGTGCCGTATTTTGGATTTGAGATGAAAATAGCATTGGTAAAACACTGGTATTTTTGTTTGTTGCTAAGCTCCCAAGGCCTTTTCTGCTTCTCACACCACCCTGCCAGCAAGTATGCTTGGAGTGCATAATAAGTAGCGAGGAGACACAGATGGGGCAGCTGACCCCAACTGACCAAAGGAATATTCCATGCCATACAACATCATGCTCAGTATATGAAGGTGGGGGAAGAAGAAGAAAGGTGGGAGTATTCAGAGTTATGGCATTTGTCTTCCCAAGTAACTGCTTTGCATGATGGAACCCTGCTTTCCCGGAGAAGGCTGAACACCTGCCCGCCAATGGGAAGCAGTGAATTAATTCCTTTTTTGCGTTGCTTGCGTGCTTCCCATTTCTTCGATGTCTGAAGGTATACAAGAATTTTATAAAAGGATACAGAATACCTATTATGTGATGATATCAGGAAAATAAGTAGAGCTAAGATAGCCTGTAGAGATATATTTATCTAAGTAGTTTGTAAAAAAAGCTGATTTAGTTTTTTAAATGATGCAAAATTATGTAATATGATATAATAACAGAACATAAATCAGGAGCTTGATTTAATCCTTGTTGTACAAAGTTTGGGAGAAAGCCTGCCTCAGAGAGCTTGCAGTCTAAATAAAAATGGCAGACAGCACATAATAAGCAGCAAAATGTCCCAGTGTTAGGGTCAGTATTAGGGTTCAAAGTCCAATCCAGTTATCTATTATTGTTCGTAGCTGCTTTCCAAGCAGGCTCTACATAAAAATAATTTATGCTGCCTTCCTTCCTACTATTTATGGATCTACTTCTGATTAAACACAAAGTTGTTTTCAGGTTATATTTTTTTTTTAAATCTTCTTCTGAACAGGGTTATTTTTATGTATGTAACGTGCAATCAGATGTGAGATGGCATTTACAATAAGAGTTAGGTTGGACAGATACTTAGACACTTAGAATTGGATGAAGAGAGTAGCATGACAGAGTACAATAGAATGGGTATGAACCTGAGATTTTCAATCTGATAGAAATATTAGAATAACAGTGGTTAAAAAGGGGTTTAGAATGATACAGCAAAATTTAAGTATGGAAAAACACTGAAAATGAAGATGGAGAAACAAAATATGTTGTAAGAAATAATGTTGTGATAAAGAGGTGTGGTGACATTTAAACCAAGGAAAAGCTGAGGAGAGTTATAATGCATAATTTACAGATGTATACACAGATAAGACTGCACAACTGTAGATGATTTATACTTATAAAACCCTTTTTTTTTAAGTTCTGTCCTTCACTAACTGGTTATTATAGACTTCCACATTGTTAAGTCAGATAGCAAAATCTGTATATATTTTTCCATCATTACCAAATTCTCAAAGCATTTAGCTACAAAAACTGTGTCCAAATGTGCTACAAGGCATTGTGAATTTGATCTAAAAATAATAAGGTTAAAAAAAAAAAATTTTTTGCTTGTAAAAAGATAATATTTTTAATTGCCATACATAGGGTTGTATGGTTATGCAGTAGAAATCATATTGTATTATATTAAATGTGACTTTAGAAAACTAGAGCAAACTTACACTGAGTTTATAATACTTCTTTTCAGGTCAAATGTGCAGAAAGGTGTTTCAATGTTATCTTTACTGGAATTAATAGGCATATTCAAAGTAGGTCTTCTGAAAAGGAAGGGAAATCTGAATCAGAAGGTTCTGTTTCACACAAAGATATTTGATATCTACAAATAGGAGTTGTCATCTTAGTTAGACCATAGAATATTCTCCTAATTTTGTGCTGTTTAAGGTGTAAAAAGTAGTTCTTAACCTCATGTCTAGGGTAATTCTTCCCTTAGTCAATGACAGTTGAGTGAGTATAATCAACATTCAAAAAATGTTTTAAACTTCATGTTAGACCTACTTATTGCATTAACCTGCAGAATACTTGAAACAGAATTATGATAATAGAAATAATCTTGATATGAGTTTGAACAGACTTCCGTTACAATCTGTAGACATAATCTATTTAAACCTCTTGTGTCTACAGAACTAGGACAGAATCCTCACAAAAGGTTATGTAATTGGAGATCCTTCATCACTTTAATGAACAACTTACAGTAATATTTTGCAGAATATTATAAATAAATAAGGTGAATATAAAAGAGCATCTAGCATTAAATGAAATGTTCTTCTCTTCACCTCATTGAGCTTTTCTACAAACAGATTCTTAGGGAACTGTGTTAGGACAATGACAAGCACTCTTGAAAATTCCTAGTTTCAAAAATTCTTGTAATTTAAAGTAAATTTTAATGAAGAAAACAGTAAAATTCCTATTACCCATTAAAATCAGTGTTTATAATTGTGATCATTTTTGTTCTATGAAACAGTTCCAGAAGTCATCTCCATGTGGTGTTATTCTTCAGCCTATAATAACTGTAAAGAGATATGCAGAAAACTGTCAGCAAGACTGAAAGTTTTCTTATACTAAAACTGATGATTATGATTTAGATAAATGTGTGTGAGGGGGGTGTTAATAAAATGATGCTAGTCACTACACTGCAGAATTTATAATAATTAAAATAATGAATTTTGCAGGTCATTAACAAAAGTTGTTTGCTTTTCTTTACTAGTAATTTTAATATTCAAGGAAAATAAAGGTTTTTAGGTCACAGACACCACATGTAATTGATTTGTGATTGACAAAACTGTGAGGAACAGCTTAGAGAAGAATACTATTTCACTGTTAGTGGGAAAGGTTAAAAAGATCCGTACAAAGCATAAGCTATGTAGTACTATCTCCATTAGATTAGAAAAGTCTGCGAAGGCAGAGAATGATATACTGTCTTACAGCATTTAATATCTATGGTCAAAACTTCAGGGTGGAATAAATATTTGGTGTATCTCTCTATGCTATATTCTGGTTTGATTTTAACCAATTAAAAATATGTTAATGCAGAAGAATCTGAGTCATAAATGCATGATATTTTATCATTACACTTGTTACCAAACTGTCTTAAAAAATCATCTTCACCTATTTTGAGAAGTCTTAGAACTGCAAAGAGAAAGCAAGTCTGCACAATCTAGATCAAATCAAGGTTGACTAGATGAATATTAAATACACATAATGAAAGCATTAAGGTTTCTCAACTCAAAACTTAAGCTGAAAGTAAAATACTTTTTATTTTTAGCAGTATCTGGAGCCAATAAGTCTTATAGTTTGGGAGAAATTTATGTGGTTTTGTCATTAGCAGACTAATGAGCTGAAGTTGTCAGGCTCTAGACATCCTTTTCAAGGGTGAGAAAAATATTATGATGTCAATGCAACAATTTAGTAGTTTGGAGGTATATTATCAAGAAAAATATCTATGACTGGTTTCAATCACATTTGTGCAATGTCATTACAATAGTCACTGATAAATTAGTACTGACAAGTATTGCCAGATGCTGGAAATGGTATGGAGAGGCACAGTTCCTAATAAACCAGTAGGATGGCCTTGCTTCTGATCTTCTTGGCCTTCAATACAGAACCACAAGAGAAATTTTCTTACATTCTTCAATAAAATTAAAATTTTTAAATCATTCTGATGAAACTATTTCGACAATAACCATTTTTTGAGGCAGAACACCAAAATAATTCTAAAGTCTCACTACCTGCATTAAGAAGGCAATTTTGACATCACTAAACCCAAAAGGAATTAAAGACCTGCTGATGGAGTACTATTTTTAATAGAAAAGAAAAATAAAACCAAACCAAACCAAAACAAAAAAAAACCCAAAACACATGCATGCTCCGTAATGAGATTCTTTGATTTCTAATTTGAAAAGCAAGCCTTCAAATATAATCTACTCTTTACTTAACATTTGTATTTCTGTATTTCATTTTTCATGTAATACATTTGGAAATACCATTAGCAACTGATGATAAAGCCTAAATACAGAGGACAAAGAATAATTTACAATGTCTAAAGCAAACAGATACATTCCTTTCCTCTGAGGAGTCCGCTGCTGCTGTGTATACTGATACATCTTTTGACACTGAAAGTGATGAGTGAGGTGTAATTTCAGATCAAGACAACAGACTACAAGGTCAAAAGATATCCATGCAACACAAATCCCATGGCACTACATAGAATTAAAGACCTTGATTTAGAAATTCAGTAACAGAATAAGCAGAGTTTCCTATCATTAGTGTGCTTATTTTCTTTCCAGATTTACATCTGAGAGAGGTGATAGTTACGATTTAACTTTGGATAAAGAGTAACAGAGTAAAATAGGAAAGCCAAGTTGGAGCTCTTGAAATGCCTTTGGATCCTAAGCCATTCAAGTGAGACTTTCTGAGTAGACACACATACTAGAAGCAAACGTTCCATAAAGTGTCCCCTGAGGACCTAATCATGGTCCCAGCCTCAGCCACAGGGATCATACTGATTTACTGTCAGACTGGGCATCTCTTCTGTGCCCTGCTATAGAGAGAGTAAGGTTTGGTAGCTTGTCCTGAGGGCAGGAAAAAGAAACAGTAAAAAAAAGAATACTCTGAACAGCTCTAATAGGAATGATCGGTCCTACTCCCGCTCTCTGTAACAATTGTCTGTGGAGCTGACAGAGGTTGTTGCCTCCATTACCTTTCTTGTGGTATATCTACTCCTGCAGTATCCTGAACTCTACCGGCCCTGGTCAAAAATTCTTAAAAGAAAAAGGCAAATGTTTCTGGAATATTGTATATATTTATGAAAGCTATTAGACCTCAAAATATCTGTGACGGCACAAAACCTGAAATAGCTTTCTTTCTGAAAATATAAAAATCAGATTGTCACTGTCCTCTTTGTAACTAAGGGACTCAGATGAGTTGTGTTCCCCATTAAGGAGAAATCAGCTTTCACACCAACAATGAGTGCAGACAGAGAAGAAATCAAAAGACCAAGAATTGTATCAGGAGCAATGCAGCTATTGCAGAATTGCTCACTGAGGTAGTGAAACGTATCACCCAGATAAAAAAGATATTTTTTTTCTCTACACGTAAATCTCAAAAGGCAGTCCTGAAAATCCACAGTTACAAAACTAATCACAAACAGACCATAAAACCATAGCACATAATAACTGCATGCAGGGCATTTTTGCATTCAATAACACCAGAAGAATTGCTAGCCAAATCTGCACAAGAGCTTCAGTAATCCAGTCACGTGGCCAGAAAGGCAGGGAAAGAAAATACAGCACGCATACTTCACAAGGGCTTCAAAATTCAGATTCTGATGCCAGAACCGGCATTTGTGAACTATTCTGGTGTGTCGTTCACCATCTACACATCATACTCAATCCTGACAGCAACTGAAGCTGATTCAAATATGTTCAGAATACATGTCCTTAAGTTACTGGGAAAGAGCAAGCAAGGGACACAGAAAAGATTTTGTCACCTAAAGAATGGGAAAACCCATGTGTAGAACAGTCTCGCAGAAAAGACAACACTAAAGATTTTTTATTAAATATTATCTTGACATTACAAAAATAAAAATTAGGACTAAAACAATGCTGAAATAATCAAGACTAAAACACTGTTTGATTACTGGAATCAGCAAAGTCCGGCAAGAAATGCTTCTCAGTGCTGAGAAAGTGACTTGGCCCCAAAATGAAGATGCAATGAAGGAGCAGTGGTTTCCATAACTATGGAAGGTTTGATCCAAACTGTCTGAAAATTTAAAATGGCCACTCAGACCAGCATACTTTATTTAGCTCAGACCTTGTATCATTGGCTTGTTTGTTGAGTTTACTCAACAGAGTCCTAGCTGAAATCAACCACAGTTTTAACAATGAAATTATTTATATTATTAGATTTATTATTCTCACTAGCTATATTCCCCTTACTGATCATGTCTGTGTGAAGAAACATCAAGGTTTTAGGCTTTAGGTCTTTGACCTATTTGGATTTACTGTTGTTTGCATCTGCCCTAATAATTTCTTTTTTCTTTGGTAGACTCCACTGGAGGCCAGGTAGAGTAAGTTTCATTTTTGTCTTAGAATGCAAGCATGCTTGCTAGGTGGTTACAATCAAGAGACTGAAATAAAATTTTTGGTGATTTCTAGGGAAATCAGAATATAACCTAGGACTGCTCTCTTTCTGTTGGGTTTCTATTTTTCTACATGCAGTTTGCCATTAAACAGTAAAGTAACAGAGGCTTGAACTGCTTGTTAGCAAGGAGAACATTAATAGCCTCTTTCAAGACCAAGTGAAGTTCAAAAAGGCCTTTTTCTACCAATCTCAGGTTATGTTGGATTATCAGAACTAAGTCTGGGCAAAAATTAATTAAAAATTAATTTCAGTTGAACAGGAAATTGAAAGAAGTAACCCACCTATGTCAGTCCAAAATGATCTCCTATGAAAGTTTCTAGAAAAGATTAACAGGACAGAAAGATTTATATCTAGGAATATTATTTTCCTGACTCACTTTTGTCCTGAAACAAATTGTAACCCCGTTTGAAAGCTCCATACACTACAAACATTATAGGGACTTCTGGATGCATTCTCCCAAGCTGTCTTTATTGCCATTGCAGTCATTCAGGTAGACAGCAGGCACTTAGCTTTTTCCGTCTCAAACTTTTACCTGGAACCAGCCCACCAATCAAGTACCAATGACAATCAGGAGCATCTCACCTCCCATCCATATCCAAACCCAAACCAAGATGAGACTACATTGCTTGTGGCTAGTATAGCCAACGTTAGATACCTACAGGAAATCTTCCAGCAGTAACAGATATAGAAATTTATATTTTATGGATAGAAGGGATAGATTAGATGATATTTTGATGTTGTTTCTAAATCTCAGTTGTAACCTTAGACCTCTAATTCACTTTAGAATATCAATTTGCTAATTTCTACTGGTTCTTTAATGACAAGTATCCTCTGCTCCTTGGAAATTTATGAACTATGTTTAATAGTACCATCTGTTGGCAAAAACAGACCATAGACTTATAAAACAAATAAAAATTAATATATAAAATAATTAGTTGACTTGGAAAATATATTAGAATCCAGAAACTTTTACCCTTTTTTTTAGTTTCTGTTTTCTTTGATGTTCTCCCTGCTTCCCCGGCTTGTGTAAACAGAGCTCATCTGAAACACCCCTACTGGTGAATCTAAACCCAGTACACTGGGAAATGGATACTTGATCCATCTAGTAGTCTTGACTTGTCTGGCTGGACTCCTTAATTTCCTCTCTCAAGTTAAATAGCAGCATATGCCTAAATGTCTTTAGAACTTGATTTTTCCTGTACACTTTAACATTAAACTAATTCTTATAGTTAATATAAAAGAATCAATTTTAATAAGAAACTACCATAATTCTGATATCAGAATTTTCTATGTTTTTTTCCTTAGTTTTCTCATTTTTATGCATCTAATGTATTTTTTATTTCATTTTCCTCAGTAAATGTTAGGATTTGCCTGCTAGCATATTCCTGAATGATAGAAGTACTTGCTCTGCCTTTTCAATCACTGGTTCTTATTGTCACAGAATTCAAGTGTCATTTCATAGCCTCACTAAGGAGGTACTTCTTTCAGGTTAAGTCCTATTTGCCTAACCATGACTTTTCTTAATCCCTTATCCCCAGGCAGATTAGAACATAGAAAGACTGAAAAAAATAGAAAAGAAAAAGGTGGAAAGGTAGAAGAAAGAGAAGGGAAAGAAAGGGAAAAAGGAAGGAAGGAAGGAAGGAAGGAAGGAAGGAAGGAAGGAAGGAAGGAAGGAAGGAAGGAAGGAAGGAAGGAAGGAAGGAAGGAAGGAAGGAAGGAAGGAAGGAAGGAAGGAAGGAAGGAAGGAAGGAAGGAAGGAAGGAAGGAAGGAAGGAAGGAAGGGGAAGTTATCTCTTCTCTGGCCTTCATTCATGGTTTTGTGTTTCAGGCAGATAAAAAGTAATTCTTCTGTCACTGAGCTCCTCTACAATTAATTTACCTGGGATATACTGAACACAAATATGATAGAGACGCCTTGAGTTTTCCAGAGGGTAGCAAAGAGTGGTATTTCCCTTCATTTCACATTTAAATTATTATCATCTCTTCCCACATTAGTAAGGACAGTCAGGAGAAATCTGTTAGGGGTAATATTTTCTAATGGAATTCAGATTTCATTTTTGGAAATAAAGTGTTTGCTTTACTTTGCACAAATGAGTCGTTCTTGTAATGTTTCATCTGAGGTCAAGTTTGGTATCTATTTATTTGCATTTTGGCTAGTGAACAATTTATTTTATCCATTTGTTACTTCATTCTGACACCACAGCACTGCATTATACTCTGCACACAAAAAAAAACCCCAAACCCTAAGAACAATAACAACAACAACAACAAAAAAAAGAACAGTTCACTTGCAGAGACTTCTACCATGCAACGACACTCTTCTGTTTTAAAGATAATTTCTGATAATGACCTTCTAGCTTTTCTTGAATAGAGTTTACTAAAGACTAGGAGACTTCAATGTAATTTTTGTAATCTCCATAACGTTATGTATTTTGGATCCAAAAATTATCTGCTAATGTGACAGAAATATTAACAAGTTACAGCTCATGTCTTCAGTCCAATTATCATTGTGCCATATTATGCTATACTTTTTCCCTTATTTATGAAGAAAAATTCATTCCCCTTTCCCTTTCCCTTATTTATGAAGAAAAATTCATAATTTTTCTTCTCTCCACCGGTATGTCATGAAATTCACAAAATAAAACAAAAAAAGTCTATATTGATTCAGAAAAAAAAAATTATTATTGTTTTAGTGGCTTTAATTTCTTTCTCTGCCCTCCCAGTTATTGGTCTATCTTTTAATGTATTACCTGTATTATACCACTATTAAATGTGTAAGTATGGTTCATGAACACATTTTTTTGTATGTATATTTCTTTGTGGGTTTTCTTCTTATGCAGATGCCAGTCCTGCAGATAGAGCACATAGACACATGCACATAGCTCTTGATTTATTAGTTTTTCTAGCCTCCCATCTATTCATATTCCAAGTACCTATTGGCTTTCTTAGACTGGGGATACAGAGTAAGACGATTAGACTTTTTAAAAAGAGATTCCATCATAAACAAATATAGAAGTCATGTGTTTTGTTTTGTTGTTTGTTTTCTTTTTTTTTTCTGTGAAGGAGGAGAGTTTGATTCTGTTCAAAGTTTTCAGAATGGAAACTCTTTCCAATAAAAATAGAGGCCAGACTGAATAAATCAACTGGTCTTCATCGTTTTGCTTAGCACTTAATGTATTCCTCCTGTATTTGTATGATAAAGACTATTTATTGAGCATCAGTACCCAAATTATACCAGTTTTGATGTTGGATCCTAAGACTGTCATCTAGTAAGGAATAAACAAAGAGTATTTGTGAGCAGCTGACCAATAAATTGGACTTCATCACAAATTCAATACCATTCAGCGAAGCATTGGGATATTGCTGGCTTCAATTTATGAAAAAGGATTTTTACAGACAGTGTGCCAATCATCCAAAAGGATGGTTGAAAATAATTGTTGGATTGGCATATTAATGATCACAGGAGACCAATGTAAATGTCATGAACTATTGGGAAAGAATAAACCAAGCACTAATACTACTCCTCATCTGTTCCCAGTGTGCACAGATAAAAATTTTATCACAACAAACAGCATGGTAGTTTGCATGAATTATTAAATCATATGCATACAAGAGGGTTCGTAATTAAACAGAAAGACTTACTGAGGATTATCATAACTGACAATGTCTAGAGCCTGCAAAGTCCAGCTATAAGTCAAGAGACTAACATGTATGATTGCTTTTAATTTGTACGACAATTTGTGAGTTATTAATTTATAACACTTTTAGATGTTGCCACAGGGGAGTAGAATGTACAATTGTTTTTCAATATACATATGTTAGACATGAATAATAAATAATGAACATATAGTATTATTTATATGCAATCACTTTTATCTGTCATAATAGGAATAACTTCATTACAATAAGCTATTCAATGCAGAAATTTAGTTTAAATTGACTATGTTGTCCTTTATGCATTATTATGTATGAGCTCTTCTAATATGCCTTCTGTTTTACATTTTTAGCAACAGAATCATGTGCTTGCAACTCCCAAGGGCTTATTTTGTATTTCAGTGATGAACAATTCAGCCTTAAGGTACTTAATTCAGATTATAAGGCCTGTGACATTTAGAATAATACTGGAGGTTCCTATTCAACCAATTATGTACACAAAGTCTTGCAGCATGCTAATGTGTGCAGAAGGTCAGTAGCTCTCCTTTCTTACTGCCCTCCACCCATAAGGAAAATTAAAAAATGTGGTTTATAGAAACAAGTAAAAGTTTTCAACTACTCTACTACTTTCTTTCATAATCTGAGATATAGGGAGGTGCCATACAGCTTTATGTTAACTTTCTTCTTCACATCTTATTTTATTGACTATGACTGAATAAGTTGCATCATTCTTCTCCTGCATATTGGTTGTGGCCAATGCTAAAGCTGTTAAATAGCTGACTGTCATTATTGTCACTGAAAAAAAAAAAAAGTAAGTGCATGGTCACTGGTATACAATCACTAAAGAACATAGCTCTCAGACCCCCAATGTGAAACTCTCAAAGGGGAAAGTTTTGCACCTCCTTCTGAAATGCCTAAAATCCAGTACTTTTACACTGTGAAATACAGATTCAGGATCCTAATTGGACACTTAGCCATGTCAGGACTGGAGAATTTCTGCAGCATATGTGACACAACCATGCACCTTTAGAATTTTATCTTTTTGCTTTGAAGGAGCTATGTAGGTAAGCTTCCAGCATTCAGTTCTGCATTTGTACCTGTCTCTATACAGAAATTATATTTTGCTTTTTTTTCACTTTGAAAACTACTGACTACTGTATTTTATGATTTTCCTGCATTACTCTGGTTTGAGAAGTTCCATTCATTTAATATATTACACAAAATTGTCATATTTATGTTCTTTACAGTCTTGGTATACAAACCTAAATTCCATTTTTAAAGTGAGGTTTTTAACTTTGCAAAGTGCTTTCCCATGCCAGTATAGTATTAGAAGTCTTAATGTCATTTATGAGGTCCTATAGAATTCAGAATCAAGCTTAACGAGACAACAAAAGCTTCCAGATAGATGACTAAGTTCCTATCTGATAATGAATAGCATTTAAATAGGAAATCATACTGAAGTTAATCTAACTGCATCTAAACTGAGATTACCCCTATAAATATGATTTACAGAAATTAATCAAAAAAAAAGGTCATCTGAGTTTCTCTGAGCTTTTTTGGTACTAATTACAGACAAGTGATGGCCATGATAATCTAAGGAAATTTTACGTCTAGTTCTGCTGCTTACAGATGCTATGGAGAAATATAATTTAATTTGTCTGTACACTGATTTTTCTTTTTCTCTTGCTCTGTGATATCTGTTTAGCTCAGATTTAACTCTGGACTGTCTTTTGTTATTACATTAAGAGGAGTTTATAAAATAAATCACCATCCCTGAAGGTATTTCAGAAACGTCTAGATTTGGCACTTCAGGGCATGCTCTAGTGGCAGAGATTGTAGGTTATTTGGTTGGACTCAATGATCCTAAGGGTCCTTTCCAACCATGAAGATTCTGTGATTCTGTGAGTTAAGCATAAGGAAGCCCAAACTCTTCAAACATCTTAAGTGCAATTGGAATTACAAACCAGTACGTTCTCCCTCATGTCCACAACCTCAAACTTAGAAGTGATGCATTAGTAAAAAGATAACATAAATTGTTTCAAATATTTCATTAAATGAGCAAAGCTGATTACCCTTTCATTTTTCAGTATTGCATTGAAATAGAAGTTGTTGTGTTTTTTTTTTTAATTTTTATTTTCTTATGTGTATTTATACCACAAAACATATCATTAGTGGCTGTGCCTGAAGTCAACTATCTCAGTACAGTTGCTATTAAACTGTAATACTGTTTCCTTCTGAGGAATAGTACTATGCACAACTCAACATCTGTTTATGTATTCCTTTGAAAATAAGGGTACTTCCGTCCCATGTATTTTGCAATGTTAAGGGGTTAATTGAATTGAATTGAATATAATTGAATAACTGAAGGAGAAATCTTTATCTGCTTGGGTTTATAGGATTTTCTAAAGCGAACAGATTATGCTCTTGAATAAAATATCTGTCTCACACAGGCAATAAAAAAGTCTATATGGAAGTCAAAAGATAAATATCAGTCATGTAGGGAAAAAAAGATGTGTAGTCATACAGGCAGACAATTTATTATTATGGATTTTCTTATATATTTTAATCCAAACATTTTCCCATAATTTTCATTTTCTAATAAAATCAACTTAGGTTTCATTGTATATACACTTATTTCGAGCCTGACTGTAATGTGACTCATCAAAAAGCTTCACGTTTAGTATCCTTATATCTAAAGAGCAACCACTAGCATCCAAAATGGTATCATACCTACTAAAATGGAAATGAACATCCTGTAATTGCAAACAGAGATTACTTCATGCAGGTGTTTAAATATAAGAAGATCTTGAAAAATAAATAATCTTCAGAGATATCTTGCACAATAGCTACTGACTCGTTTGTTGTGCATTCTTTCTTCATTACTTTATAATGCAAGTATTTCTGTGGTTGTTTCAATGCTTTACAGCATCAATTGCTCTACAACAAGTAAAGGCAGTTCCATCCCCTGTCATTGGATGTCTACAGATGCTCACAGTCTTTCAAGAAGTTGTGGCGTGGGTGCAAACTGTTTCTCATGTATTCATTTTTTTATTATTTTTTAAATCTTTTTGTTTTGGTAATACAAGGTGAATGGCATGAGATTAAACAGGTAGTGGCTTTACACTTCAGTACCACAGCATGTGTTAAGGCTAAGGCTACATATCAAAGACATTTCAGGGATTTCTGGAACTTGGGTGCTGAGTGTCTTTTCTTTCAGTGTGTGAAACAGAGTACTTCAATGTGAAGGGGTCTGATGTGGCATACAGTCAAACTGATAGCAGCAGATGAAGGTCTACGTATTATTAATTCCACTTTCACCGCAAGAGGTCAACACAACTATATGGAAGTTAAAGGATGAGGAATAGAAAAAAAATATGGCCTATCACTAGACAATAATATGTATGCAGGAGTAATTTAGAAATTACATGTAGATAAGCAGATTTCTGTAATGGAAAGATAGTACAAAATACATAGACACAAAGAAAACAGAACAGAATTATCTCACTCAAACAATCCAACTAATGACTGCAAGTTGGACTGTGTCAATTTAGACTCATCTCACCTAAGTAGTTAGGGAACAGATGTTTGGGATTTTTAGCTGCAGTGTCTTTCCCACATTGTATGGCTTCACGTTACACCTCAGACATCTAGGTCTTCATGTCAAATGATGGATCCCTCTTTTAGACTTTCCTGGATACTTATCCACACCAGGTTTGCAGGACATTTACATGGCATTCTTCTCAGTATTCTCTGCATTTTCCCTCCTGCTCAGTGCTACACTCAAGAGCATTCATTACCCTTTTGCAGCGCACACAGGTACTCTCCCTACTTCCAACAACCCTGATAAAAAGCAAGTCTAAGGAACATGGAAGAAGGCGGATTACACATATCTCCATGATAGGAAGGTGAAGAAGAGGGACAGTATAAGAAGCAATAAAAAAAGAAAACAACAAAAAAAAAACAACTAAAAAACAAAACCCAAGAACAATGACAACAAGAGCAAAGGTGACCATATCCAGAGATCCATAACTGCCACCCACCTGTGAGAGGTGGAGGCCAGATGGCTAATTATAACAAGCTTCTAACAGATTTTCAGCTTGTGCAAAGAGCTATGAGACTTCAGCTAACTAAGCAGCTTATGTAAAGTGGGCTGAAGCAGCATGTTTCTGACACAAGCATTATGTGTATAGTGAACAATATGTGTATATAGAGGCAAAGGGAAGGAGGACATCCCAGGGAGAGATAAGGAAGTTTCCTAGGGCATCTGCAGGATCAGGAAGCCCAAGTACTTTGTGTGAACTGTTACTATCTCCTTGTCAGGCCTTTATGCAAGGTTGCAAAAAGACAGCTTTTGGACCCACTTCTCTTGAGAAATAAATGAAATGGTAGAAAACTATTGACTGTTAAAAAACTTCAAGAAGTGATGGAGAACTATCCTGGACAACAGCTGTCAGAGGAGTTCTGCATGGAGCAGTTAAAATAAAGAGAAGTCAGATCCACAGACTCTGAACTTACTAATGTTCTGATGAATCACGGTGCGGTGATTAGGTTCATAGGGTCAAACCCTTACTGATGCAGAAAATAACAACCATACAAAAGGGAGAGATCATAAAGTTGTTGATGTGGGCATGCCGATGAGGCTTTACAAAATGTTTTTGATGATCAGAGAACAGACTCACACTACAAAATGAGTTCCTTATTGACATCCCAGCTCTTCCTCAATTCCTTGCCCTCTTGCACTCAAAGCCAGAAAAGTTAGGTTTTGAAGAGCCACCACAGGGGCTGGGGAGAAGCTCTCTTTCCCACCAGTCCATTACAAGATACCCTGAGGCAGCTTTCTTAGGTCAAAAGAAATCAAGATTCCCTTTTTTCAAGCACCCACGGTTCGGTTCTGCATCCTATACACTTTTAAAATGTAATATAATCTCATTTTGTCTGATGAAAGAAACATGACGAGCTCTGTGTTTCCTGTCTCTTTATTTCTTTTAATTCAAAAAGTGAGATTTCAATGTCATAAAGGGGACTCATCCTTTTACACAGGTTGGAAAACCTCCTGCGTGCACTGCCTCTAGGCTAAGCTCAACTCAAGTTAATGGGTTTCTCTGTGGTGTGGATGAATGGCATAAAGAGAAAAAAGTGGAAGACAGAAGACGGTGAGAATTACACTCTTAGCTTGTAGTGGGTAAATCCTAGTTATTTGTGTGGGAGATAAATAATATGGCTCATAATAACTTTTCAGCTAGAAAACTGCATAACTACCAGGATGAAGATCTTGTGAATTTTGGAGATGAGGTAACTGCAGCACGGGATGCAGTTTTCCCACCTTTCACAGGCAGCTGCTTTAGGAAACCACTGCAATTAACCGTAGATAAAATATCCAAAAGTTGATAGGACTTAATGGGAAATACAGAAGAATTAGAGAGTCTCAAATAGGATCATAAGTTGAATATCAATTAATATCTCTTCATTTATTGGTTGACTATTTACTATTATGGGAGACAAAAATTCTCAAACTTCAACACGTTCAAAATAAAGTTAATGTTTTTCTTTCTTCTTGGTTACTTCTTTCTTCCATCTGCTACCACTTCTCACATATTTCTTATTGAATTTCCTTCATCAACTGAATTTTTCATTAGCTGTCCACTTGATAATTATCAGAATATGTCTGGATCCAGCTATTATATCTGAATTTCTTGAAGAAAATCTCAGACCTCTCTCAACTTACTTCTTTCAGACAGGCTTTTTTTTATATCAACATTATTCATCATTTCCAAAAATAAATGGCTTGTTAGATGCCTATGCATGGGTATTAAAAGTCTAATTTCAGCCACCACCCTGCAACAAATTGAGGCTTTTCCTCAATATTCTGGTGCCCTTCACTCAGTGTTGCAAAGATTAGTTTGGGATTATTTTTTTTTCTGTGTCTTTTTAATCAAGAGAGGGAAAAAAAAAGTAACTTTAAGTCTGTATTTAAACTTTAACTCTTTGGAAGCATTCTTGCCTATTAAAAAGATCTTCATTGTTGCATTGCCGTATACAGCTGCTGTAGAAAAAAGTACCACATACTCAGTAGTCACACTCGAAAGAATTTTAACAGTCCAGATCCTCTGGCATCTCCCATCTGAGTAGAGCTAGAAGCCTCTAAAATGCAGTTGCTTAGAAAGCTAACCATTGGATTAAGATAAAAGGATATTTTTTGGTGATTTTTTTGGCTTTTTTTTTTTTTTTTTTTTTTGGTGTGTGAACATGTACTGACAATGCTTTAAAACTCTGGCAATTATCATGTTTTCCCTTTTTTCTTCAATTTTCCTTGCTTCAGGCATCCCCACCAGCAATCAAAGGCAATCAAAAGATTAGTTGAAGAAAAACTGTTTCACCCTCCCAACCTAAATCGAGTTAGTCTGGTGGCAAGCTACGGTGTAAGCAGATCGTGCTTTCTGCTCCCTACCTGCTCGGCACCATGTGGCAGCTTAATCTCTGACAGAGCAAGTCAGATTTCAAGGAAATTCAAGCTTGAAGCCACTAAAAAATACCCTCATTTGAATTACTACACCAAGTGTACAGGTATACATACATACATACAATTTTGCATTTATGGCGACTACAGCCATACAAAAAAAAAGAAAAAAACAAAAAACAAAAACAAAAAACCCCAAAACTATGGTGAAAAATAAAAAGGCAAAAAATAAAAAGTTTAGAACTCATCTCAAGCTATCCCAAAGCCTTAGCCAGTTTTCAGCAATATGATTCCATGAAGCCAAATGGCAGGTAATACAGCCAGGGAAGAGGGGAAAGTAGACCCTCCTTCCAAACCTGGAAACTGCATCTGTATTGAGGTAGACTAATTAGTGAGATAATAAAGAACTGGCTAAATTTTTGACAACAGATTCAGGAGTTTTCAAGCTATTCAGTCTTATATCCTAAAGAGCTATTTAGACAAGAAACAATTATATGTAGAAAAAAAATACAATTCATTCTTAAATTGTAAATTTTATTGTTCATTTTCTACCATAAACCAGCTTTCTTTTTAAAAGCAAACTGTCAATATCTATCAGTCTGGTATGTCTTTTATCTTTGTTATCATTCGTGCAATATTATCCTCAGAGAACAAAGATATGCAGTCCTGTATGTGAAAAAAACAAAACAAAACAAACCCAAAACACAACAACAAAAAAAAACCACAAAACCCTCAAAAAGAATTAAGAGAGTTCATTGTCATAATATGTTGACAATCATGTTGTTTGATGTAAAGAAATTACACAAGCTTTTGCATCCAGCAGACTTGGGTTTTGGAGTCCAGACTGTCAGTGAAGGGCCATTAGTATCACCCCAATTCAGTGACTCACATTTATTAGTCATATAGTTTTGCTAATTTCAGTAGAGCTACTGCAGGAAAGAATCTTGAGCAATGAATCAGAAATGAAATTGGAATCAAAATGAGCCTGTTTTTCTTTTGCTCATTAAAAATTAAAGATACTTATTTTTTTCCATTTAAAGCTTATACTATATCATTTCAGAGGCTCAACAAGAAGACTACGTTAAATAGTATTGTTTATTATGGAGAAAATTTTCTCCATGCATTAATGATCTTATTTGCAATTTCTGACATACCATTTCCCTTCACTCTTTGAAACATGAAGCCCTGAATTTGCCATATATAGTGAGATCTTATAGTCATTTGGTGGAAGATGGCTAAACCCTCCAAGTGCTAGAGATGCCGTTACAAACATAGAAGTGCATATGAAAAAACAGATCTTCTCCATTCACCCAAAGACCCAGTGGCAGATTTTGGCAGTGTCCTGGTTTGGGGTAGAGCAGAGCCAACTTTCTGTTCAGTGATTTTCCTTCTTGGCGAAGCCTCTTCTAACTCTCTGAAATTAACAGCATGTTCTGAAGAAAACTCTTTGTTCTCAGAGTAATGGGAGCTATGTTTATGGTTAATGTCAGGGAGTGGTGTGCAGAGAGGCTGTGGAGGGGTCACACCTGTGGGGAGGAGCAGACAGGACAGGTGACCCAAACCTGACCAACAGGGTATTCCATTCAATCTGGCATACTCAGTATAAAAGCTGAGGTATCAAAGGGTGAGGACTCTCTCTTTCTTCAATGGCTGACACCTGAGGAGGACCCTGTCTTTTCATCTGCCTTTGATCCCATGTGTTCCTGAAGCCAGACACAGAATCCAGTTCCCATCCATCACTGAGTCCAGTCTGGGACTTTCCCAGTGCCTGCTGGTGACATCTTCCTGGGAACTTGATACGGTTTTGTATATATTGTATCTCTTCCATTATTTCTATTTTATTTTATTATCAATATTTCATTGAAGTAGTTTAGTTCCTTCTAAACTCATAAATCTCTTTATCTCTCTCCTTCCTCTCCTTGGAGCGAGAGGTGGGGGAGAGCATTTGTCATCTCGCCATTGGCCAATCCAGCCCACACCATGACAGGTAGACAGCCATGGCACAGTGAAGGTATACAAACATTAAACAGATTAAACTGGTCCTTAGAAAGGGTGTTTTCATTGAATTCTGGTGTATGCTTTCATATATCAATAATATGAGTAATCCTCACAGGTATTATGGCATTGCTACAGGTATAAGGATCCGGCTCAATAGCTGTAGTTCATGATGTCTACAGGTGTAATTTTGCAGTTTTTTAATTTTTACTTTAAAGATTTTTTTCCTAAGATTCATGAAGTAAATAAAATTAAGCAGGAGGAACATAAGCAGAATTACTGTAAAGTCTACTGCAGTTACAGAAAGCGGTCTAAGTACCGCCAACTCTGCCAGCTACATACATAATCTTATGATGTATGGTTTTAAAATAGCTGAATTTAGGAAACTGTTAAATCAAGTCTTTTGCCAAATTATCAGCCTTAATTATAAATACAATTTAAAATTGTATTATATACCTACACTGTTTAATTGTATATCAATTTTTGCAGATTTTTATTTTTCTGTGTAACATTTTTTTTAAATAAACTTACAATTAATTAATCAATGTCTACCTTCTTTGTAGCTTTGTCTTCTGAAATAGAATAAGAAGATGTTAAAATTAAGATATAGAAATAAAATACATAAATGAAATCACACCAAAATTTCAGCAAATTTCAATTTTCTCTTGCAAAAATGACAGCTATCTACAATTAGATTTTTTTTAATAACAGAGTGTTAATTCATGTGGAATGGCAATTCTAAAAGTCCTAATACCTTTAATTATTCAAACACAGCTCCTTCTGATGTATCCTGAGGTGTCTTTAATAAATATTAAGCTTGTGCTGTTTAAGTTGGTATTGCTATTGAAGCTGGTATTCTACACATGTTGCTGATGTGAAAATCAAAGAGAATTCCAATCCTCTGACTTATATGTTAGATTGAAGTATTTGCTGCAAGCTTGAAAACCTTCTTGAAAACTTAAACCTAAACATTTCATGAGGATTAAAGCAAGTAAACTTGATTATACTGTAGTAATCACAATAATACTCTTTGCATTTATGCTCTAATGCATTTTATGAATGTACTACAGGAATTGCAATTTAAATTTGGGGTATTATGTTCTCTTTAAAGCTAGTTAAAGGGAAAAGTAGGAAGGAAAAAAATCTCAATATAAGTGATCTGTAATTACAGCTGTTTTCAAAGACTATTTCATAATGCACAAACTTTTAAGTCTTATATTGGGTTGGCAGTTAAAGTACTGGTTATTCAGCTTTGACCGTATTTTTGGAGAGCAGTCTTTAATTTTGGGATACAATGAAATCAAAGAAAATGTGTCCATTAGACTTGTTATTATAAGATAATAGCTTCAAATACCAGCCGGAACTGAATTAAAATTCTAGATGATGGATGAATGTAACCTGCATATGAAACACATTTTACATTAAGAATTTAAAATTCTATTTTTGCATAACACCAGATAAAAACAAAGAGGAGTACAGAGTCTGAAAAATGTTATCCATATATGGCTTGTCTGCACTGGGATATGCAAGTTAAATGCTTAATATTGCTTCATAATGTACATAGAAGCATCTCCTGTCAGTGAAAGGTTTTGTGTTCACTTAAATGAAGGGTTTAATTTGGTTTAAAATGACCATTTATGGCATGTAAAATCACATGTAACACATGCAGTGAGAAGACAACCCCAAACAGACAGAAAATTCTCCTCCCGAGAGCTAAATTGGAAACTCCTATGGCCACCTTGTCAGAACTTTTCAATGATTTCTGTTTATGTGAAAGAATACATTTGAGCTTAAAGAAAGCATATATCATTCCTATTATTCTTGTTGTTCCTATCCTGTGAATAAGCAGAAACAAGAGCAACGTTTAGGTTCCTTGAAGTATTCTTCATCAATTATTTTATAAAGAGAAGCTGTGAAAGAATTTCACTAGAATAGTTTCTACTTTTAGCTCTGTGATTATCCTAAGAACATGAATTTTGTATCAGTAACATATTGCTTCATTGCCAGTGAATTAAATTTTTGTGAAACAAACCAAAGCCTTCACAGAAAAGTCCACTGAAACTAATTTATTTTTTTTCTTAATAATATTGCAATGAGTATTTTCTCTTTCTGACAGGAAAAATAAATCTCTGTTGTTGAGTCAATGAGTCATTTCTTGATACATTTGTTAAGTATTTGGGGAAGGAGGCAAGTAACATGAAAAATTTTCTATTTTTAAAAGCTATCCTTATCCATTACCAAGGATCAAATTGTCCTAATTGTCTTGTCTTATATAGATTTTTTTATTATTATGTATTTTAAGCTAAATAAAAACTACTTTCATTTTTGTCAGTTGCTTATCTCCAAGCTTCTTTCTAATTTCACACAGAAAAAGAAGCCATAATGCAGATTATTTTCTCACTATTCCACTGCAAAGGGATTTTTAGTAATTTCAGTTGCTTTTAGCTTTGTGTTTTGTGTTGTGTTTCATAGAAAGCATATGAAAAAAGATGTTGTGATGACCTAAAATATTTAAATCACCATCTATCCAACACATCCATCCTCTTCTTCTTCATTCAAATTAAAATGGAAGAATGTCATTTGTCAACAAAACAAAACAAACAGTAGGAGAATGCTGCTAAGACTCTTTTCTTTTTTAAAACGTAGTCCATACTTACATCTAATGAAAAGGTAAAATACATTTCATGGACAGTGGGTGCTTCCATTACTGCACAACTGTGAAAAAACGTAATTCAGAACAGCTCCAGTATAGAAGTGCAATATGAATATATGTTTTCATTGCTTTTGGAAGACTAGGAACTTCTCATTTCCCAAAGGATTAGTCCTCAAAATACCAATCATCTTCCTTGCTGGACTGCTGTCATTGAGACAGTAGGTGGTGGCTTTTATCTTCTTGAGTTTTTTAAAAACATGCTAAACAAAGTTGTTTCTGGCATGCATCCTGGCTGCTGTTTTAATGGTCAGTCTAACCTTTGCTGTCAGAAAGACAAAGTACTGCTGCTTTCCTGTAAAACGCTCATAATATAGCTAGAACTCATGCTTTAGCTGAGGATTCTGGAGCGATCCCTTTCTACTTATTTATCTGCACAATTCTGCATTGTAATTAGCTATCTTAAATTGCAGTCTTATCATTTAAATAATTCTGATTTAAGCAGTCTTCTGGCCTTAAAAAGGAGAGGTAATTGAGAATGAAGTTAAACATAAGAAGGAGTAACTTCATCTGGGATAAATTCAAAGCTCTTGGCTGAATTTAGCATTCATGTCATTGTAAATTCTAATAACTAATATTCTAAAATTTAAAAGAACACTGATTTCTATCTGTTTAATCCTGCTTATTACAGTGTATTATGTGATCAATACTATAAATGTGTCATTAGTCGCCCTACAGTTAATGTAACAGGTAGCATTACTTTAGTCCTGTACATGCATGGATCTAAAACCAAAGTATAAATTTAGTATAAATTTAGTATAGATAAGTTTTCTAGATAAGTATAGATCTAAAACCAAAGTATAAATTTAGTGTAAATTAAGTATAGATATGTTTTCAATGCTATTTGTGGTGTAAAGAATACTAGCTGGACTTCATGTTCTGTCTTTTCCATACATAATGTACTGGTTTATATTTTTTACGGAGGTGAAAATTGAAACAGAATTATTTTTAATTTTGAAAATAGTTTCTGTTAGAATAAATTTTGCTTTTATTAGCCTAATGGAACACAAGAAAGAAAGGGAGAAAGGGAGAAAGAAAGGGAGAAAGGGAGAAAGAGAGAAAGAAAGGGAGAAAGGGAGAAAGAAAGGGAGAAAGAGAGAGAAAGAGAGAAAGAGAGAAAAAAAGAAAGAAAGAAAGAGAAAGAGAGAAAGAAAGAGAGAGAGAAAGAAAAAGAGAAAGAGAGAAAGAGAGAAAGAGAGAAAGAGAAAGAAAAAGAAAAAAGAAAGGAAGGAAGGAAGAAGGAAGGAAGGAAGGAAGGAAGGAAGGAAGGAAGGAAGGAAGGAAGGAAGGAAGGAAGGAAGGGAGGGAGGGAGAGAGAAAGAGAGAAAGGGAGAAAGAGAAAGAGAGAAAGAGAGAAAGAAAAGAAAGAGAGAAAGAAAGAGAAAGAAAGAGAAAGAGAAAGAGAGAGAGAAAGAGAGAAAGAGAGAAAGAGACAGAGAAAGAGAGAGAGGGAGAAAGAAAGAAAGAAAAAGAAAGAAAGAGAGAAAGAGAGAGAAAGAAAGAAAGAAAGAAATAAAGAAAGAAAGAATAAATTAGAGTTACATACTGTTAGTGGCTAGTAATATCCCTGGGAGGTAATCCTTCAAAACCTTCTGAACCTTCTTAAGTCTAAGAGTATTGTTATTGGCATTATTAATATTGGTAGCAAGTGAAATGCTTCTTAGTCATTTGATGTCTGATTGTAAAAGCTTTTTGCCATTATGCTCATTGTTCTCATCATGTGCTGTTTCAGCATGAACAAGTCATATCTCTGTCATCACTAATGGTCCATTATTAATAAATGTCCTCGATCATTGATAGATTTAGCTGAATAATTGTCATGCTCTACCTCACATTTCTCTGCAGTCTCTGGGACTATGGTAGTATGCCAACACTTACATACGCTTGCATCAATATGAAGAACTATTTTACAAAACTTACAGCACACTAGCATGTTAACCATAGTGTCTACATTTGCAATGCCCTGATATTTGTTCCGAAGATTCATAAAATCACAGAACGGTTAGAGTTGGAAGGGACCTTAAATATCACCTAGTTCCACCCCCCTGCCGTGGGCAGGGACACCTCCCAGTAGACCAGGTTGCTCAAAGCCCCATCCAATCTGGCCTTGAACACTTCCAGGGATGGGTCATCCACAGCTTCTCTGGGCAACCTGTGCCAGTGTCTCACCACCCTCAGAGTAAAGAATTTCTTCCTAATATCTAATCTAAATCCACTGTTTCAGTTTAAAACTGTTACCCCTCATCCTATCACTACACTCCCTGATAGTCATTCAAGTTCTGTAGGACAGGTGTCTCAGAGTGGGTCTTGTCGTATCATGTAATAAATAAACCTTATACATAACTTCACTGTGTTACACTACATAACATTTTAAATCTTTCCTACTTTGCCCTGTGACTGTACAGCACCTAATGTCTAACATTTAACTGCACACCACATGATCACACTGGCAGTTTCAAAAGCAAGCCACATATAAAACTGAAACTGCTTCTGCTTTTAATACTGGTCTTACTTTGAAGACATCAATATGATCTAAGGCCATTGCCAGGTCTGACTCATCATCTAGTTTGAGCCAGACAAATCATTTCCAGGTAGACAAATCTCAGAATCTCAGAGTCTCACAGAAACTACTCGTCTGCAAAAGATAATGACAAGAGATGTCCTGGCTGCTTGGTAGTTTCTCTTTTTATGCTAAGTAATATGAAATTATTGTCCTGTGTTGCTTTTCTTTTCTTTTCCTTTTCCCTCCACCAGATTCTCATAGGATTTTACTAACCCAGATGATAACTGCACCCACTAAATGTAACAAATTTAATTTGGTAGATGATTCGATTGTGGCAAAGTCCAGCAATAATGTTGATGAAGCTACAGGCCAAGAGCTCTTTATTCCTTTACTGAGTTTTTGCTTGAGAGGTTTCATTTTATGTATTAGTAGGCAAGAGGATCTATTATGGAATTCTTGTACATTATTTTTAAAGTTTTTTTTTTTTATAAAAGTGTGTCGGGATGGTTGATTTTTCATTGGTTATATCTTGCCTAGGCAAGTAAAGTTTATTTTATTGCATTATAAAAAATAACTCTGTGGGAGTTCAAGTAGCTGGTTGTTGCTGAGCTTCACAATAAAGTGAAGTTTGTAATATGTTGTTGCAAGAGCCTACCCTAATTTTTGTCTAATGCCTTTTTTAGTGTTTGTGCAAAGCATTCTGCTAATCTGTTTCGAGTTGGGTAATAGTTATCTGATCTAGTGCATTTTCTCACTTTTTTTCTTCAGAAAAATTGGAAATTCTGCAGGAAAATATGAAAACTTTTTATCTAAAACAATCTTTCCAGGCAAGCCACATAGGACAAAGCAAAATCACAATATGCCTCAGCAGTTTTAACAGAAGTGTTTATCATATGTGCCACTTCTGGTCTCCTACAATAAACACAATCTATAATTAAGTACATTTATTTAATTTTCTCTACTAAATCAAGATGCATCATTTCTACCAAGGTTTACTGCCATTTTCATCAAAAGGATAGAGCAGTTTGAGTGACAGTGTTTGTATTGATTTCCTCTTTCAATACTAGTCCAAAGGCTCTTACCATCAAGAATAACTTATTTATTTATTTATTTGTCTTATTATGTGTTCACTGCAGGATGCTGGAATAAGAATTACATTTTGTGGCTTGGGAAATGGACATTAACTGAGCTGCAAATCACATATAGTAACTATACATAGAAATTCTTATTCATCTATATACAGAGAACATAAAAAATCGATATTTTATCTTTCAGCTAGTACAATTTTCCACTTCTGTAATTATTCTAATTAACATTTTCACAAGGCATTAAGAACTGGAGAAATTATTCAGAAAGACATACAACCCAAATTTTACTTTTAAACACAGGATTAAGGGGAACCTTTGATAGCTATAAATAGATGCCAATTCTCCACTTTGGCTTATCTCTAGATCAGCAATATGGTACACCGTGCTCTAGTGCTTCATATTGTGTTCATACCATTTTGATTAATTAGTGAAGGACCATTTGCTGCTGTACAAGTATAGAAACATAGAATCATAGAATCTTGGAATGGTTCGAGTTAAAAGGGACCTTAAAGATTACCTAGTCCAACGTCCCTGCCATGGCCAGGGACACCTCCCACTAGACCAGGTTGCTCAAAGCCCCATCCAGCCTGGTCTTGAACACTTCCAGGAATGGGGCATCTACAACTTGTCTGGGCAACATGTTCCAGGGTCTCACCACCCTCACAGTAAAGATTTTCTTCCTAATATCTAATCTAAATCTCTCCTCTTTCAGTTTAAAACCATTACCCCTCATCTTCTCCATAAATAGTCCCTCCCCATCTTTCCTGTAGGCCCCCTTTAGGTACTGCAAGGCTGCTATAAGGTCTCCCCGGAGCCTTCTCTTCTCCAGGCTGAACAACTCCAACTCTCTTAGCCTGTCCTCATAGCATAGGTGTTCCAGCCCTCTGATCATCTTCGTGGCCCTCTGCTGGACCCTTTCCAACAGGTCCATGTCCTTCTTGTGCTGAGGACTCCAGAACTGCATACAGTGCTCCATATGGGGTCTCACCAGAGGGGAGTAGAGGGGTAGAATCACCTCCCTCGACCTGCTGGCCACGGTTCTTTTGATGCAGCCCAGACAGTGGGAAACATATTCAGGAGAGTTTTGGTAACTAACTTCGTTTTACCTTTATATATAAAGGTTCTGATTTTTATTAGTATAACACTAACAATGTTGTGGGTTTGTTGGGGGGGGGTGTTTTTTGTTTTTTGTTTTGTTGGTTTTGTTTGGGTTTTTTTCACAACCTGCCTTTGGAAATGGTAGGCAGGTAGTTCATCGCTGTATTGGATTTGTGTGTCCAGGTGGTGGTAGCAGGGGGCTGCAGGGATGATCTCTGTGACAGACACCAAGACCAGAGAAGAAGGGGAGGAGGTATTCTAGGCCCCTGAGCAGAGATTCCCTTGTAGCCCCTGGAGAAGACTGCGGTGATGCCAGCTGTCCCCCTGCAGCAATGGAGGTCCATGCCAGAGCAGATATCCACACTGCAGCTTATGGAGGACCCCATGTTATAGCAGGTGGATATGCCCTGAAGGAAGTTGCAGCTCATGGATACACCGCACAGAAGCAAGCTTCTGGAATGAGCTATGGTCCATGGAAAAGAGCCCACACAGGAGCAGTTCTTCTGTCAGGACCTGCGACCTGTGGGAGACCAACGCTGAAGCAGTCGGTTCCTGAAGGACTGTACCCCGAGGAGAGGACCCACACTGGAGCAGTTTGTGAAGGACTGTATCCTGGGGAGGAAGCCATTCTGGAGCAGGGGAACAGTGTGAAGAGGAACGAGCAGCAGAGAGGAGCTGTTATGGACTGATCGCAACCCACATTCCCCATCCTTCTGTGCCGCTCAAGGAGTGGAAGAAGTCCCTGTCCTCAGGGAGACGTGGGATGCTGGGGGTTGGGGCTATCCTGGTGCCCCACAGCTGACCTGCTACTGGCTGGGGTGTTGGGATGGGCCCTGGCTGCCAGGTCCTGCCCTGATGGACCCTTGGGAAGCCCCTGTCATCCCCAGCCCCTGGGAGCTGCTGGCCACTGTGGAGATCTGACAGGGTCAGAGGTAGTAACATAAGGAGTTAACTGAAAAGTGTCATAAATTACAAGGCAGAGCCACTGCAATTAGTGAAGACCCAGAAAGTGATGTCCAGCGCCAGCTGGACCCCAAATGCAGGCTAGCCCTCTCTCTAGGTATGTTCATATCACATGTGTGGAGACCTGGGTCTGCTGAGCAGGGGTAGAGGAGATCCAGCCAACCCAGGACATAGGTAGGTGGGTGCTGTGAATATGTAATAAAATTGAACATTGCAATTTTTACACATTTTTAGCATGCCCCCTGATATACATTATCAAACACCTCTGGTCATGTTCAGCTCTTTTCTTTCCTGTCAGTAAGGATGCTCAGCGTGCTCCACAATGTTCTTCATGGGGATAGTGACCTTGCTGAGGTTCCTGTGCCCTGGCCACTGGAGCTGGACTGAAGAATGTGAAGCTTTCGGAGCCTGTAAAAAGGGGCCGTAGGAATTGGGGTTGGCTGGCAGGCGAATAGAGGAAAAAACATTAGGACTTAAGTTTAGCTTTGAATCTACATCTCTGGGGTGTACTTTGGGAGAAAGGGACAATCATGGGTGACTACACCAGGGCATACGTGTGCCACTGCTATGCCTTAAAAGACCCAGGGCTGAGTTTAACACGTTCAGCAGTCTAGCATGAGACTAATACAGAACTGGACCAGTGTTAAGCAAGTGAATCCTTTTCTAGGAATGAAATTCATTTGGCCAAAAGTAGATATTTAAGTGAATGATTTCTCTCTTGTTGGGGATCTAGTGCAGTTTAATATGTGTTAGTGCTTGAGGTCAATTAATCTCCTTTGTGAAACCTCTGACACCTACTTCCATCCATATAGCTATGCCCTCAGCCAGAGCTTCTGAGACCACTTTTTTTCCTCTTCTTAAAGCGAATATTTAAAAATTTCTTTTAAAATGAACACAAACTGTCCAAAATACTGAAATAGGTGGCTAGCCCTCAGTGTTCCCCTGTTAAGAGCACTGTTTGAAGACATCTTAGACAGATATACTTGCCCAGAAAAAAACTAGAGGGGAATTCCTCTCAAAAGACTATGAAAATAGTACTGAAACTGGCTGACAACTGCTCATCCTGGGGGACATACCTGATTATATCTGAAAGGTGTAGTGAGATGGAACTAAACTATAATCTTAAAAGTATTCAGTTACACAAGAGGCAGCTATTCTATTAGGTTTTTTTGCCTCTGTCTACAAAGAGTTTAGTCCTGCAGGCTAGCAGGAGCTCATCTATTTAGCAAACTGACCTAATCTTTCCTACACGCACAACTTACCATCAAGGCCATGTGGACCAAGTATTTGTATAAGGAATATCATCATATATATGTCTGGGAGCAGAGCCCAGGGATATATCCCTCTGATTCTTGTGTTTGATTGTTGAATTCAATCACCTTCTGGAATAAAAAGCACTGTCATCACATATGCTCTTGTGCCAAACACACGTCCGCTCTCCACGTTGATGCTGTAATCCAGGTATGCTGTTGTCATATCTCTATTTAAGAAGTTTCAACTGACCTGCTGAAGTGTATGCTCTGTGCTGTTTGAGTAAATGCCACAAGCTGTGGCTGAAGCAGTGGGAGGTAATGTGTCCTTATAAATCCTTAATACTGTCGATCTTAAATTGAGGCGAATCAGTTTTAACTTCTTCCTATTCTGATGCCTTCTGTAACGCAGAAAGCAGGTGCAGAAAGCCCTTCTCTCAGCTCCACACATGATTTGGTTCAGGGACAACGGGAGTACACATCTTATCATGTAGTACACACTTTTGGGGCCTTGCAGTCTGTTGCTAGGGAACAAGTGTAATGTTGTTTTACTTCTCCTTTTGGAGAAGCAGAGACTTTTATTGTTGAACATAGCAGGCACGGCAGCTTTGACAGGCTCTTGCATGAGATGGAAAGTCGTTCACCTGTGCCTTATATAAACAACTTATTTTCTACCTATACAGACTGGCCCTGTTATAGGAGTCTAACATACCCTCACGGTTGGAGGAAGGGTTTTCCTCTCGGGGTACAGACATAATGTAAGGAGGAATTTGAAGGTGCACTGAAAGGGGTCAGAAGTGTAGCTTTCTTGGAATGTGATTTGTGACATCATCTTGTTGAAAACATTGATTTGAAATGTTATTTTCACAAAGGTGTGTATCTACGGAGTCTCTGGTGAATATAGGAGTAGATAAGTTATTCAGCACTTGAGAGGAAGCATCTTATGAACTACGATAGCTACTTCAGAAAATGTAGGCGGATTAAATCATAGAATCATCGAATGGTTCTATCAACACATGCTTAATCACGAATCTCACTCTTACTGTCTGTGAAGTTTTTCTACCTGGAAATAATAAGAAAAATCAGCCTAAGGAATTTTGTGACAGGAATATGTTAATGTAAGTTGCAGTCCAACGTTTCTTTAATTCTTCATTGCCCTATCAAAAAGTCTAACAAATGCTGTACACTGCTTTCTCCTGTAATAATACGCCCGTCTTTACTGTAAGAAATGGGAATCTAGGGTCATCAATAAAGAAGGACCTTACTTTCCATGTCCCAACCCCTAGTTCCCACACACTAATAACCAAATAAAAGTTACAAAACATTTTTATGTGCTTAGTGATATTGCTGAGGGAGACTTTTGACAGGTGGAGAATGGTTTACTTACAAATTCATTTCAGTCATGAATGGACATAGGAAGGATAAAAGCCTACTTGTTTTGCATTATATAAATATGCCCTACCATCTGCTCTGGGGAACTAAAATATAACTATATCCAGGCACACATGTAATCAAAATGCCTTCTGGAACTTAGTATATGCACTTTTAGTTTTATAGTCATATGTTAAGACCCATGAAATTTATTGTTATATAAAAAGTTACATTTATGCCATTTAAAATGTAATATAAAATAAATAAACATATACTATTATAACAAATATTTTTTGAATAAATGTGATTAAATTCTGAAGGCAACATGGCTGAATGCATTATGTGGGAAGTTGAGCAGGAAGAGATTCCTGATCCCACATTATTTTGACTTTTATCAATGACTTAGAAGAGATAATGTTACAGTCAATATTTTAAAGGTGACAAAGATTGTGCAGCTGGTTAAATAACAAAGAGTACAGATCATTGCCACTAGAGGATATGGATCACTTGGTAAGCCAGGACATGAAAAATATTCTTTTCAGAACTAAATGATGTAAGATGTGCTTACAGAAAGACTATATTAGGAAGACCATATTAGTATGCAAAGACTCCAAAAACTAAGCAGATAATCAACTAAATAGGAGTTTCCAATGCCATAACTAGACTAGGTAATTGATGTGACTATGAAACTGGGTAAAGAGGTGACTGTTACAGAGATCCAGTTATTACTATCCATATCTTGAGAAGAATGTTAAAACGCCAGAGAGACTTTAAAACAAAAATAAAGCTCCTGAAATAATTATTCCCGTAGTTGAAAAAAAATTATAGACTCTAAAAAAAAACCCCACCTTAGTGCTTTTAAAATAACCAAGAGAACTTGAAAAAGTGGTTTGATCATACCCATTAAGGATTTGCATGGCTGTACTTACAGCTTAGGTGTACTTGAAAAGACTTTGTAGGGGTTTTCATTCTAGCAAATGAGAAAGTTGTGCCAATATTTCCTGGATGGTTGGCTGGATGTATTGACTTAAATTAGTTATTGTGTTATATTAAGATATTACAGCACACAGTAGAAGGAGCTCTCTTCATGGTGTGCCTCCTGAAGGTGATGTTCTGACATTTTATTAACACTGTCATGTTTTTGAAGAGGGCCTTGAGAGTGGCCTTCCATGTGTAGATGCATGAATCCACTGATGGTGATCCCACATATTAACTACTATAGGAACTGAACTGTTCCTAGCAGTGTAGGAACTGGTATTGCAGGTATGGAACCTCTTTTCCACACTGGGGAAGGAGGGGAAGAAAATTGCAGCTTGGGTGATGATCATGGTTGTCTTCTTTTGTGAAGATAATGATGGCCTGTTCAGAGAAACCAACCACGCTGATATGATGCCCAGAGTTGTATGGGTGGTACAGAGCTTGCAGTGAGCAGCAGTTTTGCAGGCCCCAAGCCTGATGAAGAGGGCAGTTGCCATTTGATCCAAAGATGACATGGACACAAACATGTGTAACTGGAGCATGACAAAAAAATTGTGTTTGTGACAAGAAAGCATTAGAAACTTTTGAGATCATGAAAAAAAACCTAGTTCATCTTAAGCCTAACAAAATTGAAATATATTAACATTATTTTAAATGTATTATAATTTCAAATTAACTTTCTTAATAGAAAAAAATTGTCAGTGTTTGTGTTCAAACAGTTCACTGTAGTTTTCAGGAAATAAATGTGTCATTTTAAAATGTTTGGAATCCTTTTCACTCTCTTCCCTATTGACTGAAGTACTTCTTAAGCAAATGTTTGCATATGTAATTAGAAGACTCTATGCATGCACATGTGCAGCAATCACATTTGCAGCACTGTATGTTTTTACACATTTATACCATTGAAATTAGTTGCCTCAAACATTTACACTGATTATTTTGTTTTAAAATGTTATTGGAGATACTTTATTTATATCAGAAATATATGCTGTCTATATTATTATTTCATATATATATATAGTATGATCTTTCTTTTTTTTCCCCTGGTGCTTTTACTTCATTTTACTGTAAAGTCAAGATAATTAAAAATGACCAAAGATTTTATTTTATAACAGATTTTTATGTGTGTGTGTGGGGGGGGGGGGGACAATGAAGAAATACTTCATTGGTTTGAGTGACGTATATTCTAATTCTGTTTGAAAAAATGCCCTGCTCTTGTGTTCAAAGACTGAGCTGCATTCCCCAATTATTTTAATTTCAACATATGCATGACTCTGGCTTCCATGTCATTACTAGCTATTATGTTCATAGGGAAGTACATTGATATATAATTTGTGCATATTCATGAGTTCCTCAACCTATTTAAAGAACGTATTTGGAATTCTTTGGAATTCTTATGTGTTTCTTACTGAACTAATGCAATTTTGAAATACATAATTTTGGAAGAGTAGGTGCAGGCTGGGTGTAATGTCAAGAAAGACATTTTTGTCCTCTTTCAAATTTGTGCATCTAAAGAGCCGGAAGGCTGTTTTGATGAAGTAATGATTTCTGCACTAATCCCAGACTCATTAAAAATGAAATATGATAGTTCTTCATGCTGAAGTATTTTTTTGTTTCACTGGCTGACGTCCCTTTGGCTGTTAAACAGGGGCTCACGGGGCATATTTTCTGTTTGCACTTTGACCACTCAAACTTCAAACCCAGTTGTTCCAAATCAATGATAAGTGTTATGTTTTCCACTAACCATGATTGCTTATAAATACTTCTTAAGTTTTACTTTTAATATGTCATTTATTGACTTAACCACTCATTAGCTTTTCTCTAGTAATAGAAAAATGTCTCTAAAATGATGCATTTTGATAGCATGGTCCTTTGCCAAATATGGTTATAATTGAGAATTAAGACAAAACTCAGCATTACTTAGGGGGTGACTGAATATGAGTGAAATTCTAAAGGAACAAAAGGTCAATGCCTCTTCACTTTGATAACTGCTTTGATGAAAAACTCAGAGAATAAAATGTGCGTGGATGTATTTGTGCTATTCAAAGCAAATGAATTGAACATAGTGAAAAAGGAACTTTTCTTCCCAAGGAACAAAGGCTATCTGTGCATCTGCAGTTTGAGATTAAAGGTAATACAGGGACAATAGTGCTTTCACTGATAGTGCTCTGTCCCCATTATAGCTTGGCCCTGCATTGCTTCATTTATCGGGAATGTATTATGGGAGACAGTTTAAAAATATCCAAGTGATAGATACTCTTTTTCCTGTTGTGTTTAGAATAAATGGCTTACTGTAATACTGGAATTACAGAAGAATTTGCTTCAGAACTTCTGGGAAAATGAACTTCATAAGACCTTAAAAACATTTATCTATTTCTAATGTCTTCTTTTCCATTTTTTTGTTAAAAGACTAAGCAGCTTCCAAATATTATTGGCCATATTTTTCTAATGTGTTTGAAGTATAAGAGTGACAAATGCACACTTTCCTCGCTGATGATCCATTTGTCAGACCTCCAGGAGTTTGCATGTATCACAGTTCTTCTCATTTCTGGAATAGGAAATCTATACTTTATTTGCTGAACACAAGTATTTGCAGACTGACACTCATGAATTATACACCCTGACAAGATGGTTTACAAATGACTTATGGTCAGTTGTTGGGTAAATGATCCTACACACAATTTCCTTCTGGAAAATGGAAGATAGGAAATTCTACTCAGAAAAAGTAAGACAGAAGAGTTCACCACAAGCATGTTATTGCTCTAATCATGCTGAATTTCTGTCACTGCAACCTATGCCATGACGTAAAGGATCAACTGTGTTGACATTCATCAACCTTTCCATATGAAGCTGTTCTAGTGCTGCTTATTTCAAAGGAAAAGAAGTTCTCTGTTAGAGCTCTCATGTAACACAGAAGTAATATGAACTATTGGATCCCATACAAGTAAGAAAGGGCAAGAAATGTTTGAACAAAGATATGGGTTTACCCATTCAGTCTGTCTAGATAGATACATTATGGTAACCTTCTGGGTGAATACAAGGTGAAGTATGAGAGTGTCTGAATTACCTGCATTGTATGAGCTTTCTGCACAGAAAGTAATTTTATATGTTTCATATATTTTAATGCAGAATAACTGAAAACCCTATCGGAGTAGCAGTAGTAAGAAACAAATTAATTGATTTCCTACAATTTATCATATAATTTTTGTGTTTGAACAGTTCCAGAAAAGAAGTTTCTTAAGCTTCTTATAAATAATTAATTTCAACTGCAAAAAGTTGAAATCATCAGTTTGTTAGGGTTTTTTATTCCAAAATATAAAAAGTTAACCATTTCTTAGAAAGAACTCCAAAACAATCTCTTTTCTTATTACTTCAGAAAGAACTAGTTTGGGGCACAGTGAAACCAGTTATAATTAACGCACACATACGTTTAAAGTGCATGCATAAAGAGATGTTTTCAGCTTATCCTATAACTCTTTTTTGTTTACTTACTTTATTTACTCTTTTTTGTTTACTTTGTATACTTTTGTATATTTACTCCTTAAACTATAAAAAATGGCATAATAAAAACTATTAAATGTCACTTAAGCACACTCTTTTTTTTGTGTGTGTACTGTAGCATGTCAACCAAAAGCTGTTAGAGCAGAATACATACTTATCTGATAATGACTTTTAAAATAGGTCCTGCATATGGGTAGGGGCAATCCCAAGAACAAATACAGGCTGGGCAGAGAATGGATTGAGAGCCCTGAGGAGGACTTGGGCATCTTGGTGGACGAGAAGCTCAGCATGAGCCAGCAATGTGCACTTGCAGCCCAAAAGGCTAACCGTATCCAGGACTGCATCAAAAGAAGTGTGGCCAGCAGGTCAAGGGAAGTGATTCTGCCCCTCTGCACTTCTCTGGTGAGACACTACCTGGAGCACTGCATCCAACTCTGGATCCCCCAACATAAGAAGGACACAGACCTGTTGGAACGAGTCCAGAGGAGGCCCACAAAGATGATCAGAGGCTTAGAGCACCTCTCCTATGAAGGCAGTCTGAGACAGTTGGGGTTGTTCAGCCTGGAGAAGAGAAGGCTTCAGGGAGACCTTATAGCGGCCTTCCAGTACTTATAGGGGGCCTACAGGAAAGATGGGCACAAGGGGTAACAGTTTTAAACTGAAATGCTGAATTTAGATTAGATATTAGGAAGACATTCTTTGCTGTGAAGGTGGTGAGACTCCGGAACAGGTTGCCCAGAGAAGCTGTGGTGAATGCCCCATCCCTGGAAGTGTTCAAGGCCAGGTTGGAAGGGGCTTTGAGTAACCCGGTCTAGTGGAGGGTGTCTGTCCTGGTTTGAGTGACACAGTACTAATTTCTAAAGTTTGGGAAAATTGCACTTTTAGAAGACTCTTGTGTCTGTATTTGTGAAAATATTTACTTTATAGCCAGCTATGGCATATGGGTTTCAAGGTTTCAGTGTTTTTGAGCCTAGCCAGGTGCAGGAATGAGGAATGAGACCTGTACACTTGACCCAAGCTGGCCAACAGGATTATTTCATACCATGAATGTCACATTCACTATAAATCAGAAAGTTTGCTGCAAAGTGCTCTCTTTCTTGATGGCTGTGATCCTGAGAACTCTTTGCCCTGGTTCCAGACCCCTGAGGCCTTCACTTCCTTCTGAAGTTGTAGCACTTGCAGCGTCCAACATTTGCTGCCCACTCCTGGGAGTGTACAACTTCCTACTGATAGAATTGGCTGAGTTTAATCCTTCTATATTTTATATTGGTATTGGGATCTATATTGATTCTTTAGTGTTATTAATGTCAATTATCTAGTCTTACTTTATTAAATCTGTTTATATTTCAACCCTTGAGTTTCCTTGTTTTTTCATGATTCCCCTTCCTGGGAGGGGAGGGGTCATCAGGTGATAGAATAATTGCTGTGTATTTCTCAAACTATAACAGTGTCCCTGCCCATGGCAGGGGAGTTGGAACTAGATGATTTTTAAGGTCCCAACACAAAACCATTCTACGTTTCAAATCCAAATCATGCTATGTTTCTATGATTCTTCGATAATACTGTGAAGGACTGAGTTCTAAATAGAGCCTTACTGTAAAACTCAAGGGAGGAAAATGTTCTGCCCCTGTTTTGTTTCCCCTTTCTGTTTCCTTTCACCCAGAGTCTTGGGGAAGGGTTTTTCCTGCCTAGTCTTTGACAGCTGTTGAAGAGGCTGATGATTAGCCCTTCTTAGAGTTTAAAGCCTTACCAAAGAGTGGATATTATTTGGGTGTTATTCTTTCCACGTTCTTCAAAGAGAAAGAGAACATTCAACTTTATTTCTAAGAAGATCGGTGGGCTTCGGGGTTTACTTTTCCTTTACTTTTTCTTCCTACTGGCCCAAACTGAATGTAGACCAGATGGAATTTAACTTTCTTCATGCTCTGTGAAGTTATCATTTGCATAAGAAAGAAAAGAAGAAAAATAATAATTCCATATTCTTTTTGAGATTATTCTCTCACTTTTCTATGGCACTGCAATTTTGGAGAAAAGTATAAAACTATTGGTTTCCAGAGACAACAGTGTGCCAGAAGATAAATATGGAACATTTGCCTAAAAGAAGGAAAGAAAAAAATTCTGAAGTTTTAAGTATTCCTCTCTTTATAACTCCTACCACATTACACTAGTTTGTCACATCATGCCACTTATGTCATATCATCTGAGTGATTCCTGAATCTTTTAATAGTTGGAATTAAACACAAAATTAGAGGTATAGTCATACTACCTTACCTGTTGCAGCAACCTGTGCTATTCTTTGAAAGAAAAACAAGTAATTAAGACTGTATCAGGGAAGGGGAGGAGGTGAGAAGGGGGAGAAAGATGCAGATGAAAATCTACAAAGAAAGATATGAACATTCTTAACATCGTATCCATTTTAACAAACATAATTCTTCATGCTTATATCTTGTATTGCTAATAGTAGATAACAAACATAATCAGTGTATCTGTACATGTATTTGAATTAAATACATTCATTCTCTTCTTCACAAATAGATTTGGATTTCCCGGGACTGTTATAAAAGCATCCAGGATATAAGCAGGCCTCCTTCTCAGAGACTATAACTTCTTTTCAAACTTTTCTGTTCTCCTCCTCCACTAATGAGACATTTTAAAACTCATTACTTTCAGGAGGATGCTGAACAAAAACAAGTGTTTTTAACGTATGGTGTTCAATATCTCCCAAAAGTAGTACATACATAGATAGTACAATTCTGTGAAAAGAGAGGGATTTACAACTTTTTTTGTGCTTCTGTGACCTGAGATTGTGCAGGATTATAGTAAGGTTTTACTTCTCCCTGTCTCTTGCTGAAATTCAAAAGATATGTGTTCATTCCCTAGAAAACCCCATGGATCAGGGCAGAGAAATAATATTCAAAGAATACAGAAAGAATTCCCTGTAGAATGACATTGAAATTAGTAGTAAAACCATCTGAATGATGATAAGTAAACTGCATTTTTGTGCATGTTCTTTTCCAAATGATGGTGTACAGGCAGGGATCAATGTCTTGAAGGGAGAAACCCATAGGTGTTTGGGTTTGGTTTTAAGAGAAATGGAGCTTGACACTAAATAATAAAGTCCCTATTTAGACAAGCTTGTTTTCTGAATACATTTTGTATTTTTTATTCTGGAAAGAAACTGTGGATTTACTGAAGTCTAATTTGTTTTAAATAAGTGAGACAAGGCTTAGGTCCGCAAAAGAGGCATGAGAAGGGCAGAGAGGCAATAATCTTGAAGAGATATAACGGACTGCTACTTACAGCATCAAAAATATTTCTCCTGTCACAGTGCCACATATAGATTTTATACACTCACTTTCCAGTGCAGTAGTGTGGCTTTTATTATTATAAAGCTCTTAGCCAAATTACAGGCTTCTAATTTTTTTTTTTTTCCCCAATAGTACATTTAATTAAAGATTTGATCATTGACTATATCTTCCTTCAAAATCAATTAGTTAAGATTTTTCTATCATAGAAACTGGATGATTAAGCTCTGTATTCTGAAAAAAATTAAAAAGAAATACTACCACTACTTCTAAAATAGGTATACATCTACAGGTTTTGTGAACTCTAGCACTCTTCCTTATTTCTAAAATATTAAATTCCCTCTTCAAAAGCAGTGTCAAGCTGTACCAAGAAAGCAGAAGGAAAGAGCCAGCTTCCTGAATCCCTCTTCACCTGTGGAGTTTATCCTTTAGGATGAGGATAAAATTCTCAAAACCATTAGGAAAAAGAAAAGGGGGGGGGGGGAGGGGGAAGGAAAGAAAAAGACACAGGAATGTCTTTTTCTCCAAAGCATATCACAAAAGAGTGATGTGATGGCTTCTGTAAATATGTGAATTTCTTTTGTTCTTCCATTCTGCAGTAAGTTTCAAGTGTATTTGAGAGTCCTTGTCTTCCCTAGAAACGCAGTCCCAAGACTGCTAGAAAAGCCAGTCTGCTTGAACTACAGTTTCTGTTCCCAAGAGAAAATTCCGTCATTTTGAAGTGAAAGAGTAGGTGAATGTCGAGCTAACTTACTGCATCTGCCATAGCATAGCATTTAGGGAGACCATAGTTATTTGTGAAAGTAATGAAAACTGTTGCTCCTGCACACAGTATTGCTAGCATGTCCGTATCAGCTTGTGGTGATTCTGACTACAAAAGAATGTTTCTTGCCCTGAAACTTTTTTCCTTACTTCTTCATACACTACAAATGCAAAGCTGTAAAATTAAGGTGCAATTACATGGAGCAGGGAGAAAACCTGATTATTTTACAGCCTCACTTGTTGAATAATTACATCAACAAAGTGTTGTATAGAGCCCAGCTGCTCCATCAGGGTTGATAGCTGGTTGCGCTATTGATTTTTGTGTAATGTTGGTGTTTAAGGAAGGATAAAAGTTTATTAAATGGTAAGGGAGATCCTGTGTTTTCAGGTAACCTTTTTTCTTTTTTCCTTTTTATTTAATGTAGAAATTTTCTTTTTTTTTAGAGTAGCAATTTTTAGCCTAAAGTTACAACTGTAATGATAATTAATCATTGACAAAATTAAAGAAACTTTCAGGGGAAAGAAAGCTCAAATAACTATGATATTGAAATAATACTGTTGGATATCAAATACATGATGTAAACCTCCACTTATTCTTTTTATCTGTTCATAACTACTTAAAAGTGGAGTTGTAGAACATGTTAAGACTATATGAGACTGGAATAGTGAGTCCTGAAGATGATCTTAAAAAATATGTGGAAAACAGCTTTATGAGATAAATAGTGACTGCTATAAAATTTATACTTTGTGCTCTTTCTGTTAAGAAACTTATTTATTTACAATTAATTTATTTACAATGAATGAAGGATCAACTGTACAAGAAAAAATACTCAAAGTGTCCTTCTTTCATTTGTGAAAAAGATGTTAATACTCAACTTGACAGATTGTATTCTTTTGCTACAGTAGAATCAAGAGTTTCTCCTGGCCAGGGCTAATCATTGTCTGAATCCCTAGCCATTTCTTGACATAACTTAGTAGTGTTCTTATTAGTAAAAAATGGGAAAAAAATTATTAAGAGATCAAATCTTGATATTGTGTAGTCCTACAGTCTGAATCTATAAACCTTCATCTTGACCTGCGGTCAACAAGGTCCAAGAATCACTGCTCAAAGAAGTCAGATTTTTATGACTAAGATGCCAGGAGAAGAAAAAGAAAAAACATGAAAATAATCTTATTTCTTTTTTCTTTATAACTTAGTATTAAGATGGAAGGATAAAGCTCATTTGCAAGGTTGTTTAGGGTTATATGAATATGAGAGCAGGAAAATATATTCCATTACTTTAGTAGAGTTACAGAAGTAAATTTCAATGGAGATAATGTATGTTCCACACTTCTTTTGAACTCTCCAACTCAGTTTGTCCTGCTAAGTGAAACAAATGTGCATGGAACCATACAAATTGTTATTAGTAGGCTTACTCCAGAACTTAAAATTGTAGCTGACCATGTAGTATTTGGGATGCATTTACCTAAATAAAATTTTATGGTCATTCAGTGTTAACTGTCTTAACCTCTATATGCAAGGAAACATAGGGAAAATAATCCAACAAGTAGATATTAGAAAATTTTGATTGCCTTAGTATTTGAACCTTTGTCATAGAGTTTACGTGTTTTCAAATCATTAATACTTGCATCATATACAACAGTCAAAAATCCTGCAAATAAGGCTGCAGTTCAGTTAGTTAGTGTGGGACCATGGTATTTTTATTGTTACTTTTGTTTGTATGCCATATGTAGTGTTTCATTGCAGTAATTTTCCATTTAATAGAAGGAGAAATTCATCTGTATACTTGGTTGACTATGTTCTTACAACATATATTTAAACATAAAGAAAGGCCTTGCAGTCAAAAGAATAGTGTTAGTGTTTTATTCCTAAACAGCAACTTGTTAATTTTCACTCAGTACGTGCAACTTTTTTGTTGTTTTGTTGGGGTTTTTTTAAGTGCTGGTGTTTTTTTATTTTGTTGGGTTTATTTTTTTTAATAAACTTGAGTAGAAACATTATTATTGGGTTAATAAATGTTTTATTCATCCTGGGTTAGGGATAATAATGGAAATTCTGCCACAGTAATATCAATATTCTGTTCTAATAAGGTAATTCCTATGAAATGAAAGGTATTCATTTAAATTTGGTATAAACCGTTTACCAGAAAGACTGAACAAGTGAAGTTTAGCATCTTTGCTAATGGAAAAAAAAAAAATATTCTTTAATAGTTTTATGATGTCAGTGAAAAGCCATTTTGGTAATGAACTGATAATTCTTCAGCAATATTAATCTCAGTGGATGCCAAATGAAAGGCTACATGCCCTGAGAAACTCAGAAGGAAAGCAGAAAGAATTACATCTACAGAATAAATGATAATTGTATACCTTTGACTACTGCTTGAGTGCTGTGAAGAAAGAAAATCCACCATTTATTAGTACCACTTTTCTCCAACAAGACCCCGTGTTTTTCTTGATCTTCAATGCCTAGGTTATACAACACAGGAATTTTTTCTTTTTTCTTTTTTTTTTTTTAATAAAGGTTTATTACGTATATAACAAAAGTCCTGAGAAAAAGACAGTCCTAAGTAGTCAAACGAACTTTTTCTGCTTTTGAATCTTCTTACTTTGCCTTCAAGGTGTGCTGTAGTGTTCCCAGCTTATGTGAACAGCCACTAAGGCGATCCGGTAAACGTACAGACAAAGATGGATATCTACTTAGCAAGGAGCTCCCTAGGCTTCCCTGATGAGCTCAGGTCTCTGGTGAACTCAGCTCAGCGAGAGATAGGAACATCCCTGATAAGCTAACCAGGAGCTCAGAGGTCCTTAATAAGGTACAGATGGCAGAACAAAGAAACTGTGATGATAAACAAAACTGATGTCTGACCATCAATTGATGTGTGCCCACTTACATACCTACACCAAAAACCATATAAAAAGTAACTTGTTACCTACCCAAGATGAGCTTCTCTGCAGAAGATCTCCTGGAGAGTTCAGACCCTCACTGGGGATGTCTGGCTGATTCCAAACTCTGTGATGTGGAGCATCTATGAAAATAGACTTTTTTGCCCCACTCCTGGGAGCAGTTTGATGAGTGGTCTATTAGTATCATCTCACATAGTACATTTATCCATGCATAAACATAAAATTATCATAATCATATACTTCTTTTACTACTGGTAATTCTGTTGTAACTTGTTTTTTATATATAAAATATATATATAAAGTTTATGTCCATGTGTATATACTTGCTTTACTAGTGGTCATTTTGTAGTAACCTGTAATATATACTTGGTTTACCAGTAGTGATTTGGAATAAGGAAGTTCACAGAAACCCAAAGCTCTGTGTCCTTGTGTATTATAGAATCACAAGAACCCCATGGTCATGATCTTACACACCTGCGGGTCAGGTAATCCTTGTAGGTCATGACCATGATCATTACACCAGTATCCAGTGTTTCATTATGGTTTTTCTTTTATGTGATTCCAAAATGGGATATAATGTTTGGTAGTTCTTCTTCTATTCTGACTATAAGTTGGAGAAAAGCAGACAACAAAGTATGTATTTAAAGAGACTGTCTAGATGAGATGTGAATATTACCTGTGTAGAATTGAGAAAAACATGGCAGAAAATCCTTAACATGGAATGACTCTAGAGAAAAATTCAACTGAAACATATTATTTGCTGATGTTCTATTACACCGTTGAAACTGTTAAGGTCTATCTGTCTGTAGGGCTTGTAACTTGGATGTACTTAATTTTTTAGTCTGTCCAAAGGAGATGAATAAATATTGAATTTAAATTTAATAAAATGCAAATAGAAAAAGATTAAAGCAATGTTTGGTATAGACAAGATTGATTTTTGGAAATATTTATGTTCCCCTATAATATCCAATTCCATCCTACTTCAACACATGCCAACGTTCAAAATTCTTCACAGCTCACTGATTTCACAAATAACTGTTGTGAAATGTCAAAAAAAGCTCCATAAAATAATAGCAAGGTGGCCTGCTATTGTAATGCATTTGCTAAGGAATAGAATTAATCGAAGTGACTATGTAAGAATCAAAATTTTAACCCATTGACTGTATTTTACTTACAAAAAAGTGAAAGTGACAATTTTTCAAGTATGTCGAAAAATAATGCTTTTGTATTATTCAGTAAAAATTGTGTTTTATAATGATTTACTTGTGATGCAAAATGTTTAATTTCCTTTCAAGTCTCTTGATATAAATCAGAAGAGCATCCATTGTAATTAATACATTTGTACGATTGGAAAAGTAGTATTAATGCTCAACAAGACATTCTATATCATTGGGGTGCAGATAAGCCTTAAAACTTGTTTCTTCTTATTTAGACTTTTATGTGAAGTGCATTTCAGGCCGTAGTGCACTTCTAATTAATTTGAGTCTATCTTTTAGGTCGGTGGTACTATAGCATCTGGACTTTACAGTACTTTATAAAGGAGAGCAAAAGCAGGCAGAAGGAATACTGCTAATCATCAGAGGTATGTTTTATTGTGTAAACCAAAACTGGAAAAGCCTTCAAACAGTGATCTACAAGTTGGAGCTATAACAGACTTAAAAGAATTTCCATTGATGTGTGTATTAGCACAGAGGAAGAGTAATAATAATCAATCTGGTGGTTTTTTTTTTTACCCATAAGCTTTCCATGAGCAAAAGATAATTTCCAGCCTGTCATCCTTCCATTTGTTGAAGTAGGTACTTTCACAGTGCATCAAACACAGTGCATGTAAATCTGACATGGATGGAAAATGAAAACAGCAAATTGTTCCCACCATTGGTAATGTAAAACAGAAGGGAAAATGATTACAGATAAATGGTATAACAAAACATATTTTAAAAATATATGAAGTACAAAATACCTTCAAGAAAGGTATTTTTTTATTGAAAATTTTAAATCAAAGTAAATTCTGTTGCTTATTTCCAACTCTTATTCATCTCAATCAATAGAGACAAAAAAAAAAAAAAAGTAAAAAGGAGAGGAAGTTTTCATTCTGATTTCTTTAAAAAACTATATTCACCTAGGTATCATTTTTAGACAGCATTCTTCACCCTTCATTTTGTTTTTTTATCAAAGAGTTCTCTAAATATTAATGAAGGGGGGTGTTATTTTTTAATTTCCTTTCTTTTATTTGTAAGACATGAAACAGTTATCTTTTTAGGAGTTGTATTGAAGTAGTCTGTTGTAGTTTACAAAATCTTTGCAAAGAAACATTATTTTAAATGTCTGTCTAAATAGTCACCATTCAATTATGAATGACAAATAAAAATGCAAGACTCATGTATGGGATCTTTTTGTTACACTAAAATCCAGTTGAGTAATTCTGTAAGTTTCAAATATTTCATAGAGTCTGGACATCCCAGTATTCTAGAGACTATAAAATAGGTTGTGTTCTATAGTTTTCTATTTGTAATAGAAAGCTACATCTCTTTCTTTGAATGTATGGTTTCTTTGTTCAAGTTATAGTAACATTTGACAGGAGATGAAAAAGTCACATTTTCATAAGACCAATAATAATTTTATTTTAAATTGATTAAGTCTTTAATAATGTCAATACATGACATTTTAAAAACAGGAAATTAATAATTTATTATGGAAAAAAAGCACTTTATACTAGTACATGTTTGTGAATTATTGTACAAATCATAGATAGCACCACTACATAGGTAAATACACCAGAATATATTAATTTATGTTTAAGCAAGAAAGATCTACAATACTGTTTTGGCCTTCCATGCTTCTTTCAATAACATAATGTTAACGTAGTCACATGGTGAATAACAGAAATAAAGAAACAGAAAAGGATCAGAGCAGAATAGCTTCAAACATTCTAGTGGTAACTGTCTTGTGAGAAATACCTCCTGTTCTGTAAGCTAAATGATACTGACATGATAATAATAGCTAAAAGGTTACAAAAGCTACTGTTTCTTTATTAACCATAGAAAAAGGTGAGCATAGGGGGTTACATTTAGTGTCTTAGCATGCTTTTTATGATATAGATCAACAATCCTCATCTTCAAGTTAGTAGTCATTTCTCCACAGACTAATAGAAAGTTTTTTGCCCTTGTTTACAGATCACAGCTGGAGAATTCCAACTCATGTTTATAACAAGAAGAAAAGAAAAAGAGAAGGCATTTTGGAAGCACAAGTATGAAGGAGTTTTACTTCAAGTACTTAAAATAATTCCTGATTTCCTTCTGACACAGTAAATTCCTGAAGCAGTTTCAAAAAGGTCTTTCTGTTTTACTGTGATACCTTCTACGGAAGACCTTGTTTTATCAAAATGCAATTTGAAGTGGAGTTGAAAGCAAGGCAAGAAGTAGATTAAATGAATTACTTGCTCGAAATAGTGGTTGTGGTGATATGGAATTCTATTCATGATTGTTTTCCAATATAGTTCCATTAATAAGGTAAAAAATGGCAAAAAAAAAATAACATCTGAAAAACTCAATAACAAACGTACATGTGGTTTAGGATGATCATAAAAATAACACTGCTGCTGAATAACAGATTTAGTTACTTTTACAGTAGGAACTGGTGTCTTCAGATACAGACACTGCCTCCAAATTTTTTTTACATTTCCAAAGAACCTCTACCTGACCTCCCTTTTATAACTTTATATAGGCAAGTTTTTTTATACATGCAAAACTAGTAGACTGTTACCTAAATTATAGCATAGAGTACTGCCCTTAGTTCTGTCTCCTATGTAATTTCAGAGAATAATCAAATGTGCTGAAATGCAAATTTATTAGAGTTCTATGACCTCTGCTCTTAATTGAGCTGCTCTCTTAAAAAAAAAAAATTAAAAAAAAATTAAGACCATTTAAATTGAGAGAAAGAAAAAGCTGGCACTAAAGCATACTGTTCCCAGCAGAAAATCAGCTGAGCTCTCTGCATTCACTGTTGTCAACTTCTGTTCTGCTGTGATGATAGAAGAAATTACATTCGCAGACAAGACACGATTGGCACTTTCTCACTGTAATCAACTAATTGTGTGAGCTCTTCTGTGCTTTATCTATTATCTTTAATCAATGAAATCCTGAGGTAAAGAAAATGGTAAATAGCAGAGACTGCTCCTGGAAGTCAATCAGTCACAAACTGGACATAAGAGGTCATTGTTCATCAGTGATCTGGAGTAACAATAAGGTTCATATCCATTGGAGTAGTCCTATGAAGTGTGAGTTCTGTTTTTTTCACTCTGGAGATATAAAAGGAAAGTGTCTCTTAAAACAAATTTTCTGCAGCTTTTACTTCTGACAAAACATATACTTTTATAAAATCAAGAAATCTGTAGAGGATCTTAAATATGTCAACAAAATTTTCAAACACAACACTACTGTCACAAGACTTGAAAAGCGAACAGAACTTCATCATGTGCTTGATCTCTGCAGCTCACAGCTCCTTGTATCACCCTCTCTGCTGGTGAGTCTGTTCCAACTCTCTTTCATACTGGGTTCACATGTTAGAAAACAGGTCTTGATGCTCCTGATTGGGCACTACTGAAGCAAACAGTATCGTATCAGTGGCATTCACTACGTAAAGTTGCAAATATCCATCCAATGTTAGGAATATCCTAGTCATATGGCAATTGAAGCAGCACCATGAATGCTATTTGTAATCTGTCTGTTGACTACAACTTGCACAGGTGGGGTCAAGAGCAACCTGCTAATCTCTGTGGAATATGACATGACAAATTTTAATCTACAAACAGATCAGTTGTTATGTTAGTGGCATCAAAAAGTCAAATAACACACACTACGTTGCTCAGATCTTCAGCTTGGCCTCACTGATTCTGTATTGATATTCAGTAACCTGTGGATTGGAACAGGATGGTCACACAGTGATATTGTCACTTTGGCATTTGCTCCACGAGAAGTTATACAGGGTGAAGATTTCTGGTCTGATCTTTGATTAAAGAAGAGTCATGTGTCAAAAACTGTCTAATGGTTTTAAAACAAGTAAAATCTAACTCCTTGAAGGATTAAACACTGAAATATTTAAAACAGCAGATGTCTAGCTTGATCCCTAGACACAGTTATAATTCAATGACTGAATAAAGCTGAGGTTAGTGAGCTGGAATGAAAAGTCCTGAGCAGCAAAATGTAGCACCTCATCAGAGGTTTCAGCTATAGTGCACATTATTTATTAAACTGTCAATCTGCCGTAACTAGAAAAGCATTAGATCAAGTTACACAGCAACCAGCTCAGGATCATCTGGGAGTGATGTATCAGTAAGTCTTGAAATCATTATCCAGATGCTTCAGGGTAAGGCAGTGGCTGCCAGTAAAGTCAGTGATAATTCTGACTAATTCTGACTAAATACGGACATCTTTTTTCTTTTCACACCAGAGCAACTGGTAATCACCTTACGGAATAAAGCGACAATGGATTGGGAGTTTAAAATGGAAATGTCATCCATCCCTACAAGCATGATAGTGACAGTGAAAATGACTGTGGTTTGTTGTTTCTCTCAAGTTCTGAAAAATGTCCTTGACAGAATAACAATCAGCAGAATCTTTTGGAAAGGGGCCTCCCTAAAGGTAACCTGACTGGTGAAGACCAGACTGACATGATTTTCTGCTCACAGGCAAAAGCAAGAAAAGTTCGGAGCATAAAGTCAAGGTCTATGTATGCTCCCTGCCTCTAACAGAATTAATTAGTACTGGGATTCTGTGAAAACATCTATAGAGATTTCTGTCCGGGCAAGTCATTGGGTGTTCATTTTAAGATGGTAAGGTTTGGTAGCAAAGGTAAAGTGTTAGAACCATTTTTTACCTAAAATGGGACTAGTCAGGCAGTATTCTTGGACAGGCTTAGTTCATCGTTTTGTGTGTTTATGAATGGGTTTCATATGCATATATGTGAAAGTACGTTACTCATTACAAATGGTTTTACCTGAAAAGAGTCTTAGTGTCAATAGAGAGCATGTTAAACCAAAAGTAAATATTGAAATTTGAGGACAATTTCAGTACCACAGCAGTGTCTGCTGAGGGAAGCATGCCTGAAAATGGAGTCACACAGAGGACAGCAAAAGCCAATATAGTTACTGGGAAAAGCAGCATGGTTGGAATGGAAAAAATCTGGCTACAAACAGAAGTGAGTACCATGCAGTTGTTCTTACCACTTCTCTGTATGTCTGTGTCTTTTTTTTTTCAAGCTGCCACATCAAATGATTTAGCCAGTCACCCATTGGCTGTCTTCGTGCTCTTGGTACAAAATGGTTAAATGTCTTGAATAGTGAGTCTCAGAGCATTGCCTGTAGCTGGTATCAAAGCAAAGCTCCTGTGAGCTGAGCTGCACCAGACATCTGGTGCATATATCAAATAACCAACCATCCATAAGCATTTTGTGTGGACAGTTTAAATACAATGAATGGTTAAGACTGACCCATTAAACATTACTGAGACATTCTCAAGGTAAATCTTCAATCATATAACATCAGCCTCACAACATGAGATACAATTAAAGGTCATCTGCTATGGCAGAGAACATATGCTGATGTTATCAAACATATGGAGAAAAAAAAGGAAAATTATGCTGAACAAAATGCAACAAAATAAAATAAAGATCGTGTGTACAGGAAGCAGCATCTGTCACATCCCCAGCTGTGAGTGTGCTGCAAAAATTTAACAAAAATCCCACAAATAAAAGTGATCATTCTTTGAGTTGGCAGGGGACTTTTTTGACAGCGTAGAATATGCCATCAGTATGCATACATTATCAAAACCTCAAAAATGCTAGAGTCATTAGGAACATTGTACAGGCAGCACTACGCTACCAAAACAAACAAATAAAAAAGTAATTAATTGCAAATTATATCTACTGAAATACAGGAATCCCTGACAAGGCTTCCCACAAATCCTAAACATTTTTGTACAGGAATTTTCTTCAGGGAAAATTGCCCCTTGAGTGTAGCTCAGCACTGAAATGAAGAGACTATTTCTAACAGCCAGAAAGTAGATCATTTGTATATGTAGCAGCTTTGTCATCACTTTCACAGATGTTTGCAAATGTTAGTTGTCACAGCTGTTTGATGGGTATTCATGTCTTCTGGGGCCCAAAGGAATGAACTGCACTTCAAGTTCTCATTCTCTGTTGTATGGTTGTGATACTGTGTGGTGTCTGGAAGCCATGAGGGTGGGCAGATTCATGAAGAAGGTGACCTAGGAGCTTGCGTGACAGCGTGGTATGCAGAGTAGGGAGCTCCCCAAAAGGAGCTCCAATCCCACAGTACTTTAACAAAGAGAAGGACCACGGTCAGAAAATGGGATGGCTAGAGAGGTCTGTGAGAACAGGGATGGGGACAGGAACGGGCCTAGCCAAGGCAGCAGATGGGGGTCTGAGTGAGTGAGGAGATGCCATGGCACAGGCAACCCTACAGAAGCAACCCAGGTGAGGACCAGGGCAAACAGCCTGAGCTCCAGTGCAGCCCCTGCAGGAAAGACCCACAGAGGCTGTTCCCAGACCTTTTCCCAGGTCACCCCGCAACAGAGCTGGCCCTCACCACCCTCAACCCAGCCCTGTGAGAAGGAAAGAGATTGCAGAGCCCATTGGTGCAGCCTGACACATGGCTGCTTCTCTGACTTAGACAGGACTTGAACCTTTACCTCACTGTAATCACAAATGAAATGTTTTTGCTTTGGGGAGGTTTACAGATAGGCCAATATTCTTTATTCCTGGAAGCAGAAAGTAGAAGGTTTGACTATATGACTCTATGACTCATGTTGAATGTGAATCAGTTAGTTCTTATTATTATTAGGTCATGCAAATTCGGTCCCCCTGTAACATAAGCCTGAAGAGGCATCAAAGTACTGAGAGATGACACTGCCTCCTTCCACGAGAAATAAATTTGTATCCTTGAGAAGATCCACTAAGGGCAAAGCAATACGAGAAAATTTGTTGCCTTGAATATATACTGTATTAAATACGAGATAACAACCAATCTTCTCCATCTAACGTAACATTGTTTGCTGAGGTTCTTTTTAACTTCATCCAGATGTAGCTGAAGTGCATTTTTTGGCTATTAACTGTACTTGTTTGGTGTGTGAAAAACATCTCCTGTGTTCAGAATAGAACACATAGAACACTTCTGTGACAGCGGCAAGAGGGACCTGGCAGAAGCCTGTTTCCCCATGCCTTGAAGGTCTTCTTAACAGCATGCATTAGTTTAGAAATACAGGACCAAATGCAGTCTCATGGACCATATATACATGTATTTCTACTGAATGCACCTCAGGTGTTCCAAGTAATCCTATGTGTACGCTAATGGTGATCCAGACCTTGAGTTTTCAGTTTAGTTTTCATCTAGGGGTATCAAAGGAATAAAAAGAACAATGAAAAACTGAGCCAACACCATCCGTTTTAAATTCCTTCTTTACATCTGAATTAGACACCTCTTTGTCTTAACACTATAAAATATTTATATGCTGCATACAGGGTTAGGTTATGAACACAGTGGAACATCTTGTTGTGACTGATTACAGAATCGTAGAATCATGGAATCATTTAGGTTGGAAAATACCCTTAAGATCGAGTGCAACCATTAACCTCACACTACCAACCAATGACTCAGATGACCGTGGATTTCAATGTTGATTAAAATCCAGTAAAAAAAAATTAGTCAAAAATCAGTATATTTCAATGAATACCAGTCTTAATATAAGTTTTTGATGACTTACAAAAATCACATTATAAAATAAGTACAGAAATATTGTTTAGAAATTGAGAGAATAGTGTAATTATCAAATATATATAAGAGTAGGTCAAATTGTTATACATTCTCATTAGATACCTAAAGGCCTTGGGGATTTTTTTTTCTCCTTGATCAGGTATTACATACAGAGAATTTCAGAAAGTGTTCAAGAAAGCTTATCAGCTAGTTCACAGAATCATATTATTGTTGATTAACTTAAAAGTGATCTTGAAAAAAATAGTTTGTTCAAAACCAAGTTTTACTACACATAGGATGGGGCGGGGAACAAGGCTGATTTCTCATAATGAAGCACTGCTTCTCAGATATTCAAACTGTAATTGAGAGATGCCTTCGGAACAAAGCTTCAAAACAAAATCCAACGTACAGCATCCCTGATAAAATATCTTGCAATGCAGTTCCACTGAACAGCAAGCTGTTTATGAGAATTGAATGATTTTCACCATACAGAGAGAAGTCATCAATCGCTTTCCTTGTTGAAGTTTCATAGTTTAAGCACTGAATAATCAAACAGGCCATTAAAAGTGGTGTTTAATAATAACTATTTGAAAAGCTCATCTGAAAACAGACAGTGCTTCCATGTGACTGTCTGCTTTGTATATGCCCTGGTATCAATATACTGTGAGAACGGCATATGGTTTCTTTGATGGAAAGTAATGGAAAATGACAGACTGTTTGAAGATGCTGTGGTGCCAATTTCATGAATAATGCATTAAGGTAACAGGTATAATCAGCGCAGTTTAATAGTCTGCAGCCTCCAGAGATACAACAGCAGCATACAGAGGAATTATCCTTGAACTGGGACCACCTGACACTTCTTTTTTCCTTGACTTTATTTGATTGAGACTACACTAAAATTAGTCTTTAAAAAGGCAGAGTCAGAACTAAAAAATGTTGTGTCCTGAGTCAGAAGGAATTTAGTATGCACGGGCTGTGCTATTTACCTTTTAATAATAAGCACAATTTTTAAAAACCTTTTTCTCTGTTTTTAAGTTGAATAGGTTTTAAAGCTTCAAATGTTATAGGAAAAAACAACCTTATGCTTGTCTTTTATGCATTGAAACCATTTCCCATTTTGAAGGAATGACTTCGTGTCATTTCAAATGATGCAGCATATTGCATATACAGCAATTTTTTTTTAAATTTAATTATTTTCCTATAACAAAAACAAACATAAGACTAATTTACAAAAAACTGTCTTGCAGAATGTCAGTAAAATTTTGCATGAAGCATGTACTGATCTGTATTTAATGATCATAGAAAAGCTCTATGAAAGAGATTTACACTTAGGCACACATATTCCTCTTGGCACCTGGGTCTTACATTATGGTGTCATGACTTCACAACAATGAATATGAGTTAGGGTAAATGACTTGGGACACAGGGTTTCAGTCCTTGTACTTACACTTTTACTCAAGGAAAGATGTCTATGTTTCTGAGTTAAAAGTTCCATTTTCCACCTGAAAATTGAGCTACAGTGATATATGTCCAAGCTTCATCTTTATGAATCTGTTCTGCTTGCTATATAGCTGCATCTGAAAAGCCATCTTGGCAGACTGCATGTCATGGTTTGGGCCAGGTTGGCCAATGACAAGACAACAGATGGTCTCCCCCACCTCTCAGTCCAAGGAGACAAAGAAGAGACATAAAGAGATTTATGAGTTTAGAAAAAAAACCTAAACTACTGTAATGAAATATTAATAATAAAATAAAAAAGGAAATAATGAAATAGATACAAAATATATCTATATATACAAAACCATATCAAGCTCCCAGGGAGACGTCACCAGCAGGCACTGGGGAAGTTCCAGACTGGACTCAGTGACAAATGGGAACTGGAACACACTGACCAGGATCAAAAGGCAGATGAGCTGACAGGGTCTTCCTCAGACATCAGTCACCAAAGAAAGAGAGGCGCTGCAGAAGCAGTCCATTGGAGAAGAACCAATAAAGAAGAGCCAACCTGACCCCTTTGACCCCTCAGCTTTTATACTAACCATGGCAGATGGGATGGAATACCCAATTGGGCAGTTTGGCTCACCTGGCCTATCCACTCTCCCCAACAGGTGCGACCTCTCCATAGGATAAACAACCAAGTCAGCTGACCCTGGTTGCCACAGCAACAAGTGTAAGCAAGACCCTCTCTCACTGAACAGAAAGTTGGCCCTGCTCTACCCCAAACCAGGACACCTCACTTTTAAAAAAGTTCATTGTGGCTTTTGAAACAGCATTCTACAAGTCAACTGGACAGTGAGTGGTAGCTTCGTATGTGTGTAGATATATACACATATACATTCATGTGTATTCACATATATACACATCCTACAAATGAGAAAAAAATAAATGGAATCTAGGCTGGATTAATGTATGAAATATTTTGGAAAAGAAAAATAAGTTGATCAAATGGTTATAAAGTCAGTTGGCACAAATAAGTTTCTATAGAACGCTATTGCTCTGAAATGAACTGTTCTGTTATGATAATCCATTCTGGTCTTTCAATCCCTTCTTCACTGCAGTTGTAATTGCACGTCTTGCAGCTCTTAGCAAAACAAGTATATACAAAGATACATTAAAACCTCTTGGGACCAAAATACTATGTTTTCATTTTATAGCAACTTCAGAATATCTAGGGTTTTTAACTTTGAATACTTAGCAATAAAACCCAAATACTTTCAGTCATTATTAGAAGCATGATGGCTCTTATTCTGGAAGCATTTTTTATTCTTCCAGTTACTAAAAATCTAGCCTTGTAAGTAGGAATATGTTTGAGCATTGAAAATGTAAGTTTCTGGTTTCTAAACTAGTCCTGGGAAATGCACATTACACTTCTCACAACCCAAGAAATTAAACATACAGGAAAGATTACTTCTGTAACCACCTGCCTCTTCTTGCAACTTTTTTACTACAGAGTGTGTGAACATGCTGGGAGCTTTCAGCTACCAATATGGTTTGAACCCATCCTCTAATTAAAACCTCCCTTTTCAGTCCCATCTGATACTCAGGCCCCCTCTGTCATTTGTAGGTCAGTCATTACTGGCAGAGTTGTAGCAGACTTTCATTGTTATTGCTTTCTTTCTTGGCCATAAATATTTTATAATGCAAGAAAGTTCTGCTCTGTTCCAACCACAATGAAAATCATAGCAGATACTGGAAATCATAGTAGATACAGGAAATCATAGTAGACACAGGAGTGTTTATAGGCCTGGAGGAGTAGGTTTTGTAATAAGATCTCCTCATCATTTAGTAGATTCAGAATAAGTGCAAAGCTCTTTATAAACTGCTGCTGCTGGATTAAGAAAATAAAGCAAAGCAACAAGTGACAGACCAAATCATTTCCCCATCTATTTGCTTAGTTCATTGTCTGAACTTTTAAAAGTACTTCAAAATTGTATCACTATTTTTTTTTTATAAAAAAAATAAATACCTAGCCTACAGAGTATCAATTGCCACTTCCAATGGTGTCACAGGGGCATAAAACTGGTGCAATGAATTGTTAGCACCAGAATAGCTGATAGAAGTTGAATTATTATTATCCATTTGGTTTTCGTACTTATTTAGCACATGAACTCCATGTGCTGTACATGAGTATCAGAAGAAAGAAGTGTGAATGCAAAGAATTATCTAAGACCTTTCACAGGAGCACAAAGTTAAGCACAGGGAATTCCAGAGTTAAACACAGGGAATTCTGGAAGGTCAGGTTTAAGCATGGAGTTGAACTGCATCAGTTTACATGTGCAATAGATCAAAATCTAAAATAGCCACCACATTTTTCAGTCTGAGGATGTGAAAAGAGAAAATATGGTTTTCCTAGTGCAACCCTAAATCAGACAGTTACATCTGAACATACTGTTGTGTGCAGAAATGTCTGATGAAACTGTATGGTCTTGTTAATTTGAATGACCAGCAACAAGAGAAATAATTCCATGCACATAGGACTACATTTGAAACCCCCTGCAAAAATGCCTACCCACAACACTGTTACATAAAGTTCCTGGCATAAATAACAGCAGAAAAGAAAGTAGAAGTCTTCTGATTGCTGACGGTTTACCAACCCGCTTGCAGTAGGCTTCCCTCCTGTCAAGTGTCTACTGAGGTGTGGAATACCATGCAGACCACTTGTTCTTACAAAGTGGACGTTGCTGGTTCATGCTGCCAGCTTGGGCCTACCTCAAAGATTGGTATTTTGTGGTTGTGGGACCATACACCATCAGGGGAGATTCTTCAACTCCCCCTACCTGCTTGGAAACCTACAACTGTAAGCAGAGGCCAGAAAACAGTTCATGACATACCTGCCAGAACTGATATGGGGATTAGTACCCCTTTCACAACAAGCACATCTTATATCAATGCAGAGCAAGCATTAAAAATTCATAGTCAACTAAATTGTGGTCAGAACAACTGCAGGGACCTCGTATGCCATACTCCTGTGGGAAGGCAAAGACAGCCTTTTGCAAAGCCCTTGGCAGTTCTGAAGACAGATGTGGCAGGAGTGTATGGAGAGGCAATCATTTTCCACAACAGGCCAGCATAGAGTTCTCCAGCAGAGCTGGATAAACAGCTGGCTCTAGTGGCTCTTTCACATACACTCACCCACCCCCCCCAACAATTGCTCCAGAAGTAAATCAAATCTTGATGTAAATCAGAGAGTCTCTTCAGGAAACTATAACTTATGCCATCTGAAATATCTCTGACATTCTTCCATCTGAGCAACTCAGTAGTCCTCCATACACCGGGAATATTGTTATCTGCTCTGCTCAGCATCCTTAGTTAGTTGTTGCCTTAGCCTACTGTCCTTTTTTTTGGCTTTACCTTCTCACTTCTGTGTTCTAGGGCAGACACAGGACAGATGGCCTGACTATCTTCTCTTTCCAATTTCTCCTACAGCAGGGAGGAGATTGGATGGGAAGAGCACTGCAGCAGTCCCTTTATCACCAGAAAAATATGTGGAAAGATGAAAAGCCTTAAAGTTCTGTGAAGACACAATGAACTGCTCTGTTGCTTGTGCAACAACCTCTCCACAGCCCCCTGATTCTCAAGGGCAGATATTTCTGTAAGGAGTGCAGACATAGACTCATTCCTTTGTTGACTGTCTCCAGGGATGACTGTTTGAATAAGAACTGTGAATAGGATGATTCATCATCTGATGAATATCCCTTATGCTTTCCTTCTCACTGTGGCATAGAGACCACAGCTGCAGGGGCAGCACAAGAAAGCTGAGCTGCCAAAGAAATTCCAGCAAAGAGAGGATTTAATGAGACTGGGTTGCGTATTGTGAAGAAGAGGGCTGCCAAAGAAAGATGACTGAGATGCCCTGTGGAAATGTCAATGTCTCACTAGCCTTCACTGAGTGAAGAGGGAGTCAATAATTACCCCCAGAATAGTGGGTAAGGTCTTTGAGTACTGCAATCTGTCATGCTGGAAAAGGGGAAAGCCTATATACACCAGATCTATGAAGCATAGCCTGCTACAGGTGCCCTTGGGAACTTTAATGCTTCCTACACCCTCAGCACCCAACATCAGTGTTGAGCAAGCTGGTTCTAACTGACAGACCTATGAACTGGGTTTCTGGCACAATTTGAGACAAGTTACGGCAGTGTCCTTATCCATCCCCAAGCCACGTACAAGTATTAGAAAGCCAAACAGTCAGCAGGGTGGGCCTTTCATACCAGAGTAGAATAAGACATTGATAGGGCCCAGGGTTCTGGTCAGGCTAGGAGGAAAGCCGACCTTGACTTGCAGTATCTACCTCCTCACCAGAATATTATGATCTATATGATTTCTTTCTGCCCCTTTGAATGGACCCAAGTGCACACCAGCATCCAGGAGCTGGAAGTTGAGTATGGACAGTGGTTCAATGACTGGTGGCCCAGTGGAGCAAGTGTGGTTTTCCTTCACCATTTGGAACATCTTCTTTTTCTTAAACTAGAAATAGCTTTGCTCTCCCTTCCTCTCACACCTGGCAGCTGACGATCAGAAAAACCCCCGGATCACAAATCTCTCAGACCTTCCTTGACACAGCATGACAGGAATGATCATTTCCTTGAGCCATTTTCACTTCTGTGAAAATGAAGACTGAAATACTTCAAATTCTTGTTTTTCTTTTTTGGTTGGTTTTGGGTTTTTTGGTTTTTGGTTTTTTTTGGGAGGGTAGAGATGAGAGAAAAGAGATGGGTAGGAACAAAGGAGGAACAGGATAAAGCAGAAAAAAGAAAACAGAATGGAAGGTGGTCTCTACATAAAAATATATGGGTTGGGAGCATGTCTTGTTAACACTTTCGTTTCAACAAAAAGTAATTTATTATGAACTTTCTTTCTATGGGCAGTTGTAGATGCTGATAAACTAGCTGTATTTCCAAATTTTGAGGGAAGAAAAAAAAGAAAAATGTAACTTTTATGACCCTACTCTCGATATCCACATTCAGTCTCGCTAAAGGATCTGTGGACTTTTACTCACATATCATCTCATTATTGAGTTTATTATTGGCCAGGTTATGCACTTTGACTGGGAATTCCACAGAATTACTAGGTTTGATAATATAGAGACTGTCCTAAATCGGCAAAAATACATAAAAGTCGTCTGGACAATAACTATAACAGAAGCAGATAAATGACTTCAGGGTTACATGGACGGTAACAAAAGTAGTAGAGAGGATACTAGACAGGATGAAATAAGACACAGAAAGGGGTGTAAGAGGATAATATGAAGAGGCAAGTTAGTTTTCAACTTAATGGTGAAAGAGGAAGATAATAGGAAAAGAGAAGAGAGAGTGCAGAAATTGTGATTGAAGAGCTGTGGGATTGTAGTTAGGGGATGGTAATTAAGGTGGTGAAAGACAGGCTGAATGTATTTAACATAGTCAAGAAAAATATACACTAAAATTTTGCAGGGGTTGAAGTGTAGGTAAGGGTAATTGAGAACATGTACAATAATTTGTTCAACAAGGACGGAGGGGAAAGGATATAAAATATCCATATTAAAAATCTCTTGGTATAAAAGAGTTAACCAATAGCTCTTCCAGTAAAACTCTCATCAGGAAAACTCCTCCAGGAAAAAGCTGGCACAGTATGACCATGATTTCCAAGGAAAGTCTGAAGTCTTCTTCAGCCAGACCTATGCATTAATCATTATAAATAGATTCCTGTAAATATAATTCTTCCCTTACTTTTTGGAAAGCAGAACATCTCAATGTACAAAACTGCACTACAGCATACTTTGTGATTATCACACTAAAGATTTTACATCAAGGTCTGGAGAAAGTTAACATAAAAAGAGTAGAAGTTAATGTTTGGGGTTTTTTGTTGCTGTTGCTGTTTCGTTTGAGGTTTGGTTTTTTTGCCATAGGAGTTTTAGTTATAATCTTGTCTTCAGTTGCCAGTGAAAATTTATCTAGAAAAAACACTAGTTGGAAATAATTTCACTGCATAAAGGTTCCAATTTTTAACACTGTAAATTTAGAGTGTAAATAGGACGTTGCCACAGTCTAAACTTTTAAAATGCATCACTTGTTGGGGAAATAGAGGGAGATATATGTATGGCGTCTCTTTTTTTCTTTTTTTAGTCAAAACTACTTGACAAAACAAAGTGAAACACTCTAATTAATTTTTACTTCTAAATCACCAGCTGCATCATTTTTTGTAAACTTCTGTAGTCATAAATTCTCCGCACTCTACATGTTATCTTCTGTTACAAAGAGTACTTGCAAGAAAAACAGGCGTACTAAACAAGGATGATCAACAGATACTGAACATCTTCTCATCTTTTACTTCCTGTTCTTTAATGGAATTTTGCATGCAATAGCTCTGTCACAGTGGAGGTCAATACCACCTGAGCTGCAATTCTGAAGCCATTGACATTATTTGGGACACATATAATGTCTCAGCCTGGAGAGCTCTGAGGAGACCTTATAGCAGCCTTTCAGTACTTAAAGGGGGCCTACAGGAAAGATGGGGAGGGACTATTTATGAGGGAGTGGAGCGATAGGACAGGGGTAATGGTTTTAAACTGGAAGAGGGGAGATTTAGATTAAATATTAGGAAGAAATTCTTTACTCTCAGGGTGGTGAGACACTGGAACAGGTTGCCCAGGGAAGTTGTGGATGCCCCATCCCTGGAAGTGTTCAAGGCCAGGCTGGATGGGGCTTTGAGCAATCTGGTCTACTGGGAGGTGTCCCTGCCCAGGGCAGGGGGGTTGGAACTAGACAGTCTTTAAGGTCCCTTCTCACTCGGACTATTCTATGACTCTATGATTCTATGATATGGTCTATCAAATCTCTTTTGGCTGAAGAACTGGAGGATGTGGCATGCAGATAAGAAGATTTTTTTTGGGGGGGGGAAGAGGGAGAGAGAATTGTTGACTTTTTTTTTTTCCTATGTAAGAAATAAAAGGCAAAACCTTTTAATATTGATGTTATGTATGCAGGATATTCAGTTCAAGCTGATGGAAACTCATATCCTCTATTTTAACACTTCTTTATAATATGAAATATGCTATGGACATAAAATACTAAAGAAATATTTTTGACCAAACAGTATACATATTGATAAAATATTAACATAACCTTATATTTATACTTATAAGCAGTATTTTTGTTGGCTCAGTATAAATAGCCAATACTTACAGCATTCTAGCTAATGAATTTATTTTCACAATTCAATTTACAATACAAGAATCACAATTTATGTATTCAAGCATTAAAGTCCATGGGCAGCACTGTCTCTAAATACGATCCATTAAGCTGCAAACTTACTCTACAGACATTTTTTCCCATTCCAATCCTTCTATCACAAATAAGCGTGCACAAAACCTATGCTATTTTCAAAAGTGTGAGCAGAAATACTTTGATTGCCTTGCATGGAATTGCCTATGTTGAACCATCATAATAAAGACAGTCAACAAACATAGTATAATTTATATGGAAACAACAGAGCAATTATTTGTAATTAAGCACTTTTACATACATGAAGTGAATCCAATAGATGTACATTTGTTCTATTGAAACAATACTACTTTGGTAGGCAACAACTCTAAAAACAAGAGAAGTAGAACGTAACTAATTTCATTTTTTAATTTCTGGATTATCTATTATTTATTCTTAATCTTGACAGACCATATTGTGTTATCATATTAAAATATTTATCTTGCAATATCCATAAATTAGTATGCATAACCATGAATGCAATCAATCAAGAAAATACCAAGAGTCAGTTTCACTGAATTGTTTATGGCCCATAATACAGTTGGAATTAACCTAAAATTGCATAAAGTGTTAGATGCTTGATGCCACAGAGTTCCTGATGCTGTTATTTCAACATTGCTTTGCAACTAGTTCTCTCATTAGCAGTGTTCATTGGAGATTTTAGTTGTAAATAGGTGGATTAAATAAAGACTAGGTCATGACTCAAGTTTCTATGAATATAAAATTGTTAAGCTTTATATAAAATGTTGAATACTCTAGAGCAAACTTAGTACAGCTGTAGATATTTGCTCAGTTGTTTGGTTTTTTCCCTCTAATTCTTTCATCTATAAATACATATAACATAAATTTAAGAGTTTACATGTACTTTCAAAATAGTATATATTTATATGTTGGATTCTTCCTTTAAATTTAAAGCATGAAGTTGAGTGACTGTCTTTAAAGCTGCTTTCTTTCAATTTTTACTACAAGATATTATTTATATTTCTTTCAAATGCAAAATGCCATTCCTACGGGACAATGTATAATTTCACTCATCATTGAATGTAAAATGCAATTCATATTTTTAGTTAAAAATGTGACCAGATTTAAATAGATGTTTCATAGTATGCAGATACACACAGAAAAATAAAACAGTTCTCAGTGTAGATGCCCATCCCTGGAAACTTTCAAGGTTGGACGGTGCTCTGAGCAACCTGATCTAGTTGGAGACATCCCTGCTCATTGCAGAGGGGATGGACTAGGTGACCTTTAAAGGTCCTTTCCCACCCATCAATGATTCTATGATTCTATATGTCCTGAAAAGAATGAATATTGTCACAGGTGGGATTAAATCAGAACTGTGCTTAATAAAATACCAGTGATGTTGTTACAACTGCCCCAAAATGGTACCATTCAGTGAAGCTCACATCCCAAAATAAATTATTCACTGCTTTTTACTACAATTTTCTCCCTCTCAGCTTTCCACCTCCCACAAAAGCAATATACAAAAAAGACAAACAAATAAGAACTAAGGACTGCCACAAATGTCTTCTTTCTGTTTAACTGAATTCCTTGTTACTTAATAACTATATAGATCAGTGGTTTTATTTGTTTGTTCATTCAATAGAAAAGGAGCTACCAGCAATGCCGAACATCAAATACATTATCTGCTTAGAAAAAGTCTAAGTAGTGTAGAGTGGGTGGCAAGTAACAGTCTTCTTTTCCCATAACCAAAGATTAATCTACTGCTCGTTGCATACTATGAGATTCTCAGTTTAAATTATTTTATTTTCCACAATATGAGTACGAGATTCTCTCACATATTCCCTGTTTTTTTAAGGTGCAGTTCATTTGCAACACTCTTGAAAATATACCTAAAAGGTAGTTTGAGTTCATTTCTCATTTGTTACCAGCTACATCTGCCGTACTTAACTAGCATCTCGCCATTATCTAAAATACATTTCATACAGACTATGGAAAGCTATTTGCAAATCTGTTGATCTCTGGCAACCTGAACAGGATGGGATTTTTTTGACCTAGGAAGTGCTTCACTCCCCAAACACGAAGGTGGTCTGTTTTTTTTTGGGGGGGGGAACGGATTTTTTTAGTTGTTGCTATTTTTATTTTTTTTAAAACAAAACTCCAGTAAAAGTAACATTTTTCTATTCAGTGTTTTATAAAGACCACTTGATATCTCCAAACTACTTTCACAATTAAACAAGTATGTTAAGAGAGACATTTTGAGGAAAGGTATTTGAAAGCTGAGAAAGCAACTGCAGGAGATTGAATCAAAATAATAATATTTAGAATTTATAGAAACCCGGGCAGCTTCACATTTCACTTTGTGACATTATATTCATAAGAACTCTTGCTTCTTTCCTCATTGATCAATAAATGTATCTTTTGGGTTAAACTTTTAAATGTTTAAAAATAAAGTGAATGCAGAATCCCTTATTTGTGCTTTCTTTCAAATTCATAGGCATTGTTATAATTTTTTTTTTTAAAAATAGTAATTACAGCAAAAGTCTTACAGGTAACAGGTGCACTTACAGCCTATTGTCTAAATGGACGAGTAAATGCCAATTATGAAGACACAGGTAACCTGATTTTTCAATATCTGAGTGTGTTATGCTGCAGGAGTTCCATCCTCAATGCTTTTGGGTCATACTAATAGAAATACATTAGCTTAATATAATCTAAAAGCCCACTGAAATGAAGACTAAACTGTATTAAATGCAAGTTAAACTATATTATTCTCATTTTAACAGGTAATACATTTTAAAGTGTAGTAGCATACACTGAACATTTATTAAGCTACTATTAGTGCAAATGTCACTCTTTATGCAAGTAAAGTCAAGTCCTTGATTTACTGGCAGCAACTCTTGAGGATTCACAATTAGCAGGCACATTTGATGGTATCATCTTGTTTAGTATAACTTTAGTACACCCCTAGTGCCCACAATTAAGTGTCAATTATCAGCTTAGTCTAGCATATTCTAAGAAACATTTTAGGAAGAAAAGAGTCTAACAGACATTACTTTAACTGTCACCTTGAGATATTCTTGCATTCAAAAGCAGAGCAAATGAGCAAGTGGGTGTAAGAATGTCTAAAACGAGGCCATGTATAGAGCAGTTTTCAGAAATACTGTAAATAACTTATTTTTATAAACCAGTCCATGAAAGCTATACATCATTTTTTTCCTCACCTGTCATCCATCTGCTGCCCCCAAAAGTTAAGTTAAACTTCACCGAGAACTGAAAAAGACACATATATGTAAAATATATGTGTACATGTCTGTGCACACATGTGCATGTGCACGTGTCTGTATACAACATACACACACAGAGAGCTCCAAATCTGCCTTTTAAGCATTTTTTGCATAAGATTATGTAGCTATGTGCCTAAACCTGTTATACTTCAGACTGTGTGCCGTTAAGCTTAATATTAACTTCTATGACTATATTAGGATAGGAGATGACACATAGAGGTTTTAAACGATAACCTCAGTTTCATTGCTTCTGCACTCCACTGTTTCGTTTGCAGCCTCGACACTATTTTAGCATAGTCATTGAGAAATTCTATGGTAGGATTTCTGAATCCTTTAATTTCAGACCATTCCTCCTCAATTGTCCATTTTCCTTCTCCAAAGCCTTATGAGGAAGAATTTATTTCTTTTACCCGAAATAGATTTCTTAATATTGCCGATATTCCCACTTGAAGTGGTCACGGAGTAGGAAAATGGAACTATTTCATTGAATCTCCAAGTGTCTCATAATTAATTGGAAACATCATAAAAAATGTTTGGGCTAATGAAGCTTCACAGAAAAGGTGAACTGAAGATTCAGAAACAGAAAGGAATTGAAAATTACAGAATCCATCACTGCAAAAGCTGGTTTTACTCTGAAAACATAAGGCAGAGTGAGTTCAAATTGGAGGAAGAAAATTAAGGTGGCTAAAGATGAAAGAGTGCCTAACATTGGAAGAGTCAACTGAACTGTTAAGCATGGGAAAAGAACTGAAACTTTAAACATGAGAAAAATGTCTCTTCTGAGATGGAGAACCACCTGATTCAAATTGAACCATCTGATCCTGCTCTTGATTTTTCTCTTTGTTTCCAGTGATCATCTTTTGCTTGGCTTGATCACAAAAGAAGCAGATAAATTAGTATATTTCAATCCCTGACAGACTTATATGGCACAGAATGTAGAGGATTACAGTCAGGTGGTCTTTAGACGTTTAATGAACGAATGGAAGAGTGTTTTTCTTTGTAACAAGGAAAGCATTGCACTGGAGAAACAATAAAATCAATTACATTAATGCAATGCAAACACAAGCATTAGTTTAGTTTTTAATACTGTATTTAACTTGTTCTTCTGAAATTACCATACTCAGCTAAATATCAGAAAAGTAAACTTAATTAATGAAACGCAATTAGTAAGATCATATATGTAGGATTTCTGTCAATTGTTTCATGATATAAGAGCTAAAATTCAGGCAGAGGGAGAAATGAAAAGATACAACAGCTCATCAGTGAAGAAAATAAACCCTTTGACTGTATGCAAAACATAACACCAAAATAGCTTTTTCGAAAATATTTTGTATAACATAGTTATCAACAATGAAGTAAACCGAGCTGACAAGACATGAGATGATCTAAAATATTTTCCAACTTTATGTTAAAAAAAAAAAAACAAAACAAAAAACCAAAATGAAACAACCCAAACCCCCAAACTTTTTTAGTTTAAAAAAGGTGGCATGTATTTTAGGAAAAAGTTCTGTTAAGTTTTGAAGAATTATCTATTTCTGCATCCTGGAGAGGACAAGAATATGAATTTCAGAATATTCTGTTTAATATTATCTTCTCAGTTTTGGACATTGATTACACTCAAAGAAATCAAAGACAGAAAGATTTTTGAATTATCTTATTTTCACTCAGATAATCTTTGAGTTTTATATTTAAAAAGTCCTCTTGGATTCATATTTACTGTGAAATATATGCATGTCTGGGCTATCTGCATGAAGCCATCACATGGACACTTCTGCCTTTTTTTTCCTCCCACTCTGTCTCTCACTTTGATTTTGTTTGTACTATTTAAGCACTTATTTTCAAATAACATTTTTTTTTAATTATAACAAGTTATTGGAAATTTAGGTTATAGGCTTGAAAAAACTGTAAGTAGCTAAAAATTTAAGTCCAGCTGATTTTTGATCTTTCTTCATGCTTCCATTTTTAAGTCCACATTATTTTTTTTTTTACTAAAAGCTTTAAAATGAACTATAAATTAATGCACAATATAAAAGAAAAGTTATACAAGAGAGGAACTGATCAAAACCATCTCCACTTTTCTGAAGGTGACATTTTTCAGCTCAGGGGGATTCCCAGGGAATCAATGGAAGGCTCCTCTGGAAGTCCTTTGAATGCTAATCTTCCCAGGGCTTGCAGAGTACGTGCGAAGCATGCAGACTGCTTCAAGAACAGCTATCCAGTTATCTTATTTTACTAAATTGCAATGAAGAGCATGGCTCCCCTTTATAAGAAATAAATATCTTCACCAAAATTGTGACTGAATTGAACGCATTTTGCACTAACAGATCTAGTTAAATCCTGGAAAGATTATTTGTGTGAGTTACTGTTCATCAACAGGAAACTGGATCTTAGTAAGTATTTTCTTTGAGAAACACAGAAGGGTGAAGAATTATTTTCATCATAGATCTTACCCCTGAAATTGCAGACAATCAGGGACATTAGCTGTGTCTAGGTCTACCTACTGATGCACTTCACAGCTCACTGTATAACAGAAAGGTGGTTAAGGTTGTAGTTTCCAAAAGCTGTTACAGTTTCTGCCTCTGTTGCATACCCAGATTGGTCATGGATACAAAAGAGAAGGATGTGGGGGAAAAACTAATTTACAGTTATGCTAAAATTGAATGTGCAATGTCAGGTCAGTGCTGCCCTACAATGCTGATGCTTCTCAGATGTGATAAGATTGATGTAACCATTTAAGCCTAGAAGGGTAGTGCTCCATTGTATTACAAGTTACAGAATGTTCTCAGTCTCTAAAATATTAATATAAAACATATAATCATAGAATCACAGGATGGTTTTGGTTAGGAGGACTCTTTAAAGATCATCTATTCCAACTCCCTTGCCATGGGCAGGGACATTTTTCATTAGATCAGGTTGCTCAAAGCCGCATCCAACCTGATCTTGAACACTTCCGGTCGTGGGACATCCACAACTTCTCTGGGCAACCTGTTCCGGTGTCTCATCACCCTTATCATAAAACTTTCTTCCTAATATCCAATCTAAATCTACCCTCTTTCAGTTTGAATCTATTGCCCCTTGTCATGTCATTACAAGCCCTGGTAAAAGGTCTTTCTCCATCTTTCTTAGAAGCCCAGTTTATATATTGAAAGGCCACAATAAGGTCTCCCTGAAGCCTTCTCTCCCCCTGACTGAACAACCCCAGCTCTCTCAGCCTTTCTTCACAGGAAAGGTGTTCCAGCAATCTGATAATTTTTGTGTCCCTCTTCTGGACACCCTCTAACAGGTCCATGTCTTAATTGTGCTGGGGACAGTTTTTAGAGTTTTTACCTAACAAAGCAGTAGTGTTTCAATGGAACAAATGTACATCTATTGGATTCACTTCATGTATGTAAAAGTGCTTAATTACAAATAATTGCTCTGTTGTTTCCATATAAATTATACTATGTTTGTTGACTGTCTTTATTATGATGGTTCAACATAGGCAATTCCATGCAAGGCAATCAAAGTATTTCTGCTCACACTTTTGAAAATAGCATAGTTTTTGTGCACACTTATTTGTGATAGAAGGATTGGAATGGGAAAAAATGTCTGTAGAGTAAGTTTGCAGCTTAATGGATCGTATTTAGAGACAGTGCTGCCCATGGACTTTAATGCTTGAATACATAAATTGTGATTCTTGTATTGTAAATTGAATTGTGAAAATAAATTCATTAGCTAGAATGCTGTAAGTATTGGCTATTTATACTGAGCCAACAAAAATACTGCTTATAAGTATAAATATAAGGTTATGTTAATATTTTATCAATATGTATACTGTTTGGTCAAAAATATTTCTTTAGTATTTTATGTCCATAGCATATTTCATATTATAAAGAAGCGTTAAAAATCCTAAACCAAGCTTAGAAAGTTACCTTGTTGAAATGTTTTTGGAACAGTGTTTCTTAGCAGACCCTCCAAAATCCAGGGACTTGTAATTCCTGATGGTAATACAAGAGAAACACTGAAATGAGGAATTGTCTATGTCAGAATGAAATAAACTTATAGGTGTAATTCCCTCTCAGTTCATCCCCAAGCCTGTATTGATATTGTGGACTGTCCCAACCCCGGTGCAGGACTTTGCATTTAGTCTTGCTGAACTTCATGAGGTTCACATGAGCCCACTCCTTGAGCATGTCAAGATCCCTCTGGATGGCATCCTGTTCCCTCTAGCATATCAACTGCACCACTCAGCTTGGTTTTGGCTTGGTTTCGGCTTGGTTTCAGCTTGGTACTGAGGACACACTCAATCCCACTGTCTACGTCATTAGTAAAGATATTAAATAGTATCAGTTCCACTATGGACCCTTGAGGGCTACCACTTGTTGCTGGCCCATATCCGTCAAGATTTTGAATTCCACCAGGGCATCATGATTCCAGCCTAAGCTGCCACCAATCTTGACAAATATAATTAGTTATTCTGTGTCGTTGAGCAACGGATCTAGTAACACTTCTCCTCTAGTCAGGCTGCCTATCACCGGCATTAAAACATTATCCTTGACTCCCTCCAAGAGTTTCCTGAACTGCTTACAGTTTGCTGTGCCACTTTTCCAGCAGATGTCAGGGTAATTGATGTTGCCCAGTGGGATCAGAGCCTGTAAATGTGACACTTCCTGTAGCTGAAGTAAGAACACTTTATCAACATCCTCCCCTTGATTGAATGGCCAGTTGCAGACACCAACCATGAGGTTCCCTTTGTTGGCTTGTCCCCTAATTTTCACCCATAAGCTCTCAACCTTTTATCACTATTTTTCAAAGACAGATCTGTGCAGTTAATCCACTTTTTTTTTTTTTTTTTTACATAGAGGGTAACCCCCTCACCTTTCCTTCCTTTCCTGTCCCCTCTGAACAGTTTATAGCCATCAATTGCAATGCTGCAGTCATGAGATTCATCCCATCAAATTTCAGTTATAGTGATTTGATCATAACTTTCTAGCTGCATGGTGGTTTCCAACTACTCCTGTTTGCTACCCATGCTGTGTGCATTGGTACAGAGGCACTTCAGCTGGGCTATTGACTGTATCACCTTTTTAGAGGAACATGCCCTAATTTCTTTGAGGCGTTTCACAAGTGTTTTCCTGTTAATTGAACATCAAGGACCTTAAAAATTATGATTTGTGACAAAACAAGAACAGCAGACATCAAAATGATCACCGATGTTCTTGATGCCTGTAGCAGTAGGGAGTCTTAGATGATGACATTGTGAAGAGTTATTTAATATTTTGAATTCCAGAGTTATAAGCTTCTAGGAGAAGCTATCTGGTATTAAGTAGCCATGTTTTATTAACTGTAATCCTTCTTTACAAGAAAGCAAAGAGTATCACAGACATACTTTACATGTGAGCTTGGAAGGCTTGGCAATCTGAAGAAGAATATCAGTGCTCAGATCAAATCCATTATCAGTTCTGGTAAAACAGGAGAATTTACATGCATTCTGCTCTTAGCATGCATAGAGAAATTGTTAATTAGTCTCACTGTAAAATTGCACTTTTCCCAGTTTAAAGCTTATAACTTATGAAGCAATCTGATCCAACTGACACTTAAAAATGTATTTTTATCCTTTTGTATATGCTTTTTTCTGGAATTCAGAACAGATTAAAGTTTTATTGCTTTCATTATTTCAGTCCATTATCTCCACAGAACTTCTTAATGTGAACATCTAAGTTTTACCGTGAGATCTTCAGTGATTAAAGCACATTTTTCAATGAGGCACAGGCTATTTTTGTTGTGCTTTCCAACATGAAGTCAAACATTTATCCAAAGTAGAAAACCACCCATCAGAAACAGTACAACATGCCTATACAAAAACTCCTAAAGTTTCCTTAAAGGGTAGTTTTCTTTTCTTGAAAACTAATTTAAGTGATCACATTGAATTAAAATTAATACTTTGTAACATAAGGCTATGTTATGAAAACATGCCTCAGGCTCATTCATGAACACATTTGAGAACATATCTTTCCTTAGTCATGTTCATTTGAATTTTACACTATATTTGCAAGCATATAACTTACAATCAAATTCTGACATTTTTGCTTAGAAGGATTCTTCTTTAACTCTTAGATTACTAACTCACATAGTAAGTAATTTCATATTCTCAACCAAAACCAGTTCTTATTAGAGCAACTAATGGTGGGAGAATATAGCTTTCCTTTTGCCACATACAGTCAATACAGAAATTGCTAAAAATAGCGTTGGTTACAACAATTTTCACAGAATCACAGAATAATAGGCATTGGAAGGGACTTCTCCAGATCACCTAGTTCAACCCCCCTGCCAGAGCAGGGTCACCTAGAGCAGCTTGCACAGGAACACGTCCAGGTGGGTTTTTAACGTCTCCAGAGTTGGAGACTCCACCACCTCTCTGGGCAGCCTGTTCCTGTGCTCTGCCACCCTCAAAGGAAAGAAGTTCCTCCTCATGTTTAGGTGGAACTTCCTACGTTCTAGTTTGTGCCCATTGCCTCTTGTCCTGTTGCCAGGCACCACTGAAAAGAGCCTGGCCCCATCCTCCTGGCACCCAGCATTCAAGTATTTATGTGTCGATAAGTTCCCCCCTCAGCCGTCTTTTTTCCAGACTGAAGAGACCCAAATCCTTCAGCCTTTCTTCATAAGAGAGGTGTTCCAATCCCGTAATCATCTTCATAGCCCTTTGCTGTACCCTTTCAAGCCGTTCCCTGTCCTTCTTGAACCGGGGAGCCCAGAACTGGACAGAGTACCCCGCGTGCGACCTCACCAGAGGGCAGAGTAGAGGGGGAGGATGACCTCCCTCCACCTGCTGGCCACACTCTTCTTGATGCACCCCAGGATGCCATTGGCCTTCTTGGCCACAAGGGCACATTGCTGACTCATGGTCATCCTGTTGTCCACCGGGACTCCCAGGTCTCTTTCCACCGAGCTGCTCTCCAGCAGGTCAGCCCCCAACCTGTAGTGGTGCATGGGGTTATTCCTCCCCAGGTGCAGCACCCTACACTTGCCCTTGTTGAATTTCATAAGATTTCTCTCCGTCCAACTCTCCAGCCCAGTCTGTTCAGGTCTCTTTGTATGGCGGCACAGCCTTCTGCTGTGTCAGCCACCCCTCCCAGTTTTGTGTCATCAGCAAACTTGCTGAGGGTGCGCTCTATCCCTTCATCCAGGTCATTGATGAATATATATTGAAGAGGACTGGACCCAGTACTGACCCCTGGGGAACACCACTCGTCACTGACCTCCAACTAGACTCTGTGCCCCTAATCACGATCTTCTGAGCTTTCAACCAGTCTTTCAACCAGTTTTCAATCCACCCCACTGTCCATTCATCTAACCCACATTTCCTAAGCTTCTCTATGAAGATGCTGTGGGAGACCATGTTGAAAGCCTTGCTGAAGTCAAGTAGACAACATCTACTGCCCTCCCCACGTCTATCCATCTAGTCATTCCATCATAGAAGGCTATCAGATTAGTCAGACATGTTTTCCCCTTGGTGAATCCATGTTGAGTACTTCTGATAGCTTTCTTTTCCTCCACATGCCTTGAGATGATGCCCAGAGCGAGCTGTTCCATCATCTTTCCAGGGATGGAGGTGAGGCTGACTGGCCTGTAGTTCCCCAGGTCCTCCTTCTTGCCTTTTTTGAAGACTGGAGTGACGTTGGCTTTCTTCCAGTCCTCAGGCACCTCGCCTTTCAAAGATGATGGAGAGCGGCCCAGCAATGACTTCCGCCAGCCCAATTTTTTCAGATAAAGTATACTGGAATGTCTATTTTATTTTTTTTTTTCTACATAAAGAGTGCAGAGTTAGGAAGTTTTAATTTAAAAGAGATTAATAGAAGTCAGAGCTTCTGTTTCTCTACTGGAGATGTCCAGAAATTAGCGGGTCCTATCTAAATCAATTTCTTTAGAAATACTTATTTTACTGTTTATGTATTCCTCGTATCAGAAATGCCAATATATAACATAAAATCTTCTCTTTTGAATATAATTCTACAATTACTTGTGAGTCTTGTTTGGGTTTGTTGTTGTTGTAGTTGTTGTTTTTTAATTGTAAGAATATGGGAGTTTATTGCATAAATATATCTTGTTCACTTTTATGTATATACAGAGGCAAATTATCACCAGCTGTTAGTATCATCAAATCAACAGGATAGGCATGTAGTTTATAAAAAAACTATTCCAGGTTATAGTGACTTGGGTAAGCAGAGGACAATTATCCTGAGAATTGATTCTGTTTTGGTTTATGTGTAGTAAAAATAATCGTTAGTTTCTTTAACGATTTTTCTTTCTATGCAGAAGATTTGTCAAAAAGACCCATGAAAGTCTAACAGTTTCTGCATAATTTGGAGTGCTTGTGTACTGTATCATTGTATAGCTAGACATTGCACATGACAAGAGAGATTTCAGATGGAATCAACCTATACCCATGCTTCAAAACTTACTGGGAAGTTCTGCAGAAATTGTATAATAGATATATAAAAAAGTGATCTTTCTTAGGAGTGATATCTTGGACTTGCAGTGATTGTGAATCTGAATTTTGCTTGAACTGCTTATACTTTTTCTTCGTTACATTTTGTATACTGCTCCTAGGTGGTAACAGAACCAACATATTTGTTTCTCAGTTGTCAAGGAAGATGAAAACTGAATGCCTGTTAAGGAAAATATTTCTGGGGAGTCCATATGGTCTGGTTCAGTTCACACATTTCAAAATTAATTTCCTTTTACTCCCATGAGCCCGTGGACTCATAATTGCAGGCATAGAGTAAGGTGCTTATGACGAGTAATACTGGATGTGCAAATGCTCTCAAAAGCTTTTCACCAATGCATTGTTAAGCTTATCATGTATATATTCAGTGCCCTACAGTTACATCTGTGCAATCATAATAGTGAATTATGTATCTCTCGAGGAAATCTGGGAAGATTAATGGAGCCCTTCTACTGTTGAAGGATACTGACAAAAAGAGCCCTTTTAGGCGCTACTCCTTATGTTTAGTGTTTGAAATATGATTTCACATTTTGTTGTCAGGTTTGCTGCTAGACATCTTGGGGTTTTAAGATTCCTACTCAGCTGGAGTAACCTGCATTCGTATATGTGGTATCAATTGTGAACTATATTGCAACTTTCTTTGCATTATTCACCTTACTCTAGGATGAATAAGTGATTCTATCTACCTGAATAATCTTTAGCAGAATAATAATTTATTATTTGTCTTGCAACTGCTGCTCAATTGTAGATGGTTTACCATCTCAGTTACTTTCACACGGGCTTATGTTATGAACCAAAAGCCACTGAAAAATGGGCAATTTGCCTGTGGAAAAAAAAAACTGGAATGAAAGATTGTATCTCCATATTAATTTCATACTCTACTTCTGTCAATAACAGTGTTTAAGTAATTCAATTTTTATTTCTTATATTGGCTTAATCATAAGTGGTAAGTGCTCTTCAACTTGATATCCTACTTGAGTTGCATTTTTGGTCATTGGATTATTCTACAGAATATAGTACATGAAAGTATATTGAAACATTATTTTTTCTTGATAATTACTGTTATACCTGTTTTGGAGTGATTTAATTTGCCTATAACTTCTGGATGATTGGGCTGGAGGATCAAGCAAGGGGCTGATTGTTTATTTTTTTAAACCAATTTTTACTCTCCCGATAAAAACAAGTTCTTATGGCAAAAGGCTGGGCTGAGAGAACACAGATAATATCAAGAATAGCTGCTGTAGCAGTTATTTTTGGTATAGTAGTTGCCCTATCTCTGTCACCTATCACTTCACTTCCAATATGTTGAATGCGAACATAGCTGAGTCTTTAAAATCACACCTGTCTATTAAAAACTGAGTCCTTCAAAACTATACTATCTTCTCTGCAGAAACATCTAGAAACACGAGATATAAAGAGTGAATGGAAGCTAAGTTTTTCTACTATTTTATTGATTCTTTTTATTAAAACAAAACAAAATAAAAGCCATTGTTGAAATGCTGTGTAATACAGAAGATTCCTGTGAAGGTATATGCAATGCTACTCTGAAATATTTTGAAATGGTGGAGTAGTTAACTTAAATAACCAGCTGTAAGTATTACATGGATACAAATTTCATTTTAATCTTGGATATCAGTGACACTGACTGATACAGAGGTTTTGCTATTTCCTCACACTATCATACTTCCGACAGTCATTAATTAGTACTACTTGCATCTGTTTATTACTGAAGTGTTTCAAATTATTTCTTTTTTCTGATATATTACCCAAATCACTAATGTTATCAGCTGTATTAAACTTCAGCACTTTTTAGTCTTGTTAGGCAAAGGTCATTCTACCATATAAAAGTTATAGTAGCATCCCACAAAAATGTCTTTTGCTGCTTTAAGTAAATTTTCTGAAGTCCAAAAAGGTAACACATTAAGAACCCCGTTTAACACATTACCTTAACCATGATGGTGTTCCATCGGCCAGCGGAGACTTATCAGGTTTCATTTAAATGCCTATCTGCAAACCTAAACATCGATGTGTATCTAAGCAATTGTTAGGCAATTGACATATTTATATTCCACAGCCCTTTAGTGTGAAAGACTACAAATACTTTTTTTTTTCTCTTTTTGTTGCCATTAAAATGATGGGAAGTGGGTAATGTTGTTTGTAACACGAACTCCATTATAGAGAATGTCATTACCAAAAATGATCTGTGATTATAGTCAGTTGTACAGAATGATACAAAATTTTTCATGCATAAAGTGATATGATATTGTTGAAATGCTGGGGCTTTTTATAACATAGTAGTCAGTCATTTTTGATCTCCTCTCTCTCCAGAATTCTTTAATTTCATAGGATATTAACATGCAATACTTTTGTGTATTTATGAGGACTGTGGTTTTTGAATATCAACTTCATATCCAGGGAAAAATCATACAGAAGCACAGTGCCAAAGATACCTCACAGGAAAAAAGATAGAAGCAAGTCTACCACTGCCTGACTGTGCTCAAAATTAAGAATGTATGTCTCATCTCTGTTGAGTATTAAAATCAGTGGACTATTAGGTTTTCCGATGCAGTGTTTCTCCATTTCTTTGTCTCAGAGCTTCTCTACTTGACAAAAGTACTTAGACAGTGATTACAAGAGAAGGATGGTCTCATTTGGACACTTGGAGTTTATCCAATTTAAATGTATATAAGACAGAATGCCTTGTAGCCAACTGTCTAACATGCAGCCTCATGAACTGAAATTGTCCCAGACATAGGAGAGAATTCAAGGTCTCCTATACCTCAGATAAGCCTCCTAATCACTGAGTTATCTGCAACTGAGGAGCACTCTCCCTCTGTTTTGAGAGTGACAAATATAATTAGCAATTTGCGGCAGTTCACTTTGCCAGTTTTGCAAATCACCTACCAGCCACCCAACTTACAATCAGTCCTCTGAGGCACTCCTTGTAAGAAGTCAAGAATCAACATTTTCAATTTAAATTTCCAGGAAAAATACTCACTGTAACCAGGAAGTTAGCTTCATCAGCGGACCAACATAAATGCATGTAGCAGGGGGAACAAACAAGAGGAGTTAGAGACATGAGCACACCTGCAAGACTATGATCTAATTGGCATCACAGAGACATGGTGTGATGGTTCCTATGACTGGATCATTGGAATGGATGGATACAGACTCTTCAGAAGTATAGGCAGGGGAGTAAAAATTATTGCCCTCTATGTCAAGGACCAGCCTGGAGCTCTGGCTGGGGATGAATGAGGAGACGACCGAGATCTTGTGGGTCAAGATTAAAGGAAGCGCAGGGACAGGCGATGTTACAATGTGGGTACGCTACAGGCCACCTAACCAGGAAGACCAAGCACATGAGGCCTTCTATAGACAGATATATGTTCAGCCTTATGTTCACAAGCCTTGGTTCTCATGGTGGACTTTGAACACCCCAATACCTGTCAGAAGGATAACACAGCAGGGCATAAGCAATCCATGAGGTTGCTGGAATAAGTCGACAATAACTTCCTTCTCCAGGTGATGGAGGAGCCAACGAGGAGAGGAGCCATGCTGGACTGGACCTTGTTCTCACCAACAAGGAGGGGCTAGTGGTGAATATCACGCTCAGGGGCAGCCTTGGCTGCAGTGACCATGAGATGGTGGAGTTTGAGATCCTTAGGACTTTGAGGAGGGTGCACAGCAAGCTTGCTACCCTGGACTTCAGGAGAGGAGACTCTCGTCTCTTCAAGGATCTGCTTGGCAGAGTACTGTAGGATAGATCTCTGGAAGGAAGAGGGGCCCAGAAAAGCTGGTTAATATTCAAGGACCACCTTCTCCAAGCTCAGGAGTGATGCATCCTGACAAAAAAGAAGTTGGGCAAAAATGCCAGGAGGCCTGCGTGGGTGAACAAAGAGCTCCTGGAAATCTCAAACATAAAAACGAAGCCTGCAGAGGTGGAAGCAAGGACAGGTAGTCTGGTAGATTTACAGATAAATTGTCTGAACAGCCAAGGATCAGGTTAGGAAAGTTAAAACCCAGATATAGAGTTAAATCTGGCCAGGGGTGTCAAGGGCAACAAGAAAGCCTTCTACGGGTATGTCAGTCACAAAAGGAAGACTAGGGAAAATGTGGGCCCACTCAGGAAGGAAATGTGAGACCTGGTCACTCAGGTCAAGGAGAGGGCTGAGGTACTCAGTGACTGTTTTGCCTCAGTCTTCACTCGTAAGCGCTCTAACCACACCGCCCAGGTCACAGAAGGCAAAGGCAGGGACTGGGAGAATGAGGTACCGCCCACTATAGGAGAAGATCTGGTTCAAGACCAGCTGAGGAGCCTGAAGGTGCACAAGTCCATGGGACCTGATGGGATCCATCCATGGGTCGTGAGGGAACTAGCCGATGAAGTTGCCAAGCCGCTATCCATCATTTTTGAGAAGTCATGGCAGTCTGGTGAAGTTCCCGCTGATTGGAAAAGGGAAAACATAATCCCCATTTTTAAAAAGGGAAAAAAGGAACACCAGGGGAACTACAGACTGGTTAGTCTCACCACTGTGCCTGGCAAGATCATGGAGAAGACCGTCCTAGAAACTCTGCTAAGGCAGATGGAAAATAAAGAGGTGATCAGTGACTGCCAACATGGCCTCACTAAGGGGAAATCATGCCTGACAAATATGATGGCCTTCTACAATGACATTACAGTGTTGGTGGATAATGGGAGAACAGATATCACCTACCTGGACTTCAGCAAAGCATTGGACACTCTCTCTATATTGAAGAGACATGGATTTGACAGATGGACCACTCAGTCCATAAGGAACTGGCTGGACGGTCGCACTCAAAGAGTTGTGGTCAACAGCTTGATGTCCAAGTGGCAAGCAGTAATGAGTGGTGTTCCTCAGGGGTCAGTACTAGGACCACTGCTGTTTAGTATCTTTGTTGGTGACTTGGACAATGGGATTGAGTGCACACTCAGCAAGTTTGCCAATGACACCAAGCTAAGTGGAGTGGTCGATACTCTGGAGGGAAGGGATACTATCCAGAGGGACCTTGACAAACTTGGGAGGTGGCCCTGTGCCAACCAGGCCAAATGCAAGGTCCTGCATGTGGGTCTCAGCAATCCCACGCACAAATACAGGCTGAGCAGAGAATGGATTGAGAGCAGCCCTGAGGAGAAGGACTTGGGGGCGCTGGTGGATGAGAAGCACAACATGAGTGGGCAATGTGCGCTCACAGCCCCGAAAGCCAACCACATCCTGGGCTGCATCAAAAGAAGCATGGCCAGCAGGTCGAGGGAGGTAATTCTCCCTTCTACTATTCTGTGGTGAGACCCCACCTGGAGTATCACATCCAGCTCTGGAGCCCCCAACATAAGAATGATATGGACCTGTTGGAGCGAGTCCATAGGAGAGCCACGAAGATGATCGGAGGCTTAGAGCACCTCTCCTATGAAGACAGTCTGAGAGTTGGGGTTGTTCAGCCTGGAGAAGAGAAGACTCCAGGGAAACCTTATAGCAGCCTTTCAGTACCTGAAAAGGGCCTATTAGAAAGTTGGAGAGGGACTTTTTCCAAGGACATGTAGTGATAGGACGAGGGGTAATGGCTTCAAACTGTAAGAGGGTGGATTTAGATTGGATATTAGGAAGAAATTCTTTACTCTGAGGGTGGTAAGACCCTGGAAGAGGTTGCCCGGGGAAGTTGTGGAGGCCCCTTCTCTGGGAGTATTCAAGGCCAGGTTGGATAGGGCTTTACGCACCCTGGTCTAGTGGGTGGTTTCCTTGTCCATGGCAGGGTGTTGGAACTAGATGATCTTTAAGGTCTCTTCCAACCTAAACCATTCCATGATTCTATGATTTCAACAGTGAGTATAAATGCAAAATATTCATTTATATTTTCTGCTATGACCTTATATTCTCAGGGAGCTTCTTTTTTTCGCACATCTGTGCAGGTTTCCTGCCTCTGTTGCCTTTAGGAAAGAATTGATTAATGGCTTTTATGCCTTTTGAAGGCTGTTCTCCAACTCATGTTTTGGCCTGCCTTTTATATTTAACCTGCTAGAGTTTGTTGCTCCTTTAATTTTCTTCATTTGCACACAATTACAGTTTTTTGAATGATGTCTTCTTGAATTAAGTATTTTCTATGACTCAGCAATTTAATCATGCCAACTTTCTTTTGCATTTTTTGAGGTCGCTAGACTATTTTTATGTAGTTCCTCTCTGAAATTATGCATACAGTCTTGGATTTCTTGGCTTTTGTTGCTTTTACAAGGACATTGAATGCAAGTGCATTATAATTTCTAGGCTAGAGTAGCTTTTTGACAGCTCTGTTCAAGACTGAGTTCTTCTCTTTTTTAGATTTCTTACCTAGCTACTTAATTTTTATTTAGCATCATCTATGTACAAAATAATGGCTATCTCCAGGGAAAAGATTCAACAGAAGTGCAAAAGAACTGTATGACAAAGTTCATTTTTACTGATTCCAAGCCCATGAAAAGAAATATTACTATGTTGGATGTAAAGTTCTATCGTCTTTAATTTATCGAATAAACACGTCTTGTATTTAAACTTCCTCCTGAAAACAGCAACAAACCTGATGAACATAGCATTTGAAAGTCCTCCCTTCAAAAAGCTGCAATTACAAAATGTGTAAACCCCACAAATTTCTTGGCTTACCTGCCTGTGAGTTTTCAGCTGCCTTCCACAGAAATTCATCATATCCTTTTTGTTTTCAAAATTACTTGTAAAAACATTCTCTGGAATATTATTTCACATTTCTTCCTTGAAAAAGGAAATCATTATAAATGTTTCGGAAGTCAGACCCTAAAATTTTTCCTGTTCACAACCTCTATAAGCATAACTACAGTATCCTGAGCACATGTTGTTTCTCTTTGGGGCGGAGAGCTCCAGTGTTGAGTATCCTCTGATACCCAACAGAGTGTTGTACCTGCCATGATGAGGAACAATAAGTACAGGGAGAAAGATGAATGATTTGACACCCTTGAAGCAGTGTCACAACTGCCTAAACCTGTAGTGGATGGTTTTCTGTTGCTGATGCCGGAGAAACCCTTTATAATTTTAGACAAGTTTTAAACCATCATATAATGAGTTTAAGTTCTGACAATCAGTATAATTAAGACAGTCAATATAATTAAGCCTGAGTGGAATGCAAGCAATCTAATCATGAGCGAAAGGGACAAGGGGAAAGCTCATTTGCCATGTAGTCAATGTACAACACCATTAAAAATTAATCTTATCCACTAATGGCATGGGGGATAAGCTGGAGAAGGAAGCGGAGGACTTGAGAAGGAAAAAATTAAGCCTTGGAAGAAGGGGGATGGACAGAAGGTGGGTTTTCAGTTTTGACTTTATATCTCACTCTGTTAGTCTATTTTTAATTGAAAATAAATTAAATTAGTCTTCCCCAAGTCGAGTATGTTTTCCCTGTGACACTAAGTGATCTCCCTGTGTATATCTCAACACATGAGTTTTTCCGTCTTATTTTCAGCCCCTGTCCTTTTAAGGAGAGAGGGTGAGAGAGTGGCTGGGTGCGTGTCTGTTAGCCGGCCAATGTAAAGCCCATCATGAAGAGGGAAAAAAGACAAAAGGTAATGGTGTGACTTATGAGGTCACAGAGTGTTTTGAGTTAAGTGTTATCAAGATCTGATTATGGGGATATGCATGTATCTGTTAAATATGTTCACATAGCATCTTAGCTTCACAAATATTCTTATTTTTTTGTAGGAAGGTTGTTTCAACTAAGAGATAGCTCAACTAGCTCCCCAACAGGATCAGCATGTCCAATTACGTTCCTGGCCATGAACTAGAAACTATATTTATAAGCATACTGTCCTTACCACACTTTCATCTCTAAGTACGTCATTACTTATGCAGTACATTGTCACATCAGAGGGAAAGGCCATGTTTTTAGACCTTGACCAACAGACATGCTACATGATATACAGCTAATTTCCAAGCAAGGATTTAAAAAAAGAAATTAATTAAAGAAAATAAAAAAAAAAATTAAAAATGCTTGTGCTGCACACACTTCACTGTGAGTTTAAGAAAAAAAAAATAGTACTTAAGAGCAAGAGATGTCAAATAATATAGGAAAAAGAGCCTTATCACTTTAAATCTAAGCAGGGAAAAATGTTGTGTGGTGGAAGCTGATTACAGCTTTTGTAATTGTACAGATTCTACCTGTATTGAGTTATATCTAAGAGAGAAAAGACAAATCAACACTTATCTATTTTATTATGTGGGGTTTTTCTCTTGCTTTCTGTATTTTCTCTTTCACTACAGGTTTGTTGTTGTAAAAGAATATTATGATCATCAAAGGCCTGATCTAAAAGTACTGAACACTTTTTCTATCAGCCATGCTCTAATTCACCATCTTTGAATCAAGCTGTAAAAGACCACTCTGCAAAAGAATAAAGGCATGTGCATAGATAACCATACCTTTTATCAGAAAATAAGAGAATGTGTACTTAATATCTGTTTAATCACACTTAAGGACACGAGAAAACCCAGCTGCCTCACTGAATCATACCCTGAAATAACTCAGACACTACTTAAGATTTCCCACAGTTTTGTAAATTGCATTTTAGCTTACTCATGACTGCAGTTAAACACATAGGTAAGAACTTGCACATCAGTATCTGCATTAAAGTATCATATTATTAAAGTTTCTTCTAGTATTTGCCAAAGCAATTGTACTTTCTAATCCAGCAAAGCATCACTGCTCAGGATGTGGGATCCTCAATACAATGTTTCAATGTTCAAAGGACCTAAGGGCAAACACGATGTTAAGTGTATTCAGAATACAACCAAATGCAGGTAGCTGGCAAAAGTAACTGAAGAGTTTGCATTTCTGGAAAGTTCACAAAATAGATAGCAAAAAAATAATGTAAGAAAAAAAGCAATTGGGAATTGAGGGGAACAGCTTTCAGTGATTTAGCCTTGTGGGAATCAAAAGTGGCAGTCACCATTAATCGATCTGGGGGGAAAAAGGAGAACCCTGTTTGGACTCCGTTTTACCTTCAGTAAGCTAATAAGAAGCTAAATAACTAACCTCTTTTTAATTGTTTTCCTGGCATTTTTTTAATATTAGGTGTGCTCAAACCTGTTATTCAAATAACACAACATCGAAATCTATTTCAGAACTGTGTATCCAATTACTAAAAGAACCCTAAACCCAAATATTTTTTTTTCCAATTTAAACTGTAACACATCTTTTATGACTGTGTTTTCAAAAACACTCTCAAGCATCCACACAAAAGCATGTCCATTTATACTGCTGTAAAACCCTACTGCTTACATGACGGTATTTACAAAAATGAGATATGCAACTAATAAGGTGGTGTGCTCTTGTTCCAAGTTACAGATGTTTGAATTAATGTATTATGTGAATTTTTAGGAAGTTTTTATTGTACACAGGCTTGAAAATGAAACTCTGAAGTTTATGCTGTAAATTCCTATTCACATTAATAATTAAGTGGTTGCTGATTAATGGGTCAAGGAACTGTTGTTCCTTAATATCCCTAAAGATGTGTTCAAATCAAGGCACCAGCCAAGTATTGCATTTCTAAAACAAAATATAGGATGTTTTAGTAAATGAGGGAACATGTATTCTTAAGCTACCTGTTGAATGATTAATATAATATAGGTCAAAACAGCAGTCATAAAAGACATTCACTTTTAAATTAACTAAAAAGTTAAAAGCTTTGCAAGTTGTGATTGTTAACTGTGGAGAAAAGGAGGCTGAGGGGAGACCTTATCACTCTTTACAACTACCTGAATGAAGGTTGCAGTGAGGTGGGTGGGTGAGGTGGGTGAGCTCTGGACAGGCTGCCCAGGGAAGCAGTTGAGTCACCATCCCTGAAGTATTTAAAAGATGTGTAGATGTGGTGCTTAGGGACATGGCTTAGTGGTGGACTTGGCACTGTTAGGTTAACGGTTGGACTCGATGATCTTAAAGGTCTTTTCCAACCTAGACGATTCTATGATTCTAAGTATGCGCTGGGCTGCTGTCAATACCATGACATATACTTTTTCCCTGTCTCTACCCAACTCCTACTCTACTCAGTGTACAAGGTGAAAGAATTTCACTGTGTGCATCCATAACGTTTGTGAGCTTCACTTTTCAATTTGGAGCCCTAGATGTTATTTATTTCAGAAAGTTCAACCCTGCTCTGAGGGCAGAGTTAATTATTTCCTTATCAGTACTTTTTTACGTGATGTTCACAGTGGTAACTTGCCTATGAGCTAACCAAAGGACATCCTCAAAGTCCCTCATCAGACACCATAGCCATTTTACAGATGGAGAGCTGATGCAGAGAATAATGTCAAATTATCTCCCTTCATATTTTTTTTATTTCTTGATTTGTGGCACTTGCTTTTATTGACCATGTTTCCGACTACTTGTTATCACGCAGTTGTCAAAAGGTTACCAATAAATCTCATTGTCTTCAGTCAGTTTTCTGAATTCCCAGGTTTCTTACAATAAAATCATGTTTCACCCAAGAAAATATGGATAACAAGAAAATAACGAACATTCAACTAGTTTCATTTTTACAACTTTGTTTTAAATATTTTGCATAATAACACATTATTGCAGCTTTGAAACAAAGAAACAAAACATTCATCCTTTATACTTTTTCAAATTGATGATTCTGCAGGCATGTTGCCTTTTCTGCCACAGATCAGAAACATTGTAAAACTACATCCCCTTTTACCACTTAATCTCCACTAATTCCTCAAAAATGTCCATTCTACACATTGAATAAAAACGGCAGTGTAAGTAAAAATTATGCAATTAAACACAGGAGCAAGTTAATATTGGGTTTAGTATTTCTAAGCACCTACTTTTGTAACCTTAGCAGTGGTCTATCAACATAATTACTGTGATATATCTCAACAGAATATTTCTAAGATGACATATACATACACATATATATGCATACCCATGTACATGCAGATATTCATACACATATAAGACCACTACTTCTTGAATTTTGCCTTGCTTATATCTGTCCCACTATAGCAATGATATCACTTCTATAAAACTAATTTTCAAAAATGTAATTTATACCTTCAAAATGTAAGAGCTGAATATAGATATCCCATAAGGGAAAAAATATCAGTAAGAGTCCAGGAATTTACAAAATAGGCTAAAATAAAGCAAAGGGTACAATATTGCTTAAAGCAGAAAATTGATCTTCTATATGTCACTAGATGTAGCAAGAAAGATCTAATTTATGTTGTCATACTATTATATCAGAATGCAAATTAAATTTAATCTATAGAAATGCTAATACCTTGATTAGTTGTTTTGATTTGGTTGCTTTTTTTCTAAGAGGCAACACAGACTTGATAAGACATTACATCTGTTCAGCCCTCGATGGAAATACAAGCTAATTTCTTTTTGTAAGAGAAAGTGAGAAAAGTAAAATCTATGATTAAAAGTCAATACATGCAAGAAGCTGGTTATCTGCGTTACAGTAAGATCTATCAAAATTATGTGATTCTTAGAACTGCTGAGAATATACTGATATTCTTACTCCACTGGGAGTAAGGTGTGCTCAGTATCTCTGAAAATAAATTGATCTGGATGTCTAATAATGTCTAATAGAAGAACTCTCTAAACTGAATACTACAGTAAAAACTTGAAGTGTGAAGGAAAACATTTGGCATCTGGGACTGAGGTTTAGAAAAGTGTTGAAAATTGATTGAGCTGAAGGAGACACTTTTATTCATGGTTTCTTTTCTTTCATGGTAACTACGCTCTCTTTACTAATTTTGTATCAACAAATATATTGCAGGTTAAGTGTTTCACATTACAGAATAGCAAAACATGGAGAAAACCATTTAAAAATAGAAATTCATGTTCTTTAGTTTTAAATTAGCATACAGAATTTACGTTTTTCCTTTGCAATGACTGACACATATCATTACATATTTTAACCTCTTGAATTGCATCAAACTCAGGTAACAAATCCAATGTCATTACTAGCAAAAATTCAGTATTTCCAGGTCAGATATCTAGAAAACAAACCACGTCTTAGAATCTTTCACAAAGAATAACTACTTTGATACTAGCTACTCAGAAGTAATAGGAACAACTGACCACAGTCTGAAAGTTCAATTGTTAGAATTTATGTATTAATGTAGTATATAGTGTGGATCTGAGATTTCATTTTTTAGTTATTTATTTCTCTGGAAGGTATCATGTTTTAAAGAAGCAATGAAGTGCTTGTTTATTCACTGTTTGGTCATGGCCCTTTCTTCATAATTATACCTTTTTGAGTTTGTTCTTGTGTAAAGATAAGATTCCTGACAGGTTTCAATGCTACTACCCATAATAATGTACTTCACTAAATCATGCCTCACTTCATCATTTTCATTATGCAGGACTTACAGCAATTTCTCTGCTCCTGTTTCTGCCTTGTTCTTGGTGTTCTGTGATCTTTTATGTGATCCTTCTTATCCACTCATGTTAGATGATTACACATTTTCCAGCTTTGATCTATGCAAGCTGCAATTGGGCTGAGTTGCTTGATATTAACATTCACTTCTATCTGAGGCAGAGTTTCTAAAATGCTTGTCCGAGTTTTTATTATTTTTTTTTTATTTTTAAAAGCAAAGCATATTAATGTGTATGCTGTAACTGAAAAACAGATATCCTAATGACTTCAAAATGATATCTGTGCAGCTTGTGAAATGGCACATGACTTTGCTTTTCAAGCCTTCTTTTTCCCACTGAGCATCCTTTCTCACACTTTCCCTTGCAAAGCCTTTTGCATCAGAAAACCCAAAAATGCATTCCTGTGCTCCCTTTTAGGGAATAAGAAGCTAACAAGGGTGTAAGAAGCTAACATGTTTGCTAAGAGTAAACTGCTGTTTACTGTTTCTTTCTGACAATGTTTGACAATAACATGAATGAAACATCAGTTAGCTTAAAAGCTTAAAAGAAACTGTATAAAAATGCAGCCTTACATTGGTGAGTTATGCATCTCACTGTTGCAGAAAAGGTAAAGGTCATTAAATTTATCAAAAGGAACTCAAAGCATAAACAAGATACTTCATAAAATGTAGCGTTCACTAAGAGTTTTTTGTTCCAGTTAATGAACTGTAGTACCATTTCTTTTAATTATCACATTGTACCTGTACAACTCTAGGAGAAGATGAAATGTATGCTTTCACTAACCAAGAACTTAAACCGTAAATATGTTTGCTGCAATGCACCACTAAAGAAATTCCGACAGCTGCAACCCACATCAGTTCATTAACATATCCCTTCTGGGCATTTTGACCTTGTTCCTGCTATTACAAAAACTAAAGGCCTGCAGGCTATCTTTAGAAAGTCTTCAGGTTATTCATTTTGCAGAGACAGTTGTTCTGCAGTTAAACAGTCCACAGAAGGGCACAAATTCAAAATGGAAGCAGGAGCATCATTTCTAGGAAGAGCCGCAATCAGAAGGTAAGACAATACAGACTTCCCAAATCAGTCTGCTTTTCCTCACTTGACTGATCCCACGTTATCAGTATTTTTCTGCACTACGGCCTGGATCTCAGGTTGTCCAGCAATGATTTCAAGAGGAACTGATCTTTTATTCTGATATAAGACTGCAAACTGAAAAAGGACTTTCTAGTCCCCCAGATTTGAGACTAAAGTAAATAAATGAAAATGGATACATCAGTCTAACTATATTAATATGTAGAAAAACACTCCTTAAAAGCCATCTTAATTTTTCTGTCTATAAATGTCACTTTCTGTAATGCTTTCTGCGCTGCTTGACAGATATGCAAATCTGACTTCAAAGAGTTCCTGCCAAAATGACAGAGACAAAGGAAAACAGAGGCCAAAACACTTCCACTTTTACAAAGTAAAGTGCATACATCTTATTTGCAGATGATCTCTGTAGTGTTGTCTTCTATTTGGTGGAGAGTACCTTGGTAAAAAATCTATGCCTTATCTTATGCATGGCCTGCTGTGGATGAACATTGACCTTAGATATATCTCAAATGATGAATGATCATTTCCTCGGTGAAGGTTTCCAAGCAGCAAGCATTATCAATTTTAAAGTAACTTTACAAGTACAGAATACTTCAGGATGATCCTGCCAGCTTATCTATATTGTCTGACACTTCATCCTTTGGGAAAACCTATAACCATGATACTCTTCATGGGGAATTATTAAGTGAATAAATAAATGAATGAATAGGGTTTAATAGCTATGCTTTTTCTTTTTTGTTGTTTTTATTTCAACTTAGACATTTTTCATGTCTTTGCACCTTTAAATGTTAAAAATACCCAAACTCTAGAAATGTTACTGGATAAGTAAATTTGGCAATATTTTCTTGTTGTGTGTTACAGAACTATCCTAGAAAAGCAGATCAATGGAGTTTTTAGATACTGCAGAATGCTACTATAACAATACGTTACTATCAAGCAAGCTTTCACAGAAACTTCAGCATCACCCTGGTATTTGTCTCATCCACAAGTCCTTGTACAAGTTTAGTGGCATTTATCTGATTAACAATAGAGAGCTAGAACTGGTTTTGTCATACCACAGCTTATCTGGAATTCTTCTTTACAGCCATTCTCATCCACTGTCTCCCAAAATGTATGCATATGCCTGACTTTTCTGTCCAGTGGGCAGCTACATTCAGGCATTTCCACTTTGAAAGGAAAAATTAGTATGGTATATGCAGTTCATTTCTCATAGTTCAAACACTACTCCTTAATGTCCTGTTCCTTGATGCCTACACACCCACTGCTGGGTTTTGCTATGTATAACTGGTGAAAGGAGTTGAGAAGCAAAAAGTTTATTTGCTCTTGTTATTTTTTTATTTTCTCCACTGAGAAACAATGGAAGATGTAAAAAGATAAGAGAGTTTTTCCTTTATTTAAAGTATCTAGATAAAGAACTAAGAGCTCCATGAACAGTGAAAACTATGAAGGAAAAGGAAGGCAAAAGTACATGGAAAAAGAAGGTTAGTTTTTTGTTTTTGTTTTTTTTTTTCTGGGATGACTTTGTGCCTCCCCTGTAAGAGGCAAAAGCAGGTAGGCATTGTCAGATTTAGTATCTTCACCATAACACCGTGTCCTGCCTCCCTGAAGCAGCCCTGCAGGAGTGGTCGTCTGGCTCATTCAAAGAGGTGGGTGAGGAGGCTCTCTGGGGCAGCTTGGAAGTGGCAAATACTGCTGTAATTGCAGAACAGTAGCAATTACCTAGACACGTTTGACAGTCTCCTCACTTGGCCTTATATAACCAAACAAATTTTGAGGCATATGAGAAGCCTATGACAACTACCTCCCCTTCAGGGGAGAGGCTGGACACTCCTAGGAGTGGCCTGATGGGTATCCCATACTTTCCCTCTCTGTAGCACAGCCCTGGATGATATAGACCACCACGTGGTATGTATGAATGGCACGCTCTGAGGTACAGTATCCTGTATGAGTCCCTGTGGGAAGTGGCTGTATGGCATCCTGCACCTTTCTGGTAGCCACGTGTCGCAAACCAGCAATGGAAGAGCAAAGAGAGACGGAGAAAGCTGCCAGTGTGTGGGGAGGAAATAGACAGGAAAAACGCCTGGAAACAGCCTGAGGCCCACGTGGTTTGGAATTTCTCTGCCTATGCATTCATGTGAGTTGGCTGCAGACAATGCTGATGTTATTTAAAGATGGGCTGTTATTTTGGGAGGAATGGTTGGAAATGACACTCAGAGTGAAGCCAGCAACGTTGTAGTCAGACATGCTCAGCAAATGTTTATGTAGTTTGTTTGGAACCCTTAAACCTCTGCTTTGGCGCATTAAAACACTAAAAAATGTGATAAATTTTTCAGAATATTCCTTTTTTCTGAAATTTCTTTATTACGTAGATCAATATTTATAATAAAACATAGGTTTCTCTTTTTTTTGTGTGTAGAATAATAATGTGTTACAGTGGCAATTGTGGGGAGGATGTGGCATTTATTTATTCTGTTTCGAGAAAAGAAAAAGCACAAGCCATTGAATTTGTACCCTAAAGGAAAATATTTTTGTCATGGATTTTTTCGTACTTATTTTTCAGCTTTCGGGTAATGGAAAACAATCTGAAAAGGAAGCTTTTTACTTTTTATTTAATTAGCCAAAGAATTAGAAGCCATTCTAGCAAGGAATTCACTCAATTAATAGAGAGACTAACATTTATAAAGTATTCCGACATAACTAAACAATCGTGTAAGAATCAAGTATGGTATATTTGAATTATTAAGATCATTATGAGTTTCATCCCAAATAATAGTACAGTAATTGTAAAATTTTAATAATTTGCAATATTATCTTTGTCTTATCAGCTGGATGTATCTAAAAAGTGTTCAAGGGCTTGTGAACACCTGAGAGACCGATCAAAGGCTGATCTGAATGGAATCAGGTAGAAACTCAATTTATCATTCCTTTCACAAAATGCTTCTTAATATGCAATGAACCATTAATAAACATAATACTAGAGCTAGAGTAGCAAGAAAAAAAAAATATAAAACATGCTTTACCCTATTCCACTTTACCTGGAATACATTAACTTGAGAAATATCTTTTAATAATTGCTAATAGTCTGATGCAATTTCTTGACTTGACACATAGCTCATCTTGTCTTTTAGCGGGAGGGAAAAAAAAAAAGAGAGTGTTCTATTTGCTTATCTGATGTTGTCTTATTTTCAATACTTTTTAAGTATCTTCCCACTTTCAAAAATGCAATTGTTTATCCAGTTTGAATATAATATGTAATCACATATGAAATGTGGGAGATAAACAAATTTAAGAGTCTAATTTAATCAAGCAATTTAAAAAAAATCATTTAGGGGTCAGATGTGAATTAATTTACCTTTAATCTATCTAAAGCATGGGAAAATGGGGAAACCTGGAAGTTATTTAGCTGCTGTTCACATTTCACAACATACTATGAGGTTGTGAAATATTATAATATTATAACCTTATTATAGTATCTAGAAAATTATATTTTTCATTACACAAATCTTCATAAATTCTTACAAGTTTAATGTGAAGTAGAACAGATAATATGCAAAAGGTTGTGGTGACAAAACTGTAGATGACTACCAACTTTCTGAGCCCTCTACCACAATGTTTGAAAAAAGGCATCCAATGCCAATGTTCGTTTAAAAAGTCTACTCCTCTCCTTTCATGGTAATAAAAATTCCATGATGCTACTTTATCAATAAACGTATCTAGGTTAAAAAAAATAAAATAATTTTAAAAAAGAAAAAAAACAGGAACCTTTGAACTCCTTTGCCCAGCCTCATTTATATAGATCCCAAATTACTGCTGGAAATGAATGGTCAGGAATGGTCCCTTTTCTTTAGGGAAAGACCTTTAAGTAGACCTGCCTGACAAAGCACTGTACTATAAAATTATTGTCTTATGGTCTTTTAAAAAACAAGATTACCCTTTATGGTCCCCCTGTATATCTCCAGTGACACTTGGTTAAGCACCAAGGGAATTAATTATACCACAGTTAATTGCTCACCTTTGATATCAGCATTACCAAAGCTGAATTGGGCAAACAATAATGTGATGCCAGAAAGACTAAAACTCACTTCTGACTCCATTAAACTATGGATATCTATGAAAAGGAGAAAAGATGGAAATCTGAATCCAGGTAATTTCCTAAACTTTCATGAAACAGCTTTTCTGACACCTTCCGAGCTAAGTTCACATAAACTTATTTTGAAAGTTGGAAACAAAGTCACAAAAGATATAAGAAGTCAGGCAAAAGTCCTTATTCAAACTGAAGACCAAATGTTGTCCAGTTACAATTGGAGTCTGTAATAGACTCCACAAGAAAGCCTTAGAGGGCACAAAGTGAGTGACAGGCAGATCTGACGACCCAGATCTTGGCAGTACAGCTGTACGTAGGAGGTTGCCTAGATTGGAAGCCATGGCAGTAAGACAGAGTTAGCATCCCCTCACAAGAAGCCAGAGCTCAGCATCCTGTGAGAACAAGTTGAAGAGAAATTTACTAAAAGAAGCAACAAGTAAACAGCCTGAGTTGTAACCTGCACAGAGTATTACTGGAATAGTATTGTTATTACTGAAGGATATCCTAACAAAAAGCGATTTCTGGCCACTAGAGTGGTGAGACATTTGAGAACTGGTTGATCTTTCTCATTATTTTAAATGTGGAGATGACTGAGTACATATATCAATGCCATTTATGCATAAGAATGTCATGATACAGTATAGCTTATACAGTAATGAGCCCTTCTGGGCACATTAAAGAACCCAGAACTGATGCATTCAATTGCGTGCTCATTGAGAAGGAGCAATTAAGAATAGGGAGAAGATTACAAGTTTTGTATTCCTAACACTGTGATTTACGTGGTTTTGCCAGCATTTTTCCCTGTGTTGAAAAAGCATAACAGAGTTCCAGAATCAATAAATATTCGTGTAAACTGGCCAGTATTGATCCATCTCTGATGCATATGCCTTTGTTCCAGAATGTGTATCTGCAAACGATAATAAATATACATTTCTCCATAGGTCTTTATCTTTTCAAAAGACTATTTTAGTGCTTATGCATAATTGAAAGTGAACTGGATCAGTCCATCAGCTTCAACATCTTTCAGTCAGAAACTCAGTACCAAAAACTCTCAGTGATGTCTGTAAACAGTTGCCACTGCTATTGATGAATTTTTCAATATAAATTGAGGCTAGCATGTAATCACCATTTCCTCCAGTGGTATTTTGTTAGTTTTCTTAATGAGCTTTATTATCACCTTTTAAAATGAACATATTTTCCATTACTTTTCTACCTTTTTTTATCTTCTATTTTCTTTTAAAAGAGCATGAAAATTACGATACTCTGTAAATGCATTTAAGAAATTATGAATCAATTCATTGTATTTCAGATGCTAATCAGTATGTTTCCCTGCTTGTCAATTACTGACATCATCCAGAATTTTAATCTTCTTAACTTCCAAGAATAAATAAATAAATAAATTGAGCTTCCAATAACTTCGTCTCCCTTTTTTATAGGAAAGTAATTTTAGTAGTTATGTGCTGTTAGTACAATGTAAAAAGAAACAGAAACCAAAACCTGAACAAAACAACCAAACAACCGGCCCCCCCCCCAAAAAAAACATTATCCTTTTTTTTTCGTGCCTATTGGTCTTAAATTGCTACCACACTGTTTTAAGCATTAAACTTTGCTTCTGTAAGCAGTGTCTTTTGTTACAGTAAACAAAGATCTGCACTAGCTATAATCCTACTGGAAACACCCTGAGCTTTGAGAAACTATAAAATATAGACCTTTCATATTAGGGGAAAAAGTAGGCTTTTTTGCTACTTGAGAGGGGTTTGTTTTGTTTTGGTTTTTTTTTTCAGTGGTTCATCTGGGTTTTTTTCCCCTTTTTTTCTAATGATACATTTGCTGTGAAGTGATGAAATTGCTGACTTGGGTGATGACAGCCGTGAACAATGATTGCTGTCAAAGAAAGAACACCTTTTATCTCCAAACTTCTGAAATATTAAAGCAGAGACAACCAATAGATGTTTCTTTTTCTTTTTCTTTTTTTTTTTTTTAAATGGCCTTGCAATTATCTTTCGTTTTAGTTCTATTTTTGTTGCACAAAAGGAAGCCAAAAATATGTGTTTGTCACAATCCCTTTTTCTTTTTTTTTCCTGATGAAAGATTTCTTCTACGTTGTGTATAAAATAATCTTTGAATTGAAACTTCACAATGATAGACAATATGCTTCTAGGACTTTTGCATAATGGGCATCCAAAGCTTTACTGAAAATCTGGATGGAGAAGAGGATAAATGTTAATAAAAGTTAATGTTTTATATAAAATTACTGTATTCTGTTATAGTAGAACAAGCAAAACAAATGAAAATTTTAGGACTGACAAAAGTAAACAAAAAATAACAATTCTATACACAAACATACAGGCAGATATAAACACATATGTAAATATGTGGTTTTGCAAGTTGAAAGCCAGACAAATTTCATTGCAGTTAGTAACCAGATAAAGGTACCATAGAAAGGTTAATATGAGATTACATAAACAGTTTTAAATAAAAATTGATAAGATTTCTGAAGATTATCTTATTTTTTTCATTCTTGACACTTAATCCGTATGCAGTATTTAAGATAGAAATATTTCTAAGCACATCTTGACACAAATTCCTTTATACCATGTGCAGCCCAGGCTAGCTTTTATTTTGATAAACGTCCTGCAATATCACTTTAAAGTCAGTTTTGAGCATAACTTTAATGAAGTATTTCCTTTATATGTGAAAAAATATTTAGAGAAGTCAATGAAAACTTCTGAACTGTTTTTCTTAGGTAAGCTAAACTTCTGTGTTGTAGTGTCAAAAAATTTGTTAAATATTTCAAAGCACTTCGATGCTTGTGGTAAAAGGAATTTCAGATCTTTTTATCCAAATTGAATCAATTTCTCGGTTTGAAATTTATTTTATAAAAATATTTCAAAAGGAGTAAAAATAAAAATAAACCACACTTTCATTTTGAAAAACATCAAAATTTAAATTTAAGAAAGTACTGGCAGGTTTAGGCAGAGAGAGTTAAGATTTTATGTTATTCTATGGAAAAGGAAAAGCGATTTTCGAACAGCTTCAATTTATTTTTGCCTATCATATTTACATTACTTCAGGAATATTTTTTACCATTTGACTCAGAGGGATAGCTGGTATAAATAAGAAAGGACTATTAAAGTAGGTTATTAGATTTTTTTAAAGTATGTTATAATTAGAAGATTTATTTATGTGCCTTTTTGCCGGTTCCCAGATCTAATCTGTAATTTATTCACACCTTCTAATTCTATCAGCTTTATTGTTGTCTATTATTATTCTGATTATTATTTAGATAATTAGGTGAAGTGTTATGCAACTCTCTGATAAAACTGTGTTGCATTCCTTAGGAGCTATTGAGATTTTTAAATATGCCTTAGTCCTTACCCCTAGGATTTGAAAAATAATACAGTGGATTTCTGCAAAGCACATGAGGAAGATTTGTTATGTAAAACATAACATTGTTATGTAATCTTTTGAATCTATTTTCATTAAAAGTTTGCAAAGAGATGGATTTTTTTTTTTAATTTGCATAGCCAAAGACTGTGTTTTTTTTCTGTATTCTGTTAGTGAGAATGGATATACAGAAAATATATGTCATTGACTTTCACCAAAATTCTTATCCATTAAACAAGAAAGATTTCTTATTCAGGTTATTTTTCCTTATAGTATTTTCAACTTTGATCAATATTTCTTTCTTATACCATGCAATATATTTACTGCTACCTGATGTGGGATTGAGTACATTTTGGATTAGCTATTCATTCACCTCAAATCAGCTGGAAAGTAGTTGACATGTTTGGTCAGTCTAATCAATGGTGGCAGCTATGTCGCAGTTGAAGATGTTTATTCTAACCTGATCTCTGTCCCAGCCTGTTCAGTAATTTTTCAAGTACTTACAAAGTTTGGAATTATAAAGTATGGAATTGGGAACAAATATCTGTGAGTGACAGTGGAACTAGAAAAATGGGAAGGAATGAACTTCATTTAAATATAAAAGTTGTAATATTTATAATTATTGTATTTACAAATACGAACATATTTGGCCTCCATTTTGAGTTTATGTTTTTCTTTTTTTAAAGAGAAAGATGGCATATGAATGCTAGGTTAAAATTCAGGTGTCTTGAAGCTGTTAGGAATATTGCTATTCATTTTAAGAAGGTTAAATTTTCGGTTATGGAGACTACTTTATTCAGAGCCTTCTGACTGTATAGCACACTCATTGAATGACACATGACAACATCTAGCAGAGCCAGTAATCTGTTTTCAGTACATCTGCATTACCAGCTATTGTCATGGCCCCTTCTTTAGACTCTGTGAATTTAGTAATCTCTGGCCTAATAATATCGATGGAATGATTTAGAGCTATTTAATATTTGAAAATGACAGAAGTTGTAAAGTCAATAGAGAAGTTTTCTTAAAGAAATGTGATTCTATGCTAAACAAATTGGTGGTGATTGATATTGCTAGTCTAAGTGATTTTCCTTCATTCTGACTCAATTAATATACATGTGTCTGATCTACAACATATGTTCCAAAGAAAGCTTGGTGATATTTTTCTGTGGATTCGATGGATTTGGATCATCTGCCACAATTTAACAAGATAGTGACATATAAATTCAGATATGATATGAATATCATAGAGTTAAAGAAAGTGATTTAGTCACTTTATATTAATAGTTCAAGTACCACTAATATTATCTACATTAGTAGCTTGCCTCAGAAGCAGTGGATTTGCATATTTATTTTTCTGTTTTCAAAAGCTACTTTCTTATGTGAGACTATGAAATTCTGAACACACACACACATACACACAGACACACACACTCACCTTATTCTGAAATGAAAGATTAATGAAAAATATACACCAGTAAATGTTAGAATTTTTTTTCTGAATGTTTGATCTAAAATGTATGTATTTTTTAGAAAAGCTGTAGTCAAAACAGTTCATCATTTCTGTTCCATCTGAAACACTACACTCTTCAGAGGCTGAACTGGGGAAACAATACATATACCCTACTGAAATAGCATTGAGACTATTTAATTGGATTCACAGGTAAGATTAAAGGGTTTACTTCTTTTTAAATAAATAAAAAAAAAATATAGATTTTCACCAACCTGAAAACAATTCCAGGGGAAAAAAAATGCATCCAAGGTTGGTTTTGTTAATGGTACACAGCAACACAGGTAACATCTGATTGTGTCTCAAGGCTCTCCATACATTTTTGTACAACAGAAAAGTTACAGAAATATGTGCTTACTCTTGTTATTCATTGCTGCCTGTGGCCACTTGACCACAGCACTCAATTTTGATTCCACAGTATCATATGAGAAGAGAATTAGAGGTTAGCATAAATCATTCAAAGTCACTGGTAAAGGTAAGGTAAAATCAGAAACACGTTTAATATAATTAATGCAACAAAGAAAAATAGGTGTTCTAATGTTTTGTTTCTCCAAAACATCCATTTAGCTCATCAGAAACCCTTCCATAACACTGTTGCTATCTGAGGGCAATGGTGACACTTCTGCTAGGAGTGATATGTTTCCCGAGATAACCATTCCAGGGCAGATACCCGCAGATACTAATGATGGTTGATACAGATTAACTACTTGTGGACAGAATATAAATACATGCTCAGCATATAAACAACCAGTGCCAACTGACTGTAAATAATCAATAGCTTCAAAAGTCTGATAGACTGCTAATATGGAAAAGGATACTGTTTCTGTAAACTCAGTTATTCAGGGTTATGCAGATGGCTAACATTGATAAGATAAAAATAAAAGATAGTAATGAAACATATGTAAATAAAACTATACTAACATACTCTGAACATCCACCTTAAAAAAAAAATCAATAAATTAGCAGATTCTTTTTAGAAGTGATAACTTTTAAGAGAAGGTGTGTCCTGATTAATTCAGGATACCAGATAATCAAAGTTTGCCTTTGATTTTATGAAAGGGTTTGAACTCTAACTCTGGGCAGTACTTTCCCATAAGTCAGACAGACAATTTAGCCTTCAACTCATTCTGCAAAACCAATATCCACAATTAACTAACTCCTTCACTGAGATACCTTTTTCTTTCTTCAAATACACACAACTGAAGATAGTTTAGAAAAGTTATACCATGTACAGAAAGCCAAAGCACAATTTATGATGCTGAGTGTTACCATACTTACATTTCTGTTTAAATTAATAGCGTTACAAAAGATAAAAGATTATTCAGTGGAGCCAAAGGTTTTGCAATCTAGTTTCCACATTCCATTACTCCCCCTGGAAGAAGAGTTGAACTTAAAATCATAAAGGACAATGTTATAGTAACAAATTGCAATTTCTAAGCCAAATTAACACCACCTAAGCCAAAAAGAACAGTATTCACTGAACTTTGTGTCAGGAGCACAAAAGTCAGCTTTATATAAGCACAGAGGACTTATATATGGAAGACAAATTTTTCATCCCCACCTGTTTTTCAATCCCATATGTAGACTGAAAAAGTTATAGTATTTCTTAACTTGACTCAGTGAATGAAGAGGAAAATTGGTAAAAAACAGTACATAAAAATGTATTTTTCTCCAAATTCTTATTTAGGCTCCCTTTTTCCAGTATTTCTATCTTATGCCAGTTTTACATCTGAAAAGATTAAAAGAGCTATATTGATTAACACTTAATCTTCAATGAATGTACATAGACCATAATTTTTAGTAAAATGGTATTTTTGTCTCAATACTACATAGAAGTGTACAGGTAATTTTATGAATGGAAAAGCAGTTGTGAATTCCTTTTCCAGTACAGTGGCGATTCTACCACCAGTATTTGAAACAGACAGATGAGACATGAAACATTGAAACATAGCTGGGAAGGCTACCCGTCCTGATATTTACAGATTGTAATTCTTCAGCAGAAAAGTCATGACTATGAATATGCCAATTAGGTGCAAATCCCAGAAAATCCCATAGAGACCTAACTACATGTTAGTGTGATCTGACTTGGCCGAGTTCAATAATATAAAACAACCTGCCCCCTTGCCTCCATCAAGTGTCTAAAGAAGACATCATTTGCACTTCTGTGTCAAAGATGGTAATCTGAGAACAATATTTAATCCCCAAGCAGTCATTCCCTGTGGGAGATTCTGTCCATACAATTTCTTCACTTCTGACCCATTTGTAATCACCGTGCAGAGTTTCATTCTGCAATCAATACTCATAGGATTTATGGGACTAAGTCTTATTAACACCAATAGAACTTATGTTGGGTTAGTCACTAGGCACTATTAGCTGACCAGAGCAAATAACTGCTGGCCAAAGCTAGGATGTTATGGGTAATTTGAGGATTATAATGATATATTCAGCATTTTTTGTCTTCAATTTTTTTTTTTCTGCTTTATTCATCAGGAGCTACAGATGCAATTACTAAAATAGCATCTCAATTTAAAGAGGATATTCCTGACACGAATAACACTCACTTTCTGAGTAATTAGTGCAGCTAAATACTTTTCCTTTGATAGCTTGGGACAAGTTGGGGTCAGCAACATTATTGTCTATGACAGTAAACAGGTTTATTAAATAGATCAAACAGAAATTTCACAATCTGCTTGATCCTTAATTACCTTCAAATTTAAATCCCTATTTTATTGGAAGTCTCAGGTGTTCTTCTCAAAATCTCTATTAAAATGCAAATAGGTCATTATATAATTGAAGCTATTTAAATAAAGTATATTTTCTTCACCAGTTCATCCTGTCATGAATTTGTGAAGATGTGGATTATTTGAAAGGACAAGGGCTACAGGGAATTTGAGTGAGGTTTGTGAAAATTGTAAAGAACACACGAAGCCTGCCCAGTCTTTCCATTTTATGTTTTTACCATATAACAGGAAAACTCCATAAAACTCAAGAATAATATCTCTAGTTTAGGAGGAAATAGAGTTGTACATAAGATGTAGTTCATCACTGGATTTCGTTACCCCAAGAGGTCATTAAGACAAACAACGTGACTATTTCTTTCTTTTCAGTGACACAAAACAAGCAGACAAAGGGCCAGAGTATGGGTGGCAAATTCACACCATCTGTGTCAGTGGACAGACGATGAGGATGTGTTAATCAGTGCATTATTAAAGTTGGTAGACTCTCAATTCAGTTGCTTAGTCCAGGAGAGTCAGGAAAGTGGGATGAAGGCCTGAAGCCATTTGAGACCACTGGCTCCTGTAAATTGTCAAAGTATCTGAGAGACTATAAGAGGCAGGTAATACAGGTAAAAATTTGATGTTAAAAGGTACATATTGGGTACATTCGAGCAAAAGGTTGCTCACAATGAATTGTAATACCTTGAGGATGATTCCTTCTGACAATAGTGACATGAGGTTGTACTTTTAAGTGGATAGCTCTGAAGGAACCTAAAGAATTCCTAAGAGCACTTTCAAAGATAATGGAAATGTCGTATCTCAGCTACTCCAAAAGACTCCTCAAAGATGTATTTTTTTTTAGGATGACCAAATCTTTGTGAACACCATATTGAATTGGTTGGTTGCTAAATTTTCTAGAAATATCCTTTGTTTGAAGTCCTAAGGGGCAAATTTTTTAAGGTGGCTTTGTAATATAGCTCTGTGACAAAGAATGGTAGGGTATTCTACTGTAAAATCTGCATCTGCGGTTTTACAGAATATATAAAGCCTTGCCTTTAAGGTTAAATAAGAACAAAAATACATTGATGAGTTTTAGTACAGTTGAAGGTAGGTATTCTTGAAAGAAGTACCCTTACAAAAAGAGAGATTACAAACCAAATTATAAAAGATGGAGATAATGAAGTGAAGGAAGATAAATACAACTCAAAACTCACAATTTTTTCCCCCTCATAAATTCTGACATCTGATGATCTGACATATATCTTTTCCCAAATAAGAAAGAAAAATATCAAAATTATGACATATCCTGTAAAACATATCCCATTTAAATGTCAGTGAGGAACTACTGTAGTATTCTCTTTCAGCAGCACTTAAGTGTTATGATATATTTACTTACATAGATCAAACCTTATGGGCATATAGGTATATAAAAGGTTTCATATTGCTAATGATGCAATTATGAAGATTATCCTGATATAATGGAATTAAAATAAGTGAGAAAATATAATCAAATAAGAAGTACTTTCTTTCTTGGAAGAAAAAAAATCAATAAAATCAAATAAAAACCCAAGATAATTTTTTGTGGGCTTTCTGATTTGGAAAATTTCAGTGTTAATGACATAGTTCTACAAAACTGTTCATGTTGATAAGTCTTAATTTTCCAACATAAAAAGTTTCCATTAGGCCATTTTCTTTCCTTTTTCTGTTTCTGCCTCCCTGCACAGAAATAAAAAGGAAAACAAAACAAAACAAAACAATATTTACTATTGGTAGTAATCCACTGTAAAACATCCTTACTAGGTTTATTTCACATAAGAGTATTGTCTCAATTTTTCAGGTGAAGAAACAAAAGAAAAGAAATTAAGTCACTTGTTCAATACCAGCAAATGTGACACCATGATAAAAGCAGAGGCAGATACAAGGCTTTTAGAGTCCTGTTTTCAGAGTATTAGTATCTTTTCATTTTATCAGTTTTTCTAAACTAATTATGTGGAGTCTTTTTTTCACAGAAACATTGACACTTTGTTCTAACTTGTTTGACCACGTCTCTCTGCACAAACAGTTGCATAAATAGCTTTTTTAAAAATGTATTATTATTCTAGGGAAGTTTTTGCCTGCTAACAGATGTATATTAACGTTAGAAATGTACATATATTTATAGCAAATGAAGGGTAAATCTATAATATCTTGAACTTGGGAGTATTCACCTCCCAAAAATTTGCCTCAGGCTAGACCTAGATGTATGACAGCTGTGTTTCTCTCTTCCCTGTGCTCCAGCACACAAGCCAGCTCATGCAGAAGTTCTAGTTTTTTCTGTCAAGTGCAATCTGAACAGTCCACTAACCCAAACCCTACAATGTCCACAGGTAAAGGGACACACGGATCTGGTGTATCAACAGAAAAAATTTAGGGAATGTATTTGATCTCCTAGAAGTTTGTCATTTGCTATTATGAGCATACAAGTTATCTATCAAGAGAATGAACAAAAAGGAGGGAGTGAGGGAGAAAGGAAGGAAGGAAAAATGGAAAAGAGCTAGTTTTCAATGGGAGAGAAGTGAAAGAAGGTAGTAATTAATCGTGCCACCTCTGCAGTTCTTAGTAGAAACGTATTTAAAGAGGAGGAAAATTACCTTTTTTTCTTTAAAATAAAAATAGAAAAAGCATCCCGACGTCAAAGATGACAGATGAACTAAAAGTCACTTCATTAACTTAATTATAATTTATGGATCAAAGTGATAGATTTAGTACTTATATTTATTATAAATTTATGCATACAAATACATATATATACACACTTGCATAGTTGTATTCTCACTGTTTCACTGTCTGTTTTTTTAAAACTAACTTATCTTCTTGATATATACACATAGCCATACACAAAACATTTGGGGGGAGAGGGATAATTAGTGTTAGTCACTCAGTCCGTATGAGTACATAGACATGTAATCCTCTTTTTCTTCTGCTGGCCTAGTCAGAGATACAATACTGGTCTAGGTAGACCACTGTTTTGCTTCACCAGGACCTTTGTTATTATCCTATTCTTTTTTAAGCTATTGTAACAGTTTAATTGCTCTTTTTTATTTTGTTTTGATTTTTATCAGATAACTTCCTAGCTTGTCAGAACTTCTCTTTTGAAGTTGCTACATTGAGACTGAAAGTCTCCATGAAAAATGAAGACTCAATGAAGTCTTAAAGAAAAGTACAATGTTATTCAGAATGAGAATCAACAGTAAATCTCACTTTTCTAATCAGCTGATAAACCTAAGTCTTATATGTGTGTATTGTCTCTTCTTTTTACCATCTCTCTCATTCCACATAGCTGTCCTTTCCTGTTAGTGTCTTGCTTTCCTGATTAGTAAATGAAGCTGACATAAGTTTGAATGGTGCTCAAAAAAGGGTTGTTGGTGGTGAATTTACTAGGCAGAATATGGATAGAGAAATACAGTTTAATATTTTGTTGTACTGATTCAGAAGTAAGTGTTAGCTAAATCAAAATAAAGAATTTACGTTATGGTGCATATGTTCCGAAACAGAATCATCAATTTATATTCTTTTCTAGCTTCTCATTCTTTCCTGTCTCCCTCCTCCAGTTGCATCCAAACTTCTGTGTAAATGCAGGTTTCTTTGAAAACCTTCAGCTCAGAAAACTGACTAATACTGCCAAGGCCATCAGTTTAATGCAAAAAAGGAAAATTTGTGCCATGAAAAGATAAGGCAACATAATTGTTTTAAACAAACAAAAGAACACAAGATATCAAAATATAAACAGCTGACAAAATTTTGAAGGAAGGGGGGAAAGACTTTAGAATAATTTGTGATATCTGCCCACTAAGAATGTAAAACTTTCTGTAAATAAAATTACTATTATGCTTCATTCTTATCAGCATTAGGGAATTTAAATAGTTCTGAGGGGGAGAAAGAAAGGGGCAGGAGAAAACGGAAGGAATATCATCCCTACCTTTAGAATAGACCAGTTGTTCAAGGCTTCTGTCTTTCAAGTATCCCATTTTTTCGATATTAGAGGGATTACTGACATCTATCTATGATAATAAAACTAACAAAGAGAAAATATTTTCAAATAGGTACTTGATTTTTCCTTTGATTTGTTTTTTGGGGGTGTATCTGAAGAAAATAGTTCTCTATGTAAAGGGATGGACTTAGGTGATTTAGGGAGGAATAAATGTGGGAAAACAAAGGGGTAAGCGGGACAAAAAAGACTGGTCACGGGTAAATAGGTGGTTGGTTGGTATGCTTGTCTGGCCATGCCTGGTCAGCAGTCTGTCCTGTCTTCTCTTGATGCTCCATTTCTCATGACTTCTGCAGGTGAGGGGATCTCTGTTCGATGTGCATGCGTGTATATATGGGGAGTCTGAGCTCCACAGCTGGAGTCAGACCACAGGTTATAGGGGCCCGGCTGTTTGTGGTGCAGCAAACAGAGCGAGTGTGTGTCTGTGTGCCAGCAATTGGGGAGACTGGACTGAGTGAAAACAAATGACTTCTACGTATGTGTGTATATACATATTCTCACTAGTGGACGTCCATCCTCCTCAGCCAGAGAGTGGAGCAGGACGAGGTCATTGGTGTTGTGTGTGTTCATGTGAGTGCTTTGTGTGTCTGTCCATGTTGCCCACGTGGCTGGCCGTGTATCTGCCTGTGATGTATACGTGTGCTCTGTGTTCAAGTGCCTACTGGGAATATATTTTCAGCTTTGCCACTGGCTGGACCTAAGGCATGAAGCTGCAGCAGCCCTACTGCTCTCAGGATATAGGATCCAACATAATATGTTTTCGCCTAACAGTTTCCACCACGAGGTAGCATCACATAAAATATTCCCTGAATCGTAAGATGTTGATATGACTAAGCTTTGAATCCATAGCCTTGTATGTTGTGTTCAGATATTTTTCCTGTTCATACAGATGAAGAGAACGAATGATAAATCCTTGCAATTGCTGTGTTTGGCTGAGTTTGCATATCAGGATAATACAAAGACCATAGTTAGATTTTATTTATCTACTAACTGCTTTATTCATTCATCGCAAGACTATTTCAAGTACACAGGGCAAAAGTGATATATTTAAACACCTGTAAAGTTACTATCATCCAGAAACTGACGTGTAAGAATATGCTTACTTAAATTTTGGACTTTTCTGTGTTCTTCAACTTGACACCAGCATTTACTTTGTTAATTAGCCTATAAAAAAGAAAAACTAATTTAATTTTCAGTTTACACATAGAGAATTTTGTTAAAGAAAAAAGAAAGAAAAAGAAAGAAAGCTCCATGAAACCTAATTTTACATATTTAAATAGACCCCTGTACCTACACAGGCCCACCAAGGTAAATAAGATTTCAGTAAATTGTTGCATGCCAGATTCACAAGCAAAATTAAATTATTTCATTTGGGCAATAAGTTTTTGGGTTCTAACAGAGCAGGACAGAGTTCACAGTAGTTTTGAGAAGAATTTTGTCAGTAAAACTTGTTTTTAAATTAAAAAATGATCTCACTTATCATCTGCTTTTACAAAGTTCGTCCTATTGACCCCTGTGCTCCTTTGCCACCATCCATTTCCTAGTCACCCTTTTGAGAGACATGACTCTCTGCCACATCAGAACACTCACGCTTGTGAACCTGCCTGATGCTTGGAGCTGAAACAATCTCACCACACAAACACTTCTTCTGTCAACTTAACTGGACTTTCTTAATGTGAAAAGCAATTAACTTTCCTTTGATGTTTGAGTTTTTATGGAAAGAAAAAAAGGGTTGCTTTCCTTATTCAGATATGACACACTTTGTTATTTCCCCATACCTCAAAGTGTCTTTATGTGAAAGCAAGAACCTATCCTCTTAGAGTGGTCTGGTTTTGACTCAGAAACAGTTGCTTCCCAGAAGATTTGTGATGAACAACACCACTGTCATCTTGATAAACCTCCTTCTTTCCTCTGACATCCCTCCTATGCACCTGCCTTCCTAGTAATCCATGCCCTGTGATCTGTCCCTCTAAGCAAATATAATTTTTCAGTGTTCTGAATATTTCTAATTCCTGGGGAAATATTAAAATGTATTGTGTTCAGTATCTCTTGTACAGGACATGTAACATTCTGAGCGTAAAACATAAAAGTTGTCTGAAAGACATTTTTAATCAAGCATATCAAATTGAGCTTGATGTAGTAGTAACTGGACGAAACATTATGGGCCTAAATTCTATAGGAGGTCATACTGTGTAATCTACTGTTCCATTTTGGCTGTTAACTTCCAATTTGTGTAAAAATATAAATAACATGAAAGCTAGCTTTAAAAAACTGTTTATTATTAAAAAGTACAAAAAGAAAAGAGCGTTGGATGCAATCTGTATATAGTTGTTGTATTTCTTTTAGCAAGAAAATATTTAAAAAAAATAAACCCAGTCTTCATAACAGATTTTCATAACTCCTATCAATGTCAACTGAAAAATATAAAGAAATCTGATATAATTTTATATGGTATTGATTTCTTTTCTTTAGGAAAAGACAGACTGTGTTATAATAATCAAGAAATCTTATTTCTCATTGTCTTTGTTCCCTTTAAAAAAATAAGTTGGGTTTCTCAGTGTAATGAATGATTTTAGCTGATCAGGGCTCTGTCTTCCCTGGCAACATAAGATGAGTTCAGACTACTGAAGAGAAACAAGCCTTTCAAATGCCTAGTAGCAACCTTTCACCTTTGCTCGTTGCTCTCATGAAAGACTGGAGAGTAGAAGCTGAGTAACGCTTTTCAGTGCCAAATAACCCCAACTATAGATCTCATTTTAGAGTCCCTAGGAGTGTCACTCAGAAGGCAGGCTCCTTGACACCAAGGAAAAATAGAACTTGTATTTTGAGCATCACAAGAGCCCTATTGTTGCTGATTGCTAGAAAGGGAGACAGAGTGGGTAAGGAGGGAGGGAAGAAAAAGAAACAACAATGACAAAAAAAAAACAAAACAAAAAATCCCCCAAAAAACCTTCAGAGGCTTTTAAGGAGCTTTGGACTTTGAAAAATGAATAAAACATTGCATTTGAATTCCCTTTGTGCATTACAACAAAGAGATAAAAGTTTATCATAAAATAAAGGTCTGGCAACTTCAGCAAATATATCCATGGAGTTGGAACTTAAAAAAAAAGTGTTGTAAATAAATAAAAAAATAAATTAAAAACTGTTAAAGTGAAGTTTGCCATCTGTGTTTGAAGGTTATTAGAATGTTCTTTGTTGAAAGATGAGCTTTTTCAATTAATGACTATGTAGATTTAGATCAGTAATTCTTTTAGTAATTATACTCTGTGTAAAGAAGGAATTATATGCCTTGTAAGCATGTTCCGTTCTATCAAAGTAGATTTGTGCAAAAAACGAATTAAAAAGATAGTTTATCAGTAGTGGTTCACATAATAGATATGTCAGTCATTGTATTCGGGGAGTCACAAGCAAATGCAGACTTTATTTTTACCTAATAATTAGATGAATCCCCTACCTTAAACATATATTTTTACCTGTCAGGTTGTGAATCTTTTATTTATTCAGTTGGGGAAGAAAAGAAGGAATGGAAGTATGGTTCGGCGGCAATTATGTTTTCTTACTGAATTGGCCATAGTTTCTATTGTGCTTCATTTTTTATTGAAACATTTTCAGCTTTTGGTGTGTTCCCATCATCGGCTCCCTTGCCCATTTAGTACTTGAATCTGAAATAGTGTTTTGGAGCAGAATCAGCTGGATATTATATTTTTTTTTTTTTTCCTGAGTGAAAGAACATGTTCCAAATAAATGCTTTCAGAGAAACTGAAGGAACTCATATATATTCATTTTACAAAGGCTGGCATCTGCTTCACTCACATGACTTTAATGGAGTTCAAATAAAACACCAGACCATTAATTCAGCAGAGAAATAAATTAGTCTAAAATATTTACAAAAGAAGATAACAGGGGCTACTAAAAGAAATTCATTTGTACCTTATCTTCTAGGACATTTCTTATCCTATTCCACAAGACAGATTTATGTGAACTCTTATTATAAATCTATTCCCATTGACTTCAGCCATCATTAGTGATGCCTGAAAAAAAGAAAATATGAAGTGTTTTCAGAAATAAATGAATATAAAGGGTGTACAGCCAAACTGTGAATTAAACTGCATTTGTTACTAAAATAATAGAAATAAGTTATCTTTAGCTTTAATATTAGCTTTTATTTCTCTGTAACCATAACACTTACTTCCTTTCCTCTTATTATCTTCTCTTTCATCTAGTAAATTTGGCACTTGTTAACTGGAATTGATGTTGATTTTTTTCCCCATTGTTTTAGTACATCTGCATGATCTTGAGAGTGGGATTACTGAGGTGTCAGCAAGAGTCCTGCTTCTCTCTGGCTTGTTGCAAGGCTTCAGTTACTTTGCTTCTGCCTCTATTTCTGTTTCCCCTCATTTTTTTTTTTTTCCCCTGCATGATTAGACTGAGCCTAAAAGTACAAAATTCTTTATCATTATGTGATTAACTGTCATAGAAAATGAAAATAAGATCCTTAAGGTGAATACTTTATCATAGCAAATCAAACATACACTACAAACCACTACATAATGGTTCCCCATTGCTCCCTGAGGACACTACGTACTATGGTCATTTAATCTACATAATACCAACATCAGTCCTTTCTGCTACTTTCCTGTAGAGTGATATCTCCTATGGCCTTCTGTTTTCCATTATTTTCATCTCTTTTCCATTATTATTTATTTAATGTGAACATTTATCCCCAGCAATAGCATTTCTTCTTTGATATGCAGTTTGCATGTGACCACATAAGAAATGGAAATATCATTAGTGAATTGCTGTACCAAATATAAAAATAGAAAAAAAAAATTAAAAAGTGGCTAGTATCTTCACTTTAGAATGTCTCACAGCTCTTATATTAGTGGACTCACTGTTAAATATCTTTGAAAACAGGATCCTTTTGAGGGTATTACTACAAAAAAGAAGAAGGTAAGCTTGAAAGTCTTTTTTGCAGATGTTTTTGTGTACTTTTAATTTTTACATGACTTTGCTGGGAGGGGGCAGGTGGCTCTATTAAATATCTTTTGAAAAAAAATATAATTTTTCCACTATTTCCTTACTAATTCCCAAATCCTAGATTTGAAATGTTTCTAGTTGCACATGAAGAGACATGATTGCCATGAATATGCAGAAAGAGTCTCACTGAGTTTCCTTTCCCATACTAATATGCAACTCTGTCACTTGGATATGAAAGTAAGTCTAGAAGCAAGTAATATAATGCAGATATTCTGTAAAGGATTGGCAGGCTGGAGAGTCTTTTGACAATTAAGGTTTGTCTCAGCCTCACACTCCTGTATTCTGAACCTTTTGATTCTCAAAAAAGCTCTTAAGCATCAGTACCATTTCCAGCTTTTGTATCTTATTGTTTTAATGGTCAACCATTTAAATATATTCTATATGTTAACTGCCTCAGAAATTAAATATTCTACTATTCTCCACTTTTTTGTTTGTTTGTTTTCTTGCTTATTTTAGAGATGCCCTTTTTTTCCTGGTGAAAACTGAAGAGTAATGAGGATAAATTAAGGTCTGGAATAACAAATGTATTAACGTTATGAATAATCTATACTGGATAAGATGATTTTGACTAGTTAATGAAATTTTACATTTTTATTGTAAACATCTTTAGAGATCTGCATGAGCTCCTAGCCAATATTGATTATTTTTTCTTTCATAGCATCCTGAAAAAAAGTATTACAAGAAGTTTCATGCACTCTGTGATGACCTAAATTCCTGTACTAAAGGACAGATGTTGCTATCAGTTTGCACAAGCCTAATATGAAAAAAAAAATTTTAAAAATGATTTTGTGCCACAGTGTTGGTGTGGACCATAGGAAAAACACTGTGATACCCTCTTAGGTTGTCAGGCTATCCAAAATGCCACTTGTTCAGAATAAACTCTGTGTGTGTGTTGTGAAGGAGGCAGTGAACAGAAAAAGAGAACTTAATGCATGTTCAGGTTTTGCAATGATTTGAACTCCAGACAAAGCCGAAACATCACTGTGTGTTTAGGAAAGGGGAATCATTCCAGGTTATGAGCAGAGAAAAGCTAGGAAGTCTTCAGAGACAGTTAATGCAAGAGCTTAATTACTGGAAGAAACAATTGTCAACAACAACAACCACCAAAAAAGTAGGAGTCCTCCTTAAAAAACTAGTTTTGAAAACCTTTTGTTATTTTAAATATAAATATTTTATTTTGGCTGCTAACAAGTAAAATAGAATATATCTAAGAAAAGAAAGATTGTGGTAATATCCAAGGGCCATCTTTTTTATGTTCTTTCACATCATATATCAAGACAAGCTCAATACAAAGAGAACAGGTATGAAAGAAATTAACATTAATTCTTGAATGCTATATCTGCGTCAGTACACACTCCTTGTCACATGATAGCAGTCATAAGCTCTAATGTGAGTTCTGAAAGAGTGAAGAAGAAAGGTGGGTTGGGTTGTTTCTTTGTTTTAAATAGACATAACTTCTACTAAGACTTACTGGCATTTTCAGAAAAAAAACCACTGACTTTCAGTTAATTTCTCATATCTGTTTAAAAAAATAAGTAAAATCACATTTTGTTTTCCAGAAGTTCTGCCAATGTCTTTCCTCTTTCATGAAAAGGTTTCAGTTATAACAGCAAGGTATTTATATATTTTTAACTGCTACATTTTGACATGTGTTATAGGGAACTGAAGATAGTCTCTTTTCAGAGTTTCAAGAAAGCAGATTCCACAAGAAATACCAAAAAATTCCAGTGGAAAATAAATGTGTATATCAGTTTAAGGCCCTTTAGGCACAGTCCAGCATTTTTCAATCCCACACTTCATCTTTGCTGTCACAATACCTATGCTAGGAATGAGATTAAACACACAGACAATGTAAACTAGATGCCATATACATATATTTAACGTGTTTATCTATCTCTTTTCCTTTACCTACATTAAGATTATGAAAGCCTAAATAAAAATAAGTATAGGAAATAAACACTAATCACTAAAAATAGGAATAGAATCTCTTGAAACAGAAGCAACACAGTATCCCAAATAATACAAAAGCATTAAGGTACACCTTTCTCTGCTGTGTGTACTCAAATGCCAAAATACTTTTTGAATTTTGTTTTATAATCCAATAATAAGGGATTATTTGAGTAAAGTGGTACCATGATTTAACTGATAACGGTGTCAACAATACCTCTTGCCTTTGTGGTTACATTAATTTGTATTTCATTAGAATCTTTCTGTTTGAGTTGGGTTCAGTTCCTTAATGAGTAACACGAGTCTGATGAAGGAATAAACAATTTTTCATCAATTCTGTCTTTTCTCCTCAGAGCCTTCTAATGAGCATTAGATGACTGATCACAACTCCTTCAGCAGTGGCCTTGTTTTTATTTAATGTTTTTCTGGCAAGGGCAATTTTGGTCTGGCTGGTAATATCTGCTTAAAGCATATCAAGAATTAATTTACTGAGGTCTTCCTGATCAGCAGTAGAATAATTTCCTAAATTTAAGCTGAGTACATACAAAATGGGCACCTGATTCTTATTTTATTTTTTCACCAGGGCAATAAATTATTTCTTCATGAGCTTTAGGGAACAAATTTAGCAATTTTATGAGATTATTAGAGGATAGGAGAAATATCTTTAATAAGTGAAAAGGACAAAGGAGTAGCAAGGTTCCTCCTCCCTTTCATGGCAATGAATACATATTCTCTATTCTGAATCTGTAAAAAACAAGTCAAGAATAACTAATTTCATGAACAAGAAATGCATATTCAGTGTAAATTGCTGCCATGAGCTTTGAATTTCATTTGCACTTCTCCAGTGTTTTGGTTCTTCCATATGGTCCATTGTATTGAACTTCATCAGTAAACAATCAGGGATAAGACCTTCATTTTTATATTGTGCACTTGTAAACTTAAGAATGAACAAAATACTTATTTGTAAATGAATCCGCTGCTACCTGTTATGAAATTAAGATTTCTCTATGGATTATTTTAAAAATGAGTCAAGTGAATAGTTCAAATCAAATGAAATTTGACACACAGGTATGGTATCCAGCTGGAGGAAAGCCATGTCCTCTGCATTTGGCAGAAAGGATGTGTCAACTCAGCACTCCCACAGAAACATACAACCATCCAGGTCTTGGGCTGCAGTGAGTTCCAGAGCCTTTCACTGGTAACAGATGGCAGTAGTGAGAACAGCTGTGTGAGGTGTGAGCAGGTGGACGATCTGCTCAGCCTGGTGGCAGAGCTATGAGAAGAAGTAGAAAGGTTAAGGAGCATCAGGGTTTCTGAGAAAGAGATATATTGGTGGAACCATGCTTTGCCCTCCCTGAAACAGAAACTAGAACTGCCACCAGGAAAAAAGGAAGATCATAGGGAGCGTGTATCCTCCCCCTGGCAGGTTGAAGGCAGTAGCTTAAAGGAAAGGAGTGAATGAAGGCAAGTCCACACTCAGGGCAGCAGTCGACCCCCCTCTTTGCCCACCCTTCCTTCCCAGGTGTCTCTTTACAACAGGTAAGAGTGTCTGGATTTGGAAGGCCAGTCAATGGATGATAATGTAGATGACAGTCCATCTTCACCAGAGGTGCTGCCAAGGTCAGAAAGGCTTTAAACTAAAAAAGGGAAGATTTAAACTAGCTATAAGAAAGAAAGTTTTTATGATGTGAGTGAGATTATGGGGTGGTGGAGGCGCCATCACTGGAGATATTCAAGGTCAGGTTGGATGGGGCTCTGAGCGATCTGATCTAGTTGAAGATGTCTGTGATCATTGCACGGGAGGTTGAACTAGGTGGTTGTTAAAGGTCCATTCCAACCCAAGCTATTCAATAATTCTATGATTCTATGAAATTCAGTGTAACTGAGTTTTTCAGTGTGAATACCGTTGTCTCCAATCCTGCAAAAAAACACGAAGACATGAACAAATTATTTCGTCCTTTATGAGTCTCTACAGCATCACAAGAATATTTGGTGAAATACCACATTTTGACAAATACAAAAAAAAAATCCCAGCCTGCAAGTGTTTGACAGTTCAGTGTGAATCAAATCTGACTTCTCTGGTATCTGCAGTTACAGTGTCATAACAGTAGTGCAAGGGAGATCAAACATGAGCTTCCTGTTGCTGTGACAATGTACATCTCAGCATTTTTCCCTTCATACTCTCAGATTTATTTATAACTGTTTATATTAAGAATAATAATGACCTCTAGGTCAGCCAATTCCTGGCAGCTAATCACTGAGTGCATGAAGGGCCTAAGGCAAAGCCTGTGGGCCACAGCTCCTCTGGTTGGTGACTGCTTGACTGTTAGGAATCATTTTCTTTATCTGATGTCAGTCCTTAATTTAAGTTACTGTGAACTTCAAAAAGCTAAATTATTTTGGTTATTTTTTTTTTAACAATAAAATATTAATCTGCATGTGTTGTCTTCAATTAATGTCTAAAGGGCCCTTGAAATACACAAAGAAAAATTCAGAGTCTGATACATTTTTGTTTCTCTTCTCTTGTCTACAGATTTAAGTCCCTTGCCACATCAGAAAACAGGCAACAAATGTTTTCAGAGAACAGTACTTTCAACTTACATACTTCTACTTAGAAACCTCACTGTTTCACCCCTGGAACAGATTAATCCAGAATCCCTTGATTAACAATATCTATAAGGGGAAAGTGCAATAAATCCAATGACAGCACCTATTATCTGGCAATACAGGGTTGGGTTTTTTTGTTTACTCATTCAAGATTAGCTTATGCCACAAAATTTTGTTTGTATATTCATCCTTAGAAATTAATATTAAAAAGTAATTGGGACTAGATGTGCTTGGGAAAAGTTCTGTATGGTTTAATATCATTGCTCAGCATTTTGGAATCCAAGCATGAGGCATCAAAATCAATAGCAGCAGTCAAGTTCTTACTGAGCATCCCACTGAGCATCCTTAGCTCTGTGGTACAAGAACGGTTTCTGAGTTCATAACTCTGTTTAGGATAGGAAAGTTATAGAAAGGGGTTTAAACAGAACTTTTGTGGCTTGAAAGGCCTGTCCATTTTGTAAGCATTATTCTTAGAAGGGAAAGGATATTTATGTAATGTAAGAAGATCTAGTGGTGTTTCCCAAGAGCATCTGAATTCTTGATTCACTGCATCTCAGCTTGAAATTTGTCCACTAATATGTAATTCTTGGAAAGAGTTCTCTGATGTCAAGTTTAACTAACTCAAACTGCAATATTTTATTCAGGTGACTGTAATTCTGTCATTTCCTAATTTTAAATGCTGAAATTTGTAATTGTATTTGTTGGGTTTAGCTACTTAGTTTAATATAACCTTCTGTTTGTAATTTCCTAGATTCTGTAAAGAAAAGGTGGTAGAGTAAAATGACTGAGCAAAGTTCACTTAAAATTCCTTGGAAGTGCAGCCTACTCTGAAAGAAATGATGAGTTGTCTCTCAGTGGAATAAATGTTAGCCATAATGTACTGTCCATTGTGCAGGCCACTTTTTGATGGAAGAGAAGGTGTCATTCTTGACAGTGAACTTCATAAAAAGGTATTTATGAGATTTATGGATCCTGATTTTGGTAATCCCTTGTGCTTCTGCCTGCCTCTTGGTATTAACCTTATCTTCTTTGCCCTGGCATCTTTTCTTCACACTTTTTAGTTTTATTCATTCCTCCATGAATTTTCTGTTTTGTATTACCACACAGCACAGATTAGTTTTGTTTTCTAAATCAGGTTCTTATCTGGCCAGCTCTCTGAAATTTCCAGCCTTTGACATAACGTCTCTGTATTCCAACAAAATGGAGGGTTTTCTACTCATTTTTGTAGTGAAGGAATGAGGGCACTAAAAGGATGAGACTGTTTCAGTACACAATAGAAATCCAAACAGCCTTCACATTTTTAGTAGCCTTATGTATTTGTGTTGATTTAGATTTATAGAAGCTAGTAAAGCATCTGCATTTAGTCAGAACTTCATAGAAATAATAAAATGCATATTTTCTACCTTTCTGCATCCCTCACACCAATTCTGTGTTCCATCTAGGGTTTCCTAGAAAAACAGTTCAAAGAAATTGTTCATGAGAACAAATTTGTGTTTTCTTCCTTCATCATATTTTACTGAGCTTTTCCAGAATGACTAATCCCAGGACAAACTGATTAAAAGCAACTGAAAATATGTAATAGGAATTCTCATTTTACAATGTTGCATTAAAACAAATATACACATTTGTCCTGACAAGGTCAGTGGTGGAGATAACAAAGCTTTTTGTGGCATAGTTCTTTTTATGTACTTACAGTGCCTTCATGTATAAATCTACAAAGCCAGGAAGATGAGAAGAACTAAGGAACTTTTTCATGAACAAGTTTCTTTCCTGATATTTGTGACGGGCTGTAAGCTGGTGACAAAACAGATCTTTAATAGTTTTACCACTCCTGTAATCAGTGCAAGGAACTGATTCTTACATATTCTGTGATCAATATCCCCCCATCTCTTCATACTGAATCTCTGCTAATCAGCTGTTACCTTCTAAAGGATTATAAACCTGGATTTGTTTGTGAGGATGTATGTTTGTAAACTATGCAAAATCTGTGCTAACTGTCAGTGTCCTCAGAAATTGATTTACTTAATTTCTTCCCCAGCAATTTCAGTTGAGTTACATGTATTTTTCTAATAAATAACAAACGGAATAGTTTTGTTAACCCCAAACAGTCTTTATTTAATACTGTGTATGTACTGTGTATTACATTTTCCTGAAAAGTTGGATAAATTTGCCCCCATTGAGCTCCATGCTGCGACGGTTAGATTGCCACAAGCACCTGCTCAAGCTATTTTAAAACCAACTCAGACACCTTTACTCTATGCTGAACCCTGGGGTGCAGACATATGCTGAAATGTTTAGGCATGAGTAATATGGAGGTGCCCAGGCTCTTTAAATCTCAGAAAATGCCACCTCCTAGTTTCTCAACCATTATTAATTATACACCTGGTATTGTCAAATACATCTTGTGCACTTACAGGCATGATTTCTCTAAGTTAAACGTGCTAAGGAAAGCAGCACGAGACACATTTAAAAACTACGCTCTCAGCAGTCAGTGAGGCTGAAAAGACAGTGTCCTTGATGCATACTTGGAATTTTCATCAGCCCCTACAGAACTAATTTAAGATTACTTTCTGTCTCCAAGAGAATTCAGCATGGGACCTGGTCCTAAAGTATTGATAAACTAGTAATATTAATCTTTAGACTTTGTGTGGGTCCAGATAATCTTAAAACACTAGTAAGATACATGCTTAAAATTTGTTCTTGTAGATTGCTTCTAAGATCCTCATATGTCCTGGGAAAAATTAGGGTAGGAGGGGAAGAGCTTAAACGCAGTTAATATGAAATTATGAAAACAGTCTGTTTCAAAGTTAGAAGTACATAGCTGCATTTTGCCTTCATAAATAGTTTATCTGGGAGAGGACATACGTAGCAAAATGTTAAAGACAAGTATTTGGTGTCCTTTGTTTGACAAAACGTCACATAATCAACTAATATTTATGTTGATCCAGTGCAAGCCATATCATTATCTGCTGTCAACATAGTGGAGACATTTGCAAGCCAATAGCAAAAATTTTAGCTCATTTAGATAACACATGGAAAGCATATTGGTTTGCTATACTTGTGTAATCTGAGCATAGAAGAGTACATCCAGGGAAAACAATTTGTTATAGTATGAATTTTTAAATTATGGTTTTGGCTCATTATTTGGCAGTAGTGCTTGGAACAATGGACAGCACTATAAAACTTATTTAGCTTTTTGTATTTGAAATTATCCTCATCTCTTTAAGACTTCTTTTTGCAATACAGTACACAACAGGACACTCAGTTTCCTCTTAAAAGGAATCAAGGGCACTTGACTGTGGGTAATTGAGTTATTTATTTTTCTGGATAATTTTAGACTTCTCAAGAATTTATACAAATATTAAGGTACCAGTTATTAAAATTCTACTACTATTGCATTTCCTGTAAGAACTACTCCTTCATTAGAAGGGTGTTTATTTGATTGTTTGCTGTAACACACACACGCACGCACACACACAAATAAAGTTAAATGTTGGGATAGAATTGTGACTGCTCTGTAACAACTGATGAATATTTGATATTAACATGGTTATTGGGATCTTTAATCTTTAATTTTAGTTGGCTAAATCAACACTGCTGAAGGCAAGAGAGCAGAGAAAGAAAACTGTGATTCACTCTAGAAAACACTTGGGACGTTGTTATAAGCCATGACACTGACTCTGTTTTCAGATGAACCTACCAATTAGTTTCAGGCAGACAACCTGGCTACAAAATTGTAAAACAAAAGAGTAAAGATTGAATAAAAAAAAACATGCCCTGGTGCAGTCAGGTCAGGCAGACAGTAGAAAAGCTGGGTGTGAGTCAAAGACCCTAGAGAGAAGAGAAAACTGAGAGTCCAATGCCAAGAGAAGCTGAGCCACTGCAGCAGTGAGCTGATGCCAAAAGGGCCACTCCACCCCTCCTGCTTCTGCTCCCAGCTGCTTAGCACCAATTACTTCCCTTGTCCCAGTATCGATGCTCATCTCTCTCCACAGTACACTCATTCAGAGAACTAAACTAGCAGAAAACAGATCTCTGCTGTTATGTAGTTTTTTTTTTAGCTGAACTGGCTCACTTGAGACTACAGTGAGTGCTGATCTTGTAAGTGGATTATCAGCAGGTGAAAAGGGAGGGAGGGAGACTGCCCCTTTCAACCAGTTACCTATTGCCCTTAGAGACTTTATGAAAATTTAATTTCATGCAAAGTAAAGTCACAGGACTTCAGACTCGAGGGAGTTAACTTAAAGGAGAGAAAAAAAATGTGGCTAACTGAGCGACCCTGATGAGAAAGTTTATATTTAAAAGACTCCTCTGCTGAAGTGCACATGCTGACTTTATATACTGATAATTTTGAACAAGAGTCTTCATAGAGCTAATTGGTATTGAATATCTTATATCCGATTGCTGAACATCTGCTTCTATGAGAGAAAATATCTTGTAGCCATGCCTGCCTCCTAAGGGAGACATCAGAGCAGTAAAATCTCTACCAGAGTTTAAACTTTTTGAAAACACAAGACTGGAAAGCACGTTTGCAAGTGTCCCTGTGAACAAAAGGTGTTAGTAGGAGACAGGGTGGATGTTATTCCAAAGCACATATAAAACTGAAATATATCAATGTGATTTTGGAACAGAGAAGGAAAAAAGAAATATTTATGGGAAAGCCTGTGCCGGATGGAAGCCGAGGAGCCAAAAAAACAGTTTTGAGATGATATCTGATTTTGCTGGTGCGTGGCAAAGCCCCTTCCTGGTTCCTAACCCTGCAATAAGACACATGTTTAGAGTATCAAAGAGTAGCTGGCCTGTAACTAAGTCCTGCATGGGAGACAGGACTCAAAAGACAATGCCTGTCTGTACAATGCTTCAATATACATGTATGAAGTCAACATATGACCACAGTGCACCACTGAACTCTCATTGACTGAAGCAGGTCCACTAAAAAAGTTGTGATTCATTCCCCAGGAAAGAGCACATCAGGACTGGAGTCTGGGACAAAAATAAGTCCAAGAAAGACAATTCTGTTAGACACAGAATTAGTGACTAGACTTCATCAAGCAAGGAACATCTCTGAGGCCATCCCAGGGTTTGTGGGCAGCAGACATCTCTCTGTTAGTTTATCACTGAGATTCCAACTATCATATGGAAAAGGGCTGGAGGTAGAAGGTCAAGGTAAGTCTGAACTCACAGTCAGAAAACAATACACACAGATACTTAGACTATGACAATCAATTCAAGCCAAAAAAACACTCTCCATAGTGATGCACTGGGGTACATTGCTTTCATGACAGTTGAAGTTAGCAGCAGCGTGCACAATGTAAACAAAGACAGTAATAACAAAACTCCCCACAGAGATTAATTTCCCCCTTTTGGGAGAATTGACTGAGAGCTGCAACAGAAGAGGAAGAGAACATCAAGATGAAAACAAGGTGGGCATCATTTAGTTTAAATTGGATGCTGTCCTGCAGTCAGTGCCAGAAACATTGTTAGTATCGCTAAAATAAAAGCTATCAACAAAGAAAGTAAATAGATAATTCCAGAGGATATAGCGTTTTATGTTCTTTTGCACTGAAAGTAACTGAATGTACATATGAGTGAACAATCAAAGCAAAAAGAATACATAATCATTCTAGAGATACAACCTATTTTTTATAAAAGCTGATAATGTCTTCAAGATTATGTCCCCCCGTAGAGAGTAAAAGCATAAAAGTAACTGAAGTAGATTTGGAAAAAAAAAATAAATCTTTCAGGTAAAGTTGAGATGGGGGATAATTTTCCAGCCTTCCTCTGATTTCTGAAAGAACAGAAGATATCTTGAGTGGTAAACTGTTAGGGAAAGATCACACTGAATACAGCTGCCAGAGCAGCTGTCTGAGGGTACTACCATTCAAATGTATCTGCTATCTTTAGAACACACTTCTTAACAAATTTGAATAGTGGAAGAAATTCTTCTAAAAAGTCCTAGTTCTAAGATACTATGATAGCAAATACATATGTAGCAGATCTATCAAGAAAAAAAATAATGAAATCTTATTTCCTATGTTTTTAGTGTCATTTACACATTTTTCATAGACAATAAGAGAGCTTATTTAATATTTTTGTTAGAAAATTCATGATGTCTTTTACCTACGGGGATTCTCTGACATGTTATAGGGGATAAACAAACATCCAGTCTTTCCCTCGCTGGGTTGCAATAGAAGAACCTGTGTCACGTAACAGCTTATCTGTTTTCATGAAGCACAGCATTTGTGAAACTTCTACTCCTTTCTTGTGTTTCATTGAGAGCAGCTGTGCTGAGAAGGATTTACGGGTACTGGTGGATGAAAAGCTGGACGTGAGCTGACAATGCGTGCTTCCAGCCCAGAAAGCCATGCGTATTCTGGGCTGCATCAAAAGAAGCATGGCCAGCAGGTCGAGGCCAGCAGCCCCTCTGCTCCATTCTGGTGAGACCTCACCTGCATCCAGCTCTGGGGCCCCCAACATAAGAAGGACATGGACCTGTTGGAACAGGTCCAGAGGAGGGCCATGAAGATGATCAGAGGGCTAGAACATATCTCCTATGAAGATAAGCTGAAAGAGTTGGGGTTGTTCCGCCTGGAGAAGAGAAGTCTCTGGGGAGACGTTATAGCAGCCTTCCAGTACTTATAGAGGGCCTACAGGAAACATGGGGATGAGGGATAACAGTTTTAAACCGAGAGAGGGTAGATTTAGATTAGATATTAAGAAGAAATTCTTTACTTTGAGGGTGATGAGACAGTGGAATATGTTGCCCAGGGAAGTTGTCAATACTCCATCCCTGGAAGTGTTCAAGGCCAGGTTGGATGGGGCTTTGAGTAACCTGATCTAGTGCAAGGTGTCCCTGCCCACGGCAGTGGGATTGGAACTAGGTGATCTTTAAGGTCCCTTCCAACTCTAACTGTTCTGTGATTCTGTTTTACAATTTAAGTGTGATACAGATTGGTCTGTATTTTTATTGGTGGCCACTCCATTGCCATTGCTAAAAATGTATCTGTATTCTTTCCACCTGTGAACTTGTACTTTTTCATACACATATTTTGTCTGACATCTGAATTAATACCTAGGAAAATCTTTGTGGAAGCATAGTTGATAACGTAGAGAAGCCCAGCAAAATGCAGAACTAAACGCCATACATTCCAAGCAAGTTTAGTAATCCTACATGATCTCAGATGAAACATAAAAACTCACAGAATAATGCTTCTCCATGAAAAGCAGAGATGATGAGCAGGGTAGAGAATATACACCACATAATGGGGACAGTTTTAGTTCCATCCAGTAAATCCAAGCCTGGCAATGACTACCAAAGTTATGATCCAAGATAAGACCCCAAGGAAAGTGATTAAAGCTGTTAGTGCAGCTTGGCCAGTGCAGCAATTGTTACCAATTCAGAACATAGATTTTGCTGCCGAAGGGATTTTCTTTTCAATAACCAGATTAGTTATCCCAAACGTGTTAGAAAAAGCATTTTATAGAGATTGCATGAAGGCTACTAGAAACTGCAAAATCAAAATAAAAAATGAGATCTCCTTCACACTAATCTCAAATGAACAGTGGTACTGAGGAACCTATAAAACCTTTCTTCAAGCAAGACAAATCAAGACAAAGAACCCCATATTAATACCAGAGGAAAGCTATTTCTGTGAAGTAAATTAAACAGAGTTGTTTATTTTGAGTAGGTATATGCAGTCTGTTCTATACTATTTTTCTCATTCTTGAAATTACTTCCCTAGATAATATTAAAATTTAAAATGTTATTGCATATTTGGAATCTGGTGTGGAGTTTCTTTAGTTTTGGGGCGCTTTTTTTTGGTTATTTTTTGTTCTGTTTGTTTGGTTGGTTTGTTTTTATGTGGTTTTTTGTTTGGGTTTTTTTTGGGTTTTTTGTTTTTTAACTAGTAAATTTCATATCACAGTCACTTCCTTGAAGGCACAAGATGGGGAACATTAAGTCTGATGGGTCTTTCACTCAAAAGGTTAATAAATGTGAATCCCAGAATTTAGTAAATCCGGACAAATGGCTCTACTTCAGAATTATAGAATTATATTAGTTGGGTTTAATCTCAGTTGGAAGTGACCTCAAGGTCACTAGCTCAAAGCAGAGTCAGCTATGAAGTTAGACCAGGTTGCTCTTGCCCTGGCAAGAATAATATTCACATCTCAAAGAAGATCTAGGAATCCAGATGGCTGCTGGAGACATTGATCAAACACACCTACTTAGTATCATGATTGGTTGACCATTTATATCACCTGGAAAAAGAGAACATTGAAAACTACTGTTTTAAGTAGCTTACAGAATATGAGCAAAGTCCCACACTACCTAAGTAAAAGACTCAATGAAACATTGATTTCAATTTTTTTCAGTGATTGTTAAAAACTATGAACATGAGACTTAGAAATTGCAGTCGTTAAAAGGCAGAAGTTTTACACAAAAGCTGTGGTTGATAAAGAGTAGTACATTTAGTTTATGGAAAAAATAAATCCATAACAACTCTTAATAATAAAATGGAATAGTGCTATGTGTTTACAAAAAAAACCCTCATACATTAAGCCAGAAAAAATACAATTGTTATTATTTTTCCTTGCCATTTGCATAAATCTCATGTCCTCATAGTGTAATGATTTGGGGACCAGTGGCAATAAGTTAGCATAGAAAAATTAATGAGGCAGCAGTGTCTAACAGATAACGTTGCAGTAGACTTCGCTTATAATAACACTTCAGTGCTGAGGTCAGAGAGTGTTAATAGTGGATTTGTAGAAGAATAGCAATGGGAAAATTTGATATTGCACTCCCTGAATTAAGAAAAATAAATTGGTCAGGCCTACATTGCAGAAAGTAACAAACTGCCAGCTTTTCCAGGTTAGCGTTAAAAGAGCTAACGTGTCATCTGATTAACATTGCCAAAGTATTCACCTGGCTAACCTGTTTCCAGCATCTAAGTTAGCATCGCTTCTTGGCATCTTGACACCCACTGTGTCACATGGGTTTGCCAGGTCCCTCAGAGCTAACCCCGTGATATGTGCATAACATCCTTCACCATGTCTGAATGTGATCTCAATAAATCTGACAGAAAAGTGACAAGTGCGGGAGAAAAAAATGTCCTTCTGGAACATTATAATACTGACATAGATGGTAATGAAAGGCTTTTTATCATGTGTTGGCTTTCCAGATGCTTAAACCAATGTTTTTATCTTATTATCAGAATCCAAATAGGTGGGCTTCAGAGCCCTACATGACCATTCTGAATCATCGTAACCTATCTGTGTGTCCTTATATGACTTTCGGCATTATGGCAGAGAATATTTAGTTAGTTAGTTCAATAATTCGTTAGTTATTTTCTTTAAAAAATATGTAGCTGAATGGCTAAGTTGTAGTCATCATACTTACATGGACAAAGCTTAAATAGTTATTTACATATCTGAAGATCATTTGCCTTTCTGAAAAGACTTAATTTTAATGAACAAATTTTCAGATTGCCTGAGGTATTGGAAATTTTACTGGCCTTCTAACTTGTTTCCAGTCCCACAGCAATCCACATCTTTTGTCAGCAGTGTAGCACAATTTTCAATTAATTTGTTTTCCTGGGTTAATCTGTTTTTATTTCTTTTAGCACAAACATAAAATTGGGTTTCTAGCCATATATGTTAATTCAGATTTCTTGACATTTATCATCAGCTGAGGGCACTAATCCTAGTGTTTTACACAAATTGCAACTCAGTTGAATAGTGTCTACTTGGATTTCAGCATCTTTAATTGAATATCTTGTAAAACTGGAATACAGGGGAGAATAGAGGGAGGTCTGCAGCCTGTTGAACTTTGCTACAGTGCTGCCACAAATATTTAAAGAGCAATGAGAGAGATTAACTTCAATGGGGAATGGGGGATTGAATAAATTCCTGCACATCCCTTATGTATATCACTTGCTTTTGTAAGGCGTGTTTCATTCAAGTTGAAAAACACTTTGAGATCTTCAGATAAAAGGTGCTACAAAATGAAAGTGATGGTGTTATTAGTTTATGTATTCCAAGTCCCTCTAGGACAGCTGCAAAATCCACAAGCTGGAGTTTGCGTTAGAATCTCTGACCATAGATAATTTGTCTGTCTCTGAATTAGTGGATTAAAGAAACAAAAAAGAAACAAAGCCTTTTCTGTGCATTTGAGGCTTGTTTACTCCTTCATGCATTATGTATTATATAGCATGTATATGTACTTGACACTCCAAGTTATTCATAATTAATGAAGAATATAATAAAACTCATCACATCTTTAGTGTTAGGATAATAAAGTGTTTTATGTATTTGAATAAATTAAGACATCGTGTTATGGTTTCATTTTAGGTGCTTGGAAACTGAGAGAAGCATGAACAAAAAAGTTTGCATTGTTTGAAGAAAAGCACAGACTGGAATTACATACATGAATTAGACTTTATACAATACTTGACCTTACTGAAGAATTAAGACTAACCACATGTGCTCAGACTGTGTCCCAGGTGTTTAATCTCTACTGCAGAAATACACTAGGACTGCTATTTCCATTATTTTATTGTTATAGTGCCCCTTAGACTCATACTTTAGTTCCTTTCTCTGTAACATAAATGAGAGAGGTTAAGCATTTTAATAATCTAGTTGTTCTCTATAGTATCCTCTGCAAAGCACATTTATACTTGCTATCTTGTAAATATTATATATAAAAGAAACTTGTATAAGAAAGGAAGACACAAGGTTTTTAGAGATACTCTCAGGTTCTAATAGCAGCAAACAAATAACAGAACACAGATAAAACCCCAAATATGAAAAATGGCTTTCAAATAACCTTTGTGTAGAGGACTGTTCCTGTTTTTCTCTGGTATTTTTGTTGTGGTTTGGTGCTTTTTTTTTTTTTTTTTTTTTTTAATGTGTGTGTAGACTATTGTGTAAATTGGAGCATTAGCTGCTCTTACAATCAGATTTAAATTGTGCTTGCCATTTCACTTTAATATTTTTCTTTTAGTAATTTAAATGTCATTTCTCAGAAACAAATAGCCAGAACAAAAGGAAAGTATTGCATAGTTGGATGGTGTTTAAAGGCATGCAGATAAACAAAGTCCATTGTAATTACGCCAGGGGCATAATTTTGACTGTTCTGCTCTGCCTTCTATAATTAGTCTTGGAAGCAAATACTGTTATATTCAGCCATGAAATGAAGTGCAAGAGCTGAGTTTATTAGAGATTAATAAAGTCTCCATGAACATTCCTAAAAAGCTACTGAACCTTTAAGTGTAGATTATAGGTCAGAACACATTGCCAGTACTTCCTCAGAGGGCAAGAAATTGAGTATATCTATTAACTACAAAGAAAGTGAATAGAGGGCTTTCGAATGTTAATGGAAGATTTTAAAAAATTACACCACAGAAAAAGATGTGTGGTATTTTTATTACAACATTTAAATGTATTTTTAACAGCCTTATAACTGAGATGTTTTAAGAAAAAAATCCACAGCTCTTATTACTGAAATTCATTACAGCAATATGTGCATGTTTAAGTAGTATTGCTCATTTATAAAGACATTTTAATGTAATTTTCTGAAAAATTCTAAACTATATTACTAAACTATATAAAACCCTTACATTTGAAATGATGAGACTTTCCCTCCAGCCACCTTCTAAAGGGAATTGTCAGTTAGTGATAAAAAGTTTTTACTTTTCCTTTCATAAATGAATAAAAAAAGTGATAATGCTATTGTGTAAGCTTCTCAGAATATACATTACTGCAAGTCTTGATCACTGCATCATAAAGAGCAAAATCAAATGAAAATGGATACCTAGAAGGAAAAGATAATTTAACAACATGCTTGCTTCTTCATGAGCTTCATAAGGTGCACTGTTATAGGTGCACCTTAAAACTCCCTCTTCTACTTCTGCTTCACTCTTTTAATTATTCCCATAGTCATTTTCTCCCTGTTGACACAGCTTACTTCCAGCCAATTGCCTAAAGTTTTCAAAAGATCACAAGGAAATTGCCCTGTACTTTTCGAACGGATTATCCAAAAAGCAGTCTTTCAACCAAAAGTTAATCCTTTCCTACTCCGTATTATACACAGTAAGCATGGAAACACTAAGAAACATACATGTTGGAAAACTGACATGAGGCAGACCTTGTTGCATTAAGAGGCAAAGTAGTTTTGGCAGGAAATAAACCCCCTTGCGTTCTAACACTCCTCACTGAGGTGGGAGGCTAGGTGCAGCTAGGTTTAAATTCTGAGTGATGCCCAATTCACCACTATCAGTCCAGTTGCGTTTAATATATTAAACTGTTACGATTCTGGATACACTAATAGTGGACTGCACCTTCAGTCTAGTCACGCTCACGAACTAGCACTCTCGAGTCTTTGGTCGCGTTCGGTGAGAAACCAAAATGACTAGCTACTTAAAACAGTGCAGTTTATTTAAGCAACAGATATATAGGTTCTTATGATTGCCGGTGATAAACACACTGTCTGCAAAGCACGTGCAAATAAAAGTATTGTTAATTATACAAAATGCATGACAAAGTTATAAACAATACAGCCTGGCTGTAAATGTAGGAAAGAGACTCTCTAGAGAGATTTCTGTTTCCCAAGGAAGTACTCGGTATACTCTAAGTCTTACCCAAAGGCGTCCCTATGAGGGGGAAGAAAGGCTCAGCCCATCGACTGGTCGCGGAAGTCAAAGGCAGTCTGTGATGAAGACCTCCTTGATTTGTTCACGATGATGTCTTCCCCAACATCCCCCCTTTCTTGAGCTATTTTTATACTAATTTTTACCTTCAAGGTGGAGTTTGAGTGACTTCAGTCATAAATACCTTTATTATGATTGGTGTAAAATTCTCTCGCTTCACGTTTAAAGGTATTGTTTACGAAAAATTCAGGATGCAGACTCAAGGAGGAGCGGTTGCACCTTGGAGGTGGGTAGCCTTTGGGATGGAGGTGTGTTTTGGTATTATAATGACATTATAATGAGGAAAGTTTGCACAAAGGACAGCATTTCGTCAAAATTCGACAGACTGTTTGCTCAGGGTAGTAAGTATGCACCTTATCAGTTCCATAGTACCATCTTGTTCCCATATCTGCTATATTATCACAGGGCGTGGCCATGGAATTTCCATCCCACTCCCCTCCCGTGTTGCTTTGCAAGCAATATTGTACAGGGAATGGCAGATGTATTGAGTTCTTTGCATACCAGCTGCGGCTGTATTCTACCCTAGAAGTTTTTTGATTTTATACCTTTCCTTAATGAGCAATGCTGTATTTTTGATCATTTTGGTAATTATTCCACAGACCTCATGGACAAAATCTAATACTTGACCTCCCATTCTCTTGCACTGTTATCTAAATTAACTTTGTGATCTTCTGCTGATCGCCCAGCTCAAATGGTAACTAACCTGATTTGTCAACTCTGATACTGTTTATGTTGCAAAACTGTTAAGTCACTGTTGCTCTGAATAAAAGAAAAAGGACCTACAAACAAATAAACAACAAAAAAAAATAATTGGAATAAAACTGAGAACTTACAATAAGATGGCTAGCCAAAATAAGTGTACTTCTTTACCCTAACAAAGCAGATGTTAATGTCCTTTTTTTGAGATGTTTCTGATTTATTTGAGACTTCAATTTTGTCAAGAAAAAAGAAGAATAATTTCAAGGATAGAAATTATAGAATACCAAATGGAACTAAACTGTCCATGAAAAATTGTGGAAGATGTTTCTAGGTTCTCAAATAAGAAATTTCTGAAAAGACAAATTGGGGATTGAGGCAGGGTGGAAGAAGAGATTGAATTCTGTTCTGAGGGAAACATACATCGATGAGAACATTTTCATAATGAGATTGAAAACATTCTATATAAGTTTATGATTTCAGAGTATGAATATCATTGTTATGTCCAAGGAGCTCATTTAAATCGGTGTTTGGTTATGGTTTCATTCAATACATTATATATATATTCTTATATATATACATACATGCACATTCACTGATTGCAAATGCAGAGACCAATAAATATTGGGTTTTCTTTACTTGTGCTTTGCCACTCTTTTAATTGTTGGAAGCTGGACATGACTGGAGACGTATATTGGATGGAAATTCCCTCATGTTTCCTCTTGATTTAGGTTATGTCTGCACAGCTAAATCTATTCAGACTTGGGTTTTCTCCTTGGTTCATAGAGTAAGTATAGCAAGGTACTTTCCTTCTACGTTGCTCAAGACTATTCTTCCTTCTAAAGGAGAGAGTCACATCAATGCAGCATGGCATTTGACTCATGTCTCTTGTAGGATGAAGAGTTTACTCACACTTGCATCTCTTTAACATGATGTTTTCCAAAGTCAAGGTGAACTGAAAGTTTAGATTTCTGGATGTGGAGGGCTACCATCAAAGAAATCGCCAACTGACACAGAATTAAAGACACTGATTTACATGTTATTACAGAATTACTGTTATTCTGTAATAACAGTCTCACTATTAAGTACAATACTTTTTAATACAGTAATATTTATCCATTTCTGTAATTTACCCATGCCTGTGCAGTTTTTCCTGATAAAGTGAAGTCAGCATGGATGAATGACTGTGTGTACCATAATAAACAGATCTCATTTTGAAAGATTCAGCTTCTACTATTTGTAAATTGTTTTTGTTCTGCTCGGATACATGTGTACTTCAAAATGTGAAATCAATTCTAGAATGAAAAAACCTTGCTGAAGTGAAAAAGAAACACTCTCCCCAACCTTCCCACCCCCTACTCCTATTTGACAGTTTTGAAGAGAAGATGGTAACAAAAAACTAGAATAAGCAGTGTAGATTAATCTTTAGTATGGAGGAATGCTTTTTCTTGTTGTTTAAACAACTACAACTTTAATTTACCACACTGTTATCAGCATTTAGCTTTGATCATCCTAAAGTCACTGGATGTGCATCTATCTTATTTCTAAGGGCTTCTACTAAAAATAAGATTAAGACCAGACTCTCAGAGGCACATAAATCAGTGTAACAGCTCAGTTGACTCCAGTGGAAGTCACTACCTAAAGTCACTTCAACAACACAGACATTCTGCAAGATACCAGTTCTTTAAGACCGAAACTGTGAAATAACACACATCAGATGTATTCTTCTATGAACTTGCAGTGTTAAGTCATCAGTACTTTTTCCAATAGTGACTTTGTGTATGATGCGAAAGGGTCACAACTATACATAACCTGAGGACCATGACAACCAAAACAGAGTGGGCAAAACACTGCAATTTCTTGATGGTGTCTCTTCAAAAATCTCAAAGCGTGTTACATTCCCTTCTATATACATAATTCTGCCTTTAACACATGCTTTAAAATTATGGTATGCCTTTATACCATCTCATATAATTTGTCAGATATTACATTTTATAGGGAAACAGTAAATTATAGATCTTTTCCCAAAGGACCAATATTTTTTTTTCTTTGTGTGTATATATATGTGTATTTCTGCATTAATTTCTGCCAATCAATTTGGAGTAACTGGGGGAATTTAACCCACCTACTCCACAGAGGACTAGATTCCTACATCTCTGGAGAGATACAGAAGTCGATGTCCTAGCTGGCTATGGTTTTTTTTGTGGTTGTTTTTTTGTTGGTGGTGGTGGTTTGGGTTTTTTTAATTTGCTTTTTCTATTTGAAAGGATCTTTAAGAGTGGCAGGATTTTTTAGTGTGATTTTTGGGGTTTGGGTTTTTTTTTAAATTTTCTCCTGTGTTGACTGCTATTATATTAATTTTTTACTACAGTAGAACTCTATGTTCAGGCAGGCATGAAGTTTCAGCAATATAATTCCCATTTATTAAAAAAGTGAAACTTAATCTGGAGATGCTGGATACTTATCTGAGTCATTGTGGGGTAAATCCAAACTTACTTCAATGTACAATGAGCAGTACTGCATTGCGGAACATGCAACACGCAAATTCAACAAGTGTCGGTTATGTATTGGCATAGTTGGATTAAAGTTTCTCGATACGACCATTTAAACTGAGACAGGCAATTGGGTGATTCACAAGAGAGTATAATCGTTTGAGTACCACTTATTCAGACATCAAGCAAAATAATTACTGAATATAACCAAAGACTGTATTTAGTTGTCAGGAGGAATTCACTTGCATTATTACTTATCTTTGAGCTTGAGAACTTGGTTCAAGTTTAATTTTGTGTGTTCCATGATGCTCTTCCTTTCCCTTTTTGGTGAGATTAGAAATAACTGCCATCTAGATAACAAAAATATACAGAAGACTGTTTTCAAAATAAGGTCTATTATTAGCCAGGTAGCTTCAAATTAAAAATCCATCATAACTGCAAAGTGTATTGTCTATAGTTCATTGTAGCTGCCAAACTATGCTTAGATGTCTATGTACAGTCAAAAAATACACCCTTAAAGATATTGACCTGCATCAATTTACGTTCAGTAATTCAGATCCTAAAAATGCATAGATAATTGCATTATTATTAATCCCTAAATCAAAAATATACATAAACATTGTACATCCTCCACAGAAGAAGCTAACAATAAAACAGAATTTGGGTCAGTTGTAATTTCCATTCAGCACTTTACTAATTATTAGACTTTTCAGCATCTTCTTACATGATTCATATCTGAAATAATGAAAAAGGTGAAGTAAAAGATGTAATGCAGAAAAGTATACATATCTACCTGGCAGTGTAAGGTAAATTCCTGAAATAAAGTAGTAGAACGTGTGACAGTCGAGTCTATCCTGTATATTTTACTCAGTTTTAACCTACACATGTGTGTGAAGATATGTGTATATATGCATGTATATATATAAAAGGTAGATATACATAACAAATCATCAGAAGAACATGAACATTCTGAATCCAGTAATTACGCCATGCAGTATTTTCTTCAATGAGTATTCCATTCAAGTCAATGGCGTAACTCTCTGGAGTTCACATTGTACCTTTCTTTGAATAAGGACCAATATACAGGGATTAATCAAAATTTTGATAGGCCCCAGGTGTTTGGTCCCTTTCCTTCTGTTTCCAAAGGTAAATCTGTTTTTATGCCACTATATTTTCTGAAAGGTCTATTTTTATTTTTACAGTCAAAACTGAAAGTCTCTCCGAGAAACTACTGTCAGTATCTTCAGTCAGAAACACTGTAGGTGACAATCTATTTCCTTACATCAAACAAGTATATCACTGAATAAATTGCATGATCTTGTGGAGTCACCTGATAAGACAAGGAAATGAAAGTCTTGGAATTTATATTTCATGAGAGAATTAATTGTTTGAAGTAAGATATGTATAAAAATAGTAGAAAAGAATAACTAATTGTTGAAAAGAGGAAACTAACAATTTTTGAAATTCAGATGTAGCTATTTAAAATAAAAGAATGAAAAAATATATTATGGCTATACAAGCATGATATAAACCGAGTTATGAGGTGTAGAAAAAAAGAAAAGAGAAATCCAATAGAAAGATACTGCCAACGTGCAGAAAGTGGAATCTCTCATTGCATTAATAATAGTAAACAAATATTTGACCAAAATAACTCTAATTTAAATTTGGAACTAGAAAAGCTTCTCCTAAAGACATTCCTATTTCTGTATCACAGAATGGAAAAATTGTTCATAAACAGTTCATCTTTGTCAAAAGATCAGTTCCAAAATGCCACTGATGTCGATTTCTCATGACCCTTCTGCTTCATAAACACTGAGTGAATAAATTAAATTGCCTAAAGGCAACATTAACTTTTGCACCTGACTTTTCAGAGAATGTTCTTTTATTTTCTGTTTTCTTTTTTCTGTTTGTTTATTTGTCTTGAAGTGCCAGTCCTTAATCACCTGTGGTTAGACTTCATCTTTTTACTTCTGATGGTGCTCTTCTTAGCTATCTACTGACATGCTGATGCAGCCAGCATTCAAGTAACAACTGTACGCTGAATTAATCCCAAGGATTCCAAATAGGGGAAGTTCATATTTCAGTCAAGGTAGTTTGCAATAGAAAAATAAAAATAATAATAATTTTTAAAAGTGTCTATGCAAGGCATGATTTTCTAATTAGTCATATATTTATGAAATATTTTAAAGTAAATTGAAACATATACAATATGTATACACATTTTATATAAATATCTGTTTGTATTTATGCAACATGTATTTCATGAACACAACATAGATACATATATGTGCTATGACACTGCTTACATTTAGATTTTCCTGCCTCACAACTGAGTACTTGGTATTGTAATTTATTTAATTTCCATCTGTGGAAAACATAGGTTTTCTTTTTCTCTTCTTTTTTGCAATCAGTATTTGTTCTCAAACTCTAGGAAGTCAACAGCAATTTTATTGACTTTACACCCAATTGTTTACAGAATTGTATTTTCTGTAGTTGTATAAGTGTATATCCTATTACATAAGTGTATAGCTATAAGTGTATACAGCCTGTTTCATTTCTGAAGACAACATTTTTTCTTTAAGAAAATTGATTTCTTCGTGGCTAGGTTGAAAGACATTCTAAAACATAAGGAAATTTATTGTTTATTTTAAAATACCTTTCATGTTGAAATCAAAAGTTTAAAAAGGCATATACAAATACAGGCACATAATTATTTCATTTAAAAGAAACATACCATTTTTCATTCCAAATTAAAAAAAAACAAAAAAAAACCAAAAAAACCCAAGAAAACCCATGACACAACTATTGCTTTTATTTCTAAGGCTTGAGGATGTTTTCAGTTCTGTTATAAATTCAAAACACAGAATGGATTCTTTTCATGTTACTTGACTCAAAAGCAAATTTGTTAGGAAAATGAGAATTTCATTCTGTTGCTTTTTTTTCTTGAAGTGGGAGCTTTTTAAGTTTTTACTGTTTCTGCAAGGGGAATAATGCAGCTTTGGAATTTCCTACAAAATAGAAAAACAAACAAACAAACAAATAAACAAACCTAAATGATTCTATGATTCTGTGTTTTACTGAAGAATTAAAATTTGTACTTGGAATGACTCAACAGCTCAATGCTGTCAGAAGAAGTAGAACAGTTTTTTTTTTTCTTCTGTTGGATTACTGAATTATATCAACTGTCATGGAAGAATTTAGGAGTGATAAAACCTCAAGGACTGAACACCACCATGCAGTGACATAAATTTTAGATCTTATTACTAAGCCGGATAGGTATAGCAGGGTAAATAACAGTTTGTGCTTTGAAATCCAGTCCCACAGTGTGCACAGACTACACATTCACACTAAAGAAGGTCCCTGCTGCCCCATTCCAGCTGTGAGCAGCACTGGGGATGCAGGGGAAGAGGATACTCACTCTAACCAGTCACTGTGCCTGAGCCCCAGCTGGCAAACTGGTTTCCATGCATAACAAACCCACCTCAGAGTCTGCATGCTGTTGGATTTCTGTGGACTTGCTCCCTCCTATTGCTTTCTCACTTAAGTGGTCATGGTTGGCCGAAGATGTCAATGGCCTTACTGGTCACAACACCCAGGTCAATCTTTTTGTTTTTCTCCACATCTAAAGTCAAATAGCTGTTATTTCCCGATTGCTAGTGGCTTCTGGCTCTACTCTCCACCTCCACCAATCCCAAATATGTAACTAAGATGTAAAACTGTAATAGTTCCTTCTCTCTTTCCTCCCTGTGCATATCCAGATGCAACTCAGATCTCCTAGGCATGACTCCCCATAACAATTTTCTATGCTTTGCCAGTCTATACCAGAACCATCTAATGAGATAAAGGTAGGCAGATGTAGTCAAAGTCTCAATTATCTGAGTAGTGCCTTCATATACGTGTCACCCTGCGACATCAAGTCAGTACAGGATGTCAAAAACAATTGTAACTAACCTGGCAGACACAAGAGAATTCAACCAGGTGTGGAGAACAGAGGAAATGGGCTGCCAGTTTTTGATGATGATTAATACACTGGTTCTAGACGAAATGTATAACTTCACCCTAGAAAAACCTGATTTGAAGAATCTGCTAGTTACCTCCACTTCCCAGCTAGAGATTGCAGCGTGACGACTAACGCCTTTAAGTCAGCCAGTACTCTGCTCACCTGGTAGTTATTTGATGCTCAGAAGCTTGCAAGAATTATAATAGGAGGGAATTATTAAATTTAATAAATTATAAAGGTTCACAGTGGTTTCAAACGAAGCATCAATTTACCTTTTGAATGCAGGGAGGTGAAGTTGCAAAATGCAATTCTGATACTTAAAAAACAGTGATTTAACTCAGAGGATCACTTATACAATATATTTAATCTGTAGCAGGTATACTCTCCCCCTGACAACTTTCATTGTTGTTTGTTTCGTTGTTGATTACAAGTTCCTTCCCACACCTATTTTTTCACTACTGTTAACAAGAGAGACTCACAGATTAATCAATGCACTTTCCATTCTTCTAACAGGTATCTAATAAAAATGATTTGCTTTTACACAACTCCGAATTTTCATAGGGAAGGAAAATAAAAACAAAATCTCAGACACTTTTAAATAAAAGACATTTTTCCTTAAAAGTATACTACTTTGATACAACATAACAATAATATAGGTACCTAGTTGAACTAGTATCATATTTATTTATTTATTTATTCCTCAGTGGTAAAAATTCACTGTTTGCTCTATGCCTGATTGGAGGCTGGAGAGATACCACCTCAATACTTCTGCATTGGTGAATGAAAGTTACTGGACTTTCTATTTTATACCTTTCTCACAATAATTATGCCTCTGGACATACCTGGAGATGCATCATACTCATTAAATAAGAAATTCTAATAAATATGCACCTGCACCACTACATGCAAGCCTTCAGCCAAATAAGATGCTATTCACAGTCATTAATTAAATAGCAGAATTTCTGTATTTGGGACAAAAAATCTGTGCCAGAACATCTGTTCACTTGTCTTGAAATGCATGATTTGTATTTTCTAATACAGATTCTAGTATAATAATGTGAGAAATTGATTGTACATCAAGGAAACATGCTGTGTTGGACTAGCTCTTTGGCCATGTTGGAACAGCTAGTAAAAGGTTTTATAATATTCCACAAATATTCCACAGTGTAAGAATTTGAGTGAAGCCTGGTTTAAAGCCAGGAAAATATATGGAGCAGGAGGTCGTTCTTTAGTGAAAGAAGAGAAAGGAATTGTAAAAACTAAATGTTATTTTAATGGCTGCTTTTCAACTAGCAACCTTCTGGTTTTGAAATTCTGACAAAGGAATTGGTGCATATCTCAAAATGAAATTGCAATAAGCTTTCTGAGTTCTTCATCCTCTGCTCAGGGCATATAGTAGAGGAGCATGAAAGATCAGCAGAAGTTTTTATTACACTGGTTCTCCCTCCTGGGGAACAAAAAACATTAGTATCAATGAGAGCCATGGTAATGTAATACTTCATTTCTTCAGCATTATATCCAGTAAACTCTCAGTTAAACTCTGAACTTCTACTAGGTTTTCAAGCTACCCTTCCTGTATACCCTTTCATGAGAGCACGAAAAATTAAAAAAGTCGTGTTTCAATTTAATTCTCAGGACATGTATTTTTTCTTCAGTGAGAATTCTTTTTTCTTCTCCGTGAAATATCTTCGCACTGTTCAGTTCAACCTTGGTGTTGGTCCACTACTCAGAAATAGTTACAATGTTCCATATAAAAATTGTTCTCAAGCATAGATTTATTTTAGCTTTTCTTAACAGAATTCCGTAACCTAGGAATATTTTATTTATGTTTAATTACATGAGGCAGTACAGAGTCCTCACAAGACAATTTAGCTGCTCAAGATGAAGGAATTCTTCTGCATATTCATTATTACTTAAATTAACTGTTTGGTTTTCTAATTGAATGAGTCTTTGCAATTACTAAGAACTCATCTATGATAAGCCTTCTTGGCTTCCAACGAAGTCAGTACTTTGATCCTGAAATCCTGTCTGCACCAGCAAAGTGTAAGTTAATGAAATCTCTACAGTGTCTTCAATGGATTCTGTATCAGTGCACAAGGAAGTAAACACAATTATATCATGCCTAATGTCCTATGAGAAATTATTAAAAAATATTATCTTAATATATTGAATATTCTTGAATATTCTCTTGAATACATTCTGGACAAAAACTACCAAAATATAAATTACCACCTTCATTTTATATATAAAGGAGAGTGACAAAGTGGAATTTCAGACAGATATCACAATAGACAGAGAAATGAAAACAGAGAAAATGAAACAGGAAATTAAAATTAATGAGGTAACAGTTTTCACTTGTTCAAATACATTTTTACTTCTTATTTCAAAAGGGAGTGTGTAGGATAAAAAGCCCTCCAGGGTTATACAACAGTGCAACACGGAAGCCTGCTCTTGGCTTCTCTAAGTCCAGCCTAAAGATGTGTGCACACACTCACATACACACACCAACAAGATGTACCACTCGTTAAAATGAAATTTCCCTAGAGGTTTGTCTGTGCAAGAGAAATCTTTTGCCTTAGTGCAGTACCAGTCCATCATTTCCCATCATAATGAGCTATTTTACTTTGTATCCTGTTGTTGAAGCATTTTTATGAGAATCTTTGCTCTTCCATATGGATAAGTATTTTATGATTTTCATTCTTCATTGGCTTAAAGGTCATTATCAATTCTAGTTATTTTGCCCATAGCTCTTTTTTGTTTTCATGCAACTTTCCAGCCCTTCACTGACCTTTGAAAAACTTATGAAAGTTACGGTAATTTTTATCTGAATTCGTAGGCTTTGAAGCATAACAGTCTTCCATCACATACTCGTAACTTAGCCTTTAGGAACTGTGAATCAAACATATTCCTGTTTAAAACAAGTTTAATGCAGAAATGCAATTATTAAAGAAATGTGAACTAATTTAAACCTAGTTTGAGGCATTAACCTTCCCATTCATTCAGCCACTTTTACTGGATAAGTGCTGACTTAATTTTTTGTTGCCTGTCAGTAGAAAAGTATCCCATCAATATGCAATATCTTGAAGAAAAGAATTGATGTACTGTGCTGGTGGGCAGAAACAATAGAGATTGCTCTTTCTGAATTCAAATTATTGAGCAGTTTCTGTGTTATGCTGCCCATTAACTTAAATGAGAACATTTTTTAATGCGAAGTACATAACAATATCAGCTTCAGCATTCTCAGTATATGATTTTGCTTTTTTTTTATTATTTTTTCATATCGTTATATCTGAGTATTTCTAATAACAGACACTACATGTGTTAAGATTGTGTCATTTTAACATTCCATTATGTTGGCAGGTCAGCATTTAGCTGCTGTAATATAGTAGCAAGGGTGTAACCCAGAGTGATTTACAACTGTCTTTTGTTTATGTATCAGAAGGAAAGTCAAAGCACACAGCTGATGAGTTAATAGTTTATGAATACCTCAGACAATTTTTATAAAAAAAAAGCCAAAAAGCACAACCTCCTTTTTCTTCTTTCACCTCCTAAATCATGGTTCACAAGACTTTTATACATCACAGAGCAGATTCTACCCTTGTTTACTTACTAAAAATGTGAAGTAAATATATTGGCTTGAATTGGGTTTTTAGGTTTTTTGGGTTTTGTTTTTTTTTAACTAGGATTTTTAATCATGGAATGTACAGTGATTTGGGGTTCTCTTTCATCTCCTCTATCTCTCTAATGTTAAATGCAAAGCTCTTTTGGGAAATCCAGCTGATCTACACAAGATTATTTCAAGTAACAACAAAAATACCATATGTCACTTTCTGCTGTGCTGACAAAAGCAAGTTCTAGTCAGAAAGGCAAGGACCTTAAATGAACGAAAAGCCAGCTACATGATCAAAGGGTTAGTGCAGTTAAATTAATTTTACTCATTTCTAATACAGTGCAATATAGCACAAATCTACTTTTCACGTCCAGCAAATGGGTATACAGCCCCTGCCACCACAATCCTGGGTGAAAAAGTTTTTTGCTATAGCAATTTCATGTATTCCTGCGACTAGGTGGGACTACAGAAAAAAAAAAAAAAAGCCAAAAAAAAGCCATTTTGTGTAGAATATTTTCTTTCACCCAGAAGGATTTCCAAAATTTCCAACTCGGCAAATATTACACGATCCCCATTAATACAATCCCCTTTTACTCTTACCTCTTCAAGTAGAGCTTTTGAGCAGCTATCACAAGGGGACTGCGAAATTGTCAAATATAAGATGAAACAGGTCACAGTCATGCTTTTATAAAGGTGCTGACAATGTTTTTGACCTTCGTGTATTGACTTAGTTTATTTTCACCACTATTCAGAGCTTTTGTTGTCAACAATTGTCAATGATATATCAGTTCATATTGCATTTTGGGGAAGTAGGCAAGTTTATTCCAATGGATTACCAAAGGAAAAAAAAAGAATACTCATAATTCAGTTTTTAAATAATACCAATACAAAAAAAAAATGGTCCTCAAATATCCTTGTGGCTTAGAGTGCATTACTAATTGCATAAGCATTTTATTATGTATTAATGAGCAATAAAATACTTGACATACTTTGGCAGGTTCTATTTTAAAGAAAAATTATGAAGATAAATACTTAAGTATTATTTACAATATGAAGTAGAGAGATTTGTAGTCATACACATTGCTACAGGACCAGGAAAAATATGTTTTCATTGTCATTTGCATAAATATGTAGCCACTGCCTCAAGAAAACCTTAAAGAGAACACATACAGTATTCATATTTTTACTTAAAATAACATTAAAAATTAATGCATCCTCATTATGTTGGCTCATTAATATTTTCAATTTATTCATACTGTATTCTCTGTCTTATTTTTAGCTTACATTTTATTATTTAATAATTTCATACCAAGCCTGAAGTTTCCTTTTCACCAATCTAATACCCAATGCAGTTGATGAGTAGATGAGTTTTAAAATACTCTTAATCAAACATGCCTCTCTCCTGTTCTCCAGGCAGAGGGATACATTAAAATCTATAAATCCTTAACGTACTGAAATTGGATGTGTAACTGGGATTAATTCTAGATATACTTCAACAAAATATAAGAAATTTTACCATTCATCAGATATAAGTGAGCATATCATAGATATACAGTTTGTTTAAATCAGCTGGTGAATGATGTGGCTCATTCCCTGGAGCTGTGACATTTTATGCCAGTTAGGTAAAACAATCTAAAACCAATGAGTCTGCGTAAGCAGTTCTGGCATTTAGCTGACCTGGAATATACGAAGTAAGCAAACAGGAACTGAGATTTGTGTCTGAACCTAAGGTTTCTTTAAAAAGTGAAAACAACCCATAGTTGTTTAGTTGTTTAACCCATAGCCTTATTTTAGTGAAGTTTCTGTTGACAATATTCAATTTAAACTGTCTAAAGGGAAAAAATAAGGAAAATACAAATAAAAATATTGCAAAGTATTTGTCCAAAATTACTTCAAACAATATCTCTATGTTCATTTTTAATTGCATGGCAATTCAGGCTTTCAATACACTTTAGAATGGGCAATTACTTAATTCAAGGCCAATATGAATAATTCCATTTCACTTCATTGATTAAATATGTCCTAAATTGTGCTTCAAGGTTTCATCTGTCATCAAACTTCCATGCAAGATTCTCTACAAAAGAAGATGAATCTGTATAGATGTTCTCTGACTTGTTCTCTGATTTTAAGATGCATTTGGAAGCCATGCAGGAGAATTTGATGCATTGCAAATTCAGAATCATACAGATTCAAACACTATATTTTATGTTATAAAACCTCAGTTGTCTCAGGTAGTTTAGACTAAGATATGCTCTCCAAATAGAGTTTCAAGTAAGTATACTTTTTTAATGTACCATTTATAGAAAGCTATACAAGGAAATTCTGATGTACGCTGCGTGATTTAACTCAAAGAAGAATATTTAATGCACATTTAGTGATCCCTTATTATCTAGCCCAGCCTCAGAAACACTACAATATTTAACCATCATATAATTAGCACCACGCAAATAGCCACAGAGAAATTGCTTTGGACCTGAGAGCTGAATATTCTTGGCTTTGGCTGTTCACTTGTGGGTAGTTAAAATACCTTACTGTCTGGGATTGACAGAGTCTCAGGCCTGTTCCTTTTGTTAAGAGTTATACCTTATATATCATTCACAAGATGTACTAAGACATGTTCCTGTAACCATGCATATTAATGTCCTTTGTGCGGCAATATATATTTTAAACATACTTTAAAGGAACACTGATATTAAAGTACATCCATTATTTGATACCTTTTAAAATGCATTGCTACTACTGTTTTGGTCTCCGGGACTAATTAAATTTTCACTGTATAGCAGTTCTCCTGCATCAGTGAAAGCATACCTCCCTTTGCTAGCTATATGCTAGCTCTTATTAGTTGTTATGTCATGCCAGCATTTCTTCCTTCTTTAGTTTCCTTTTTTGCCTGCAGCATTGATTTTCATAGGTATGGTCTCCTGGATTTTCTGGTTTCGTTTGATTTATTCTCACTGATTAATTTCCAGCTGTTTCCATATTTCATATGTCATTGATATTTTTGATAGCTGCCTTCAGAGCTTATTTTTTATTCTTTTTCTTACTGGTCTCTCTCTCCTAGATATTGGTATGCTTTTTTTCCCCTTCCTTTTGCAAGAGTTTTAAACTTTTTAATGCCAGATTTAGAGAACATTAGAAATATAGGTATTTTTAAAATTACCTTTAGAACTTAGTTAAAACATAGAAAAAAGTGCAAGAATTTTGTTTCTTTTCTTCCAGATCTCAACAACTCTACTTTTTTGAAAACAGCCATCTCAGTCTATATCTGATAATTTTTATCTAATCGCTTTTAAATTTCATAAAGAGAGTTTTTCGTATAGATTTCATGTAAATTCTATAGTTCTGTTTTTAACTGACTGTCTTTCTCTTAAATTCATACCATAACAATGCAGAGAATTGAAATTGATGCTACAGTGAAATGGACTGTGGTGTCTTCCTAAGAAAGATAATTTTAAAATTGAATTAATGTTTTAATGTTTTTATACAAGCACCTGATTCTCTGAAAATCAAAATAAAGTCATTGCTATGAAATAAATTTTCTTGACTTTCTGCAAGAACTGAGCTGCTTAGCCCTTATATTTTAGAAACTGGGCTGCAATCTTCAACCATTGTTAAGTCCAAAGCTACTCTATTGCCATAGAAATAAACCAAACCAAACCAAACCAAAACACTACCACCACCACCACCACCACCACAAATTTTCAGTAGTTTTAAAATATTACTTCTTCTGCCTGCTCTGAAACAGTCAGATGGCCCAGCGCTTGAAATCCTACTAGCTGCTAGGAGTTACAACATCTCGTATATATGTTACTTTTACATGTGTTTACTTTTTACAGTGAACAAAAACAAAGCTTACTTTTCTTAATCTACTATAAATTCTGGGCTACTGATGAAAAGTTATATGGAGTGAAATAAGGCAAAAAGAGGCCTGAAAATTTGAAGGCAGAGAGAAAAATAAGTTACGAAATTTACGAAAATTAAGAGAGAAAAAAAAGACACAATAGTGGTTTCATAGTCTGCAAAAATCCGAGTTTTAAAAACCCACCTACAATTATATACATAGAGAGGGGAAAAAAAAGAGAAAAACAGGACTGCTGTCAGAAGACCTCTACAAATAGGATGGTCCTTCCAATGTTTGAATCCTTCTTTTTCTGCCTTTATATTTCAGTGCTAAGACACAAATCAGGTTCCAATAGCCTAACAAGCCCCTATACCCAAACTGAGACAAATATTTAGGTTGACGCTTCACAAAATCTCTGAACAGGAATCACTTTTTGCTGTCACTGAAAGGCACAGTTCTGTGTCCTCCACTTTCATAGAGTGCACCAGGTCTGCTGCTAAGCTGATCATTTTTTGAGTTGTTTCAGTCCCATAAACTACCAGAAAGCTAGTTTAACAGTAATTGGTTTATTTTGGAATTGTTTAGCTAGGTCGTTCTTTACTGCAGGTCCGATAAGCACAACCATCTGATTGGGGAAGCCAATGGCAGAAGAGAGGGAAGGGTAGTTTTGAGCCATTATATTGTTTTAGCCATCTCAGAGATGCTTGTATTTCTACTGTTCCCTTGTTCTATGGAAGTAACAACAGCTTCAACTCAAGTGATGATGCAAAAGCTTATTGTGTATGGATGTCAAAGACTGAGTCACGAGGAGCATGTTTTCCAATCTGCGACCTCCCCAGCTATGTCACTATGTCAAACAGTGTGGCACTGCCTTTTACCTTGCTGTCACCTCCACCAGTTCCTTGCTGTGTGAGGGCTAGCAGTACCTACTTCTTAAATAGTGATAATCATGCTACTTAAAGCACTTAAATGAATTTTTTATGTCTGATAATCATTAAAGGGGACAGTATAAGAAGAATGTACTAAAAGTATATTGGCAGATATAAGTGTAATAGGCCAATAGAAAGAAAAGATAAAAAATGAATTTTTTATCAGGTCTAAGGTTTTGACTGTGTCTCTACAATGTGAAATCGTAAAAAGGGAGAAAAGCCCCTCCCCAACACTGCAATGGGAGAATGTTCAGGCAATTTAAGCAATATCGTTCAATTACTCAGGTTTTGAATACAGGGTGAATCAAGAAATCAATGTGAGTTTGGAATGAATACAACTCTGCACAAAATATGAATGAACAGGATACTTCAGATGCTTGAAATAAGATTAGATGAGTGAGACTTGCCAAACTGTGATTCTACAGGCTTTTTTTCAAGGCAGTGCTAGCTTAAGTGACTTTTGCACCAGGCTTTCTATCTCACCTATCTATTGCCTTTGCTTCTGCATCATCATGGCTATTCAAGATACTGTTCAGTAAATATGATCAGAAAACTCATAATGCTGAAAAATACCCCCTAATTTCTGCTTTTGGATCACTTTTGAACTAAATATGATGTGCTGGGACAACAAAATGCTGTTGTATAATCCAGTGAAACGAACACTGTTTTTAAAGTATAATACCCTCATCTCATAGAGAAACTTGAAGACCTCACTGGACTGGGATCTTGGTTTGGTTCTTCCAGTATTACTCCAAGCCAAATACAACCATACGAACAAGTTCCTTTCTTCTGTAGAATTCACTTGCATTTATGGAGGTTTTTTTCATCAGTAGTGAAATACTTCATTTATCTTCAGGTCTCTAGAAATTACGTATGTGTGTTCCCATAGGAACAACAATTCTTCACCTGAAGAAAAAATTACGGTGCTTGTGAAACCTTAATCCTCCCATTCTCAAATGTACTAGGTCTTTATTTGCATAACAGTGTTATCTACCAGTTTTCCAGCAACTAAATGACTATTCATTATGTTTTATTATTTTTCTGTAGATAACTACTATCAGAATTGATGTCACCCAAAAGTAAATTAATCTGAGGAAGTCATATCTTTGTGTTAAACCATTTGAAGTTCCTAATTCACTCAGATTATGTCTTTTGCTAGTTTATGTTACAAAGGGACATTATAGCTAGCAAAGGCCTATTAGATAAAGTACTTGTTTCAGTCTTAGAGTAGTCCTTAAATCTATCCCAACTTCTAATGGATGCAAACCAGAAAATAATTAGATTTTTTTTTTTAAATAAGGAAAATTAGATATTCTGTGGCTTAATATTTGATGAGTCAATACCTTTCACTTACATCTTGACCAATTAAATCCTAGTGTCAACATAGATTCTAGTACCTAAAATTAAAAGCTGATAAGGCTCAAAGCATGTGAAGTGGAGCTCCTATTACAGGGGCCTAGCCTCACAAACATTTTTAAAATTGATGATTGTTGTCACTTTTGGAGCTTTGTTACTATATTCACAAATTTGTAAGTGAATTTCTGCCTAGATAACACCTCACAGACAAAGAAATGCTGATTCAATCCCATATAAGTAATAAGGAAAAAATTACCAGGAAAAAAGTGGGTTGAAAAAGTTTGCATTAGAAACTTCTTAAGAGAGAAGGGGATGCGTATAAGTCGGTTCGTTCTTACACTTGTGCCCTGGACAATGAGACATCTCTTACAATTTTTGTATCTTTCAATTACATTCAAAGGACAGTTCAGGTCAGAAGGGACCTCATGAGGTTTCCAGTCCAACCTTCTGATGACAGCAGGGCCACTTCTCAGGTCAGACCTTGCTTAGACGGTTGCTCAGGGTGATGTCCATCTGGGTCTTGAAAACCTCCATGTATGGGGATTGCACAGCGTCTCTGGGCAGACTGACCCACTGCTGGGCTATTCTCAGGGAGAAAAAGCTTTTCCTTATATCCAGCCTGAACATCTCTTTTTTTCAGTTTTTGCTCATTGTCTCCAGCCTGCCGAGGTCCCTCTGAAAAGCAGCCCTGCCACTGAGTTTATTGACAACCCCCACCCCGAGTAATTATCTGTATTATAGGTATACATCGTCCCACTCAGGCTGACGCTGTGTTTGTGTTTCCTGTGTGCATAATTTTCAGATGTTTCACACAATGTGCATAAAGAGCCTTGGAAATTGTCAAATCTCTTTCTGTTAGTATCACAACCTCCTTTCTCTTGAATTAGATCTTCCCTCTCAATTGTGTTAAGATTTAATTTATTTTTTTCTTCATCCTTAGATTCCTTCAAAAGGGTAACAATTTGGAAGTTGCAGGACTAATGCAGGGGCCCAGTATTATAAGAAGTTTCTGACTTTCTGAAATAATCAGCTTTCTTCCGGCTCTTTTGGGCCAATCTGTAAGGTTTGCAAAGCTCTAATTAGGACATGACTTCAAATTTCACCTCAATTACTGTTTGGCAACATGTCTTTCTCTCTTGTATATTTACACAAATTATAAAGCCTTAGTTCAACAAAAATCTTTTGTTCCCCCCACACCCAACTAAGGGAGGGTCATGCTTGCAATTTTTCCTCCATGCTTTAAACTCAAAGGTTAAAATATGATGTTTAAATGGTGACAGAGAAGTCTCAATGAAGAAATTGGGGTCTTTGACCTCAATCTCTGCTGCGTGGAGTGGGAAGGGGGGAGGATCATTCTGTGTTTGCTAGCTGAACCACAGTAACCTGCACCTGACAATTTAACCTATTAAGTTTTGAGCATTTTCAGATCAGATCAAAAGCATCTAAGTCTGTGTAAATAACGCATTGCAGTAAATTGTCTCTCATTCAAAACTAAAACCAGAAAAACAACTACTTAATTACAAAATTAAGTACATAGACTGTGAAAAATTACATATAAGGTGTATTTTTAATAATATAATGTCCCACCTCTTAGATGAATCTCACTGTATTTCCATATTAGATTTGCTTTTAGCTTGTATGTGGTGATAGGAGATCAGGCAGGATAGTGACTGATACCAGAGGAGTAGACAAGTTTAGAACAAGGTAAGAGGATGAAACAGTTACATGAAAGTCAAGAGCAAAGTAAACATAAAAATCTTTTACTGGAAAAGCATTGAAAATCCCATTAAAATTGTGGAAAGGTTTAGGCTTTTTTAATACTATTGTTCAGAAAAAAATAGTCTTTTTTTTGAAGGATAGATAGTGGAAACGCTGAAGTAAATTCATAACCCTAAGACAAGTTGTCTAACCAATATACAAAATTATGTAGTTCTAGAAAGAAAATTCCATAACCCATGCCTGCCTAAATTTGCAGCCTAATTTGATAAACTGTGAGTTAGGAAAAGGGGAGGAAGGACAGGCATTTATTAATAGCTAGCTTGGCTTCCAAGTACACTGAAATACGTTGAAATACATACTATTGTGTCTGTGGTGGGTTGACCCTGGCTGGATGCCAGATGCCTACCAAGGCTGCTCTAACACTCCTCCTCCTAAGCAGAACAGGGGACAGAAAATACAAAGAAAGGCTCATGGATTGAGATAAGGACAGGGAGAGATCACTCAGCAATTACTGTCATGAGCAAAAGACACAGCTTTGGGTAAAAAAAATAATTAAATTTATTGCCAATCAAATCATAGTAGGATAATGAGGAATAAAAACTAAATCTTAAAACACCTTTCCCCCACTTCTCCCTTCTTCCAAGGCTCAATTTCACTTCTGACTTCTCTACGTCCTCCCCCCAACTGGCATAGGGGGAAGAGGAACAGAGATTTCAGTCAGTTCATCACACATTGTTTCTGCCACTCCTTCCTCTTAGGGGGAGAACTCCTCACACTCTTGCCCTGCTCCAGCGTGCGGTCCCTCCCACAAGAGATGAACTCCACGACCTCCATGAACTTCTCCATCATGAGTCCTTCCCATCTGCTACAGTTCTTCAAAAACTGTTCCAGTGTGGGTCCCTTCCACAGGGTGCAATTCTTCAGGAATAGAATGTTCCAGTGTGGGTCACCAATGGGGTCACAAGTCCTACCAGTAAACCTGCTCCAACATGGGCTCCTTTCTCCCTGGGTCCACAGGTCCCACCAGGAGCCTGCTGCAGCATGGGCTTTCCACAGGATCACAGTCTCCTTTGGGTGCATCCACCTGCTCCAGCATGGGGTCCACCACAGGCTGCAGGTGGATATCTGCTCCACTGTTAACCTCCATGGGCTGCAGGGGGACAGTCTGCCTCACCATGGTCTTTACCATGGGCAGCACGGGAATCTCTGCTCTGGCACCTGGAGCACCTCCTCCCCCTCCTTCTTCACTGACCTTAGTGTCTGCAGACTTGTTTCTCTCACATATTCTCACTCTCCTCTCCAGCTTCAATTGTGCAGTTTTCTTTTTCCCCTTCTTAAATATGTTATCATAGAGGCATTACCACCACTGCTGATGGGCTCGGCCTTGGCCAACAGCAGGTCTGTCTTGGAGGTGGCTGGCATTGACTCTATCGGACATTGGGGAAGCTTCTAGTGGCTTCTCACAGAAGCCGCACCTGTATCCCTGCAGGTACAAAAGACTTGCCACACAAACCCAATACAGTGTCATGTAATTTTTTTTTTTTTTCAGAAACAATGTTAATTTAAAGATGATTAATTCAGCAAAAAAAAAACTTCTTCTGAATCCTGGGTTTAGACCCAGGTTTTCCTTTACAAGCTTCATGACACCTCTAAAAACAAGTTTGGCTGTTGAATTAGACAAATGGTAGCTCTGATAGCAAATAAATGACTTGGAATTCTGCTCTGCCTCAGTAAGAAGTAAAGACAAATCTGTAAAAAGGAAAATTACCTAATTTGCTTTCTTTTGTGCAGCTTTTCTCAGTAAGGTCAAAATTAAACACTTATTGTGATACAGTAAGAAGACATTTTTGATCACTACTAAATTTTGCTTCAAGGCTATTCTGTAGCTCCAGTTGAGAGTTTGTGTGCATATATATATATATATATATGTATATGTATAGAAGGGCTGGGGTCTTTTTTTTTATTCTATCCTTTCTTGAAAGTTACAGCTGAGGTTTTCTGTCACAAGTCTCCTTGCGGGGAATCCAAGCTGTTCCCTTTTTTTTTCCAACTGTTCGTACATGCATCCTGCACAGCTTGGAGGTCAATAAGTGGAGACACAATAGTTTACGAGACAAGAAAGGATAGTTGGGACTTGTTGGAGGAGGGCATCTTAAGAAAGTTCTGTTACTGAAGAAACTGGAAACTCACTACCACAACCAAAAAGTCAGTGTTTTTTTCTGTTTTACACTTATTGATTGTATAAGATAAGTTAATATTTTTCATTCTGTTTCCAAATTAATACTTGTTTGAAGTATTGATATATTAAGAATGATAGTCATCACTCATGCCTTAAAAAATGCTTTCACTCTTCTGTTTGTTTCCTTTGCTTATATAAAAGAGGTATTTTGCACTTTCAATGTCTTTATGCTCTCCTGAAAATAGAAATTTTGGAGTTGTCCTCTTAACAAAAAGAGATCTACAACAAGTGTATGGTAATTTTTTAATTATTTTCTAGCTTCAAGCATAATTAGCAAGTAATCTGCATGAACACATACTTTGTTTGCTCTAAAATTCATTAATAATGGAGTCACATATTCTGCAAGGTTATACATGGGACTTGCAAAATCTGGTATCATGGGTTTTATTTAACAAATGAAAACAGAGGGGGGTCACAGTTCAAATAAAGTTAGACAAATGCTAATATGATCAGCATTTGTTTCAACGTACTCTTTTGCAAGGAAGAGAGAAGCAGAAAGGACAATGTAAAGTGGAGCAGAATAGAGTTGAAGAAGAACAAAATAGGCAATTAAAAAAAAAAGTACAGGTTTTGAGAGCGAAGGGAAGTGGAGAAAATAAGGTGGAAGAACATGAGAACAGAGAACGAAGAAGAGTTATGCTACATGTGGGAAAAGTGTGTGAGAAGGAGGAAAGGAAACGGGAAACAAAAAGAAAGAGAGGAAAGGATAAATTGTCTAAAATAAGACTAGAATGATAGAACAGGTGAAGGGAACATTGTTATGTAAAAAGACTATCAAAAATATCAAGAAAAGAGATCTTTTACTTCTGAGTTTTACACTATATAATCATAGCTTTGTTTTCAGTAAAAATTCCCTATAATTAACAAATTCCTGCTTTTTTTTTTCCAACTGACTTTCCTTTTGCATTTCCCAGGAGTCATTTAAGAGTACTGCCATGGTTCATCTAATGAAGCATGTCATTGAGGATAGTAATAGATGTTAGGAGGTTTCATAATATTCCCTTCCCTTTACTAAAAGGCAAAAAGAAAACAATCTATCCTCTATTACTGGCAACAAAATAGGACATATAAGTTCATACTCTTCCACACAGGAGTCATTCAAGATATAAAATTCAAGTTCACAAGTCCACATCCCAGGGCTGATCTGTGGCAGGATTTTCCTTTAGCTCTTCTATTAGAGAATAGAAATAAGAGTACAATATGGAACTCATCATCTTAGGGCATTTAGTAGAGATGGATTTGTTTGAATTATTTTCTACTGTTAGCCAGCTCTGTTTTCGAAGGGATAGAACTTTTTCAAATTTCAAAAATTAAAAAAAAAAATCAAATACAGAATTTGAATACAAGGGGAAATCTTAGATGTAAACAATAGTGCGCTACCAGTACTATTGTATCATCACTAAGCAGTCTGTGGCTGGACATCTCATTTTTTTAATATTGCAAACCTTTGTTTAGATCAATAGCGGCCACTGTTCTCTAGTTACATAAATGCCTATTTATATGTTACTACCTTCTACAAAGTCTTGTCACCAATGCAAGATTCTTTGGTGGCTTCTTCTGTGCTTTTACAGGATAAATGATAATTTACGTGTATCGGTGAAGGTAGGAGGAATAAAACAGCTAGACAAAAACGTTGATACTATGAATCACACATATTAACAAAAGAATTGAGTCAAGAGTTTTCTGTAGACATCTCTTCTTTCACCAGGTACAATATACTGTTTGAACAACAGGTGACCACTGACAGCTCTATACAGAGTAATGAGGGCACTGCCTGCATTATGTAACAAATCCCCTCAAAGATTGATAGAGATAATTATTTGATCCAGCCAGATGAGTTCATCAGAATGCATTGCACACATTCCACATGCCATAACACATCATAGTGATATGTCATTTGTTATTCACATGTTCCTCTTTGACAGCAGAAGCTCAAGTAAAGGACAATGTTTGCCAGCACAAGATTTCCCCAATGAGCAAAGATCTGTGGGTTGTACTCATGTACCAATTGAAGATTCTTAATTAACAATGAGAATGTGGAAATAGGTATCACTACCCCTACTAAAGTATTCAAGCAGTTTTTGGAGTCAACATGATAAATATTTTGTTAACTACTTAGAGCCTTGCAATGTGTTTACTGGCGTTAGTAATTATTGACAGATTTAGTTGCCGTCACCACTTACTTGTTGTAAATATTTTACATAAATCTGTCCAATCGTGGCCAGAGGGGTGGTTATACCAGCTTTACAAAGTGAGAAAAGTAATCCAGGGAATGAAAGGCACGTTAGTTTAACATTAATCATATTTAAAACTTTAGAAAGAATTTTGAAGAATAGAGCAATTAAAGGCACACATGTAAATGGAAAGTAGAATATAATGCAATACAGTTTTATCAAAGAGCAATGCTACTAGATTAATTTAACAACATTTATTTGATAAGACAATTAAATTTTAAACTAAGAACTCCAACAGTACTCATTTACCTGGACCTAAAGACTGCCATATTTGCACAAAGCATGTAATAGACCTGGAGAATTCAGAAAATTCATAAGGTCAGGAGGAAACATTAAGAAGGAAAGTTACAGGCTGTTATAAAATCCTTAAGAATCTTTCTTGCTTAATATATTTTATTTACAACTATGATACAAATAAGTAGAAAAGTAGAATGAGTACATGAAATTTGTTCAGGAAAAAAGTACGAGAGGGTTTGTTGGTTGGTTTTTTTTTTTGGTTTTTTTTTTTTCCAATAAAGGAGCAGCCTGGGATATCACCACGGAAAAGCAAAGTAAGAGAAAATCTTGGAAAGCAATAGAATAAAGTTTAATTTCAAGAGTTCAAAACATTCATGAGGAATAACACAAATTTTAGATATAAATTAGGAATTAGTCATCTGGAAAGGACCAGAGTAGAACAAGGCACAGGCTTGCTAGCTGAGTATAGCATATCTATAAAATATTAACATGATGCGTGCAAGGATAGTTAAATACTTTTGTAGGTTACTAAATTAATTTTCATAGGGATAGAAAGTAGTTTAGTGTAATTGGGCTTCAGTGCTATAGGAGACTTCATCTGGACTGTTGTGCATAGTACTGAATCTTCAAGACAGATGTTTAAGAAAGTTGATTTTACAGAACTGTTAAGCAAAGGGTTGTATTGTCATGACAACAAAGTACCTGTACACCCATAAAAACACCCTGAAGAAAATGAGACTCGGAATAGGAAGGTTTATAGCTAATTGAATATCAAGACTATGGAAAAAACCTCATATTTTCAATAAGGTTGGTAGAAGTCTAATATGTAAAGATTAATCTACAAAAGCTTATGAAAACCAAACAAGAAATGGAACTGACAAATCAAAAGGTCCCCTCCAGTCCTATGCTCTTATTTTCTCAACAGTTTCCTAACAGACTTCCTACCATTTTTTGTATTACTAAGAAAACTTTTAGTGGCATTAACTCTGAAAAATCATCTTGTTCCTATATTTCTTGAATTTATTTTATAAAAAAAGCTAGTGTGTTATTTAAGAGTATAGCCCTGCGCCATTCTATCTGTTTTCCAAGATATGTTCTACATTAAAGTTCCCTTTCCTTAAACACTGTATCATTGAATCTGAACCTTCTCTATTAATTCCATCTTTCAGTTTCTGTTACATGTCACTCTCTTTTTACCAAGAGGTTCAGACTTCCCAAGAGTATGGTAAATATGAATAATTTTCCATGTTAAAACTGATCTAATTTAAAATAACGGAATTTTCCATCTTTCCTTTCATGATGTATGGAGTATATTTCAAATCTCACTATGGAAATCAGCATTTGTCTAGTTCATAACATTTTAAAATGATAATTGTTCTTCATCCTAATTCATTTCCTGAAAACCTTGCTATGTGTATACACTCTTAAATGTCATGATGAAAATATTAACATCATAGGCACTTTTATTCATTATTTCATGTAAGCATCCACATGGGGATTATTGAATGCACATCCATTTGTGTCTATTCAAAGTGCTAGCAATGTGTCTGAAATGAATTAAAGAACTCCAATATTACAGTCTTAACCTGAGTAGTACTATACTTAATTGATGAAATATTCAGAAATTTTGTGCTTCAGATCGCACTTAACATTGCAAATTTCAAAGCGGTTAAAAATTTTTGAACAGATAATTTCTGAATGCAAGCTAACTGCCATTCCTTGCCAGTGCCACTTTAAAATACAAGTCCACTAAATATTGCTTATTCTCAATCAAAAGTTCATCTTATTCTATTTTTACTTACCAATTCCTGATCCATGCCTGTGTTTTCACTATTCTGACTATATTGAATGTCCTTCATCTAATAAATTAATATTGCTTATATGAAATTACCTAAACATACTGGAATATAGTGATATTGGTCTGATAACCTTCAGTTACCGACCATCCAAGGTGTTCTTTTTCCCCTGTTATAAGAAGGCAGTCTATAAGAAGATAAAACAAATTTATTTGTCTTTCAGGAGTCGCAAATCTCAGCCATTGTCTCCTACAAAACAAATCTCATAGGGACTGAATTAATATGCATAGTTAACAAATCGTGTTATAGAAATCATTGATTCAAACCTTCTGTTGTATTGATACAGTGCCTCATGAAGACACGTTTATTGTGTAGCTAAAGCAGACTTATTGGACAGAAAGCAAGAAGGAGACAACAAAGCAACCAAAGGAAGAAAATGCATTACTAAAGGCATAGACCTGCTGAGGAAAGGAGTGAGATGCCCAAGGGGAGCAGCCCTGGTAGAATTCTAGGCTCACAACCCACAACACTGATTAAGTTAATGATATTAACAATATCTGAATGCCACATCAGATGACAAGCAGACAGAAAGTATTTTCCAAATTCAAGAACAAAAATTTTTAATGAGATTAAGATTAATTTGTAGTTCTCATATTCTTTAATGTGTTTGACTGCTGATTGTGCATGAGACAGTTTATGAGGCTTCACTGCTATTTTTCCATAGACATGACTGCAATCGTGTTTGTGCCAGACGTCTCATAAAAAACTGTTGCACTATCCCAATGGCTATTATTGACTGCTAGCATATTTAAGCTAAAAGGAAAGTTTCCGTGACTTCTCATTAACTACCACTAATTTAAAATATTATTTTAAAAAAAATAAAGATAAGGGCTTATCCTAGATATATTATGAACCTAGAAATCTATTTCTTATTACGATTTGGGAGGGGCTGAAACTGGAAGCCCTTATATTCTCTTGGAGAGGGTGAAGAAAGCCAGTTGCATTAAGAAAGGAATATTTCTCTCCTCTGTTCAATCAATTTTGCTTAAGCATCAACAAAAAATAGAATTGTTCATTGTACAATGAATATTTGATAGGCAGTTCTACTTTTACTGAGCCCTAAGTGGAAATGAACTAGTGAGGAAGAAAATTATCAGATTTTACATATCTAAATTATATCATCAAAATGCCCCTTTCTGCACAACCCATTTGATTCTAAATTTGAAAAAAAAAAAAACCTTAATGAGCTTGAGTACTGTTTGAAACATATGAACATTACGGAAAAATCTTAAGTTTATATCCAGAATTTCACAGTCATTTGCTACTTCCTTTCCAAAACAATTACATTGCCACAAACAATTTTTTATTTTTTTTAATTGATCAGAAATTTATAGTTACTGTGTGGAGGCTGCCATATTGCTATCTAATGTTGTGTTAGGATTTGAGCAAACATATATTTCCTGCTGAAATAGATGAAGAACACAAAACTTTTCTTTTGTATATTCAAATGCAACATTCCCTTTCAGTGTCATAAAATGCTTTATGTCTTTTACAGAATTAAAACTCCTGGATTTGTTACCACAAATGTTTATTTACTTTTATTAAAATGCAGAATGACAGAAAGATACAGTAAGAATCTTTATATTAACAAAGAGGAACAAAACACATGAAAGTATCACATGAAAGCAAGTGAATTACCATTCAGAAATACAGAAAATCTGATGTCTTCTTTAATTACAAGGGTATTTTTTTCCAACTTTCACATAAAGTCAAAATGAATAAATATTTATAATGTATACTGTAACCAACCGAATATATATACTACATGTAGAATTTTGTTAGAAAAAGGATTACCAATGTTCCCTCCCCAGCCTATAATTTTATTTTTAAAAATCAACTCAAATATTTCTCCTTTCTACCTTGAGTTAAATCACATTTTCCAGTATACGTACTTCCAGTACGAAAATAACTTCCAGTATGACTCGAAATCCTATTACCATGTTTCTGCTCTGTTTTGAATGGGATTAAAAATTTAAATGAAGTCTGAGACATTTCATTCTTCTTTCAATATGTGTAAGATATTCAAGGATAAATTTTATTGTTAACTGGAGACTTGTCTGCATATATTCAGTGTCATGAGGTAAGATCATGCAAGAGAAGGCAAAAGGTCATGGAGAGATCATTGCAACATCAACAGCAGCATGTGGAGACTAACAATATAATCTAACTACTAGATGGGGGTTACCTCTGGTCAGCTAAGGTGGGGTGATTAAAAATGTTCCTGTTTATTAATGAATAAGGCCTTCTTGACAGTGTTTTCAAATATATTTTGTATCTTGAAAGTGCTAATACGGTTGAAAACTATTTGAGAATTTTAATGGGTATTTGTTCTACTGCCAACCATTAATCCAATATTGTGCTATGTAAAAACATTTTTTTTTTACATTGCAGTATTGTATAAACATATATACTACCAGTCAAAGGGTTCAGCATGAACTTTTAAAATGGAGGAAACAATACAATCCACCTTAAAAATTTCTTAGACTTTTCTAATGTATTGACAAAAATATGTTTAATGTTTTGTGGAGCTTTTTTTCTCAAATACAAATCACTAGAAATAATAATAATGGAACTGGTTAAAACTTTTCAGACTTATTTTCTTATTTTCTTTTCTTTTTTTTCTACTGAAAAACATTATGTTGTCAAACCTATATTTTCCACATAAAGTTTGATCTAATAAGACTATATATTTATATTTTTTTAATAATATTTAGTTGACAATTTTATTTTTAGTTCCAAACATTCCATTTCTAAGTTTGTTGTAAATAAACTACTGCCATGAATGCAAATTGGAATATAATAAAAATATCAAAATCACTAAAACATTTTTAAATTAGAATTATTGAATTGGAATTTGAATTATTTGAATATGAATTATTATTTTCTATTATGCACCCACACAGCAATATAAAACAATCACCAAAACTACAAAAAAATTGAAGGGTTAGGAAAAAGGACTTTCAAAGAACAACTGCATATACTCTGACAGACTTGCTAAGCTATTCAAATTCTTCTTATACTTTCTTTCATAAAATAATAGACACATTTTAGTTTATTTTTGTCACCTATCAACATATTTTGTCATGAAACATATGACCAGAAGTGAAGGGTCTCCATGGCCAAACATAATAATAAACAGCTCTATAGCAGTCATTAATCTACATTGATCTATAAGAAACAGTACAGTCCCTCTCACATCACAAGCCACACATCATTTTCACGCCTTGCTGAACAAACACCTTAGCATAGGGGACAGAATCCACAAAAACATATATCATGCTATAGAAAGAGCTAAATATGACAGGATTACATTAAAGCCACTTTTTCCATTTGTTTGGAGCTAGCACTTAGAATTACTTCAACTCTTTTAAGAAGAAATGAATAATACAGATGGAGAAGAACACTTCCAACAGTATTTATTTATTCCATCCGTGAAAAATTCTTACTGATCCTAAACCAAGGTTTGTTCTGGCTGAGCAAGCGAAATGCAGAAATGAAAGGCCCCAAAGATCTTAATGTAAAGTAACTTAGATCCCTGGTATCCCACTTTAGGTATGAAAAAGCTATCGTGTCTTAGGGTAGATGAAAACAAGGAGGAGAAAGAAAGGATGGTTTTGAGGGAGATAAATTCCTAAATATTGTCTTAAATACAAACAGTTGAAGCCCTGAAGCCCTCTGAAGAAATTCCATGCACACAACATAACTGTTTTCCTGTTCTGTGAGTAACTCTAAAAATGTATTAATTTCTAAAATGTGGTATTGTAGTTTGCAATTTTGTCCCTCCAAGAATGAGTTTAATATTCCTCCTTGATGGTGTTTTAACATTGCTTAAACAGAAAATCACTTGCATGAAATCCATTCTTTCTTATTTCTTATAGGAAAGGAATGCTGGTTGTCTTTTAATACATATTTCAGGTGTTGAAAAGCATGGATGTATGGCTGGTAACATGCAGGTAGCATTCTTTGTGTAATTCGATATATAAAAAAACAATGGCTTTATACCAACTTTCTTCACATTTCTTGACTGGAGATGGCTTCATTAATTATGAATGCCACGGGCATTAAATATCACTTGGACCCATAAATTTTGTTTAAACATTTTAATATGTTTTTGAATACTAAGCATTTTAATGATACCTTTTTTTGTAGTGAGACATCAGCAGTCATTTAGAAAGACATTTAAGTGGTTGGTGTGTCTGGGCAGAATTATTAAATTGGATTAGGATGGAACAGCCTTACTGTGATGCAGATTTAGCCTGTCATGGGAAGTAATGTCACAGCCCCCTCTCCCTTACAGAACTAATGCTCTGTGCACACGTACCTGAAGTATCATACCATTTGACTGGTATCATTGCAATTTTGAAATGCATGGACACCTGTATCGATGTAGGTAAGTGGGTCATCAGTGGATATATGTTCATAGTGGAATAGCAGACTTGAATACCACTGACATTAATAAAACTGAGATGTTATTTTGGTTTGAAAATGTTTAACTTATTTTAAATTTAACTTATTCTACCTTGAATTTACACAGGTTTAAAAAATTTCACATTCCTCCCCTATTTAATAATGTAGCTTATCAGATATAATTATTGTTTTTCTTCAACATCTCACTTTAGGACACCCTTGTAGCAATTAGTAAATTTTCGTAAGAGTCTGGTTTGATTTTGTAAACCCATTATGGGAGATATTCTTTCTTTATATTCTCTTATCTTTCCCATTTCTTCATGTGTAGCACAGTGCCACACTGTGCATTGAAAGATTATAGGTAAACTATAATTATATTTCTGAATTTAATTTTCAGCAACAAATGTTTCTTAGAGCTACATTTTGTCCTGCTGTTAAAAATATCTGGATAAAATCCCTGGAAAACACTTATGAGCAAAGCTGATTAAGAACTTAATTTTCTAAACGTTGGAATTAGAAGTAAAAATGAAAACTGGTAGATGGTACATTTCTTTTTATGACATTCCTAAGTATAAAACCAGCATGTCACATGTAGCTGCTGTCATAATCTTGCCATATCTCTGAGCACGATGTATTGTAAACAGCAAACATAAGAAGCAGATATTAGAAACAGCATCTGCATTTTATTGAACGATATGAAGACTGTGCTGCAGGGCTAGATAGCTGGTACTTTTCATGCCTATTACATAAAAATAAAGTAATGTGCTCACTAGAAAAAGTGAGTAGTGTCAGCTACTAAATTTTATCCCATTTATTCAGGCTAGTAATTGATTGTCATAACTATGATAATTGCCTGGCATGTTAGCAAATGTTGACTTTATTAATAGTAACTATTAAAAAAAACACAAAGCAAACAAAATCCTTATCCTGTACTGTCCTTCACTTTGCGTAATAATGTTATCAGTACAAAGTGAGTATAAAGCAAATGTAAAATGCTGCTAAAACAGAAAGTTAGTGTTTTATGTTCACCTTTCAATTATGTGCCAGTGCAACACAAATGTCACAAGATAAAATACAAACATGAACCAAAGCCAAATAGACAGATTCTAATTGTCTATAAACTCACTGACAACCTCCCGCCCCCAATATGTATGAACTGTATGCTATGGCCTTCCCTCTACCACAAGCCATAGTAATTTAAAAGAAGGGAGTTTTAGAAGTAGCTAGGAAATTAATGATGCCTCTTTCTATTCTCCTGCAACACAGAGAAGGAGCCTGGGTCGGGCATACAACTGGAACCTAAGCGATCACAGCAATATCAGTTTCAGCAGCACTTGCTGTCTGCCTTCAGCTCATACTGAGGATATGGGTTGCCCACCTCACTGCTTTTGATCCAGACATTATTCCAGAAGCACAGGTTGGCAATGTCACTCCTTCCTCATTTTTCATAATCTTTGCTACTCAGAAAGTGACACAAAGTTACTCTCACCAAGCAGTAGATTTCTTTTTTTTTCTCTCTGTGCCACTAATTCAAGTAATTTTTGAGGTTGCACACCACTCACTACCCTGGAAGTTGCATGCACAAAGCCAAATGAAAAAAAATCTTCTGTTCTCGTACTGTTGCGTGCAGCTAGTTGATTCAAACAGGGAGCATGGACTAATAACAAATCCTAGTACAGTATGAAACACGCTACTACAAAATGCTACAATTATTACAAATCTCAGGTGTCTGAGAATGAGAAATGTATGTCGTAGAATCATAGAACAATTCAGGTCAGAAGGCACCTCCAGAAGTCATCTTCTCTCATCCTCTGCTTAAAGCAAGTATGATCAAACCAGGTTTCTCAGACTTGGGTCCAGCTAAGTCCTGAACACCCCCAAAGTTGGAGACACAACCTCTCTAGGCCCCTGTCCCAATATTTGACCACCCTCAAGGTAAAATAAACAAACAGAAGAAAGAACATAAAAATTAATAAATAATTCCTAATATATAATTAGAATTTCCTGTGTTTCAGTTTGTGTCCATTGCCTTTTGTCCTATTGCTTCGTACTTTGAGAAGATTCTGCTCTGATCCTGTCTGCCTGTGGCTGTAGTAGTTGGTGTCAGTAATAAGGTCTCCCGAAAGCTATCTTTTCTCATAGCTGAACAGGCACCTCTCCCTCTCAGCCTTTGCTTGTTTGCCATGTGCTCCAGCTCCTTGACCAGCTTGGTGGCCCTCACTGGGCTCATTCCAGTACGTCAGTGTCTTTTGTCTGGAGGGGAATCCAAAATTGGAGAGTTCTCCAGATAGCATTCCCAAATGAAACATTTAATTAATTCAATAATTTGAATTCATGGAACTAAAAATAATCTTGAAATGCACTCAGTTTGGATTTGAAAAGGGTAATGTTTCCAGCATTGTAGATGTCAAAGCAATTTCACTGGCTGATTCAGCTTCAGTTTTGGCACAATCAGCAGACTGGCATCTTGAGCACTTAGAACTCGACCAGAATATGAAAAAAGAACAGCTTGTTAAGCAAAGAGAATTCAAGGGCAAATAAGGTCTGATGAGGCAAGAAACATTTTAAAATTGATACTGAACCCACATAGATAACAACAGAGTGAGCTAAAAAAGCCAGAAAATGTGTTGAGTCATCTCAATGTTATTATTTATGTATGTGAAAAATAATTTGTCCTTAATAGCATTAGGAGACCAATAAGAAATTTGTAACTAAAGATGGTCCTGATCTAGTAAAATTACGTTTGGTTTAGATACATGAAAAAATGTATAGAAGTACTTACATGGCTAAATGTAAGGGCCATGAAAATGATCAGAGGACTGGAATACCTCTCCTATGAAGAAAGGCTGAGACAGCCGATGTTGTTCAACGTAGAGAAGAGAAGGCTCTGAGGATACACTACTGCAGCCTTTGAATATATAAAGGGGGTTGTAAGAAAGATGGAGAAAGACTTTTTAATAGGGCCAGTAGTGACCGGACAAGGGGCAATGGTTTTAAAATAGAAGGTGGTAAATTTAGATTGGATTTAAGGAAGAAATTTTTACAATAAGGGTGTGTTGAGTTACTGGAACAGGTTGCCCAGAGAAGTTATGAATGCCCCACAACTGGGAGTGTTCAAGGTCAGTCTGGACAGGGCTTTGAGAAACCTGATCTAGTTGAAGATGTCCCTGCCCATAGCAGGGGGTTGAACTAGATGATCTTTAAAGGTCCCTTCCAACCCAAACCATTCTGTGATTCTATGAAATGTTACTATGGTGTTTGATTGCGATCCATCGAAGTAGTTTAAGTTATGGGAGATATAGCAGGAACCAAACTAGGCAAATACAGTAACTAGTGTTAAAACTTTATTATATATTACTGTTCATTATCATATAAATATCAGGATTTCTGAGTTCTTTGTCCTTGTCTTCAGCAGGTTCTTAATCCTCGGTACAGTTAATACACCACTAATTAAAAACTCTTTGATATAAGTGCCAACACCAGTGGAATTTCATTTCTCTCAGTGCTGTTTTTAATTTAGCTAATCCGTCTAGCAATACTGGACATATAAGAGACAGTAGGATAATAGCAGTTTTATTGTATATTGAAAAAGCTGAGTAAATCAGCATTTTTTTTTTCTGGACAGCAATGAAAGCCTGGATCACCCAGTCAAACCAGAGAAGCTAAAGGCGGCTGACAGATAACAAAGAATGGGAGACTTATAACAGAACCCCTGGGCACCTCAATACATGTTGGGCATATCACAGACAGTCAAAAATACAAACTCTCAGTATATGCCAAGATCTAAACCATTTTGAATCACTGCCTGAGAAAAATCACCTCCACTGACAACCTCTAGAACTGGTCTGGGAATCCTGCTGTTGAATAGCTAGAACAGATGGGACTTGAAAATATGTATTGTTTTACTGGAGAATGCATTAGGTAATTTCAGTTCTTTCAAATAATTATTTTCTTCAGGAGGATTGCCCAAAAGTAAGGTAGTATATAAAAGTTGCAAGATTAAAACACCTTGACAGTCCAAACAAAATCAGGAAAGCAAAATAAAGTGCACCTTCAAAAGTCATAGTGACTTAAAAAAATTAACCACATCCTTTAAGTTCATTCCATAATATTGTTAGTGTGACGTGTCTTAACCAAACATTTTGTTACCTATCAAATGTGTCAGTGAAATTATATGTTGAAATAGTAGTAACCTGATAGGACAAGTTTTTTTGATAAATCATTTTTCTTTTCAAGTGTAAGAAAAGTGACAGTTAAACAAGTTAAATACTTTTGAACTGTGGGCATAAAGGGAAGAATAAACTGTGGATGCTAAACAAAGGGTAACATGATACTATAGTCTGTAAAGAACAGGTCTGTGGAGCTAGAGAGGTCTTTAATTCTAGATGCCATTGGTTTTGGAATGATATAGTAATTGAAATTTCATGTTCAGTAAAAAAAGCATAATTCAGAAGGAGACACAGAAAAAACTAAGTCTATCCACACACACACACAAAAATAAAATAGTCTGTTATGTGTCTACGGATGTAAAAATGTAGGCACCCTTTGAGAAGAAACATCTTACACTTCTTCTATTGCTGACTGTGTTCTATATCCAGGGCAAAATGATCAAGACTTCTTAAAATTAAGATGTTGGTGGTACACAGAAAAATCCATATCAGGAGATCAGGTGAAACTGTATGGTTTGTCTCTTTTTGGCCTTGAATTCTAAAGCTAACACTGTGGTTAACATGCAGGTAGTCCCAGACTGTTTTTACTTTATTCAGATTACAAAGTGGTTAAAAAAAAAGGAAAATTACCCATAAAGGAAGGCTCTGTAGAACAAAAATCTGTGAAAATATGAAAAGGTTCTGCTTGACTCATAAAGGTCATTTAGATTCAAGTGCTTTAAATAAATGGATTAGCATAAATGGATTAGTTAGCCAAGTTTTGCATACTACTTTGAAGATGTATAGGCATCATACTTGTTCCTAAATGGCCTGCATAAGTCATGCAGAAATTATTTTTCTCTAGGTCAGTTAACTAATGAGATATGATTCCATTCTTGGGTACCAAATAATTTTGACTTAGTCATTATATGAATTGTGTGTCCCTATCTGCATAAGTGCACATGTCTGTTTGTGTGTGATGATTATATAATGATGCAAATATCATGATTAATTTATTCCTAACATCTTTAGTTATTGTTATTTTGGTCTGCTAATGCTTTCTAACAGATAACAGTACATAAATATTTATATTAAGAAGCACATCTTACAATAATTGTAAGATTCATTTTTATGATGCTTTCAATTAGCATGAATCAACTGGTTAGCTGGAAATGTCCAACTCCTTGCACATAGTGGAATCATTTTATATTAATCAAAGATAATGTAATAATGTAATAAAAAAGGATGAGATGCTTCAACAAAATTATAGATATGCCTAGAGAATTAATTTCTGTGTACCTCAATGTCTTCTGCAGAAAAGGAGCAGAGTTCCTAAGTTAGACTGAGACCAAAGGAGGAGTATTTACTACCTCATGTTTTGTGATTTCCATTCAGTAAATATTTCAAAACTAAATTCAGTTCTTAATTTTCTTAGATGTTCTTACAAACTTTTTTCAGCTTATTTGATCCTTCCACGTAGCAAAGCTTTCCAACAGCAAGAACATATTTCATAGACAATCTTTAAGCGATGCATTCTCTGTGTATCCAATTTTAATTTCATGTGTTGTATGCCATTGACTTTGACCTTGTAACTGTCATAATAAATGCCACAGTCCTCTTTGACTGCATCATATTTCAGGATATACTCTCTGAGAGCATCTTTCAGAAGGACATTACCAGTGCATTATGTGCCATACTCTTATGCCTCTATTAACCATGACAGAGAAGAGAGTGAAATTGGACCCTGGAGAATAGTTAAACCATTGTCTTCTGCCAAGACAAGCCAGAGAGATTGTACTAGTGAGCTGACACCTTGCACGTCCATAGAGTTTCAGGGCTCATGCTGAAGGGACAAGGTGTCTAGGAGACAATAGTGTGACACTCTGCAAGAATGCAAATACTGTTACATCCGTGACAATGGTTTGAAGGTTTACAAGCTATACCTTCATTCTGGTGCCTGAATTGAATCCACTCCAGCATAATACTCCTGTGGTGCTTTTTTTTTAATCATTTATTATTAGTGTGCCTCATTCTGATGGTATGTTACAGCAATAAATCATCAGTGTGCTGCTGCTCTGATGAGCTGTTGCTTCTGCATGCCACTGAATCTGTCATGCAAATGATAAATTAATAAGGCATTCTGATGGTGTGTTCTGCAGAAGATGGCACTGCCCAGAAAACAAAGGGTTTAGGAATGTACGCGGTATGACTGCAAGATAAAAAGTCAGTCAGCGCACAGCATGCTAGGAGCTGGTTTCCCAGCTACACTATATAATCTTATTTTTCCAAACAATTTCTGGCATTATGCTTTTGCAAGCCTAATTTGCAGGGAAAAGGCAGGGGAAAACACTTTTGAAAAGGACTATTTTGGTTGATATAAGACAACCAGTATAAAAACAGCTGCTTGTTTTTTATCAAGCAAGAGATTTTAACTTCACTGTACAAAGAACAGGGCAGAACAGAAAGTACACAAACACATAAATTTAGTTCTATGATGCAGCTAAATGAAGGAGTAGAAAGCTGCTTTGATAGATATGAATTTTACATACATATTTAACTATGTCCATGAGTAATAACCCCCAAACCAAATCTCTTACTGTGACCTTAAAATTATGCCCATGATATAAGTAATACCATAATGTCCATGACATAAGTAATACAGTAAGAAATCTTATAAAAAATTATCACATCCCATTCCTTTATTTTAATCTAGATGGAATAGAAGAAAACATTGTAACTAGCAGTAAAAGAAATCTGTGATCTTTGTAAACACTTTGCTAAGTATTAAATTATGATGACAGATTGAAGGCCATAGAATTTTGCCATTTTTACCTTCTCTTGGTTTCTTACCTGAAAAAAATATATCTTTGAATATCAGATATTCTAAATATTTTGGAATACTTTCCAACAGACCATACTAGTAGGATCATACCTGTATGGCCATAAAGCCTACTTTAAAGAAATCATAAATATTCCTCCAAAATTCTTGGAACTTAAATTAAATTTGAAGCATTTTTTATCTGATTTGGGAAAATACTATGTAGAAATTTTAACTAACCAAGAAAGAATATTTTAGTAGCCTTTACATTTTGCAATTCAAAGAGTTTTCCAGCAAACCAAAGACCCACGTTCACTTACATTGGACACGAGTATGTTATTTTGTCAAAAAACCTATTAAGTATTATATAGGCCTATTATATTATGGGTAAGAAGCACCTATTTTTGATTACACATAATACAAGATCTGAAAAATGGTGATAAGAATTGTTCATGCCATAATTATATAGTGGTATATAATGGTGCCAGAATGGTGCTATATTATGTTGTTGCTAATATGATAATGTGTTTTCAAACTACCAGCATTTTGAATGCATTTAGTAACAGATGTGTAAAAATAATTTTCAGTATTTTCTCAAGTCAGTATTGCCTGTTGGTGATAAATACACGTTTTGTTCTGGTACTTACCTTCCCTCAGTCTTGTATGATTTGTTGTGTTTCTTTATTTATTTATTTCTGTTTCTGCCAAATGTGAGTATTTATAGAAAAGACAGAAGAATAAAGGTCTAACATGAAAAATCTGTGTGTCCAGCTGTTGTTATAGTTTCAAATTATATCTTTTCAGTGCAGTATCAAAACTAAATATATGTAAATTTAAAAAAAAAAGAAAAAAACAATATAAAATAAGTACTTGATCCAAAGCACAAATGTTTGAAAGTCACGTTTGCAAAATGTTTTGATTATTGAATTCATTGCTTGCTTTTCCAAAAGTTGAAGTGTGCTTTCCTATCAACACTAAACATTTTCTCTCTGAATGCTTAACATATGGGGTTTTTTGGAAGTAAGTATTATGACCATTTTTAAGTTTCCTGTGAAAGAAATCAATATCAAATTAGAACAAAGAAGTAAAGCCTGAAGGAAAAATTGGCTCTTCCTGGCCATGGGCTAGACAGATCACTGGTGAGCATTTAAGAACATGAACTACCTTTGCAATGTATGATCTCCCAAAAAGCTATCAACTCACAATACTAATTTTCTGAAATCATCCAAATACTGACATTTAGAAGGAACAGTGGTTTCTTCTAAAGGTCTCTCTACCATTTTACCTTTTTTAGTACTTTTGTTTAGTACAAATTTAAAATATTTTGCTGACAGTATAGCACAGCTACAATACAAAGAAAGTAGAATATGCATGACAGTTTCTTCGCAAAGAAAATATTTTCTCTTTTCTTCAAATCTAATACAGTAAACCAAAAGAAATAAGACTTCCCAGAGAAACTGGAAGAGCAGGACTGAAAATAGTTTAAAACTTAAAATATAGAGAATCTGAAAGAAGTTTTATAGGGAAATGGTCTTTTACAAATTAAAACATTAATTTCTTACTTAAAGAACATCAAAGTAGAATGCTTTGACAATTTTAAATTTGCTTTCAATTTTTTTACTGAGTTTTTAATCAAGACGATAGTTTTCTGGGAATTATTTCAGTTTTGACATTTCATTTACTGTCAGAAAGATTTCAGTGAAAAATTTCCAATCAATCACTTCATAAGCTCTCTTCTGAATGCTAGCATCTAATTTCTCCATAAAATGGTGTCCATCAAAACTGTAAGTGTCTGGTTTCTCTCTTTAGCTAAAAAGCAATATTTTTCTTGTAATAAAAGTTTCAAGATTAGATTAAGAATCTCTGAAAGATAGTTTCTCCATTTTTCACAGTTTACAGACTCCATCCAAGATTTGACTTATTCTTGTCGTTGGAATTCCTATCCATGAAATTTCTGTATAAAAAAGCTGCTGTCCATGCTATTGCCTCTTTACATCATTTCTGGCTGGGTGCCTCCTTGATCTTTCTCCTTTCTGAAGGTTTATGTGGTAGTTCAAACACATCCACTATGTAGATAGAATGAAGCATCCCACCCTTTTTCTTACATGGGCTGCCTACACGTCAGGGAGCAGTGAGGGCAGGTGGCTCTACGAGGGAGGTGAGACAGCAGGCAAGGGCGACAGCATGGCTGGCAGGGCAGGGACCTCATGGAGGTGAGATACAATCCCACAGCTAACGAGCAAGGGAGACAGAGCAAGACTGGTGCCAGAAAGCAGGGGCAGATGTCCCTGTTTGGGTGCTGGGCAGGCCTGTGAGGACCATGGCAGTGGATCAGGATCCAGGTCAGGCCAGGCACCCCTGCCATGCAGTCTGGGCAAGGACTAGGGCTGAAGGCCTGAGCTCCAACATGGTCCCCACAGGAGAAGAGGTCCCACAAAAGTCAGTCCCAGACTTCCTTCACTGCAGCCTTATTCCAGGTCTCTGACGCACTGCAGCAGAGGTAGCACCCATCGTTTTCATGGATAGGTATTTTTTTATTCACACAGTTCCATGATCATTTTCTTAGTTATTATTGTTTTCCTGAAGTCTGTCTTTGAAAAACTATTTCTAGAGAAACCATAATAGCAGTCCAGCTGAGGATGAGGTAGTCAGGTGGGGGTTTGTTAGTGATAGCATGCTGTCTTCCTAGTCCCTGAAACAGGCTTCCCAAAACTCCCACTTCAGAAAGACATGTCATTCTCCCAGCTCTCTTTGCTATACTAGAAAGGAGGAAAAATGTGCAAAAAATGCAAGTTTTAAACATTTTCTTTCTGCTTTAATCATCTGAGTGATAGGCAATGTTTTTCTACAACTGAATTCGGTGTGAATATTTCTGTTTTCATATCAGATATTGAAATGTGTACTTGCAGGATAATAGCTAGTGTGTAGCCTTGCTCCAACTGTAACAGGAAGTAAAAAGATATTTGGGAAAGGGTAGGTAGCTTCTCACCACCAAAATTATGCCACATACTCACGGAGGCATTAAATGCTTCTCCTGCTTTCCTACTCACTCTTGAAGGCATTACAAGTAACTGTTAAGATTTTTTTCATGAGCTTTGCATTAGAGAAAAAGCACAATTGTCCAAGAGAGAAAAAAGAAAATAGTTGTCAATAATATTTTAGGAAGTAATTAAAATATTGGAAATTGGTAAATAAAGAAAGCAGAGTGAGAACCAAAAAATCACAAATCTGAATTCCTTTTCCTATGGCATTCCAAAATTTGTGGAGAAAAATTACAATTTTCTAAGAGTCATTTTCAAAAATACTTCTAAAAAAACACTGGAAACTAATATCTTAAAAAACCACACTTTTAATTTAAAGAATGTTGGCTTAAAATTCTTTATATGGCTAAATCTCTAAGACTCTTGACTCTTTACTTCCTTTTTTTCCTCATTCATGCTTTGGGAGACACAGGGTGTCTGACCAATATTCTATAGCAATGGGCTTAGAAAATGAAGTCTCTCCAGGTTTTAAGACATCCTGCTGCCAAGTCAGAAACCTAAATTTTAAAAGCCTCACTGCAAGCAAGTATCCATCAGGATCTCAGGGCATCCAGCTGTGTTATGAGTGCCCTACCTTTAGGCGGCTTAGACTTCAGGAGTGCTACGCTGTAACTGACAACGAAAGCCACAGCTACCCAAATCTGGCATTACTGAAGTCATAGATTAGCATAAACTGGTGGATGTTACTGAAGCCTGTTTGTGGCTAATTAAAGAAGTCAACAAATCAGCCCAACCCATGGAATGGTTCAGTTATGATTGATTACCTTAAATTTTCTAGCAGAAAATTAGTCATTTTAAAAATTACAAAGATACTGATATTTTGCCATTGATTTTACCCACAAGATTCATGTTCTATCATACAGTAGCAAGTATTTGGGGAAAACAAACAATAAGCTAGAAAATAACACCTAAAGAGTTTGGTGCAGAGAACCATCAGCAAGCATAAATAGTACATGAAGGTCCCGCACAAAACTCCCAGGAATTAGTGACAGCACACTTCCCATCTTCTCTTTGCAAAACTCAGGCCAACACTCACAGATAGAAAATATGTCATTTCTTCATTATAAGTGCTAGCGCAATAAGAGTTAATGTCACTCTGAACGGAACAGTTTGCTCCTCATGTTACCCTGGAAATTTCACAAGTATCTGTTCAAACACAATAACTACAATGCATTTCATACATACTGAGGAAAGATGCAATAATTTTTAAGAAACTAAATCTCTGAGGTTCTTTATTTGAAGGACCTGACCTACTTATTCATTCCTGTGGAACCACCCTATGTGATATGATTTGTACTGCATGCTTTAGAGAGTTTCTCAGAAGGTAACGGTGCCATTTGATAGAAGTTAAACCATGTACAGCAGTCGATGTACTTTCAGATGCAATGGAACCTGGTGTCCATATGTTAGGTATAATGACAGTTAGCTTACATAAAAGATGCAAACAGGGTGAACACAAACTGAAAACTAAATTAAAAGAAAATATTTGGTTTCCAACAGATGTGTTGAAGGAACCTTTGTTTGCAGATTGGCTGGTCTTTTATGTTAGACTTGAGCAACTGCCATACAATAGTCGCTCTCAGCAGATATATTAATCAATGGTTACGTAGGAAACAGATTTTTAAATAGACATTTATTTCAGTATGGATGAGAGCAAAACATATCCAATAAGACAAACATTTCTCCTTTCAGGGGGAAACAAACAGCTTTTCTCTGCCTGTTATTGTTCTGTTGAAATTTCTTACATAAGCTAAAATTTTAATGAGTTTTGATGAAAGTAATTGTGCCAATACTGAAGAAACTGCTTAGAATATCGATTAGTCAGAAAAATCTCCAGAAAGCCAGTCCCTGGTCCAGTAGACTAACGCAGGGACTCGGAAAGATTTATTCTTTACCTGAGATTTTCCAAAAGTGGAATTTTTTTTTTTATTATTTTTTATGAAGCTAAGCAATATTATGTGAGTATTCACTATGATACTACTTTCTCAAAAAATACTCTATTATTTTTTTCATATTCTGCAAACTGCAAACAAATAAAGAAATATATGTGGATAAGTACTGTTTTACTGTAATGGGCAAAGCAGGGTAAAACCAGATATTTCTTAAGAGCAACTATAACAGTTAAAATGATATTTTTGGAGAACAATATAAATAAGCCTTTAATGAGCAAGATTCATATTTGTTGAATAAGAGCTATTTACATTATTAAATGAAATTAAGCCTTTTTATATCTTAAAATAATTAGCTTATGCATTCATAAGAATATTTTAGGTGTTGCTTAAATATAAAGTGGATTCCATTATGAGTTCATAAAGAAAGAAGAAAGGTTCCTGAAGTTTGCTAGTTCTACAGCAGCCGATTTGTCTCTTTATTAAAATGATGAATTTATCTTTTCAAAAACACTTTTCCCAGAGAGTCTGTGAGAGTCATGGATTGCACCTCTGCAGAGATTGAATTATAAATGCATTTTATAAATGTAAAGGAATAAATAGGAATTTATTATAAAGTTATATTCCTCTTTCCTATACAATTGTTCCTTTCCTAACTTGAGTTTAACTAATACCAGAATCAGAATACAAAGATTCACACAGTCTCTGTCTCTGTCTCTCTCTCTCCCCACTCTGTCTCTCTCCCCATTTCTCGTCATTTGAATGACAATGTTTGGCTAACTAGTAGGCAATAAGCCACTACAAGATATCTCCATGATATGATCTGCTGTTCATATTTTATAGCTAAGCTTCACATGAATATCCCCTGCAGTCCAAACATATGATTCTATTTAGCATGCAATAAAATATTAATTATTTAAAAAATAATAACAAAAAAAAAAAGTCCTCTTTAGCCTGCTGGTACCCCTCAGTGGAAAATACATTTCCTTTGACTGATTACTACTGCAAGCCGCAGTTTCAGGTCTCATTCTATCTGTCTGTGCTGATCTCCTCCTTTTATATTCAGGTGAAGTTAAAATTATTAGCATGATGCTGACAGAGATGCTGACATGAGGTTTTTGAAACAAAAGTTTTTGAATTATGAATGAAACTACAAGGACAAAATCCAATAATTCAATGGAAGTTGGGATCTTAAACAGACCAATAATGGGTACTAAATTTTAACGAAGTTCCAAAGTAACACTGAAATGCACCATTTCATTTGCTGTTAACCTTTTTGATATGCTGCTCTTTGGACTTTAACTTCTTTAATAAAGGGTGCCTCCTAATTAAAAGGACAAGTGACTGTTCCATTTAAGCGCACATACTTAACTGAAACATGGCAGGGGAGTTAAAATCAACAGGGGTTAAACATGAAGGCATATAGCAGGTTTAGAGGATATCACCAAAGACAGAAAGGGAAAGGAGGAGCTGTGCAAAAATAATACTGGGTCTGCTGAAAAAAATAAATAATAAAGTAAAATCATTCCAAAACAGAACAAATGTAACTTGAGATATAATAAAAAGGTCTAAATCTTCTCTGAAGAGGTATCTGTTCTTCAAGCTCTTCATTCTCAAATATGTCTAGCACTGATGAGGAAGAGAAAACACACTCCAATGTCACTTGGAGGCTTAAAACTGGGCACTAATCTCATGCTGCGTTGCAGGACCTGGGATCTCAATTCAAGTTCTTGCCATTTTGTGTATCTTTAAGCAATCAATAAGAAGTACTTGTATGTTTAGAGAGAGACGTATACCTAGTAAGCAACATAGTTAAGACTTAAACTTTTTAAAAAAAAAGGGGCGGTGGGAGGTGGTTATAATATTGGTGGAATACTCTTCTGTTGAATGAGTCCAACTTGGTTACATTTTTAAAGCAAAACTGTAGGGACTTTATGAAAGTCTATAAGTGAAATTATAAAGGATATTTCAACAATTGGCATAAAAATGAAGAGTCTTTACTGCCCGAAGTTTTTCTAAAGAAAAAACACCTAGGGTTTCAACTACTCCCGAAGAGCTGTTTCAGAGGCCTCTGATTTCTACTGGGAAGTTTGTTCAGCCTGTGCTTTGGGGAACTTTTGGGGATGATACTTTTCTTTATGGAAAAGGCATGAAAAACTGATGAAAGACTAGTAAGAAAAGTCTTACCTGAGACTAACTTCTGTCTTTCAAAAATGTACCCATTACAGGATAGTTACTGCTGTTCCTTAAAACTACAGGCACATACATTTACCTGCAATCAGCAGCCCCAGAGGCAGCCTATTTTTACTTCTTAATCACTGGCTTCAAAAACTACCCTATTGTCATATTGGGTTATGTCCAGTCCTTCACGGATGAATGTTTTGTATTTGTTCATTTTATATTTGGGTGTCCAGCACCTAAACCTTTTTATCTGGGGTCTTTGGGGAAAACCTCTAATGCTTACACCACGTTTTTATTTCCCTCTAACAAAGTCCTGGTAAATGTTATCATCATTCCTTCTTTATTCTCTGTTTTTCTTCTTTGTTCTTTTACGTGTATTCCTTTTTTTTCCGTTTTGTTCTTTTTTTTACAAAATACTTCAATGATACAGAAGAAAATTATACCGGAAAGCTCTCTCACTGAACTTCTAAGGAATTATGTTCAAATTTTATTTTCATTTTCACTTTTCATTCAATAATTCCATCTTTTCTGCCTTTGGAGAATCATAAACTCTTGACCTATACTGTTTATACACTTCATAGTCTTGCTTATGGGTTTGAAAAACCTAGTTACTCAAAAGGGACAAATAAAATTAAATTTTCTACAGCAGATGTGGTTAAGAAGAATCTCAGTTTTTACACGGATATAATTTCTTACTCAATATGAAAGAGCAGGAAGAGGAAAAACTAGGAAGAGAGTCTTTGCTGGAGCTGTATGTGGTGATTGAAAGACAAATGACTATGAGATGCATTTGGAAATAGGAGTGATCAAAGTGTCTGTTTCCTAAGGTATCCTCTCCTCTGTGATTCCTTTTTTAATAGTTGTAGATCCCATTGTGCACCTGGAGATGAGAAGTTGCCTGCTTTGTATTAGTGCATTTATGGATTAGTTTAAAATGTCCATATCAAGTCAATTAAATCTTTAACAATGAAAGATTTTTAAAAGTTTTTTATCTTTCCAGGGACACTGGGTCAGAGTATTTACAATTTCTGAACAGAAACCAGCGTGATACAAGAGGGCAATATGCTAAAGGAGGAGAGGTTATGAGTCCAGAGGTCAAATAGAGTAGGGATTCAATCACAAATATAGATTTGTCTTGGCTTATAATTATTACCCACTCTGTTCAAAATATATCTTGAAAAATTAATCTGAGCAGTTGCTAAGTAGGGAAGATTTGACAGAAAATCCGTAAAAATTCTCTGCTCAAAACCTAACACTGTTAATACTTACTGTAGGTGTTTTTAATCAATAGACAGTTACGTAAATATGCCTTGCCGGAATAACTGCAGCACCTAGGCACAGGAAACTTTATTACTGTATTAAAAGCTGATGCTGCCTAAGAAGAGCATTTATATACCTCAAATCATTTTTAAAGGACATCAATATTTAACTATTTGCACAGTGTTCCTTTTATTGCGTAGTCATATGAGCCTCATCCAGAAACCCTCCAATTCTGGTTCAGTGACTGTGAGCATGAGAACTGTAGGGTGATGTTAAGAAAATATGTAGCATTCACAGCTTCTACACATTTGGAAGGGAACTGTTTTGTACCATTAGACATCTAAGCAAATATAAAACGACCCTCTCTAAAACATATCTATGGTCAAATATAAGCACTTTTATTTTACAAAAATATAGTTAATGCCTTGTAAACATATCAAATGAATAATGATTTTCTAATGCTGATAATTAACAGGAGGTCAGAAGTAAAGTAAATAAGGTGGGATTATACTTGTTAAAAAGTCCAAGAGGTGGTACTCTGCTCTCCACATGTACATACTGCATCTTGCACTTGCAAAGTGAAAATTATTTAAAAACATGATGGATTACACTTACATGCAGCTTTCTTACAATATCACCTTTTTATTGCTTGCACCTAGAACAAAGAGCAGCCTTTCTTGCCAGCCTTAAGTTATTCAAAATATTTGCTTCTTTTTTGCACCTAAAAAGTGTCATTGCCGACACAACTATTGCAGGTGCTCATGTAAGAAGACGATGACTTTTTAAAAGGCTGGGCATCTGTAAAACTGATGAAGAAATAAGACAGTGCACAAATAAGTCTTAGGGTCCTGCCTGTATTTACTGTCCCAAACAAGTAGCCTGCCTTCTAAAATCTTTGGAACACAATGATTTTACCGGGAAGTGCAAGAAACCTAATCATCTTGATATTCACTGAAGATTAACATTCATCCTATACCTTTTACTGAAAACTATTTCTGCTAATTCTATATTCAATGGGGGTTTCTTTATACCCAGACCATCTGTAAGAATCTCTTCAATATTTATCTCTAACAAAGGAAATATCAGGTTTTTTTACATATCTCTATGAGTGCAATGGAACATTTGATAGGTATCTGCTTTGTATGACAGCATATGAAAACATACAAAATGAGATTAATTAATATTCTTGTTTTGAGAAATAAATTAATGAGCTTTTATGGCTTTATTTCCTCCTAACCTAGTTCTGCAAAATATTTGCTCCAATTTTCAAAAGGTTTATATAGTAACCCTAAAACAGGATTTATAGGCGTGTCCCAAAAGGACATGTCACTAATGTTCTTTCAGTATCTCTATGGCTTTTAAAGGTTTATGTATTCAAGGGAGAGTTGATTGCTTGGCAAACACAGTGTTAAAAAGGAGTTCAAAAACTCACAGAAACATAAAAATGAAGTGATGAAAGGGGAAATCTGGTGCAAAAAACACCTGCTGCATTGCTTTCCTAGTTACAGTGTCTTCAAAAGTATGAAGCTCCTATGTCTGATGTGGAGAGAAAAGCACAAGAAAATCAATAGCTTGTTCAGAAAATGGTTGGGATGTCAGTTAAGTTTTCCAAAGGGTAATTCTTTACAAAAGATTTTGTGAGTGACAACTGTTCCTGTCACCCATAACTGATGGAATGGAGGTGACTGCTCACGGAACAGTAATGGTAGTACCAGGGTCAAAGGAAGAAACACGGCAAAATGTATAAGGAACATAATTATGGGAAATCAGAAGGAGCCTGAAGTGGCAAATATACTAATTATTACTGTCTCAACTCTTTCTATTCTTCAGTTACTTTTTAAGCAAAGGAAAACCATATGAAACACCAGACCATCCTGGTTCGGGGTGAAGCAGAGCCACCTTTCTGTTCAGTGAGAGGCTCCTGCTTACGCTTGTTGCTGTCACAACCAGGGTCAGCCGACTGGGTTGTTTACCCTGTGGAGGGGTCGCACCTGTGGACAGGTCAGGTGACCCAAACTGACCAGTCGGGTATTCCATCCCGTCTGCCATGCTCAGTACAAAAGCTGAGGGGCCAAAGGGGTCAGGTTGGCTCTTCTTTGTTGGTTCTTCTCCAATGGACTGCTTCTTCAGTGCCTCTCTTTCTTTGGTGACTGATGTCTGAGGAGGACCCTGTCAGCTCATCTGCCTTTTGATCCTGGTCAGTGTGTTCCAGTTCACATTTGTCACTGAGTCCAATCTGGAACTTCCCCAGTGCCTGCTGGTGACATCTCCCTGGGAGCTTGATATGGCTTTGTGTATATTTGTATATATTGTAACTATTTCATTATTTCCTTTTTATTTTATTATTAATATGTCATTAAAGTAGTTTAGTTTTTTATAAAATTGTAACTCACTATCTCTCTTCTCCCTCTCCTTGGAGTGAGAATTAGGGGAGAGCACCTGTTGTCTTGTCATTGGCCAACCCAGCCTAAATGATGACACAGATGTAAAATGCAGTAGAATTTCAGTAAGTCATTTAAAACTTGAGATAAAGATAAATTGGTCATGGGGTTTTGAGAATGAACATTAAATTCACTACTGAACAGAGGCCTGTGCTTGTCAAATTCATTATCATTCATAGAAGCATAGATAAGTATAAGTTCAAAGGAAACTCTGAAGCTCACCTAACCCAACATTCTGCTGAAAGCAGGGTTAAAATCAAACTGAGATCAAGTTCCTCAGAATCTTGTCCAGCTGAGTTCTGAAAAGCTGTCAGTAACAACAGCAATGATAGCAGGCAGATTGGGAAATTCCAAAACTATAAACATGAATTTCAACAGCTTGACCTAAAAACTCAATCTTTTAGCAAGTCTTATGTACTTATATATATTCATATTTTTTGTGACTTGAGGAAGGTTGGGTGCTTAGCCCACATTCACCAGCCTGCTATACTTGTAATTCATATTTAAGAGGGATTAGGTTAACTCTAGCCTGTACTGTCTAATAAGTCTTGTGACATACAACTAGGTCTTGTAATGCTGAGAGATATGCTGACGAGGGCAACTTTAACTGTGTCTGTACCTGACACTGTATACAAAAGAAATAGAAGCCCAGCAGCAGAGCAGCTGATTGAAGGAAATACTCTGATTCAAGATGAAATTTGAGGAATAAATTAAAGGAATCAAAGGATAGGAGAAAGTAGTTTACATTTTAAAAGTGAGGAAGACCTGATGAGACAGCAAGTATCCAGTAGAGAAAATCTGTTGCTCAGACATCTTAAAAAGCAACACATAGAGGATAAACTATTGCAAAGGAACACTTCATGTTCTGTTGTCTACTCAAGTATAACATTAACAATAGCAGCTGAAGAAAAACTGTTGGCTTTAAAAGAAAACTGAGAAACTTAAAAAAAAATAAAGTTAATATATCAGAAGTCCTAATCCAGAGCCAGGTTTGCTAAACTTTTTTCACTTTTTTCACTTTCAGTGAAACTTCTTCCCCATCGATTCCCCCCTCTCCCCCCAAAAAATTAATATTGCATAACAAAGGCTCAACTGGGTTATTATTTTTGTGCTATATGCATTTCTCCCCATTCTTTTTCCAGTGCAGTTGTTAATGTGTCTGAAGTGATAATTACCCCTCCTTGTTCTGCAGTCTAAACCACCTTTCTTCTCTTATCTCTAACATTTTTTTTCCTCCTTGACACAAACCAAGTCTGAAAGCATATAAAAATCAGTAAACATAAGTAAGTTAAACTCAGGGTGTGACCTGATGTAGTTCTTTCCACATTTGTTAGTTCCCAAGGCTTATAATTATTCTGAATCATTTGAGTCATCTGATTTATACTAGTACCCTACAAGCTTTTGCTGTCACAGCAGAGGCACCCACAAGTTGTATGAGGCACTCCAGGAAGGAAAAAGGCCAGGGGAAGGCACATGAACCTTGACAGTCACTACCAGCCTGGCCTTCATCTGAGGTTTGCTGCTTCTCTTTTAGATACAAAGAAGAGGTGATGGGTTCAATAGTTTAGTTTTCACAGCTACATGTTTTTTTTCTAATTAAGAATAGTATTTTTCAATACAGCCTTGTCTCACTTTTTTCCACTAAGCATTTGTGTTTAGAAAGTGTTATCTTCTCATTCCCCATTTTAATTTCAGAATAAATATTTTTATTTTCATGTGCTAAAATCCTAGCTGTAAAAGAGAAGAATTGAATGGCATTCAGTTATTAAAAAAACAGATTTCTCGTATGGCTTTGACTGTGTCTTGTTTTTTCTTGAATTCTTGTAATTAATAATTTAAAAGTACGTTTGCTACCAAAATTCCCTGAAATGTAATTTTCCAGAAAGCTTCAGCTTTTCAGTATGCAGGTTTTTACAGCGGTGGGGGTCCCTGGGATGAGATGACAGCTGCAAACTGCATTGTCCTTGTTCTGCTGAACCCCCTGGGCCACCAGGGACCTTCACACAGAGAAGCTAACATGTGCCAGCAGAGAGTGGCCTTGTCTTGGAAGTCCAGACCCTCCACAGAGGAAACGGGGAAAATGGCATCCCACATCATACCAGCCCAAAGCAGTGAAGGAGAACAGTCTGACTGAACCATGAGTAAAAGACCTCCATACAGATGTAGTCCTCCTTGAAATGCTCACAGCAGCACCATTCAGCAGTCCCTGCTGAGGACTGAGGTCAGCCCAGAGCTGACATGGCTGAGGGTGTTCTGTCCATGTGGAGCCCTGTGGAGAGGTTCCGATGCCCTATGGGGGACACCCTGGACTGGCCTCAGCCCGTCCCTCTCCTCACAGCCCTGCCCTGGGCTCCACCAAGCTGGATGTATCTGTGGGCCCATATCCCAGCCCAGCCTTGGCCCACCCCTGTCCCCAGGGAGGTGCCCAATGCTAAGGGCTGGGACTGCCCCCAGTGCCCCTCCAGCTGCCTGCTTCTGGATGGGGTGATGGGACTCCATGTCAGGGTTCAGCCCTGACATGGTCCTCAGTCCCTACAGTGCCCTGACGCGCTCCTGCAGAGAATCAGGAATTAAAATGTAGATAGCTTTCAACCTGCATTCAGCCTGTTCATGAACTTACTGTAGTAGTAATATCCAAATTAAATAAACACTGAAGAGGAACAAGAAGATGGGAGTTACTTAATTATTTTCAATTAATTTTAATAGCTGACATTTTGAGCAGCAATTTAGTTTCCTGAGCTCTCCCCTTGCCCCTCTCTGGATGACATTGGGATTTCTGCCAGTTTTTTATTCCTTTGGGTTCCCTCAGTGCTGTTTCAAAAAGAAAAGCTTTAACAGGTGAAAAGTTTAAAATCCGTTTTAGTCAAGTGACTACATGGAGGCAGGATAGCATATGAAAGCTTAGCAGTTTATTTCAGGGAGGGAAGTGGGATAAAAGGAGCCAGCTCATCAGCAGAAGACTGAAATCCACCTTGCCAGTTTTGTGTGCTTATGTTATATATAGCCACTGCAGCCACACGCACATCATGCACTATACAAAAACAGCCTTTGGAACCATTTGCACAAATAAAAAGAAAGAGGTTTGACTGGCATAAAAAGGGGGTTGGTTGTTTTTCTTCTCTTTGGCTGCTGTTGCTGTTAAAATAGGACAAACATTTTAAGGTAAGTCTTATTAGACAAGATGGAAGAAGACCAGCAGCCAGAACTAACAACAAAAGGCATGTGCAGTTTTAGATACCATAATCCATTTATAGGTATAGTCATTTTTAGATGAGTGTTTCTTAAGAAGCCACTTGCAAACATTTGCAAAACTCCCTGCAGTTGTCAGCTAGATTGGTCCTACATATTCTCCTATCCTTCACTGCGTAAATGCTGACACCCTCCTTTTTTCTTAAATCCACAAGCCGTTAATTACTGACAACTTGCCTTCTGCCTCTGAGGTACTTTGGTGACTATAAGATCTATTCTAAGTTCAAAGGTAACCATGTTATGTTATGTCAGGATTTTGCTGCTGTTGTGGTTGTTTGCAGATAAATAATTGAAACGTTCCACCTATCTCATCCGAATCAATGTCCCTGTTTTATTCTGCCTGTAGAGCTCCACACCGCTGATAGATTTCTTGGTGCCAGTGTTTCCAGCATTACAGCCAGCGTAGTCATTGACCGTGCACGTTAGCTATCATGATCGAAAACTTTGTTAATCTTCTTGTTTCCTGTCAAGATATACTGCTGAAAAAAAAAAAAAGCTGTATAGCCCTTGCGGGCAAATGTCACTAAATGATCCGTGATGGGTTCACTGAAAATGGCAATGAGTCATATTGATTTTCCTGAAAGGGAGATTTTTTTCTGTATTATAAATAGTTAAATAAATAAATTATCAAACATTCCTATAAGTTCATCCTCAATTTTAACAGTTATAAAATACTTCTACCAAATGTCCATATTTACAGAAAATGGTCGCATATTGTACTTAGATAAAAGTGCAGCTGGATATTTATGAGGCACCAGTTTTCTATAAATATAGAAATTTGGTAATTATCACTGTTGTGCAGTAGTAATAAGCACAGCTGGGGAATGCTGCTGCTGTTGTTTCATTGGCTACAAAGCTAAATTTCAGACTTGCAGGTCCTCTCTTGTTCTCATTTGCTATTTTATTCTACATGATAAAAAACAACTTCGGGACATCAGACTTAAATTGATGCCTGGTCCACACATCTGGTTATCAATGGCACGTTCCAAGGCAAGTAGACCCAGTACAACTGCTTCTGTGCCTTTGGATCAAGCCACAGGCATTACTCAAAACTGAATCACTGAAATGCCAAAATGAAAAGCTGAGACTGAAAACAATAGTACCTCTCTCCCCCACACACTATCCCCTCCATTATGTATGTTTTTTAGCTGTTATAATAAAGGTCTGGAATTACCTAATAGCTCTGAAGTCTTGCATGCTTACGTCCTAACTTTCTGTCTCCTTCCTTCTTTTTTATTGAGCAATCAAATACCAATGGTGTTGAAACTAATAGGCAGTATAGTATAGAAGAACACTAACTCTACAGTGATAGGCAGATAACCTCTATTAATATTCAGGAGGCCCTAATTGTTTTGAAATTATCTGGACATGTAGGCAGCTGATGGCTAACATTCCAAATTGTCACCTACTAATTAAATGCGAGACATTCATGTAAAGACTTAATTTACAGCTTGTAGAACTTGGAACTACCTGACTTGATAGAAATTGAAGTATGGTTTTGGGGTTTCTTTTGGTTTGGTTTTGGTGGGGGTTTTTTTTGTTTTTTATTTATTTTTTTTTTTTTTTTTTTAAAAAGGCATTTAATTGAGGTATTTCTTTTTATTTCCTCTAACTTAGGACTTCCAGAACTAACATGAGGCTGGTGTCTTTTGGAGGGTCATATGGCTCTTTTTTGGAGTATATCCTTCATGATCTGATACAATGATCCTTAATATCAGAAATTTCTTTATTTACACACACAGCCCCTTTAGAAACAAGATGTCTCCAAAAGGTAATTGATAGAGTGGCCTTTGTTGCCCCTTTGCACTGGCCTTCCAAGCTGGCTGGCCATGTAGAGGACAGCTGCACTTCACACTGTGAAAGCCATTGTGGATGTATTTCATTCCACTTCCTTTTCCTCTAATAACCAAGAACCTCTGCCTTTGATACATTTTCAATTTTCTGCAGACTATGTAGATGGAGAAGTCACGTAATCACCAAGTCAGACTAACCACTGAACTTCTACTGAGTTCCACCCAATGATTTTCAAAAGTGTCCTACAAAATCTACAACATAGCAAAATCCAGACTGAATTGGATCCCCTTGGCGGAAGGCATCTTGTTTAATGGCCATTAAGGGAGATATTTTTGGAAGTTGTTCGTAGTCTAACTGTACTTCAGTTTTTGTTATTCTTTCTTGTAAACCTCTATGGCTGGAAAGTGCTATCCGTGAAACAAATTTTTAGGGACCACATCTCAATTGGTTATTTGGAGTGTTTGGTGGGGTTTTGTGGTTTGCTTGTTTTGTTTTGTTTTCAGCTCAGGCAGAAAGAGGATATATGATAAAAGAGAAAATAAGAAGAACAAAGGAGAAATAAAGTAGGTAGGAAGTAATGTCATAACACAGTAGCAAAAATGTAGCAAAACTTAGTGCAGAGCTTCTAGGAAGGAAAAGTGATTTTATGAAAAATCAAACCAAACAAACCCAACTGATTTAACTCATTAACACACACTTTCATACTCACGTACGCACAGGCACCAAGATCTTTGTGTCTTAGCAGCCTTTCCGGCATGCAGTGACCAAGGTGCTTGTACAATACAGTTGGTCCCAGGATGATACAGATTCCAAGGAACACCAGCTACTCACCATCTCCTCAGTTTTTCTTAGGTTGGTGACTATGTGCTATTTTTGCATGTGTCTGTTTGGGTCTTCAGAGATTAATCTTTCCGTCCTTTCCAACATCAATGAGCCTTCAGATTTTATTCAGTTATTTGTCTATTGATACGGATGTTTTGACAATCAACATATAGGTGTGTCTGGGTCCTGATGACCACCTGATAATGTACATAGCACATGCTATTCCTATAGGCCTCACTTTCTTCTGCTTTTCCTTACATTGATTCTATGGTTGAAAAATCCTGTTCAGTCTCCATTCACACTAATCTTAATGATTTTACTGCAGTAAAAACTTCCTACAAAAGGAAGTTGCAGAACTGATTTCCTTTGTCCATGTTTGTTTCTCTTGGGTCAACTAATAGATTAAAGCCATTTCTTAAAATGCAATGGTATGTTTTTTGCATAGTTTGTAAGCAAACCGTGCAAATCAGTAAGCATTACTGTCTGGTCAGATGTGACAGCTGAGGAATATGAGTGAATTCATAATGGTCCATGGTTCTCTTACCAGTAAACTGATCGTTACCAAAGAATATGAAGTCCCTGAAGTGCAGTATGTTTATACAATGACAGGCAAATTGTTTTGAGGAAAACAAAGTCTGACTGGGATAAAAGGCAAGAATACCACATGTGCCTAGAGATGTGCCAGCACTTTCCATGCCCAGCTTTCACCTGGGTAGTACAGCAAGGACGTATCAGCTGCTTTGAGTCCTGGAACTGCAATTCCCATCACAAGGCTGGGAAAGTCTTTCGAAAACATTTCAGCACATTCTCTCCTTGCTAGGTTTCTTCTATATTATTTTTTCACTTTTGATTACAGGCCCTTTAGTCTGAATTATGGCCATTCTTATGTTCTTTTTCTCGTGAATATTAACTACTTAATCTTATCTGTGTTCTGACATACCTCTCCAAATTTTCAAGGCTCCTTTGAATGACATGATCTTCTTCTTACCTAAAATGCTGATGTAATATTAAAAATTATTCACAAAAATATATTGCCGTTTTGCAAAAAATACAGCAGAACGTGGAAACTTTATATTCTCTGCACTTTCATCTAGACTACAATTATTGCCACATGAGAGCAAGAGTGTGTGGGGAGGGAAGAGAATATAAATGACAGATGATTACTCTCCATTGTAGAGCTGAAAGGCAGACAGTCACATCTCCTTTGACTGTAGGCCTCTACTTTCAGTCTGTCAATAAAAAATATAAGTATGAATGAGAAACAAATAGTTAATCACATCTTGTAAAAGCTTTTGTGGGACCTCATGCAATAACAAGCCCACAAAAAAGCCATTAAAATTTCAGATCTGCAGTCCTTCACCGTAAACCACCCTTAGAATATGTGACAAATTGACTAAAGTGCAGCAAGATATACTGAGACTACAAAAGATTAACAAGTAGATGTTCCATATTCATTCCATGCATTGTTAGATATTTTAGTCCACTGGCACTCTGAGCAAAGTACTAATAGGTACATTGTAGCACCCAAAAGCAATACAGCAGGAATCTGTGCACAAGTTTTAAATAGATCTTCTGCAGAGATTATTAACTAACAGTTTTTATAGGTATGCTACAAAAATGTAATTTTAAGTGGGTTTTAATGCATTGGTAATCTATTGGAACATTTTATAGGGTTAGAATATTTTAACACCTGCCTGAATTCATAACTAAAAATTGATTAATGCTATTGCAAACACTGGAAAAAAAGGCGAAAGCTCATGAAAATGCATGTGTTCATTATTATTCTGTATTTTCTCAGTTAAATATCAATCATAAGGAAATAGTCCTCTTCCCTGTCTTTCTTGGTCTGATTCCACACTGCCTTAGGTAATCGCTATCTTGTCTGCAAAGAAGTGTGAGTATGATCAGAATGGTGGTATTTCACATGCACACTGAGAAGCTATAAGAAACTACACAGGCTTCAGGCAGTAGAGAATTGGATTCCCTGCCTACAGAGCACTGTACACTACTGGCTAGTGCCCAGTTTCGCAAAGGTAAAAGATGCGCAAAAGATTTATAGACAGCTGTTCTGTCAGGCAGTGAAGCCTTAATCAAATACTCTTTCTTACTCCTCCTGACTTTCTTATTAACTTATTTTTGTTCTTGTTTTTGCCAACATACAGAAGCAAAGATCACTCTGCAGGAAGAGAGAGAGATTGCCAGAAGACTGCGCTTATTTTCCTGGCAAACTTTTGCTAGTGATTATATAAAAGCCTGTGACAAGGAAAAATTCACCTAAAATAACTGACTGCTGGTGTTAGAAATGTTATGGGTCTGAATGTCTTTCTGCACTGACTCATCCCTTGAAAGCTACACCTGCTTTTGGGAATTACTGTTCAGAAAGGCACATTGTGTTACCTCGGAAACAGCTGCGACTGCATGTGTATATTTAGATAGAAGGTATTTCACTTCCTTCACATTTCTGTCTGATATGCCATTTACTTTTTATTTAAGTTGTTAATGCAGTCAGTCCTTTTCTATCACATCTGCTCTCTTTCACCCTTAAGTCTACCCAACTGCAAAAGATGGTGCTATAAGGATGCACCTCCACTGACACTGCCGCATTTCTGCAGCAATAGAACAATATCCAAAATTTCTACAGAATAAAGAGTAAAAGAATATTATTAACATATTTAGGACCAGAAAGATAAATTCTATGCACCATCTTTAGAGCATTCAATATTTCATCAAGACAGGTCAGCTAATAAAATCACACAAGGTGACTTCATTTCCTTTCATCTCACTTCGCCATAGAGACCAAGGGTATTTGTCTATAAGACAGGTGCTTGGCAGGAGTGAGGTCTAGCTAGGAAAAAAGGAGACTTAAATTATGGAATCTTATTTTTGTTACTGGAATTGAATTGCTGTGTGGCCTTGAGTAAGTCGCTTAAAATGTCTGTGCCCTGATTCTTAGCTTCTTCTGTGTAAATAGACCTCTAATACTTGGCTGAATTCTATTAAGCTTGAAAAATGCTTTGAATTCTTCACACACAATACATGATATAACGTAAAGTTTTATCACTGTGATTATTATTCTTATTCTACACTGACCTTTCCCTAATTAGGGGAAACAATTGCATTAATGATTTAAAGGTAGCATGATTCAGCTGTCAGTGAATCTAATATTATAAGGCATTCTGCTTTCTGTAGATGAATGATATTTATTTCAAAAATATGTACTTTGTAAAGCTATTATGTATAATTTACTAAACATTGCTTTAAAACAGACAACAAAAGAATTGAGAAGATATAACCTACAATTTCCTACTAGTTTCTTGTCATGGTAGAGCAGAGAAAGCAGTGGAGAAGACGAAGATTAAGAAACTAAAAAAATATTCTCATATAAGCCTGTTTCCATACATTTGTTTATTTTTGCATATAAAAATATTAAAAATTCTGATTGAAATTATGAAAGATTTATATATCCTCCTCAGTATTAAAAATATGAATTTCCCTTTGCTTCATCCCAATTTATGATTTTTCTTTTTTTTCTAACAAAACCTCTTTACTTTTTCCCCATTCGTTTTCTGGAGCACTGTACAGAAAAATACTGGAGATATCTTCTGAATTTCTTGCTCTTTCCTGTACAGTGATAGGTAGAGCAGCATCAGGCATGATAACTGAGTGATAAAGACTCCTGTGTGCAAATATTGTGAGGCTAGAGCATGCCAGGGTGAGCTGTCTTTTGCCAATTAAGTACTGGGAAAGTGGTCTTGGGTGACATACAGTAGGGGAACAATAACAGGTAGTTTCAGATATTCACCCAGAAATGACAGAAACTGTGAAAGGAGAGATAAATATCAGTAAAGGGAAAAAAAAGACAAAGTCAAAACTAAACCCAGTGATTTTGTAGGTATACGCATATGCAGTTTAAGACACTCTTAACAGATAGAATTTGGTTCTTTATAATATCAATCCTAAATTTTAAAATAGAACATGAATTTCATCTAATCTCAAATCAGATTTATACACATTCAAGTAAGAGACGCAGAATGCTGCTTTAAGGCCCCAATGAACAAGACTTGTGCTCTAGACCCTTCACCAACTTCGTTGCCCTTGTCCAAAGACTTCATTGTTCAAGGGCATCAAAGCTGGTGAAGGGTCTAGAGAACAGGTCTCATGAGGGAACTGGGGTTGTTTAGCCTGGAGAAAAGGAGGCTGAGAGAAGACCTTATCACTCTCTACAACTACCTGAAAGGAGGTTGTAGCAACGTGGGGGTCAGTCTCTTTTCCCATGTAACAAGTGACAGGATGAGATGTAAAGGCCTCAAGTTGCACTAGTGGAGGTTTAGACTGGATATTAGGAAAAATTTCTTCACTGAAAAGATTATCAAGCATGCATAGCGTTGCCTTCTAAAGCAGATCATTCTTGTCCTTCTTATATTTGCACACTTACAGAGAAAGTAATCGTCTCTCAACATTTGTTTTGCTGTCTCTTCTAACATGATTTCTTAGGGATTTGTCCATTCTTGTAGTCGTCTTTATAGTCTTTTTCTGCACCTAATTCAGGTTGATTTCATCATTATCAGATGAGTTCTGTATAGAATATTTTGAGCAAGATCCTGCCAATATGTTACAAAATAGGAATGTTTTCCTGTCTGTACTGAGAATACATTGCTTGATGCATCCCAGAGTATCATTAGCATTTTCACAGCCACATCGCACTGTCAACCCATTATTCATCAATGTATTCAGATTTCTCCTTTCCTTTGTCACATACAGTTGATGTAGTTTACATTTATAGTCTCAAATTCTCATTAATCCTGAAGTATATATCTTTGCACTTTGTATTTTTAAATTTAATGTAATTTCTATTGCTTTAATCCACAAGTTCATCCAATTCTTTAACTTATTGATTTGGTCTTCCAGAGTATGGACAATACTTTCCACTTCGTATCACCTACACATCTCAGAGCAGACATTTACTTCTTGCATGAAGGTCTCTAATGAAAATATTAAAAAAAATCTACTCCAAGAATAATGGCTAGGAAAAACACTATCTAATATCTTTCCAGTCTGATTTGATGTAACTTGTGTCGCTTTTCTGTTACCTAGCAATTCATAATTTTTGATTAATATAAGTCTATTTGAAATATCATTTTCTATAGGGAGCTGTATGAAGTGCTTTTATAAGTCTATATAGATTGGACTGACTTGACTGTGATGGTCTAATAGATCAGCTGTCAGAAAATATACATATATGTGTACTTGCAAATAGATATCTATATGAAGTGAATCTTATGTGCTATCTCTTTAATACAATTTTGTAACTTACCCAAGGGTCTGCAGAGTTCCATGGATTTGGTAATTTTTTCTCCAAAATAAGTTCTGAGCCATTATGCAGCACTAGAGCTATTATGTATATGGCTCTGATGTAAATACAGTGCTGTATTTCCTGTTCTCCATGCAGAGAGTATTGTCATCATTCATTCCTAGCAATGGACTTCCAATTTCAACTAGTGATTCTTTTAAGGAATGGATTCTTCAGGGATAGAGACTAATGGACTATCCTGATTTTGTCAGAATATGCAGCTTAAGGTTTGTTTCCATTTCAGATATCTTTATTTCTGTCACATACTTTTTTTTTTTTTTTAATGGTATATTACCATTATTTTTTCTGTATAGCAGTCGCATTTAAAAAACAATAAATATCTAAAGTAAAAATATTCCTTTGGCAACTAGAATAGATTGACCTCGATATTTATTCCTTTCTGAGCATGTATTAGTATCACTTTTCTTCTCTTTCCTATCCTTGCTGACCCTTTTCTATTTTTATCTTTGTCACTGACAGTTGTAATTTTCTTTAAAAAGTTCAGCTTAACTATATTTTACCTATTTTCCCTTTGTTTCTGTACTTCCTTGCAATGGTGTCGTAGGCATGCTTCTTGCAGATTCTTTTTCTGTACTTTGTGCTTGCCTTCTTAATATTCTTTTCGATATGTTTGAGGTTGTATCATTTTTTTTCATTCAGTAAATCTTGTACTTCTTCCATATCAGTTCTTACGCCCTTCTGCTTTGAATAAAAGATCTTGTTCAAATTTACCATTTTTACAGAAAATAATTCTTTCTCTGTTCCACATTCAAATCCTTGCATTTCTCATTCAAGCCAGTCAATATCAACAATTAGAAGTAAGAAACTAAAATGTCAGAGGATTATTTTTGTCTTGAATTTCAACATGTCAGTCATAGATTACTTTCTGTGGCTAATTCTGGTATAATTACACTTTCTGATCTACAAGAATTTATTTTACTGTTTCATTTCAGTATTCGGTAGAGATATCTGCCAGCTCCACGTACAAGAATGTCTTGTCCCTAAAGTTATTATGATATCTATTTCACAATACATGTCTATAAAATTGCAGCGTTTAATAATTATGTTACTTATTACTTCCGGAATTTTACTGAGAATATTACATAGTGAACATCTGCAATTTCCTATAGGTTAAAGGGAAAAAAAAAAAAAGTAAGAAAGAAGGCACTGGAACTTTGTCAAAAATTGAATTGAAATTCTATCTAAATATATACCTGGTTTAATGATTACTTTTGCCCTGATTTGAACATAGCTGCTAGAAGTTTTGAAAGTTGAGCATGGCAGCTGATTAAATATCAGAAAGGTTTTATGATAGACCTTAACTTGAATTATTTTTGCTTAGTCAACTATATTCTTTTGTTTCTAGTGCTATTATAAAAATGCTGAATTAACAGTCCATTAATATATGAAGCTTTCTTGATCTCATTCTGTGATGGTTAATACCAGTTTTCTTCACCAGTGTGACTAAAAAAAAAAGTGACCTGAAGGGAACATTTTGAAATCAGATGGAAAGAGAGCAGTTATTTTAGTGCCTGTGTTAATTCAGTACTTTTTGTCTTTACTGAGACTGCCAACAAAGGTGTTAAATTAATGGTCAGCAATTATGTGAAGATTTATTTTCTGTGACCTAGTTTCAAAACACAATTCATTTGACATAGGCTCCCCGATAGCCAGCTGAGAGTAATATAATATCTTTCAAATAATACTGACTAGTATCTCCTTCCCACTCACAACTCAGTTTACACAGGTAGGGGTGTCTTCCTAATTCATTATTAACTTCCTGAGACATGAAGTCCCTTTTCTTACTCTGTCCTTTCTTCAGTACTGTCCACAGTACCACAGTTTCTTGAATTTTTTTTTTCTTTTAGAATTCATAGAACATACAGGTAGAAGGAGAAGACGTCAAGCAGTGTTTTGGTTTTACATCTTTCACCTGTCTTTTATAAGAAATTGGCAAAATCCTGACCACATGTAAACACAGGTAGAGAATTTTGTTCTAGGTGGATTTCGAAGGCAGCACTACCAGAAGCATGGATTACAAACCCCAATGCTGCAATCTAATTTTGCAACTCAAATAACGAGAGTACCTGGTACATCTTAACCTTTTAGAGACTGAGAGGTTGTATAATAAAATAGATTTATTAAAGGAGGGAAGAAGTGATGGGGAATGAGGAGAGGAAAAATAACAGAGAAAGATGAAGAAGTATGGGCGTAACAGAAGTCTGTAAAATCACATGACCAGTCATTTATTTTTCAAGCTGCCAACATGCCTAACCTACATAATACAGATGGACTGCCGTTACTTATTGACCTTTAAATTGTATGCTAATATTATACTTTACATCTGTTTAGAGCTAGGGGAAAGTTAAGTCTATTTGCTTGCAGACTATAATTTATATTTTTAGTCTCACATGTTCAATTATATTTTCTGAAGTGCACTAAGTTTAATAATTCATACTTAACAGCTTACTTAACTTACAGCATACTTAACAACTCTGATGAATACGCTCCATTGTAAATAAGATGTCCTGTTTCTAAGCTGGTTGGAGTTGCATCCTTGTAATCTAACATCATCTCATCTTGCACGTACTCACTCTTCTGCCTGTTGGCTGTAGCCTCTCGCTAGTCCTCTAAACACAAGATATTCTGATTTTACACTTCCTCTCATATTGACTGTCAAAAGATTAGATTCTATTAAAACAACAAATACTAAAAAGAGAAGCTTTATTATTGATTTATTTTATGGTTCTTCATGCAGCAGGTGAAGAAAGAAGACGCAGCAACTGAAAAATAATTAGAAATTATACAAGACCATTGTGAAATACCAAAGATTCCCAAGAAAAACTAAGGAAGCTTTCTAAAGAATTTAGGTTATGCAGTTTTTATGGGAATTGTGCAGATAAAGTTTCATGCAATACTTTGGTTATTTGTAGATAAAGGACTGGTATGATCTCTTTCATTATAATAAAAAAATATGAAAAGGTGAAAGTTATATATGTTATATCTAGATTTCCTAAGGTAAAGAGTCTTGTTACTTTTCAATGTCTAAAGAGTGTTGTGCTCAGATGTCTCGTCTCCAGGAAATTTAGAATATGAGGGAATCTGAGGGAATTTCTGATCCTGGCTCTCAGAGGTGTTTAACTACCACGTCATCATTGACCATGTTCCTAAATACCTTTGAAGACCTGAACCTGGCCTCATTCGCTGAAAGACATTGTTCTCTGGGTCCGTTCACTGCTGCTTTTGTACAAAATTATTGCCACTATATTGCAAAATTCTGAGCTACTGGATGACAAATAAAATAGCTGCCATAGTTACAAAAAGTCCTCTTTGAGCTCTTTAAACTGTTATGTCTTCTCTTCCCCTGACTTTTTTCATTTAAACATGTTGAAAGCAAACAGTGGGACACGTGCTCTGTGAGATTTCATTTACTTTAGAAAATTATTTTGGTATCAGAATATTGGCGTCCTTTTTACTTCACTCAGAAAAAATTTGAGCAATTGTTGTGGTTTAGCTGGGCTGGCCACTAAACAAACGACAGATGCTCTGTGTAACCTCTCCCCCTTCCCAAAAAGAGAAGGGAGAGAGAACAAGGGAGAGAGACTTAAAGGTTGAAAATAAAACTAAAACTACTTTAATGAGATATTAATAATAAAAAGAAAAGATAATAATAAGAAATTAATGAAATATATACAATATATACAAAAGTGGTGTCGAGCTCCCAGGATGACAATCACATCACCGACAAGCACTGGGAAAGTCCCAGACTGGACTCAGCAGCACACAGGAGCTGGATTCCAGATCGGGACTCAGGTCTGCATGGATCGGGATCAAAGGCAGAAGAACAGACAGAGTCGTCCTTGGATGCCAGCCATTGAAGAAAGAGACTGAACCCTTTGATCCCTCAGCTTTTATACTGAGCATGATGCAAATGGGAATGAATACCCTGTTGGTCTGTTTTGGATCACCTATCCTATCCACTCTTACCCACACATTGTGACACCTCTATGCCTTTCTGCTTCCAACCCTCCAACTTGGCACATAACAAAGTTAGCTGGCTTTGGTTCTCATACCAATAAGTATAAGCAAGAACCTCTCCGTATACCATTTCTTGGTATTAACTATAAACATCAGGTCTTATCACTCTGGAAGCAAACACTATCTGAAAAATATGCCACTCATTTCAGACAAAAGTTAGAAGAGACTTAACTGAAAAGTAAAATTACTGAAAATTGTTTCTGTTCTACCTCAAACCAGGACAGCAGTCCAACTTTGTTGGTCTTAATATTGATAAATTATTTCACACAGATTATTTTTATACAGTATGATCACCTTTAAAATTAATAATGTATCAATTTTGTCTGTATCAATTGGTTTATATAATTTCCATCCACCATAAAATTACAGAGATAAAGTAATAGAGCAAAACCTGTTTTGGTACTGAAGTTGATGATAGCTTACCTGAGCTGCCTCCACTTTGGTTTTCTAACAGAGTGAAGATTCCTGATGCACGTGGCAGATAAACTTTAGAGATATTATTCAAGGAGGTAGTCTGTTCAAGACCACTAGCTTTTCTCCAACTTTTCCAATACAACTCACTAGTGAGGGAGCCTTTAATTTCTCATTTCTAAAAGGAGGACAGATTTTTAAATGTACAAAACCATTGAGGTTTTTTATGACTGAAAGGCAAGAAGCATGAATTAATTTTCCCTCCCCAGATGGAGCTTCCATGTCAATAAAGTTTATATTTATTAATCTCAGATTAGTTAAACCATAGGGTTTACAAAGATATATGTTTCACTTTGGGAACGGATTTTTAAAGCTTCAGCTGTCAAAGTAAATTATTTGAGGAGAATATACATGTTCAAAACATTTTCTGGTTACTTGCAAATATGGCTTCTTCTGTATTAAAACATCAATTAAGTATTTGTCTTTATTACACGTATACTCAGCAGAAGGACATGAAGCTTTCTTTTACCTTTGTTTTAACAGAACAAAGTATACTAGTCCTCCAATATATTTGTATGCCACTGTTTCATTGTGGATTTGAGGGAACACTTACTTCAAAGACAGAATGAATAAGCAAATTAATTCAACCTCTCTTTCTTTGTCTGAAACTCTATGGAACCCAAGATGTATGAAATGAAAGTATTGGCAGCCTTTATTTTTGTTTTTTTCTTCAGCATCCATCCCACTGGTATGACTATCATATGGCATTTGTATGCCTTCCTAATGCCAAATCATTTTCAGGAATGCTTGTTGTCTCTTGATGCTGCCTTTCCATCACGTGTACAACACTGAAATTACATTGTTGCTGACATTGGCTCAGGAATAATTTACTCCAGGCTTATGCCAGGACTGAATTCTATTCAGCAGTATACTGCATATTTTCAATTTAAAAGAGAAAACAAATAAACAAACAAACAAACACTTATTACGTAGATGTTACCATAGTATTTTCATTCTCCAAAATACTGAAAACTCTCTGTTCCTCTTCAGGCCTTTATATCAACACACGACAAAGAAGATGAATCAAACAATGTCACAGAGCAGATCAGTGACACAGCTGGTCAGATAACTTGATATTCTGATTCTGATGCAATGTCTCTTTTCAGCAGTATCATTAGTAGTAGTAGTAACGGTAGTATTGCTGTTCTGTTTAGAAGGTCTAATCATCGTCTGCGACCAATTATATGAAGAACAATACAGAAAGAATTCAAAAAGATAAAACTTTCCTCTAGGAAATAGCAACTGGTGAAAGAGATGAGCAGTGGATGTATACAGGAAAGGATGAAGAATGGGACAACAAGACATTGTCATTCAGCATGGTCTCTGAATACCATCAGTCTTAGCTATATTGTAGGTGAGAACAGACTGACAGTCAGCCAAAGCAAATACATAACAACACATTTTTGCTTTACCTCTTCATGAATGCAAATTCACCAGAAGACAACAGAAATCTTTTCAGTTTCTGAAGTTGGGTTGGGTTTTTTGTAGTACGCAAAGGCCAAACTAAAGTAAGACAACTCAATACAGATGACAATAATTGCCTAAAGGAGACTGATTAGAATGCATGCCATTGAAAGATGCCTCCTCTGCTTCTGTCTTGCTTCCAGTTGTAGTCAATTGGATTTACATACATATTCACTACAGGTGCTAAATTGTAAAAGCTTCCCCTTCCTGTCTTCTCTGTATATATCTGTCTGTTCCCCGAAGGACAAGAAATCTTGATTGTTGGTTACCTCTGTTTATTTCCAAGGAGCTGTGGCTTTTGAATGTTGAAATAACCCTGCATTTCACAGTAGCTATTTGAATTAAAATCCCTTCATGAAAGTGCTTTGGGCATGAGCCAAGATGGTGTATGTTAATCTTTGAGTCCCAATAAAGTATATTGACCTGTGCTAAGCCACAGTAGGAAATTATGTCATACATAATATATTAGTCTATTTCTCATGATCAGCTGTTACTAAGTATCAATTTTTCATATTCTTTTATTTGGTAATCATATAATAATTTACACTGAAAGATAAATCATAGCTCTACCTCAAAGCCAGTTTGTCAAGGTCATAAAAAGAGTAGGAAACTATTACATCTTCTTCCTAATTCCCAAGCTCTAACTTTGATACTGGCTTGTTCGCCACTTGCTTTTTACATGTGACTACCACAAAAGATAACGAATGTGTAGCCAAAAGAACAAAATGATATATTAGCAAAAGCTTTAGTGTCATATATCATCTTTGAGGCTACAGAGGATGGAAGGGGAGAAAAGAAGAGAAAGAGGGAGACAAAGAGTTCATCTTTTCACTAACCTGTTTTAAAGAAATTGTTTTTTACATTGCTTGAATCTTCACAGTGTCCTTGGAGGTAAATATACTGTACTTTTTCATTGCTGTAGTTTTCTATATGTCACAGTCAAGCTCTACTAAAAGGGAAAACTGAAGGGAAAAAAAAATATGAACAAACGTCACCCCAGAAATAGTAACTGCATCAACACCTTGTATGTCCTATGAGAGCTCCATTCATGTGTTCATCACACATAAACTAGGAAAACATAACGTTTCGAGGAATAGAAAAATTCTTATTAAGCTTGTCACTTAGATATTTAATCTTTCTCCTTAATAGTTCCTTCTTTATATTTGAATAAGAATATGAGACCAGGCCAAGTACTGTAGACTGTTGGAAGATACTGATCTGCAGGATGGAAACATTATTAGCTCAGAGGAAATTGTATTCCAGTAGCATCTGGTAAAATGTTATTTTTCACATCATTGGGTCATGTATGAACCAATAAAAGCACCAGGAAAAACTCGGTACTTTTAATCTCTCTGTCATTATGCTGCCCAGGCCCCTTTCTATGTTAATAAAATCTCAAGCAAGAAGGAGATAGCAGACTCCAAAACAGGAAGATTATGATCCATTTGGATTGTGTCTACAGTCATGGAAGTCAGCTAAGCTCCAGATGGTTACACAGTCTGAGGAAAGATATAATAATTTGATTTTTATAGCTCGGAAATTCTATACGTTCTTAATTTTAGGGAGAAAGAGAGACTTTTTTTTCTCTAGTTAATATTTCACCAGTGGTACTTCATCAAGTGTAAACCTTTTGTAACACTGTCTATATTTAGACAGACGTGCACAGAAATTATCTTTGTGAGCAAGGGTACTATTTGTTACAGCAAGGTTATGTGTACTACGCTGATAGTAAGTAAGTAGTTTATGCCATTAAAAACACCCTATTAAGCTACTTGCATTACCATTAAAATACACAGATTGTGGCTTCTAGAAAGGGAAAGTCAGTAGAAGAAATTGTGTAAAAAGAAAGGGTATCTAGCTCAAATTAACAACCTAGATGCTGTAAGTGGTGATTTATCAGCCTCCCCTAACAATGTGTAAATCTTAACACCTCTTGAAAGCCATAGGGAGATCTGCCAAGTAATTCAACTTGATTGGGATTTCTTCGGGCATTTAGGTGCATCAGTAAACAGTTATTTCTCCGCACAGTTTCAACTGTGTGATGATAATAAAGGATATTTTGATCATTAAGGAAATATAAGGACATTAAAATTCAGATTGACCATTCTTGTCAGACTCGAATGGTCTAATGTGGCTTGAAAATCTGGCTGAATACCACATTTACCCTAATTGATGAGTAGTTAGTCTCAATGAGAGGAAAAGCTATCAATGTATTAGGGAGTACTAAGGTAGAGCAATAATTAAAACACTGCATTAAAAGTCAGTGCACATAGGGACATTTTGTACTTGTGCTTTTTTTCCCATTATAAAATTTGATTTTGCTAAATGTCTAAAAATTACTGATAGTAGTGCCTGAAAATGGCAGTATATTTTAAAGTTGTGAGATTAGACCCATGTGATAATCTGAATAGTGTTAATGACAGCTTAACTATAATGTTTGTAAACTCATGTTTAAAGTGACAGATTAGTTTCACTGTAGTCTGTTGATGCTATGTTTAGCTTTTTCTCCATAGCTCCTTGACATCAAAGAGAAGGAACATCTCAGGACTTTCTTTTGTGCTATTTAACGTAAGAGAAAAAGGTGAGTTTGAAGTCAAAACGGAAGAGAAGTCAGTTTATACCTGGCTGGTATGTTTTTTACCAAAGAAAAAGAAAAACAAAAGATCCAATGAAAAAAGGCATCCAAACATAAGCTTTTCACCAAGAATACCAGTTTTAACAATAACAGAAAAAGAAAAAAACTCAGCAACTTCACAGGTGTCAGTTAGCATGAGTGAGTCAAGAGATCATCAGACAGGAATAATTGAATAGAATGACCTAGTAAATAGTCTTTTAGCTTTTGTGAGGAGGAGACCAAGATCAAATTCCCTACTGTTTCTATCTTGGTCTCAACATGATTTTGCTTTGATGTACAATGAAAAAAATTCTGACTTTGGCAGAGATGGTGGGGACTTGAAGGAGAAAATGAATCCTTTACTTTTTTCTAGTCCTGGTTCAGCATTCAGCTTGCTTTTATGATACACAATAGATTTATGAATTTAGTTAATCAACTAAATATTAAACTCTGTTAAAATTTAAGCCGTTTCTAGGAATAGGAATTTCAATATGATAAAATTTTTATTATAAAATAACCTATGGCTTTAAAACATTGTGGAAATAGCAGTCCTTGCAACACTTCTAACAGTTTCTAAACTATTTTGAGTCAAAATTTGAAAACAATTTGCTTTTATTGTGGGGTCAATCTTAAAAGTTTTGCCTGATTCTAAATCATATTTTTCTACATCAGACATTAATGGGGACGGACAAAGTTTTTGAGAGTAGGGTTAATTATTTCAGATACTCCCTAGTTAAATACAGTATTTTGAAATAAATAGTATATGGGTGGAATGTTTAAATATACATATAATTTTAGGAAATATGTGTTCACATATGAGATAAGAGAAGAAGCATGTATGTGATACACCACTGTGGCTTCAAATCAGATTCTTCTGTTTTCCAAGAAATTCCTATGGTGTTTTATGCTTTCGTTGTGTTTGATCAGATACATAAAGATTCCATGACAATCTTATCTCATATAATGTTTAGGTAAATCAAGTTTTTCTCGACCAATATATTTCTGTCTGCCATTATATGATCTAAGTTTTCACAGATTTTATGTATCACATTAAAATTTTATTTGTCTTTTTTTTTTTTTTTTTGAGAAATTATACCCTATAGTAGCAAAGGAAAGTATAGCATTCATATGTGGATTTTTTTTTTTTCATTCCTTTCGTCTAGGAAACAGATTATTCTTGTTGTGTGCTCTGATTCTAAGAACAAAACTGCAGGTAGGTATCCACAAAAAACTTTTCAGTAAACCAGACAATACGTTTTTAGCTGCGTTGATATGGAGCAGAGGAAGAATTCGTGGAGTGGAAGAAATGGTACTGGGAAACACATATCTGGGAAACTTAGTGATGCCATAATTAAGACTGCAACTTATAAACCTCTGGTTATATTGCAGGTTTTCCTGTTTCTGTTAAATAAATAAAATTACATTTCTATCTTTTGCAATTCACTTTTAGAATCACAGACCAATAAAAATATACTTGATCCCGTCTAACTATCACTAGTGAAGTGAACACAACATTGTCTCAAACAAGTATTGCTCTACATAGGTTCTAAAGTAGAGAAAAAATCTATGTATAGGAAAATAAAATCAGCCACAAAACAGGCTGCAACCAAGAATGTAGTACTAGATTTGATATAGGTAATTGCTTTCACTTTTCAACTCTTTAATGATCCTAAAAGTCAATGTAATTGTACGCTTTTAGTATATTTATTTCTTTTTCAGAATGACAAACTAATATTTTTCTTTATATCATACAAGAGTACTTGTTCATAAAAATAAGATGCTGACAGTTTGTATTTCATAACATGCTTTCATCCAAAATTTCTAAAAAGGAAAAAAAGACAGGAAATATGAGTGCCAGCACCTGAAGAGTAAATAGGACAATATCACTGAGAATAGACCTTGACTTTAAAGAGAAATTCCTATGAATTCACACCCTCTTTCAAAACAACAAAGAAAACAACAAGTAAAAAGGAAGCAATTTTTTTTCCCCTTAATTGTTAGGGGGAAGGAGAGGTTTCATTGGTATCACCAAATTTGATGGGTCCTGCAGTGACTGTATTAACCTACCATCAGAATTAGTAGGCTTAGAAAGGCCTATGCTATGTCTGAGTAGGGGTACAAGTTAGTAGCATAAGTACACTCAGTTTATTCTTTTGAACAAAAAATAAAAGTTAAAATGTCCTCCATTTAACTCTGTTGAATTCAGATTTTACACTGGTCAAAGTCTTGCCTTAAATCTTCTTCAAATGGGTTAACTTTATGTAGATTTTTTTTAGTAGCACTCTAAAAAGCACACACTTTTCAAGGTGCTTGGAAATCTCATTTTAAAATAAGCCAATTCAATTGTCATATGGAGGAAGAGAAGAGGTGTTGGAATTTCACTATAAGATGGGAGTGGTTGCAATGTTTGACATACTTTTTAAGGAGGACTTGTAGCCTCTAGTTAGATACCGGAGCTTTTCAGAGAGTTAAATAAATAAATAAAATGGGAAGTATTTTTAAAAGGTCTTTCTAATTCATTTACTCAAATAATTTCATAACCTTTCCAGGACAGATAAAATCTTTCTTATGTTTTGCGCTATTTAGTCAGTAGAGTATACTTTATGGCATTAGGCTATGGAATGTAAATAATACTCAAAGAAAGAATCTGAACTAGATTATACGCTGTGAAAATCTATAGTACTGGTAATTTATGAAGAGCATTATATAGTATGTGTATAATGCAGACCACATGTATATACTTCAGTAACATGTCATCAAACATTAGGGATTTCCACCTTTCTTTCTTACTGCAGTAATATAATCAATAGGTAAGCATATATAATGTAACAATAAATTTACTCTATTATTTTAGAACAGTGCAACAGAAAACATACTTACGCAAGAGTTTTTATGGCATTAGAATAAAGCATATTTCTTTCCATAGAAAATATACCAAAAAACCCCAAACCCGAACATAGTTTCATAACAGGGGAGCTTTTAGTTTTTTACAGATATTGAAGGTGGAAAAGCAAGGGAATCATGCTGTTTACTCTAAACCACATTTAAATCTCCTTTGAGTTTTATGTGCTAAAATCAGCATTTTTGACATCTTAATCCAGATGCATGAATTATCTTCCCACAAACAACAAGGAGATTATTAAAAAACTGTTGTCTCAGCACCTTGCTGATTTAATACCTGCTTAACTCCTGCAGCATATCTTGCTGTCATTAAATTGCATACACATGGTTCATTTTGGTCTTTTTTAATTTTTTTTTTTATTGAAAATCTTACATGTATGACTAAAAGTCATGGGCGGTATCTTTCAGTTCCATTACAAAATCTGTGTCATATATATATATATACCTATATATATATATTTAATACAACTAGAAGCAAATCTACTGAATTATGCAACAATGATTGTCTACCAAAATGTAACTCAAATTAAATATGTTGGAGATAATTAAAATTATTTTGATTCCTCTGATGGAGCTGAAGGCCACTTTCACATAGTTAATTGATAATGCTGGGCTGCAAAAATTACAAAGCCTTAATGATAAGTTCCCATCTTCCAGGTGTCACCCATACGTTCGAATTTTAGTACAAGGATGCTTCTTTCAGAAATAAGTACTTTTAGAGTGAGCATCATCCTCTATGGAGTACCTTCTATTCACAAACACAGTCCTGCAAACAGTTCTGTATGCCTCAGTAATTGCAGGCAAGTCAAGTCGTTTCAAGTTAGGTACAAGCAAAAAAGTTTGCAGGAACATAGTCTAACTTAAGAACTCATCTACAGGTTATCTAAAACAAAACTATCTGAAATAATACTTAAAAACACTATCTTACTGGAATATATGCCTTATTATCTAGTAATAAATCATGAAAGACGAAGTATAAATATTGTCAGAATCATAAAAAATTTGTCTTAGTCTAAGAAATCCTACTTCAAAGTCGTACAGTATTTTAACCAACAGCAGTTGTCCTTCTGTTTTGGCACTCCTGAACCAGCGTAGAAACTATGTGTAGTGAGTTAACACCTTTGGGGAAAAATACTCATGTGCAGCAGGATCTAAAGATGATTTCTGGAGTTAATAGTGTTACATTGCTTAACATAAGAAAGAAATTGAAAAGAGTCTTTTACTGTGATTCATCAGCAGCAAAAGAGAAGGGGAAGGAGAAAAGTAAGATGTTTACAGTCTTTGAAGCATGTAGCATGTTTAACCTTGAAAATTAAATCTTGCATTAAAGACACTCCCAGCTACCTCTGTAGTCTTCTTTCCAAAAATTCAATGTACAAATATTTTATTTAGATGTCTCAGACTTTGTAATGGCTCAAAAGAACAACTGCATGTCCTTGTAGCTGCTCTCCTTTCTGAGAGATGGATGGTGGACGAGATTGCTTTATTGTAATTTCTCCATTTCCGTGCTTCATTTCCTACATTTATCGGAGACTGGAGAAAAATCAGCATGTTCTGACAAGTCTAATACCATGAGGCAGTAAAATGGACCTGAATTTAGTGGAGATTGGAGCTCCAAAATAAATATAACACTTTATGACAAATAATAATAAAAAAGGATAAATTCTCCTGTACAAATCAGAAGAGAGAATAAAAAATAGCAAATAGATAGCAACATCTTTTCTATACCTACATGGGCATCGCAAAACTTTTCAACTATAAGAATACCCCTCCATATTTCTCATTTTATGTGGTTTGTAAACTACCTCAGTAAGTTGATAACAAACATTGTGGAATATCTTTGTACAAACAGTAAATTTTCATAAAACTACCCAGAAAATTACAGAGACTTCTAATTAAATAGCTCTCAGAACAAACAGAGAGAAAAAAAAAAAAAAAAAGATCTGCTGGGCTTTTGTTTGTTTTCATGTCTGTCCTTCTGCTTTTGGCCTAGCAAGCTGCATGCAACACGGTAAAGAAAATTTATTAAAAAAACCTTGCATCTGCAAATACTACATATTGCAGTGTTGTACTGAATGATATACTATATTTGTAAATTTGTTTCTTCTTACACTTATCTCATACCAGAGACTCTGTGTTCTAGATATAGCGGTACTGCAAAGGCATTTACAGAGTGTCATTGGCTCGTTGAGGTCACAGTGCATAACATACTCTTTAAAGTGAGTTGCCTCTGCAGGTATCTGAGGGTTGCTATCTATTTGAACGTGGCTGAGCATTTAATTTTATCAAAAATGCCACCAAATGCTCATATTCTGGGTGTTCAGTGCAGTCCCTAGGACAAGTCTAATGAAGATATGTTCCAGCAAGGCAAAAAAACCTAAAAGGTTAAAAATGGAGAAATATTTACAACTTTCTTCAGTCTGTAAGGTTGAGTTTAATGTTTTAGTATTCTTCAGTGCATTTTCAGAGAAAGGTTCCAAGGCTATGAGTATAAGCAGTCTGGGCCAGTCCCATACATATCCGCAAGCCTTTTAAAGCGAGGGCCCCAGTCACTGAGGTAATCGTAGTTCTGGTCAGAGTTTGAGCTGATCGAATCTAAAGAACTGAGCGACTCTGCCACTGAGCCATTCCCCTCAAATGCGTATGTCTGCAGGGAGTCGTAGGGTGGTGCGCAGGGGTCCACGTCAGCTTCTTTTAGTCTTTCCCAGATAAATTCCCTAAAAATGACATTATCTGGGATGCTTTTAAAAGTCGGTCTGCTCAGGAACTGAATCTCAGGTGTCACATCCCTTCTGGTCTTGGTGTCTCGGATAATGTTGAGGTTTCTCAAGGCAGCCATGTCAAAAGCCTCAGTGTCTTCTTCTCCACCACCCTCATCATCATACCTGACAATGTTCTCTCTGATATCTCTCTCTTCATCAAAAATGAGGGGCTCTTTTTTCCTTCGCCTCATGGTGACAATCAGCAAGACAAGAACTGAAACACAGGAAGACTGGAGTTTTAGCAATGCTGAAGTTTCCTCATACTTTTTTCTAGTGGTGGAACTACTCATTAATTTATACAGCAAAGACCCAAGGATATAGCAGGCAATTTATGCAGTTAGATTTGAAACCTAGCAGCTTCTGAAACAGCTTTTAAACCATAAGCTTTTCAGACTTTAAAGAATCTATTTCCAAAACCATTCTGGATTAACGTCTTCATCTCTAATTCTCTCTCTCATGCTGTCCGCTAAACATAAATTTTAAGACCGGTTCAGTCTGACTATTACAAACTCACAGCCATGAAATAAAAAAAGAACCTTTTCCTGAACTCCTAATCATCCAAGCAATAAAAGCACATTCATAAGTAACTGAATGGAATTTAACAACCATGGTTAGGGAAGTGACTGAATTAACGCATATGACCAAACTCTGCTGGAAAAAAAAAAAAAAAATTAAAAAATTGTAGACTGGAGAACACTGAATTGTTAAGCAATGTGTAAAATAAGGCTGTCTTAGTTCAAGCATTAAAAGTATCTATATAAGACCTCATTTTCCTATAAAGTGCGAAGTACTGTACTTCAGGTTTATGAATTACATCTAATGTAAACTGCTAGGGCTGGAGTTTATTGGATCAGCCAGTGCTAGAAATGTAATTATTTTTTTAAACATAATCCTTAAAGTTCCTTTCAGCTTGAAAGGTAATACTAAATTGCAGAGACAGCCAAAAGAACTGGGAGAAATTAACTCAAGTCTCCTCTTCAAATACAGTTTTTGTAGAGAAACATCATTGTTGACATACAAAATATGGAACTAGAAATATGAATATTGCTCCCATCTGTGGGACATGATGGAACGTGAATCATGCTCCCAGAAAAAAGATCCCAGAAAAAAATACTGTATTGTAGCATCTGGATAACATTTGCTGTGTTAATGATACTCCTAGAAAATAGGAGACGTCACTATGACTATAAAAATAACAGTATATTGAAAAGTAAGTGTCATTCCACATTCAATGAATCTTTCCTGATTTTATGTTTGTTTTTTTTTATCTTAAGAATATGTGACATACATTCATATGTCTAAGGTTTACAATCTTTACTTACAGTATTTTGATATGCCAACTAAATACTGTGTAAACATCTAGAAAAGCAAAAGCTAACATAGATAAAATTAAGCTTAGGCTTCCCTAGGTAGTCTCAAAAGTGGCTTTCATAAATTTTATAATGTAGGACTGACATTCTTGAAAGCCCTCCTTTTCATGGAGGAATTTTTAAAGTCAATATCAATCTAGTCATCATGAGGCATGATTTAATATTGGGATCACATGGTTAGAATAAACCAGTCCTTCAGAGACTGTACATGCAGAAAACTGTATCATACATCTGCAGATGTTACGGTACTATTTGGTATTGGCTAAAGTATAAAATTACTTTAAAGGTGAACTTTCTGCAATTCTTTTTATTTTCCTTTGGAGCCATTGATGTCTAAAGTTAAAACTGGAATAAGTTCAATTTTTTTCTGAACTTTTTGACAAATATATTAAGCAATATTTTTTCCCTTTTTTTTTTCCAGTAGCTAGGAGGCACACATTTAATGATCCGTCTACTAACAGATGCCTGGTGACTCTATATTACTGCAGCATCAGCATCACGCTTTCACTTTTTTGCCCCTGGCATCTCCCTCATTCATGCTTTATGTATTGAATTCAGAAGCCACTAGTTTGCGGCTTTTTTCTTTGAACAATATTTACATAAGCAGTTTGACAATATAAGATTTTGACCTTTAAAGTGGCTTTTGTGAAATTTCAAAACATTCTGATATTTGTATAATACAAATTGAGCTGTAAATTCTACAGCAGAGAACATAAAATTGTCATCATAAAGACAAGAGTTGCATGCCAGTCTTAAAGTTTTTCCTTATTATAAAAGATATTTTAAAGTGAAAGACAATTAGCTTGCTGACAGTAAAAATATACATTTAAGCTGAGATTGGTATTGACATAACTTTTTAATTATTATTTTTAACATTTACCGCCACAATTTTTATTGCCACTAAGTAAGCAGCTAATTATTTCCTTTACTCCAGTGTAAATGCATTTCCAAACCACTGTCCTTCTTAACATACTTCATTTTGAAAGTTAAATACCTGCTAATAAGTGAAAAATACGAAACCTAGTAGGCAGGTCTGCCTAAAGGTACAATAGAAATCAAGATAAAATGAATGTTTTTTATAGTATTGCTTTTATATCTCACAATTTCTTGAAGTCAAGAAAAATATGGAATCTTTCTAAAGGTTAAATATTTTAGCATGGCTTTATGAAATTCTTAATTTCTAGGCTTTCCAACAGCTATGAACAGTAAAGTTTAACCTCTAAATGAACAAAGCTGTAGCTGTATGGCTAGAACTGCAGAGATAAATACAAGCTCCAAACAAATTTCACTGATACCTGAATGAAGTAAAAATTGTTTTAAAGCTTCTCCATTTCTCATTAAGTCATGGTGTTTTTTTACTTTTTTCCGACATGTATCACTAAGTAGAGATTAAGTCAGTAATTAGTGACTGGCTGAACATCTACAAAACCTAATTTTATGCTTTTTAGAAAAGAAATAATGGAATGGAAAAGCTTTAGAGCCATATGTATGGCATATTGAGGCCACCACTTTGGGCTCCATGCTGGTACACCGAACCCATGCTGAAGAAATGAAATGGCAATACTGATTTCATATGTGATTTAACAAATAAATAAACCACTTGATATTAGAAATAACTAATTATTATAATCAGAACTAATGAAGATCAATCTAAACTAACCTTTTTGTTCTGATTTACCTAAATTGCTAAAAATGTTGATTTTGTGTAACAGGTACAATAGTCAAAAGAAAATGTCATTTGTGTTTATATTAGCTGTGGTAATATGTAGTTTTACCCTAGTGTCAGTAGTTTCAGTCCACCTAAATCAGTCTTCAAACAAACACCTTCGAATACAAAAGCGGATTTTTGCTTTGCTATTTTGAAGTGTGCTTTGTGGAATTATTAAGAAATTTCCATTTTGGTATGATCTGGTAAAAAGTCAGGTTTAGGTCACCTGAGCATGTTTCTCTGTTTTAGTATTAATCTTTCCTTTTGTACTTAAGGCAATTGCAACATAAATGGAAGAAAGCCATAAAAGCCCTGAGACAACCTGAGGGAGAAGACTACGTGCAGAGCTATACAGTAAGGGACAGAGCTAAATCGCAAGCATTATCATGCAGTGTGTACGCTATATCCCTAAGCCTGGCATTTACTATAGCAATAAACCGCATCAGCTGCAAACAAATCTGCACATTGGTTTATGCCTTAGGTGTGTCATGATTCATAAAGCTGAAGATTGGAAATCCTCAGCCATCTAAGCAGCACCCTAATAACCTATTTAGTTGTACCTTGCAGTTGCCAGTACAGTCAGATGAGATTTGGGGATTATCGAGGCCAAGACTCAGGAACCTGCATTTAATTCCCATTTAACAAGCTTCATATATGTGTTGTTTAATCCATTTGGATTGATATTTGCAAGGGACTGTGACCTTCAGATGCCCACACTGAGTGACCCTATAACTTTCAGAAAACAGCTTCTGCATTACTTAACTACATTTTAAATGACTTAATTTGGGTACCCCCAAATTAAAACAGTTATAGATTTATCACTTTTAAAAGTGCTGGACCAGAACTCACACATACTACACAGCCACATGCTGTACACGTTACGTATTTAGAGAATAAGAACCTTATGACTAGGCCTGGTTCTTCTCGTTTATGGATCACACAATTATGTGCAGTGATTTAATTGGGTTCTTGTAGGTATTGTGATAATAATAACAAATTCCCCAACTTTCAACTGAAAAAATAATGATTTAAATCTGTATTTTGAAGTTTAATCAATGTATTAACTTGTAAACTCTAGTACCACACTAACAGGAGGCTTTCTTTAGTGCCTCTAAGAAAATAGATAGTACTAATAGATTATATTCAGAAGTATGGAAGATAAAAATAATGAAAAAGTATTACGTTAATCTAGCTTTCCATTGTTCCAGTACAAAGAAAATCTTCAACTTCTCAAATATGACTGGGTTATCTACAGGTGAACACTTTTTTTGTGTGTGATTTTATGTACACATCTTATGCTAAACACTTGTTACAAAAGCAATTATTGTGTCTGGAAGATGCTAACTGAAAAACAAATTACCTTGAATTAAATTACCATATAATTTTCAGAGGAGTTAAAAATTTTCTACTCACTTCTCTAAAAATTATCTACAGTCTAAAACGAATACAAACTAGCTTTTCATGTGCTTTATACAGAATAAATTGCAAGCACTTTTTTTTTTAGTTTCTTTCTTTAAAACATAGCCTCACTGCAGAGTGAATAATTATAAAACTGTTTTGAGTAATTAACAAAGTACTAGAACTTTCTTGTGGAATAAAATTTACAATGTAGTCTTCACCAGTCAATACAAGGAGAGAGAAAGATTTTGGTAAAATGTTTTTAACTTTTAAAAATTATTTTACTTTGAAAAAACAGTCTACACCATGTTATATGCAATTATAATGAATTCATATGATTTGGTAACTTATTCCTTCTTAGTGTCAGTGAAAACATTGTGCTTATCTAAAACTGATTGGTTGCTTAAGTGAAAATAGTAACACTAAGAAATCCCACTGAGGCAATCTGAGCCTTGGTCAAAACAAATGGTTATTTATTAGGCAAAAGGATGTATGGAGCAAGATCAAATATCAAAGTACATCATACTAACTTTAAGAAGATAATGGCTTGTTGAGAATTCAAGATACTAGTGCCAGAATGCATGTATCCATGACATTTATGCAAATCTCATGCCGCCTCCACTTACAACTGGCACTCACATTGAGATGACATTGATGAATGTGACTGGATTTGCACTACATGTTAATCTTGGGTCAGAAAAAAAAAATTGATCCAGTAGCCTGTCTCCTGTTTTCACTGATAAACTCTTACACAGAAAGGTGCATCCCTTGATCCCAGCCCTGGAACCACTTGCCAACAGCTGAAGCTTACTTTTTATGCTGTGCTAGTGGATCTTCAGGATTTTTTCTCAGGAACAGATGTGAAAAGAAAAAGGGAAAAAGGAGAGAGTAAATTCCTAGCAGTACTATTATTCAGCTGATTCCAGAAAATGTCTTCTAGGAACAAATAAGAGAAGAAGAAAGGCTCTGGGACCAGACAAGCAACAGCACTTGACTGGAGTTTCACTGGGCAGCAGTGATGCTTAGGCACCTCTTCCTTGTGAAGACTGGCACCTGTCAGGGAATGAAACAGCAGCAGGATACAGTACCAAAATGCAGCACTCAAAGCCTAAACTAGTGCCTGCAGCTTTGAACTGTACCCAAAAGGAACAGTTTAGATTGGAAGTGACGACAGCACTTAAAAATGTCTATTTGGATAAACACTGGTGATAAATTCAGACAGCTGATTTTGGAAGTCCAATTCCTTGGCAAAACAAAATCAGTGGTAAGGTGGCCATATGCCAGATTCCTCTTCAGTGTACAGGAGGTTATTCAAACACTATGTTCAGAGAGCTTTCCTCAATTCTTTACCAAATCCTTGTTTGGCACACTAAAAATGACCAGAATGAAAGCTCAGGTTTCTTGATTTATTGGTTGCATTTGAATCCTGGTGTTCAGAGTATCATAGAATTATAAAATGTGTCGGGTTGGAAGGGACCCTTAAAGGTCATCTAGTCCAACCCCCCTGCAGTAAGCAGGGACATCTTCAACTAGACCAGATTTCTCAGAGCCTCGTCAAGCCTGGCCTTGAATGTCTCCAGGGATGGGGCCTCCACCACCTCTCTGGGCAACCTGTTCCAGTGTTTCACCACCCTCATTGTAAAGAACTTCTTCCTAATGTCTAATCTAAACCTACCCTGCTCTAGTTTAAAACCATTGCTCCTTGTCCTATCACTATATACCCTCGCAAACAGCCCCTCCCCAGCTTTCCTGTAGGCCCCCTTCAGGTACTGGAAGGCCACTATAAGGTCTCCCTGGAGGCTTCTCTTCTCCAGGCTGAACAACCCCGACTCTCTCAGCCTGTCCTCATAGATGAGGTGCTCCAGCCTTCTGAAGCAGAATAAGCAAGTTATTGTCTGGTAACATGCTGTGTCTCCAATCAGTGCTCTTCTTTAAGACATACGGCTCCTATTTAAGAAAAGCTTTTACCCAGGCCAGGCTACAGTAGGGTTTTTTTATTTTTTTTTCGATCTTCAGAAACTCTCTTTTTATATATAACAAAAATGGTGACATTTCCATTTGGGATGAAGTGAATTGCTATTGTTACAGAACTTTTCTTAAGTACATTGGACCAAAGTTTTAAATGGATGTTTTTCCACTGATGCCAATGCCAGTTGATATAAGAAGATCTTTTGTATACCTTTTCGAACTCTACCATTTAACTTCATGTCCAAATAAAGTTCATTTGGGTGTATAAATGGCCCAGAAATGCTACTAGAAAAATGGTATTTAAAAATGCTAGTTAAAACTTTTGGCGATAATTCCCTCCCCTTTCTCCTCGAACCTAGGCCTAACCATGTGTTGAGTGAGTTTAAACAATCTTATGTTGTTAGATTTTTTTGTCACAAGGATGGAAAACTCTGGAAATGCGACCTCCTAGGCACAGCTATTGAGTAAGTTGGTTGGGTTCGTTGCAAAGGTAGTGATTTTTCTTACTCTGTGACAAGAATGCAAGAGGATTTCCATTTTTGCATCCTTTAGAAATGTTTGCAGCAGAAAGGATGTTTCCTTTTAACAGTTTACAGTACCGTGAATCAAAGTCAATAAGAAGAGGAAATCTATACATTGTTGAAATACTGCCACGAATAGAACAGTGGACAAAAGTCTCTTGATTTGACCTATTCAAATTACTTGGATAACAGTGACAGATAAATCACCACTGGGATTATACCAGCCTGAGGAGACTATGGTCTTTCCTTTTCACTCAGACTGAGATGTACAGCCAGGGAACAGAGAAATCTCCCCATTTATAACAACACTCAAGAAAATTCTTGTGTGCTGAATCGGTACCTTTGTTAGCATGTGAACTTTCTGACAATAAGGAAAGCTGCACTTCTGCTCACCTGCGCCTCCATCCTGCAGGTTGTTCCTTCATATTTACTCCTCAATTTGGGCCTTTACTACTGGTATGCAGTCATTTTAAGGACTAGGCATGAAATGATAAATGCTCATGAAATTAGGATTTTGACTGTTTTCCACTGTTTTTTATCTAGTTGCAGTTTCACTGCACAACATAAAATCCAACTGTGCTACCAGTTGCAGAAGTAACAAAAGATCATTCTGTGGACAATATTCAATTAAACATGACACGCATCAGTAAATTACATCTGTTGTATTTTCTGAATGCCTTTTCCTCTATGCAAATCAATAAATGTTTAAAAACAGTTATATCTCTGGAAAAGGGACACACACTGATACTGGTTATACGGTGAGTAGGCTAAACCAAATACTTGCATAAATTGCATTGTCTGACTCTTAAATGTGACATTTGATGCAAGTGATCTTTTTTTATTTTACTATTATTTCATATATACATCTGGAGGCATTTTGACATAGAAGCAAAGCGTCTGAACTTGAAAATCCCAAACTATAGATACAAAATGCTGTTCTGCCTGAAATGTTAGGTGGCCCTGTTTACAGAAATCGGGGCAGGGGGAAGGGATAGATGTTGAAGCTTATATACATACACACATATATAGATGTGTGTGTGTGTGTGTGTGTATATATATATATATATCTTTTGCTACTATACATTGAATGGAAAATAAGGATAACAGGAAGAAGACCTACCCAGCAATGTCAAGACACAAGCCAGTATTGCTATCAGAGCTCCAGTGCTAAGTCCTGCAGGCAAGATATATGCTTCTGCATTGCATGTCTGAGCAATACCATCTGCATCACAATCACAGACTCTGATGGTGAGGGTATTCGTGCTACTAAGCGAAGGTGATCCACTGTCCACAATGAATATTGGCAAGTAGAAAACCGACTGTTCCTGTCTTCGGAACCCATTTCTCCTGGTTAGTACTGTTGCAGTGTTATCTAGATAAAGGAATAAAAACATAAATATAAAATACATAACCTTTCTAAAACACAGGTCTATAAATAACACAGCCCATCACTTAAAAGATTTATAAACACATTTATATTATTTATATTATTCCTGGACATACATTTTTGAAGCTGCAGCGACAGGATCATCTGAGAAATAATACCAAAGAGGTCTATTTGATTTTAGTTAAACTCACACTTCCACTTTTGATAGACAGTTGAAGATTAAATCATTATAAAAAAGAAAAAAATTACCCTTCAGTTATCAGATTAAGAATCTATATACCTATTTCAAGTCTAATTTCCAAGGATCTATTTCAATTATTTACAGATATATATATATCATAATTATTGAAGAGATGAACGTATTAATAGGAGAATAAGCACTGAAGACCAATGAAATATTTTTTGAATGCAAAAAAAAAATCCAATTGGTGCACAAATACAGGTAATTGCACATGTAACAAAGACATGCACGTGTTTTCAGTCTCATCTGAGAGTCAAGATGAATAATATAACCAATCTAAAATACGTGGCTTGATGCTGCTCTGAGTGTGTTCCGGAAAATATGTGCAAAACTCACTGTGTTCAATACAGGTTGACAGCTCCTGAGAGGTAGGGAGTTACATCTCCTAGAATGCATAGAAAAGGTCGGTCGGTCGGTCGGTCTATCTATCTATCTACTTATCTACCTATTTATAGACAGATATATCAATAGTTCTGCAAAGTTATCTTATTGTGCCATCTATTATGACCTATCTGGCAAAATATGCAAGCACTTCTCCATATAGCATCATATGAGATATGCATAAAATTAATTAACATTGAAAGAGGCAACTGCTGCTGTATCTTGTCTATTATTTCTTTTTCCCAATTATAAATTCTCTGGAAGAAGGCCTGTCTTTTCATTAAATATTTTAGAGTACATGTGACAATGTCGGATTTCTGAATTGAGTCTTATTCTAATGCTATTTTATTATTTTGATCATTATTATTATTACAGTCTTTAGTTTCGAACTGCAAGCTGCTCATACAAAGAAAATTAAGCATGGCAGTAACTACACGCAGGGTAAGGCAATAAATATCTGCATGAGGGGACCTTATTAGTCACATGTTATACTTAGTGAATGTGGTTCGAAGTCTGTCTGTAGAAACAGTATCCTTTAGTCCACCATATGTCTGTTTTTCTTGTTTTATTAATACGGATGACTTGGGTTGCTCTGGTTTAGTACTGATCCATAAAAGAGCAATGCAAGAGTAACATAGTGCCTATTTAGTTCTACTTGCTTCAGCTAATAGCTAAACTGACTGATACATGCCCAGCTGCCTTGCTATGCAGCGCAACTGATGAGAACACTAACTGGAAGTGTGTTCTCAGATATTTTAACTAACAGAAACGTGATGTCAGTGGGAGTCTTTGCATAAGTCTTTGGGGAAATAGTCATAAGAAGCCTGTGTAAATATTGTAGACAGCTTCCATTATCAAACACATTCTTCAATACTTCAATTTCTTCATATGTACTGAAAAGATGCATTTTTCTTATTAAAAAAAAAAAGAAAAAGAAAAAACCCACAAAACAAAACACACCAAAAAAGCCCCACAAAAAGCCCCCTTCTTGATTTACCATGCACTCATTTTTTATGCCCTGAGTTACATTGATAAGACATGAATTCCTGGACATTTTTCAGTCCCTGCCCCAAGGTAAAATCTGATTTAGACAAAACCCTATAAATACAAGGGAAAAAAATGTGAGAAGAGTGACTTCTGGTGAAGAAAAATAAATACATATTTGAAGCTGCTGTGTTTGGCTCAAGGCTTTAAATGATTCAAACAGCAGCTTAATTCCCTTGACAAATAATCTACAGATAAAATTAATTTGCAATACGATTGTAGTTTAATTTATGTCCTTACCAGAATAAAAGTTTATGTAGGTCATAATCAGCATGGTGTATTCAAAACGAAGGATGTTAGTGGTGAATATTTACTCAAACAAAATGTCCTCACCTTTGTTGTCCTGCAGTGTAAAATTGTGGTTATTTGCTGCTTCTGCTGTTAAACTGAAGTAAAACTGATGGCCATTTGGTGGGTCATCTTTATCAATTGCACTGATTTTCTGGATCACCTGTTTTGAGATACATTGGGGTTTCATTGTTGGGCATGGTAAGAAACATAAATAGATGTACATTGTATATTTATTACTCTATTACTTATCAAATTTTTTTTGATAAGTATAAATATTTGATAAGTATAAATACAAATAATTACTCTATTACTTATCAAAAAATTAACCCTCCCTTAAGTCCTGCTCATATTGCATTTTGGTTTTCTAATCTCCTAAGCATGTACAGATACAATTAAAACTAAAATGTGACTCGACTCTTTACTTTCCATGTACCAACTCTTTTGGCCAAAAGCAATGATCTGCAAGGCCTGTGAGAAAGTTAGGTCCTGCCGTTCACCAGGGCTTGGAATATAAACTGCATAGCAGTGGACAAAGTGTATCTTCTGGAGGGCCCTTAATCTAGTTATTAGTAGCTGCAATCAATGTAAACTTTTGCAAGGAGAAAATGATGCTTTTAAGCATTTTAATTCGTGCATTTTTTTTTTTATAATATAATGAAAAATAAAAAGCCAAGTCATAAGTATATTAATATTTTCTGGGATATTTTTTCATTATTATAATTATTTTTCCAATTTTACTTTTTAAATTTCTGTCAAAATCTGCTTCTAAAAGGCAGTGTCAACATTGCTTAAAGTCCATGAAGAATGAATACTTGGAGCTAACCGTTCTTACTATATCACGGAGAAAACAAACAGGTACACCTATAAGAGCACACATATTCTGTATTTCTCATGAACACAAGTTAATAATTGTAGTGTTTTCTGTTAAGGATTTAAATTATGCTGTGATTTTGAAATGCGCCATAAACAACATCTGCCACAAAAAGGACAATATTCTGGGAGAATGCACAAAAGTGCAAAGTCTCCCAGGGAATATGCAGATACAATGCAGGTGAAACATCTACTAGTTTTATAGGAGATAGAAGAGATAATGAGAAAATAGATATATATTTTTTTTTTCTGAGGTCTTACAAAGTGGAGAGGAAAAGTCCAAATATGAGAGACACCAAGGATAAACAACTCCAGTTACTTTCATCTGCATCTAGGACTGCTTGGAAGACACTTGGTGAGTTAAAAACACTGGGGAATGTGGTAGGAATACATTTCCCTTGTGAACTTGTGGCCTTATGACCCATACTTCCAAAGGGAAATAAAAGTGTGTACTCATTTTAGGCACGATAGGCCTTTAGTCTCAGAATAACCTCTGTGTGATAACTTCCCACTTACTAGCAAAATTAGGAGGAAGTATGCATTCTTAGTATTATTCAAAATTAGGTGAGTTTAGCAAAATGTGTCAGTTATATCAGTAAGAAAGCCAGAGATTTTAACAGTACCTTCAAGTAATTTTTACACCTGAGTCTTTCTCCTCAGAGGTATGGTGAAGACATTAGGGTTTGATTAATATTTGCTTATGCTGCACATCAAAGAGTAATTTTTACTGGCAAAAGCTGATTGTATTTTATCTTGAAGCTGGCAGGCTTTCATAAGCTATGTCAGCCTATCTGATAAAAATAAACACAATAAAACTATTAAGCCATACCTGACCAGGTTGAGCATTTTCACAGACAGTTGTTTCATACTCCATGGCAAACTCAGGAGCATTGTCATTGATGTCAAGGATAGTGATAGCTACGTAGCCTCTCCCAATCTGTGCTGGATTCTCTACAGGAAAAGAAGCCAACAAAACAATCAAGAAGAGCTCCTTGGAAGTTATTCTTTGGGTCAGTACGTTTTCCCTTTGCATTCTCCTTTTGCATACACATGTCAAATTAATTACTATCCCCCCTAGAAAGACAAAGGAAGCTCTTGGCTTGATCTTCTGGACCTGGTGGAAACAGTGTTTATGTTTTCCAGCCACTTCAGTTAAACTAAGATTTTACTCTCATGGATAAACTGAAAATCTAACTCACTAATCACAGCATCAAAACACATCATATGGAAGGATAAGAGCAAGATGATGTAAAACCATCACCAAGGGGTATAGCTAGCCAGAAAGTGCTATACATACCAGGAATAGCATGGTTATCATGGTTTAAATAAATTTTTGTTGCAATTCAGATTGATCAGGCTATTAAGAAGTTAAAACCAGAATTCCGTCACTTACGTATAGCAGAAAAAAGAGGAAGCTGTATTCCCAAGCAAATCCCAAAGTACTTAAAGTGCACACAACTGGGTATTTCAACACTGTCATTAGTAAGTTGAACACCTTAAATATGAATCACATTCTTAAACTGATGCACATCTCTAGCTAAAATATGAATCTATTCAGGGTCCAATGTCATCATTTAATCTTAAACAGTAGATATTTTTGGACTAAGTATAAAGGACATCAGCGTGTGCTATACTTATTTTGCTAGATAACACCTCTGTTTTGGAGCAGGGAAAAGAGAGAATGCATTACTTTTTTACCATAAGTGGTGATATTAGTGATAAAGCAGGACAGAATGAAAAACTCTACAAATCTTCAAATATGTATCTATCTTTTTATAGGGTATTTCAACCACATTTTAGTAAATATTATAACATTTAAAACAGTGCATCCAAATGTAGATCACAGTGTTGTGTTTTGTTTTGTTTTGATTTTATTCCACGTGTGAAATACCAGAGGAGTAAGCAATTTTGACACCAAATTTCTGACAATTTTTCCTCTGCTGATCTAAGCTTATTGAAAACCAAGCAGGCCATGAACATAAATTAAAGAATTGTAAGGTATTACTTGTGCTCCTGGACTCTCACTTTTGCCAGGTATGCCCCTTGGCTACCTTGTCAGTTTTGTTACTGCCCAGGAAAATTTTTAGTTTCCATTCTGGCCTCCTAGACCAAAATTTTACTCATGAAAATACAAGATAAATTCATAGAGACACTAAATGATAAATGTTAGGTTTCAGGTTAAACATTAAATTAACCTCACTGAAAGCAAGAAGTGAGGATTTTTAAAATAGCAGGCCAGGAAACTAGTAACTATTTTATTATTACAGCCCAAGAGGGTAATAATAAGGATGAAATTTGAAGAAATATATTCTTCTAAATATAAAGGCAAAAATACATAGTTTTTCACAGAATGTATTCAGAGCTGAGCGCGTTCAGGTTTGAACTTGCATTAACAGAATTTCTGTTGTACGCACTTGAAGGGTTTGATTCTTCAACACCTTTCATCATGCATCAGAAAAAGATACCGAGTACAAAATATCCCCTACAGTCTTACCTTAGAGTCAGGAAAGTGAAACCACATAAGCATTCACATTCTGTTTCCTACATACCTTTTAAGAATGCTGTGGTTGACTAACAGCAATCAACTCTAAGTGAGTGCCATCCCTAAGATGGGCTAACTGCTTTCCTATATACTCCATATCACTTTTCCTCTAACGATACTTGATCTGAAACTGCTGACTTAACATACTTCATCTTCCTTTGTACTTATTTTTCAAAGTCAAAAGACTACACAAGGTATGATACAAAGGAAATCTGTTGTATTCCTTAATTTTTATCACACGGGGTTTTTTTACATTAGTAAGTTATTTCTACCTGCCATGGTTTGAAACTGTTGTAATTTCTCTAAAGGCAGCTGATCACAACCAAGCCTGAAGTTTTACACATAAACAGCCAATAAAATCTTTAAATTGTGACTTACGACTCTCCATAGCCAAAACTGTGATATTATGAACAGCATTAGTTTCCCTGTCCAAAGATTTGGCAGTTGTAATGACTCCACTGTTGGCATCAATATTGAAATACCTCTCCAGGTCGGTGTTTCGATCTATTGAGTACCTAAGTGAAGGATGAAAGAAAACTTTTGATTTATGTTCAATTACAGCTTGTAAAAATGTTTCATTGATTTCTTATTAGAGAGAAAGAGTTTCCACTGTTTCCCCATTTTGAGCTTTATTTTGTCCAGTTTCTCTGGGGTTTTGAGAGAAGCAAAGCCATATGCAAAGGTGAGTTACACAGCAACCTGTGCTAAGAGTGGTGGGCTTCATTCCCGTAGCGTCCTCTTAAGTGAGGTTATAGGTATTCCCTTTTCTTTTCTTTTCTTTTCTTTTCTTTTCTTTTCTTTTCTTTTCTTTTCTTTTCTTTTCTTTTCTTTTCTTTTTCTTTTCTTTTTCTTTTCTTTTCTTTCTGCTGTAAGGCAATCCTTCATTTATACATGGAATAGCATCCTCCTGAACACCAGCTAAGGAAAAGCAAGTTGGAAGTTTGCTATGTGGCTGAACCACTCAGGCGCTGCTCCCATGGGGGCTGGCAGCCTGAGCACAGAGCTTTCTATCACCAGCAGAAGAGCCCCTGAGTTACCCAGAGCTGCAGGGGCAAGGATAAAAAGGATAAAATAATGCAGAGTAGGTCAAGGGATTGCATGTCTCGTCACTGTCAGCTCCCGGTGCGTTACTGTCATTAGACAAACACAGGCTCATGCCCTTAACTCTTCGGCTTAACATAACTTTTACCTCCAAATTTGTTTTAGGAAGGAGAAATGAGCTCCTTAGCAAACAGAAAATAGAATAAGGGAAAAGGTCAAAATGCCTGTGGGTGTTTTGCTTGTAACCCTTTTGAGAGAAAGAGACAGTTGATTAGGAAGATTTAGATTAACAACTGGAATATTCTTGACATTTGACTTAATATTGGGTCAGATTCTTGCACTCTCATTTAGATCAAGTATGTATCCAGAGCACTTCCTTAGACTCACGATGAATTAAAATACCCAAATCAGGCCAAGTGTGATCATTACAATTACTGCCACACTGATGATATTTTAGATTATTGATATAACATTAACCAAATCCGTTGAACAACGTGGAAGGAAAGAATTATGGAAGATAGTTAACAAAACAGGACTTCCCAGATATAATGATCTTATGACACTATTTGTTTGTTCTATGTTGTAATATACAAGCTTCTACTTTGTTGTATTATTGTTTTTTTATCTGTCCCTCTTGGCTACAGAATGCTAGAGCAGAGACTTGTTACATTTTAGAATTATTTTACTGTATTATGTCACAGTGTGAGAGAGAATGGAGCAAAGAGTTGTAACAACAGTAACATCCTGTTTCATGGATTAAGGCTCTCCCTCTTTCACTCTTTTGTTTTTGGTTTTTTTTTGGTTTTGGTTTGTTTTTTTTTTTTCATTTTGTGTTATCTGTAGTTCATTTTTCATGCCAGCACTGTTGCTTATTTGGTCAGCAGTGCTCCTCAGCTGTTTTGTGGCTGGCAATCTTCCCCATGAGACTATGCTTGTCACCTCTGCTATGTAGTCAATCTTGGCAGGCCCCGTTGCTGGGATTCCATCTCCTGCCAGCCCTTAGATTTCCCAGTTATTAACACTATCACTATACAATTCAAAGAGCCAAAGACCTTTCTTGAAAAAAAAAAAGGAATAAGAAAAGAGAAGGAGAAGGAGAAGGAGAAGGAGAAGGAGAAGGAGAAGGAGAAGGAGAAGGAGAAGGAGAAGGAGAAGGAGAAGGAGAAGGAGAAGGAGAAGGAGAAGGAGAAGGAGAAGGAGAAGGAGAAGGAGGAGAGGTGAGAAAGACAGAAAAAGGAAAAGAAAGCAAGAAAGCTATAAAAACAAAGCAATAAAAAGGAGGGAGGAAGGAAGGGAGCGAGGGAAGGAAGGAAGGAAGGAAGGAAGGAAGGAAGGAAGGAAGGAAGGAAGGAAGGGAAGAGAAAGGAAGGGAAGGGAATGGAATGGGGGGGAGGGGAAAGGAGGGAAAGCAAACCAGTTATATAAATTGGACAACAGATTCTTAGGAAACAAGAAAAAAATAGTTTTTATGCATAGGAAGCAAGCAGTTTCCCTTAACTTATTTACAAGAGTTGTATCCATATTCAAATTCTAAAAACCTATTTTATATACTTTTAATCCTTTAATTCCTTGCAGCCATTAGTACTTGAAAATCTTTGAGCTGCAGGAGTTTTAAATCCTTTATTTAAGCTAGTTCAAACATCAATAGTTTTTAGGTCCATACAAGATGACCTTTTATTTTCAAACTATTTATTACTTCCCCCACCCAGTATTGTCAAGGTTTTAATTGTGTCTGATCCTGTAATTTCAACATTTCCTGAATTGGAACAAGTTAATTTTAATCAATATCAGTACAATCCAACACTTGGAATTTGGAATACTTATTTATAGATTAATAATTTAAACTCCTTAAATAGATAATGAAAAGTATTATGTGTTAATCCTCCTTAACACATTCCAATTTTAGGTGAATCTGTCTCTGATGTACATCATAGCAGATGCAGGACAGCTTTAAATTGTATGATCTGTCGGTAGCCCCAGTGATGTACATAGCAGTTCACAAGCATATAAATAAACCCTCACTACTTCTCTTTTTCCTCCCTCTCAAATTCCAAACAATTTTGAAGCAGAAGAAATATTCAAGATGTAAATTAAGCTGGAAATGTAGCTATTTTTTATGCTGTAATTGTAAAAAATTAACCAGATCAAGGCCAATAAACTCATCCTTATGTTTACGCAGGAGTCAAAAGTATTTTGAGCATGGACTCCATTTATGGAACTGAATTTAATCCTACTCTACATGATTCACTAAACCAGATATTATACACCAGATGCTAACATCAGTGCCAAAAAAAACCTGCCACAGCAAAGAAAGAGCTCAGGAAAGATAAATTTCACAAGTAAATCCCTGCCAACCAGCTATCTAGGATTTGTTTATACATGATAGGAATCAGCTATTTTGAATATGTTGCTAATATATAATGAGAGAGAGAGAGAACACTTACGTCACCTCTAAGAGTGAAACATATGATTTATTTTTACAACTTGATTGCTGCTTTAGAAATTACAGACCTACACTAGATTCCCAAGTTCATCTTCAATGCATGAAAGTAAAAATTTAACATCCCCAAAAAAGGTGACATCCAAACAAGTTCTGTACCTGTGAATTTCTTTTCTACATATGCCCTAAATGGACAATAAGTGAAACCGAGTACTAACTTTTAATTGTGTATGTGTTGTTCCTCCTGCAGATCTTTAAGTTCACAAAATTCCTGAGTCAGAAGTATTACACTCTAGATCCTTTGCATGTTCCTTTGACAAATAATATTACTACTCTGTGTAAGAAAAGTAACAAGTAACTCATTACTGGTTTAACTTAGGTGGTGAGTCTTTTCCTTGAGCTTTAACCTCAGATACAGGCAAGCATAAGATGGATACTTTGTGTTTTCTTATGTTTTTTTTTATGATCCTGGACATGAGAATGTGCAAGACTTGCAGGTTCTTCACACACTGAGTACAAAGGAAGAGGCCCTTGGCAGTTTTAGGGCTCCTATCTCTTTCCATTCAAATAGAAGATATTTGGCTGTGGCAATATTTACAAAAGCCAAAAGACAGTTACCTTTAAACATCCTGACTAGGACTTGTCCTATCTATTTCTCTCACATTAAGAGGTTTTCTGCGTTTTGTTTTGTTTTGTTTTGTTTTCTGTCAGACCTCAACTCTGGTTTACCATGCAAGAGTCTGTGTGCTATTATGTTCTTGTGCATAGTGCTGGCAGAATACAACCCATTATGCATGCACACACACAGAGGCACACACATACGTGTGTATTTTTTTACATACATATATATATACACACATATATATATAGGTCCTGGTTGATTTAAGAGAACATAACTTGTTTTAGGTAATAATAGACTCCCCTAAACTTAGAAAGAAATAAATGATTCTACGATTCTATGATATGTTGAGATTTTTTTCTTTGGAATCCTGAAATTATATCATCTCTTCTCTTCTTTGTTTTACAGATATTAAAATATATTATTTCTTTAGGAAATTCAGGAGTACAAAAGTCAAAATATGCAAAGTCTTAGAACATCTCGATCTCCCTCTGCAAGGGAAAAAAGCTAACTAATTGGTTTTGGTGTAACCAAAGACCCTCCTTCAACAAAATGAACTGCAATAAAAAGGCTAAATAAATAAGCAATTAAGACATCTTATAATTACCTGACAGGACTATTTGAGGCATCTGGATCATGGGCTGCCACTGTTCCAATGATAGTGCCGACCTTTGCTGCTTCAGACACCACCATAGAGTACAAACGTGAATTAAAGACAGGTGGTTCATCAACATCTTCTACAATTATCTTCACTGTTGTCATGTCACTGAAGGGTCCCAGACTCAGGAAGCGAGGGTCAACATTCATATTGGCTGCTTCTATCCTCAGGGTATAGCTTGTCTTAGCTTCAAAATCCAGCTCCTATACAGGTAGTTATTTGGAAATTTTATTATCCAGTAATGTTGCCACAAAATAGTTTCACTTAGAACTATCAGGAAGTACAAAATGAACTTTGCCATTTGTATCCAACCAGTAGATTTGATTGGCAGAGTATAGTTGATGCCTCATTTTTTAGCTTTCTCAAAACACTTTTTGCAGTGTCTCACTAGTGAATGACTTTAATGACAAAACTTCTTGTGACTTCTGCGAGGACAAAATTCACCCCATTATTTCATCATCGTGAATGAATACTTTTTTTTGTCTCATTCATATTTTATATAAGGTAGTGTCAAATACAATGTGTCATACTACCCAGACATAAGAACTCAGTAAAATATTCACTGGTGAAAACACTTCATTCAGAAATTTTTTTTATTTTTTTTTTTTTGGATAGCATTGAGGTTGGCTCATCAATTATTACTCCAACCTCTGTATAAATTTGTGTAGAAAAAGTGGCAATTGGATAAGCTACATTATTTATATGACAATATTTTGTACTGAGATACAGCTTGGAGATTGTTTTGTTTTGTTTTGCTTAACAAAAAAAATTACATTAATTTTTTACACCTTCATTCTGCTTTAATTTTCTTTGATGAAATTATAGTTTCTTTTGGAATACATACTGCTTTAGAATTAGAAATTACCTGCCACACCTAAAGTGATATCTGTGATCTGGAGGACAGTCCCATAAAGAAAATTATTTTGGAGGCAAAAAATTCGTCTTACCTCACAGGCAGTTATTGAAAGCAAGCATCATGTTAACATTAACATCATTTACCCTATATCTATAGTCTCTAGTTTGTCAGATTTTACCAAATACCCAGCTAACTATTTCCAACTTTAATCATTAAGAACAGCAACAAAAGACCCAAAAACTCTCCAAAACTGCAATCTGGTTACTCAACTATCTTTTCAAACTATAATTTGAAGTGTATAAAACAGATTAAAAAAGGTTTTATGCAGTTCTCATTCTGCATACATCATAGGGATCTGAAATGTGCTTGGAAAATAATCTGACAGCATCTGCAAAACATTCCTGTACTCAACTCAGAGGAGCAGCAGAGGTGAAACACACATCTGTTGACCTACAAATGCAAGGGTCTAAGTTCTCCATCGAGTTACAGAAGGATAAATCCCAAATGAGCATCTTAAAGTCAGCAATTATGCTGACATTACAATACAGTTGTAAACAGTCTAGATTTAAAAATGAAAAATGAATTGCAACACAGAACACTCAGAAAAGCACTGAAGTTCTATAAACTATATGTGGCAGCAAAAGGTTTCTCTGAATGCAAAAACATGTGATTCTCATGTTATGCAAGCACTTCTCACAATGAATTAGAGCTGTAGAATACATAGCTCTCCAAATACAGACATGCCCTAAAAGAAAGGTTGCCTGGATATTGGTCGCTATACTGGCTACAACTGGTCACTATTTATTACTAAAGCAAGTTCAATTGTTTTCAATTTTAATTTTGGTTTTATATTTTGAGTACAATATGTGTGCTATGAAACAAACCTCACAGACATAATGCAAATGTAACATGGTGTGTCCTGTTTTGAGGTATGACGAAAAATGTCTCAGAAACTATATTGTGTGGTGGTAAAAATTAATTAACTGATATGGCCAGCGAGGTTAAGGAGAAGACAACCAGGCACAAAAGTATCTTAAGATTTCTCATTTTATAATAAAAACATCATGTTAACTAAAGAAATGATAACCCAAAGAATGTCAAAGACAAAAGGATGAGGTATTTTGAACTAAATAAAACCACAAAAAACAAAGGAAGCTTTTAGCAAACAGCATATTTTCAGTCAGAATGTACAAAAATATGCATCAGAGAAGAGAAAGCTAATTCATTCTCATTAATCAGTGATATCTGTTGAAATTGTATGATTGAGACTACAGTGGTGCTTAATCAAACACATGGAAATGTATCATGAGACTGTGGACAAGATAGCTTCCTGTGATATACTAATGCCAACACCACAGTCATCCTAAAAAAAAGAGATTATTAAAATCCTGATTAACAGAGAAAGTGCATAGAGCACAATATATGTAATCGGACAAATTATATAAATTTTAACTTCAATAGACTAAGCAAAATAATGAAGAAATATTATTTAAATTATTTTTAAGACATTCCATTGATTAAAGAAGACTAAATTAGAACTTCAATAACTGAAATCATAAAAACGTGTTTTCCATGTGAATGTTTATCACAAAAGCCAACAAGCACTTTTAAATCGTATTTCATTCTTGTAATGTAGAAAGAGATCATTCTTTATTTGACTGGATTACAGGAGTGTTAGGTTAGTAGGGAATACACAAAACTCACTTGCATTAGAAAGGTATTTCCTCACAGAATAGGATGCAAAACTAATGAAGGTTTCACTTTCTCTAACTTAGCCAAGTACATCTGAGAAAATCACCATACGGTGCTTCCTGTAAGTATAGCAAAATTTTTCCAGGGAAGAAATCAGTTGGTCTACTTATGAATGCCTGTTTTTCAGCAGTCACTAGTAAGGGTATCTCAATAACTGGAAGATGTAAACATCTGCTTTCAGCAACGTGAATCCTGCCCTAGGATCCCTCAGATATCTTCTGGCACCCAATGCTGCTGATAGTTTCCAGAAGCTATAAGTGTCCTTGTTAACGAAAAATAAATAATAATAATAATAATAAAAAAATCTAACATATATACATATACAGTGGGCAACAGTTGGTGTTTACAAGAGGGAAGGATAGATTGGCAAAGGGGTTTTACAACGTCAGATGCTATTGTGTTATACAGGGGCAGTAATATTGCTTTGTTTTATTTCTTTGTGGCAGAGTCTGTCTCCTGACGGGTGTGACAAAAGCTACAGTCATCCTCGGTCTGTTTCTATAAGACACACATCTTCAGTTCCTGTGGTGAATGCACAGGTACCAACTTTTGAGGCAGAATATAACACAAGAAAATAAACAAAACCTTTAAGATATGATTAGTATGCTGGAGTTCGTGACCCACTGGAAATGTTTCAACGATTTGTAGAAAATATAATGAAGACATTGCATACTACAGACACTAATGAAAGACTGAAAATGTGAATTGAAAAGATTTCCTTTTTTTCTTTCTTCTTATCTAATTATCACTGATGTCTGTTATAAAGAGAGCGTTATTTAACTTGCCTTCAGATCATGCCTTCATTATTTCCTGCTATAACAAAAGCACAAGATTCCAATAATGACATACCAAGTCAACAGACTACAAATCACTACATCAGTGTTGAAGGTTAAATGCACAATGTATACCTCAGTCCTTCAGTACAGTGAATAGAGCTTGACAGCTTCATTAATATCTGTGCATTAGTGTTATCTGATTAGATCCTGTGCAGGATCCATTCATCTTTATCTCATCTGGAGTTTGTGGGGTCTTTCTATTTCTTTTTTTTTTTTTTTTCTTTTAAGGGGTAAGAATTTTATGCTGTCTAGGAAACTACAAAACAAGTCATCTACATTAGAGAGGCTGGACATGAAGTTATCATTCACAAGAAGACCATTTTTGTAATGTTCAGTTTTTATTGTATGGCAACTTTGTAATAATGTACTTTTCAGAGGTGAAAATCCCATTTTTAAGCCCAGTTGAGGTTTTATATTGAAAACTGCAGTACATCAAACAAAAGCACATTATCTCTCAAAGGAACCATGGAAGCCTCAAGTTCTTACATTGTAAACTCTGATATAGAATTGAAAGAAAATTTTCTAGTTATAAAAAAATAAGTGAAATGTTAACAGTAATAGAAAGATAGCTTTTCACTCCAAAGCTTACACATAAACCCCCCATTTTTATAATTGCTAGTATTACTCTTAGAATGAACTCAGGTTTTAGAATAATCTTTTAGCAGTCAATTTCAATGAAAAAGTACTTTGCAACACTATTTTTACATTTTTTCCTCTTTACATTCAAACTGATTGGTGATATTGGTGGTAAGGCTGTGTATTGGGGGGACAAATGAAGGCAAAGTGGGCAAAAACTGTGCCATAGGAAATCTTAATGCTTGTCACTTGCTACAGTAAGACATGACAACTGACTCTCTATAGAGTCTTCAGGCCTTTTTTCCCCACTTAAGTTCACTAAAATTTCTCCATAGGCTTCAAAATTGCTTGAATCAGATCTCATAACCTTCCAAAAAGTCACATATGATACATATAATAAAAAATATACCTTGCGGCCTTTTTTATTTCTCTTCAGTTCTAAGGTTGCTACTGCAGAGACAAACCCAACACGTTTTTAAGACTCCAGTACATTCAGAAAAATTACACTTTTCTTCCAAACACCCTCACCACTGTGAAATGTAGCTATGCAAATGATCTGAGTTCTTACTAAAGGAGCACTCATAGCAGAATGTAAATTACAAATGAAACCACAGGAAGGAACTGATCCTTCTCTACAGATGGAGAACTGAATCACAGTGTGAACCAGGATAAAATTTTGAAATACTTCTAAGAAATATAAATGCCCAATTCCTTTTCAAAAACTCTACAAGATATTTTTCATTTCTGAAAAGATCACCTAAGATGGATGTTTTCCTAAATCCCGCTTAAAAGTAACTTAGACATCTAATTTATCTTTACTTAAGAATTCACTACAAAGAGTGTGCCTACAGGGTGGAGAATAGCCAAACTCTCCTACTATTTGCAACATCAGAACTCTAGCATGGTTTGAGTAGGTGGTATCTTTAGACTGTTCTGTACAGGATAAAAATAAAGGAAGAGTTTTATTCTGTTTCATTTGACAAGTGAAAACTTTGCATTTATTTATTATTATTAAATAAAAGAGAAAGTGGGAAAAGAAAAAAATGGGGAGATTTCCACAGTGACTTGAAAGTACTAGGCAACATATAGTATGAACATAACTAGTTACAAGAAAAGACCCCCTACTTTTCCCACCACTTTCCCACCCTTCCTTTAAACTGAGAATACTGCTCTGAACTCCGCTTATGCGTCCCATTCACTTGCTGTTTATAACAGCTTCTGCAAAAATAAAGTTTGTCTTCTAGCATTTTTCACATCCTATTGCAGGTTGGAAACAGAGCATGGCAGCCTAAAAAGAACTTATGCACTAGATACATGCTGGCTAAATGTTTTGCTTATGAATTCAGTCAATGAATTCAGTTAATATATTGCAGAAGAAGGTAGACTTTATTTTTTAGTGCCAGCAACCAAGTAAATGGTTCAATACTGTCTTTGCTAGTTTCTGTCATAAGATGAAATTCTAGCTTCACTGAATTCACAAAAAATAAATTCTACCCAGACTTAACCTCTTGTTATTATTTAAGCCATAAATTCATGAACGAAAGTTAGTCCTTGTCCCAAATAATATTTTGAAAAAGTCTTTTTTTTTTTTTCTTTGTCTAGAACGAATTTAGGCAACTTACTGGAATACACGAAATTCATGTCTCATTCATTTAATTCTGATTCAGACATCCTACCCAGAACAAAAGAAAACAAGATGTCCCAAGTGTGTGAAAAGCCATGTAGCTGCAAATATTGTACAGTGGTACAGTATGCATGCTCCTCAGTTGTGCTGCATAAGGTAGTACAATCCTACTCTTTACTCTTTGGAGGGATAAAGACCAAATGGATGAAAACACGGGGAAAGTATTCCTCCCTTGTCTGATTGCATATGGTCAAGGGAGTTAAAATGAGAGTACCAGTCTATTGTCAAAATGTTACCCTGAACTGAGGTTTAGTCTAGTAGCTAGTATATACTGACATTGGGCATTAGGCAGCAACAATGCTAGCATGTTCAGCAGCATGCAATCCCCAGTCCTGCCATGGCTATAAAAAGTATGAGCAGAACTACTACCACTATTTGAAAAATAGCACTATTCTCAAACAGTTTAGAGAAAAATCCGTCCTGAATACACTGTGCAAGCCAAAGAGATATCTGGATTTAGCAATGCAGAAGAGGTATAAATGAAGGAAGAATACATTCCATATCTAGATGAATGTCACTGTTAGAGTAAAAGCATTATTATTATTTTTTTTCTGCTGACTTTTGATGTTTTGAAATCTCTGTGTCATTGGGTGCAGAGAAGAAATGTTTTCAAATGTGCATGGAAAAAAACAGAACCAAATCAAAAATGAAACACGCTCAAATCTCATTTACCAATTTTGTCACCTATCAAGTCAATATATGTATTAGTCAAGTCCATTATAGAAAAATAGTCTTGGGAAATACATAGCCATGTAACATTTTTCTTTTTCTAATACCACGATTATAGGTATCTCTCTGTTTCAAAAAAGTTTATTTTCCTGAATTTATATATAGATTTTTTTTTTCAATTTTTGCTGATTCTTGGACATTTTCTTTCATATTCAATCCACTTGGAGGATACTAAAATCCTGCTTTGCTCACTGAATTCTTAAATCTCAGTTGTCTCAATTTTTATTTTTTTTACAATTTTTTTTTATACTTGATGCTCCTTATGCGTTGAAAAAGTCTTAGTTTTTAGTGAAGATATCAACTTTTCAAATTGTGTCAAAATGGTTATCCTTCTAAAAATGGAATGTGAATTCCTCAGTTTGTGTGTGGAACTCCGATAACCAGGTGCCAAACTTTCTCCACAACACCCAGCACAAAAATGAATGGAGCTGTGCCTTCGGCTGCTCAGAGATACTGGTAGTGATTTTCATGCCTGACCTGCTGATTTGTATGTACAATTGCAGCAAAAGTATGCAAAGCAAAAGCATGCATTTGCATTTAGAACCAAAGCGTGCCTTTTCAGAAGTCTTTGCCTTGGCATTTCACTGCTTGATGTGTATGCAGACATGTCATCTTAGCATATAAATACACACGAGTTTAAAATGATGGGCATGTGTTTGGAGGCTGAGCTGTTTCTCAATGCCTCAGCTAATTTCAGGGGCATGAGAAAGAGCAAGCTAATTGCACTCAGAGGTGTACAGAACATCATGTGCCTGATCGTAAAATGTTTAGACGGATTCTAGGCCACAGACTTAATTTCTCCACTGATTCCTTACTAACAAGCACGCATTATCATGCAGGCATAACCTCTGCCCAAATCCATAGTGATCTGTCAGGTAAGGTTTAGTGGTGGAATACCCTTTAACCTGCATACACTGTCATTAATGGCCTTATATGTACATGTCCTCCAGAGAAGAACAAGGTGCAGTTGCCTGTTAGCCACTGTGCTTGAGCTCTTTGCTTACTTTCTTCCCTCCTAGCCCAACCCTAGTTCTCTGGTGGGTTGGCAGGGAGGATCTTTCACCCTTGGGCAAGGCACCAAGTTCCTTGGAGTCCAAATGAAGAGCTAAGGGCATCCAGAGGTTTGGGAGGTGCCCTTCATCATGGATACTCACCTTTGGGTATGGCAGAGGAAACTAACCAGATAACAACAGGAAAACGAGAGAAATGTTCTAACACTGCAGAGAAAAAAGTCTGAATTCTTGTGTCAAAATATAGCAGCATCTAGGTTTAAAAATGATTAGCACATTAGAGCATTTCATCAGGTCGAAATTTTGTAACCTTTTTAATGTAGTCCAATAGCTATTTCTTGGAGCACTTCTCAGGATAAATGTTCAGTAATGAAAAGTCCAATTCAGCTCCCTAGCTAAAGTGATTATAAAAATAACAAATGACAGTTATTTGGTCCACTGTACAACACTGGAATCAGGATATTCCAGGAACAAACACCAGGACTACAAGAGCATACTAAAAATTAAAATGAACTCATCAGTTGTCAAATTAGATTGCTGAAACCCCCGACTGATTCAGTGTTAGTCACTGTGGCACTGATAAATGCTCTCCCTCTAGGATAAGCATATAACTTCCACATCTTTACTTAAAAACCTTAAACAAGCAAACTGAAGGAGCCACATTGAATTTGGCTGTAGAACAAAGAGACGATGAAGTTTTCATCATTTGTATTTCAAATGTGCTAAGCAGAAATTAGAACAGTTTGCAAGAAGCCTAAGATAGATGATTTTGTCTTGAAAAAAGATGATTCACATTACACATATTAGAGCCTGACCTTTCATGGGTGCTAAACATCCCCCATTTGCTATGACATCTATGGATGCTTACCAGCTCTCAGTAGGTGTTCAGGGTGTTAGAGAATTAGCCCATTGCTTTGCAACATTATGCAGTATTAACTTTTTTCAAAGGAGAAATGTTACTGAAGTTTTATATTGCTTTAGAAAGGAATTTATATGCTAAAGGAAGGGAAAAAAACAAAACAAAACAAAACAAAACCAAACACAAAAAACCCTCACAACTATTAGGTGAAGTTTACAGAGTTTAAAGAGTATAGAGGGAGGAAAATTTGCTATGGAATCATATTAACTACAAATATAAGTACTTGTTCAGGAAATTACTCACACATATTTTAAAATATCAGGCCACATTTTAGTGGGTATTAAAGTGCTTAGCAGAGATAAGGCCATAGATTCAGCATTGTCATTGTCAAGCATTCAGATATAAGAGTATGAAATTATATGAGAAGAGATTCTTCTATCTAAGGTATTGGGCTTTTGTCCTGTTCTCCTCAAAATTTAAATTTTCTTGAAAAATATTTCACTACACTTTTATTTTGTAGATGTTTACTCTTTAAAATGTGTTGTAGCAAGGTAACAATTCTGAGTTTAAATATTTTATATAAACATGATTTTTCAATTTTAAAATATTAATTTTCTAACTTTACATACAGAAAGCTGAGAAGAAAAAAACTCTTTAAATATTTCCTGTTTTTAAATAATATTTTTTGTAATATATTATTTTATAAAACAACTATTCTTACTGATACATCATTTTAACATTAGTAATATGTGTCTTCTGGACCAAACAACATCAGACAAAGACAACTAGATTTTAATTTTTTTTTTTAATTATTTTTGGATTCCATTTTGCATTAGGAGTGTACATTTTTACTGTAAGATATATTTTCACATTTTCTCTTTAATATAAGGACAAAAAAGAGTAAAGCTTAGATTCTTATCCAAATTTGTATGTGCAGCATCTTTAAAAAAAAACTCATCAAAACAATACAGCTATTGAGAAAAAAAAAAAAAACAACAAGAATTTTCAGTGTAAGTCATTAAAAAGCTCAAAATCACACACACACGCACGCACACACTGACGTCAAGATGAAATGTGGCAGTGGACACTTTTACAGCAGTTACGGCTCTTAGAAACAGAAACTCATATTCTCATTGCCTGCCCTCATCTTACACAGAACCAAACAGAATCATTGAGAAAAATCAGTCTTACCTTCTGAATTGTTATGATTCCCTCTTGTGTGTCTTTGTCAACAGAAATTTTGAATACTCCCAAACCATCACCATCCACAATCTTATACTCCATTTCAGCATTAGGTCCCACATCTGCATCTGCAGCTTTTATTCTGGCCACCACAGAAGCCACTGGCAAAGACTCTGGGACGTTATATTGATATGATCCTGTGAAATTTAAAAATCTAATGAATTTAGAGTCTTCTGGGACTGTAGGCTAAAAAAAAAATCTAGCCTCCTTAAATTCTACCTTCCTTTAAATCACACACTTGAATATTTACTCAGATTAACAGAATATGTCAAGTTTAAAATAGAATTGCCCTTTTTTTGCAAGGTTTTCCTTATGATGAACTCTACTTGAAATACTATGGGTATAATTTCTTCCTACGACAAGAGAAGTACAAGGCAAAGACGGAAAAACAAAATTGAAAGCTTAAGTATAAATCATAAGCTGAATTCCTGCTATGGAGTTCCAATGCAGAATTTTTTTTACCTTGTTTTCCACAAAGAGGAAAAAAAAGGAAGTCAAATAATATCTATATAAACTCCTATTCTTTTATAGCTCTGTATCTTGATTTGTCAGTTTGCAATCTGAAAATGACTAGAAACTTATATATATATATATATATTAATTTCTTCAACAGTAAGTGCACCATCTGCTTCTTGAAAATTCCGGATTTTTCATTCAAGTAGAAAATGATATATATGTTGTCAAAAGGGTATCTGAGCGCAGTGTGTAGCCAATAACACCCTCACCTTCAAAAATAACTTCAGTTATTGTATTATTATTTCAAGCAGTTGGTGGCTTGAAATAACAGGAAATCTATTATCTATTTTTTAAGTCATCGGAGGTGAGGTTGTAGTGGATGTGAATATATTCTTCACATTATTTTAATTCTACTTAGCAATATTTTTTTTTTTTAAAGATAAAAGCACCCCAGGCAGAATGCTATTAATAAACTGAGCTCTTCAGGTTGGAGTGTGCAACTGTGTAGTCCTTTCTTTGGTTAGGATGAGAGCCACCTTATTCAAAGAAAGTAAATGAAGGTAAGATGACTTTCCAGCTCTTCCGTAATTAACTCCTCAGGAAACACTGTATGCACAAGAGAGTTCTGCTAAAATGCCAAAGGAATATGAAGGATTGAGTCAAGTTAAAGAACTACGCATCATCAAGTCAACTGGCAAGAGACAAATGTCTATTAAGGTGTATCTTTTTTTGTCTTTTTATTCATAGAGAGAAAGTAAAATACATTACTAAATGTCCCTGAAACATAATTAGGTAAAGATAAAAGATTCTTCCAGTGTAAAAATAATAATTATTATTAGTAGTATTATATAATTATATTATTATTATATGCCTTGCTGTCAGTGATTGTTAAAGTACTTAACACAGAAGCTGAGCACTTTCATTTTTTTCAGGACTAGCATGTGTAAAGAAAATAGTAATGTTTAGAAATAATATTACAAGCCATGTTTTTATTAAGTGACTTACGTCGTGGAAAGCGGGGTGGGTTGTCATTAACATCAGTCAGGGTGACAGTTACGGATGTAGTCCCTGATAATCCACCATTCTGCCCAACCATGTCCTTTGCCTGAATAACTAGTAGGTATTGGTCCTTGGCTTCTCTATCCATATTTGGAAGGGCAGTCTTGATAACACCTGCAGCAAAACAAGATATGTCAATGGTTGCACAAGCAAATACATTACTGTGAAAACTGACTTTGCCTTTAAATGGAACAGCAGATTGCAACGAGAGGAAAGAATTAATTTAAAGACTAGTATCACGGTTTTGACTAGGAGCTGAACTGACATACTAGAACTTTATGTTAAGTAGTCACCAAAACCCACCAATTTTTATTTAGTACTAGATTCTTTGGATAATGTCATCTATGACTGTTTTTTCTGAATATTTTCTCCCTGAACTGTAGAATTCATAAGGTATTGGTGAACACTCCCTTCCCTGGAAGATATCATCTTCTGTGTTTGATTTCCCACTCTTTTAGAGCTAGGAAGAACGGAATATTCTGCATTCATTTTTAAGATTCCAAGGTCAAGATTCATTTCATGGTGTTTTGAATAGCCCTTCACAACATAACCTCTTACTAATATTGATATCATTCCACACTCTGCATATATATGAAATTATCTTATTTTACCATATATTTGTTTTAACAATACCCACTTCTAAAGTGTTAGTGTAATTAAGAGATTTTTTATTATTAATGGAAATAATGTAATATCTGAAGTAATTTTTGTTATATCTATTTGATGCTCTGCATGCAATTTGTAGGTAATTGATTTGAAATTAAAAGCTCCATGTTTTATCCTTTCAGTTTTGTTGATATAGATCAGTAAATAAATGTGTCTCCTTAAAAAGTGATGACTTTATGAATATTTCATGCTCAGTATACAGTACAGCCGCTAACTCTGATTTCCAGAGAATCATAGAATCATAGAATCATAGAATTGTTGAGGTTGGAAGGGACCTTTAAGATCATCGAGTCCAACCTTTAGCCTACCCTGACAAGAGCCACTTCTAAACCATGTCCCTCAGTGCCCCATCTACCCTTTTTTTAAACACCTCCAGAGATGGTGAATCCACCACCTCCCTGGGCAGCCATTTACTCCACCAGCACTTAGTGTCAGCAGCAAAGGAAACATAAACAAACTAAATAAAGGAGAGGCACATTGGGACACATATCTCTTCATCTGAAATTTGTTGAATGTTTAGAGTTTTATTTCTTTCTTCCCTTATGAATGCAGGACTTGTCATTAATCATCTCTGGGTTGAAACATTTATTTCACAAACAGACTATCTGGTACTAAGTCACTTGTTTTACAAGACATGTTAAAATAAAATTAGCATACAATTTCAAAATGTTATTGTTTCTACATTGCTTTTTCTGGACTGCTTGTTTTTCTGTCATAGTTAAATTGTCAGGCAATGTTAACCAATCATTTGGAAGTTAATTACCATGCACACAGGAAATTTGAGTATCACATCAAAGTGAAAATCTATGCAAACATTTTAGCCTGAATCTTCAAAAATTTTTATTTAGCAGAAAGTACCATATTATTGTTGAAAAGCTGTCTGCAGTCATTATTACAATATACTGTACATACATATACATGGAGAGAGAGAGACAGAGAAAAACTACTATAAATCATACAAGTGGGGAAAAAGAAAGTGCTATCTATCCCTGCTGAGGATGGACCTCTTGTAATACAAAGATAATTATAGTACTTATTTCCACAAATGTAGATGTTGTTAAATAGTGTGACCTTTTGGTCATAGCATTAGGACTCAGGTCCGATTCACATCACAGATTGTTTACAATAAATAGAGTAAACAGTTTGTTTCTCTTTTGTCTCAACTAGTCTGTCTCTGAAATTAATATTTGAACTCTTCTCCATGTTGGTGTAAGTGAAAGCTCAGGCACCAAACTGAACTGAACTGAGCTGAGTGAGAACTTATTTTCCTGCTTTGTGAAATGATACACTAGAAAGGGTAATGTTTACTAAACCAACAGAGGATTAAAGGTTCCATCTTGTTGTGGCTTAAAATATTCACAAAATGTAATCAAATTAGTAAAAAAAAAGTTCAACCATTAATTTGTTTTGAAAGTGGCAGTATAATATTATATCAGATAAGGATAGGAAGCACAGTGCTTTCTTCTTCAAACAAATAAAGAAAATATATATTTACCACAACAAACCTTCAGTTTAAAACATAGAATGGAGCTGTGATCATGCCGTAAATCTATTGTTAAGGAAATATGGCTGTGTGACATTTAGATATTTCTAAAAAAGATGTTGTCAAAAAAGCCTTGGTCACAGCATCTTGAAATTTTCATTGATCAGAAAGACAGCACCAGGAAGCAGACCAGGAAACTGTTAGATTGAGAAAATAAAAATTCCCCTTTCCAGCAATGCCTGCTTGTGACATCGCTCAGGTGTGCGGTTTTCATAATTCATTCTGAAGAATAAGAGATTAAAAGATCAACAAAATCCAAATGTATTCAATTAGCAAAGAGACCACATTAATAAATTTCTAGCAAGTTTTAATGGACGTTTTCTTTTTTGTCAGCATTACTGCAGACAGTTTATGGAAAGTTACCTGTTTTTGGCTCCACAGAAAAGTAAGGTTGTCCTTGCAATATGCTGTAAACCACTCGAGCGCTGTTGCCATAAGTAGGATCATCTGCATCAGTGGCTGTCACTTGAACCACAGAGGTACCTGCAAAATGTTTAATGGACTGTTGTACATAAAAGATCCAAAAATCTGAACTACACTTATACAACATGCTCTGCCAATATATATCTGTAACAGTGAGAGGTGGGTTTTTCACTACCGTTCATCATTTCCATGCTGATCCAGCTTAGAGTATAAGGTCCTCTTTGTGAACCAGTAGTATCAGATATTACTGAGTTCCAGCTTCCTAAATAGTCTCAGCCTTTGACTCACAGCAATAAAAACCATCTCACTCAGTAGCTTGCCATCTCTACCTCTGCCTTTGGTTGGTGGAGGTATGTGAACAATATTTCCTAAACGATGGTGATGCCTGAAGTACACTTAAGTAAGACATATCATAATAGTTCCCCTTTGAAAAGAAGTCTGCATGCTAAAATTGTAATGAGTAATTGGAGATTTAAATATACATGCATATAAGCATTATATATTTTGATAATTGTATATATATAACATTACTTTTAGCCTATAAAATTATTTACCCTTTTATAAAAAGATGGATGAAGAGTTCCTGTTTCATCTCAGAAAAAAAAATGGTGAGAGCTGTCTCTAAATTTCTTTAAAAATACTCATTTCCTTCAATAATCTGCAATACCTTAGTATCAGTCGTGGCAATAATCTGTGGCATAAACATTTCTTAAGCAAGAAACGTCTCTATGTTGACAGGAATAAGAAAGCAAAATGTCTAAGTGGCTAGAAAGAAAGATATATTTTGTAAAGATATCATTCTATTCATTACGTTCTCCATGTCAGTTCCCATTTGTTTTTGTTCTGTACAGCAGCTTCCATGATGTATGCTGAGAGCAAGATAAAACAACACTTGGGAGCCAGGACCTTGGCCATGGTCACCAGCCTTTGATAGCCAGAAAGGATTTTTTTTTTTCTCACTAGCAGATTGTCTGGAACATTGAGACCTTCCATTGAATAGCCCAGGGACCCATTTGGAGGTGATGTTGCAAATTAATATTGTAGCAATTTGGCAGAAGCCCAGTAAAGGTCTTCAATGGAGGATCAGATTCCTTCATAAACTGGATTTAGACACAAGCATTTGTTAAAGAGAGTATTCATTCTCCAAATGAACACATTTTTAACATGCGAAAATGAGAGCAGCAAGTCTAGGAACCACTCCTTAAGAACAAACTGCAGTAACAGCTGTCCAGCGTGAATTTAATATAAATTGTATTCTGGTCAGTTTTATTTGGATTTTTTCAGGAAGTGGGTGGGACAAAGTTCTGTTTGAAATAGTACATCCCCCATCCATTTTCCTCAGCTTTTTAATTCTCAGTTAAGGCATGGATCAAAAATGGGTCCTGGGACAAGGCTGCAGTTTTGGAGAGAAAAAGGATTAAGTGCAGCCCTCCATAAAATGGTACAGATTGCAAAAGATTGGACCTGTTTGAGAGAATTCTGACCAGAAATGATCGTTCTTAAGACAACTTTATTCACTTAAGTTATGGCCTAGCTAACCCACATTCTTGGTCTCTCTTCCTGAAGTATCCATGACAAAGTATTATGATTGCAATTCTATTTTAAATGCAATTTTTCTCTCTTGTGAACTGTCTAATATTTTTGGACAGGGAAAAGGTTATTCTGAACCTGAAATTTCACGTGCAACTATTAAGTAGATGGAAATTTTAAAAAGAAAATTGGTAGTTAATCCATCAAGTCATTTATCAGTTATGGGACTTAAAATACATCAATTTTCTGTTCACCAGTAACTAAGAGCTTTGATTCAGTATGTCAAACTGATTTTACAGATTACTCTATAATGTAATTTCATACAGGGACCTATTTTAAACTTGCCAGAGTCTCTCCAGCTTTTGAGTACAAGGGTATCATAATGACTATTTGACATCCTGTGTTCTTTCTGAAAGTCAGGCTTACCACATTTACAAAGTCCCTAAGCCCTGCCAATGAAGCTTACAATGTCTGCAAATATTGGCAAAAGTGCTTATAAACCTCACACACAGTTACATCTTTGCTCCTTCCTCTTGTTGCTTTCAAGGACTCCAAACCAATACAAGATCAAAGAAATTACAGGCTCTGTAACCTCAACACAGACATTTTGGAAATCCTACAAGCTTAGAGGCACTTCTTTGCTGTAAAAATCTATTGATGTAGCAAATAAACCCTCTGCATTGTGTGAGATGAATACTGTCATTATCTGAATGTAACTGGTTCTCTCCTAAAACACATAGTTCCTTTAGAAAAATTTTATTTTAGGTAGAAAATCTAATACCAAATCTTTATGCGCTTGTCCCACTGGAGTGCAATTAGCAACCAAAAAAACAATGATACTTTTCTAGTCCCCTTGTGCTAATCAACTTCTCTCAGCTGGGGGAAAGATCTTTTAAAACAACTGCTGTTGTCATTATTTCTTTACTAGTTGCACACAAAAAACTTTGAGCTTCCAGCAGTCCCATGCCAAGAGGGACACTTCTGCACAATATGTTTTTTAAAAGAATATGCAAGCTAACACAAGGTATGCTAACTATGTGAAAAGCCCTACATGTAAAAAATCAGTTCCAAGGAAACATAATGCATGGAAAGATCAGCATGTGAAGTTTCCAAAGATTTTTCCAGAGGAAGCAGATTTCTCTTGAAGAATAGTAATTCCTTCAGAGGATGATCACTGCAACACAGAGCTGTCCTAATTACTCTTGCAATAGATTGATGTCAAATTCATATGCTTATTTTCCTCAAAAAATTGTAGAATAAAGCTCTATGAATACTTATGGGTAGTCAATAAATGCATAGGCTGAGGAAAAATGGGTAGTTCCATCGCAGTTCCAACTAAGTCATCTTACAAAAGGAGAGTTTGTGTTTCTGCACTGAAATTAAGTCTTTCTTTTATTCCGGAACACTTTGCCCTACCTCATAACACAGGCGGTCAGCTGTCATACACGGGTCCAAAATTAGGACTTAGAGGTAACATGGGACAGTCAACAAACGGCATCACATCTTCACTCCATCCAACAAAATGAGTGTCCCAATAAATCTTGGTTATGGCAGCACTATTCAGAGCCCTAGGCTGCAGGTGTAAACAGGACACTAACTTTACCTCAAACTTTCATTAGTGACTTGGTATAACCTGTAGCTTCACAACTACAACTTTAAATATTTCTTAGAGTTTGTTTATCTGATATGGGTTGAAAAAAATAAAAGGGTTATTTACTGAAAAAATGTTCTTCACTCTCAGATATGGATTCCTCTCCAATTATTTTTCTCTATAATTATGTCTTTGTAGCAAAGTTTCAATATCAGTCCATTAAACAGAATTCTACATGTAGCAACTTCATGAACTTCCTCAGCAATTACAGCAAATACTGAGGGAAAATCTGTGCTACTAATCAAAGGGCATTCCGCATATTTCTTCACTGATAATAGCTAATAGCACACTGAAGTTTGTGTGGCTGGCACAGATTTCTGGGGGTTTTTTTTTCAAAATGTTTAAGCTATCATTCTTAACCTAACCTTTAAGCAGTAATCTGAGAACTTGACCTATTTAAGTTCCGATATTAGGGCAAAAGGAAGGGAGGAGTTTTTGCAGAGAGGATCTTAAGTTTAGAATGTTTTTTGTACTTCAATTTATGCAAGCCAAGATTCAGCAATGATTCCAACACGTTGCAGAGATCAACCTTTTCTGTGATAGAGTCAGATACAGGTAAACTGGTTGCTGAAGTTTATTTTGAGTTGGAGGTGCTTCAAAGGGATCCTTTTTAAATCTGAGTTTACTGCTTTAGAAACCTCTGCACAGAGCTTTTAAAAAGCTTGCTAGCAACTTCTGTAGTATTTTACCAAAGCTTTTAAAGGACTTTGCATGAGAGATTCTTGTGCTACTTCTGTTTTTAACATTGGTGAAATCATTTAAGGGAAAACTGGTTTCTAAAACAAGATGAACATAACAAATGCTTGTTTTTGGAACTGCACAAGCCTTTATCAATTGAACTGTAGCTACATTAACAAATTAAAAATAGACCTTTAAAGGCAGTGAGCTATTCAAGGCATTAACTGATATTAATTAATGATGTGGAATATGTGTAATACACAAAAAAATTCCATGACAGCATCATATTTCTACATGATATCAGCTGCTACTAGAAATACTAAACACCTTTACTATCAAGTTATCCATAATACCTGCTTAATCTTTACATGCAACAGCCTGGCCTGGTTCTGCTCTGGTATTCCTGTGCTTCTGCCACTGGCCCTCACGCAGAGCTGGTGCAGCAGTGCCTCCACAGCCTTTCCCCTCCAGGAGTGGGAAGGGGGAGAGACAGCACCTGGAGGCAATTCTACCTTCTCCACCTCCTCCCTCTCCTCCCACAGCCACCATAGGTTTCCTTCACTTGGGTCACTACCCGCTTGTACCGGATTTATGCATGACATAAAGCTTTTTTTTTTTTTTTCTTTTTTTCCCTTTGGTATAGAAATCAAATGATTTTATCCATCTCAATCAGAAATAAGTTTGGCAAGAATGTAGTTATGCTTGTGCTGGGCAACAAGCAAAGCTCTTGATATGTCTGGAGAGTAGAGAAGATTAAACAAAACCAAGACGATGTTGGGTATTGGAATTTTTATCCTCAGTTCCCTTGGCAATAAGCCAAACAGATCTGTATCTCACATCAGCTATTTTTCTGGTCAACATCACAGGAACACTCTTCTAATACTCTTTTAACTATAATTTTCAATCTTTTTGTTTGAAATATAACACTGCTAGATTTTTTAAGTAAGAGACATACTTTAAAAAAAAAAAAGCCCTATGATTCTAAGACAAGCTATATCTTTGAGGGTTTTGCTATGAACAGATTTACAAGCCATCAAGATATTTATCCTATCCAGGATAATCAATATAATTGGGCCTGACCCAAATATAATTTGAACCTGACCCGAAGTCATTTCAAATAATAGAAAAGATTGACTTCAATTAGCCTTAGATAATGTCCTAAAATATTTGTCAAATAAAATACAGAATCATTATACTTGCATAACCACCTTTTAGGTTAAAGGTTATAGTTCTCCTAGCTTTATAGTTAATTTGGGTTTATAATCCTCTGATCTCTTTCATTTTGTGTAATATCCAATTAAAAATCCTTGTAGGATATAATTTTAAATAAAATAGGAGAGAGATACTTTGTTTCTTCTTAATATTTCATGAATGCTCTAGGTGATTAATTAAAAATTGTGTTATACGAATTAACTATGAATCGATGTGACTATGTAAGACAAGTGCCACACAGGCATTTCGCAGTAATCCTTAATTCAGTAACAATGCAGTATTCAATAGTTGTGTGATACAAACCATGAAGATATTTAAAATGTACAGTTTCAGGAAGTTCATGAAAATGAAACCGCCCTTAGTCAACACAAATCCCTGAGAGTGCAAAAGTCTCAGTTAACAATTTTGCGCAATATTCCACCTAAGTTAACCGTGTATTTGGTGTTGCAGTCTGTATGGGCTCTCCCATACTTTTCTTTCAGTTGTTTATGCGGTAAAGATTCAGCAAAATATGCAAAAGCAGCTCATTTTTAAAAATAGTCCTTATGTTTTCCACTGCACATTCTGCACACCCCACAGATTGATTCCCAATATATTTTTGGAACAAATGGAGCACGGGTGTGGGGTAGAGGCAAGGGTTTGTGTGTGCAAGTAAACCTCATATATCTGTAGTAGCTGTTCATAGGTCAATATGCCAGCACAGGACAAGACAGAGGTAACTCATGCAAATGGGAAATGTGGAGATATTGCACAAGACAAAGGTGCAAAAATTTAATCATTGCTGTATGCTACAGCTCACTTAAATAACCTAATTCTAAAATAAAACACCAATTTAAAATAAGGATATATTTTTTACAGAACATATTTTTGAAGTGCTGAATATTTAGGTTTTATGGTCTTAGATTATCTCTGTTTTTCCAAAGCACAGCAGTAAAAAGTTCTCAGCAATGCATTATGACTCATCTCCTCCCTGATGCTCCCCAAAAGGCTACTACTATTGCCTCTTCAGTCATCCACATAGTGTTTGAGTGACAATGAACAAAAGCCAAGTATCAAATGAGAAAGAGTGTCTATGCTTACTGCTTAGTAAAATAAATAAATACAAAACTCATTAGCAATGTTTTACTTATCTCTTATTGGCTCTTAAGCTGAGTTTCAAATATAACAGCAATGTTGACTAATGATCGCTGCAGGGCACTTAAGCAGGAAAGATTCTTTTTCTCTCTCAAGATCTAATTTAGAGGCATTTGACGTCCAAAAATACAGGAGGTGATAGTGAGGAAACTATAGCAAATTCTATATGGGCGATCTTACTGTAAGAGTATCAAATTTTGATATGGTTTAAAATCAGTCAAGCAAAGAAAATCCTAACTTCATTCACTCTCTTAACCTGAAGTGAGACTTCCCATATGCATATTTCCACTGAAGTAGATTAAGTTCTTCTGGTTTTTTTTAGCTTTATGCTTGCATTTCTGATTTCAAATTAAAGGAAAATTTACCAAAATATCTCCAGGCGAAACTCCTATCTGGTCTAAATCAGTCAGCTTCCAAAGGAACACTGGCACCTGACAACAGATGAGATTTCAGTCTCTTTAAAATGAAGAGATAGTGGATTTGATGTTGAAATTCTTCCCTAATTCAAACTCAGGAAAAATTAGCATTTCTTCTTTTCCACCAGAGGGTTTGAAGCCTCTAAAAGACATTTTTCTCTGATGCCACTGGAATTTTGAAACTATCTCAAGCTGTACCTCAGTCCCTGCTGCTTGCATATATTTTCCAGAGACCTGTATTTCAGTATTAGAAAAGATATACAATAAACTGTTACTTATATATGCAACACTTAACAAAAAAAATTATGCTATGCTAAAATTATGCTATGCTATGCTAAAATTTTAATTTTTTTTTTTTAAGAAGGGGCTTTGTCTGAACAAAATCATGTATTATCACCTCTGAGTACCATAGCATAGGTGTGAAACTTATTATTGTTAATGAGAATTACAAAACAAAGCCTCTGGGCACTGGAATGAGAAATACACCATAAAATGCTTATCTGAATCCCTACATACCTATTTGAGTTTCACAACATTTTTGAAAGGGTAAATACTTAATCTAGCATGTTATTTCCAGTTAAGTCTTGAAATATCTAACTGTTGCAGGTGCCTCATAGATAATTAAGTAGCTTAGTGCGATACAGTAAAAAAATAATGAAATTTTTAAAAAGGCAATAGGAACACATTTCCCAGAACACCAACAGTGTATTTTGCACTTACCCACAGGAGACATCTCAGGAACTCCAGCAGTGTAAGGACCATCCAGAAATTTTGGCTCATTGTCATTGATGTCCTGAATCTTAATGACGAACTCAGATTCTGGTTCCACGGGTTTATTAGTCAGCCTATCTAGTGCTTGTGCTCGGAGAGTGTAGTAGGCCTGCTCTTCTCGATCCAGCCTTTTTGTAGCATGAATATCCCCCGTGTTCTCATCAATAATGAAAATGGAACTTGCCCCTTCGCCTGACAAGATGTATTTGATGGAACCATCTCCTTTATCAACATCAGAGTGAAGCTGGTGAAAAATTGATGAGAGATGAGATTAACTTACAAGAGAGTCAGTGGCATGGAGATATGTAAAAATAATTCTTATGTCGAGCAGTAGTACATGAAATTTTATTGTACTTGGAAAGATAAGCTGAATGTTTATCGTGCGCGGCATGTGAACAACCATTAGAATCTGTCAGCTTGCTCTTTCGAGCAAGATAATTTCATTCTGTCCTGAAAACAATCTCATTTTCACATGCATTTGATATTGTCTTATGGTCTTCTCATAACAGTGTTTTGTATAGCCACACATACAAACATGTGCACATATGATTACAACCGTGATTTTATTCCTACCTGAATTGAACTACATTGTTGGTTCCAGCTTATTATCCTACTGAAGGGTGAGACTTCAAACAAATATCACGATAAACTTAATGTCCGTGTGTGTTTACTCCAGTGCACGTATGGGAAACAACATACTGATTTTATACTGTTTACTGTGTAGAGGAGTAAAACACATCAAATTAATTAATACTGCCTGGTTGATAGATCGCCAGTAACTTCACTTCCATATCTTCTTTTCCATTATCTAACTTCAGAAAAATGCAGAACCTAAGAAAGGCTGAGAAGTGTCCTGGCACCGCCTGAACTACACAGTATCAAGTGTCAGGTGCAACTTCCTTAGGACTACTTGTAGCAGGCACAGAACCAATGTACCCCGGTAGGTCCAAATGTATCTTCCATTCAAATTGGAAGACAGATTTTCAGTCAGAAACTTTCTTCCTCATCACGCAAGCTATTTTAAGTTACAGAGCAAGATTCCACAGGTCTTGCAGGTCTTTTATGTTTACCGAGTCTCACCTTCCTGTTACAGAACACAGACTCAAACAATTCTCAAATACTTTTCAAACTTATATCAGAAACATAATTGATCTGGATATCACAGTAAAGTAACACACACACAATACATTTAATATGGTACAACTGAAAAGAACATCAATAAAATTCAAAGTACTTGCTCGCTTGTTAAAAGGTGGATTATTATAAATAGCTGAGGACAATGTTAAAGATGTTCGAATTCTTTATGTCTCTTATCTACTTTGTGCCTTTACTAACTCCATGTCATGTTGAGTTTGGAGGTAACACTACTGTCATCGTCATCATAATTTCCTCCACTATTTTTTTTTTCTCTCAGCTGGGAGTATCACTGAGATAGTAATCACTTCCAGAATACATGCAGAAAATTGCTATCTCAGGCATAACTTAGCACAGCTGCAAAACCTTTTCCTATTTCAGCAGGGAAGTATTCGTGATCAGTTTTGAATTTTTCAGCTGGATAAAAAGCTGCCTATTTCTTAAACATTATTTCACTTTTGCTGGATATCTTACACTTATGCAATTACAGTGCACTCTCTCTCTTTTAAGACAGAAATGGAGTCTGAGTTTTGGAATGGATCAAAAAACAAAACCAGGGTGTCTAAATCAGATTAGTTACATTATTTCAAAATGTGGTTTATCCTCATCCTGCTGCTACCTAACTCCTGAGATAACTAAACAAGCCTGAAATTTCTTTGCTAGAGTTCCTCGAACACTTAAGGTCCTGCTTCTCAGCATACTCAGGAATAGTAAATGCTGACATGGTGAGCAGATCAAGGTAAAACATATCTCACGTCCAGGCTCTTTCAAGATCCACAGCACTGCATATTCCTTGGTCCTGATGGATGGGTGTTTATTCAATAAACCATAGTTCGGTTCATCTCATAAATCTGGCAGCTGGGGCTCTTGCTGCTTTTCCAAACTTGACTGGAGAAGCACCCATCTTCCCTACAAATAAGCAGTGGGACTGTGCAAGTAAGAACATGTCTGGCTTGTGTTCAATTTTGTTTTACTTTTTTTCCTCCTCTTTTCTTTTTCTAAGACATACTTCAGGGTGCATAAGTCTCCTACATGCTACAGAAGCATTGTGTGAGTTCCCCCACATAGCCAGAATACTACAGTCTAGACTGAAATGCTGAACATCACATTACCCCAGAACTGAAGTTATGGGGTATAAAGATTCAATGTCTTTGTCTTCTTGAAGTGACTCAGTTTTCTCCATATCTCATATTTTAGCAGAGCACTGGTCTTTCTGTGGTGGCTGAGACTCTTCTGTTCTCCCTGTAAAAGTTATTCCACCTTTTGTGGCATACTTAAGGGTGTGCTGGATGAGAGAAAAGCAGGTGACACCATCATACCCAGCAGTTTATCAGGTAGAGCAGTTTTCTGAAGGTTAGAGATGTGCAAGTAGATGTCTTCAGACAGAAGGGATTCCATGTCTCAGCTTGCTGAGAGCAACATAGCATTCTCCCGTGAGGGAGAAGCCAAGCCCATCAGCACACCAGAGTGTAGCACTCACACCTAGGTCTCATGTTGCAGGGCTGTACAACCTCCCCTTCACCTTGTATTTAGATCAAACCCTATCCTGAATAACTTTGTAGCAGTGTTTTGAAAGAAAAGAGAGCTTCGGGGGAGAGGCCAGAAGTGTAAATCCTCAAAGATGCACTGAGTAAGGCTTTCACATCCCAGAGAAAGAAGAAATTCTGTAGCTTCAGCATTTCCCTTTTGCTCACTCAGTGGCTCACTGATTAACACGTTGTTTTTTAAGGAGTCCCACACTGAGGTCCATAAATCTCCTCATGGATTACACTACAGTGGCTGGTGCCCTGGAGTGAAATGCTGAACAAAAGCCACTTTTTGGAACGATGCCTTAGTAGAAAACTGCTACCACACGGATTAGGAAAGTGATTAGCAGTGACCTTTGTTACTCCAAGGTTGAGGCTCTGGGAGAGCAAACTTCTTTGTATTTGTGTTCTACTAAGCCTTTAAAAAACAACATTGGCCCATACTCAAGTTAGTAAAGCACCATTCTCTACCTACTTAACCCCAGGAAGGAGATATAACTCAAGATTTAGATTATCTTTGGCACCGTAGTACAATCAATTCTGTGTAAAGCCCTCTAAAGATTTTTTCAACATTTTTATGTTTATTTTAGTGTCAATCTGAGATAATTTAAAAGTACAATACAAGAGAACAATGCAAAAATAATCTCAGCTGACAGATAGAGATGCATGTTTGGTGCAGTCTTCAGATCACCTTTATTCCCATTTTACCCAAAATAATCCTTCCAACAGTGATCTTCAAAGTCGTTAATATAGAGGCATCAGAGATTTGCAACTAAAAATAAAATTTTTAATGCAGCAATTCTGTACCATATTTACAGTTTTGCTACTACCAAATGTGAGTTCAAACTAACTATACCTCCCGCTATTTAGTTTAATATTGTGGGAAGTAAGAAGTGGTATTTTCCTTATAATGTTGACTTTAGAAAACACTGCATGTTCTTTTTGGTGGTCATGGGGTTTTTTGTTTGTTTGTTTTATTTTTTGTTCAGTTTGGTTTGGTTTGTTTTTTTGCCTGGTTTTTTTTAGAGAAGTAGTACATTTAAGAATGAGACCTGGGATTTTTATTTGTTCTTGTGATTAATTTGGCAACAATTATATAGAAGGATATTGATCCTCAGGACAGTTGTACTTTACAGGAAGGCTCCAGAAAGCATCTACAGCAATGCCATCTACTAGCTTGTCTGTCACTTCTCCCACTTTATACAGCGACATTCACATAGGAGACAGAACTGGCAGCTCGGTCTGTAGCTGTACATGGGGACTATGACTTTAGAAGCAGACAGGATCAAGACAAAGACAGTTTCAAACTCTTGTTCCAAGAGACATGGAGGATTCAAGGATTCACTGAGTAAATCTCACCTGATTCCATTCTGGAACATCCCAGACAAATTTTCTTTCAGAAGTATTTTGCAATAAATATTCCCTTTGTGTTATGAAAGAGGAATGCTATAGATAAAGATGGTTACATATTTCCAATTCATTTCATCCATAGCCACCTCCAAGCAATATCCATGATGGTCACTCTCCAGTTTGCCTTGGCTTTCAAGTAACCTTATTCCCAGTATAAGATTCATGATCCAGTTATTATATACTGATCCTATTGCTGCTTTGTTACATTCCAAACGCATTTAACCTGAAGATTTTAAGAGTTTTGGTGTTGGGTGTTCCCTGCATTACACCATGTACAAGAAAGAGTACATGAGAACAGCAAAGGGAAGCAGCAAGTTTCTGCAGAGAGACAATACATTTTTAAAAGGAGGATAACTTTTAATGTTCTAGGAAAGTTAGCAGATAGATAGTGAACAAGTCTAATAAGAAAATTCACACAAGCCTTGTGGAAGCAGAGAGGGCCAGTGTGTATAAGAAGCGTACTTTTTTTTACTCTTTTTTGGAAGGTAATTTACTGGGTGCCCTCTACTGCCTCTGAACTCAACCCAAAAAGAGGGCACTCATATCTTATTAGGTACACTCCTAAAAATCCTCTCAGTTTTAGAAAATGCTTGTTTGGATATGTGTGAGAGAAGGAAACAGTCAGCTTCACTCAGTAGCAAAGGCATTATTGCCCTAATTCCTTAATGAATGCAATTTTGTCCTCACATTTTTTTGGCCTTGCAGCAATATAGCTTAGTATAGGGTCTTGCCTAATGCATTTATCTTTATGTGAACCCTTAGAATGAGAATTATTCTAGGGAAACCCAAATAATACATTTCCTTCAAGATCCCTAATACTCAATAGTTGATTGATTTTGCTATTTTTAGATACAGATCTGTACAACCAAAGATGACGTCATTTTGCATCACTTGCCATTGAAGTATGCCATTGCAGTGTTTTCAATAGAGAAGGAAATTTATTTTTTCCAGTAAACAGAGATACTGCACTGCATTAAAAGCAATTCATCTGGCCACCACTGATCTGTTTGAGGTCTGAATGAGAGGTTTGTTGTTTCTCCGATTTTCAGTTCAGGCTCCCTTAAAGCAGGTGCAATGTCCATGTGCGTCTCTTCTCTGTTTTTCCTTCACAGAGATCTATCTTTGCTTTTGTTCCTCCCATTGCAGAGTTTACAGGTTCTGGGTGAAGAAGAAAAGCACAGGGAGAACATGAGGAGCTGCCAGGTTTTCAGCACCAGCAGGATCACAGAGGTATGGTGAAAAAGAGACAAACAGAGTAAACACGAGATGCCTCAGTACAACTTAGCTCCATAGTTCCCTGAAACCATAAGAAATGTGCACTCATTTGCAGAAAACAAAAAAGTTTTCTCAAGGAGGAGTTACCTTGCCTGCACCCTTTCCTTTCTTGCTGTGAAAATAACTAGAAAGGGAGGAGAGGAATGAAGACTGTCTCCTCAAGACTATGCAGGCATCCATAGTTCTTTGTGATATTGAACTGATGCAACTGTAGCTTTATTCCTGTCTTCTCACCAAAAGCAAGGAGAGACTAGGAAGAAAAAAAAAGACAAAAGGAAGAAAGAACACAGAGCCAGGACCGATCTTCTCCATTTTATAACCACAGCCTACTGTCACAAAACATCTGAGAATTGATTGTAGGCGGAAGACGCTCTTCACGTACAAGATGCCCCCTTCCCCGCTTTCTGGGAAGACTTAAAAAGAGAACTTGCTGGGTCTGTACAGGCTAAATACGTAATTGCCAGAAGATGAAAGAAAGAGGGTGATTTGAAACAAATACTTAATTTGGCTATTTCTATTAAATCTTGCTCACCACAACAGCCAGGTTCTTAAAACTTCTGTTCTTGGATTCAGTATTTACTGTGGTTGCACCTAGAAGGTTTTGAAATCCCTTTTCCCCTCAGGTTATCACTGCCAGTAAATGTTTCGAATAGCGATGACTCATAAAGTACTAGATTATTTTTCTCTTCTTTTTTAAATATAACACTGTATTTGTTAACTATCAGGGTAACTAAGGGTTCAATGTTGCTGATCTGGAAAAATTTCAGTGCAAATGATAACTAATATTTAAAATTCATCACAGACAATGGAGTTAAGATTTAAGTAAATACAGCATGCACACATAACACATTTCTGCGATGTTTAAGGCCCTCACAAACACATTAGTTATTAATAAATTGTTTTTCTCAGAGTGAGCTGTGAAACTCTCACCCTTGTAAAGTGTAACCATATTTCAAAATCAACAGCCTAAGACATCTTTTTTAATTTCCTTTTCTGTCTCATTACAGAACTCATATGGGACAGAAACAGATTCCCCAACATTTTATTGATGTCAGCAAAGTCTTGTGATTCATGTAATTGACTTCACACCCAGGCACTAGTGAAAGTATTATTCAGCAGGTAATGATTTTCTTATAAAAAAAAAAGTCTTTTTATTCCAAGAAACATTGAGAAAGTGATAAAGGAGCTCCTGAAGGGCTTTTGTTTTCTTTTGGTTTTATTAATTTATGTAAAACTATAGTACAAGCCTGGGGTCAAGAAGACTTATGCTGGTCTATGTTCTGTGTTTTCAGCATAAGAGATAATACTGAAGACAAGAGATCAAGTCAATATAAACGGCTATACCCAAAACCCTAACATTTTTAATTAGAGTCTGAAAAGAAGGAATACACTTGTAATGCTGCCAGAGTTTCCTTGTCTCAGCAATCTTGTCAGTATAGTAGGGAACCAGCATAGACAACTGTGCCACAGTGGCACAATTTGCCACTTTGACATACTAGCAATTTCATGCACTGTTTTGTTGCCTCGAGACTTTATCCTTGTCAGGCAAGTGCAATGATAGTCACGTGGTAATACAAAAAGGTCCCATGCTGTAGACCACTGCACAACCACATTATATTTATCTAACACAAGAAGCTGGTGACAGGCTTGCTTAAAACCCAGTCAGCCTAGATAAGTCTTCTCTTCTGTGTTGTTCTAAACAACCCCAAATTGTCTCTAGAGCGCTCAGTTGACCAAAGACGTAAGAGCTGCTGAGACAACCGAGGTCCAAGACATTCCTGAGATCTCCTCACATCCAGCACTGTCCCTATAGGCTGACTGAAGTCAGACTGTCTCCAAATCCTTTTTTGTCTTGCTACAGGTAATAGTAGAGTCCTACGAATGACCACAAGCTAATATATCTACCCAGGATCACCACAAAGGCAATGAGATAATGAGAGGTTACCTGTCACAAGAGCACATTTCACATTCAAGGTAAAATGAGGGCATATCCCTTTGGGATTATCAGTGGTGTCATCCCACAGCTTGTCATTAATAGCCCTCCTGCAGGGAGGTTTATTTTGATCTCTGAGATCTTCATATTCAGCAGTGTATATAAAGCTGGTGAGAAAAAAGCTCCATCTACACCCAAGTATTCAAGCAGGTGCATGATTAAGAAAGCATAGGATAAGAGAGAAAATAAATACGGATAAAGAGGGAAGAGAGGAAACTGAGTTTAAAAAAAAAAAAAAAAAAAAAAAAAAACCCACACAACATAAAAAAAATCCACAAACCAAAAAAACAATTTAGATGAGAACATGGACAAGTTTGAATGAAGGACCAGGAGAGTACTGGAATGGGAAATAGACTGATGAAAAATCTCAAATGAATGTGATGAGGCAAAGGAGATGGGGCAAGCGGAAGACAAAGGGAGACAGACAACAGGAAGAATGACAAGCTGAAATGTAAGGAAAAAGCAAGAGAAAAAGTAAAAAGTACAAATGAAAGAAAATGTTGAAGTAGTAAGTGGAGCTGACCTTCAGTGACTGATCAGTGTTAGACAAGAACACTATTTGAGAGTAAAGCTATATAATTTTACCATTTATAAATTTAAATTTCTAATTTAACAGGCATTGCTCTGTGAAATGCAACAGGAATTAAAAAGGCTGATAACCTGAATCTGGTCAGCTGTCATGTTACTGAGGGTATGTATTACTACTACTCCAAATTCACAAAAAAACCTGCCTACTCTGAAGGGGGGAGGGGGAAAAGATGGTGCAATTTAAATTGTTATTGACTTCAAAGTGCTGGAGCCAGGGGAGCAAGCATAAGAAACATGCGTGATGGGCAGGGAGAGTAGCATAAGCATCAGCTTGGTCTGAATGAACTGGGCATCATTCTTTTTTAAAAAAAATCCTCATTTCCACCATCAATATAGTTTCTGAACTTGTTTTTGCTTCTACAGAATGCATGTTTCTGTGCCTAAGAAATTAAAATAGTAAGAATTTTTATTAATTTGCTCAGATTTATTCTCTCCTATCATCAAACTTGGAATAAGCAGTTAGGCTTTACTATCTCCTCCTTCCCCAGTGTTGCTTCCCCAGTAAAAGGTTCAAAAATGTTGGTGGAAGAGTTTATTAAAAGATATATAGCCCTTATACTCTGAAGTGACTGATCAGTGCTCCAGGAGGATAATAACCTTCTCACCTCAGCCACATGAAGTGAAGTGAATATTTAATTTTGCCAACCTTTTGAAAAAGGGGTGTTAAACGGGAAAGAGAATAGTGAAACTTCTTTAGTTCCTTGACAGTTATTGTTCAAACAAAATTCAAAACAGAAGTACCAAAATTCTAAAACTTATACTTCATAACATTCCAGTTAGTATCTAAGTAAGCCCTCAAGGCTTCTAAATGGAAGACAAAGTTCAGATGAAAGTTTCCTCTAGGAATTAGAGATACTGTCATCTAAAGGCTAGTGAGCTGAATAATTAATAGGAAATACTGAAAACTGGATGTGATAAGAGCAACCATGTCACATTTTTATGACATTTTTTTCCTCTTAATAATGCTCAGTTGTGTCTATTGTGTTCTCTGTCTCTCTGTGTATACTTATCTAATTTAGCTTTTTATATACAGTGATATGGTGATTGTATATGTATATATACACAATGTGTGCATCCATTTAAGTGTATGTGTGTATACATACTTCTGCACACGCATGCGGACACATATATTTCCTTATTCTGTCCTCTTCTTTTCCATTCCCTGCAGATGATGTACTCACAAATCTGTGCCTTCTCCCCCCCCAGTTTTAATAAGAACATGAAATGCCCTGTGGCGACAGGGAATTGTGCAGCCAGCCCATTAAGATTAGTGCAGCTACAGGAGGAACTGCAGAAGCAGCTGCTGCTGTAGATGGAGCTGAGTGGGCATATGTAGCCGGCTGAGTATTCTTGAGGAGTTTTAATGGGCCATCATCACGACATGTCACTCTCCGAAATGACTATTTGTCATTCACACTCTTAAAAAGACAGTTTGGCAGCTTTGGGAGGTAAAAGCCATCTGTATACTGTGCATCATCACGTACTAATTGCATAATATTTATTGGGGGGTGGAGGGACAGCAATACTGTATTGTAGCACCACCAAGAGCCTGCAGGCAACATAACACGTTCAGAATAGGAGTAGAAAAAAAGAGACTTGTGTTCCCCTCACACACACTCTTCAAGCTGTCCAGAAATTATCTTACTAGAATTTAGATTGGGGGAATAGACCACAGTGTTTGTAAACAATATGCACATTGGAATCCTTACAGACCTGTTCAGTAACCAGCTTTGTTTTGTTTTGTGTTTTCCCAAACCACTCTCCGCCCATCAGTATTTATTCCTTGGAGTACTCATTCTGAGTATTTCAGTAACAAAACTGCATCACTGACAAACCAAGCCACAGAGTAGTGGATTTGCTGTCTGACTTACCATATAAAAGCTGCTCCTGTTCTCACCCAAATAGACTTAATTTTTGATTAAAGAAACCAATGACTCAAACCTCATTTATACAAGTGCCTAAAACAATTAAATAATGTGAAAATACTGCTGAAGTGAAATTCTGTTTACGAATTCCTGAATGTTTATTCTTATCAGCTGTATTTGGGTCTCTGCATTTACTTATTCTCCAGGAAAGGGACTAGGTTCTCTTTCATACATACCAATAGTACTTTCACATGATCCATATCTATTCATAATGCACCATACTACTTGCTGTTATATACTAAACCACCATATTTATTGGTCCAGTGATTTGATTTATTTTCTTGCCAAGAATCACTGAAGCTCTAAGACAAAATTCTGTTAAAGTCGCTACTGTCTATTTCAGCAGTGTAATAAAATTGTGTGAGGATGCTCTCTCCCTGCATTCCCCACACATAGCTTCTATGAAAGTGATCAGGCTTAAAAAAATGTAGCATGGCAACTAAATACCAAAGACCCTAGTATACCTCATAATAGAATATCTCTGGGCTAGCGAATGTCCATCGGTTTGAAAAGTTTATGCACGTGTAGCAGCTAACAGCAACAGAACCTTCAAGAAACTTCACTCATTCTTCTTCTCAAATTACTTCCCCGCTACACTTGAAACAATGTCTGCTTCCATAATATTAATACACATATAGTGAAGAACTGTGTCTTGAGCATACACTTTTCTTGAACGAAATACATAGATGTACATATGCATAAATACATATATTTTTAGTGATATTAATATTTTATGTTCTTATACCACTGTACATTGTAAAGCATGTTCATCTTTTTATTAAATATTTATGATTTTGAAGCCTTTTTTTTTTAAAAAAAAAGTGTCCAGAGAATCCATGAATGCACTTTGCCTTGTGGCACAGGAAAGATAGAATAAGGGGAGATGAAACAAGAAAGGCAGTAGCAGAATTTATATATTTACAATAATGCAAAATGAATGCTTTTACTTTGTCCCTGTTCTTGAAAATAGAAACAAGAAGAAAGAATCCAAATATGCTGATTGGAAAGTCATTTCTCCCATATTGCTTTTTCTACTTAGCTGTGATAATTCAAGCCTAGGATTTCAACTATGGAAAATGAGAGCATATTAGAGGATCTATTTTTTCATATCTAACTCTGTAATCTAAAGAATTATCTGTAATAGCACTGAGTGGGAAAAATAATCATACACATTTCTTCTTTGACTACCATATCGACAATACCAAATTTACAAACAAAAATTCATTTGGTATTAAAGTCTTTTCTGAGATAAGATATGTACTTATACTGAATGTCTTTATTTTAGAGTGGAAATTATACCTCCCATATTGTTTCTTCTTTGTCAAACTACTGATCTATAGTTTAGAATGATTATCCTGTTTCTGCTTCAACTATCCAAAATAGCTTGCAGCGTTGCTTTGTTGATAATGATTTTTCTCATAGGAACCTGCTTCCAAAGAACCTTAGTACCAAGGAATAGATACCCAGGGGGTGTAGAGCTTTTTTCTGATGTTTTTGGTTTGGTTTTATGTTGTATCCATTCCTCAAATTTCATTTGCTCTTTAAAGCTCAATGCTACTAAAAATCTGCTTGTAATCTTACCTTGCATGTTAGTGAGAAGTGCTGAAACACTGAAAGACTAGAAGACAAAGGTAAAATACGTAACAGTAAAGCAATTGAACTGATTACTGTGACTAATTGTGTCTGTATAAAAACACATATATATATTATAAAGTACTGGACTACAGAAGACAGCACGATCTGATCATTCTAATGATGAAAGATTTACAATACAGAAAAAATGTAATTAACTGGGTCCACAGCCACACTAACCTATAATTCCCTGAAAACAGTTAAGGACTTGTTAAATAAAATGTATGAAACTGTTAAAAAAAAAGCAGAATTAATGTGTGGATCTACATCTTAATTTTTAACATACATAAATGATGATGTACATATCAGGGCATCGGTGTTCGTTATTGTGTTTTCCTTCTTAAAAATTAAATTCCTATTGTCTTTCTTCATAAAGTTTTATATGTTCGCATAAATGCAATACTTAGTGCTGACTTCCCTGAAAGTTTTGTAGTCAACACACAGATACTTCTCAAAGCATTTCCACATATCTAATCCCATAAGTATTCCCACTAAAATCAATGGGACTACTCCTAGATTTAAAGTGCAAAATTAAGAATTTGACACAATGCCTATATCACACATAATTAGTCCCTGGGAAGGTGTGTTGGGCAAGTCATAACTGCTCAGAGCTGACAATGGGTCAAGGAAATAAAACAAGAACAGAGAATTTTGAATGTAAAACTTTACTATAACATTTTAATATGAGTAAATTATTTCATATGAAAAGGGCAGCAATGAAAATCTATAGCAAAGCATTACAGTTTCATTGCTAACATAACACAATATAACATGAAAACCCAATGCATGACCAAATAAAGTGCAGTATTAGATATCTTCCTGTAGACACTTGTGTTTTAAAATGAGTTCACTTAAAAAGAGCAGAAGAATCCCTTGGTTAACTTATTATCTTAAAACACAAGTTACTGTTGTCAGTGTGTTTACATTTCATTTAGAATCCCTTTTTCAGTCTGGCTTGATTAAACACCCTAACATATCTGTAGCATTTTCTGTTAACTGCTATGACCGATTACTAACACTGCAGTTCAGTAAAAGTAAAACACTGAATGACAAATAAATGGTTATTTTTTTCAGTAGGCTATAGGAAATTATGGTTTTTTTTCTTTTTTCCCCTGCTCTTATGTGTTTCACAGAAGATGGTATATTACATCGATTTTTACTCAAAAGTGTTTCTAAAATACATATCCATCCATCCATCCATATGTACTGGCTAGTTAATTAACAACCCATTGTTCAAAATTTACTCCAAAGAGCAGGGAAATTTAACCCTGTGCTACGTCAAATTAAATCTCTGTTTTAGAATTCTTTAAGTTAGGAAATCATCCTTATCCATTTACAGCATGGCAGGACTTGCTTAACATTCATGAAAGTTGGTACTAAGCACATGCCTAAGCGCCTTTCTGAAATAGAGCCTTAATCCCTGTGCAAAAGAAGGGTGCTTTAATGAACAGCAATGTGCATCACATAGACTAATTGTAAGAAGCAGAATTGAAAGCTTAAGTGATTCCATTACATAAATTCACACTGTAGCTGTTCAGTATTCAGAACAAGATGAAGTAGGGTATGCACAGTAAATACAGACATTTGAAAGTCTACCTTAAACTGTTCAGATCATTTAAAGTGATCCTTTGTGAGTAAATACTTTAAAAGGTTTGATTTCTTCTTAACTTTATTTTTTTAACCATTAATTTGCAGGTCTGCTGGGGCTTTCAGATATAACCAGACTGATCTCAAGATAGTAATCATATTTTGATAGGTATTTTTACTCCATAGGATTAAAGGCTGGGAAAGAAATGCTTTTAATGTGCTGTTTTTCACAAAATGTTTAGGGGGGAGGATAATGCATTAGTATTTCAAAACCATAACAAACTGCCTTAACATGAACAATACTAGGTTAATTGTAAAGCCTTCCAGCTTAGAAGGATTTTAACAGCTGTATGTAAAGGGCAGCGCTCTCCTGGTGCCTTTTTCTATTTTGTTGAGTATGATGAGTGTTTAATAAAGACAATCTCATCAAATTCCTATGCAGTCATTACACCTTGTTTCCTCAAATCATATTTTGACATTCCAAATGATAAGAGAAGTTATCTATGGATTAAAATTGAAATTCACTCATTGTTTTTCAGCAAAACCCATAGATGTTTGCCATGTACAATGCTGATGCCAACCTGGGATTTTTTCATCTGTTCTTCGTGTTTTCACCAGAACACACTCTTGCTGTTTTTCTTACTAATTGACATTAAATGCTGGCAATACAATCAATTTATGTGCCATTGATAACAAATTATGAGAAAATACTGAAATGGCAGGTGTTATTTTACGTTGGTCACATATACTTTCTGAATCTACATTAAAATTCAAATTGTGCAGACCTGTTTCTAATTCTGAAAGCCATCTGGATTCTATTGAAAATGTTCAAAGTCTTCTTTCAGACACTTATTTCTGAAGGTTCTAGTACTTCACATATATTGAGAACTTTCGATTTACATAAAACCCCCTCTGATTATCTGAAACGTGTCCTTTTGCCGTTATAAAAGACGTTGCATAGGGTACATAATTCAAATTCTTAGATGGTCCCTGATGAAATTAGAGCAGTCTTATCTAATGATCATTTTCACATTGTTCCCTTTCCGAGTGAGCTCTCGTTCAATAAAAGTAGAATACACAATGAGTTCGTTGTGAGAACACTCCCTGCTTCTGAAGCATTGTCAACATGAAGGTATAGGAGTTATTAGTATTGTGCATTCCATTAACTGCAAACAAGATGAGTCATCTGAATTTTCTGTCATCTACCTCAAATGTTTCAACTCAGATGACTGTTACTAATTTGTCTGTCATACTTCTTGTGTATACCATCAAACACCTTCCTAAAGGGCTCTTTTATTATAGTATATGATTGTTTTTTTATAGTATTTGATTGGTTTTATAACCGAATCCGAAAACAATGAATTACTCTTGGAGATTAGAGTTTAAATCACTATAATACTTGCCCCCAGCATTCAAGACTGATCTTTACTAAGTTTCACTTGACACAGCATGTAAACTTCTCTACCAGATTGTCTGAGCACTCTCAAAGCTTAATTGATCCAATTTGCATGTCTCGTCCTGGCAGAACTGTGCATCATTTCTATCCTTTTGGACTAAGTGATCACAATCTAATCACTTTGTATACAAAGCAGATGGAAAGTTTCCAGCTCCTTTGCTATCCCCTTGCATGCATCCATATTAAAACAATTCTAATTCAACAAGCAATCTGATCTTTCTGTATTTTGTCTCATTGATTGGCCTTCTGTCACCAGTTGTAATGTTCAGAACTTTATACTCAAGGCATTTCCACTTTTGTCTCACACCTTCTGTGTGATCCATTAGAACGATCACTTAATTTAACAAACTATGCTAAATATCCCTTGGGGAAGTTCTATATGGCTTGGTGTAAATCAGCACAGCTCTGTGCACTGGAAGGAGAGAGCAATTTCCATTCGTTGAGGATCTGCTCCTGTATTTTTAGGGGAAAACAAATAATTAATTATAATCCCATTCATAAAGTTCTGAGCCTTGTACATTAATTCGATACTGCTAAAAATTGTATACCTTTTAAAACGAAAATGCTATTTTAAATTCAGTAAATATTTTTCATATAGTGGTTGTTTCTGTACATGAAACGGAAATCTCTTATTTGTTATTTTTCTGTACTTGTTCCTTTAAAAATGTGCAAATTGTCATTTAAATACAATGGGAGTTTTGCAAAAAGTTATATTACTTATGAACAGATGAAATCTATCTTATGAAAATAACACAAATAAATAAAAGCTCCTGCAAAGAAAAGTCATAAGCAGATCAGTCAAACTAATGAGGATCAAGGCTGTATAAACTTAAAATGTCATTAAAATCAAACTTTCTGAAGTCAACAGAAAATTCTACTTAATACTCTCACTTGTAGCTCACAGCTGGAATTTATATTCCCCACCTGTCTCTAGTTTATATATATCTTCAAAGGTCATTGTGTTTCTTCAACTGTAATCTATTCCTCGCATTCCTGTCTTGTGAATCCTTTGTCCTCCTAATGTCCAGAGATCTTTTGCTCTTCTGGGAATTTGTGGTTGGCTAGTATTGGCTCATTTTTGCCTGCATGCATCCTTTTTATTGCTTCTTCCTCTTTTTTTTTCTCCATTAATCTCTATTCATATCTGATATGCCATATCATAAAAAAAATTTATGAGATGGCAAAAACATTGTTTGGGGTTTTTTTTTAATTTGTTTTCAGTGAAGAATACATGAGAAACTCTAAAGCATGTTGTTCACAGAAGTGATCAAACACTGGTGGTCAGTGCTCATGACAACACAAGATAAGGAATACCCTTCAGTCTGCTCTGCAGCTACTTTTAAAACAGGTGGAAGTCTGGAAAGCAAAACCAATGACTATATAAGAGAACAAAGCAACCAGATTGCGCTGTTAAAATCTCCAATTTTTATCAAAGGGAAAGCATGCCAGTTCAGTAATAGACCCATGTTACTGCGTCCATATATACACAAAAGTAGCTGTACAAGTGGAAGGATAGTATTTGTTCAATAGCATATCTAGTGAATTCAATGTTAACTGGCAAAGAACAAACTGAATTAACCAATTGAACCAATTGGATCATAAAAAAAGGCATTAAGACAGTAAACAGGCTTTCTATTAATATGCCGCATGCTGAAAAGGGGTGGTATAAAACCAGCAATGCCTTTCTGTGACTTGCATGTCAAATAGACTCAGTGGACAAGTCATATGTAAGCTGTTTGTATTGCAACCTTAGCTGAATCTTGTAAAGACAAGCTCTTTCTTTCCGGGAGACAAATCATGCCTCCAGTTACATAAGAAAGTAAAACCCCTGCTATCTTCAGATTCTGTTCTCATTGTAAAAATGTATGGTCCCATAGGTTACAACTGTGTCGTGCAGGTGTAAGTCAGTGGAACATAACAAACACGTCTGTGGATGACACTCAAGAAATAATAGAATGCAGTTTGCTGTCTCTCAGCTGTGTTAGCTCAGCAGGACTAATAGCAATAATAAGTAGGAAAAAAATTATCACCAGAACAGGCAGGTGTGACTCACACATAGAATTCGTCTATTGAGTAACAAAGTATAATTTTATACAGTCACTTTTAAGAGCAAATTTTCTGCTACTCTGTAAACAATCAGACACATATTAGACCATCATATTGTACTTAGTGAAGACACCCAGGGTTTCTAAGCCAACGTGAAGACTCAGGGCTCAGAGCTGCCTTTTCCATATGGCAACCCGTTGCTTCTTCTGACAGTACCACACTCCACCCTGAAGGCATTTAAACCTTCAGTTGAGGTAAAAAAAAATTAACAGTATTGAATGTTTTCCGTGATCCAACTTTACAGCAAATCATCAGGAAAGGCCTATTGATTAATGAGACACACAGCTTCAGGAGTATGAAGTACAGAACAACTCTTAATTTCTTTTCCGAAACACCACTTATAATGTTGTCCTCTGCCAAACATTATTAAATAATATCTTAATGTTTTAGAGTTTAAGAAAATCTCTTATTTTATTGCATCACTTCTGTTGCCAACAACAAAACCTAAAACATTCTTTGATTTTGAGAATACACTAGGAAAGCATTGAATGTAATGTTCATCGTTAGTTGTATTTGTATTTCCAACAGATCCAAGTAATTATGGGAAAGAAAGATCTGGTTTCACCTCATTATTCTCTACAATGGCACTTGTACCAGTTCTGTCAGAGTTCTGTTGTCAGTAAAAGTTATTTACAGGTGCACGAGTGTTTGATTCCAGGAAAACTTGGAATATTGCTGATCAGTTTGTTCACTGCCATAAACTTAATCTTCTGACCTTGATGGTTAAGCTGCAGCATGTTTCCCTTGTATCTTGTTAATTACCTTACAAAGTAATTTTCCAGAGAATTGAATCTGATCCACAACCTGTTAGATCATCCTACTACAGTCCAAAACTGTGTTCCAAATTGGTCTTTGCAGTTTAAGACAGTACAAAGCAAGTACAAAATGGTCAGAACTGGAAGGTGGGTGACCGTATCTAATACACAGAAGATTAAATTATTTCAGAAGGAAAGGTAAATATCTTGTATTTTTAGTGTAGTCTGCTACACTCTCTAAAGGTATCAGAATGATCTGTCATCGAGGTGGACATCTTAATCTTTCTGCCTTCCTTGTAGCTTCATTGCCTTCTTGGCGGATATTTTGGAAGCAAAGCAAAGCACCTGGACCCTCAGTCTGCATGATCTCATGTGAAAAACCAGTCATTGATTTAGTTTTGTTCTTCTAGAGGTAAAACTGGGGAAAAAAACATTCTGGAAAGGTGATTTTGCCATCAGACTAGCAGAATGGACCATCATCTTCTACCCAGCCCTACTTACTAAAATAATACATGAAGGGAAATTGTTGAATGTGATACTGTGACTTACATAGTATGCAACAACATCTAATCTTGACAGGACATTGAAATTAGTCTGCAGGAAAAAAAAAATTCTCATCTAGCCTGCAAATAGATTGAAGGAAACACAAAAACATGAAATGATGAAAGTCAAAATACCAGTCTAGAAGGAAAGATGTCTACTGAGTTTCTGAAAGACCCAGAAAACTCACAAGTGTCATTATTTCATGCCCTTAACTCCAAACACAAATTTACTTCTTGAGACTCAGGCTGCTTTCCTTAGTGGTAAAACAGAGCATTAATCCTTTTGATTTTCAGCTCTTATTTTGGAAACAGTCTGGACATGGTCCAGCTGATGCCCTAATAGCTGCACATATTTGCATCCTTCTGTCCATCTGCTGAGAGCTCAGACCTGCTTGGACTTCTCCAGATCTGTATGTTGGTTTTTTGTTTATCCACACTCTAGCTTGACCCAGTAGTTCTTGGAATCTCTATGGATGGAATGCTTTTCTTGTCCTTTATTGTTTGGCATCATGGTGGTCAAATTTTAGGCTTTTTGGGTCAAATTCTGAATTCTCTAGCTCTCTCCAGGAGTGTTTTATTAGAAATATTTGCATCTTTCCTTTTCTATCCTTTTCTTCCCTGTTCCCAGAAAAGAAACATAAAATCACTTTTCTACTAGTTTTTGTCTTGATTATATTTGGTTTTGCTGCTGTCTTGTATCACAGACTACCTTGTTGTACATGTCATCCTCTTCTGTCAATTACAAATAAGCTTTACTTACCTTTTTGTCCCTTTCAGCTGCATCTACTAGTTAGCAGACCTAGTCTCCTGCACATTTCTCAGACCTGGGGGTTACTGGATCTCCGTCTAACATAACTAAGTCAGCTAACATTGGTACCTACAAGGCCTTCTTTCTAGAACCCATGTGGTGCATTGATGTGACTTAAACCAATGTATGCCCCATATACACGCATATAGCATCCTTAGCAAAGAGCAAAGGGAATCAAGACCTACACATATGATTGTTATACCTTAATCTAAACTAATCTTTTCATTGATTGCTTTGGTATGTTCTTTTCAGCTTTACATCAGGCTCTGGAGTGAGAAAAACAGCATATTGCTTCATTGTGTTCTCATGCTCTCCGGGACGCTTTTTCTTCTCTTAAACTTTTTCAATCTCTTTTTTCCTGTACTACAATCATTAAGACTAGAATATTTACATTTTCTGTCAGTATTAAGATAAATCTGAATTGAATAAATATGTCAGTACAAGTGGGAATTACTCCTCAGCGTAAGGTACCTCCATTATTTCCTGTACATGTATGCACACATTTATGCATGCATTCCATCACTGCTATCACTCCAATTCCTGCTGGTGTCCTCCATAAGATGTCCTTTGACATGGCTTCATTCAGTTTATCAGTGAAATGAAATAAATTGAAACAGCTTTTTAAACAACTGTTATTTCCTTTGCTCTCCAATTTTTTCAAGATGGATTGATACACACTTAGGAGTTCACTTGATTCAGCAGAAAGAATAAAACAGAAAAGCAATAAGGTTTTAAGATCCTCAGAATAGTAGTAGACGAGCTTGCAAAGAAAGAAACAAACATGAATTGTGCAATTTGAATCATACAATGAGACAGGAAATAGCAGTTTCACTTGGCTTATTTCCTGTTTAGTGGAAGGTATAATAGAGCGCTTTTGTTGACGGCTGTTTATTGTCAGGAAAAAATTGAAAAAATAGAGGGAATGAATAAAAAAGCAGTAAAGATGAATATAGGACTGCAGTGCTGACTAATGTGGAAAACTTTTTAAAACTGTGAAATATGTATTGCTTAGCTAAGCAACAGTTAAGTGGTAAAGGGTAAAAGATGGGTGAGGACAACAGTCTACATATGCATGAAGATTATGAATATCCAGGAGCAACTGGAATTATTTACCAGTTTTTAATATAAACACTGTGTAGCATTATAGTCCTGCAAGGTAAAAAAAAAAACGAACCAAACCAAAACATAAAAATATGCCAAGTACTTTCCCAAATGCCAACTCTGCCCATATAATGTGTGTAAATTGTCTAAGAAAGACAAGTTAAATATTTTGCTAATTTATGGCATTGCATTTATACCATGATTATGGAAACTTAAGAAATGACCATCTGCTTTTCCCAACTGTGTCTGAAAACTTTTCATTGTTACAGAATAACAAGCTAAACTTTGCCTAATACTGCACCTGCCTGCCTTGTAAGGAAAATGAATTGCTTGATTGCCTAGTCAGCAGGGTTACAATTTGGTACCTCAGTATGAAATGTTTAAGCAGCTTATCTTCCTTACACATGTATCTAAGTACCAGATTTTCCATATTTTTGGAAGCATTTCAAATGGAAAATAACTTTGTGGGCTCAATTCTTCTCACAGGCACTACACAGCAACAAAATTGCGTGTCTCTATAGTCCTCAAGGTAATTTCTCATGATTTACAGAAACAAGAAAACTAAACAGGACGGTATGACTATGGTAGCATTTTAGTGGAATTCATGAGGCAAAATCTCCTTATATTACCTGAAAAATGACATTAAATGTATTTCTTGCTATTCAGAGAGGGCCAAAGAATCTACTGTGGTATAGGTAGAACGTTACGTCAGACCTCCCTTAGCTGTTCTTAACATATACCCTGTTCACCGATATGAAACCCCATAAAGCAGGCCTTCAGTGCTCTAAGAGTGTTATGTGACTATTTGAAAGGAAGGCAACATTTTTTAACTGCCGAATATGTTGCTTTCTGTTGCCAATCAGTCCTCAGTACTCCTCTTTTACTAACCTACAGAATAAAATATCAGTTAAAAATCCAATTTTAAAACAACCAAGTAGTTGTATTCTGAAATTAATATTCTCAAATCGTCTACAGAGTTGTTAAGACTGATCACAAGATTCTGGATTAAATCTTCAGTTACTCTACGAACAGCATAACATAATAAACAACACATATTAAAAAACTTTTGCCTTCTCAAATGTTTAGAACTACCTTCTCCCAGTGGAGCATTCTGAAAAAGAGAGCCTAAGACTGAGCCAGTAAGGCATATTTTGCATTTTCTGGTACATGAATACTTTCGCATGAACTACTATATGCAAAAGAGCTATATTTGTCTTGGTATTCCTATTTATCTGAAAGATAAAATAATGTTTATTCTTCGCTATATTGTTTATGGTTTATAGAGTACCACTACTGTACTTTTACACCCACATAAATAACAATATTCCTTTTGCAATAGAACAGGGCTGTAGCACTAGCAAATGCTTGAATATGGAAGGAACTGTTAATGGCAGTAATCTTTTAGCTAAGTCAAAAACGTCTGCAAGAACTCATCCTAAATATATTGTATAATTTAAGTGAGCATATTTATTGATTTTGGTGACCAGCACCTTTTCATGATGTGTTCCTCTGTTGTCAATAGAGCTTCTTCATTGGCTAAATTTACACTTAGTCTGGGAAGGTTAAGGTGGTTCCTGTTTATAGATTGGGGTCAAGTGACTTATAGCCAGGTATCAACAACATATTTTTAATAACATGTAAACAAAAAATTCTCTATTTTTAACTGGCTGATCCTCCTTCTTACAGCCTTGAAGCTATGAGAGATAAAGCATTATGACTTTCTCAAACTTATGGTCGCGGTGTAGGCTGGTATTCATACCATGGACAGTTGGAACAGAATTAGGGTTCTCCTAAGAGCACAAACTCCACTGTTTTTTTTAAGAGCTACTTGTCTCTAATTTAGGTGACAGTAAGGGTCTCTTCCAGTGCAAAAGTGACAGAGAAGATGCTGGTAGCATAAGGTAGATAACAGTTATTCTGAAGGAAGTGAGCAACCTAGTGGATTAGCTTCTTTCTTCTCTTAGCACTTCCACCATTAGCACTTATCTAATGGTGGAAAAGCATAATGCTAAGAGAAAAGAGTTATACTGCAGAGATTTTTACAGCACTTATCACCAGTATATTTATGGAAAAGCCAAGTTATTGGGCGTGAAGGAACCATTCCTTGATTTTTTCAGGATCTCTAAGTATGTTGTCCCGGGTACTCCCCTTAGCTGGAGGAGCACCAAAAACCTGACATGTGTATACGGGTATTATTTTATCAAGTGATTACTCAAAAAAACCCACCAAAAAACCACAAACAAACAAAAAAACCCCACCCAAAACCAACCAACTGAAAAAAAAACCACAAAGAACTTGGGAAGTGCAGTGCAATATTTAAAAAAAAAAAAAACACAAATCAAAACAAAAACAAACAAACAAACCAAACAACACCAAAAAAACCCCAACACAGCAACAGCATAGTGCAAAGAAGAAATTCAGCAGAACTGTAACAAGGCAGCAACAGTCCTGGCAGCACTTTTAGACTGTGACACATGGAAAATACTAAATACATGGAATGAATGCCCAATAGGTCTATAGACAGACACTTATGTCTAACAGTACAGGTATAAGAAAAAAGGCAACATGGAAAAGGTAGTGTGATAGCAGGCTGCAAGATGTAAAACTTGAAAGCATGTGCAGTTTGATCTTTTAAAAGCAATTGAAAAATATCCTTTATCTTCACTGGTCTGAAAGAAGAAGTAGCCTTGTACTAACATAGATATCAAATAGTTCTGCACTTATGAATTTCAAATAACTTGTCATCCATAAAGGATGGAAAATAAAGGCAGGAAAGAACTCCCCGTTATCTGTTCATAATGTTTTAATTTGTTGCATGATTCCCATCGTTAGAACAAATAATATTCTACCTTCATAGCAAAGAACAATTCTGAGCTATTGTTCTCAACGTATTTTTGGGATGTTGACTAATGTCTCCATATTTCTCCGGATTCTATTGTTGCTTTTTAACCCACTATTGCCTCTTGTCTTACAAAACCACTGCCACAGGGCAGGGGTTGCATTTGCTTGCACTGTACCTAGCACAGTGGGAATTTGGTACATGATTGGACTTCCTTAGCCCTAGAATAATGTAAATACTGTTCTTGGTAGCCCTAGTTTTATAACACTGGATTTCCAGTGTCATTAATACACAACTGTGAGACTAGAGGATGGAGCTAAAACTGGATATTGAGTGACAGACAATAGCTTGAACTAGAGGACTAACAACAAGCTCAGCAGATGAAAAGGAGAAGAAATGTCAGAATATGGCTAAAAAAAGTCAGCTAAAGCAGCATGAACTTAATTGTCATCAAAACCGTAAATCTCATGCTCTCATAAAAAGAAGGCATTTTCTGATAACCATCCAAGCATACAGAAGACTTGCATCTAGATATCGTTGCAAAATTAACTTTTACTCTTGCTTTTCTCTTTTGACAGAGACCCATAAAATACAGTTTTAAATAACGCCCAAAAGAAATTCAGCGCAGAGCAGTGCAGGTAGACGCTATTAGTCCACTGAAATACAGAACTGGTATTAGAGGATTATATAAATAGCATAGCTGTGCCATTGAATGAAAAGCTGCGATGAGGGCTACTTAATTTATGGATGTTGTCATCACCTTCACTAACCTTCCTCTTCTGTAATGCCACATGTTAAGGATCAGTGTTCTATATTACACTAAAAGATCAAAAAGCTGCATGTTCTGGTTCAGTATCCAACCATAAGTCTCTCAACTCCATTATCACTTCTAATAATGAAATTACATACAAATTGTCTTTTAGTGCTTGAGCATGTGAAATTGTCATCACTTTAAATCCCCAGCATAAAACTCATTTCTGTATCCATTCAGCTATGTGAGAAGACGACTTCCTATAAAGAGGGAAAGACGAAATTACACTATAGCTGTGCAGGCTAATGAAGTCAACCAGGAAAAAGCAGTAGATTTTAGGTTATCCCTTTGGATAATTCTTCCTGTGTGCCTTAATCTCACCATTCTCCCCAGAGACACTTTAGCCCTGCATGCTAAGTAGGAAACATTCAGATTGTCAGTCAGCTCTCAATTATTCAGGGTAATCCAAATAAAGTAAAGCATGGAATAATGCAAAGCCCACAGTGACTACCCAGTGCAGAAAAGTGTGTGCTACTAGTGACTGCATAGTACTAGCTGAGATGGTAAATTCATACTACTGTTGTACAGTCAAAGCATCCCTTCACCAAGACTATTCAGTCCACAAAGCAGGTACGCAGGACTTGACTATTTTGTCTGTTCATTTGTAGCACTTGTGGTAGAAAAACATTGACAGGAATGGCATGTCCCATTCTACTTAAAAGGTCAACTGTTATCAATTCTCAAAGCACAGAACAACAAAGAGTTCCTGAGATGGATAAATTACAGAAATATAGCAGATTTGCTTTTTCACTTTCATAAATGGCCTTTTGGGAGTATATAAAACAACAGTGCTTCAAAGATCATGCTAAAAGTAAAAACATAAATAGAAAAGGAGCAAAAAAATATAACAAAGGGGAAGTTTCTCTCTGAGTTATTATGCCAACTCTGTTTTCCACAGGGTCCACAAAGACAGGTAAGGAATAGCTGGTTTGGCTTGAATTTGGTTTTGGATTTTTTTGCCCCAAAAGAACTTGGGGGGGGGGGGGGGAAGGGGGGGGGGGGAAATCTGTGCAGAGCTGTTAACTACTTTCAGCAGGGAGTTTACTTGCAGAGCAGACATGAACATTTATCTTGTGCAGGATGCCTGGATGGGCAAGGCCCCAGGCTGCGGCTGGGCAGAGAGAACAGGTCCCAGTAAGCCACCTCCCTTGGCAGCGGGAGGGACAGAGCCCTCCAGGGAATCACACCCAACCCACGTCCTGCTCCATTATCTGCAAGTGAGGCAGCCTAATCTCTTTTACCTAGATTTAGCTTCATAATTTCACCCCATCTCCTCTCAATTTCCTAGAGTTTCACTACAACTGCTGTAGTGCAGTTTCGAGAGATATGAAAAGCTATTCAGGCTAATTTCTATTCAGATATTCTCAGCTCTTTCATCACAGATGAAGTTCCCTCAGCTTCTCAGCAACTGATATTCCCACATATCAGTCTGAGTTTGACTGACTGGCCAGTGCTTCCACAGGATTTACCACCTTAAAGTATTTTAGCAAAGACACTTATTATCCAAGTCAGTCAAAAGGTCATCAGACGCATCTGGAAGTGTGAGGCAATGATCTAGAAAAAGATCCCTACTTCTGACTGCGTCTGTATGGCTTGATATCAGGTCACAACACAGATAAGCATCATATGTAAATAATTCTGTCACCCTATTGACACATTCACCAACACCTTTGAAAAAAACAAAAAACAAACACAAAAGAACAGTATCCTTCCCTGTCCAGCCTCCTCCCCTCCAAAATGATGAGGCTGGAAGAAACAATACACACTATGCCGACAATAACACACACTTTTGCTGCTTGAAAAGCCCTTTTCCCATCCCGCCTTGGCACAAAACTGTAAATCCTCTTAAATTCACCAATTTTCTAGAAAATGTTTAAGTTCACTGCATTTTTTTGGTGCTTCACTCATTGTGTATTACTCCAGAAAATAATAAGGCAAATATTAGTCTCTATGCACTTTGGTCCATGTTTGAGAATTGAATCCAACAAGCCTTTTTATCTTAAAATAGTTAGAAGAAAAATAAAGAGACAGGTAAAATGGAATTAGAAGACAGTGACCGTAAGCGAATAAACTACATGCTCTTAGTCCACTCATTTAACCTTTTTTTCTTGATTTTACGATCTAAAATATGCAGGTTAGATTTATGCTTTCCTTCCCCATACTCTATAAACATCAGCTACACGCAGGGCACCTTATGAGTTCCAAGTGTTATTTTTGAGAAGTACCAGTGAGCCTCTCAAAGTTAAATATCAGTTTCTTGGGTTTGTGCTCAATAAATCCTACGTCTTTTTCTCTTTTATTTTCAGTCTTTCATATCTTAGTGTGGTTTCAGGGAAAAAAGAAAAAAAAAAAAAAGAATTGAACTCACAAAGACCTTCCAACTGTCCCTGTCTTCAACTATACATAAATTTAAATACATTGGAAAAGGAGCTCTGGTTTGGATCACAGACTTGTTTCACTTCTTCAGGTTTATTTGTGGCTTCTTTTGAAGTTTGTTTTTTTTGTTTGGTTGGGTTTTTTTAATAAGAAAAATTAAAGGATTACTGGCTGAGATTTTGTGTCATTATCGTGCTTTTGAGGAGACTGCAGCAGAACACATAACATGAAATTAAAAACAAACAAACAAACAAAAAAAAGCCAACCAACAGCAACCAAAAAAACCCCAACAAACCACCATAACCAAAACCAAACCCTGGATGTCTGATAGTTATGTAACAAACCCAAAAAAGATATCAACAAAATTTTAAAGTTCTACTTTAACTGCACCCCTTTTTGCCAATGCATAGACTTTAATTGCAAGATTATATACAGCTTTTCAAATATTCAATACAATAGCAGACACTTTTTCCTAATTTTAGGTGTTTATGCATTTAATCATTCAAAACTGCTCTGTACTATTATTTTTATGCCCAAATAGATTCCGTTAAAGTCACTTATATGGAAAATACAGAGCAAGGCATTTCACAAAACATGTTACCAAGCAATAATAAACATTTTCCAGAAAACAGAAGCCACCTATGCTTCTAGCTAAATTAGCATCACACTTAACTGCCTCATCTCCTACATGGCACTTCTGGAAGATAACAGTGCCTTTTCCGAACAGGTAAATGGGCAAAATAGTTAAATGCTTCAGCCCTTTAAGTGAACATAACATATGCTGTGCTGACAGACAGAAAGAAATTGTATATGGTTCAGTCCACAATCTGATTACATGTTAAGCACTTCCCAAGAGGCACTCAAAATTACTCAGGATTGAATCCAAGATGATTAAAATTCATATGACAGAGAGGAAAGACCTACATTACAAAAAAAAAAAAAGAAAGAAAGAAAAAGAAAAAACCCTCAGTCACCTCTGACTCCTATTAGTGTAAAACTAATGGAACTCCTCCAGAGGTTTCTCCGGAATGATGCAAGAAACAGGCCCCTACTGCCTTAAGAAAATAAATGCATTTTAAAAAAAAACAACAAAACCCAAACAACAAACAAACAAAAAACATTCTGCCAATAATTAGATGTCAAGGATGCAAGAAGGAAGGCTGCAATATACCTCAGGTATGGATCTGAAGTCTTGTTAAACAAACATGAAAACACTGAAAAATTACTTTAACTGAAAGACTCATCTTACTGATGTGAATAAGAATTCTGTTGCATTATTTAAAAGAAATAGGATTTTACCCTGCACAATCATGTAATTAAAGTGTCAGCATGCACACACATCCAGGAGGACAGAGTTAATGCTGAACATGGAATTAACATTGGTATTTCGTGACTATTGAATGATTTGTGGTGTAACCCTAACATTCTCTGAATGCTGCCTTCTAAACAGAATTACATTGGGCTTTGTAGAACTGAATGCTGCTGGGGAGAAAATATTCCCTATTGCATCTCCATTTGTCTGAGTGTTTCTGAAGCATTTGTATCTCACAGCCCTTAAAATCTAGAGGAAGGTTCCTCATTCCTGGATGTGCAGCTATATTGGCACCCTGCAAAGCATCCTGAACGTAAGGCAGTGCTGGACTGACCTCCCCAGGAGCAGGGCACTCTGCAGAACATGAGGCAGAGTCTGGTTGCTGCTTCCACTTCACTTGATGAGAGAAGTGAGTTATGCCAGCTCTTTGCTTGCTGTAGCTTCCTCACCAAAGAGAAAGGGAAAAAAAAAAAAAAAAAAAGGTGAGGAAAGAGGAAAAAAACCCCCAACCTTCCTATCCAAATCTCAGTCTTCCCAGTTTCTACCTACCTGCAAAGGATTTGAAAAAAGAACAGCAACATTTTCAAGAGAAGAGGGGGAGGAAGATGACTGCTGCTCACTTCAGAGTGGTGCTACACATAATATGTTAACATACAGAAAGAAAAATCACTTCTTCACCTCTTTGCTCCCCTGCGTGGGAATGCAGCTTCGGTCATGATTGCACCTCAGGAACCACACAGTAAAAAGCCTCTCTAGTGAGAAGGTTAGGAACTGGGCATGTCTTATCTTATAAGATGCTCAGCAAGGGCTCAGTTTCCAGGAAGATGGGATTCCTTTTGCAAGTGCAAATTTTTATCTGCTTTTCCTACAAAATGAATTCCTGGTGCAAATGTGAGTTCTTGAGCCAACAATTCATACTGCTGCTGATGCAAAAGCAGGCTGGGCACAGACTGTTTCAGGGAAAAAGGTTTGCTTTTCAGAAGATATCTGTTTATGAATACTAGGAGTCCTGTAAAGGACAGGGAAGAGCAGACTGTGAAGCTAAAAATAACCACGTACATGTAAATGTCATGTACTGTAGTGCTACCACAGCATCTTTGGCCATAATATAGCAATTGAATGAATATGAGAATTGCTATAGATCAAAAGCAGTCTTTAGTCAAGAATTTAAAGACACTTCTTTTCCAGGAGAGTAATTCTAATTTGTAAGCCACACTTCCCTTTTTATCGCTGGGCAAGAATGCCAAATATGCCATTTTCCAGAGGCACAAGAGAAGCTCCAACCTGAGAACAAATTTGCCTAAAAGACAAAACTTACAAAGCCAAGCAGCAGCTGCATGGCATCAGAAAGGAAACTTATCAAAAACCTTGAGGACCATTTTAATAAGAGATGATGATATTTCTGATGCTAACACATCTTTCTTAAGGGTTCAATTGTGCAAAGAACCAACCCCAGTTCAGAAAAGCACCTAAACAAAACCATAGCTGTAATCATGAGAGCAGTTCCCTATTTAACTTGATTATTCAGTTGGCATGATTAAATTCTAAGTGCTTAACTGTGTTAGCACAAACATCAAGGTTTTTGTCTCAGTAGGAAGAATTAAGTAAGCTGAAATTCATTGCTCTTGTATATTTGAAGCGGTGGATTTCAGATTACTTCATCTCCTTTTCTGTAAGCATGCCATTTTGCTAAAAGCTGTCACTCCCTTGTATTCTACATATTTGCTATATTTTAATGAGAAACACTATTTATTGATTCTGACATTACATAGAAAAATGGGTTTTTCTTTCAATAAGATGATTATACATAAATATTACGTAGAAACACGAGACCTTTTTTTGTTCGGGGTTTGGTGTTGTGTTTTTTTTTCCTTCATAATTGCTGAAGGAAGCACATTACCCACCAGCACAAGGCAGTGAATGAGCTAAGGCCTGGATTCACAGCTGTGCTCAGTGTGCTCCACGTGCAGCGATGGGCACGGGAAACAAGCCGTTTGGGATGCCCTCATGTAAGGGCTTGCTCTGTGCTGGCCTGGCGCCCACCAGAAGGAAGGTAAAGCCACGGGGCTGTGCTATGCACGGAGGGCAGCGAGGCCCCCAAGGTGCCAATCTGCCAGCCAGGCAACGTCAAAGCAGAGCAGTAATGCAGACATGCCCTCCTTTTTACTTGTCACACCCCCAAACGCCTGATTCTTTCTCACTTGCCTTCTCTAGTGCTGATCTTTAGGGAGCAAATAACGTGACACAGAACCTCCGTGTCGGGGGTTTTATAAGACCTGTTAGCTCTTATAAAAGAATATTCATCATTATGTTTCACAATTCCTATGTAAAGAAAATACATCTAATATTAGTAAAAAACTATTTTCTCTGTGTCAATGGTGGTAAAACACTTTCATTGTTGTATTCCTTTAAAGAAGCATAGCTAATATGTAGCTGTCTTAATGAAAATTACAAGAACCAGGAATGTAATGTGTTGCCGTTTTGAAATGTTAAACCTTTTTTCTTTTTCAAACTACGAAATTTTGTCCCATCCTGGCTTAAGCCAACCATGCTGACAGAATTACAGTTTTCAGGTTGCATGATATAAACATGTCAAAAAGCAAACATCTGCACCCTCCAAAGTTTGTTTAAATCCCCTACCTTTCCTACATAGAGTGGGTCTGTACCCATGTATTCTTCCAGCACAAAGAATTGATTCCACACCCAGCTGCGTTTTGTTCTCGTCTTCCCTGATTGAAAGTAGGGCTTTGACCTGGACCTCGAGAGTTCTGCTTGATTCATCCCAGAAAGACACAGGAAAAGAGCTAGTATCTGCAGAAAATGGCAGAACTCCACTTTGCCCAACTTCATCTTTTTTCTTTTTTTTTTTTTTTCCGTGAAAGAAAAAACCTTGACGATAGCGGGCACAATTCCAGTTGTCTCAGTAGCTCTAGCCTCCGGCAAGGTGTCAGCTGGGAGTCCAGAGATAATAATTTGTGGAGTAGTCAATTGGAAGAAGTCACCAGTGTTGAATAGCCTTCACCAAAGTAATGGCGTAATAGGTACCTATCTGGGAAAAAGACAAGAACTGTTGTCAGAACTTTTTTTTTTATTCTTTAAAGAATGCAAATTATTTGCAGCTTTCACATAATGCATCAGATATGTTTATTTATGATTTTTCTCGTCATCAACACAGTTGAGTTTACATAATAAGTCTCTGAGAGTTTAGAGCACATTCCTTGGATGGCTTTACTGCTGATGATACATCTGTATTTATAGCTGTACATTTTTCTCATGACTGTTCTCTTAATACACCGGTTTCCCCAGCACAAATTTTCTCTTTAAAATAATCAAAGCACATGTAGTTATTTACAGTTATTTAGTTCAATTTTTCCTCCTCTGCCTGCTACAGTCTGCCTGTGCCTGCCATTACTGTGATATAACTACAAACCAGCTACAGGCAGGAAGCGATATTAATGGCGAGGACATATGCTAGCTTAACTCTCTTCCATATAACTGAAAAGTAACGTAAAGGAGTATAAGATCAATTGGAACAATTTGATTGATTCTTAGTCACAGTATACCAGATGTTATGATTTGTTCTGATCTGAATCTGACCCGCTAAAAAGCCTTCAGATTCTCCCCACTCATTTTTATTACATTCCTAAAGCAAATGTCACGCACCGTAAAAAGTATGTTAGACTAGTTTATATACTTATGCACAAATATTTTCCTAAAGATCAGAGGATAGTTTGATTTTGTGTTTTCAATGAAACCTTGATGTAATGACAAATGAATTTTCAACACTAACACATACAATTTTTATCTTTTTGTGCATCTTGTCCGTTTTTATTTCAAAATCTCGATGGTTCAATAACTGGCTGAGCTCACTAAAAAAAAATAAATATTAAAAAAAAAAAAAAAACCCAAACAACCTTCAATACATAAACAAGTCTTTTTTTATGCCTTTTACAATTGTGAGCCTTCTCCAGACAAGTAAAAATGCACATTTAGTATAATGTTTTTAAAAGTATACGTTCTGTCAGTCAGAACCAAACATAGCTTTGCCTTGCAGGAGAATCACCTGCATTAACCCCAGGTAAGCAATGCTCTCTCTGAAATGGGCATCCTCCTTGTCTGGTTGAGCAATGAGGCAGATAAGAAGTATTTAAGAAGTGCCAAACACAAGGTGAAAATGAGGATGAAATTAAAACAGATAACAAGGCATTTATTTAAAGTGAACCACTGCCATGGAAGCTATGGAAGAAAGAAGATTTCATCCTTTCTACATTTAATTAATCTAAAAAGGCTAGACATTAAATTGCATACACATTAAATGCTCTAGATAGATTATCACTGTCTCCCTACCCACTATTATTAAAACTGAGTGAAATGCGATCTCTCATATCTGTTTTCAGTATGTCAGGCTCTTTCAGCTGAAGAACGCCTATGCATCGTGCTGCCAAAGGTACCTAGAGGGCAGAAACATGAAACAAATAAAAAGCTCTTCTGATTACAGAGTGTACTTAAAGCCTTTTTATAGTAATCCCTTCTGTGGTACTGCCCTGCACCAGAAAGGCTTTGCTTAGAGACTGGTGGGATAAACCACAAACCCACTGAGCGTGTTTGCTAAGCAGCAGCAATTTGAAAGCTTCCATAAGTGAAAATCCAGTGTCTCCCTACAGGCAAAACAAAGAGAATAGGCAATGTCTTACCTAAAGACCCTAATTTCCAAAACGTGATGTTACAGCTATAAAAGACATCTCTCCAACATGGACCAAGATTCTTTTCACGTTGGGAGTAGCACGCAGGTGTCATCCTCGCTAGCAGAGCATAGTTTAAAATTGTTCATCCCAACTAGTCATAGCTCAGTTTTGATCTGGCCCTTTGGGTAAATCGTGACCGCATGACATAGTAATTACTGAGAGGGCTGCCATGAGCGTCAAGGAGAGCAGCTGTGCTTCCTCGGTGATATGTTCACTTCCTACCGCTCAGTTCAAATAAGATAAACGTTGTTTGTAGTAGAGGCTGTTTATGCACCCTTTACTTTCCCTCTCTGTGGCTAAGTTACCTCAGGTTAAAGACATCCAATATTGACAAACTGTCAGTTTATTTCAAAGAGGCAACAGATTCTTATTTAACAGAGATAAAAATATGACATGGATTTTCTTAAGAAATGTCAGTAAAACATTTACAATATGTTAGAGTCTTTCCACTAAGCAGTTTGAAATGTCTTGTTCTTGCTCTGAACAGACATTTCAAACCTAGAATTGCTCTAACCTTTATCTCAAACAGTGTTCTCTTATATCCTTTCTTTTACACCTGCAGGAAAAGTATGAAAGCCACCATATGGAGTGCCATGGTCCCCAGCCACACACCACAGCACAGAACTGAAAAACGCACCCGAAATACCAACTGAAAAACAGCCCATATGCTAGACAGCACAATCTGATGAAAAGCAGAATACTCACACCCCTTGGAAAAAAATTGTTGTCATTTACTCATTCTCAAATGCTTTCACCACAGTCTCCAGAATTCCAATTATTTTTATTCAGCTGTGCGGCAGCACTTTCTGCTCTGAAACGCTCTTCCCTCCCTTCCTCCCCTTCTTCGGGATAAGTCTTCCTATTCCTCTTAGAGCCCTTTTTTTTAGGTTTTTATTTATAGTTCTTTCAGCACATTGCCTTTTGAGTGTGATACTTCCCAAAGCAGAAGTGAAAGTGTCTGGTATTTAAAAATCTTTTCTGTTTTAGGTATAACTATATATTAAATTGCATTTCACTACCTTTCTTACTGATATAAATACACATATTTATATGGACTTTTTTATGGTTATGTGTTGAAAAAAAAAAAGATATTATATTTCCATCCAAGCACAACTAGCACTTTAATATCACCTGTTCTGTGAAGTCCAGAAGTATGAAGTCCACAAGTCCACAGAGGCAACATCACAGCATTCATAAAACTGTAAACTAAAAGGTGCTGCTGTGGGGTTTTTTTCCTCATCAAGGCATAACTTCAGTGTTCAGAGTTGCACTTGCAGCAATGCATATGACTAACACAGACAGCAATAGTGGGAATGCTGTGCTGATTCCAGTGTCTTCTCTGTCATCTGCGTTTACAGGCTCAAGTGTGAAGTGAAGGTAAATCTGACCTGCAACCGTTTTGTATTTTTTGTTTAAAGATGCTCTTTTATAAAATAATATCACTTTCTGCACCAGCAGGACTCAGAATACACAGAATTGAGAAATGCTTGCACTTGTAATTGATGTCATTAATTATCTTAGGACATAAGTGCACCTTTACATCTTGTTTCTGGATCTCCAAAATACTACTCCCCTCCCCTAATAGGGGCAAACGCAATTCTGTCTCCCCACTCACACTTTGCCTACATAAAAACTAATTTGGTCTTTAAAAAATAAAATTAATTTGTCTGCTGGTATATTTAAAGCAGTAGGCTCTACCTTTCACATCTAAGCTTGTACTCCCTATTTACTTTGCATATAGACCTGACAATCACAAATATGAAAAATATAAAGTATAATAACTGATGTGTAATTCCAAGACCAGGTTATGTGATCTGGACTGTGCATGTAATATGCCTTACCAGAGCAGAAACACGGTAACATGTTGTCTGTGTGAACAGCTATAAGAATCAACTGCAAACACCAAAAAAAAATGCCAACAAAACAACATAAAAAATATCCACTAAATATCTACTCTGTCATGTTTGTGTTCTTAAATAGCTGGTTGATACCAGACTGAAGAATATACATCTGAAAAAATAATAGCCTCCTTATTCAGTATATACCATAAAACTTAACATTTTCTCCCATCTGCTGTATAGAAATTAAACTATATTTAAGCCACAGTCAAGTAGCAGAAGAGTTCTCGTGAACACTGCTAATCTGAAAAATGTTGCTACTCTACTTTGCCAAAACAATCTGCTAGTGTCAAAAAGACACTATTATGCACTGTCTCCAAGGGGCAATCTTGATTTGTTGAAAACATTCAGATCATGAATAAGATCCTCAGCTTTAAGGAATAGCTCCCTTCACTGCAAGCAATTAAGGGTAATTTACACCCACTGAAAATCTCTCTGAATATTTTGCTTCACTCCATAATTTCTAAAAACAACTCATCAAGACTAGTCCTTGCTGTTTGTGTGTAGCAGCGAGCAGCAGTAGGTATGGACAGAACATATCTTCAGTCTCCTAGATATCCTCCTGGAAGCTCTACCCTTGAGATTTCCCTAGCCTTGTAGGACCGTTCGCTGAGGGCTTTTGAGATTGTCTTCCTACCATTAACCTTTGCAGCCAAAGTGCAAATTCCTACATACTTCCACTCACACTTTGCTACTAGTGTCATAGTGACAGCCTAATCTATGAACTACATCATTTCCCTATCAACCATTTCAACCCAAGAGGGAATTTTGTCCTACACTGTATATTGTCCTAAAGTCTTTCCAATGCGCAAAATGCTTCAGGAAGAAGTGAAAACCCAAAACCTTTTCCATTCCTAAACTCCACCAGCCTGGATTACATTTCTCTATTTCGAAATCTCACCGTCAGCTTCAATTTTTGATACCATTGCAAAATTTACTGCATAAAACCTGGACCTCACTGTCTCAGAAAGTGCAGCCCAGACAACACCTGCTAGTAAACTTTGCTTTAGCATGGTCAATAGTGCACAGTTATCCCATGTTTGGTATTTTTTTTCCTCTACTTTATTGATTCAATAAAATAAGACCCTGAGTGTTGAGATAATTGTGAGGGTGACCGTTGCCATTGGATTTTGAACCATGATCCCTTAAACATAAAGGAATCAGCAGGTGAGCCCCCTGGCAGCTGAACTACCCCCACTGAAATATTTATGTTTTGACATTCAATTTTACAGTGCCCATTGGAAAGGGTGTCACTTTCCGCGGCAGAGAAAATTCCCCTTTGTTATGAACTTGCAGCTTCTCAGTGTCTGACACCCTAAATATCACAGGAGACTCTTTCAGGCACAGGAACTCTGTGATCCTTGAGACAAAGGGTTTAGAGAAGATAACATTCTCTAATTATGTTGCAGATTGCAATGTCTGGTTATCAATTTTTTTTCAGGGAAAGAGAAAAAAAAAAGAAAGAGAGGAGGAGGGCTCCTTGGAGCAAGTGAGGTGGGGACTCTTCTATGAAATGAAGCTCTGCAAGTCAAGCCAATACGATGAAACCTATTAAAAATCCGTGTGCCAGATGACATTACAACTACAGACCACAAACTCCCGCCGCTAACTGGCCTAAATATTCACATGGGAGATCTGTAAATGCAGTGCACATCCTGCAGTCTGCATCTGGTTGTCAAGGAAGAAACTATCGCTGCTCCAAACATATGGCACTGTTACACTAAACTGGCTCCAATACCCTCTGACTCAGGTGAAAGGACTTGATGAGACAACAGAAAAACACTAGGCACACTTCAATAAATTATATGGCTTCAGAAAATGCGTATAGAAAACCAGGCAACAGCCTTTGGTCTTTCACAGTGCTCTGCAGTTGATCATGAGATTGTATGTGGCTAGAGTGTTGTTTGTGTTGTTGGTAGGTTTCTTCCCCCCCACACGCCCCCCAAGAAAATTTAACAAAAGAAAGATTATATTTTTTTAATATTATTTCCTCCATGTGAAAGTGTTTTGTTGGTTTTTCACCTTGCTATGGTACATTTTATAGATCTAAATTGCTGGAAAGGATTATGCTAATTTGATCAGTTATTGAAAAGAAATGCCAGCAGTTTTTGTATATCTGTGACCAATCAAGTCAAATATTCAAATTTCCGCAAGCTCAATTTCTGCAGCCTCATTTAAACTGAGGAACTTCACATAATACCTGGCTCTAACTTCCTTGCAGAACTGCTGAATCCCCAGAGGAGGCACTCCTGCATTACTGCTTAGAGTTAAGCCTGGTTTGACAAGAAGAACGAAGGAACGAACCATCTATTTTATGCACTCTTCCTCAGCTAGAATTTAATGGTTTTTATTGCCACGAGAAACCAATACCCAGTAGTAGCATGAAAGCATACATGGGAAAAAAAAAACAAACAAACAAACAAACAAACAATTGTGCATGACAAGCTAAAGGAAACTGGATGTCTCAGGAAAGGCCTTCACTGAAGAATCGCTGAGCAGATCAGATCTTGAAACCAATAGCCAAACCATACACAGAAACTCACTAGCCAACTTGTCACTAAAACTGACCCCCAAGTAGTATATTCCTCTACAAACCATTTGAAGTTGAAAATATATGCTATTTTCATTGGACATTGGGGTCAATTTGTGAGTTGAATACCTTTGAGAAAAGGCTTAGCCAGGTTTATAGCAAAGTAGGACTTTAACTTGGAGCAGAACAATCTAAGGTTCTGCATTAATAATGATGTTCTTCAGTCAAGTCTCTGCTGAAGAAGCATAGAAAAATACGGACACGCTGTTATACATGAAAAGGACAGGCAAAAGTCTACATGGATGCTACACCCATTCTGCTCATCAGATAATTTGTGGATAATCTGCAGTTATACAAATGCGCTACAGTTACCCTTTTATATGGAAAGATAAGAATGCTTTGCTATTAAATCAATAGCAAATAATCAAGAGTGCTTTGGTATTAATAAAAGTAGATTTAAGAGAGTTGTGAGGCTGTCATCTGACTCTTAACACAATTCTAATGACCTACATCAGCCTTTAATTACAGTAAAGTCTCCCATTATAAGGATGAAATGCCCTCTGATTAAAACTGCAATCTTTAATGGCTTTTTGCAAGAAAATAGTCTATGTTACTGATGTTTGGGTTTTTAGTTACGTTAACTGACAGGGACTTCTATCATGCAGTGGTAGCTCAAATCATTACCTTTGATGTTTCCCTAATATTCCAGGTAGCTTTTAATCTATATTAAGTAATCAAACCCAAGATATTTCACATACTTGACATTAAAAGTTATCAGAGTCAGCTTTTAAGTCCTTTGCTCTTCTCCCCTTGCTGTGGATTTTATTGCAATTGTTCTTTAAATCTTACTTAGCCTTTCTTCATAACCCTAAAAAAGAAGTGCGTCTAGATTAGTTCCCCTGGTAGTTGCAGGCTGCAGAGCAAGAAAAGTGTGTACAAGGACTTTAAACAGGATGTCACATTTGGTCTCTAGATAGTTCTTTTGGATTTGTTTAGTGGGTTTTTTGTTCTTTTTTCCCCTGAAGATGATAATACGCTCGTTGCACTGAACTAGCTCTAATGAGGCACAGTCATATTATTTCTAAACATCCTCACTTCACTTTTGCGTCTTTAAAACTGTTATGATATTGCTAACAGCAAACCAACATAATTTCCCAACTGATCTTTATCTGTTGACCTGTTGTACCTTATATTCTAAGCAAACTTAATTTACTTATGCAACTTTCATGCTATTAATCTAACTTGCCCATCTGAATAGCTCTTTGCGTGAAATTATGCAAACCAATCTTTTTCAGAAACAAAATGAGTATCTAGCTTTCACCGGTAACAATTTCCTGCAAACTTCAAATAATGTAACAGAGGAACAATTAGTAAGCATAATAAGGGTAGAAAAGTAAAGTCACACATCACTGCCAAGGAAAGACTGTTTCAGAAACTGCCATTCTTAAAGAGTTCGGCTCCTTTATTTATTTACTTGTTTGTCCTGGAAAAGCAATTTATTTTCTGCAAAGCTGTACAATCACCTATGCCTTAGCTGAAAAATGGCAAGGCAGTATGTCTTGTTAGAGAGACTATAAAGTATATGCTGCCCTTTCAAGTCTCTGATTTGACTTGAGAAGTTATCTATCAGAACACAAGATTTTATCCTTGCAATGGGAAAAGATTAAAGTATCAACATTTCAGTTCCCAGAATCAGAGTCCTCACTAGTCTCCGTCTCCCATCCCTCCCTAAATCCCATGATTTGCCAGGGAAGACAGCGTTTGCGGAATCCTGGCTCACCTGAACTACCTCACCTTTCAAAAGCATGAGTATAAAGGCTAAATCTTATCTCAAAAAGGGATATTTTTCCCTCCATTTAGCAACTAGAAGTCTGAGGATTCAGATCACAAGCCACTTGCTACTGGTGCACACAACCTATTATAGGAAAGCGGGATGTGCCTGTGTGTGGATATGTGGATAGGTGGGGGGCCAGGGCGGAGGGGGAAGGGTCAGTATCAAACAACCAAGCACTGCAGAGCTAGCCTTACCAGCTGAATACTAATCAAAGAAATAAGCTCCCATCATTTCAACATTTGCAAACTCTAGGACATCCTTGACATAAAAAGGAGGAAAGCTCTGGGAAATAACTCAGGAAATTTCCTGGCCTCAGTAATCTTTTGCTCTGTAGCATCAGTGCCGGGCTCTGAGATCAAACAAGACAGGCGCTTTGGTTTGGCAGAAAGGACCGAGCTAGTCAGGACTTAGTGCTGCCTGTATTTTGCAGAAGTCTCTGGTCCTCCCTTCCCCCACCCCACCTCCCCACTTGTCTGCCAGACTTCTCCAAAGAGTCAGAGAGATGCTATTGTTCTCTTATTTTGCAGAAGGTGCGCGCACCCCTACAGCTTCAGTGCCTTTACTTCCCACCTTTTCCCTGCCACACCTGGTGCCGGTGCCCCCCCGGCCGTTCCCAGCCGCGCCGCCCGGGCCGCCCCGCCGGCCCCTTCCCCGCCGCCCCCCGAACACGGGGAAAACGAAACTTACCGCGCCGCCCTGCTGACTCCGCAGAGCCGCGGCCCCGCTGCCGAACAGGAGCAGTTCAGGGGCAAGAAGAACCGCACACAACCCTTCCCCGCAACTACTCCGATCTCCCTCTACCTACATGGGAGGGGAAGGGGGAGAGGAAAGCAAGGCAAGGCTCAGGTGCAGCCGGCACTTACCTGCTCCCCCTCTCCTTCGGCTGCCCAGCGCAGTGAGTATTTTAATCCCAAGGGCCGGCGGTGCCTCCGCGGCGAAGTGCTGGCGGGATGCTCCCGGGCGGGGGCCGGGCTGCGGGCGGCGGGGCGCCCGCCTGGCATGGGGGCTGCGCGCCCGCCCGCGCACTCGCCCGCACCCGCGGAGGTAGGAGCGCCGCCGCTCCGCTCCTCCTCCTTCTCCGCGGCGCGGCACGGCACGGCACGGCGCGGCACGGCACGACCAGTCGCTGGGCACACGGAGGGAGAAGTGGGTGCCGGTGCCAAGCCCAGCTCTGACTGGGTGCGGATCGTGTCTGCGGGAGGAGGAGGAAGAAGAAGAGGAGGGAGGGAAGGAGGGAGGGAGGGAAGAAGGCAGAGGAGGTGGGGATGCTGCTCTGGGCAGGGGATATCACCGCTCGGCGGCCGGAGCCGGATGCCAGCTCCGTCCGAGGGCGCGCGGAGGAGGCACCAGGACTCTTTGTACCTTCCGAAGACCCAGCGGTGGCTATTGAAAAGGGATCCAGGGAGCAAGCAGCCTGCCCGGCCCCACTCCCCCCCCCCCCCCCCCCGCCTCTCCTCCTCCTCCTCCTTGACAGGATATACAGATGGAGTCCTTTGGATAAAAATCAGGAGCCGGGCTAGGGGGTGGGGCGGGAGCCAATCTATCTCCCTATTTGCATTTGAAACGTGGAGCTGAAGGAGAGAGTTTAAGAATATTTTTTTTTATCCCCCCGCCCCCCCCCCTTCCACCCCAACTTGTCCTAGAAGCCGCGATCAATTGAGCTCCCGAGGCGTGAAGGCAAAGTCGCAAAACTAATCCGAACTTGCGGGGTCCCTGCTTTACAGTTCTGCCGTTTCAGTCTCCCCAGCCTGCCCTGTTTGCACTTGCAAAATCCACACCTTCTCCCCCCGGCCCTCGCTGGCCCGGCCTGCGGTGGGAATGCTGGAGGCCGTGGGGCTGCGAGCGGGCCAGGCCGGGCCGGGGTCCCCTCTCCGGTTCCCGGGGCCGCGGGGCGGCGCGACTCTCCCGGGGCAAGGCAGGGACCTGCCACCGACCCGCTCGAGGGACCTGCTGCCCTCTGCCTCCCCAGTGCTGCTGTCCCTCCTACCCGGCTTCTGTTTAAACAGGGAGTGGGGGTGAGGAGGGAGGAGAGGATAAAAAAAATAAAAAAAAATTACGTGGAATAAATAAACCAGGTGCTTTCATAGAATGAAGAGCGGAGAGAGGCGACTGCGCCCGTGCTGGAGCTCTGCGCAGCGGCAGGAGGAGAAGGCGCAGTGTCACGCTGGGGCTGGTGCCTGGCAGCATCCAGGCACAACCCCCGCAAGCCCAGATCTGCCGGGGGAAGCCGCTCTGGGAAATGAATACCTGCTTTCTTTGGACTTGGCCCGGCTGGGAAAGCGCAAACTTTCTGCCTCATTTCAGCACTGCTGAAGCCTTTTTGGGTCTGCAGAATGGAACAGGTCTACTACAGAAACGTGATCACACAGGAGTCAGGACGCCTCCTGAAAAGAAAAAAAAAAAAAAAAAAAAGGAGAGGTTCCAAGTGTTGGCGGAGCTGCTGAACTGACATTTTTGGCGGATAAAAATATTTTTAACACCTACTGTTTTTAGAACAATGGATTGTACCAAGGGCAACTGTAAGAAATGAGCCTTGGCCAATGTCTTTTGATTTATAGATTTACCACAAAAGCATTCTCAACATAGTATGAACAAACTAATAATGTGCATTTATAATTAATTTTCATTTAATTAATTTTCATTCCTATTATACATTATACTATGAAGTGTGACACCAACAATAATAAAGTAAAGTGAGGATAAAGTCACGTCTTAAAAAAAAAAATCCCAAGCAAACAACCAAACAAAAAACCAACAACAAAATAATTGGTTTAGATCACAAAGGACTTTTTTAAAAAAATCATTTTAATTTCTGGGCTTGTTTGTAGCCTTTGAATACACAAGTGCAAACATGCATGAGTATTTTAATAAATGCAATATGTGACTGCTATGCGTTCCTCGTCTTTTAGCTTTATTTTCAGACATGTGATTTCCAATGTCACCCTTCTAATCAGAGAGTGGCAATTCAGCATTATGGCATTTGTGAACTGAAGAAGTCATTTAAAGAGGGCAACTAGAAGCAATCTTCATTCTCCAAGTTACGGAGCATCTGAGTGCATGGTTACAATGTAATAAGATGTATTGAGGCAAGAAAATCCTGAAACATGATTGCACACAGTTGCTTAAGATTGTAATTAAGGATTCTTCTTTTCTTTGTCCTCCTTCACCCAATCCCTAATTCATCTTTCACAAGTTAATCAAAATAAGACTCTTTGCACTGATCCTTAGAGGACAAGGTTCAAGGACAGATTATCTTTTTTTCATCACTAAATATCACAAACACCTCTGCTTTATCTTCTTTCAAATTCATTCTGAGATGTAACCAGTACTTGGAAACCTTATCTTTTCCTACTTAATTCAGTATCTATGACTTCAGTGGTGAAAATAGAACAGTTTAAAAAGGGGAAAGAAAAAAAAAAAACACCACCACCACTGTTTGGGAATGGGATAATGCACAAAAAGAATCTACAAGAGTTGACAAGCTTCATAAACTTTACCTAACATCTTCAAACCCACTCTTTGCTCTTCATGTTCAAAATAGGGACTAAATAGTTTTATAATCACTTAAAATCTCTATAAAGGAAGGATTCTTTCTCATTAATTTTGATTCTGATCCAGATATTACTAATGGAGAATTGGAATAGCCAATTATCACCCAATTAAAAAGCTTTCATGTGTAGACCTTCACAGAGTATTTCATGATGTTCTTGCTAACTTAACAGACCACTCTTAAGGATGTGCTTTATGTTCGAAAAATCTATATTCTCTCAAGCAAAAACTTTCATTAAACTGTATGTCTGTGAAAATATTTGAACTTATTTTTACTGTGTTGAAAATAGGATAGATATTTTTGTCTGATTATTTTTCTAAATGCTTATGCTGTCATATCAAAATAAAATGTATTAAACCCTTTGACTTTCACGGGAGCAAAACAGCCCAGTGACTCCAAGCAAAAAGTGTGACTAAGCAGACCAATTTAATTTCATTGCACAGGCAGAATAAAATATAAAGAAGCAATTATTCTTAGTCACTTTTGGCAATCTATCGTTTTTAGTAACATAAGCAAATGTATATTTTTTTAATACAATTTGTTCCTGACTATCTTGGTGGTGGGTTTTTGCCAATGAGTCAGTCTATTCCAATACACTGACTGGATCATTTTGGCTGTAATCCATACTTACAGTGCTGCTGTATTTCCTCCTAATATATGTTTTGTAGTGCATTTAGTCATCTTGAGAGGTACGGGTGTACTGTTTCCGGAGGAAAGTCTACGGTTTGTAAAAACAAACATTGGACCATGCTAGACTGACTCTTAGGTAGGCACTGCAAAGACTGACTGCTGGCATCAAAGGGTGCACTGGTACTGGCACCTTTCCCATCTTTTGACTTCTTCACAGTACAAGTCGTGATGCTGTTCTGTATGGCGGGTCCATAGGCCACCCTATGGTCCTAGGTTTAGGACCACGAAACCTGCTCTGAAATGTGCTCTCAAACACTTCTCAGACAATTAGAGCTTTGCTGGCTACTGTTTAGGGAGGATTATGACATTAGGCAGAAAGTGGAAAAGTTGATGTCCTCAATTCCCTAAGGCACTGACAGTTTCTTAACATTAATGTTTCTACCTGTGCACTCAAAGCGTATATCCTGAAAAAAAGCAATGTCTCGCAACTGCTACCTGGATGCTGGTAAGTCATTGACTGCGTGGGCAGAAATAACTTCCATTATGCACTCAGCAACAGCTTGCAGTGTTCCTTCGATATGAGAATGTATTACGCTCAGAGGAAAAATGCTAACTTTTCCTTACTTTTCTGGAAAATTTATATGGATATCAGGCTTTCATGAGGCAAGTAGGGGAGCTTTTTTTAAAGGAAAGCACCTCTTACCACCATGAGCACATGATTGCCCTGTAAAAGTACTAAAGCCTCTGTAAATGTCTCTTAGATAAGGACTTCTGCTGTACAGAGATACTATTTACAGGTGGCTATAATTCTGATATGCATTTTTCATCTTCTGTATCATATGGGAAGTCACCGTCCACTGCTGTGGTTGCACTAGCTCTGATTTAAATCTAGAACTGAGCATTGCTTGTCTTCATTCTTCTATTGTCCTCATTTCTACAAATAGCAGAGAGAAAAACAAAAGGCCTATTGAAATTTAAGACGCTTACTGCCTTTAATAAGGTACTCATCACTGGAATGTCTCCGCCTTCCTGTGTCCTCCCAGTTATGGCTCAATTCCTCATTTAAACTGATTTTCGGAGGCAATTCCATTGTTGTCTATATTCCAGGAGTTTTTCCCACCCCCAGTGGAGCCAAGGTAATTATGGGGACCTACCTAATAACCCCCAAACTGTTCTTTAGAAGATATTTTGTAGAATACCCTCTAAAGATTTGGCATCGCAAAAGACATAATAATATGAAATAAATTGTAGCAAGTAACAGTAATGGTGATTCATTTGATGAATTTATGAGGTCTATTTATGTATCCACAACCACCCATTTCACTTAGGAGGTGAGGTGTTACCTTCTCTATTCAACACTACCATCATGGCTCCACCCGTTACTCTGTAGTTCCTCTGTATCTTCTTTTGAGTTTCCACAGTCTTTTGTTGACATATTTGGCCCATATATACTGGCAAATCTGGGTAAGTGATATATTTGCAAGAATAGTATTCTTCTTCATAAGTCAGTCTAGTTAGCCATCTAAGGCAATATAACTGTAAAAGTAATATGAAGTTACTGTTGCCTAAAGTAATAAATGTAAATGTAGATAACAATGGAGTTCATGTTGTCAGGAAGAACAGAGAAAAGCAACAGAGGGAATTGTAGGACAGGAACCTGTAAGGTTAAGATGATGGAGATAGAAAACAGGCTCATTTAATCATAAGGAGGCTGCAAAATTAAAAGAAAAAGATTCTGCCATAGAGGGTAATTTATTAGTCACACAGCAGTAAGAACAGCACAAGGAGAAATCAATTGAAAAACAACTGCATGGAAAGAATTTTAAAAATCTCATAAGAAGATGGTGGCAAATGGCAAGTAGGCTGTCAGAAGACTGAAAAGAGAAATGGAGAATTTCATTATGGCCACACAGGAATGGGCTATTTGTACAAGCAAGGATAGATGGCTTAAAAAAGCCCTAAAACCAGAATGTAGGCTGTGTGGCCAGGCTCCAGATGCTATTCATCATATTATAAGTGGATGTACCAAGCTGGCCAGCACTGAGATAGAATACGGCAAGACAAAGCTGGCAGTGCTGTGCACTGAGCACTCGGCAAGAAGTATGGATTACTGATAGGATAAGGGGGGAGAAAAAAAAAATAAATCAGCAGCAGCCAAAGAAAGGTGCTGAGAATAAAAGCATTCCAGTTATTAAAAAAAAAATAGAATTTAAAAAAAAAGAAACTATGAATAAGAGCTAGGAAATCAGATATAGAATCAGATAGAAGACAATTGAAAGTGAGGAAGAATGCTTTTAAAAGCCTTTTTTTTGGTTGTTTTTTTTTTTTTTTTTTTTTTTTTTTCTGTTTCATTCAAAAAAAGATGCCAGGAAAGGCAAAGTCAGGGCAAAGAAAATCCAGTTTCTGAGAAGTGCAAACGAAGTGACAACTACTTGTGTATCCCTGACCTGCACTAACATCGCAATGGTACTAAGTTAAACAGTAGCTCTGTAACAGACCTCACATAGCTACATGAGCATCTCTTGATGAACACAATAGCTCAAATTGTAAATAAATAAATCCACAAACACTTGGGTCTTGGATTAATGCTTCATGCCAGCAAGATCCTGCTGGTGGAGAAGAAGCATCACCGTTTTTATAATCAGCCCTCCTCTCTTTTTGGATACACGCAGAAAAAAATTAGGTTAGATAAGTTTCTGCTGGATATTAAGCTCAATTCTGCAGGGCATTCACACTGTGGCACGACTAAGGTCAATTTTTCAGAGGAAATGCAATCTAGACTGAAAACATTTGTCTGATCCTATGAAAAGTTATACACAGGAAGTCCAATTGACTTCAGGGAGTTTTGCACGCTTCAGGGGGTTGCTACTGTGTAGCAGTCATCTGAAAATCTGCAGCTAAGTTACTCGTGAAAAATGCCAATATATACACAAATAAACCAGTAACTGCCCATACACAGCAGGATGTATCACTTCAGGTCAGAGTCTATACTCTGCGTCAACCATACAAAATTAATGTGAATAACTCCTCCACTGATCTCTAAACTCTAACCATATTTCAGTGTTCCAGTGTTATTTATCAACATAAGCCAGAATACTCGCATGAACTAAATCAGAGATTACAGCTGCAGTTTTAGAAGACTTTTCTGAATAATTGGCCCAAATTATGTATACTCCTGCATCATGACTGGTATTCAAGATGCTCATAACCTTTCCTGTGTGAACACATTAGCTAAGTAAGCAAATTTTATCTATTTGCATGTTTTTCCCTGACCACAGCAATAATTGGACAAGCTCTCTCTCTCTTTCAAAAGCAAACAAAACAAAACAAAACAAAAACAACAAAAAAACCCCAAGCAAACAAACAAAAAAACCTCACCCCAAAATCCAAAACTAAAGATGAAAACACACCCACCCCCCCACCCACCCACCCCCCCCCCCCGCCCTGAAACCTCAAACAAATACCCAAACACTAAATATTTACAAAATGTACAACCTAAGTATTGTAAGCTCAAGAGACACTACAAACAAGGAGCTTTCTTTTTCACCCTCAGGCAATCAAACTTTTCATGTCTGAATGTTAACCTAAATGCTAAACTCCTATACCTGAATATTTATGGAGAAAGAACTCTAAAATGGCATGTAAGCAGTTACATAGGAAGCAGATGGAAATATCTTCTAAGTGAGCTAAAGAAAAAATCATAGAATCATAGAATCTTCATAGTTGGAAAGGACCTTTGAGATCATCGAGTCCAACCATACACACAAAAAAAAACCCTACAATCTCTGTCACTAGAGCATGCCCTGAAGTGCCAAATCATCTTGAATTGCCCGCGCTCACAATTACTTGGTGTGAGTGCCGAAGGAGACAAAATTCAATATGTCGATTTTCCACCCAGCTAATGTATCCTTTTTTTTTTTATTATTCCTTAGGAATGACAACTCAGACATTACTTTTATGCTTAAAATGTTAAAAACATTATAAATCCCTTAATCCTATCCAGCTTCTACCTGTTCTTGGGATAGATTCCACACTTATTAAAATCAGTTGCAAACCATATTTTGTTTCAATGAGAGAAGAATAAGTTTTATGAAAGTTCTAAGTTAGCACAGGAAGGACATGGACCTGTTGGAGAGGGTCCAGAGGAGGGCCATGAAGATGATCAAAGGGCTGGAGCACCTCTCCTATGAAGACAGGCTGAAAGAGTTGGGGTTGTTCAGCCTGGAGAAGAGAAGGCCCTGGGAAGACCTTACAGCAGCCGAACAGTACCTGAAGGGGCCTATAAGAAAGCCGGGGAGGGGCTGTTTGCAAGGGCATGTAGAGATAGGACGAGGGGTGATGGTTTTAAACTAGAGCAGGGTAGGTTTAGATTAGACATTAGGAAGAAGTTCTTTACAATGAGGGTGGTGAGACACTGGAACAGATTGCCCAGAGAAGTGGTGGAGGCCCCATCCCTAGAGACATTCAAGGCCAGGCTTGATGAGGCTCTGAGAAATCTGGTCTCGTTGAAGATGTCCCTGCTTACTGCAGGGGGGTTGGACTAGATGACCTTTAAATGTCCCTTCCAACCCAACACATTCTATGATTCTATTATTCTGGAATCATGGAGAACAGCACCTTGTCCCACTCCCACAGAAGGTGGTGGAAGTCTTTGCCAATTGCTATAAAGATGCAGGTCCCAAGGCATTCCACCAATGTTTGTGTTGCAAACAGTGGTTGATCAGTTCCTATTCCCTCCAATTTCTACCCATGCCTGTATGTGTAAGGGAAAAAAAAAAAAAGGCTGCAGGCGGGTGAAAGAAAATAGCAGTTCTCTGGAACCTGCTTCCTCCCACACTTATCAGGTTAATGGTAGTGCCCTAGCATCAGAAGTAAGAGCCATTCAATCCCCTTCTCTCTGTTAGTGTATTTCCTTCAGCCTGGCCTTTGGAGACATGAGGCACTGGTCACTAGGATTCTGTGTCTAATCATTCAGCAACCCTGACCTTAGTGTTACCAGTCCTGCATGCCTTTGTTTTTTGACAGAAGTACTGCTTTTGTTTTCCTTTGAGTCACTGAAGTTTGTCATATGTATTTCTGTTGTGAAATTTCTGAGACAGGGTTTTTTTTCAGGTCAATCATGGGATACAGGCACAGTACGAGCACCCCAACATCAGTGTGAAGTACCGCCATACAGATAGGTATTAGTAATTTACTACACACATGCATACAATACACATGTAAGTCAGCTACTTTAAGTCATCTCCTGCCATAGAGCTTGTGTTCATCCATAAATATTCATGTTGCTTTGGACATAATGACCATAGCATGATCAACCAAAATTCAGTAAAACTGGAGGCACCACAAGATTTCTTCTTGAGGATTCTGGCACTATCTTCTGTGTCTAAAAATTTGTACTTATACAAAGCGTTATTGCTATTCTGTGTAATTAAATAAGTCTATTAGACTTCTTTTGAATAGCTTTTATTTAATTTACCGTGATTACCTTCAAAATAGTGGAAGGCTGATAAGAATGGCTTCACGTATGGGATGCAATATACATCCTCAGTCTCAAGGCCAACAAAAGAATAGGTGCCTTTTGAGCAGCAGATGCCTGCAGGAGGATAATATACCCACCAGTTACTCAGCTGCTTCATCTGTCATTTTTATGAAGGCATGTCATGGTTGGACAGAGCAAAATTGCCTGTGAAAAGCTATGTGAGGAAAAAAGGGAGAAAGAAACAGGTAAATGCCTCTTCCTAAGTGCTGGATGAAATTAATGTTTATGGCGGGGGGAGAGAACACAGGAAAACAAACATAACAAATAACTTTACGAAATATATCTTCATACAATATCAGTCATCACAATAGTGCTAAAATGCTGCAGTTGCTCCGCTGCTATTACTAGTTGTTTTAAAAGATAAATTAATGTGGAAATTAGAAAGTAGCAGATGTGAAACAATCTTAAGCATAAATTCCTTCACACTTCTTATTATGTGTGGTTAAGATTTCGGTTGTCAAACACCCTTTGGTTCAGTGAATAAAAGCAAGCAAGGGAAAATTTAACTGTGCTCCAGTGTTGTAAGCCCACTGAGCTCTGTAATTTGCTGAAGATTTGTTTTCTGACACTTTCACCAGAAAAGGGACAGAGAGGGGGGAAAAATGTGTTTCTCCAAAAGCATTCTGACCCATAAAAAGACCCAACTGTGTGTGTTGGGAAACATGTCCAAAGGCTTCTCTATTTAAGGCTTTTTTCTCTTTCAATAAAATGTCAGTACCTCTTTGAATAGATATTGTCCTTGGCCAAGACCCTAGTGAAAGGCAACAGATGTTGCTAAGATTGTACCCAGGCTATCCTCTATCCTGTTTCATTTCTGAAAGGGAAAAAGAGAGAAAGAGAGAAGAAAACTTGCTTTAAATCACTGGACCATTTTGTACTTCAGCAAATCTGTTTGCACATGCTCGACTGGCCTCGCAGAAAAGGCTGAGCCTTTTGCATTCAGCCTGAGGTCAGTCCTAATGCTCTGTTCAGTGGTCCACACTCCTTTCACACGGAGCAGCTGCCTCTGATTGCTAGAACAAATTGAGGTGATTCAGGCCACCAGCAGGGCCACGGTACAAGTGCTTTTCACCAGAAAGGGAGGGAAAACCTTAGAACACGACCAACTGGGGCTGCCCACAATAAACCGTAGGATTAGATTTGATACACTCAATATTAAGACATGCTCTTGCTGAAAAGTAGGACATAGTGACATAAACTACAAGACAGTTGGGCTGAAAGAAGAGGGGAGAAAATGGTGTTCAAACATTTATTAAGTTACACCTAATTATTTAATTGGGGAACAATTAAAATAGTAACACTGACAGTTCAGGCTCAGCAACATCTTGCTGTTTAACCCTTCACAGAGTATTCTTGATGTAAGTGTGATTCAAGATCAGTTGTGTCTCCCACCCCCAATATTGTTTGAAACGTTGTCTGCAAGTTCTCTAAACTATTTTTGAGATCAATTTACAGAGATGAGTAAACACTATCACCATTTCCCACCATATTATCAACCTGTTTCAGTGACTGGAAGCTGCTACATAGCTGTTATCCAAGGGGGGAAAAAAGGAAATTAAAAGAAAATAAGAAAGAAAAAAAAAAAGTTGAAGATTTGGTATTTACCTCTCTTTAAATTCTTTCTAATCTACCAAATGAGATAAGAGCACACAGCAGGCATTAGCAGGGAAATATGAAGGCATAACCCTCCCCTTTTCCCTGGTGCAGCCAAGCTCCTGCAATTGCTTGGTTCTGTCCCAGATATCAGATCGCAGTATTTTCTGCTATGTGAAGGATCAGACCAACAGCTCTCTGAGGCTGAGGCCAAACAAAACAATACAGTACTGCATTAAGCCACGATACCAAGCACTTACCACTTCAAAAGGAAGCACTCTTTGATGCCTTTGAAAGGAAAGCAAAATCTCTATGGATATATAGGTAATTTTACCAGACTGGTCAAAAAATAGATGTTTATGTTAATTCATAAAACCGTGGATTTAAGATCAGGGGAAATTAGGAATTACAGCATTTATTCTGGATCTGCATTTAGACGGAATGGCTGAGTATAACATGTGGCCTTTGAAGTACAGTTATCCGTGAGGTAGCTTAGTAAGCTGGAGAAGAAAGGAAAAAGACCTTACTATTTACTCAATTAGCAGGTATAGAAAAGGAAGCTAAGGCAAAAGATATGTAAAAATCTGCATGTTGACTCAGAAACATTGAGATGTAGAAATGAAAGTGTCCACATGGTATGCCAGACTCTCTGATATATGACTTCACCAAAAAAAAAAATAAAATCTTTTAAATCCTTGAAGTACAGAAGCAAAACTGGGGTATATGACGATCTTTCTTTATTAGTATTTTACTCTATTGCCTGCTACTGTTTTCACAGAGAAAATAGAAAAAAAAATGCTCTACATTCAAAGAAAAGTTTTAAAACAAAAGACCAGGAAGAGTTTGTACCTTCAACAGAAAATTCACTTCATTTTCGCTGCAAAAACAATAAGTAAATAAATATGTATATCATGAAATCTCCTTCATAGTTCTTCTTAAAGCTTTATTTTCTTTAGGCATTGGATATACTAAGTGTATGAGTTTTGAAGAGCTGAATCTGAAAACTCACTCCTGTTTGTAAGATGTGTGATTTTCAGCTAGGCAAGGGGTGGACTTGTGTGTTTTGGCGTCACTGGAACAAAGCCAGCTGAGACATTCCTCTTCTTCCTTCCCCCAGGCTGCCACTCACTGTCCTGTCAGCTGGGGTGACATCACATGTGTGAGGCTACATTGTGAAATAGATCGGTTCAAAGACTCAAGTTAAATCACAAAATAAATAGAGAATTTTCCGTTTTGTTTTATTTAACTTAGATTGCTGCCCTGCTCAACTTCACATCACAAGTCTGTACGTAACTATGCATAACAAAAACTAGGGCCGAGAGGGATAGGAGCAAGCAAATTAAATTTATACTTTAAATTACCTTCAGAAACTTTATACATAGGTCTTTGGGAAGGTCAATATAAATGGTATTTGGGCACACCTGCTGGTATATTATCTGGTTTTTCATCTCATTCTGCTAGTGGGGTATAAGTTCTCCTTGCTGGTCTTTTCGCAAGCCTCTGCCAGGTCATTGTTTCCCGATGCATAGATATTAAAGGAGATAGGGGAAGGAATTCAGCCTTACCAAGTTCTTCACTGGCAAGTTCTGGAGATGGAAACGGGGCCTTCTGGGATTAATCTGACAAGAAAGATCAGAGTCACTTCAGCATTCTTCTGCCTACACTTGCCAGGCTTGTACAGCATGTAAGCAGGAATGTATGACTGACAGCGTCAAACACTGCTGAAGAGACCAGTAGAAAGGGTATGGGCCTTTGCCAGTTTGATGTGATACACACTTTAATAAGCTAGGCACCATGGAACAGAAATGGTCTGAATTCATGCTTTGAAGGAAGCAAGTTCTCATTTGGTGTTCTGCAGTTTCTTCTCATGCATAAAAAAAATAAAATAATACTGAGTGTGCAAAATCTTGTACCTGCCCTTTCTGGGTAGCAAATCCTATTTAAAAAACTAGTATCAGTTCCCATATATTCATTTTGATGATACAAATCTTAATATTCAGATATGCACAAATTTTTTAATGATATCTAAAAAAAAAGTCATATATCTCTCTCTATATAGGCCTCAGCAAAATGTTACCTAAACCACAAATACTCAAGCCCTTAAAATTTAAGCTGATAGGCTACTGAACAAACAAAATTTTGAAAACCTCACCGTTAAAGAGAATTCATGGATAATTATTGCTATGCCATGTTTTAATAAAGGTACTATCCATATCACATTAATTTTACTCCAGGCACTTCCAGTACTGATAGGAACAGGCAAGAACTGTATGGAGCTAAACCTGATCTCCTGTGTGTGTGTGCCTCCTAATTGATATCATTGACCAAAGGTTCATAAGAATCTCTGGCAAGTACCACATGAAAAGGAAGAAAAACTACAAAGCTTATTGTTACAGAGATTTTAACATTATTAAAAGGTTAGTACTACTTGGGATAGTTAACAAAATACATAATAGAAGCAGGCAATATAACTGATTTAGAATTTCAAGAGCCTTTTGAAAAATTTCTTCTTTTAAGGATATTAAGCAATGAGAGAGGATGATGCATAGTCATGCTATGGATTAAAAACTAATTAGGAGACAGAAAACAGAGTAGGAATGTATTCCAGCTCACAACGCAGAAGTGAGTATTTTTATACAGCGGTGCCAGAGCAAGCCTTATTTGTACTAAACTCCATTTCTTGCTCTCCAGTATTCCTACAAATTAAAGGAAAAAAACAAACCAAAACACTATTTCAAATCTTTCACACTATTTCAAATCTGTCTTCTTTCCTTTTTCACTGGGACTGGGTGCACAGTGATGTTCCGGTCCAAAGGATACAGTGTGTTAGAGTTTTGTCCTTGAATATTTACCTGGAAGAAAGAAGTTATAAGGAAATTTCCACCTTTGCATAGTCTTTCTTTTTCTGTCTGAAGCAAGTTGATGAAAAATGAAGGGGAGTGTTCAGCTCTGAAGTGGCTGCTTAGTCTGCAGAGGCCACAGGTTTCACTGGCTGTAGTTGGCATGCAGGGTGATCACCTGCCTCATTTAGTGTTTACGTGAGGTGCTTACATTTGGCAGGTTGACAACCTCAAGCAGATCAAGGACCTTCAAGAAGACTGAACAGAAATTCAGAGATTTAGCACACTATGGATCCACAGGAACCCTTCGGGGCAAACTGTGCTCATTCCATCCATTTCTAGCCCTTCATGGGATTCCTTTCAATACTGATTATTTGCTAACCAGTACCTCTGGCACCCATTTGCATATGGCCATGCTGAAGGGATGGGTCATCCTCATAACGCTGTGCCGCTGCAGAGCACAACCCCGTGAGAACTCATTATTTCAGTTTAGTTCACAAGTCTCACTCTGTTGGGCCCTTGAGGCCACCAACTGCAGTTAGTCTCCTAATGAAGTTAGGAGCCTAAGGTAACTTACTTCTTTACAAAGTAAAAAGCCTTTTACTGCACAGGAATCTACTGTCCTCCATCTTTTTTAAATTGAATAAAGCCTAATAAGAGATGTAGTGAATATAGACTGAAATGCCAACACATTAGGAACGTAATCAAGGGTTTAGTATCAACTTCAGTCATATTTTCACAGAGAAGGGGCTTCACTTGTTCCCACTTGTGCAATATTCTTTTAGTCTTTGGACAGTATCTGTAAGATCTATCAAAAAATTATCCAAATGAAACACAAACCAAAGGATTATGAAGGTTTTTTGATTTTGGTTTAGTTTTAAGCCAAGATAAAGAAACATTTTATGAGTGAGAGGATTAGCATATACAGAAAGTTAAACTGCACCATAATCCCCAGATATTGCAATAAAACATCAGAGAAGTAAAATCAGAACATGGATGCAAATTAGTTGACTGAAAATGAGATGACAGATAACAGAGTTAGGGAATGAAAAGCAACTAAGTGTTGGAATTTGCTTGCACACACCGTTATTCCTTGGGCATCCCTCACGTGATTATGAGAGTTATGGCAGCCCACTGGTTCACACAATTGCCTCTGTGTAAAACAGCCAAAACTTTTTCTTCATCCAGTGCCTGGAGAACTTTGCTTTTTTCACACAAGATAACAAGTATTAGATTTTTGTATAGTGAGACATTGAAGTACTTCATGCTTGGGGGATGAACCTCTGCTTGCAACTAAAAAAATGCCCAAAGTGGGAACAGATTATATGATACAGAGTGCCTATGGGGAGGGCTCCCAGACTTTAAAACGTCTGACACCAGCCATTTTCTCAGGGAAAGACTCCGCTCAGGATAGGCTTTGGATCTGAATCAGTATTGCAATTCCTGTGTAATAATAGAACATATAAACATATACAATATATAAAATAAATAGTCACAGAACTAGTTGTAACTTTTCAGGAATATTTCTAAGTGTATATAATGTGAATATTCTTTACCTTTCTAGAACAATCACTTCTTTACCTTTCTAGAACAATCCAATGATGAGGTCTTTCACGCACGTCTTGCCCAAGAAGGAAGGCTATATCAATTACTGAACAGTTTATATACTGTGAAAGTGGGAAATAGCTAGAGGAGTTGCATGATATCATGGTAAAAATATGTCTCCTTCTATGTAACAATGTGCTTCCTCAAAGCATATACTTACTCAGCTTACTCAACAGAGTGTACATTAACACTATTTTCCACTTGTGAATTACCCTTAACTCTTTTACTTGGACAGTCAGGACAAACCAATGCTAAAAATGCCTTATAAAGCCTCATTTAATGCCTTCAGCTCCATTTTTGATGGAATAATATCACCGACATCTTGAAATAGGAAGATTCCACTGTTGTTGAGTTTAAACACAGTTCTTACCTGACAGCCTAAATGGTACTCTCAACAGTTTTAAAGTCTGACAGTCATATTATTTTTATTTTTTTCTTTATCCTTCTTCTTCTTTTTCTTTTATCACATTTTGAGATTTGTCTATTTCATATTTATATATATATGTTTATTCATGTCTCTGTGTGTGTTTTTATATATATATATATATTTATGTGAATAGTTCCTTTGCTGCGTACTCAGACAAACCTCTGAATGAAGACAAGAAGAATTGTACTAGCCCTACAGTGAAGATTTAGGATACAGATGTCTCTCCAAGATAAAGTGGTTCATAAAGTAATATTCCCTAACTCCTCCAGGCTACTTAAGCTTGAAAATATGCCACTGGGTTGACTATCACAAAAAAACCCCAAAGAACAAGCTCCCTTCCAGTCCAGAAGCTTTCATTAATATGTTAATATACATTTGGCATATTTTTACTTCCCTCCATACCATATCTGGTACTTCTTTTGGTGTTACTCAGGTTAAAAATAAATACGGTGTGGGGGGGGAAACCCAAGCTTTAGGATAACTCGAGACTAAGCCATCCTGAGAGCACACAATTCTTAAAATACTTGAAATGCAAGTTTGGACTGCTTTTGCTGTTTTCAGACTTCAGACTAAAACACTGTTCTCAGTTTGACTAGACTTCAAGTATAATTGTGATGCTTTAGGAGACAGTTACAAAAGTGATGTAACCACTTGCATGAGCTGGAGTCTTCTAAGGCGGGTGTTATAACTACTTACTTGACTTAGAAGCCTCCAACCCATTTTATGTTCTTACTTAGGACATGCAAAGGTGTTTGAATGTTATTTCAAATCACAGATTTATAGATAAATTCCACTTTCAAAGGCAACTCCTATAAAAACCTACTATACAAGGTATACTAAATATGGTATTAATGCATCAGCTGCTCTGATGTAATAAAATAAATTTGATAAAGCTTTTCCCTTTGTAGCATAGTTGAGGGATACACAAGTTACCTGACCTTCTCATCAGGTACAGTAAAAACACTCACACAATTACTGCAGAAGAACTCTGGTATAGATTCACATCCAAAAGGGTTTGGTCCTCAGCAGTCCAATTATTTGGTCCAAAAGCAGTCCTTATCTTTTGAAAAAAAAAGAGTACAGAAGAAATTAAGTGAAGAGTACATCATAATGTAGCAGGAGAAGCCTATCAAAAAGCAACAGGAATAAGCCATGGTCTAAGCAAACTAAAATCACTTAAATGTCTTAAAACGTAAAACACAAACCATGAAATCTTGTATGCCCAATTAAATACATTTAAAATAAGTTTCAGGTTTCTTTTCTTGAAATTTAATTCTGAATTTGGTTTTGGTCACCAAAGAAATACTTATGAGCGTCCTGAAGTCTTCTATATGGAGAAAGATTAAGAAGATTTCTTTGTATGGAGCAGAGGAAGAGGTAAAATGTTTCTAGAGTTTTTTAACTTCAGTTGTTATTCTCCATTGATTAAAAAGTTTTCCTTAAAGAACCTAGACAGTATTTTTTTTTCTAGTTGCTTTATGCTCAATAAATGCAGTAATCTTAACACAGAAATGGTCCCAAATAGCACAAAAACGAAATTTAGTCTTCAGAAATATCATGAACACACAGGGTTGCATTGTCCCAAGCACGATCTCTAATTAGAGAGGTTATGGCAAAGGGCATTCCACTACTTCTTGATACAAGATCCTTCAAAAGAAAATAAATTTTAAAAGAGTATTTCTTCTCAAATGAAAAGAAGAAAGGGACTACAAAACTGTTGTCTGGTGAGGTTACTACATTCCTAGAGACATGAAGGAATTGAACTAGATATCAAATGCCCTCTATACTTTTGAAAATCATAGTCATTTATCAGACACTGAAATCTATAAAAGGCAATTCAATGCATTCATCTATTTTGCTGTAATGTGGAATGAAGAAACCATGAGTAAAAATGCATAGTAATACATTTAAGAGAGAAAAGAATATTTTAATGAAGTATACAAATAGCCAACAAAACACTGTGTTGTTTGCAAGAAGATAAGCACTGATTTTAAAAATAAATAAATAAATAAAATAAGAGAATCTGAGGCAATGGACAATGGTCCTCTATTTATTATGCAGAAATAAAACCCCTTAATATCTACCATGAATTTTTAGTTCCCTGGGTATAAATAATAATCAGTGTAAACTGGGAAGACACTATGCCTCAGTCTCATGGCTGGCTGGACAGAGCATTACAGCATGCACCTGAAACTGGGTGCAATGATCATCACTGCTAAAACTAATTTTGACTATGTGGAACACTGGCCCGATTTGTTAAACCTTAACATATACTCTGTCCCTAGAAAAGCTGTCCATACTCAAATGAGCTAGTTGACAGTAAGAATGCCAATACTGTACGATTAGCAGGTTTGTAAAGATGCAGATGGTACTTCATTTATGAAAATAAAATACCTTGGTCATTCTACCTTTAGTTCTTAAAGTGGATTCTATGTATCTGGGAGATATATCATGAACATTGCTATCAAAATCTAAAATGTAAATATTCACTGAAAATAAGGAGTTCAAGAATATGAGAAATTCGGTTAGATACTTGCTTCATCTAATATTGACCAGTAGTTATGAGATGTAATTGGATACCCAAATGTAAATTCACTTTTCAAGTCAATTCACTTGGTTTGGAGGAAAAAATGAATCAAACTGATCTGCTGGGACATTATAAGTTAAATCAATAAAACCACACTATTTAGAATTACTGTAGATGCTGAATCATCACAAGCCCTATGAAGATGAGTGTTAAAGGGTTAATGCACTCACTCGTTTCCACATATAGCTACTCAAATGAATGAGTGAAATACAGTTTGTATGTTGAAACAGCTGCAAATAAAGCAAGTCCTCTGAAATTGTGCCATTTTAAATTGTAGGGCATCTAAACTTAAACATTGAATGTTTTATATTTTGTATTTTGGTACATTAGCCTCTCTTTCTTGTTTGGAGACATCCTCTACTTCACTCTGAGTAGTTGTCCTTATAACTGATGAACAGTCTCTCAAAACACAAAATGTTCTGCTGGGCAGAGATCCCAGGTAAGGAAACACAAAAATTGAAGGATCCAATGACTGATAGAACTGTGTTTCGAGTCATCCATGGGGTCAGTTGTCTGTGGCACAACAGAGAAGACTGATAAGAAGAAAATGTATTCTCCACTCAGCTGTTGCTTGCTTGAGCCTGAGAATCACGACTGCAGCTCCATGAATTTATTGAATCTCCTCTTTAAAAAGGATTGCATAAGCTGCATTTAACCTGGCCTTGGTTTTCTTTAGAGATTGCTCAATAACTGATTTGCCCTCCGCTTTTGTTTTGACCTCTATTTTTGTGTTGATTTGGGGGCATTCTGCTGACAAATTCTCTGTGACACTTTTTTGCAGCAGCGTGTGCTGTATCTGAACTCAGTGGAGAGACTGCAAAATGTACAGGTCCAGGGCTGATATCCTTGCTCTGTTCAAGTGCATGTAATTTGCTTCGAAATAGATTTGAAGCCCTTTCCATAATTTCTTGGGTGCCTTGACCACCCTTTGTTTAGGGGAAATATCAATGGTCAGGCAACAAAAATTTCCCAAGAAATGTTATCTTAGTCAGAATGCTATTTGCCCTAGCTTCCCCATACCATCAAAAGTGATTCCACGGGAACAAGTGACATTGCATCATTGGCAGGGAAAGCCCACTTGTGTTTCAATAGTTATGTTTGCAGTTCTTGATGTTCCTCTGGCTTATGATGCCTTTAAACCAGTTTGGGTGCCCACTAGGCCTCATTTTTTTTGGAAAGTTTTACCAAAGAGAAGTTGTAGGAAATTGTATGTAAAGAAGCCTAAGCATCTTCCTCCACATCATCAAAATTAAATCAGTTTTACCGGGTGGGTCTAGCAGTGAGATATTGATGCAGGGTTGTTGGTCCCAGAGAAAGCATTTCAAACTATAAATGCCATTCATCAAAAGCTTGTATCTTAGCAACTTTGTTTAAAATCAAGCGTGTACCTGAGGGGTTGTCTTCTCCTGGCTGTCAAACACGTTGTTATGTTTCTTCCTTAAAAATATTTTCCTTTGAATATGTGATTAAACCCAGAAAACTTCATGCAGTGACTCTCTGTATCATACCAATAGTAGAAGGATGACTGGCCTTTTTTTCCACAAGTGTTACTTTTCAGTTACAGCACTGATGGCTACAGGCTTGTCAGAGGGCACCCTCTTTAATAGTGATCTCCAGTCATTTAACGAGATACTTGAAATCAGTACTGCTTAAAAACCCCAACAAGTTATGCTTAATATTAATTATGAATATTAGCATGATTTAATTCAGTAATTGCTCCCACATAAATAGAATTCAATTAGTTGTACTTGAAGCACATAACTTCTACAACAGAAATTACCTACTTGTCTTAAGTAGGACCATGTGAACTATTTTGGCTTTTCACAAGCTTGCTCTGAGCTGCAGATTCATTTATAGACTGCAGAAAACAAAAAGACACTTTCCACTTGTGTGAAACTTTCCATCTCATGCTCTTCCTCAAATGCACTTTCTAACACTTTTATTAAATTTCACAATCTTTGCGATACAGAATAGCGCCATTATGATCTTAGAGATAGGGAAAATTAGGAAAAAAATCCCTCAGATAACTTCTATGATAATAGAAGTTCTTAGCTGAAATGTAGACTAAAGAACAGAGTAGATTACTAATATACATTGAAGCTAGAGGACAATACAAGCAGATTTCCATGTAGTTATTAATAAAAATTAAAGGTTTTTTTACATTTCTTGGGAAAATTCAGACATATCTTGAGCACACAAAAAAAACCCCTTCTCTGATACATCCTGGACCCAGTGTTACAGCTAAGGTTACACAACATTTCTCTCTCCGTCTTCCCAGACAGAGACACAGCAGCCAGGGCAGGGTCTCAGGGAGGCCAGTGGACATCTCCTGGGACTTCAGACCACTCACTTTGGATCCAAGAAGTGGCCAGCTAGTGTATTGATCGTTTAGTTGCTGTACCTTGTCAAACAACAGTAACCTTGTTGCTTAGAGCATGTTGTGGTCAAGTTTTTCTGAACTTCACTAAGAAATTGGAGGGAAAAAAGACATCTCAAGCTGCTTTTTTGCTCATTGTGTTCACAGTGTTCAGAGGATTGCGTAACGGATCAGCCAGAGCGGGCTAACACATGTGGCATAATCCAGTTAATTTATCTAGTTGCGTGTTTTTAAGTTTACGTTTGGACATTATTTTTAAATACATGTGTCCTAAATCTATGGATTAACAGATTGCGAAATATTTTTTTATTTTCTCTCAAGAAAGAAAAATATTGCAGTGAAGTCATTCCAAAGGAGGGAACTTTGGGCTAGTATTAGATTTCAAACACAGCGGTGTCTATTCAGGAAAATTTCAGTGAAGTCAATAAACTTATTCTGCTTTCATACAATCTAATTAAGTCCAATATTATTCTTTAATTTCTCTGCTATCGCCCCTAAGAAAAGAAAGTTGAAAATCTTTGACAGTGTTCTGCAAGAGAAAAACATTACAATGTATTTTTCTTACTACAGAAAAGATTAATTCACATGCAATGCACTAGAAGACTGTATTTTACATTCCCACTCAGAAATATACACATGTACTCACTCTCACAAGAGTATACAGTAGCTACAGTCAGATTTATGTCTCTGTGGAGCAATTTGAAAGAGTGTGATCCAGAAACTAAGCTGAACATTAAGCCTGGAGGAGCTGTTAAGCAACAAGGCTTTGCTGATTAAAACATGAACTTTATTTTAGTTTATTTAATTCATTTTGCATTTGGCTGTTTTATGTTAATTAACTCTTATGCTATTTTTATTACATTTACTTTAGACCCTAAATGAATATTTCAAGTTCCTATTGACAATTGTTTGTTGACTATCGAACCCACACTGAATGTATAGCCACATTTAATCCCCAAAACAATTACGAAAAAGCAGAATTTCTCAGTGGTCAAAGACAAGGATGGGAAGTCAGGAGGTATAAATCTAAAAGGAAACCTGCAGTGTACTCATTGTGTAGGCTGGAAAGCTACAGCTACTTTAAATGGAAATTGTGACTGACTTTTGAAAGAGAAGCAACTCACAAACTTCCAGTGCTTGGAAGAAGATACCTTGGAAGACGTAGTTAGAGTATGCTGAAACCAATACTAGGCCCCAAAACTGAATTAATTTGAAAGACTCTGCTTTGTACTACAGCTGTGGATAGAGAGTGTTACCTGAAGGAAAATCCCAAACTTGTATTTCAATCTCCTTATTTGCATACAGTCATGGTTTCCTACATGTTTGAAGTGCTTCAGATTTTATAATGCCTTATGAAACAGATTCAGCTCTGGTATAAGCAGATACAGTTTGACTGGCAGTTGTACTACAACACTGGGTAATCTTTTAAGTAATAAGTATTATCAGTAATGACATTATTAAAAAGCATTATTATCTTAGCTTTTCAGTGCAAGACAGAGTGGAAAGATGATCTTCTTGTTACAGAGCAGAAGTTATGAGTTCGATATCCAATATCCAGCCTTATTACACACTTCCTTGGTGAGCGAGGGGTAGTGTCTCCATATTTCAGTCATCCTCCTTTCTGTAAAACTACATAACATCGTTGAGATTAACTTCTGTTTCTATGTTTAGCATCACCACAACAGGACGATTAAAAGGTATTCTAAGACATTAGCAGGTTGGGTTTTTTTGTTTACCACACTCTTATCCTCTGAAACACTCTGCCAAGCACTGTTATCTGTGACTTTTTTCTTTTCCTCACTTTAGTTTTTAATCTTTTGAAAAATGCAAAGCTGGCAACAACGAAGAATAAAGTTCATTTATCCACAGGCTAGGAGCATTAAGAAAGTGACGTGCATTAGACCATTTCACATCTGGAAATTTCTGCATGGTAGTTCAGCTCTCCAGTGTCTTCTCTTTTAAAGCCACTAGCAGATAGCAACATCTGTTCTAATGACTTTTGCTGATTGGCATGCCTGATGAACAGGAAATGGGCCGAAATCAGCAGTTGGTTTTGTAGGCCAAGCACTGCAAGTAAAAATATGTTCAGGGGGTCAGTTCCTCTAAAAAGAGTGGGGTGAACTAGTCCTCTCTCGGGGCAGCAGAGCTCACAGCAGATGGCTGCTTTAGTCACAGGAAGTAGCTCTAATCAGGATATTTGTAGAAAGAGAGCTAGTTGTGAGGTCAGTGAAAAATGGTGCCAGCCATGGAGTTAAATGACTGGGGAAATATAAGGGCTTTTATTACCTTGCTTTAGCCTTTTTGCTGAAAATAAGATACAGTCTTTTCTCCCTCCGGAAGATGATACCATATTATAAACCGTCCTGTCCACTGACCCTATGACACAAGTGGTAATAGTTACAGAGTTCATAAAGGTCTTCTGGAGTTATAGGCGGATATAGCCATGAAGAAGTAGGAAGATGAAGAGGAAAAAAAATTAAACGTATTTTTAAGGCCTTGTCTAAAGAGAAAGGGCAATACTTTATCTTGGATTTAGTGCTTGCACAACTGCATGCAGATCAGTTCCTTTGGCTAATTTAGAAACTGGCAGTTGTGTTATAAAGACGATGAGGATTCTTTTGCTTGTTTGTTTGTTTTCTGATCACTCTTCAGGATTAAATCGGGGAAAAAATGTTAGAAATGTCTGTAATACTTCCTCCCTTCTTCCCTGTGTCTTCCTTTTCAAGGACTTGCTGAAATCAGGCCAACAATTTTCCTTCCCGTAAAAAAATATGAAAAGAAAAGCAGTTCTATGGGAAGAAATCTCTTCAAGGACTTCAAGCAGAGCAATCACATTATGGCAGAAAACAGACTGCAGATCTCAGTATGGCTAAAAGAATATACAAGTTAAGTTCATGCACAGGGTGATTTTTTTATCTCAGCTGCTGGCTTCTCTCCTGTGTTTCTGATACACTGGCTTAACACGGATGAGGGATAATCTGAGTTCCATGCTCTCATTAGTGTTGCTAACTACAAGAGGAAAAAATGCTCTTTTGCACTAAAATCATGCTAATCATTACAAACATGTAAATTTTCTTTTAGGATCTCAAGCTATTAGACTGAGAAATAGGACAAATGCACTTTGTTAAAATGCTACAGTCAATAAAAATAGTGATAAAGTTAAATTCCTACTTAATTTAATGATCGGGTAAGGCTTTCCTCATCTGACTATGCTTCACAAAGGCCAGAGATAAACACCATGTACTTTATATGCTTGCAGTCTCTGGAAGAAAGGTCCTTTGCCATTCTGCAGTGGGGGTTTAAGTGTTCATTTTATGTGTGAGCATAAATCCCCCCGGGAAAAAGCACTGGGGATGATGGAAGATTATAGGGTGTGATTTACTCACATCCATATCCCGAGAGACAAGATGCCTTGAAATGGTCCCCTGTGTAATCTGATGTAGATTACTGTGGAAGTAATAAAAGTAATGAAGAATGTCTACTGTTTGATATAGAGAAACTGTTCTTTCACATATTTGAGAACCTCCTCGCCACCCTGAAGAGTCCTGATTTCAATTCCCCTGTTGTTGAAGTCAAATCATCCAGGGGTCTTTGGGGTTTGGTTTTTTTGGGTGTTTTTGTTGGTTGGTTGGTTGGTTGGGTTGGTTTTTTTTTTTTTTTTTTTTTTTTTTAAATTATGTGCACTTTTGCCCCACCCAGTGGCCATTACCTAAATTGACAGCTCTGCTTGTTTTTCAGAGGCATTTTCCCCTCTGCACCCCTGTCTGCAGGGTGGATCTGCCACTGAAAACTGAACAAAAGCAGCATCTGTCCCCTGTTGCTACCATGAGTATATTAGGCTATCATTATCTGCAATGACACTACCATCTGTAATGTGCTCTGGGGCAAACACAGGCACTGCCAGTAGCTTCGGCACCACAGGCAGATGCTTCATCATGCAAGAAGATGCATGAAGCCAGAATATGCTATACATGAATCCAAGTACTTGAGAAGAGAGAGAGAAGGAGAGGGCAGCCAGGAAATAAATGCTGTTCTTGTGTCTCATCAACAAAGATGGAAACAAGGAAGCATAGGCTAGGTCGGGTGCATTACTCAATCTAAAGGAATAACAGGTATAAAAAAGAGGCTCATTTTATTGCACTAGGAAATCTGAGAGTCTATAACTTTTTATGGACTTTTATATGTTTCCTTTTTTCACAAGGAACTTACAGAAATTGGTTTCAAATTAAAGTAATAAATAGAAGTTGTTTTTCTCAAAATTTCTGCCTTCACTCATTTGTAACAGAAAACAAACCACACACACGCACACACACGTACATGCGTGCGCACATACACACACACACACACACAGAGGTGGGAAATAAAGACAGAGAAAGGACTTTTTTTTTCCTTGTAATGATTTTCTTCTCTCTAAATCACAGAACTTTTATGTAGAACTCTATCTTCCTTTCCCCGAACCAATTTCTCTGTCATTAAGTTCTCAAGGAAACAGACCCCTCTTCCTGGACCTCATTGTCACATGTGAAGGCACAAGTGCAAAATAGAGAAAAATACATCTTTTCAGAAACCACAAACATTCTGGCCAATACTTTTTTGTTTGATTGGTTTTTTTTACACTCCCTTTAGAGGTAGGAATGTAAAAACATGCATTTCAACAAATATCCTGGTTTCTCTATCTGCAAGACATACATGCAAAGAACAGAGTTCTGTTCTAGTTATAAACCAGATGCTCATTGAATATGTACATTATATAATATGTCTATTTCAACACTAGCTAGGTCTCTTAGCCAAGATTGGGGCTTCAGCATCATGATCTCCGAAGGTCCCTTCCAACCCCTACCATTCTGTGACTCTGTGATTCTGTGATCATCTATTCTCTATTCACAATGCGGAAGAGAGCCACTATCAATAAAAATGTCCTTTACTTCCAGAATGAAACATCTCTACAAAAGCTACATCAGCACTCTGTCTGTAAGGATGTTAGCAGCATCAATTTCCAGAAGTCCCCTAACATATGAGTAGCTGCAGATCTGCATTTTGGTGTCATTTCTTCCCCACTCCTTTCCTCCCTTCCCCCATGCATGGTTTCAGGAATTTACTCGGTACCTGCCAGAGATGGACTGCATTGCTGCAGGCAAAATTCGTCTCCTGAAACATGCAAAATGCATACCCTCTCACACAACTGTATACAGCACATATACACATTAGTAACATTTTCCTCACTGTTTCATTTGCTTCATGAAAAAATTAGTCATTAAGGCCTGCACTGTTTTCACAGAAGTAGAGATATTTTTCTATAAATATGTTGAATTGCACAACTAGCTTTAATCACAATTAGACATGGAAGAGAGGGCTGCCATAATTCTGTGTTGCAATGTACAGATGAGGACTGAAGGATTCTGGCTTCCCTATCCACAAACCGTTGTATGTCACCCTCCAGTCACTCTTTTATTGCACTACAAGGACGCCGTCTCGTTGTGGGAGAGGAGGAGGTATCAAACGATGCCTTTGTATTAAGTGGTCCAATACTGCCTCTATCAAGATTAAGTAGCTCATTTGTAAGAGCCCTATCATGCCCTGTATCTTGCAGTAGAGTTTGAAGTTTAACAGACTACCAGCCATCCAAACAGCAGCTCTGATCACACTGTATGGGAGATAATATTTTTCTCAGAGACTCCCCTTCCAAATAAACACAAAGTATCTTTAACATGCCTAGAGAGAAAATGGTGCTTTCACTATGTTTTTTCATACCGTGAAAGTTTTGTAAACATTGTTTATACGTCATCACAAGAAATCTGTGATGATTTTCCGGGCATTTGTACAGTTTTTTTTATAGTTTTCCATACATTGTTGCTTCTCTTCTAAAAAGTGCCTGTTTAAAAATACAGTACCAAGGAGTTAAATCAGTTGAAGCTATTCTAAACTTGCCATATTTGTCTAGGGGAAGTTTCAGGGGGTTTGTCATTTGTAATTAGAAATGGCACAATGATTGTGCACAATGTAGCAGATTATCAGGGCTACTTGTTAAATTATAAAAGGCTGACTAAGCTTCAGAGTGAAGCTAGTGTCCAAGTTAACAAATTTGATAGTTTATAGTCTACGCTAACAAAAATAATTACTTTTTCTTCCTTTCTTTTGCAGATTATGTTCTTTATGTGAGAAAAAAATAGCAAGCCTATAGATCTCTAGCTAATTTATGTGAATTAAACCTGGGTTTGCAACAATACAACCAAGTAAAATGTCATGCCCTTTTATATGCCTTGTCTATTTTTAACATTTTTTTTTATTTTTATGTTAAATTCATAATATAGCCTTTGCTGGAGTATACTATGTTTTCACCTCAGAAGGTCATTTATTGTGAATTCTGAGAACTAATGTTGAACTAAAGAATAAAATAGATATCTGCGAGAGGTGATATGCATGGATGGAAAGAGAGGGAGTAGTCGTCCACCGTATGCCTTTTCCATCAGGACCGTCTAACATGAAAGACAGCTCCCCTTGATCCAGCACCGAAGCAAGAGCCACGTCTCCTTGTACCGATGCGGCCTGCAGAAAACTAACCCGGTACTAGACATGCATGAAGCTGAAGCATGGGCTCCTGCATCTTTCTCCATCATCCTTGGATGATATGTAGCGTTGCCTGATCGTGACTTGGGGGACAACTCTGATTTCACACCCAAGGTAATATGTTGATTTTCTTGCCTGTAGAGTTAACTCTGGAGGCAACTCAAAATCTTTATGAAAGCTAAAGAAAAGAAAGTTGAAGACCAAACTCTCTAGTTGTACAAGTCTCAAACAATAATCCATGAATCCATAACACTGCTGATGGTCACTGGAAAGTTATAAAACATTTCCTCTTTTAATCTCCGAGTAAGAATACATTGAATAGGAAGCAAAATATATTTTCAAATAAGCAAAATAGATTTCAGGGAAATCTATCGCCAGTGAATGATCTGAAGCTTAACCAGAAGTAGTCCTTACAGTGTTGTAAGCAGTCATACCTATCCTGCATCTTGGATTCATTGATTTATTTGTTATTATTTCTAAATTGAAGGTCTTTCTAGTTATAAAATTGCATATAACCTCAAGATCAATAGACAGTGCATTATTAAAAAAGAAAAAAAAAAGGGAAAGGGTTCAAGTCCTGTACTCTGAAGCAGAGATAAGTGAACCAATAGTTCTCTGATTCTGCAAAAAAAATTTGCCAGAAGACTCCTGCATAGAAATACCCACCTGAAAACTTTTAAGGGATAAAATAGGAACAGGAGTCAAAATCCAATTCATCTGTATGAAGTCCAGCCCCTCTATTGGTTATCTGATTTGCACTGACACCTGTGGGGCACAATAAAGACTGCTTGAGAACAAACCAAACCTGATACACTGTAGGATAGATCTTCACGCTTTGCAGTCATGTTGTCATCTCCCATCTATCACATGATCAACAACCACAGGTTTGCTGCAGTCAAATGATTCCCAGCACATGTCAAGGGGGTGAGAGGAAGGGATGGTAGAGAAATTATTTCTTATTCAACTCCTTCTTTTTCTTTCCTCTCTTACCTCCTCCCCTCCCTCCCTCCTTCTTCTCTCCTGTTCTCTTTCTCATATACTGTAGTGGCTATCAAAACAGCATATCTGCACTAATATATTCAATCTAGAAATAATCTCTTACAAAGTAAAGTACCCTATTAAAGATTAATTTCATTAGGCAACATTCTTCCCTGAAGGCTCCTGTTTATAATAAAATCTTCAGACAACCTCTACCTAGGGAAGCAATATGCTGCAAAATAATTACCAAATGACAAAATATGACACATCAAACCTTTCAGATGATTGACTAATAATACTCTAAACACCACCTCCCCCTTATTTGTTTTGGTACATTCAAGCTGTTTACACTGCATAGTGCAAAATGACCATTAACTTAACTAAAACTTTACAATACCAAACCATGTTCACTAGAGCACACTGACACCGTGCAGAACAAACACAGTGAACTAGAGAATACTTAATTTTAAAAGATTGCCACACATTGTGCATTCCAGAAATGAGTATGTTCAGCGGTCATATTCATTTACAATGTCTCTATATGCCACATTAATTTAATGAAATCCTGACTGTTTTGTTTACAAATTTTCTCAAATTTAAGAAATGTGGAAACTGCTGAACACACACACATAAAAAAGGCTTTTTTAAAAAAACTTCACTTAGAGACCTGAATAAAGTCATTTGTGCAATCTGTAATAGGGAGCTTGTTTATACATATTTATTGCCTGAAAATATCTTGATGCCAAGACTCAAGAAAGACTTGTTTCTAATTAGAGTAACCTTCATTTTGGAGCAAGGGCTTAAGTTTACAGTGGACAATGTGTCTTTTTCTTTTCTCTACACAGACAGCTATCTTGTATTGACAATGAGCTGTATTGAAGAGGCCTTGCTCTGAAGGAATAAAGAATGTCTGCATTATGCACACATTCTTGTGCTGAATATTTACATTTGCCTACAAGAGTTTAGACTCCAGTAAATAGGGATTATGCAGTGGATCTGCCCTTACAAAGGTTTGGTTACTGTGTGGAAAAGCTAGCTTCCTCTATTGCTTCCTCTATTGCTGATTTTCTTTTCTTTTCATCCCTCAAGAATTCAGAGATAAAACATGTTTTGAATTCTTTTTAGAAAAGGTTGCCTGATGCCCACAATTCATCCTGTATCTCAACCTGTGCAATTTGCTAGTTTGCTCTGATTTATTTAAATGTAAGTGCCTTTCAGCATAGTTCTGTTCTATATTAAAATGATTGCAAAGATATACAATTTTCACAATAGTGCATTAGCTCAGACTAGAGAATGGGCATTCTAGGGGAAAAATTCTGATTATTCAGCAATGCAACTCATACCGTGAGTGTTCTACACAGGTCAGATGATGTCATCCCAAAGGCCCAATTGTGACTATCTGAGCTAGGGGTTGAGGAGAAGGTAGAAGATAAGCAGGAGGAAAGCATATCTATCATGATATGATTTTTCCAGATCTTGGGCTTGTTTTTTCAAATAAAGTTTTTATCAACTTCAGAAAAGCACTAGTTTACTTTGATTTTTGTATGCTTTTGAGAAAACAGGATTCTTTTTTTCTCAGTCTATAGTTATTTTATTTTTAGCATTTGAAAAGTTGCAAAGTATTGGCAAGTTTATTGTCTATTATACGCAACATAATTTATTCAGTAATTAAAATCCAGTGATTGTCATTATAAATTCAATATATGCTCACAGTTGTTGCAAGTTGGTATCGCAGACTATTTGAAATTACACTTTCCTTATGACGGGAAGGTGCGGCCTGATTCATATCCCATGTAGAGCAATGCATTAACCATCACTGACACTCTCATTAACTCATGGGTCTTTGCTTTAGAGCTATATTTGGTACGCTGCATAGGATACTTGCACCATTCTGTGTAGGTACATTCACCTTTTACCTTTCATTTCCCCCGTTTCAGCATCTCCAAATGATGGGGCTTAACGAAAAAAAATTCAGTGAAGAACACATTTATCATTCCTTAGCACTGCCTCAAGCACCTGAGATTTCCAGGTGATTTCTGTGGTCTTTGGATTGACACAGAACACCTTTGTTTCTAGGTTCAGGCAAGAGCTCAGGTCTGCTCCTGCCATTATGGTAGATACAGTGTTTAAGTGCCATGGTAATTAATTTCCTCATTTTTAGTATATAGCAGAATATTCCAATCAGACATTGAGTACCAAAACTAAAAGCCTTCCCTAATCTGTTTCAGGCCCTATTTTCTCCTTGGAAAATGTGTCTTCCAGTGTATCCTGGTCACTGTTTCAGAGGTCTGCCAGTTCCTGGCGATGACCCCAGTGTGGCCCAGGCCAGCCCTCTGGGATGGGGGCCCCCTGGAATCAAAGGCTGGCCTCGCAGACCCTGCAGCAGCACCAGCTCTTCAGCACAGTGAGGCTGTGGGTTTGCTTGGACTTCTGGTGACAACTGCATTGCCGCAGCACGGGGAAGCTCTTTTTCCTGACTTTCTAAGGAAACAGGCAGTTAAAATGACTTTTGTTAAAACTGTACTTTAAGCTGATGCCAGCGAATTGTACCATATAAAAGGCAACTGGTCATGCTGTGCACTGCTTTAGATACTTGGCATTTTCCAACTACATCTTGAAAATAAAACATATTGCAATAGTCTGCACTGAGCATGGAAGGGGGAAGCCCAGGTGCTAGAAAGTGAGTTCTGCCGCACACAGCTGCACTGCACACTCCGAACTCACGGTGCTTGTGCTCTCCCTGCCCAGTCACCCTCCTCTCGCCTACACTAAATTCAATTTCAGCCTATTAAGCTCAAGAGTCGAGCAAAAAGAGCTTTAAAGAAAGTTACTTAATATTAATTTGAATGCCAAAGTATTCCATTAAAGGAAAAAAAATTCAATAATGTTAAGATGTGCAATATTTTACTTAATAAGGACTGGAGGAATAATGAAAAAAATGGTCAATATCTTATTCTGAAAAATTGTAAAATCCATCAAATGAATTGTTTGGTAAATATGTTCATAAATTTTCTAACCAAGCCCACAACACAAAAAATAATGTATCCAAGATATTTTTAAATACTACATACAAAATGTAAGAAAATAGATTACATTTATAATTTGATGAACACAATAATGAGACATCAACAGAAGCTGTTGTTTCGCATGCACATGGAGAGTTATAGTGCATGAATGAGTTGTTACCAAGTAGATTTCGATGGTTAATGTAGAGTTTATCTCTTTCTCTGGATACTAAGTAAGCTTTAGCAATTGTTTGTTGTTCAAGATATTTTAAAAGGGTACTATTTATTTAATTTCCTTTGAACTTGATGAATTCTGTCATGTTTAAAAAAATCCTTTTGTAAACTCTATTTAGAAATGATAAGTTTCCCCCCTAAAAATGATTAAATTTTATTATTGCTACTGCACTTTTGAAAATGAAAGCTTGCTCACATGGAAGTTCATAAAATTACAAGATATGCGATTAAAGTATGGTCAGGATTGGTTGGATTCTTTGTACATGATATTAATGTCCGCTCTTGCTCCTTTTGGACTCTGTTTATTTGATAAGCTTAATACCTAGCAAGTGCATTCACCATGCAAATATATGAAAAACTCAACAGCCAAATTCTCACTAGAGCACCCTCTCTAGTTTCCATCAGGTTATACCATGAGAAAATTAGACTTATCAAGCATGGTGTAATTAATGTTGGATTCAGTGGGACCAAGGGCAGAAATCACTGAATGTGATGCAAAGAAATTTATTATCTCATCAACACCTTTCCTGGAGCCTTAGAGACTTCAGAGCATCACTTCAGAGCATCACTTACTTTCAATTTGGGAATAAATCTGACTCTTTCAGTGATGAAGAAGAATGGTGTACAATCAGACAGAATAAAGTGGGGAAGACGGATTATTTCAGTAGACTTGGATGCAGTATTCAATGGGCTTTTTTGTGTGTTGCAAATGAGAGGACAGCCTCCTTGTAATTATTGTTGAAATAAAAAGTAATATTTGTTCCAAAATCATACAGTTTTCCGAAATACCTACCTGTGTCATGGAGTAGTTAAGGCTGTTATCCCAGCCTGGTGGTTAGTTGTTTGGCTGGTATTGTATTCTGTGGCACTGGATCTTTGTAATGACAAGTTTACAAGTAAAACTGCCTGAGACATAGGTTATTTTCTATGTAAAATATTTCAATTACAGAAACACTGATTTTTTTTTTTTATAATAGTTTCAACTTTTAGCAAATAGATATGTCTTTCTCCTAGGAGCTCAAAATTAAAAAAATAGTCATGTTACATGTTGGCCAAAAGTACATCAAGGGGAAAAATCTTCGCTAATGAACCAAACCTACTGAGAGTAGTGGTATGAGACTTCTGAATGCCCATGGGGCATTATTATCAGCAGATGCGAATAAAAATATTTCAGCTGAGTATTTTTGACATTCAGGTGTTTTGTTGAATAGATGTATTTTTCTGTGGAGTGTAGACAAATCTTCCTAATTTAATCTTATTTTTGTCAAAATCTATTAAATATATTTTGATAAAATATTTTTGATGAGGTATTTGTAAATATGCATTTCTTTCTTCTTCTCTGTACCCTTCCTCAAAATCAAGACTTATTTCATTACCGTTGGATTTATTTTGCTTGCTCACTCTTACAGAGAGAAAGTGTTCTTGAGAGAGAGCATCTTTTCAAACACTTTGATATTAACAAAAGTAGTAAGAAAATAGAATAAAAACAAAAATGTAATTGCTTTTGCTGCATGACTGATTGCTTCCACAATACAATTAAGCAAAAGGGAAAAATTATTGCATCTTTGGCAGTTAATTCAGGGTGTAGCACACCACTAATCCTCAGAGGACTTAATTTTCTGCCAAAACCAAACAAAGTATATTAAAAATATATCTGATCACCAGAAGAGAAAAAGACAATTCAAACAAAGAAGATAAATAAGCTACACCTCATAAATCAGTGTCAGACCACAGTTTTAACTAAAGCCAACCTTTCCTTGAATTGAAGTGCTTTACTTACAGAAAACATTTTTGCCTTCAACAGAGGGTTTTTTTCTGCTAACAAAACCATTATTAAATCATGCCGCAACACATTATTTATTTATTTTTGTGGAAGAATAGCTTCAACGGATCCAACTGTTTAATCACACTGCAAGACAAAAAGAATTGAATTGGTTTTATAAAATAGGTAAACTCATCAGCATGAGTAAATACATGTGTATATTCCCACATGTTTGTAATATATATACTCAGGTACATGTGTACACATACACACATATATACATATATATAAAAATACATTTTTTTACATATATATATAAACTCATTTGGCTCATGCCAGTCTACTCTTACCCCTTAGGTGGCAACAGTTTTATTCATCTACGAAGGCAATATTGCCTAGATGCACTCTGTAGTGGTTTCACTCACTATCAAATATTGTCTAATACATCTTTTGAGGCATACTGAACTAACATTTTTCTTATAAATGATCTCTAGTTTATTATGAGGCCATAAAATGATTAAATAAAAGCATCCCCAAATCTCAGATACAGAGCTGGTTGTTTATTTATGCTGCACAGTTAAAGAAAACAGCATCAGAGGATGGTGATATTTTAATGGACTAACCACTGACATGTTAACTTCATTTAACTTCCTTGTCTTTAAATTAGGCAGTCTGTTTCAGTAGCACATGATTAAGGTTTGTGTTGTCTATAAAGGAGGTAATTTTCCTTTTAGTTTTTTAAATATTTTAAAATTTTTTTAATTTTTTTTAGAAATCTATGTACAGCATGATACCTCACTTTAACAAATCTGCTTAATAGTAGTAGTAGTAGTAGAACAAGAAGAAGAAGTAATAATAACAGTAACAGTAGTAATTGTAAAACCTTGCAAAAACACTTTTCTACCAAGGTATTAGGATTCTCTTGAAAAATTAACTAATTCTCACAAAAACACACCCAGACAGAGAAAAAAAATGCAAAAAACGAACCCTGAATCAAAAATACAGCCAAGAACGAACTCAGGAGCCCTCTTTTTCTTTAGGGCACCTGCCCTAACCAAACTGCACTTCCCTTTCCCAGTGTGTTGTCAAATACCAACAAAATGTAGTGACAGGCGTTAGGATGAGAAATCAAGCTCTGCTTCCTCCAGGTGGCAGAGGTGAAATCAAATTGGCATTTCAGTATGCTTAGAGCAATAAAACTTTTGTGAGTGTTTCCATATCTTATCCTCTTATTTTTTTAAATAAAAGGCAATTTTAAACCCCCTGTCAATTGCAACTGAAGAAAATATTGTGCACCTCTGCATGTAAAGCCCCAGCACTGCAAGTGTGAGTGCAGTGGGAAAAGTCCTGGACACTAAGTGAAGCAAAAATGTAATTATTGTCTGGTTTCAACCTTTATTTATTAATGAATTTATTTATTTATTTAATTGTGGCCAAATACAAATTTGTGGCTTTTGAGAGAAAGTGCTTCACATGTTCATTTATTTAGTTAATTGAAAGTTACTTATAGAGGTCAGGCAGCAGATGTCTAAGCAATTGATAAAGGCTTTATAACTGCCTCACCTGTTCTGTCCTTTATTTCCTCTGGTAAAGGAGAAATGCATCTCTCCAGAAACTGTGTCATGCCCCTAGTCTGTTCTTAATAAGAAAATTACTCATAGCTCACCTTATTCCTGAACTATAATAATGACAAGTAATAGGTCAAGTCTTTTGTTCAGTTCTCTACACTGATTCAGTTGGAGAGAAGATCTGAACATATATCTGTAATCTGCTGTGTGAGGATCCTCAAAACAGCAAAAGAAAATGGTTTGTTGCAGGATCTTAATCTCTCCTCTTGACCACATTGTGTAAGAAATATAAGTTACGACAGAAGAGGAATAGAAAATGTATCCATCTGCCTTCTTTTCTTTCATGTCTTTCTTAATTTAATTTGTTTGTCATCCAAAGAAAAAATGTCTAAGCTTTGAATGTACCTAAAAATCCCCGAACAAATAATTCTCTATAAAAGTTGATCTCAATGACAAAAGAATTTTGATGCAGTTGCCAAATAAAAGAACTCTATTATCAGAATTTTGCCCTTTAAAAAACCAATAATATTGATAAAAGACTTAACTGATATTTAATACATTTTATTTTAAGAATTTATGTGAAGTAATCAGTGATTTCTCTCAGAATTTCCAACATAAAATTTCAGGTAATCAGACTCGCTGTGACACTATCAAAGATATATTCCTGCAGTCCCCTATGCTGATGAATTGCACAAAAGCAAAAAGGAGTTAGACATAACAAATGATAGTAGGCAGTAGCAGCAAAAGTGGTGGGATAGGAATTAAGCAAATAAGCCTATAACATGCTAATTCATAATTATATGTGGATGTCTGAATCTAGGGATGAACTGCAACACACACATATACATATAGGGTCAAACTGAGAAAAATCTATGTAATTGAGCAAGCAGTTAAAGATAAGTATAGATAAGGAATAGCTAGGGTAGGGTAGGAATAGATGGGATGGATAATGAATCCAACTTCTTGTAATAAATAACACAGAAATGTTACCATGAAATAATCTTTTTATCTTGGCGTCTTTTTTTCCCCCACTTTGTCAAATAAAACATACATGGAAATATAATAATGATATCTACTTAAGAGAATAGCTACTAAAAATAACAAAGCTTTTATACCATTGGGACATGACTTGCTAAAAACTTATTTTCTATGTAAAAAGGATAAGTTAATGTCACAGAACCAACTTAACAAATATATGTATTTTTAACATCACATTAACCATCGTACTGGAAAAAAAGAAAAAAAGAAAAAAGAAAAAAGAAAAAAGGTAAAGTTCAAAAAAAGACTTAAACTTGCTTTTCTATTTGTATTTGTGTTTGTATTTTAAACAATGTGAGTGTACTGGTATCTGCAGTATAACCCTGAATAGCTGAAATTCTCCACTGAAAGCACATGGAAACACTAGAAAGAAGAACAAAGCCTCACAATTTTCAAAACTGGGATAATTTTAAATATTTCAGCACCTACACAGGTCTCGTCTCTAAGGCACTTACATGATAGATTATCACTAGACAATGACAGAAATAGTCTAACAAACACCAGCAGACTATATCAGCAATTTGTACATGGTGACCATGGTTTTCTACAGGATGGAGACAGGATAGAAAAGGATTACGAAGACATTTGTAGCAATATACCACACTGGTACTTCATAGACCGAACATTCTCAATATGCACACACACAAACACACAGCGAGACCCAGCAGCCCCAGTGAGCTTCAGATCCAAATTTTATCGAAGTCTACTACCCTTTGATCGAGACTCTTGGTGAGGATCACTCTCTAACACTGTATGAAAGAAGACTGTGCTTTGAAAGGTTTTTCTAGTAACTGGTCATAGGGGAATTCAGTGATTTTTATATTTCTTAAATGCACGCGTGTGTGCATGTTGGTATTCATTCTGATTTTGCAAAACCCACAACATTTTACAATCTGAAAATGAAGACAAAACTATTTGCATAACATCTGCACTGCTTTGAGGGTTGGAACACTACAGCAATTAGATCCATGCTCTATAACATTCACTTGCAATTCAGGCAACTACTATAGTTGAGCTAATTTAATGTTTAGTTAAGAGAGAAGATTTATTTTTATTTTCCCTTTATCATTAATGCTGTATCAGAAACCATTTCATAAACTGTTGTAGTTATTAAGCATGTAGCTATAAAAATATTTTCCATATATATTTTTAAAGTGAATGAAACTTTGAAAAATACAAATTTAATCTGTTTAATATGTAACTGTTTGCATCTACAGTGTTTTCTAATTTGACTGATTTTACACAGCTGTCATTCTACAGTGTATAATCTGTATGCATGTGATATAAACATAACCTTTAATGAACAATATTCACATGCAAAAATTGCTAATATAATGCTAGCATAGCAGCACCTGCCAGCACCTCTACAATTAGAAGTCTGTGTCAGCATTTCAATTATAAAGCACCTCCTAATTTAGAGGATTATAACGTGACAGTAAAAATTCATTCTGTGTTGCAACTTGACATGTTAGGTCTCAGTTCAAAGCATTTTTATTAATACAGGTTTAAATTGGTTTAGGTATTATGAAGTTATAGGAGACACAGTGAAAAAGGAAGATACTTTGTGGATGTCTTTTCATCACTACTGTAGCTCGAATGCTTTGAAAGGGAAATCCACAACTGTTACAGTTGTTTATGTATAATTAGGATCAGTGACCGATTTTTTTTTTTTCTGTTAAAGGAGCAGTAAGATCTAAGCTTTAAATCTCCCCAGTGTTATGTTTGTTTCTTTCTATTGTTTTTGGGGATGCATATTTATCATTAATGTTAAGTATAATACATTGATTTTTTAGTATATTCATTTTTAAATGCACCAATTCCCTGCTAAAACAGACCATGGCAGTACATGTGTAAACCTGTGGACCAAAGGTCTCTCCATAATGACATATCACTTACTGATAGCATATCCATGAATTACAAACTTCCCAAGTGTGTATTGACACAATTGTTCCAGCTGAGAAATTACCATCTACTGTGTCAATAATCTACTTATCAAAGTTGTTTATTGCTTTGCACGGACACAGTAACTGCTAACTACTGCTCAGATATAGCACTATATATTGTGGAAAGAAAATATGTTTCAAAATGTGACAGGGTTAGGATCCACTGAGGGAGATAAATGACAGGGATTTTATTCTATTGTTAGAGGGGTGGTTGTAAGAGGGAAAAATATCAATAACAACTAGATCCGTTCTGTGACCTTGCAGAGAATATTCCCCTCCACCACTATTTCTAGCCCTTTCATGCTGTTTTCAAAGTCCAAAAGGACTGCAAAGCATTATGAGGAACTCCTAGAGTTCAACAGTTACATGGAATGATGTGCAAAGGTTCGCACTGCCTTCTTTTGTTGCCTGATGGAAAAAAGCATCTGTGCTTGACAGGGAAAATAAAAAGAGTCACCTCTGAGAAAGGCCAGAATATTTTGGGCAACCTGAGGTGCTGGAGGAAGGGTAGCTCGGAATCTGCAGCAGCAGGGGTAGCCTCTCGGTAGTAGCCAGATGCCAGCTCATGGGGACAGAGCTTCAGGCAGAGCTGCTCTTCATCTTGGGTATGTGTCCTGGTTTCAGCTGGGATACAGTTAATGTTCTTTCCAGTAGTTGCTGTGTTTCAGATTTACTATGAAAGGAATGTCAATAATGTATATTGTTTTAGTTGTTGCCAGGTGATGTTTATAGTATTCAAGGCCTTTTTTCATCTTCCCATAGAAGCTGAGAAGGAACATAGACAGAACAATGGAATGGCCAGTGGAATATTCCACACCACAGACATCATGCTTGGCCAGGGGGTGGGAATCCATGAACACTGCTTGGGATGGGCTGGACCACCAATTCACCAGGTGGTGGGAGTGACTTGTGTTGTATTACTTTATTTTGTATATTTTTCTTCCATTATTATTATTATTGTTATTGTCCTTTTTCTGTTATTGTTCTATTAAACTCTCTTTATTTCAACTCATGAGTTTTTCTTTCTTTTCCTTTCCCCTCCTTTTCTCCCTCTTCTCCTTGCCCTTTTTGGGGGGAAGGGGGAGAACTGCACAAGCAGCTGCGTGGTCCTAGCTGCCAGCTGGGGTTAAACCGCAACAGCGTGTTACTGCATGAATGTGTCTATGTCACATCTACTCCATGGCAGAAGACAGGCCAAGTGAACCCACACCTGCCTGCAAAAGGCTGTGTTGTCAAAAAGGCAGTTCCCAAAACTGTTTTCTGAGGAACATGTCAAATCTGTGCAGTCTACAACCACATTAGCCCTCTTGTGAGCAAGGCAGCTCTTTCCTTGCCAAGAGACATGCCTGGGGCTTTGCTCCCACAGACGGAAACATTTGTGCCACGATTTCAGTAGCACAAGTCAGAGCTCCAGCCTTGCAAGCAGATGCAGTACGTTGCATTGTTGTGTCAGCAAGCAGGTCCTGGGGGTTCAATAGGTCTCCAAATACACTGTGGTGTCTTGTACTAGTCCCTTTAAATTTAAAAATGGGATCTAGAAAATTAGTTTGTTATTGGGCAATGTCATAAATGGTTTGTGAATGGTTTGGAAATTAACATTAATAAAGCTATTACAAGCAAGGGAAACCTACTTGCTGGGAGAATAAAGCTTGCCAAAAAAATGGCAAGGAGGATGTAAGTGAAGATGGCCTTCCTTTATAATCCTTCACTTCCATGTACTGCTATCACCTCTGAACTGCTTTTGACTGAAAATTATGCCAGTCTTACTAGTACATGAATCACATATCCTCCTATATCACTCTTCAGTGCTCATTATTTTACAGGAAACTTTTAATTGGTAGCTGTTTTCTCTATTATTTCTCACAGTGTCTTAAAATACCATAAGTCTAGATATTGTAAGTGCCCCTCACTGTAATTTAGTGGTCATCAGGTTTTCCACCATCTTTAAGAGGTCATATGTACACACCATAGCTCAGAAGAAGTGTAAGCTGTGAGTTACGTGATTTATACACAATTCAGCCAACATCATACCACATACTATTTCTTCTGCTGCTCTGTTGTGTCATTTAGAAGGCCTTTTAATAACAACAACAACAGAAAAAAAAAGGCCTGGTCCTCCATATTGTATTAAAGAAATGAGATTTTACTGCGGCCTTTCTAGAAAGGTACAGTTTTTACTTTCTTAGTTAATCTTGACTCAACGTAATGGCATGCTAATGGTCAGAAGATATGCTTGAAAGAAATATGAACTATTTGATAGCTATGAAAATGTATCCTAATCCGGATCCTTTCTTATGCATATCAAGAAAGACCAAAACATATTATTGCTCATTAAGATTAACTTAACCCATATAACTCATATTTTGGTTTTCTCACTGAAACTTGAACATTTTTCTACCTTTTCTGCAGATTATGACATTCAAGCCTATCAGATGATGATAGCTCATTAGTAACACAGTAAAGGTGATAACTGGAAAGTTTAGACCTGAATTTTCTACAAACATTAAAATAAATTCTTCAGTTACCTGTACAATACATTAAAAAACAACTTTGCAGCACCCTCTAGTGACACATTGTCAAATCAGAATGTTCTGGAAAATGAAGCAACCAGGGAGACAACCTTGATCTGAAAAAAACCACTTTTGACATTACCATGATAGCAGAAGGTGTTCGCTTTCACTGTTTCGATCTCATAAGGTAAATTACAAAGACCTGATTTCTCCAGGGATCTTATAAACAAAAACGCATTTCCTTGAACTTAAATTATTCCAGTAGAGGAACTTGATTTATATTGTATTTGAATCCATTCTGTTAATATAAAATCAAATTTTTTTTATATGTGTTAAGAGTATATTATGAATAATTTATATACCCTTATAACAACCATAGCCCACCTGCTAATTAAAAACCATGGATTTGTATGTAAAAATTAGGCTTTATAACTGATTTATGTCCAAAATCATGATAATCTGTTTTAGGAAACGGTAACACTGCTTATGGAAGGGCAAAGTTATCTAGCAAGATACAGGTGGGTTTTGGTGGTTTGGTTATTGCATTAATGTCTATGTTGCTATAAATGGAAATGATGCACATGAAAGACTCATCTGTTTAGTGGCATAGCTCTGGATTTACCATATCGAGTAAATCAAAGTTTTGATTATGGAGTTTCGCATTTTTTTTCTCTCCAGTAAAACAGCATACACCTCTAAAGAATTAATAACAAGCATAACTTTTTTTCTTGTGACTTCTAATTTTGTGCTACTAATTCTGTTAAGTGATGCTTTGCCATGTGAGATATAATGCTTCTTTGTTTCCTACATCTGCATATATAATACCCAAAGAGGTATAATTTAAGTATACTAGTTTGGCTGAGATCTTAAGGAGGTGTCATATTTTGAGTTGTTTTGCTGCATTTAGAATCATGCCACTTTAGCTTGTAGTGGAAAGTTGGTAATATAGTTTTCTCAGAAAAAGAAACATTACTACCTTCTTTCATCCTCTCAGCTCTCTCCTCTGAAATATAAGTTGCCATACCGTTATATACACAGATAAAAATGGCAGCATAGAATAATGACAATTTACTTGGTGTTGAAACAAAATCTAAGATCCTTCTGCCTTCTTTCATCCACTTCCTTCATCCACTCTGAATATGTTCATCTCTCTCTTCCTTTTCCCAATCTGGTCACAAAATAATTTTAAGAATTTCTTTGTAAAGGTTCCTTGAATTCAGCATTTCTTGCACCACCTACATTGCTTACATAAGCAATTATCAGTTAGAACAATGAATCATAGACCTTCTTAGAAGAACGCTTTTTCAAGGTGCCAAGGTTTATTAATTCTCCCTGCACCCTCACAGCCAGTTGAAAACCATCTTCAGTACTTACTGTTGCTACCTGTTTCTGAAGGGTCCAGAAATAAATAACTTGTCTGGAAAATTAATATCCCTTCTTTTAATGTTAACACCTATGGTTTAAAACACTAGTACAGCAAAATTGCACAAAAACATAATTACAGAATCACAGAAAGGTAGGGGTTGGAAGGGACCTTTGGAGAACACCTAGTCCCACCCCCCTGCCAAAATAGGTTCACCTAGAGCAGACTGGTTAGGAACGCATCCAGGCCGGTTTTGAATATCTCCAGAGAAGGAAACTCCACAACCTCTCTGGGCAGCCTGTTCCAGTGCTCTGCCACCCTCAAAGTAAAGAAATTTTTCCTCATTTTGAGATGGAATTTCCTGTATTCCAGTTTGTGCCCATTGCCCCTTGTCCTGTTGCTGGCAATCACTGAAAAGAGTCTGTCCCCATCCTCTTGATGCTCACCCGTCAGATATTTACAAGCATTGGTAAGGTACCCTCTCAGTCTTCTCCAGGCTAAACAGACCCAGGTCTCTCAGCCTTTCCTCATAAGAGAGGTGCTCCAGTCCCTTGATCATCTTTGTAGCCCTCTGCTGGACTCTCTCCAGTAGTTCCCTGTCTTTCTTGAAGTGTGGAGCCCAGAACTGGACACAGTACTCCAGGTGTGGCCTCGCCAGGGCAGAGTAGAGGGGGAGGATAACCTCCCTCGACCTGCTGGCCACATTCTTTTTAACGTACTCCAGGACATCATTGGCCTTCTTGGCCACAAGGGCATATTGGTAGCTCATAATAAAAGCAACATTTCATTGAATAGCTAATAGCTGTCATATATACTATATAGTTAATAACCGTAACTTTCTTGGGGAAAGATCACTAAAAATGAAAAAGCAGAAAAGCATTATTATTTAGTACATTTATCAAGAGAGTAAAAAATCATGGTATATAATATATATCTACAAGGTAATAGCAACAGAGCTATTTCTTCAGGAAAAAATAAATACTTTTTTTTCCAACAGAATATATTTTCCTTTTGAGAGCTTAGAAATAAAGTAAAAGGTTTGCTTAAATCCCTGTCACTTCAGGTTTTGTTGCAAATACTACACATTGACTGTGCTAGAGACTGATTTCTGTACCCAAAATCAAACTGAAAACCATTTGTCATGTAACATAAAGCAATTGCTACATAGAATCAGCCACTACAGAATCAACCACATCATATAAGTAGGAATGAAATATTACGTGAAACTAAAGTTCTTTAATATACTGATGGACATACTACCTTACCTATTAGGTAGTGTCATTATTATACCACAACTTGTTTCTGTCAAAGAAATTACTTCTCACTTCTGATAATTCACCTCAAGAAGCTTCTTTGTATCCACCTGCAGCTTATTCCCAGATGATGAAAAAAAGACATCCTAGTCCATCTCTGTCCTTAATTTCCTCCTCCATTAAAAGTATAGTTTTTCTAGATGTTTCAATAAACCCATTGAGATATATGAATGTTGTTTGCTTAACTTACCTAATGAACTTTCTATACTTCTACATGCACACATGGATACAAAATTTGTTAATTTTAAATGCCTCATCCACAAATGGTTCAGGGCATGCCAATTCAGTCCATCCCACGAATTTTGTAAAGATCAGTTCTCAAATATCCTGCTAAAGATCACATTCAATGTTAATTCATTATCACAGATTCTTTAAGGCTTTCATTACAATATGAATGTCATGTCAAGTCTGTTTATTTTACTGCTTCAAAAATGGTAAATTCACATTTTATTTCCATGTCTTCAGAGGAGATCACTGAGATAGAAATATTTGCTTCATGTTAAAACTGTATGTGGGTCTTATTAGGCTACATATTGATTGTCCTCTACTATGACTGTAGCATAGTTAGTCTCCATATAGTAATCAGAGGTAGGACTTTATAAATTATAAACAGGAAGAAATATTACAATACATTTCATTCCACTTCTTTTCATTTCTACCTTTGAAGAAATTACAGAAATCACCTGAAATCACCTGAAATCTACAGAAATCAGAACACAATAAATAGGTAATGTCTAACAAATTTCTTACTGGCTAATAACTCAGTCATTATCTTGTTACACTTAGTATTTCATCCTTCCCAAGCACAAAAGATTGTTTTTTAAATTGCTTTGGAGTTCGGTCGCTGAAGAAAGCTGCACACCATGGCTGATACTCTCTATTCAGTAAAGTTATTTAAACCTTTTTTTTTTTATTTGTTCTTGTTCAAAGTTCCAAATTATGCCAGTTTAGTAATATACATAATTTTTTCATTAGTTATTTTTATTGTCATCATCTCCAGTAACCTAGAAATTGGATTAAAGTCTGCAGCGATTTTTGCTTCACCTTTCTTAGATCACTGTGTGTTTTGGTTGACTTGTATTTTTATCTGCATCAAAGGGAGGGAAAAGAAGGAATATGTATTTACTGATTCCATATAACTCATGCATAAGGAAAGGAAAAGGTTGAATAACAAGCATTCACAGCATCCTATTCTTCCACTGAATTGTTACTGATGCATCCCCAAAGACTCCGCAGTGTGGTCTGATTTAAAATGTACTTTGAAGCAGCTACAAGCTTGTCTTGAGCTAATTATCAAATAACAACACACTACCATACTTGACAAGTTGTACCATTTCTAAGTAAAGTAAGTCTCACTCCTCTGTTTTGTTTTGCTTTTTGATGGTAAAACTAATCCTGACCTTAAGGCATGTGAATAAATCTCACCTCCAACAGCTTGCTGAAGCAGCTTCTGGAAAGACATCCAGCCATTTATCATCTTCATAGTTGATAATATCTCCTGCGAAATTATATCAATTAAAGGCAGGTAAGTAAAACACTGTGGTAAGAAAGCCTTTTAGCATTTCAGCATAATTAAAACATGGGGAAGAGAAGCAAAATACTAAGGGAAAGTCTGAAAAACTTGTCTGAACTTACAGAAAGATGAACTAAAGTCTTGTAAAATTTAAAGAAAATCTGCTTAGTACTGGTGAGAGTCAGATTTGCATGTCCATTGGTTTTAGTGGGGTTAGTACATGAAATAAGGTTTTACTCAGGAAGAATGAAGGTTGATAGCAACATACACCCAGTTAAGGGCTGTGAACAACTACGGCTTGTGTCTCATGCTCTCTGCTGTATGAGCATATCCCTCCTAGATCCTCCTCTTGGATAGATCCTACAGGATCTATCTTTTGGGGGTTAGAGGGAAATATAATTTTCACTTTTCTTCCTGGACTTGCTTCCTCTTATGTTTGCAAACAGCAGAAAAACTCATTTTTCCTTAAAGAAGAAGAAGGGTTCTCCAGCCCCCTTTTCCATGAAGCTATTCAGCAATTTGTCTGACACAGGTTTATTCACAGACTTTGAGGTCTAGGATTGCTGGTACCAGATACTGAATTCTAGGCATCCTAGAAATAATTACAGGTCAATTCAAAGTAATACTCCAATCAAATGCATGGAACTTCTCATAGTTACTTTAGCAATTTTATCATATTTGTAAAATACTGGGGTTATTTTTGATGCAGCTCAGGCACTCAAATGCATTTTACTCTTTACCTTCATCACAGTACATAATATACAAAACTGTAAGGTCTCATTTAACAATTTGTCTTTCAAAACTTAGTCTTTATGAGGAGGCTACTAGACTTCTGCCTTAATTTATCATTGTCTAAATGCATGTAATGTAGCATAAAAAGAGTATAAAACTTTTAGGTGTTCCTAGCAAGCTGAAGAAGCAGAGTCGGACCATATTGATCTAGGGCTTACAGAACATGGTGCAGAGACTACTTTCAGCAGAGGAGAATATTAGAAATTTTTAAATAACACAGATGAAAATCTATCCTTTTTAGGCTTGTGCTTCCACTGCTGCTGAAGAAACATGACCAGAAAGTAGACGGGGAGTTGTTTTAGCTTTTCCTTTAATCAAATGCACCTGTGAGACTACATTTTGCTAATTCTCACAGCTGGCATTAAAATGGATTTAGATAGCTAGCCAGAGATTTAAAAGTAGCCTTTCAAGTTCACCTTTAAGAAGCTATATTAGCTTTGCCTAGTAGCCTGTTTAGTAATGCAGCATACAGCATACCTGGCTTTAGATAGGACTAGAGATCAAATCTAACCTCATAAATCTCCCAGTTCATGACTACAGGAAGCTGTCAAAAACTAGATGTTGTTTCATTCTCCAGGGGCTGGTGTACTGCTCTGGATCTCTCTTAAGTGCCCTCTAGCAGCTGATCACCAAAATGTGTAATAGCCTTGGGAAGGACTACACTACCCTTTTGACCCCAGAGGTAATATTTTGATAGGGCTTGACCTTAATAAGACTGCCAACATAAAAGCCTAACAGTAAGAGTAAAGGAAAACCTTTTCTGAATAACAAATAGCTGAAGAAAACATTTCTGCACACTCCATAAATTATTACATTTACCTCTGGCAAGTACATTTAGAGAAAATCGTGTTCTGAATCACATTTCGGAATACTCAGATTCAACAGCAGTTGCTAACCCAAAAAGACTAGCTTGCAAACAAATGCTAAGCAAAATTCTACACTTCCACTCAATTTGATATTATTTGACCAACAAATCCTACTGAACACAAATTTCTAGGCTTCTCTCCCTTTTTGATTTACTATTTTACATTTATTCTACTGTTTAACTGATTTCATTCCAATTTAGGGCAAAGGATAAGGATTTCAGATGCCTTAGGGTAACAGAATGTTGGGGTTCTTATTGCATCATAATGAAAGAGAACAAACAACCCTCATCACTTTTACTGACAATAGATTCTGAATCCGTATTTTAACCCTATTACTTGACCACTACAAGTAAAATCTGACAAGTCACTTTCTTCTTTCTTTCCCTTTGCAGCCACGCGTCACAAATAATGTATTCTTTTCTTTGAGCCTTACCACTAATATGGTTCCCTGCTGTACCTTGTGGGAAAGTGTTGTCATCTGGGCCACTGGGTCCATGATGAGCTTAATTTCTGTAGGATGCCAGAGAAGTTAAACGGTTTACATAGTGTGAAGAAACAATTAAGCTGCCTAGAAGCTACATGATGCATAGCAAAATAATAGGTAAGAGGAGGACAGAAGTTTCAGAGTGAGCTAGATTTGCTGTCCAGACAAGCAATTTGGAGTGTCTGAAGCGATGATGAAGGGCACTTTGGCGTAAAATTTCACTGTAGCAAAACCTTTTCAGCAATGACATTGCCATGCTGCTTTTTCAGTGCTTTTTTTTCCTTCTTTGTCACTGTTGTCTGAAAGCGCTTGCATGTATATAAGTAACTATTACTTCATGCAGATTTACCTCATTTTGTTCTGTAGGAGTTTGTAAAATAAATGCAGATTTCACTCTAGATGTAAAATTTCAGGGAAATTTCTTGGACTTTGCAACCTGTGGGGAGCACAGCTTGAGAGAGGTTGAGTGTCCTTGAAAACAACTGAGCCACTTTCTGCAAATTCTGTTCCTGATTTAAGAGTAGCATTTTCTTTTCCCACTAAAAGCAATGATGCAAAAGCCACAAAGATGAGCTCCAGCTACTTTGACAGCTGCCGAGAGTGGTCCTATGAGTAAGTTCCATCAAAACTTACATAACTGGTCGGAGTGGAAATTAGGTTTTGAAGAAATGCTAGTTGTTAAAGGTTCCACAATTATTTTCAGAGGTTGAATATATTTTCTCTTCAGTGAAACAACAACACAGCATGTAAATTGTTTATGGATTACATTAAAGCTCATAAATTAATTCTGCTAATTTTCTCATGACAACAAATATTCAGGCCATGGCATGCTTGTGACCCTTTAGACAAGAATTTTGTTTGTTCTGCTTATTTCTCATGAAAATCATAAGCAAAAGAGTAGTGAAATGTCTGCATAATCCTTTTTGTGACTAAAATGTAAATCTAACTTTTCAGAGTTTTTATTGATTCCAGTTCCATAGTATCTGAGTGTTTCCCAGGCTAATTAGATTAGCATAGCAAGGCTTCTAATGGAATTTTTAGCTCTGCTCCCTCAGTCATTGTGTGAAACTAATTGGGGAAGGTTTGTTTGTTTATGTTTGTAGGGAAAATGGTAGCTGCTATTGTGAATGTCATTCTAATTATTGTGGAAAAGGTCTGTGAGAGAGGATGTGGGCAGACTGAATTATTCTAGTCTTCCCTGAAAACTCATTCTACACCAAGATCTTCCTGCACTTACTATTCAGCTGTCATAAATGTACCTCTCTTGTACTGTGATCTGGGGTATCAATAACGAAGATAGGATGTTTCCTAATAAAGACCCTGAAAAAAGACCCAAGATTCAGAAGTGTTTTGGAAGTTAATTTCTAGTACAGAATAAGACTTTGTTTGCTTATGACATTCCTACAAGCAGGGTCTTGAGACAGGAAACAAAGTACAATTTTCCCTTTCCAATATTTAAAATAACAGTAAATGCATTCTCGTGCATTTATCATTGTGCACAGATCTTCATCTCCAATGCAAAGAATTTTGCAGAAAAAAGTAAATTCATCCTTGAAATCAAAGAGATCATTTATCAAGCTGTTCAACTAGAAGCAAAATTAAAGAAACCTAGTTTCACACATGTTCGGACTCTTACAGTCCTTGTACTTCAATGACATGTTCATCTGAAGGAGAAATAGTTCTGAAAGATTCAGTATGGACCTACACCTGTGTGTGTTGATTGGCCAATGCACACATGCATGTTAGCAATCTGGCTACTACCAAATGGAAGATATGAGGCTGATTTCTTCCTGTGTTTTTCTCAGTAGGTATGCTAATTTCATTGGTTTATGCATACTTAAGAAATAGTTTGTTGGACATAATCGTCTTTCTATCCCTCTTTCATATCTGTTTAAAACTGATGAAAGGGTTTACAAGTAGTTCTGGAGAAAAGTGGCTGACAGATAAGGAAAAAGACAAATGAGAATGGAGAAAATACAGGCAAACAGACCTCTTTCTATAGGAAACCAGGTCAAAAAAAATAACCTATTTCTACTGAAAGCTAATGCTATCTCATCATCTCAGCTTGATAATGAAGCAGCTTCTGAAGCCCTGCATCTCTTTGATGAAGAGGATCTGCCACTTCCAGTGAAAGTATGTGACACTGCTTTTGAGAGTTCAAGTCAGACTGTATGTGAGACACCTGCTCTTCACAGAAGAATTTCACCTGAAACATCCTGGTAATTTGGTACAGATATTGGCTGCTAAAATCACTGGTATATGCATAAGATGTTACAAAAATTGATTTTTTAAATCTGTGTGCTATAAATACTGTTCAAACGCAGATGAAGAGCAAGCTATTTCTTTAAAATCAGTCAGTAATAGTTGCTTACACCTATACAGCATATTTGAAGGTATCTGAGGAGATGGGTATTATTATTTGATTTTACAGTTTGGAGAACTAAGACAGAGAAATTAAATGTTTTAGGTACTGGTCATCTGAAAAGGCACTGTGAAAGCGTCTGCGTGTCCTCCTGGAAGGACATCATCACAGGGCTACTGAATTCTGTAATATCATCTGATCATTTAGATTACTCTAGGAAAACAATATCTGTCCATTATCCTGGTAATCCTATCTGGATGGAGCAAACAAGAAGGACCAAGGATAACATCTTCCCTGTGGGGAAGATCAGAAGCAGCATCTGTGGGTGTTTGGACCACATCATAACAAAGGGAAAAAGCATCCAAAATCATAGGCTCCTGCCACACACTTGACCTCCATCAAGAGTCACAGCCCCATGGAGACCTCTTTGTCAGAACTCTGAATAACCTGGTAAGCCAAATAATAGACAGCAATACAGGAGAGAAGTAACGAAAGCTGCCCCTTGGGATTGGGGATATGCGTGTGCATGTGCTTGTGTATGTGTGTGCATTCATGTCTAGATGTTAATGGGTAAAACCTCATATATATGAAGCTGAAAGCCTGAAAGCAACAGATGTACTTACTGTGTAAACCAGCCCTTGCACTGATATGTGATTCTGCCATGTTTCCATTGCCCTTACCCACTGCTGTTCTGAATGATATTTTATCAATGTCTTCCCAGTTGTGTATTAAGATCTTTAGAGGAACTACTTTTTCAGGTAGCACCTACATAGTGAGGGAAGCTCTCAGGAAGCTCTGGAGACTAATCCTATGTGCGGCATGTGAGGAGCTGGGATCATGTTACTAATGGAAGCACTGAGAGGAATGAACAGGGAGCAGGCATCCCAAGGACCAAAAAAGACTGAGAAGCACTTTTTATAACTAGAAAGTCACTGATTCAACGTGTATGAACCCAGAAGCAAGTATTAACTTCAGGGTTATAATTGACAGTGGGAGAGTTGTTTGTACATGTATATATATGTTTGACTATATGTCTGTGCCAGTTTTTACTGATCCAGGGACCCATCTATAGCAACCATTCAAATTCAATATGGCTTCTGTTATCTGAAATGTTTGGCATACATATATTCAGTGTTGCCACATCTCTTGATACCACTTCAGATCTATAACAAAAATGGGCAAAAGAAAGCCCTCCAAGAGGGATTTCTCCTTGTCATTATTACTAGAAGAGAGGGACCGTGGGTTTGGAGTTTTTTTATTTGGTTTTTGTATAGAAATGGGAAAAATTACAAACTTTTCTGCTCCCTAGAAATATTCTTTTACATCAAAATATACAAGGCTTTTTTCCATTCTCAAATCACACCCCATATGCTAGTTAAGCACAAGAAGTTATTTTGAAATAATTTTAGTTTTTTAATGAACTGAGTATTGAGACACTTCCTCAGTTATATGTTTTCTAAATAATTTTAATACAATTTTAATATGATAAACTATGATTAGTAAATCCTTCAGGTAACAATCAGCTTAGAAGATTTTTCACTAGACCTGTAACGTGGAAGACTTCACCACAGATGGAATTCTCTGAGGCTTATAAACAAGAATGTTTATCACAAAAACTGCAGAAAATGGCTCGTCAGAAAAAAAAAATAATAAGAAGAAAGCACTCAGCAGTCTAGAAGCAAAGATGGTTCCTTTATCTCTCCTGTAATGTCAAGACCAATCAGGCAAATGATTATGTGATAATATATACCAACAAGCAAGGGGACATCAGAAGAAATGAGATGATCAAAGAATGTAAACGTTCCTTCTTACAGCTAAAGAGAATTCTGCAAGGTGCCTCACACTTGCAAAGAGGCAAAACGTCATCACAAGATGTGCAGAGTACAATTACACATGTAGTCATGGTGGCATATTATGAAGATATACTACCTATAAGGAAGGTGAGACCTAGAGGTACCTAATGGCTTTAGCAGTCTTACAGAGTACCTAAATCATTACCCCTGGAAGGTGTTTATTTTCACAGAGCAAGGCGGGTTGCATAGAGGTGTCTGAGGATGATAGAAAAACTTGCAGTAAGTGGAGAGGAAAGGATGTAATTACACATTCATCCACTGTATAATTTCAGTGTGTGTCAGCATCTTGAATGTTATACGCAGTTCTGGTCCCTTCATCTCGCAAAGAATATAGCATAATAGGAAAAACCTCAGAGGCAGCAACAAGAAAGATAAAAGGTATGGAACAGCTCCTGAACAAGCAAAGATTGAATAGACTAAGTCTTCTCAGCCAGGGAAAGAAATGACTGAGAGGTTGTATGGTGGAGCTGTGTAAATATTGTGATTGGCATAGAGTCAAAAATTTTTTTGTTCTGTCCTGCAAAAAGAACTGGAGGCCATAATGAAACTAACAAGCACTATTTTTGAAACAAAGAAACAACAAAAAAAACTATTTACACAGTGTGTAGGTTGAAGTTTCACAATTAGCCACAGGATTTTTGAGATGCTAAAAATTTGTTTAGGTCTAGAAAAGGTTTGGGCAAGCTTGTGGAAGAAAACTTGATCCTATGGATCAGGAAAGCCAAAAGCTACAAACTGCTGGATAACAGTAATCAGGAAAATATTTTTCCTTTATATGCTTGTCCTTCCCGCATCTTCCGTCATCTGTGGGCAACTGGTGATGGTGACGGTTGGAGACAGAGTTCTGCACTTTGCTCACTGGCTCCATGCAGCCACTTCTACGCTCTTGGTTAGTTTGCACCCTTGGCATCAGGTGCTGAGATCTCTGACTCATCCTGCAGGTAAAAAATGCATTGGACTAGGTAAAGATGCAGTCATAAATGACTTACCTTAGAACTAGTCTTCCCACCCAAAAGTAAGCCCAGTAATGTTGGAAAATGCAGTTGTATTTACTCATGTCTGTCATGACAATAAAGTAATAGTGCATCTTCCTTAAAGTTCAATGAAATGCCAACAACAATAAGATCATTTTAAAGGTATATGGAGCCAAATTTTGCTTCACTCCCCAGTCAGCATGATGCAGCAGAACGCAGCAGGGCAGAAAAAGGCTTAGGTTTTTTTCTGTTATTACTTCACACACCACTAAATACGTATTTATCAAATGTTTTGTTTCCTAACTTCATGTTTTCTCTGCCAAGGCTAAAGCATGCAGATGAAAAATATGTCATGGAAATTACAAATGGGTGTATAGGCTATGGGGAAATGATGTATGTAATGAATTAAATCTGCAGATTAGATAGAGAATACTAATGTGTTTAAACAATATCAGATCAGGGTACTCAGATTCACCAGAATCACTGAGCCAGAGCAGGCAGGTTTGTGCTCTCTCATTCTTCCTCTCTCTCTTTCTTCTTCCTCTGCAGCCTGAACAGATTAATTGCTGGTTCAGTGCAAGGTTAATAATCACTACCAACTGCCAGATTCACTTAAGAGTTTACAGAAGAGATATTAACAACACACTGATATTACAAAGCGTGGGACTTCTGAGAAGTCATCTCTGCCAGGAAAAGAGGGAACTGAGACTCAGAGTATTTCACGCAGACACAGATCTACCATAATGGTTTAGCTAGTTTACAAAAAAAAAAATATTAAAAACGACGCCCCTTCCCTGTCCTAATAAAAACATGCACAGGAAATGAGTTTAGCAAAAAAGGAGACTGGAAGGGTGACATACAGATTTAATTCTTTATTCTAAGATATTTTAGTGAAGGTGTTAATATTAAAAGTGGTTAATTTTGTGGAGGAGCATGAATTAGGAAAATTGTAGATATCAAGTTACAGAAAAAAAATCTGTGTGTGAGTTTGTGTGCATGTGTTGGAGTCAGGGCAGAAGGATAAGAAATATTATGGACTATTGGACTTCCAGAGAGGAAACATCCTGAAGAACAGTACAGCAGTAGATCAGGCCTAAAATGCACTTTTTAACAGCTAAAACACTATTTCTTTTTCTTGCTTAGGAAGTAATGTAGCAGGTCCTTTAAAATAATTAATTGAGAATCTGACAGTTCCACTGATAATGTCCTGCAATGATTAAGACAGATCTGAGCTTCTTCCGGACACGTATCAGGGAAGCTGAAACGGCTCATCGAAGGGAAAAACAAACAAGCAAAAAAACGATGAGGTGGCTGCTGCACTGGATCAGTTACGTAGAAAATTCTGTTGGTTCCTGCTGTGCCATCGCTCACTGTTGCCTGGCTCGTGCATTTAGTGTTCATGGCCCCTGATCTGCCCCAGCACTGATCTCTGCTCATCTCCCCCATCTCCAGGAGGTTTCCCCACTTCCAGGAGCCTACCTCCAGTCAGGACCCTCACCCTCATATTTCTGAAACCAATTTTACTTTTGGGGAACCCTTCTCTTGGCCACCAGCTCTTCTTTCTAGGTCCCTAAAAGCTCCACTCTTCCCAGTCAATAGTCTATGTGCAGAAGTATGACTCGTGATGAGCCTTCAAATTGGGGATTCTGTCTCATGCCTCTGTGTTACCCGGGGGGGATTCAGGATGGGGCATTTGTTTTTAATCTGTCTGCCATCAAAATTTACAGCCTGTCCTGGTCACAGCCAGGAAGTAGCAGGCTTCTGTCTCTGTCGGGGAATTCAAAAGTTCAATTTCGGATATTTGCCCCCCAGCACACATGCTTTCAATTATCGGTCACCTGTTAGCTTTCACAATTTACACTTTTTTTTTTTCTTTTTTTTTTCCTATGACACCTTGATGGGAAAATCTTTAGGACTTTAACACTAGTCATATGAGGGAGACCAGAAAATTATATCCTACAGTACCTCTTCATGCTTGTGCACCACTACTGAAGACAGATACTGTGCAGAAAAAGTTCACAAAGCCTTCTTTTATACTTTTATATATTCAGATTATATCCAGATGACTTAAATCCCACCTAAACCCATGCACTTAGAGTTTCTTTAGGGTGCGAAAGCTTTCCTGCCTAAGACCAGACAGGTTTAGGCAGATGTAAGCTGAATAAAGCCCTTACTCTCACTCCAGCATAAAAGGGAATTGTGCTGCAGAAAAGTCATGTCTTTTGAATGACCTTAAAGGTACTTCTCAGCCACGCCTTGAGAGGCTTTATATGTTCTCATTTCCCCCATGCTTAGGACTATACCTGAGGGCAGCATTTAAGCCTGAATCAGGCTTCAACTTGAAATCTAGTAAAATGTACCTTCTTGAAACATCTTTTGACTGCCTCCCTCCCAGAGTGACAAATATGTCTTTGTTCTTCTGCTTCATCACTGAGGCTCGCACTGAATGAAAGCCATCACTGAGTGACCAATGAGTCACTGTCTCAGCCAGCATCACTGGGAGTTTTTGTGCTTCAGTTCTTTGCACCATTAGATGCAATGATGTGGAAAATAGCTACAAAGAATAAATAAAAAAAAAAAGGCAAAGTTTTTCTTGAGTTACTTTTAAAGCACAATCCTGTTCAGAGAACTAGATCTTAACATTTGGCCTTTCAGTGTTACAATCTTCAGACCCTTATTTTTCAGCAATGGAATTCTTTTCATCCTTACAATTTAATACACAGTGGAGTTGAAGAGCAAGTCATGTCATGCCCAGTTTCATAACTGTCTGATGAACTCTGGTTCCAGAGAAATTATTGCTTTTTGGTAGCTATTAATGATATATGAACCTGAGAAAACAAAACAAAATAATAGAATTTTGAAAACTGATCTTCTTTGACCTCCCCAGATAAGTATGTGATATACATATACATATATATAGGTACATACATACTTTATATATTTCTTATTTAGTGACTTTTTTTTTATAATAAACCTTCATAGGCCAGTATGCACAAGCAGTTAAAGTACTTCCTAATATTTAGCTTGTCAAATAGGGTCTTTTTCCTGTTTCAAGCAGAATTTGCTTCCCGAGATACAGTAGCTTTGAAACCTATGCCTAAAGAGAGTTCAGGTTTCATGAATGTAAAGTCATCAGAGTTGTTCCATACTTATCATACCTCATTTTCCTATGGGAAATACAGTCAGCCTTGACTCTTATTATACAAAACAGGAGAAAAGAGCAGATCTATCTTCGACATATCACGTGGGAAAAGACTGCTTTTTGGAAAGACCATGCTTTTCTGACTCTGCTGTGTGGCATATTGCTCCATTTCTATCCCTCTTTCAGTGTAGTAGGGGGCACTCTAGAATTGTTCTAACAGATACTTAACACTGAAAGTCCCCTTTATATAAATAAATGAGCAATAGCCAGCTGTGGGGTTTGACGAATAATACAAGCTTGCTTTCTTACTATCCACAAGGAGATAAACAGAAAAAGAAGGGTGTTCAGAGTTAAACAAGTTTGGCACAAAGAGTGGATTAATTTCGTAGAATGTTTGACATCCTTCTGAGGAATCTAAATTAGGATTGAAATTGCCCTGGTATCACTATGTGGTCAGTGGACAGAAGTTACAAACTTCAGCCCACCTAAGATTTGAATCACTTATGGAGAAGCTCATCTTTTCATTGCTCATATAGCATGCTTATTGTGGCTATGCCTCTGACTGAAACATTTCAGGTAGATGCAGACAATTAAATAATAATAACAGAAAAATCCACTCCAAATTCCCTTTCAGTAGGCACTTTGCACACTTAGAGAGCTCTGGGGTCTTTGAGACATGGTATCACTGGGGCTTCTTTTAGGAAGTCCTTCCTGAAAATTTTTCATGTGCCAAGAGACCTTCTCTTTGTATTATTTTACATTTCTTTAAAAACAAAGTTAAACTAAGAGCCAAATCTGCAATTTCTTGCTTGCATGTATATTCTAACTTCTAGGGCTGTGTTTGTGAGTCATAGATCACCTATGCAAGGGAATTCTTTACAATATGACCTGAAAGACTTGGATTTGGCATGCCAGAATACTTGTCAGTGGAAGACCTCTGTCTTGCTCAATATACTTTCTGGTAAAATAAATATACATTATTAGTATTTCCTCAGCAGACTAGAAAGTTGAAAAACATTTTAAAAAGATTTTCAATATATATTAAATACAGACTGCAAAAATAAATGCTGGTTGTACTCTGTGCTTGTGTGTCTCACACAGTGCCTCATTTTGTCATATCTAAACCCTTGTTATTACTCAAATTTTGTTTACCATTCCTGAAAATTGTTACTGGCAGAAATGCAATGTTCTAAACCAGAGTTTTAACTTCTCCATCTTTCCCTTGTCTCCCCAAAAACTTGTAAAAACAATAAACCATAAGGGAATTAAACACTAGTTTCTTGTGTTTCTTTCCCATTTCATATCTTTTTCACCCAATGCTTGTGTTTAATATCCTACATTAGCTCCAAGGTGAGTAAATGATCTATGATACATTGACTTGCAAAGGCTTATTATAACTAGTGCATCTGGAGCTGTATGAAGAAAAGGGTACAAAGTTCTAAAATTATAGAGTGAAAATCACAACAAAAATGTGACATCATGTAGTTTTTGGAATACTTCCTCTGTAATTTGTTTTTTTGTTTTATGAACAGATTCTCAGTGAAGTTGAAAAAGCATACTTGAATATAGATATCTGTCTTCATACCTAAAATGATCCACCAGGCATAAAACTAACAGAGATGTTTTGTCCTGGAACCAGTCCCTTGCTCTTGTTTCTGTTACTTTATCTTATTCCTGAAATTATAGTCTATTGAATAGCGGCACTTTGAACAGAATTGTTAGAAAAATTCGTGAGAGCCTGCATGAGCATAGAGAGCTTTAGCATAAAGCTAGATATTATTTAGGCCCTGATCCTGCAAGCACTTATCCACAAGATGAACTTTGAAGTGTTCATAAGACCGAGTTGGATGGCTATGGAATTTGTCATTTCTTCAATTTTCCCAGCCATTTGCAACTTTCAGTCCCCAGCACTGAAAGCTGGGAATAGAATAGCCAGGTGTATCATCAACCCACAAGAAGTTACACCTCACTGTACAATATATATACAGACAGATAATAAACATCATCCAAGATTTATCCTAAAGAAGCCTGAGCACCATAGACTGTCATAGAAGAATAACGAAAAAGTTATTTTTAAATCAGCCAGTCATCTGAGTTTAGTAAACACCTCTTTGGTCTAATCACTGCTATTGATCGCTCATCTGACTGAGTAATCATATATAGTGAAGAGAATTTTATCTGACTCTGATTCAGTAAGGAAAAAAAAAAACACACCCCAAAACCCAAAAAACCCTCAACAGTTCAGGGAAGATACTTACTTCCCAATAGTTGTAGTGAAAATAGTGTAAACACTTTCTTGAGTCATATCCTCAACAAGAAACCGAGCTGCTGCTCTTGTTTTGAAGTAATTCCAATTATCAAGTTCCAAAATATTATAACTGATATATATTACAGTATGAGAAAACTTAGACTTTAAAATCCAGGTGTTTCTACACTGCACCTGTTTGATGATATCTCGTTTCTACAGCTATGCTGTAGACAGCTACACCGACTAAAACTGTAGGAGTTTGGTAGAATAGGGACTTCTAAACGCAATCTTCGAATCGTCAAAAGTTTGTTTTACTTCCTAATTCACTATGAGATTAGTGCAAAAAATACAGCATTAGTTTTCTCATTTTTCTTGACTTTCTGGAGAAGGATTAGATGCCCCACTCATACTCAATCCACATATTTTGTATATGGCCTGTAAGGTTAGCCAATAATGTAATATTTCATGTTAACATCAGTTTGGATTCTATCCAAAATGAACATAAAAAGTTCTTATACTCTCTTTCTTGTTTGGAGTGTTACATGCTTATATTTTTCACTGACTTTGTCACTCCTGGTTAACCCGCCTTACCTCACCGTTGAAGCAGCATTTGTCAAGGAGGAAGGCTGGTCTGTCACCTTTGAGGGTAATTTCCAACTGAATTACCTCTCTTTCTGTAGAATTACCAACGTGCCCCCTTGGAGACAAATGGGACTGGCAGACTGTAGGTGGTGAGCAACTACTCAGGTGGCCCTGCTGCTACTACACATCTACAGAGAGTTAAGAGCACTTCGCATGCAGTTATGATTGATGCTGGTAAACATACTCCATAGGTAGACTTTAGAAACACAGCCCCTGCTAGGCAGCACAGGGTCTCTTAAATGAGGAAAAAAAATCAATATTTCAAGTACCTTTCTCCTGTAAATTGCAGGTTCTCATTAACCTTTTCAGTTCCACCATGACAGAAAAAAGACTAATTTAGCAACGAAATGTCAATTCAGTCTAAAATGAATCTGTTGCTGAAACCTAATTTAAGAACTCTGGGTCTCACCTTATCAAAACATCTTCATTTAAATGCATACTCTGACTTTTGTTGCTACATCAGTGTAATTTGAAAAGCAAGCTTTCAACTGCAACGTGAAGGGGTGGTGGAAGGTGTATAGTGGGAGCAAGAGGGGAAAGGAAGGGCAAGAGCAGCTTTTCCATTAAATTCTGCACTTGTATGGTTTTATTACTTTAACCTAACTCTTTGGTTAATTATTCATCAAATAATGCAATACATATTTTAATGTGTTTCAAGCAGAAATCTAGATTCCAAAATCACATTGAACTGGATACTCTGAATAATTATAAGTGCTTTCATCTGTGACACTTGAAAATGCTGATTTATTTAGAAGTTTCTGTTCAGAATTTATGTAGAACTAAGAACATGTAATAATAAGCTGGTGGCTGGTAAATGAGCACTGCTATCCCAGTGACAAAACCAGTGGATTAAGCTTGATAAAATAAAATAAAATGAAATAAAATAAAATGAAATAAAATAAAATAAAATAAAATGAAATAAAATAAAATAAAATAATTAGTTCAGCAGTTCCTCTGCTGCCATCATCCACTCCTGAATGTGTTCCTACTGAGTTTGTTATTACAAAGTCTGGCGGATGTTGCTATACTGATTGCAAGTTTCTTATTTATACCTCTTAAAATATGCAATTTCAGGTCAGTTACTAGGGTCTCAACTGAGCCAGATTTCTAAGCATGTGCTTAACCTCAAACTGACTTAGAACAACAACATGAAACACCAATTACTTTTCTCTGATAATTCATCCTTGTATACTTATATGTTAAGGGTAAGAAGAATAAGGAGATTCTGTATCTTTGTATTGGTCATTATAGCTGGTAACACATAATGCAGCGACAACACACAGCTATAGGGTATTAGGAAAAATGTGCTTTGGTATATGTGTAGTTTCATCCTACAGAAATAGTATTTCTCTTTTATGATACGTCCATGATATTCAACCTCAGTTCTTTCTTCTGCCAGGATATTTTATTTTTGCTGCTTTTCTTGGATATCTTGTTTGTCTTTTTTTTTTCCTTTTTTTTCCCTTATCTTTTTTCAGGAGACTTTTTTTCCTGAAATGCTTAGTAGCAGCTATCATGTTGGGACCTTTCTAAAAAAACACCATTCAAAACACCTAGAAAATAAATAGTGTCTCCCATGTAATTACAGTTTTCTAGAATCATAGAATCATAGAATTGTTAGGGTTGTAAGGGACCTTAAAGATCATCTAGTTCCAACTCCCCTGCCCTGGGCAGGGACACCTCCCACTAGATCAGGTTGCTCAGAGCCCCATCCAGCCTGGCCTTAAAAACTTCCAGGGATGGGACCTCCACCACCTCTCTGGGCAACCTGTTCCAGTGCCTCACCACCCTCATGGTGAAGAACTTCTTCCTAACGCCCAGTCTGAATCGTCCCATCTCTAGTTTTAATCCATTCCCTCTGGTCCTACCATTACCCGACATCCTAAAAAGTCCCTCACCAGCTTTCCTGTAGGTTCCCTTGAGATACTGGTAGGCCACTATAAGCTCACTCTCTGTTAAATTTTTCAATTATTATTTTCTTTAGTGCTACATTAAAAATTAAGCTCTTTCTTAGGACTAAATACTAAGTACTTTACATTTCTTTTCATTTTCAACTAGATTGTGTAGCCGACTTACCAAGCAACATTTTTGATTCTATGAATATTTTTAATTAAAAAAAAAAAAGAAAACCTTTGTAACAGTTTATTACTCTCTTGACAGTGAAGCATTTTAAAAAGGAAGTCCCTATGTAAAACATTCTTCTGTTCGATGAATAGCAAACTTTCCTTCTCTGATGAAATTCCTAATGCCTCAGTACAAGCATGGCAAAGAAGCTCCTGGGTTACCACTGTCATGATAGGTGATAACACACAAGTTGGCAATATATCCACAGCCTTTTAAAAATAAAACACTGTCTAGCTGCTAGACCCATAAGGAGCTTTCAGAATCAGCTTTTAGTTTTTAAGGCATTCCTAAGTGCAACAAAACAGTAACTCTAGACAAGAGACAGATTTTCAGAATTTCAGATACAGACATGTCTTTGTCTTTTTCTTGAATCTATTAAATGCTTCTGGTTGTGTCTCCAACATTTAAAAAAAAAAAAAAAAGAAAGAAGATCGTGAGTGCTTATGGGAAAAGTCTTCAGGTTTTTAGGACATTGAGGGAATGAGAAATTCAACAATGTAGAACTGACAAGTTGGAAGATCAGCTCCAGACAGGAACGCAATTAGCTACCTCACATAAGCTAATTAGATGGGGCAAACTAATTTAGTGACTTAAGAACTTCCTTTTTAGTCATTTTTAGTGAATCTGGGCCTTTTTTAGAATGTAAGAATGTCTTTTTAAAATGTACTTATTTGGGAATAGAAATAGGAAACAGCATCCTACTTGTGTCACCTGGTGCCTTAGGAGATACCCTGATCTGTGGCCTATATTGCATCACTTGTTCATTTCTAATGGGAAGCTGGTGGATTTCTGCCAAAGAGGACTTCTGCAAAAAATTTACAGTTGATGCTGACCTGCAAATTTCCAGTAAGTGCTTCCCAATCCATAGGCTCTGTAAGCATAGATATTTTCAGCTGATTGACACTGTCTAGAGCAACCTACTTCTATATTACCAATACACATTTTGTTCACTCGTTTCACCCATTGCCTCATTATCCTTTTAAATAAATTATGTTTTCTAATGAAACTAAGTAAGGACTTATTAAACAGCTATTAAATGGCAAAATGATGGAGAGGAGAGGAGAGGAGAGGAGAGGAGAGGAGAGGAGAGGAGAGGAGAGGAGAGGAGAGGAGAGGAGAGGAGAGGAGAGGAGAGGAGAGGAGAGGAGAGGAGAGGAGAGGAGAGGAGAGGAGAGGAGAGGAGAGGAGAGGAGAGGAGAGGAGAGGAGAGGAGAGGAGAGGATAGATGGAGTTTAGAATAAGCTTATAAAAGGAACAAACTATGTAATGTATGTTGAACATACATATTGAACATTTAACGTAAAACCATTGATTTTAAAAGCTGCAGGAAATCTTATGCCATAAATATGATGGACATATTAGTATATGGATACAGGGAATAAAATTTCATGGAAAAAACCTTTTTTCAGATAACTCCTTCAGGTTCTCATCATGTTCTTCTGTTTCTCCTTTCAGTTATAATGGATTTGGCTTCCATCAGTCATTCAGGGCAAATGCATTATTAGAAGATTGTCTGAAGTTAATACTTCTCTTATTTAAAGCTTTTTCCTGTGTTTCATCCTCCACACTCCCTTCACAGCTCCATGATCAGGTCTAGCATGTGATAGTACCAGCCAATCATTCAAAATGCCAAAATCAAATATTTAATTTTTTATGTTTTATATTTCATTTAAGATAATAAAATATTAATTTTTACATATGTTTTTAAATCTTTTAACACTGTTGCATTCACAAGCCTTATAGAACATATGTATTCTACTAAAAAAAACCCAAGCCTGGAACTATTCTTTGGTCCTAAGACCAAGTGGCATGGACTGGCATCATCTACAACACACAACACTTGGTACTGAGTCTCCACTGAAACCTATATAGTGTACTTCTATCCCTAAAACTGTATTATCTTGTGTATGTCCCATCCAAAATGCATGAAATAAGACAGCGTCTGTGTTTTGCAGCTCTTCAGAATAATGTTTTCATAGCAGTGAACAGAGAGGGTGGATTATGTGTAACATCAGAGTGTCTGAGAGCACAAAGTTTGCTGGATAATGTTGGAAGAACTTGGAGGGACTGATCTCGTACAGTCTTTTCAAGATCGCTTATTTGTAGTGATTGCTGCTGCATGCTGCCTTCTGAACAGTCTCTGGACATTGTCTCATAGAGCACTCCTTAGGACCAGCCAAGTTTGCCACTGAGCCTCCTCACAATAAGCAGCAGGTGACCCCTTTGTTAGAAAGATTGTCATCTACAAGATTAAAAACCTTGTCCATACATATTTCCAGTGAAAACTGTAAAAACTGTAATCTTTTAGGATCTCTGCATCTCGAGGAATAACAACAATATTTGGAATATGTCTTAGTTATTGGTAGTGTTGTATCACTTAGAAATCCCCGGATAGAGTAGTCTGCTCAAACAGGTGTCAAAACTGTCCAGTTGTGCAAGGAAAAACATTAGTATAAATGATTGTAACAGATAAAGACTATGAACTATCTTAAAGAAATATAAACATTAACAAACAATATTTTCATACTAATATAGTAGAAAAGAGGAAATATTAATATGATAATTTATATAAATGGTTCAAAAAGTTATGAGACTTTTTTTATTCATCAAAAACACACTGATTTTGTTGTTAGACTTTAGTTCATGATTTTGAGTTTTAGAAATTTGCTTACACAGTCAAATAGAAGCCAAAAATTCCCATGACACCTCTTTTTTTCCAAAATCAGGGATTTGAAATGAGACATTTAAGATCAAAGACTTAAATAAAATCTCAGCATTTTCAAATACATGCAAGATCCTGTGGAGACTGATTTCCAGAATTCCTGAGACCCAGGACACTTGGAATAATATTTAATAAAACTATCAAAATTTCAGGGTTTATCTAGAAAACTACATATTCACGCTGCTGTTTCACTGGCATTCTGGGCATGGAATACTCTTTTCTCATTGGCTCCATGGAATGAAATCCTTGTATACAGCAGATTCAAGCCCAATTGGCTCAGAGAACACTGGCCGTACTCCTGGGGCAGTCAGCAATAGAAGTCCAAGCACAGCTCCATAAGTTTTTAACAGAAATGTGTTGGAAAATCTCAGAAGACATGTAGAGTTCCATAAACCTGTTCCATTCCTTATGTATGACTTTCTACTCCAACATATTTGTTCTTCTACTCTTCCAAGTGCCTTCTGTGTCTTATTCTTTGGTGTCTCTTTGGAAGAGCTCTGGGAGTAGGCACCACTCTGAGAGCACCATTCCAAACCTGTACAAAGAATTTAAAGGAAAGGTATCTAAAGAAGTGTGAGAGAGCTTGGCTGCAAGTGGTATCAAACTCCAAAAAAAGTTAATGGAAGTCGAGCTTACTACATTAATTTTAAGTGTGCCTCCTGCAGTAGCTAGAATCAAGTTTCTTGAGACTGTATAACAAGGTTGGCAAGGCTAATTTCCCCTCAATAAAAGAGCTGGACATTGTAGGAAATCTAATACAGTAATGGTGTAAAGTGATGGAGCCCAAATAGTAAATATCTCTTTTTTGCCTCTTGGATATTTTAGTGTACCTTATTTGTTGACATAGCTCTGAATAAAGACTGACAAAGAAGCATTGGTGGCTACAGCTTGTGTTTTAATGTGCAGTGGAGTCTTTGCACTGTGCATTCATTACACTTTTTTCAAGGTCACCTTTTCTCCTTTATTTATGGCTTTTATTTGTTACTCAGATCACAATGACCACCAAGTAAAACACAGGAACTTAACACAAGAATACAGCTGAATAAATGAAGTCTGGTAGTTTTTTACTTATTTCTTTGCCATTAAACATGTAGCCTGTAAGAAATAAATAATTTAGTGAAAATCTTATCTAGGAATGTGATGCTTACATTTGAATTCTAAAAATTAAGACTTCTTAGGAAAAATCCCCTTTCCTGTCTTTGATTTTAAATCCCAATGAATAACTAAGTTAAATTAATTACCTGTATCTGAAGTAAGGGCAGACAGTTGAAGTACTCAATTAAAATGGCATAGGGTTATGATTTTGGGGTGGGTTTTTTTTTCACTCATGTAGGAGTTTGCATAGCTCTTTAGACTCTGCTGGAATTTTCTCCACTTACGAATAGGTGTAACTTTTTATTTCATTTTGTCCTCCCACCCCCCCCACATATGTAACTGGGATTACTGGTAATGGAACATTAATGAACATAATAAGAAAGAAGACCACTAAAATAAGATTTTTAGTCTGCAGGTACACTGAAAATTCATAGTCATATCTTTAAGATGTTCCTTAAATATTTTAAGGGATTGTGCACTTAATTTATATAACGAACAATCCTTTAAGGCTAACACTATTATTCCTATTTTCTTGTCCATAAAGAGAATATTAAATGTAAGTTCCACTGAAAGAGCATCTGTTTTAATCATTGTGAAGAAGTATAGATTAATAGTTGAAAAGTATTAAAAGCCAAACGTAGTATATTTTTTCTTGTGTGGACAATGTTTCTCCACCAAATGATATCACTGACGTAGCATTTGCAAACCCAAAATAAATTTGGCATTACAAACTGGGAATTTGACTGTGTAGTAATCCTGATGTTTGGTCTGAAGTAGCAATACTAACTCTAACCACAATATAAATACACACATCAAGTGAGATGTGAACTTCTATTTAAAAGGAATGAAATCTAAATAAGTGCTATCACCATCATTTATTTTCATTCTACAGACCTAGACATATAAGACTGTGTTTTGTTCTTATATGTTTTGTGCCTATATATTTAGAACATTCGTAGATTTTCAAAGGCATAGTATAGGACATAGAAAAAAAACCAAACCACAAACCTTAATGGAATGTAAACCGGCACATAATTGTTCCAAATATTTAGCTGGGGTAAGTACTGTAGTCAGAGCAGAGATCGGTCACAAGCAGATCAATGTGTTTATCATTAAGGCAGGATTGCCTCCAAGCCACAAGATCATTTAACAGGTTGTGGCTTTCCATAAAACCAAAGACAAGTCTCTGGTATTATGGTGTAATACAAACTAAACTGCTATTTTGGATGAATGAAGGACTTGGAAAAAAGTTAATAACATCCTATCCTCATCTGCTAAGGATAACATTTAATCCACTTGAACAGCTAAACACTATGTACACATTGGCTTTATCAATCACCAGAAATCTGCGAAAAATGAGATAGAAAAATAATCAAGTCAAAATGACATTTAAACCTGTCTTGGTTTTGGCCAAATTGGCCAATGGCCGGTGACAGATGCTCTTCCCCCACCTCTCGCACACAGAGGGGAGGAGGAGAGATAAAAAGATTTGTGAGTTTCGAAGAACCTAAACTACTTTAATGAAATATTAATAACAAAATAAAAAGGAAATAATAAAATAGGTACAGTATATATAAAACTATATTAAGCTCACAGGATGATGTCACCGTCAGGCACTGGGGAAGTCCCAGACTGGACTCAGTGACGGGTGGGAACTGGATTCCAGAGGTGGAGTCAGAAACACACAGATAGGGATCAAAGGCAGATGAACAGACAAGGTCCTGCTGGGATGTCAGCCATTGAAGAAAAGAGAGACTGACCCTTTGATCCCTCAGCTTTTATACTGAGCATGGGGCAGATGGGATGGAATACCCCTGTTCGTCAATTTTGGGTCACCTGTCCTGTCTGCTCCTCCCCGCAGGTGGGACCCCTCTACGCTTTTCCATTTCCAACCCTCCAACGGGGCAAATAATGAAATTAGATGACCTTGGTTGTTTTAGCAATAAGTATAAGCAAGTGCCTTTCTGCATATCGTTCCTTGGCACTAATTGTAAACATTGGTCTTATCACTCTGAGAACGAACCGTTTTTCGACACAACATACTGTTAATTTCAGAGAGTTAGAAGAGGCCTAGCTAAGAAGTAAAATTACTGAACAGAAAATTGGTTCTGTTTTACCTCAAACCAGGACAAAACCAGAAGAAAACTAGTTATATTTATGGTATGTGTTTTTAACTTTTCCCCTTCTCCTGAAAGGCAAGAGGGATGGGAGGGGAGAGGAGGGCAGGAATGGGAAGAACAAAGAAGAAGAAAAAGGAGAAGGGGGAAGGAAAAAAGCAGATTTCTCTTCTAAGAATTTGTTGCAACCTGTAAGCCTATGTAACTAGTCGACTGAGCCACTACGTAGTGCAACTCTCTATTTTACTGGTGAGGAGCTCAGGTTTTGCGTTATGTTTTGCGGATTTCGGTGTGTTGGGTTTTTTCAAAAATATATCTGATTTTTAAAAAATAGATATATCTAAGTGTCCATGGTAATAGTAAAATCAGGACTATCTTGGGGCTTAAAGACTGAATAATGCAAAATAATATAGTGAGACATATCTTTAATATTATGTTGGGTCACACAAACGATTGGCACTGGAAAGTTTTCTATAACTTCAAGTTTTGTTAAAAAAGCATCTCACAGTTATTACTTTTACTTGTGGTTATCAGAATCATATTCAAACTTTTAGCAGTTGTTTAAAAAAAATAATGCAAAACCAAAACACTTGTGACATAGGAAAAGAAGAAAGAGAGCTCTTAGTAACCAGAAAAAGTCAAAGACCATCACAGCTGAATGAAGTGGATGGATGTTTGCCTTTCTCCCATACCATGAAAAGAACTGCAAGTCATACAAAAAAATAATAATAACAGGGAAAAACTACTTCCCACTTACATTTTATCTTTCCCTCCATAATATACCTGTCCATTGGAAATGTTACTGTACATCTAAGGGATAATTCAGCAAATTCAGCACAAGAATTTTATTTTTAAAATATCTTTGGTTGCACCTTTGTAATTACTTGGAATTCAGTCAGGAAAATGGGGAAAACATGTTTAATCCTCTGAAAGTATGAAATAAGCTTTAGTCAGTTTAAATCAAACATATTTTGGGCTGCATTGCATTTAAAATATGAGGAAAAAATGTAAAACCTTCATGAGATCATTATATGTTGATAGTGCTAAATATTTCTTAATCTATTTCCATAATTTCAGGTATTTATTGGAATATCAGGTAGTGTACTAGTATCATTACATTTTTTTTTAAATTGAAACTCAAAAGAACAATGGAAAATAGATGAGCTGTTAAAAAAACCCAAACAAAACCATCACTTCCCTCCCCCAAACCAGAAAGGAGAAAAATTCCAGAAAAGGAGAAAAAAAAATCTTTAAAGACATTATGCATATGATCCCCAAAGTTCAATCTAGGATCAAGAGATACATCAATATTTCTAACAACTGAAGTAATGATTAGACAATTTATAAAAAGGAACTTAAATAGACAACCAATAAATTTTGCTTTGGGGTCAGCTAGGCTAAACAGAAGCTCATCTGCAGCAAACACACAATACGTAACAGATGATAGATGTACAGGTCAGTAATAAAAAAATCCCATCAGAGAGTCTTTAGGCAGTCTCCCGAGTTTCTGGATAGTTGTAATAAAATTTGTTATCCACATATTTCATTCTTCACCTTTCTCATTTCCCTACAAATCCTTTACAGGTTTCCATCATTAGTGTCTCTCTCTCTTCCCAAAGACAAATCTGTAGCATTATTAACTGTCAGCTTTTCCTCTTTTGTCAAACTTATACCTGGCCTTGAAAGTGCAGACTGTGTCCACTATTTATAGTTCATACATGTGCATTTGTTCACGACTAGGATCATTTAATAAAATGTAGGTAGTTTTCTTCTTATATTTATTGCAATTAACTGTTTTAATAAGTGATGGGTTAGTAATGATTTTTCTTCTGATTCATACCTAGGATTTCTGTGATGGCTTTTGTAGTTCATTTTTATTCTGTTTATGGTGCTTTCTCTTTCAAGAGTTCCAAATGGATGTTATTAAGGAATAGTTTACATGCCTGGTATCCTCATAATTTTTTACTGCTTTTGGAGGAGCAGATGGAGATTAGGTAATTCTACACAGATACAAATTGCAATTTAGTTGAACTGAGGTATAACTATCACTGTTTAAAATCATACGTTTGAGCTGTCCACTCTTCCTGAATGTTGCAACAGCCAGAGTTTTCACAGCATATACTGTGTTGTTGATCATTTAGTCTCCTTAATCCTAATCAATAAAGTAATTGAGCAACGGCCTTTCAGAATTGCTTTTCCAATATTTATTTCATATTCAGACTAATAATCAGCTGTTCATACAATTTTCAATTTTTATCTGTAACATTGACCTTGTAGAAACTGATCTTATAGTCAGCTAGTATTAATAATAATTGTCTCATTATAGTTCTTACTCAGTATAGAACCTTTCTGGATTTTGATAAATCTGTTCATTACATTTATTCACTGATAATTTTAATGCACGAAGTCGTGGCTTGGTTATTTAATTTCTCAGTTATCTTCTGATTGATTTGACATAGTTCCAAAATTCTTATTTTTATTTAAATACATTTATATATATATATATTCACTTATTATTTTAAAGTACATCTTGGGAAATTCTTGGACAATATGTAATACTCATTTTAAAACCAAATATTTTAAAAGATCTCTATTTCATTTTGCCATCACTTGTAGTCATAAGCAAAAGACTTGAGAAGGGATCAGCATTATGCAGTGCTTTTAGAGGTACAATAATTTCTGGATTTTTAACACTGTTGGTTGGGAAAGTGAGTTTCCATGTGAGATCTCTTACCCATGGTGCCCTTCTGTGAGGCCTTTAGTCCTCCAAATGTCATTCCACAAAAACTGAATTGATACACCTGATCTATGGTGCTACAGGGCACGGAGAATAACAACAGCCACAGCTTAAATCATATAAGGATTAAGGCAATAGTTGCACCTCACATTAAACCCTTTGATTTCACTGCAACAAGCACATGCTTCACTGATTCTCATTTATTAATCATCCTCGTATGGCATTTCCTTGTCTCTTTTCAGTTCCTTGTATTTGGGGCTATCAGGTTTTCCCAAATATAAAAGGTCTCTTTTCCATTACCTTGCTGCCTGAAATGACAATGCGCTGGGAATTACTTTAAGGAGTTTCAGTCCAGACTTTTCTTTTTATAAACAATTATTCCAAAAGGATGGAAAGCTTTCGAAATTAAGAAAATACATAAGTGAATGAAAACAAGATGCTCAATTTTTGTTACTTTTATTTTTTTAAATAGAGCAAATTGAAAACAACTAAAGAAGAGAGACCAGAAGTATAAAGGACTGTGCACCTCACTCCAACCCTGCAGTTTCTCTGCATAAACTAGAGGATCCCTGTTCCTCACTGTCTTAACTGTGGGACCTAATACTTTCTCTTGGCTATTTCTATAGCCTATTGAGCCTTCCTCTCCCAAAAATGTTTAGTAGCTCTCCAAGCGATCCATCACACCTGTTCTCCTTAAAATAACATAACATATTCTTGAAAAATATGATGCTGTATTTTGGAACTTTAAAACTATGATAAAATAAGCTTAAATTAAAAGTGGGAAGAATTTAGCTGAGTCTTGCAAGTAACTTCTTACAATAAAATCCTTTAAGCTTGGTGAGTGTTGCTAGGGAAAGTAGTAATGTGACACGAAAAACAGCAAAACAAAACACCAATAAATGCACAATGAAATACAGAGCTGTGTTGGCAGGGAAATAGACAAAGGGTTCATTTTTCAAAATGCATAAGGAATGAGCAGGCTCGTTCCCATTTTCAGAAAGAACATCAGCATCTCGGGGCTTAATCTCCTGGCAAATTATTGAGGTTACAACAATCAAATCAAGTCAGCATTCCTGAAGATAAGCTAAAATGACAAATTAGGCTTTTCTTTCTTTAGACCTCTGTGATAGCATTAATCATGTAACTGTGGCTTACTCGAGATCCTTTCTTTGATGTTCACAATGCATATCTGCTGGGAGAGTTGAAAGCAATAAAGATAATTTTGATTTATTTTTGGAAAGTGTACTATTTTAAATTAAAAAAAAAAAAAAGAAAAAAAAAAAGAGTAGTGATAGAATATGACTAATACCGAAAAATACGGTCCTTGTTTCCTTCCTAGGCAGAGTATCATTTGGGAACTCCTTAAGACTAGAGAGAAGTAATTCAGCAACATCACAAAAAGAAAGAATAATAACGTTACTAGAAATCACGATACCATGAAGGAGGAAGGATTTGGGGGGACACAGACACACACACAATACTGGAGGGGAAGTGTAAGAACATCACATAATTTATTTCTTTAGCAACAAAAACACTGAAGTCTAAAACCAAAGTTCACAACACACTGCATATTCATCAAAGAAAATTGGCTGTAATGATTCAGTCATTGAGTCTCACCAATTCTGTAAAATGGCGTAAGGGCATTGTTTAGTAAAGCCAAACTGAAAATTCAGAACACATTTCTTTTTCCCAAGTCATAGAATAAAAACTGGGGTATTGAGTATAAGTGATTTGCTTAATATCTATGATACAAAAGGGGATCCTAAGTCAACCTCATCACTCTGTTTCAGTGTCCCAAGTTGATTACAGAAAGGAAATGTATGCAGTTAACAATCCAATGAATGATCCTCCTTCTCCGTCTCTGTGGAAAATATTGTGAATTATTCATAAAAAAAGCTTCATCAGAAGGGGAAAAGAAAGAAGACGGGTTATTTTTTACAACATTTCACTTATGTATTTTCAAAGGAGGAAATGTAATGCTAGGTTTGAATTTTTCAATATTTATGTAGCCAAGCCCATAGTTACGATTATGCGTGTATATTCTCAGAGACTCAGTTTACAATGTAATGTACACTGTGATCCAACATAATTTAGTATATCTCAAAAGAATGCATGATTTACTAGCCCTAATGAATGCAGTACTTCAAGTCTTCTTCCATCTGGACTTTTGTTATTATGCAGTACATTTGAGAACAATTTGGGATTTCACTCTGCTACCACATGATATTTTATATAATTTCTAAAGAGATTTTTCATTTTGAGGAACCCTTGATTAATGTCTTTGTTTGCCCAATTCCTTCTGCTGGCTCTTAATTGTTTCCTGTATTAACATTTTTAATGAATTTAGAGCCAAAGTCTATTAAAAAATAAATCTATAATTCCACAGTAAAAGTTGTCAGACTTAGGGTTTTTGTAATCCCTTTAGCTGGTCAATTCCCAGGATTCCTGGTTGACAGCAGTTTTTTTGGTCCAATTTCCTGTGAGAAAATCCAGATTTCCCTCATTACGCCTAGCTAGGACCTTGTGTAAAGTGATAATAAAATATTGCACTGCTTATAGAATATTTCACACATTCAAAGCTTTAGGGAAATAGTAACTAATTAAATGAGTTGGACCTTCTCATTGCTAATGCTGTTCACAGAGCATGCTCATTTCTGCCATGACTGATCTTCCAGTGCTAATACAAAAATGACATTTACTGCATCTTGACAGAGAATTTATCAATACTGAAATAGTTGAGAAAACCTTGAAGCATCCAAACTAAGAGAAAATTTAAGAAATCAAATGTAAATCTCAAGGACTGTCACCTACCAAATCTACATTAATCTAGTCACATTCATGATTACAGAGGATACAACAGTCTTGTATGGACCTCTTAAATATTGTGGTAGTAAAGGCAGCAGTAAATAACAACCCAAGCATTTCTTTAAAATCCTGAATGTAGTTTATCTTCCCCCCCCCCACCATCAAACATCCACCTCAGAACTATCCTTAGCCAAACAAACAATATGTTTTACAGGTTTGCTGGCAATTTACAGCACCTCTGAGTGGCCGAAATTAGATTGTTTACCTTCTAGCAGAAATTATTATTTCTGTCACATAACAATGGTTTTTTTAGGATAGGTTTTCCTTTGCCTTCAATTTCTCTGTCCCAGAGCTCTGGGAAGACTGTGTCCTAAGAGTCCATTTTTCCTACTGCTGTTCTTTGGATGCTGTGACTGCACCTTCTCCAGCATGGTTCTGGGCTTGGCAGGCATAGCTGAGCCACAAAGATACTGGGTGGATTTGCTGATGGGGAAAATAAAACAGCTGAGTAGCCACAGTTAGCACAGCATCATGGGGAAAGGGGAAAAAACTAAATTTTGTCTATCATCTGCCTAGGGATACTTCAGAAAGTGTAGAACGCAGCATGAAATCCAGGCAGGTATGCAACACATCTTAGTTTCAAAACAGAGACAGAAATCAGCAGTAAGAGAGAGCGTTGAACTCCAGAAAGAGACAACAAAAGGTTTAGCTAACCATAAAGTTACTGTAGAATGTGGAGAAGACATACATATTATTTGCTTGTATACAAATAATCTAATACCAGAACATCTCTCTGATGATACAGCCTTTGCTTACTCTTCAGACCTGAGAGTCCAAATATAACCGACTGTAGGAAACAGTTGAGAACCAGGTATTAAGGATGCTAATAGGGTTGGCTACACTAATGGCTTAATGTTTGTTACCTGTTAGGCTGGCACCTATTGTACCTAAACGTAATTAATCCCATTGCAAGTAACAGGAAGACTAAAGTCTTGACACACTAAACAAGTAGATTGTCCTATTTGAGGCTAAAAAATTTTAGGGGTAGAGAACCTGTGGCTGCTAGTTTGGAGTTCTGTCCAAACATAGAACCCGAGAATCAAGTCAGCAGTGTGGAATACAGGGGATGTAAATACTTATGTAAAATAATGATAAAGTATTTCAGTGATACTATTTTGAGGCACCTGAAGGAGACTTGGTGTTGTTTCGGCTTCAAGTAGCAAAAATTATTTTGATGCCAAGTGTATTTCCAAACCTGAGGGGCTTGTTTGTAAGGACTTGGATGTGGATGCCAGATTGGCATGTAATACCATTATCATTTTACATTTGAATCAATATATGTATGAAACACTGGCAAAAGAAACAGAGTTGAAAAACATAAAAGCTACTGTACCTCATATGCTTCCTCATTAGGAAAGGAAAAGAAGATGACAAATAATACACAGAAGTATATAAAAGGATGCTAAAACAGCAAAGTGAAGCATATTAAACTATTAGCATATTATTATAAAGCATTATTTCATATGCATTGGTTGCTGTGCATAAAAAGACATCAATTATTACATTAGATCACTGCATTTAAAAATTACCAACAAATGCTCAATGTGGAAAATGACAACCTTACTAATACAGCTGACACATTTATAAGTGACTGTAAGAGTATTATTGAGGAAAGCTTTGGACAGCATAACCATAGATGTAACTTTACCACCTACAGCAGATCCACCTGTACATAGAGGGGCAGGAAAACTGCATAAACATAGTACTATTTTTTTTTTTCCATCAAATTCTACATCTCTACACTAGCAAATATAAGTGCCTTGTGAGTTATCTAGCCAAGCTAATTTCAAGGTGACTTTTCCAAAAAAAAAAAAGCATAAAATTTAGTACGAATAATGGTAGCTAAACTGACTTTTTAATGAAATGAATGACTCATTGCTGAAATGCAAATTCAAAATATCATTTAAAGACATCTAAAAATAGATGAACTTGTGCTTTAAAAGAAGGTGACTTCCAAAGTTTCATAACACGTCCCATTTTATGATTTTATCCAAAACTATATTTTACTGTGATTCAAAATTATTTTTCTTTGTAAATCAATGTTTTGGTTATTAACCAGAGAGGCGAGCCTGAAAATGAAAATGTAATTATAGACACTCAGGAAAAAAACATTTTATTTCACACAGGATAGATGTGTTCCAAATCTTTGCTGGCATAGTCACATTATTTTCAGACTACTGAACTCTACTTAAAAATAGAAAAACTACAGTGAACTTGAACTGAAATCACATAGCTGTTTCAGCCGGCATTGAAATGAAAGCACAAAATTTCGATAGAAATAAAACTGTACTTAAGAAAGTCAATGGAGAACTTGGGTAAGAAATATTCAGGATTTTATTTGCAGAATCGATGTCTAATGATAGGAAAATACACTGAAATGGTATTTTTAGGTGATTCACAATTGAGGTCAGACATGCCAGTACTGCAAGCCAGTTCAAGAATCTAAGTGTCCATTTCATGTCAACGGTTAGCAGACATTATTAACAATTAGATCATTTTAACAAGATCCTTCATATTGTTTGAACATTTGGCAAAACCCCAGTATTATTAGAGATGGCTATCCAATTTGCTCATTCATATTCAAATTGCTGAACAAATACTGAATCTTAGCATGAGCAGTGTTTATCATTTTTTCATTCTTTATATGATTCATATGATCCTCATCTTCAAGCCGGACATCAATATAGAAATGTGGCCTTTCCTATAAGCAGGTAAACAGGTACCATTTATCCTTGCTTAAAGACTTCCATAGAAAGGAAATATCAGAAGGAGTTTATCTCAGTGAAAAACAAACAAAAACATCTATTCTATGTAAATTTCCAAATGGGTCTTTGAGAACGCTGTGAGTGAGACAGTGACACAAATCACCTTGTCATTATTGACACGATAAATGGACTTTTAAATGTGAGATCTCTTAATTTGTAATGTAGGAATTCAGCAGCCACTGGTTTAACAGAAGCAGTCATCCAGCTTTTAGTGGTCTATCTGCACACTTGCCACCAGCCTTGTTAGATCTCTTATACCAATTAGACATTAGGTATAAGTCTGTTCTGTAGTATTTCACCTCTTTCTGATCTCCATGTATCATACTTCCCAATATAAATAGCAAATCCAGACACACTGGTTTAAATCCAGTCAGAGAAGAGAAGTAAGAGTAGAAAACTTCTTACTTTAACACAGGAAGTCACTAACCTTGTATTATAGGGCATTAGTCATTACACATTTGGATTTTGTAGACGCAAGTCATGAAGGCCAAATTGTCCTACCTACTTTGCACACAGAAACTGAGCTTTGACTGCTCTTTACAAGTAGTCCTCTTGAAACATGCCTAATCCTGGCCTCAGCCACATGTCCCCTGACTATCAAAAGTTTTCAGCATTCCTCTCCCTCCCTCCGACTCAAGGAAGGGTTGCAGCCAACAGCGAGACCGAGACATCTGAGACACTTCATGTGGCCAGATGGCTCGCCAGCCAGGCAGCTGAAGTACTCAGCACATATTCCACTCCTTTCCCTTTCCTATTTCTATTCCCCAGTTCTACTGCAAAATAAAGTATGAAGAAGTAGTAGGAAAAAGAAAAACAAACAAATAAACAAAAAACACCCCCCCCCAAAAAAACCCCAAAACCAAAAGCCTGAGACGGTATTTCTTTTTTTTCAAACAGCCAACTCAGGTCCAGAGCTGCTAAGATGTAGAAAATCATACAAAAAGATAATTTAGTGTTAATTTATCTGTCTCTGTTACAGATATTTCCTCCTTATGCAGTTTCCTCTCAGCCTTAAGATCACCAGAAATGACACCATACAAAAAAATTCCAAGGCAGCAAGCTAATTTAGACATTCTTGGATATACTGAGATGTGAAATTAAGGTGACAATATAAAGAGTAATATGCTTTAGTTACAGTGGCAGTGTCTGATATGCAGTTGTATTATTTGCCTAGGAGGAATATGTCTATCATTTAAGGAAATTTATCCTTAAGGAAAAGTATCCTCCAGAGTCATACATACTTAGTTAAGAAATAGATCCATAAAGGATTGTGTTGAATGATTCACAGCTGTGGGAAGCAGATATATTTCCAAATTTTAAAAAGAAGCTGCATCTTATCATAATTTATTCTTGTTAAATTTTCACTAGGATACAAAGAATTCTAGATTATTTCCGAATACTGATAAAGAACAGTATCAGTTCTAGTTCCTACATCAATGTTGCAGTAATTGATAAAATTTGAAGAATAAAGGAAACATTACGGACATTCTTGTTAGTGATATATATAACGTAATCTCCACTAGGAATTTACCTGCTGTGTCAAAGATGTTCCTATTCACACTATGAATAGTATTCTTGCCCCCTGGGGTTCCATTGGTGTTTGATTTATTTATATTTTCCTGTGTCATTTAAATGTAGTGATTGAATCAGCTATTGAGACATTTCACAAAAAGCAAATAACTTTTTGATTTCTTTAAAAGAAGTGAGCAGTAAGGAAAATTGCCAGGGAGAAACAGCTCTCAACTAGAGCATCTGTGTTGGTCATGGGATATTCCCAGGATAAAAACAATTCCAGCTTCAAAGACCTTAACAGCAAAGAGCTGTCCCATCAAACAATGCCAATCATTACATAACCTGAAAGCAGCCAAACAGCCTGTGGCGTGTGAGATGGTTTCACACACACAATTGTAGGAATGTTTGGAGTAGAACAGCACATTTTGCAGGCAGTGGTATTAAAGTTAGGAGTGAATGGCATCATGTCAGTGGCAACAGTGCAAGATGTAGTTCAGAATCATTAATACGGGTTTTGATCATCAGCTACACCCTTGTGACAAATACCAAGGTGGGTCATCCAGGTCATATAGTGGCATTCAGACCACAGTAACATCTCAGGAACAAAGTTTTAATGCAAAGTGCTGAATTTTAGTTTTAGTAACATGACCTAAAAACTTCAGCCAGCCCACAACTGCCTCCTGGTGTTTCACAGCATAATTCCTGTCACTATTTCTAACAAATTGGGCTGTGTGCTGCAGTGAAAAAAAGGGATTGTAAACTATGACAGAAGGAGAAGTGACATATTTTTCCAAGAAGCACAAGCTCTTCATCCTCCAAGCCATGGGCCATCTCTGACCAGAGATTGTTGTACAACTGCAGTAAGCATAGCACAGTGACTGAGCAAATAAGCCTTTTAAGTAGACTGTACTAGCTCAATCACAGTACCATGACTGTGTGTTTTCTGGGCCAGAACAAGTGTGAGTCCTGATGGCTTGCTGCATTAACAGAGCTTACTTATAATTACCAAAAAAAATCCAGAACCAAACCCAAAATTATACCCAACACTTTTGCCTTATTGCCGTGGAAAACGTGGTTAACCACTTGGCATCAATACAGATAGCTACAAACCATAATTCCAGGTGAGACAGTGCAATTAATTTTGTCAAGAATGAAAGTTTAGTTTTGTTCAGCATAGGATGCTGCATCTATGAAGGAACACTAGTTCATTGATTTTCATCCATTTCACACAAGCTGTATAATATTTCTTTATCTCAGAAATAGCCATAGGATTTGTGTCCCTGGCCTGACACATGCACCACAGATATAGTAGGTTTTGATCTTTCTAATTCCTCCAAAAGAGAAGATCAAAATCTGCAATTAAAACAGATTGTATTAAGAAAATGGAAAGGACCAAGATTTCTAGTTATCTTGCAATAACTAGAAATTCGTTAGCTAGAACCATATTAGCGTGGTGTGAAAATGTTCAAATGGCCTCAGGAAATCAATCCAGTTCCTCACGGACGGTGAAAGCAAACGACATACTGGGATATGGGCAGACTGACATGTTGCTTGCTTCAGATTTGGAAGCTCACATTGAAGTAGCTGAAGATTAATTTCCAGGAGTACTGAATGTCAGCAGAAGCTGTGGGTTTTTAGCTTTCTTAAAATTATGACTAATGTGTTTGAGCAAGCCAAAGCCTAAGCAAGCCAAAATTGAGGCATCCCAATTAGCTGCCATCTCTGAAACAAATTAGTAACTTCAAAAACTATGGTCATGTAGTCTACTAAACCATATAGACCATATGCATTCCTTGAATTACTATATCCTTGAAAATTTTTCCTCGATTTTAAAAAAATGATGCACTCTGGGCCTACTTGTATCTGTTCCTGTGGTTCTTCTATGAACATTTACCAGCCATGGATATAATTTGATATCCACAGCTGAACACAGAGTCAGAGTATGGGGTTCATTGGCTGAATGCAGTTTTTTTCAGCTAAACTAGTAGTCCACAATTTCTACAGTCAGTAGAGAGAAGTAAATTGATCTTTATGTCATGCTTGCATAGATATTTAAAATAGATCATCTAAATTATACCCTAAAATCACTGCTTATCTCTATTGAATACTACAGTTACTTTCAAGGGACTTTCTGGATGCTGATTTCTACAAAGCAGACTTTTAAATTCGGTTGAGGTAAAACACACCCTTTACTATTCTTTCTGACTTACATTTTCCCTCTTTTATTTATAAAAGTAATGGAGTTTTATGAAAACATGGTTGTTTTCATCCTGATGACTTCAACTACATAAAGAAAAGCTCAGTAAGAGAAAGAAAGATGTACTTGTGGTGAAAAAAAAATAAAAAAAAACCCTAGCTTGACAGCAGGATGTAATCACTTCTTTCCAATGTACATGAGGCAATGATGAGGAAAGTACTAAAAGTCAGAGGAAAATTAGCAGGCCAGATGGCTGGTGAAACAGTGACAAAATGACAGCAAAATGAAAAACCTAATAAAAATGAGCAAGTGACTAAAGGAAGTGCATGCAAGACATTAGAAATTAAATCATAAAGAACCAGATAAAATAAAGAATACTATTGGAGGATACAGAAGCCAGAAGATCAGAAAACTTTGGATAGAGGAATAGGAAAGAGAGGTAACATGTAGCGACAGATGTTTCCCTGTGGCAAATTGATGAAGAGCCACATGAGTAGGGTGAAAAGCTGCTAAATATACATCTTGCTCAGATTGTTGGTATTTAAGGTTGGATTTTTAAGTTTGGAATTTTTTTTTTGTCAGGGTTTTTTTGTTGTTTTCTTGTACAAGAGATCAAAAACTCCTAAAGACAAAGAGAAAAAATAGTGCAAGCTACTGTAAGTAGTAACAGTGGCAATAATAATAAAGGTGTTCCAACCTCTACAGTGACTTTCACTGTAGACCTCAAAGCATCATAAAAACACTAATTAACCTTTACATGATGTCTCTGAGGTAAGTGAGGTTTTACTGTCTGTTTACAGATAAGAAGACTGAGCACAGAAAATTGGACATCAGCAAAATTATACAGCAAATTAATAAAAAAGACAGAAATAACATCTTAAAAAAAAATAAATCTTAAACCCAGTATTCTATTCTAGCTAACAGAAAATGCTTATAAAATGCCACAGAAATTTGTCAGTAGCTACAAAACCTCTTTGCATGGGGATAAATTCCATTTTCACCAAAGTCAACAAGCATTTTCACTAGCCTCCAGTGCAGTGGAATATGAAGATCCTGATGCATCTGACACACAATTCAGGCAATTGGGTTAAATGTATTGGAGTGTGAAATAGTGGAATGGAACATTGCAAAGGACATTTGTTATGAATTTAGCATTTTGTCACAACAGTAGTACTTCAGTCGCACATTTTGTTCTTTATTGGGTGAGATCTCATTATAAAACTTTTGCAGTATGTGTAAATTAAATGAATTGTAATATAGGACTTAAACTGAACTCAGAACAGAATAAGCATCTCAGACATGGCTGCTCACCTAATAGGAAGAGATTAAAAAAGAAACACAAAACCAAACCCCAAAAAACACAATCCAAAACTTTATTGCTAAGTAAAGAATAGTGCTTTAGGATGTACTTCCACTATCCAATCTCTATTACTCAGGTAGAAAAATGAAAACAAAACAAAAAACTGATTCAAGTGCTGACGTCTGGAATCTTTACTCATTCTCACACCAAAATATTGATTATTACTTTAGATCTGTAGACCTGTGAAGTCCACACAGACTCACAAATCTTTATCTGAAAGTGTCCTATTATATGGTTGTAACATCTGTAAAGACCACAGTCACCACATACTCAGTATATGAAAGGATACTGTATAAAAAGTAGTGTGCCATCATCACTGGAAATGAAGATTCTGCAGATAAGCAAGTTGTCATTTGGTTTCTTTTGTTGTTTAGCTTTAAAATATGTGTTTGCATAATATATACCAAAAAAAAAAAAAAACCAAACCAAAAAACAAACCAACCCAAAACTATGCAAATGAGAAAAATGGAAATGAAATACTTTGTGGCAAGTACACAGGTAAACTCAAAGCTATGATGTGTTTGGTTCATGCGGGGGCTTATCAAAAGCTACGAGTGACAGCACATAGCAAGGAGGCATTCAGCTGTCACATTTCCTCATCAGAGCAGCAAATTCAGCACTTCATTGCAGAGCACAACCTGAATGTGCTGATGGAAGAGCCTCATTGACAATCAATTTGTAAGATATCAATGATTATTACAGTACTTTCCAAACACAGTTTACTCAAATTGAGGAGTGCTTTTTTAGGAAGTGGTTTGAGACTATCCACTTCATTTAATGTTGTTGGATTTTGTGGTTAATTTCTTATTTTCAGATCAGGCAAAGTGCACTCTTTTTTTGGACTTTCAAAATAAATTTTGCAATTTTCCCTGCTTTCTCTGCTTTTATTCCCAGTCTAGAGCAGTTTCAGACCACATGACCTGGATACCTTCTGGATGAAACTGAGGAACAAAATACATTTCCAAAGCACTCCTGGTTCACTCCATGTGCTAAATGCACCCCCACTATGGAAACAGAGTAGAGCCATTCCCAAGGAGGAGGTGGGAACATGTACAGTGTGGTTGCCAGGTCCTCTCCACAACTTCCTGTCTTCTACAAGGTACCATCTTGGCTATGATCTGCTAGGTTTGCATTGCTACTGTGAGCAAAGCTGGAACCAAACTTGTTTAATTCTGTCTTTCATTCAGTGATATGACATCATCAGGTATTTTGTTGAAAACATAGGTCTAAAATATAGCCAAAATACAATTATAAATTAAATTATTTTCAAAATTAAAGCAGTAGACAAAATCTCACTGCTTACCACTACAACAAAGAACACTAGTTACGCCTCTTATTCTTCGAGAGGAAAAAATGGGTTTCGAACTAAGAATATTTGTTTTCATTTTCAAGTTGAATAGGTATGTTAGTGACATGGACTCCAACATTATTCTTACATCATTTATGGCCGCAAAATAGAAATACCCCATTGCAAGAAGCAAGCTGGCCATAATTCTTAGGCTTGAAACACCTACAATCAACAATGCTGTGCTTATCCCAAAGCCTTCCAGTTTAGCCACATTATCAAAAGCACAATAACTATTGGAATACCTTATCAAAGAGAGAAAGTCCAACCATCTCAAGGATGGGAGAAATTACATTAAAATAAGTCTAAGGTCAGTTAGATACACACTTAAACAATGTAACAAATAGGAACATTAGTGACTAAGACATAACTGATTCAGTGAATTTACTCCTTTCTCCTTGTTAAAAGGTGATTAAAGTTTTTACCAAATGTGTCGAGTATTAGAACACATTTGATGAGTCTCGCTGTTGTTAAGTCCATTTACTGCCTGCAACATTGATATGTGGCTGATGTACATGGGGTAGCTTGAAGTGTTGTACAAAGCTACCTCACAAAGTTCTTTTGAGAATGAGTTGTCAGAAACAGAAAGAATCAGGGGACAAATAACAGGAGGAATACTCATCTGAGAAAAACAAACAAAAATTAAACTGCATACTGCATTTCAATAGTTGCAAGTAGCTTGCGCAACTGAAACTTAAGAAACAGTTTTAACCTACAGACGTGTCCTGGGAAAAATGCTTAATGTAAGCCATGTTAGATATAGGGGACAATTTTATCTGAATGGAAAATTTACCAAAAAAAAAGATGGTATGGTAAAAAATAAGTGCATTTGCAGCTTCTATTTTCCACCTTTTTGGAAGATATGTGAACAAATTGGAATCAAACATTTTTGAAAATGAAAGAAAATGTATCTAGTGTTGGTCATAGTCAGTAAGAGTAAATGAGAAGGGCTGGAAAGGAGCCAGAGGAGACTGACAAGTGGTAAGAATAGGAATGACTTCCCGTGGAACATAGCATCAGGAAGTTGGAAGATCATAGGCCCCTCAGATCTTAGCAAATTTACATCTTCCAGAAAGTCAGCTGGATTTAACAGCATGGCAACATCCTGCACAGTTGGGGACAACAAAAAGAAATTTGAAGCTGGTATTCCTTTCCTGCTGAGTTTTTACATCTCCAGTTGAGAGGCAGCAGGCAGCCCCAGCAGAGTACCTTTATGTGTGTACTTGTTTCATGTCAAAATAGGGAATAAACTGTTGGAGTAGTGCAGCAACAGAGAGGAAGCTTGAGGTTTTCTGAAGGAAGCTCACCAGCTGCACGCATAAAAACATTCTGCTGGGAAAACACAGAACTAATATTCCAAGGACATTTATGGGGAAACAGTAACAATATAATGAGCTAAGAATGGGCAAAACAAGTAGATAATGAGTTGATACTACCATAGTCATTACAGGAAAGTTGAGACACTGCAAAGAATGCTGGGGAGAAGATGAATGAGGGCATGCCATCAGGGACAAATCTGAAGCTTAATGGTCTATAGGAAGTAGAAAGTTTATTTCTAAAAGGGCATATTGGGCAATTAGAGACCTGTCAACTAAGTAGGAAAGAAAACAAGAAAGCAACATAAAACATCACCCATCTGAGCGCAAAAGATAACACACTTAGTCCTCTGCCTGTCATTCAAGCCAGAACTTTTTCAGGTTTTGAAAAATACTTGAATTGCTTTCTGGGTTTTGATTGCTTTTATGTATTTGTTTGTTTATACTATTAAGTATACTTTATATGAGATTTTATTTCTATTTATTTCAGCGTTTCTTAATCCAATATACACATAGATTCAGGGAGTACATACCAAGAAAGACTAGTCCGTCATATCCAAAGTAATCAGTTACTCAGATACCATATACTTCCAAGTTCAGCTTTATCTTCTCTTTATGGCATTTTCCTTCTTGGAAGTTCTGAAAAAAAGTATTTCCAAGAATAACTGGGATTTAAGTGCACTCAATTGAATTGAAAGAAAAAAAAGTTCATGCCATTTTAAGAAAACAAAATTTTGCAATAAGGTTGAATTGAACTGCATTTTATTTCTTCTGTTTTCATCACTGAAAAGTCCAGACAAACACAAAAAATATTAAGTTGGTTGAAATTGTATCTTCCACCCCACCCTGAACATTCCCTGCTAGTACTTTTAAGTATTTAGCAGTTCCATAATTTCTTATGTGAAATATGTACCAAAAAGAGTAAATCTTAAATACATGTTTGAGGAGATTTGCAACTCACAGTAAGGAATGCACTCTAAGGCGACTCTTGCCTAAGTTTTATTTTACATATAGGACCAACTTTACAGACTGCATGTGAAAGGCAATTAATTTGTCAATAAGATTTCAATGACATTAAAAGTTAATAATTAATATTCAAACAAAATTATTTTAGTAAGCTGCAAAGATAAATATTTCTTATATAAGAAATAGTCATTAAAGGAGAAGTGTGCTACTCTAGTCATAACATATTTCATTTCTATTTTATTGTCATGAATAATAATTTGTTCACTACTTCTTAATTTTCTTGCTACCTTTAAGTTGAAAGATGAAAAGACATTGCTTCATACTCAGTGTCACTTGCATTTGGAAACTCCAAAGATTACTAGATGTGACATATCTTGATTTTTAGAAGAATGCAACAACCAAATATATTTTGGGCTCTTCCAAAAAAGACCTGCCTCTTGCTTGAGCTATACTACTACCCACATTCCTGTGTCTGTACATTCCCACACTAATGTAACAGAAAAAAACCCAAATTTTGTGAAATACTGAGCTCCCTTCACTAGCATTTTGTGAATTGAAAAAAAATGATATCTACAAATTCATCTCAAGCATATACAATTGGAAAAACCTATTAAAAATATATGGTGAATGTCACAGTTCCAACTGTCTTGTTTTGAACCTCTCTTATTAAAGATTACAATAGGTATCACTTAAATTACATTACAAACTAGAAATCTTGCTTCACCAGCTTAAACAGAATGATCATTATGGAACTTTATTAATTCACAACTTGGTAAGTTTCATCAGCATTCACCTTCTCTGAGCCTGGGAATTACCCTCTGTCTGGATAGCACTTCATTGAGCACTCATCTTCAAGGCTATGTTTATGTTAAACTCAAGTGGTAAGGATCTCAGTGCATGTTGCAATATGCTTCCTAATCTGGTCTACCACTTCAACAGGACTTCTTCAGCTGTACTCATCAATGTTTGCTTACTTCTAAAGATGGAGACAAAACAAAAAATTATGTTAAAAGGAAAATATCAGCAGGCATTCTACCTATCAGCAGGTGTTTGGAAACAGCAGGACTTCCATGTTTATTTTCTATAATTCCCATAATTACCACCTCTGTACTTGCTGTAACGATGTCACAGCAGGCAGCAATTTGTATGCCTTAGTGCTGTGATGCTCCTTATTAGAAGTACCATTTTGGGATAACAAACAAGGTACCTAACACAGGTTGGAAGTTTGTTGTATAAACAGTTTTCCTGACTATCTTCAGCATGTAACAAACACTTCAGTTAGAAGTATCCACCAAATACAAATTCTATCAACATTTGCATCCAGGTAGCCTTTCTTTTGCATTCCTATGCAAAACCGTCCTCCATCAAATTTAAAATTTCATTGCAGATGGTTCTAAGAATTTTTTTTTCCTCTTCTCAGAAATATGCATTTAAACTGAATTTAATGTTTCATGAAAGTTGCTGATTTGAAAGTCCTTGAACTTGAAGCTCTTAATTTTCTGCAGAACAGATCCTCTACTGCATAAAGAGAGAGAGAGAGATACTTTCAGATCCCATGTTTTCTATATCTTTAAATTCTTCATGCTTCTTCAGGGATTTAAATATATATATCTATAGAAGTACTGAGTTAATTTTACATCACATTTTCTAGCACAGAAACACCTCAAATTATTAATGAATAATTCAGTATTAGTCTAAAGTGCACGTCATTTAAAGAAATACTATTGATAACTTTTGGTGTTTTAAATTGAATTATTTTAAAACAGTACTCTTTTTCAGTTATGATAAACCCTACTTAAGTGGTACTTTAGGGTTTCTCCAGGAAAGCGTATAATAATAATGTATCAAAACAGTGAAATAATTTTTCACTTAGTGCTAGGTGCTGTCAAATAAACAAATGAACTGAGAAAATAGACAAAATCTCACTTCTCTTTTATCTCATCCTTATCACCATATGAAATATATAGTACTTCCTATTTCTCTTGCTTAGATTAAGCACTATGCATACGCATATTTTATCTGAACTAATAATTTTGAAAATCCTGAACATTTGGCAGAAGATCCTGTAGGACGTACTTTGTCATGCCATTGGGCAGTCTTCTTTATCTGCTGTTTGAAATAAAAAGGTGTAATAATATCTTATTTTTTCAAAGGGTGTGTATATTTTTACTCCTTCTTCTAGGAAACACTGAAGAAAAGTGAAGAGAAATAAGCATGAGAAATGAACAAATAACTGTATTTACTAAAAATTTATTAAAGTACACAGGACTGATCAAATATGAAAAAGTGTTCCAAATGCAGAATATTGTAGACAGTCAATATAATTGCATTTTCCATATCTTTATAAAACCTCTTCTTCAGGCAAAAAACCACAACTGGTATCAGTTCATATCTTGTAAAGTATGCATAATTCTTGTCTATTTTTCATTGGGGTTATAAGTTAATTAAATAATATCAAGTATTTTAAGATCCTTCATCACAGAGATAATGTTCCTGAAAATGAGAAAGCAGGATGAACCCTAAACGAAAAAAAAATATGTGTAGAAGTGACAAATTAATAATAAGAGGAGATGCTAATATACTGATTTTATTATTTAATCTCTATGTTACATATTTAATTGTCAATTTAAAAAAAAAAACCCACATCTTAATCCTATTACAGTAATATTGCAGTAATATACATCATCATTTTTTTCTCCTTTTTATACATGTAGACTATTTTAAAATCATATTAATTATTGAAGATTTTATTTTAAATCTGGTTTTCCTTTCTGTGCTTATAGACTAATTGCTGTATAATTTCGTCTAAATGCCAATGTCCATGTGTTTGGATAGACTAATATATCATGGTACCTTTCTTGGAAATGCTCAGGGCCATAAATTAACTCTAATTTCCACTGCATTCCATAATTAGGAATTGTTGATGAGCTGAACATTTAAAAACAGAGCTACATATTTTCAGATAGTGACAAATGTTTCACAAAATCTTTGCAATTTTGTAGGTAATGGCAACTCAATGCACAATGTAAATTAAGTGTGTTTCAAGGGCATAAAGCACCTTGTATTCTGCAACTATGGCCGATTGAACTATTTGATATTTTATCTGAAGCAGAGGTCTGTCTGTACCGCCTGTAATTTCTAAGTGTGTCAATCAGGTTACAATCAGAGCTAGCATACTAAAATAGTGTAACCAACAACAGCGTGTAAATGTTTTATAATAATGTGATGACATAGCCAGAAAAAATGTATAAGCATTTTATGTACATATAAGAGCATTGTGACCAGCAATGGGGCTAAGAAGGATGTGTGTAGTTGAAGAGAGAAGGCATCCAAGAAGCTGCAAGATAAAGAACAAGACAAGCAGAAGGGACTGCCAATAGGCAGGACATCCTTTCAAATACCCCAGAAAGATGAATGGGAAAATGAAAGGCAAGACAAGCAGTGTTTGGTGAGGAAAGGGGGAGTGAAAAGGTTAAACACCAACAGTGACTGAGGAAGGATGAGAATTATCTTGCCAAAGGACTCTTCAGCCTGGTTACCCTGACCTTGGCACCTCAGGGCCACTAAGGATCATGTTGTGACCTATATGGCATCAGCTGCGGGACACAGTGTGGTCCCTGCTAACTTCAGACATAACTGTTAAGGAGTAAGACTTTTATGTAAGTAGTGAGAACATAGTGCTAATGATTATTAATGTGTGGGTTAAAACCTTTAGCATGCAGTGTGTTGTTAATGAATGAATGAATGAATGTATTAAAATTTTGTTCCTGAAGTTTGAAACCAGCCTGATTTATCAGTCTTCTAAACATTGTTGTCACAGCCATCTCTAATCCCCTAACTGAAATATATATACATATATTTAGTTGTAACAATATATAAACCTTTGTAATATATTATTGTTTGTGCTGTCACAAGAACAAACATAAACTACATAGAAGACACAGACACTCTAAAACACCCATAACAGTTTTGTTCTGTAAAGAAAATGTTTTCTCTAAGGTTTGCCCAAGTCAAAAAGAAAGTTGACAAAGTTTGATAACTTCTTTTTCCAGCATCACAGAAGTAAAGTTTTTAATGCCGTTTGTAGGATAACTCTGAAGTCCTCATGTAGTATTGACACATACACAGGGATAATCCATATGTTGTATTGCTGCTGCTGAAGGACAAATGCTCTTACTACAAGTAACATTAAGATAGGAAGTTCTTGTAATACCATGCTAATTTTGAGAATGAATCCATAATTATCAACTGGATAATTTGCAAATGTAAAAACATCTTCAAATTTATCTCTGGTATCTCTGCCTATATTCATGCTTGTTCATGAATTTCTCAGTTCTATGACACTGAAATCAGGAAATAAATGATATGCTTTAAGTTTTAGGATGACTACTTTTTTTAAAGAAGGGAGAAAAAAACCCAAAGAGTTCTGATTTACTACTTCTGTATAGGTATCCCAATGAAATCTTTAGAATTTTAAAAATAAAATAGTAATTGATTGTATAGAAAATTGCAGGCATCCTTGTAGGAACAAAAATAATGGAGAGTGTTTTTTCTGGCTCTGTACACAGCTAAAGGCCTTGAGTTTTCTTTTCTCATTTTTGAACAGTAATCCAGTGTGTTTTTCTGAAAAGATGGAGACTGATGATAAAGCTCTATTGATCCACCTCCATCTCCTACCCCAAAGTGAATAACACCTACAAGCAAACTGACTTCAAAGAGACACATTGACTTAAAGACAATTTAAATGGTGAGAGTATGTGCATGTGTGGAAGAATTCCTCTACTTTAATTAAATGCAGACTATCAAATTTAACACATTAAAAAGGTATTGAAGAAATTATGCTGTATGATGGTTAACAGAGTCCTCAGCAGTCCTTTCACACCCACCCTGTTTCAGAGAGCTATATGTTGGCCAAAGGCAACCCCTAGTTTTCAGAGATAAAAGTAAAAGATTTCTAGACATTAAGACAAGATTATGAAATTCACAAAACTGGAAAATATCTGTCTCTGGCTTTATGGATTTATAAGTCACTCTGTGAGTCCACCAGAAAAGTTAAAAACCTAAAAAACAAAGCCATACAATTAATAGATTCATTATATCATAGTTACTATAATAGTTAATAATAGTTAGGTTTTGTCGCCCTTTCATGAGCAGTTCCCTCAAAGAGCACTTTTTACAAGCCATGGAGTGAACGTTGTGAATGACTATGAAAACTGGATACAGAACCTGTGAGAGAGTCTGCTAGCTTGGAAACCTGGTTCTTTTCCTGCTGAATCTTCAGATTAAGTGAGGGAATGACTGGAAAGTTTGTTAGGGAGCAGTAGCTGAAAGCTGATAAAGTTGTACAGAAATTACATTAAATACATAGAATGTTAATTAAATTGTGTTTTTCTAATTAAAATCAGTATTTAAGACTATTTCAAGATTTATTACCCCATTTTTAAGTATTCATAACTTGTTGAAGGAACTTGTTGTTCTTTATTGATTTAAGATCTGCCTATCTTCAGCTAATATTTTGGTTCAATTTCTGCTTATTGCCAGGTAAATATAAAGTTTGTTACATTTCCCAGCTTCTTTTTGTATTGAGTTGAAAAAGCCTGTTTCTCTGATGTGAGAGGATGTTGTTGAGTAGGGCAAATTTACTTGACTCTCATTACACACTGCTGTAAGTGAGCATATAACATGCAAACCAGATGAAATGCAAGCTATAACCTACTCCATGAGTCACGAGGGAAAATTCATTGTAATCTACATCTTCTCAAATACATTTTTTATATTGTGTGAGAAGTAAGAAAGAAGACTAAGTGAGAAAAAGGTTCATTCTGTGTAGACAGAATGGAATGTACCTTTGGTATTTAAGGCAAACACGATTAACAAAAGACTAAGAGTTATATTTATTTATTCATGCATTCTTTCTAAATCATACAATTCTGAACTGCTCAGTTCTCTAAGGGCTTCTTTATTGTACTTTAAGCAGAATAGCGGCTGTAATGGGTTATTCTTTTAATTTTTTGTGATTTTTTCTTAGCTTGCCTCTTTTGTGATGTCCGTTCTCAGTAAAACATCCTTGTCAGCACCTTTAGAAGAAATCAATACAACAAAGCAGAGAGGAACGCAGTCACTGTATTCACTGTTGTGAATGAAGAAGTGCTAACTTGTTCAATTTCAGTAACTGCTCTAACAAACCTGTCACTCTAATTCCTAGAAGCCACTCAAACACATTCCAATTAATCCATTAATGATCATTTGTGTACCAATACAGGCTTAAACCAGAGAATTTGTAATCTACAGCTGAAGTTAGGTAATTTTCAAGTTCCTGTCTGCGACAGCGTCCACTCTCAAAAGTGCATGAGAATCCTTTATGATTATAGGAAATTAGATTGTCAGATAAATATCCTATCTATGATAAAACTGAGACATATCCATCTTTTGTTCTGGGTTATTCATTATCTTTGCAATCACGGCTAGATTTTAGAGGTTTTGTATGCAAAATGTGTTTGATCTTTCTATCTTGTAGGTCTTTATTCAGTTCAACTCTCATTCCCAGATCTGCAATAAATCTACTTTAATCTGACTTTCTGTCCTAGAACATGGCCTTCAGACTTGGCTTCTCCACTGTTTCTTGACCTCGTATAATGTTTTAATTTTAGAATGCAGATTTGAGCCTGTCCCCAGTCCTGGACTATGATGCCATTATTCCAACTGTACTGGTGCAAAATGAGTTTTCCAGAGCATATTTCTTACAGAACATATTACCTATCCCTTCCCCCTGCCCCCCCCAACCCCTTGAAGGTCAACAATAAACAAAAGCAAATGGCTTTATGACTCCAGAACCATGCATGATAGGTAGGAAAATTTAAATTTGCTCTCATTGGAGCAGAATCCTGCAATTTTTGCTGTTGCAAATTGAAATAATTTAGGTTTAAAATCATAAACTTTATTCTTGTGAAATATCTTAGTCTAACAGTCTCCAATTTGAAAGAACTATAGAATTTTTTAGGTGTATTCGCCATCTTTTAAAAGTGCTTTTTGCGGTTTTATTTCTGGCAAAAGAAAGAACTGGAAATATGAAGTGATATAAACCAGACTACTTCTTTGAAAGTCTTCTGCTGGGACACTGCTTTTTTTTTTTCCTTTTTGTTTTTCTTTCCAAAAACTCAAGTATCTTTCTTATACCTCTTCAGAGATGTTATTGTTAGTGAGGAAAGTGCAAAAAGATTTCATCATTTTGTTCTGAAAAGCCATATATCCAGCTGGGGCAAAAGCTTGTTAGAAAATTAATGGAAATGCCACCTTTGTCTTTAAAGCTAAAAGTGGTCCTTATTTTCCTAACATTTTCAAAGAGAAATTTAGCCTGGCCACAGGTTTACAATTATTCATAGGATACTGATTTATTTTTCAATTACATAGTTTGATGTTGCGCAACTAAATACGAGTCTAATGACAACATCAGAGATGCTAAAAAGTGAATAGGGCTTGTCAGAAGAGGTCACATAGGTAACTGATAGTCATTTTAATGCCAGGATCTAATGCCAGATAGTTCTAGAAATGATTTCAGTAAGACTTTGAATGATAAGCTTGTATCCTGCTGCTTCTAATGTTCAATCATTTTTTAAACTCAAAGATCATGGCAGGACCAACTAGACATTTTGTAAATAGACAAGTTATAGACTAGTTGGTGTCTCAGCATAAAAAAAGAAAAGAAAAAAAGGAGAGCTCTAGATCACTATCCATTGCAACAGTGTCATAACAGATGGTTTTGCACCTTCAATCAGATGTGTAAATGCAGGTCTTAATATCAACCATGAGACCCACAAAGGTTCCTTTTCCTCCGCTGCTTTTGGAAATGCATGAGGTGAAAATTTAGTTGGTCTCAATTAACAACTTTGAGAGAAAAAAAATAGACCAGAAGAATTGTCATTAACTTAGTACTTCCCAAAGAAGTGAGTGACATAAACAGTGCATTGACCAGATCAGAGGTGAAACTGAAGGCAAGCTCTACTGCTGCTGAAACTATAGCCTGTTGCCTGGTTTGTGGGTCTCACCCTTTTGTCCAAGTGTGTCTTTTCTGAAAGAGTAAAAAAATGACAGAAAGGCACCCCAAAACATATGAGGCATATGTGTTTTACCTTCAGTCACTAAGCCAAAAGACACTTCAGAGCTTAAGACTTTTGACAAAATACCAACTTCTGACTACCTATAAGTAATTATCAGGAAAAAAATGTTTTTATCTTGTATCCTTATCACCTTTAATATTCCTCAGAAGTACTGGGAGGCAGAAAGGACAAAAATTTTAATAAAAAATTGTTACATAAAAATATTTTTTCTAACTTCTAATTCACAGATTTTCTCTACTATTTTATCTTTTTTTTTTTACATTATCTCATTTGATTTATGTCCTATTATGCAGTGATATGCTATGTAAAGCCTTTGTTATGCATTTTATACATTGAAAAAATTAAAGAATGATGACAGGTATGATGATCTTGATATATCTCAAGATACAAATAAATTGCTGAATTTCAGAAGCCAAACAATAAGTCATTGTAATATAAATTGACTGTGAAACTTCTGAATTAAGAATCACAGAAATAAAGGAAATATTTTTAAGGGTAGTTATACTTAATGGGAATTGCCTGGGAGAATAAGCTGCTAAAATAAAAGCCACTAAGTTGTAGAAAGTGCAAGTGGGATTTGTTATCATTAAAGTCTCACCTAAAATGGAGATACAGAGTGCTCTACTAGAGGGCTTGCTGATATAAAATGGTTTCCCATGACCAACGTTTAGAGTTTAATTTTCATAATAGAATAAAATCGTAGAATCATAGAATGGTTGGGGTTGGAAGAGACTTTAAAGATCATCTACTTCCAACCCCCCTGCCATAAGCAGGGACACTTCCCACTAGACCAGGCTACTCAAAGCCCCGTCCAACCTGGCCTTCAACACTTCCAGGGATGGGGCATCCACAGCTTCTCTGGGCAACCTGTGCCAGTGTTTCACCACGCTGACAGTAAAGTTCTTCCTAATATCTAAATCTATCCTCTTTCAGTTAAAAGTGTTACCCCTTGTTCTATCACTACACTCCCTTAATTAGATTCATACCTAGTGTTGGTACTCAATTAAAATGCATTAGGGTTATTTTTATCTGTTTCATTTATTTCCTAGTGTAATGACAATTTAATCTATGCATCCATCCACATGGACAGAAAGAGAAATACCAGCCCCTGCTTGCCCACATGCCTCAGGGATCCAGCAAGGGAATCCATCTCAGAGGAACACTTGTGAGACTTAAACCCACCTACTTATGGAGTGCTGATTATGAACTAGTGATGGCCCAAGGCTATCCTTAAAGTCACCATTCCCTGCTTGGTAAGTTGGGCTAACAAACGTACTATTAGACTTTGATATTTATGTCTTGACTCGTTACATTAAATTCAGATAAACATACTTATTTATAAGGAACACAACTATCATTGCAGGCTTTCCTCAAAAAAACATTGCATGTTTATATTCACTCACGGGGTAACTTTAAAGCACTTTTAAAATTCAATACAAAGTTTTCTTTTTTTATTTCCTTAGTAACAACTTCTAAGTGAAAAAGTACAGATTTCTTGTAAAAACATCTTTTATTGAACATATGCTTTTCACTGATACTCTGCAGGGAGCGTTTTTCTAAAAAGCAGACCAAACAGCCTGTGCATAAGTAGTTAGGAACACAAATGCAAAACTGCCAAGTAACTTTCCGTTTTGTTAAGTAGATAACATCCACACAGGATGCTTAGAAAGTCTGTTCTAGAGCAATTGATTTTACTTTGTTTTTTTTTTTTATTTAGCTTGTAATATCTGTACTGTTTCATATAACAATGTAAAGATATGAACCTATATTCTTGGTGTTCCCAAATTGTAAAATATAAATTTCATTTCCTTCCATACCTTACTTTATGATTCATACATTATAGAAATTCTGTGGAGGACAGAAATGCATGTTCTCTGATAATTCCTACCTCTAGCAGACTTGGTAATCTCTTCAAGGCAAATAATTTGAATGGATAATATTAGTGCAAAAATGTCGGTCCCTATACCTTGGGCCATCTGTATGCACTGACTCTATTCAGGGGAGTACTAGCACATTGACTTGATTAAAGCCATAAAAATATATAACTGTATTTCCAGACCTGAAAATTAAATGTCAGTTCAACAGTCTATTTGAGGTACCCTGTAGAAGTTTGAGATAAATTGTATTTGAGACAAACTGCAGTTCACATCAGCTGCAGCAGTGGGAGTTTTGAATATACAGCACACTCGGTCTCTCAAAGATTCCGAAATATGGAATTAGGAAGCTGTTGATGGGTAAAAATAGCAATGAAGAATTATTAAAAGATATGGGTTACATGTCAACATAATTAAGACATTAGTAGCTGTGCCTTCTTTTATCCCTTTGTAATAGAGTTGATACAATAGAGGAGGTTGGAAACACTATAAACAAGTGAAGGAAAACATAATGAAAAATAATTAAACGTAACAATTTCTTAAATGAAGGATGTGGTGATAAAAAGAATGGGAACATTGTCATTTTCAGCCTTTTAAAGTAATGCTGGCTTCTATCACTCCTAGTACCTGTCTGATAACATTCTAGTGTTTCTTTGCTTGCTCATGCACATCATTTAGCTCAATAGCCTGGCTCTTTTTCTTTGCTCTCATCCTGAGCTGCCTTTATGTATTAAGAAAAATTCATTTGTTCTACCGACTAGCCATATTCTTAGGATTAGTACATTTCCTTTTCTACTTTTGATTCTGATGACATCCCAAAAGTCTCTACAGCCTATTTAAAAAGAATCTCTCTAAGAGGTTGTTGCCCAAGTTCCTCTTTTATGATTTTCCCTTTTATTATCTCTGAGGTTCCAAGACGGGTTTGACACAGACCAAGAGTAAACACCAAGGGACTGGAGAAGGTGGAAAGGACAAGTTTCAGAACAAAAGCAATTAAAAAGTGTGAAAATTAAAATGACAAAGCAGTTTGAAGTCTCTAGCGATAAAGAGAAATTAAATATGTGAGCACTCTTAGCATTTCATGTTCTGGCATGGGATTTACCAAACACACCTGGCAAAAACAGCGCTTGCCCTCTTCAAAGGTTGTTTTAACAAATACTTTTATATTCTCTTACTTCCACCTTCAATTTGTGGCCTACATTACAGACTTTCTTGAATGACTGATGACTGTTGTTGATGAATACCATGGTCAACACTAGCACAAAACCAGTGGTCAGTCAAAAGAAATATCCTTTCTGATGCAAATCACTTTTAGGCTGTGTAAGCATGGAGAAAATAATACAAAGATGAATTTTTTCCCTTAATATGTAGTAAAAGATTGTGCTTCTACCAAGAAGTCACAGAAGATGACTTTGGACTTCAGATCCTGTATCTTCTACTTCCACAGTAATATTTTATCAATTTTAAAATTATCAGAAGTGCTTCTAAAAAAAGTATGAGGTTAGAGGAAGTATGAAGTTAACACTGGACTATAAACACAAAATCAGATTCTGCACTGAAGTTGCTCCAAAGCCTATAAAAGTGAACGATTTTAGGACAATTATATGAGGCCAAAATATCTGAGATGTTTACAGTATCTATAACTACAATTCTAAAGATAAGCATAGAAATGAAATTATGTGACTTCTTTTTGTTCATTTTGAACAATAAGGTCAAAATTACATCTGGTGCCTATGTCTCTATTGATCGCAAGATCACCAGTTTAGCATATCAAAATCATATGCAATCAGTTCACTCTCTCAATGAACAGAATCTGAAAAATGAGAAGCTATCATGGGCAAGACAGAGTAGATGACAACCGGCAGCTGATGTGGATACTGAGGTCTGTTTTAGAACCAAGGATTTGCCCTACCTGATCGTCTCACACACTCACTCCAACACTCCCGGTTCAGCTTCCCATGAAGGAGGTGCCTGCTGCTCCAGGACAGCCGGGCAGAAAGTTGTGTTTGCTCCTGCTGTACCACTGCTTGCCATTACTCACCTCAGCAATTAGCAGCTGTGGACCCTGCACCCCCCAACACTGGTCTCCATGCATCTTCCTCATTTCCAGGAGGTTTCACCACTTCCAGGACCTTTTGTCCATGCAGGAGCTTCACTTTCATCTCTCTCAGACCAGCTCAGATCAGCTTTTTGGAAACCCTTCACTTAGTCACCAACTCTTTTTTCCAGGACTTAAAGGCACGACTTTTCCCCAGCCAAATACTCTATGTGCAGAAGAAAAATACATGATGAGACTCCAAGTTGGTGATTCTGTCTCATGCCTCTGTATTACCTGGATGATTTAGGATGTGCCACTTTTTTTTTAATCTGAGTGTTATCAAAATATGTCACCAGCCCGTCCTGATCAGAAACAGCAATTAGCAGACTTCTGTTTAGGAGTTCAAAACTTCAATTTTCGGACATTCACCCCCTCCGCACACACATCTACATTCAATTATTGCTGCCTGATAGTGTCCACAATTTAAGCTTTTTTCTACCTACAGTAAACCCTGACTAAACTTATATTTAGACTTGGAACACTGCACAGACCAACTCATCTCCAGTTTTCTGATTGTATCTGCACAATAACACTTGTTACATAAAAATTAATATCTAAAACTTTCATCTGTTTTTCTTCAGATGATCTTTTGTGTTGGATCCAGTACTTAGTATTTTCTATTTATTACTTATATAATCTGTAATAGGTTTTTGTTAGACCAACTTTTATTGCATATATAAATCTATTAAAGATTTTCAAGGCTATATTTAATTTTTTCCTTGTGTTTTAGTGTTTGTTTTACTATATATAATGAATAAGAGTTATTGTGTGATAAGCTGATTTAACTAAGTCACTTTTCTAAAATGGATCATTTCTTGCATTTTGGTTGTATTCTTTGTACTTTGTGAAATATAATTAGCCTGAGTAAAACAAAATTTTAGTCACTAGACTTAAAAGTGGATTTTGGTTTTTTTGGATATCAATAATTCTGATGAAATGTAAATGTAATTTTATAATTCTAAGGCATTTAAAGGCTCATCATGAAAAATTAAGAAAAATGAAAATTAGAGGATTCAGAATAGAGTATTTCATTTTAACTACTGCCTGAAGTATCATCCATATTTTCCAGGTAATCATGAACACAATTTTGAGCAGCATGTTCTGCGTTATGAAAATAATAATAATTTGTAGAAAATATATCCAGCTGAAAGAGATAGTTCAGAGTTTGCTTCAGATTTCTGAAAAAAGTCTCATCACCTCCTCTTTCCTCTTATAAACTACTGAGATGTTTGTATGCACTTTTTTGGTTTGTTTCTTTTATACATCTAAAGCTGTGTATTTTTTGATGTAGAACCACATTTGGGTAGGGGATGTATTGAGTTTAGATATTGACTTTCATTTTAGTTCTTATACTTGAAAATAGAGTCAAATTGATGACTTTGTACACCCAAAACCAAATTTTACCTTATTCTTCCACATTCTAATACTTAAAGTAGTGAAATATCATAATGAATTTAGGTGTTTAAATTCACTAATGCAGAGCTGAGCACTCAGGTCTCTTAAGTATTGTCGTACAGAGATCATGAACTGTGTAACTTTGACTTTAATTTGTTTCACTTGGTACTCATACAAGTAATCTTGTGATACTAATACTTCTGGAATGGCATGAGCTTCCCACGATTAGCTTTTAATATGTTCATTTCCCTGTTCTTAGAACTGTTGCCTCTGAGATAGCTGAGATGAAGAGGGCTCAATTACATTCTGACAGCACACCTCCTAGCTGAAGTGGTAAACACAGTATTATTTGGAAAGGCTCGATCTATTAAGGACCATTGGCTCTTAATGGATTCTTCATTTTACTATTGATGCAAACTCTTGTATATGCTCTGTAGGACAAGAAGACCCCATAAATTCACTAAATTAATTGTTCTGTATTGAACAGGCACCAAAAATCCCCCTAAAAAACCCTAAAAAACCCAACCCCAACCCTCAAATGGCCATCAAGAATGTGCAAATTTGACTTTGAATAATGAAATCCAAGTAATTGTACAGAGCTACATGCATTTCTAACATTCATCAATGACAATGCCATTTCCCACTTTAAAAAATCTAGATTATACAATCATATAATCTATACATAAATTCAACTATCTAGGCTTCTGGTTTTCTATGATAAACTTGGTATCTATGAAACTTTTAGTTCTGCATTTGTTAAAATACTCTGTCAGTGCTAAAATTGATCATATTATGATCATGCAAAATGATGTTGCTGCATTAATATAAATGCCTGAAACAAATATTTTTCTAAATAAATTTAGCAATATAGTTTTAACCTGATTAAGGACTATTAAGCTGGTTTCAAAATCCTTTTATGAGGGTTTACACTTGTGTGGCAGCATTGCTTTTAGTTATGTCAATACACATTTTCAGACATAGTAAAGGCTTTTACTGATGGCTAATAAACAGTAGAAATTTGATTAATGGCACACTTATTTGAGCCACAGTTTGTCATAATTTTGAGATGAGTTATGTACTTTTCATAATTACAGGAAAAATCCTCACAATAGTTTCATAGAAGGCTTGGTCAATATTTTAATTAGAGACCTTTGGGATTGGAGAAATACTTCAGATTTTTCTCTGCCTTGCAACATATTAATTCATCCATATCATTGAAAGGAAATAATATAATTCCCTCTCTTTAGCCAAAAGAGGATCAGGAAACCTTCTCAAAACTGGAGAAACTGTTTTTATTTTATAAGGAAGTAAAACTGTGCTTCTTGTGCAGTGAAATTGTGCCTAATTTTTCAAAATAATTTCTTTTCTATATTGAAATGCATTCTGACTTTGCTACTGTCATAACTGTGGAGAATTATGACTCGTGTCTACATGAAAAATATGTACTATTTTTCCTACAAAGGAGAAACATATAGTTTGGTATTTACCATTTGTCAGAAAAAAATCACATGGAAATTAGTTGCACAAAATAAAAGACCTTTGAGATTACAAGTACGAAAACAGATCTTATAATTCTAAACTTTCAGCTACCCATAGCTCTTTCTAAAGCAAATGGTAAGCACACCTAAAATTGGTATCCTTGGCTTTCATTTTTAGTGCTTTCATAATTTGTGCCTAGGCATAGCCTCAAGGTCCTCTCTACTGTAAGAATATCTTTATATTAGCTTAATCATTCAACTAAAACCTATTTGCCAAAATACCCCACCACATGAAACCATTGCATAAATTTTTAGATGAGTTCTTTCCTTGGAAAGCTCTTTAGGAAGAACCAGGCTGGGGGGAAGACAAGGAAGTGGAGTTTCCATTTGCATGAAAGCATGGCTAGAATCCATAGTGCTCTGCCTTGGGATGGGTGGTCAACAAACTGAGAACTTATGGGTAAAGACTAAAAAGAGGATAGGTAAGGGTGACATTGTATTGCATGTCTGCTATAGGCCACCTGATCAGGAAGAACAAGTTGAGGTCTTCTACAGGCAGCTAAAAGCAGCTTCACATGGTCTTCGTGGTGGACTTCAACCACCATAACATCTTCTGGAGGGACAACACAACGTGACATAAGCAATCCAGGAGGTTACTGGAGAGTGCTGATGACAACTTCCTGATCCAAATGATAGAGTAGCCAACAAAGAGAAGGGGTCTGCTGGTTCTCTTGCTCACAAACAAGGAAGGGCTTGCTGCAGATGTGAAGGTTGAAGGTAGCCTTGGCTGCAGTGATCATGAGACGATGGAGCTCAGGATTGTGAGAGGAGGGAGCAGGGTAAAAAGCAAGATTACAACACTGGACTTCAGAAGATCAGATTTTAGCCTCTTCAAGGATCTGCTCAGTAGATTTCCATGGGATAAGGCTATGGAGAGAAGAGGGCCCCAAGAAATCTGGTTAATTTTCAGCAGTTTGCCTCCTCTGAGCTCAAGATTGAGAAGGAAATCAGGCCAAAATGCCAGGAGGCCTCTATGGCATTTGTGTCTCTCTGTCCCTCTGTGGCAACAAGGGATTCCTGGCAAAATTCAGACATAAGAAGGAAGCATACAGAGAATGGAAGCAGGGAGAGGGAACCTAGTAGGAATATAGAGGTACTGTTTGAGTATGCAGAGATGAAGTTATGAAATCCAAAGCCTACCTGGAATTGAATCTGGACAGACATTTGAAAGACAACAAGGGCTTCAGTAAGTATATAAGTGGCAAAAGGAAAACCAGAGAGAACTTGGACCCACTGCTGAATGGGACAGGGACCTGGTGACAGAGGACATGGAACTGGTGAGGTCCTGTTCTTCTTCATGCCTTCTTCTGCCTTCTAATGCCTTCTTCATACCAGTCTTCACTAGCAAGGCCAGTCTTCAGGAATCCAAGGCCCCAGAGACCAGGCAGAAAGCCTGGAGCAACCTTCGTGGAAGAGGATCAGGTCAGAGAATACTTAAGCAAATTGGATGTATGTAAGACCATGGACTCAGATGGGATGCACCCATGAATACAGAGGGAGCTGGAAAATGTCATTGTGAGGCCACTCTTGACAATCTTCGAATGATCATGGCAACTGGGAGAAGTGTCCGATGACTGGAGGAAAGCAAATGTGACATTGGAACTCACAAGTTAAGGCACACTTGCAGGTGATGCAGATGGTTTTGCTCTGCCTTCCTACAAAGTAACAAATGCTTAGGAACAAATTCAGTGCCTGTCTCTTTCTCAAGTCCACAGTAACCCATGTCTTAGGGACCCCCACCTCAGTCCTGTGTCATGTAAGGTTTTAAAGCAGACAGCATCTACCACAAGACTTTAAACTTTATTTTAGCAAATTTAAAATTTTAATTTTTTAAAATATGTTATTATTTTTAGCACTCATATGTTAGACAGAAAGGCAGACTTTGGACAAAAGGATCAGGAAGGTATTTCTCTAAGTTCAGCAGGACTGGAGCATTGGCTTAGCTAACTATATCTTGCCTCTATAATGGGAAAGGCATCTGATCTCCTATTGAATTTCTGGCAGGAGTTGGAAGCCGTGACCAACTATCTCTTGTCACTGTGAATAACAGGTATTAGTACATTCTCCAAAGGTTTAAGTCCAGTTGATTTCCAGTTCCCTTCTTCTGTTAGAAGCAGAATGCTAAGACCTGGCTCCACTGCCACTGGATGGGTGGAAAGGGTAGGTACTGGGTCTGTTGGATGAAGTTATGAACCTAACTTGCTTTACAGCAACCCATAAGGTGCTGTGCTTTGCCTTTGTGGCTAAAACAGTGTTGTTAACATGCCAGAGTTTTGGCTACCGATGAACAGTTCTTGTACAGGCTTTCTCTCTCCTCCCCATCCCCTAAGAGTCACTAGGATGGGAGTGTGAAAGAGGCTGTAAGGGGACACAGCCTTCTCCTGAAGGCTTGTCTCTGGCTTCTCTCTGGAGGTTTGTTTTCTTCTCTGGAGATATTTAAAACCCACTTGCATGCGTTCCTGTCCGGCCTGCTCTAGGTGAACCTGCTTTGGCAGGGGAGTTGCACTAGATGGTCTCAGAAAGTCCCTTTCAACCCCACATGATTCTGTGATTCTGTGATTCTGTAACACTGCCGGGACAGCTGTCCCCAACTGACCAAAGGGATATCCCATACCATATTACATCATGCTTAGTAACAAAAGCTGGGGAAACAAAGAGAAAGTAGAGGACATTTAGAGTTATGGTGTCTGTCTTCCCAAGTAGCCATTACGCATGAGGAGCCCTGCTTTCCTGGAGAAGGCTGAACATCTGTCTGTCAATGGGACATAGTGAATGAATCCCTTGTTTTGCTTAGCCTGCATTTGCAGGTTTTGCTTTACCTATTATACTGTCTTTACCTCAACCCCCAAGTTTTCTCACTTTTACCCTGCTGATTCTCTTCCCCATCCCATTGGGAGGGGTGAGTGAGGGGCTGTGTGGGGCTGAGCTGCCTGCCAGGCTGACCCACAAATTCCCAAGATCAACCAGTACACGTGCTGAGGCCCTGCTTTCGAGGAAGTGACAGGGCATCCACTTGCCAATGGGAAGGAGTAAATTAATTCCTCTTCTTGCCTTTCTTGTAACGCAGGGTATGTTTTTCTTACTAAACTGTTTTTATCTTGACCCATGAGGGGTTTTTTTGCATCTTATTTTCTTCTGCCCACCCCATTAAGCGGGTGAAGTGAGAGACTGACTGTGAGGGCATCTGGAAACTGACCAAGGTCAACCTGCCACAGGGAATAACATCTCTGTCCCCAAAGGCATTTTCTGAATGCAGGTTTACTCTACCTTCCTAAGATAATTTGGAGATACTCCTATGCATCCACCTCAAGCCCTTACTAGGTACTTGGGCAGTATCTTCTCCTCAGAGATTCCCAGATGCTTTACCTATTATGCAAGGACATTATATTTTCCATTACAATACTGTCACATGTACTAACTTACTCCCTGATTTATTAAACCTCTCTTTAGAATGAAGATACATCTAACATCTCTGAAGTCACCTAAATAATTTCCTATAGCAGTAAAATCCTTTCTCTTACAAATACAGACCCTCGTTATTTTCCAACACGGCAAATGAGATTAATTGTTGTAGAGCAACTATTTTAAATATTGTTTTGATTTCACCATGTGTGGTCGTGAAATCCCCCTCCGCTTTAGGCCACTCGGTACTTGGTACCCCCCTCCCCACCTGGGCCACATAGTAATACAATGGGCCAGAACGACACGTAATGGTCTAACATGAAAGAAAGAAAACGTGGAGATCAATGGATTGGAACTCTATGGCAACCCCTTAGTGTACCTGGTTCCCATGGCTCGTAATGTTTGAAAATAATAATCGATCACTCCTGACAACATACGGATTGTGGCCACAGAGGGGGGATACCAGGACCCCATGTCCTAGCAAGTCCTGGGCTTGTGTAACTGATGGAAAGTACCTGAATATTCCATTGTCCAAGATGAACCAGAGTGGAAAAGTATCTGACAAAAGTCAATTATCTCAGATTCTATAAGTGGCAATTTGAGTAAAGACCCTTTGAACTCCTCTGGATCGCAGCGGGCTGTGGCCAGTATCGCCCCTGAATTGAGACACCTCTCAGGTTTACACCTCGAGGCCAGGGTGAGAGAATCTTTCTCAAGCCTCAAGTACTGCCCGTTGAGGAACTCTGATGCATAGTGAGTATTCACCCTAAATGTGAGAAAGGGAAATTTTGACTATAGGCTAGCCTCTCTTCCATCCACCTCTCCACCTTTATGTTTGTGAGATACACATTAGCTTAATGGATGTGGATGTTCTTCTGTCTGTCTCTGCATATGCAGGACTTAAAAGTAGTACCTTGCGGCTCATTAGAGTTGTCCGCTATTAAGAAATTCCTCATCCTAGCAATCGGAGGACTGTGCATGTGCTTGTATGTGTGTGTCTTTAGATGCTTTGCTTATATATATATATATGTATTAATCTGAGATTTGTGCTTTTGCTTATATGTATATGTATTCATTTGGGATACTTTATAGGAGTCAGTGTGAATCTTGCCATGTTCGAATCTGTAATTGAGTCACTGTTCAGTTATTTTGTTAAATCACTTTATGATTAAGTGCTGCTGAAATTCAACCCCTTGATCTACCTCTAAGCATTAATAAATTTTGAATTGTTGCTAAATCATAACTGTGGCAAATATTTCCATCTGCACCACCATGCTGGAAGTTTTTTAAAGTATTTGCTTCAAAACACATTTTTAAACAGGTATCAAGTGAACTTGAGTATGATACAGAATGAATTTTACAAAGTGTACTGCCAGTAGGCAAGACACCTGATTTCACAAAATCAAATCAGTAGGATTGTCAGGTCTCAGCAACTTCCTTACCTGTTTCTCTCTAGGGTTGTGTTCAAAAGGAGTCTGTAATACAGAAACTGATCTCTGAAATACCATGACCAGAGGGCATATTTCCTTAAAGGATTAGGATCTGATTGTTTGGCTGAAAACATGTGGAAGACAGATATGTAAAGGACAGCATAAAAGATCTTTCTTTTTATTTATATTACCTATAAATCAATAAAAGATATCAGGCCTGAAAAAAAAATGACCATTTTTCTGCCATAGCTCTCAAGCTTAAAAAGGAAAACATTCTTCCTCGTTATCTCCTTGAAATATGCCACAGGTTCTTCAAAAGATTCTGCTATCAAGACCCCAAACTACAATATTGGGAAAACTATCCCTGAGGAGAAACTTTAATTTTGAGAAAGTATATGACTGAATGCCCTCCTCTTTATAGATAAACCCTTGACAGGAGCTATGGTGATTTCAAACTGAACAAAAGGCCAACCAAATTCTTTTCCTCCAGATTTATTTCTTAACTACCTTTCACTCACAGAGTGCATTACAATTGTCAGGTGGCTGCAGTCACACTGTTATGAACTCAAACTTTCATTACAAAACGTAAAAAGGTCACAGAAGTCATCCACTCCTCAGGTGCAAGACTAAGAGGAGACTCAACTCTTCACATTTGTCAATAATGAATAGTTTCAGTCTGCATACTTTCTCTCAAATTGGAATTTTGTTTTGTTTTCCATCTGTAGGGAAATGCAGCAATCTGTCTGCTGGATGAAGTGAATGATATTTGAAAACTGTCTAGAAAGCTTTACAGCAACACATCATCTCCTGCAAATATCCATCTGATGATATAATAGTTTGTAGCACATTTCAGGGATGACACATATGTAATGGAAGAAAAGATCGTTGGTTTAACCTTGTACATAGCGTATAGCCTTTTGAATCACTGTAAATCAAGATTAAGAAAACAGTGTTTGTTGGTTCATTTATACAATGCAGTGTTGTTTCTCCATTAATAACAAGCATCCTGACTTAGTTCCATAGAAAACTGCAGCTCAAGTACATCCATCATATTTTTATTTTTAATCATCTTTGAATACTCCTCTCAGCTGTGAATTTTTCATTGAGATCAGAAAATTCTGTTTTCATAGCGGTTCTAGCTCAAGAAATCAGAGGTCAATATTTGAATACTTTTTTTTCTTACTTTCAACAAATTTTATGATATTTTTATTACATTTGCCCTTAAAACAATGTAGAAAAGTGGCTTACACAGCCTGTTTAAATTTCATAGATGCCTTCTTTGTATGATACATAGTTAACATTAGACCTTTTTGAGGATCTAGTGAGGGGCAAAGATATAAACCCCTTGTATTATATTAAGACTAAGAAACTCTATAGTTTTTGGGGCCATCATGAAATTCCTCAAAGTCTTCATGGATCTGTCTGTCTGTGTAACCAAAGCACATTTTCTCTCCTCCCTCAGATACTGTATACAGACATTAAAAATTATTCAAATGCTTGCTGCATAGATAATCTTATTTGAAAACCAAGAAGATTGACTGAAGGAGAGGGTTGGTGTGGTTTTTTTTTTTGTCTGGTTTGCTTACATGTATCACTGGAAATGCTGTCTGTGGAAAGCACATTTCAGGAAGAATCCTATCTCACAGAGTTTATAATAGTATATTTCAGATTTTTAATTAGATAAATTTGGTCCTTAAATGGGAAAGTAACTTCAAAAAGCAAGCTCATACATTGAGTTCATATATATTTCAGGGAACTTTCTGCTCCAAATCATAGAAATTCATTTCATCCTATCTTTTCCTAGGCAGTTTGGGCATTTGTTCTGTTTTCTCTTCCCCCAGAGTGTTCTTATTTTTTGATGGAAAATTCATTCTCTATGACATTGAAAGGTTAAGAAAATAAAAGTGGAATGTTAATTTTTGTATCAATTTGTATCAAACTTAAGTATTCTTCATCTGTGAATTGAAACAAAATGTGATATTTGAAGTCCACCAAACTTGAAATTCTTTTCATCTCTCCTTAAAGACTTTTACTTCAGAAGATAAATGGGCTCATTCTCCCCTTTCACCTGACTCCATAGTGGCCACACATTTTCCATACTGAGCTGTGGCTGATCCAGAAGGAAGACCGTGATAGAGTGCTGGAAGTGAAATCTGGCTTTCTAAAATGTTGTGGTACACACGTAAAAATGCTAAAATAGTAGGTTTCCTATACTGTTCCACACACACGAATCTGGCCTGCTTGAAACCAACAACAGTTTTCCCAGTGCCTTCAGTGAAACTGTTCTTCAGAAAAATGTACAATCTTTAAGTAGTTTTTGCCAAAAGGGAGATTCTAATGACATCACCAAGCTGTGTAAGCTGTAGGGGAAAGCTTGCATATTGGTGCCTTCATCCCCACATGTTTAATCAGAAAATATAAGCCTCCTGGGCTTACATGCAACCTTCAGCAAGGTTAAATTCAAGTATGTTTCACTGGGGAAGGAAAAAAACAAAACAATCTATATATTTAATATAATATAGCTGAGTCATATAACATTAAAATTATGTGAATTATGTGAATTTAAATCTTCAAGAGAGATGACATTTAAGAGTGTGAATGTTAACATATGTCACTAACATTTAATCTTTTACTGTAGCTTTCTGAGAGCTGGCAAAAGATGATGGAGGATTTACAGCTACCAAACATATCATTATATTATTCCTGAAAAAAAAAAATTATTACTTTAACAGCAATTTTATATTTCTTTAATCTCATCTGCATGAGTAAAGAATATGCATAGATACAGTTTCATGTATGAACAACTAACCTGAAGTTCTAAACACTGTTATTGCAAAGTATCACTACTGTTTTTTCTGCGACCATGGCAAGAGTACCAGTGAGACAGCTTTCAAATATAGATTACTTAGTTTATTTTCTAGCCCTTTTTTAATAGTTAGATGGTGGAGCTATCTCTTGCCATAAAATAGATTCTGACTGTATCTCTGATGGCACACTTTTGTGGAGATAAACCGTATCTGTTTAGCAGCTAAATGGCTACTACGGAGATATCACAGACCAATAGTTATTCTGAGAATACGTTTGTTCCTGTAACTATTTCAAACAACATCTGTTGTTGGAAACAGGAATATGGCTTCATGTTTTGGTTGCATGGTTGAGAACAAATCTGTTTAATTGCATACAAGATGGAAGCTGTTCTGCACTGAAAACTGAAGTAATGCTTTATAATTTATCTGTATAGGAGGCTTTGCCATACAGTGGTGATATAATTAAGCAGCTAAAGTTATTAAGTTACTTCGTCATGTGGAAACTTTTATACCGCGGTAAGTATGTTCCACTTTTATGTGGTTTATTTTACACTATTTCAAAAGCAACACAAGCTAAACTTAAAGAATCTTTTTTACTTTGACTATGTAATTATTACCTTTGAATACACAGAGTATCCTATGTCAGTATAGTTAAGGCTGTCTTAAAACATTAAAACAAACAAAACCCCAACCAAGCAAAAAGAACCATGGTCTTCCATTCACTTAGTACCTACATCTCCAGTTATCTTCCCTTTGTATTCAGTTGCAAGAATGTTCAAGGCACATTTTCTTGTATTCCTCTATTAAAATACCTAATCCCCCTCTTAAGTTTTGTTTCATCCACCTCTACGATGACTGAAATGTAGTATGACTTTCATTTCCCAAAATGAGATTATAGAGCAGGTAAGTAGGTAAAAAAGTAGTGAGGGGGAGGGGGGAGAAAGAGGGTTGTTGGGTTTTGTTTGCTTTTTTGTTCATTTGTTTTTAACTCAGAAATTGGGAAAGCCTGCTATAGCACCAGAAGACATCCAATGAACTTTAATATTAACATTTGTCAAAATATTTTACGTAACTTTTAGAAATGGAATCAACATAGGAAACTTTCATAAATCTTAAACATGGATTAAAGTTTCCATATATATGATTCCTACTACTTACTTTTGCTTATAACTGTATGAGTAGAAGTCAGAAGGATAGTAAAATCAACACAGATCGAGACCACCCTCTTTCACTAAGACCCACAGTCTTAGCCTACAGTCCTCACCTATGCCACTGTGCTTTTGTTGGCTTCCAGTGGGCTGGCTATGGCAAAACAGCTCCTTGCAAACACTCCTCAGGCCCTTCCCACTCTCAAATAATGCCTTGCTCCTCTTTGAGACCCAGCCAGAACGAGGCCAAGAGGCTTTCTAACAGTTTAAGATTATAAATGAGTGGTACAAATAACTGCCCTTCAGTCCTGGAACCGGTTAATTTCTAGGAGGTGGAGCCTAAGAGTGAATTTTGCAGTTGTCAAAGGACAAGAGCCTTGTCTCAAATATGGGACAGGTTCGGCTCCTTAGTTACCCTCACCCATCTGCTTTTCTCCAAGTGAATCCTGGTTACAGTTAGGCAGCAGTCATATATCACGCATTGCATCTGTCACATCACAAGGAAAAGACACAAATGGGACCTGGGGGACAGCACAGTATGTGAAGCCAGTGGAAAAGTTAACAGGATTCACCTAGAGAAGGGGTAAATTTGTTTTCATTTACACGTGAAGGAAGGATTTGCTATTTTTTTTCCTGCTTAGTGTATTTTGCAGCATGTTAGTGAAAATGGCATGCTCTGTTGCCAATATCATGAAGTTCGTATCTGCATATATGAAAGGTATTTTATCACTGAAACAGTTAAAATGAAGTATCTCCCTATTTCTTATAGCTAGTCATCTAACTGTTAATGAAAATTACAGGACACTTTAGCGTGATAAATAATACATGACAAGGTGTGTGTTACTGTGAGATAACACACATCTCAGAGGCACGGTGACATATGCCTTGGAGTGTCTTAGTGCAATTATAAAATGGCTCAAAGTTAGAATTTTTAAAAAGAAGATTCACATGTTCCTAGCCATCCAGAAGAGAAACATGACTAATTTGTTACTATAATGATTACTGACACATTTAGGAGGGGAAATATAATATTGGTTTAATATTCTGATAATTTTCTTAGTTTTCTGACACAGGCATTACATTTATTGTTCTATGGGACTGGACTGATGCCAAGGTCTCTATTATGAAAGGCTTAAACAGCACTATAGTTGGTATTAGCAATCTGTAGTGAAATGTTTCCTACCAGCAAAAATATTGCATTAACTGATTCCAAATTTCTTCCAATTGGGCAGTCACAGTTTGATTATTGTGTAGTCATCACCCTTGACTGAGTTCCAGATTTGAACTCTTGCTTTCTTAAAGGGCAATGGTAGGACCCCAAACTTGTGAGTGTTATTGGAGGTGGGAAAGGAGAATTTTATTCCTTGACGCCACTAATCTCCATTCAGTATAGATAGTAGGAAGTGGTTAGGTCATGCCTCCTTGAAAAATATGTAATTAAAACCAGGTGAAACGACATGGCAGAGAATTAATCCTAATCCCCACTTCTCCTCTCATTGACCCCAAGGGACTGCTGGGGGAGTAAGGAGCCAGGTGCTGAAAATCTGTTCCCACTGTGCTCTGGGAGTATTGCTGCAGTAACACCTCCAAATCTCAAACGAGCCCTCCACATAGAGACACAATTGTTATGTATTAGAATGCTAGATGCAAAATGCTGCACATATTAACAAGACTCTTTTGTTATAATGTCCAGTATGATTGTCTGTCCATGTTAGAGGATGTCCCGTTATGCATATATATATATATTTTTAAAGTACCATAGCTATAGCAGTGTAGATGTTTCTTACTTCTTACAAAATCGCTTGAAATCAGACTGGGAGACAAATTACACAGAGAGAACAGATTATTTACCTCTTTCTTACGTTTACTTTGATATGCTAACACCTGCAAGCAGTTCACCAAAACTAGCATTTAGTTCTCAGGTTTTTTGCTAATAAAAGGAAGGGGAGCAAGGGACAAATATATCTTTGTGATATATAGTCTGTCTGCCTTAGCCATTTCTAGGTTAACATTTTTAGAAGGAGTTGGTTTTACATCACTCTTTTTTTCTTTTTTTTTTTTTTTATATGTAAGTGTCTATAAAACCTCAAAAGTCACTGTACATAGCAATCAGTTGGGACTGTGAGAGAACATATTGACATTTCTGATACACCCAAAACACACACAGTTCCTATGGAGACTATGCACGTGTTTTAATAATATAAAATTTTTTATAATATCCTAACGTGAAAATTTATATGAAATAAACATACTTATGGCTTGCATAAGAAAATCCAACCTTGTTTAATACGTGACTATTACGCTGTATTCATCTCTTTCCATGTCCACTGTCATACAGTTGGTTTAATTTTATTGGAAATATTTTTTGATATATTGCCTTTCACTTACTGTTGGCGTATTCGCACCATTAGATATCACTTTCTCATATTTACATTCCTTCTAGACTTGTGGTTCCACATGCCTCCTTGCATAGTGCCACCCCCAACTCCCAGCCCAGTTTATAGCTGGTGAGTGGAGTACAGAATGAAGTATACTCTGCCATTTCTCAAATGTGATTTCCAATCATGCATAAGAGGTTGTTCCTAAGCTATTTATCTGTCTTCTTTTTCTTTAAAGTAATGCCTCTGAAGTAGACTTTATTGGCATGCTAGAGTACCACTACCTCCACCCTTTGAATAGACAGCAGTCACAGCAGCTAATGAATTCTGATTATTTGGAAAAGTTAAGTTATGAGTAGAGAAGAACCTTCTTTGTGCAACACTTTTTTGTGCGCACCTATCAAAGTACAGTTAGTAGAAATACAGGGTTAGATCAGACCTATTTTTATTGAGGAAAGTTATGAGCCTCTTCATTCCAGACTCTCTGTAGATCTGATCAATATCCTCATTGGTCATGGGTAAAATTAGTGTAACATTTCACATAACTTTTCACTGACCCGTGTGAAGTGAGCTAGTGCTGTCACTCCTGGCCATGGTGATGGTGTTCTTGTTCTGAAGTATTGCTACTACTAGTCTGTTACTGTCAAGTTCTGCCACTAGTCATAATGATGTAGATGATGAGACTCTAATAATAAATTAGGATAAATGCAGTAATAAGTTATTGCAATTATACTTTTGGAAGAGATAAAAAGCAACAAGAAAAAGAAAGTTTTAACTCTTACACTGGGATAAGATGCTTCAAGGCACCAGGTACATGTGAATCATTGATTAGTGTTTGACCTTTTCCTTCTGGGAAAAGAATTGGCAAGAAATATTGTCATCTAGAGACTAAATATGAGTCGCCTGGTCATGCGATATGGAAAAAGCTCCAAGTGGGCTAACCATATGGTCCCTTTCTTTTCAATAACTACAGAGCTCATGAAATTGCAATTCACTTTTTACCTCTGCTTTCACTGCTTCAGTATTTCAGAGAAAACAGGAATACATGGTATGTGGTGTGCTGCTGTACATCAGCAACTGGGAAGAGGACATTTAAGATTCTGCTTCCACAAACACAAACTTCTCTTTAATTAGAATATAGATCATTCTCCACTAGATCTCTCCAATAGATCATATTTCTCTACATACTACTATATCCAAGTTTTGAATAGAGCAATTTGAAAGGCAGTAAAAACAACTGTCTAAGGAAATGTGTGCCTGATGAGTATCACTTACAGCAATATTTGGTCAGAGAGCACAAGAATCTTTACAAAGCAGAGGACTGAAATTAAGAGGAGAGTGATATTCAGGATATTGGTCACAAAAAATTGGAAGTCTCTTTTTCTCTAGTTCAGATCCCAGTACAATCCTTAATTTATTAGATGATATTTAGCATAAATGCACTCATTAAATTATGTTTTATATACAATATGTTATTAATCTAAGCCTGAAGCAACAGTTCATTTAACACTTGATATGATTTATACAAGAATAAAACTCACTTGTGGGAAGTATGACTGGGAAAAAAAGTAGGCCATGCAATACTTAGCCTATGTACTTAACGTATAAATCTGAGCACTCCAAACCAGCAAGTTTTATGTACCATCACAAATCATCCTTGCAGCAAACAAAAACTCTAAGCTTACAAAAGCAGACAGTTTAACAACTTGATCAATGTACCAATACTAAAATATACACGCAAAAGTCAGCTTCCAAATCTTAATAGAGAAAGTCTTATATCAATCTAAATAGTGTTTCAGACATAAACAGATTTTTTTAGAATCAATGTGCTGTATTTTGTGTATTGTTAGTTTAAAAAAAATCTTACTTAAACTTGGCTACACTGAAATCGATGTAGATAAATTCATCTGGTATGTACACACCACATGTTAAAACATTAGGATGTTCAATGGGATACTAGATCTGATATAAATCTGTCTAATGTAAAAGCATGGTGCTGCCATATCAAACAGTCCTAATGGACTTTGTATGAATCAGGACAGAATTTCTGTTAGTTTAAGATGGCTAATCCATGATATTGGATTTATATATAATTCAGAATGCGGTAATAATTATAGTATATGAGTGCTATGGAAGAATAAATAATAAATGACTAAATTAATATTTCATTGTAAACTTAATGCTGAATTTGCCCTGTAGGATCCTTTACATCTTGGTCAAAGTAGGTTGAAAATGTCTTTAGGTCAAAATGCCCTGACAAAACCTAATCAGAAACTGTGTTTAAGCGCAGAGGAAGTAGTGTGACCCCAGTGAGGAGTCCTGTTGCTAACAAGGTTACAAGACAGAAGTGATACTGTAGGTCTTGCTCCAGGCTATTATCTGGTAATTTTCTTGAATGTTTTCCGTGACTCTCCTTTGCTTGCATCTACACAACTCCTAGCTACACAACTCTGCAGGATAATAGAAAGCCTTCAGACCAAATAGCTCAGTTTCTGCCTGACCACATAGATAACCTATGCTTCTGATGATAACTTTTGTTGTTTCAGCTAGATTATTACAAAAATAAATCTACATCACTTTAGTACTTATTCAGAATGAACGGACAACCTCTATCAGCTCAAAATGGATCAGCGTGCTCAATATCCATAAAGACAGCATATGTGACTGACACTTAAAACAAGATGTAGAGCTACTCTGAAACAGTATTCGAGAAAGTGAGAGATTTCAAAAAGAATACCTTCTGGGAATACTTTTCCTTTATATCTATATATAATATAGATATAGTATATATATGTATATATAATACTATATCTTTGGAATACTGTATCACTGTTTAGTAAGAATACTCCACCAGTAATCTCAATGCAGCAAAGGAACACTGTTGCATCAAGTTTATCCAACCATAAATACGAGAAACCGAAAGTTAATGTAATACTTTTTCTTTCTTTTCTTAGTCTTTGACCGCTGACCTACAGGCATATATTGTTCTTGTCAGAGTAACAGATAAGTACAGGAAGCATCTGTAAATTAGAAAGCTTGAGATACATCAGCTCTGCTGTTTCAGGAGGCAATTTGTTAATATAACTGTCAATTTGTTAATTTAACTCATCACAGAGCTCGCATTGCAATGTAGTCGAAAAATTGATAGCTTTATAGAATTTCATCTTGGGAAAAGCTTTTCAAAAATGTGAAAATGTAAGCCATATGATTTTAATTAGTCACAAGTTTGATCCCTTTATTTAGCACGATAATCATATTAACAGAATTTATACCTTATTCAATTGATTTTCAGGAAACACTCCATTTCCAAAATATCGTCTCTGAAAAATTAATCTGAAAGTACAGCAAATAATGCTTGCAAAAATTATATCATGGGCTAGACCTAGCCTTACAAGGGCAAGTGTAGGGTCTTGCACCTAGGGACAAATTACCCCATGCCTCAGTACATGTTAGGGGTTAACCTGCTGGAAAGCAGCTCTGCAGAGAGGGACCTGGGAGTTCTGGTGGATGACAAGTTGACCATGAGCCTGCAATGTGCCTTTGTGGCCAAGAAGGCCAATGGTATCCTGGAGTGCATTAAAAAGGATGTGCCCAGCACATCAAGGGAGGTTATCCTCCCCCTCTACTCTGCCCTGGTGAGGCCACATCCGGAGTACTGTGTCCAGTTCTGGGCTCCACAGTTCAAGAAAGACAGGGAACTACTGGAGAGAGTCCAGCAGAGGGCTACAAAGACGATCAAGGGACTGGAACACCTCGCTTATGAGGAAAGACTGGGAGACCTGGGTCTATTTAGTCTGGAGAAGAGAAGACTGAGAGGGGATCCCGTCAATGCTCATAAGAATCTAAAGGGCAGGTGTCAAGAGAATGAGGCCAGACTCTTTTCAGCAGTGTCTGATGACAGGACAAGGGGCAATGGGCACAAACTGGAACGCAGGAAATTCCACTTCAACATCAGGAAAAACTTCTTTACTTTGAGGGTGACGGAGCACAGGAACAGCTGCCCAGAGAGGTTGTGGAATCTCCTTTGTAGATATTCAAAACCTGCCTGGATGCATTCCTGTCCAAGTTGTTCTAGGTGAACCTGCTTTGGCAGGGACATTGGACTAGATGATCTCTGAAGGTCCCTTCCAACCCCTACCATTCTGTGATTCTGCAATTCTGTGATTTGAGTCAAATACAGCTCAAATTTCACATGTTAATTACAGTCACATTCATTAAGAATTTGTGATTAAAGTAAACACACATATTTCAGATGATGATTCTAGATGGACTTAAAGATTAGAGCCAATTAAATCTATAAGCTCTTTGATGCTAGAATCCACATGAAGAAGACAATGTTACATACAAAATCTTGTTATTGGTGAACCATATATACAGAGTTTAGAATTCATTACTGGTCTAATTATTGTCTTAATTATAGGTCTAAATTACCTAATTAATATGGAAAAGACTCATAATTAACATAGTTAAATTGCTATACAAAAAATTCCTAGTACCTCCCCGTTTTCTTTGGTGTTTTGCCCATCTTTCCATTGTCCTACCATCCCCAGTGCAAGGCTGATAGTTTCAGTCTTCCTCAGAAAGAAAGAAGGAAGGGTTCAAACAAGTGTCTTTGCTGGGAGAAGCATGATGTTCATGTTAGTACAACCTTCTTTTTCAGCACTGGGTCTGCTTGGGGTTATTTTAATATTTTTTCTTAGCACAGTCTTCTTCCTTCCACTGGTTCCCGGAGAGACTTTTATAATTACACAGCTCCCCAGTTCTAAATTTCCTAAAGGGTATTTTTGTCATACACTAACTATCTAGGTCTGTCAGATCATTACCATTAAAGGTATTTAGAGAGGTTAAGCTAAAACAGGTGAGAAAATAGTCACTTAATGACTAGACAATTGTCATAACAAGTGAGAATCAACTCAGGTAAAGCAAGTTCAGAAAATCCTTGAGACCTTGCGATGGAAGCTTAATAGACCTGTAGCCTTCTGCTAGTAAGGGCAAAATCATATTTACTTGGCTACAGCAGCATGCTCCCCTGATGATGGCATTAAGTTTAAGAGACTTATATTAAATTAATAATGATGCCAGATGCTACCAATTTCTCTGTGCCTCAGTGCCCTATCTTCTAAATGGGGATGGCAGTACTGCCTTACCTCAAAAAGGTATTAAAGATTAAAATAACGTAATCTATGATTAGAGCCCTATGAATGTACATCATAAATATCCGACTTTGGAAAGCCAATTAACTAAAAGCAATGCATGCAAACAGAGTTATAGTCCTTTCAAGAGCAGATCTCAGGAAGGATGACGACTTCTTGCAGGGTGACCTCATCCTGCAGTGAACTCAGGGGAGGTACAGAGAAGGGCAACTAGAGCAACCATAATGATAGAGCAGCTGTCCTATGAAGTGAGGCTGACAAAGCCAGGATTCTGCAGTGTGGAGAGGACAGGACAGAGGAGGCAGGATATACTGAGATTTACAAAATCAAGGATACAGTAGATGAGCTGAAAGCAGGACTGCTGCTCTCCAAATCACAGAACACAAGCTCTAAGAGGCGCTCTATAAGACTAGTTGGAGACCAGTTTAAAATTAATAAAAGAAAGTCCTCCTCTACAGTGTAGGTAATGAACTTCTGGAGCTTGATGCCACAGGAGGCTGCAGAGGCACACAATATCTTCAAGTTCAAAAAGGGACTAGAGAAATTTGTGGAAAAGTCACTAAACAAATGCAGAAACCACTAAGAAGAGATATACCCTCTAAAATCCATTAAGACAGCACTTCTGGGTGCTAAGTGACACAAAAAAGTGGCCACGCTTGCATGCTCTCCCTAAACAATATTTTCCATTGCAAGTGTCCAAGGCAGAATTCAGGCTAGGCTTCAGTGGTTATGCCTTATATTCTTAGATACTGTATTGGTAGGCAGGGCTCTGTCTTTCTAACCTTTATTGGTCTCAGGTATCCCATCAAACTGTCTTCTGATATCCAACTGTCTTTTTCACTCCATGCTTTTACTACGAAAGCTGTGACTCAGCCATCTGCAGGTAAGTTCCTGAGCTCCTCCAGAGCCCCACCAAGCCAGTCATTCCTGTGTATATCTCGTCATGAACATTCATATTGAGTCTTGAGTTCTGCATGTGTGACAACAACCACTGAACATGATTTAGATGCAAACAACTCTAGTGAAGCTTCCTCTTACATTCTACTCTGGAAAGTTAAAAGACAACATGAAAAAAACTGCCATGGGTTCCCTTGTGGCAATAAGCTCTATATTTTGCAGTTTTCTCAGAATGTTCAATTCTTTTCAAACAAGAGGACTGAAATTTTAAAGAAAGTGCAGCTGCATGATTCAATAAGAAATATTTAAATGTTTTTTTCTATGACAGTTTAATGTCAGAGAAGTTACTGCAAATTGTCAGAGAAAAGAATTAATGTAAAGCAGAAGCTTTAAATCAAACTATCCAGACAGTTAATCTTACTAAAACTGTATCTTTAAACTCCATGTATACGTGTCCTCTTAAAAGCCACCACTTAAGATGATTTTCAGCCAACCTTAGCTTCTGAAGGCACATGAGCCCTGGAGGATTACACGACTATTTGAAATTTAATTTTCCTGATGCTTTTTGTCCTATCAGTTTGTCATAACACCACCACCTTGCAAAGATAAGAAAAGCACTCAAATGCACAACAAACCAACTTAGTTCAACTAATGACTATAATCTACCTCTAACCTTATCCGTGGGAAATCTTTCTCTTCACAAATCACTGTTACTGCACCACTTCAGGCAAACAGTAGATCAAGCTGCAGATTATATTTAGTCAGGATTTTGTTCCACAAAACCTCTTCACAAAGGTCTCTCTATTGGGTTAATCAATTTGATTGTGAAATCCTTCCATTATGGACTAATACAAAAGAAAATGGGCCTAACTGCAAATGCACAATTCATAGTTTTTCAGGAAAATAAGATACCAGTATTGCATATACTACAGAAAGGAACTACTTATTAGACAAACTGCATTTAATGTACATGCTAATCAGATTTAAACTATGTAATTAAGGGTTAATTCTCTGATGGTTTTTGATGGTTTGTTGGATTTTTTGGTGCTTTTTAGTTCGTGTTTTTTTTAAATTTATTAGTCACCTTCTATGTGTAAAGAACTCAAATCTGGTCCATATCTGTTGTATAACATGCTGTAGCTTTTATGATTTTTCACAACATCACACATACATTTTTCCCTGCATAGATAAGGTCATAGCAAAGCATCTCATTCTATACTTTGAGAGTATCTCAAAACTAACAGTATCTGGAGAGAAGCTGTCTCTTATTGCTGCCTTGCATACAATTTTGTATTTTGAATTTTTTTTTATATTCCTCCTAAGGGAGGAAGTATTGTGTCTTATTTCTGCTTTCTATAGACGGCAAGAGAAATTTTTCTTCAAATTCTCAAGGTCCTTTAGTGAAAAGCAGTATCAGCTGACCATCCACCTGCATTTCTGTGCATTTGAAAATTGTGCACATATGACTATGGTCCTGGTTATGCAACTATTTTACAGTCAAATTTTTAAAAGGCTTGTAAAGTAGCAGCAGAGTTTGTTCTCAAAAATTGTTTCCTGTTTTATGCCCTAAATAACCTCCCCCATCTGTTTCATGATGAAAGAATTGCCACTTTAAAAATGCCTGGTACTTGCCTTCTATCAAGCCCTTTCTGTTACTGAGCACTTTTGTGAGCTAGGAAAAATTAGTTATCCAATTCCTTTTCTTCACAACTACTTACGCACTGGAACATTTCAGAAGACAGTAAATTATGATTTACCTTGGTTGACATCCCAGCTCCTCAACACATTTCATTTTCATGGGAAACAAACTGGCCTCCTGGACAGCAAGAATCCCAAGCCAATTCTTCTAGTGATGCAAATCAAACCAATTTTATCTGTCTTGCTTTATACTAGCTTGGAATATAGCTCAGAAGTTTTGTGTTGTATTAAAGATTAAAGCCATATCAGAAGTGTTCATTATTACTTACATGTTCACATACTGCTTTTCATTTACATAACAGAGAAGTTCATGTACTTTGTCACGTTTAGTAGAGTAAAAAATGTAAGGGTGATCAAATATTTACTAATTAGAAAAATATTCTGTGAAGATAGGATACTGTATGTTTCTCCTACGTATATTGTACAAGTAACAAGCCCCAGCAATTTGGAGCTACTTGGCTTTTAAATTATTATCTGGCAACACATGTGAAGGGTCTGTTTTTAAGGTTTCTGATCACCCTTTCTGCAAATGTGATAGTATAATATCATGGGAGATTGGTCCTTCATTTCTAAGACTTTTTTTTCTCCTTTCAGCCTACAGTTTTAAATATCTGTATGCTTCCTGGATTGCTTACTCTAACCTCTCTTGCTGCAATAGCTATGAGGTATACCTGTAGGGTTGTTAGAAATAACAAATTCCCATCCTTTTCAAGGTTAAAAAGAACATTTTTTTTTTTTTTTACATAATGGCCCAATGAGGCCACTCATATATATATCAGAAAACGACAAATCCCTATTCCCCAAATACTTGCACACACCAATACTTTCAGTGGATTATTTATCTCAACCCTGAGGTGGATTTTTATCATTATTTGATATACCCAGTGGTAGCTGAGAAAATATGAGAATAGTCTCTGCAACCGGAAGAAGGTATTTAGCTGATATACATTCCCAGCCATTTTCTTATATTCATAAATTTACAGTCACACACAGATATATTCAGTGCAGCACATTCAATTCCTGCAGCCTGAATAGTGACTAGAAAGCACAACAATGGTCTTAAATCTGAAAATAGAGTTTCACTGTATTTTGTACTGTACTGAATGCTCAGTATAGTGCAGATATCAGTGTGATTTAAACTTCAATTTTCTCTCCACCTCGCAGGTCAGAATACTCTCCCCCACCACCACCCCACCCCAGTTTTCTTCCAAGACAATATAAGTGGTACAATACTTTTGTGGAAATGAGAGGCTAGTTGCTGACACTTTGAATATAGAAATTAATTAGCATTTCCATAGCAGTGTAAACAGCGGTCCCTGGAGGCATGCAGTGGAGATAATGAACATCAAGATTAACAATAGACATTACAGACACCAGACTATTATTACACCTTAATGGCATGCAAACGAATAGCCTTCAAGTAGTCAAAAGATGCTGTGTAATAACAAACTTCTCCGGGCTATAAACTGGATTAGGAAAATACAGTGCTTGTTCGCATAGATACACAGCACAGTTTTACCTCGCAGGCTATCTTGCAGGGACAATTTTCAAAGGTCATGACTGGAAAGATATAACCCATAGCTATAAATATTTCTCAGTCATGTCCAGACTTTCACCAGTCCTTCATTTTTTGTGACCATGTGACACATTAATTGAAAATAATAGTAGTCAGTCTGCTGAAAGATGTGAAGTGATATTGTGGGATACCCAAATTAATACCATAAATTCCAGATAATATATCCATCTTTCCTCATTTCTATAATCTCACTGGGTGCTGGCTATGTGTCAGAGCCAGTCAAAACATTTGCTCCAAATAGGATTTTTTAAATTAACCTACTTTAGTTTATTCACAGCCTGATTAAACAGATAATTAAAAGTTACAGATGCATAGCAGTACTAAATTACTGTAGCTTGAATGCATTTGTGAGAAAGATTATTAGTCTTTCAGATGTTGGCAAGGACCCGAGTGGCTATGATGATGAAGATCCACCAAGGTTCAATATTTTGCTGCCTTCAACACATTTTTTTCTGAATTTCTTTTTCTTTTAATTAATTTAAGCAACAGCAGGAAACCCAGAGCACTTGTCAAGTCAGTATGAGGTTAGTAGGCTTTGAGTCATTCCTCACCAAGCTGCACCAAGGAAAAAATGTGTATATCTATATTCAGAGTACAGCCTCTGCAGCTGAATAATTCTGTTTAACTCTGCAGGAAACTGACTAGTCTTCAAAAATTTCTTACACTCTGCAGACACTTGTTAAGAAATAATGACAGAAAATGGCCTTTATTACTGTAGTTCAAAGACAAGATTCAAAGCAGAGATAAAGTAGGTGACTCCCAATTTTCAGTTTCTGTGATGTTAGCCTACCGAAAAAGCCTGTAATTGGGATCCACAGGATTCTGCTTTCTGTGAAACAGCAGCAGTGAAACTTTGGCACAGGCACAGTTTTGGACTGACGCAAAAAGTAATGTGCTTACAACACTTTTTAAAACTCATTTGGTACCAGTTGCAAAGCAAAGATTTATCCCTGTCTACTGTTTCTGAAATTACTAACTTGGGTATTTATTCTTTTGATTTCTGAAATCCTCAAACCAAGTGTTTGATTGCCTTTTTTAGCTGAGAAGCTGATTTCTTTTCTATCTGTTATTTGAAAACTTGTCAAGAATAGGAAATACAGAAATGTAAAGCTTGAAATGATCGAATGAGCCATCCAAAGGGTTGAAATATGGATCTAGACAACACTTTTAAGTGGTAGACAGAAACTGACTCAAAGTCATTTCCTTATTACTTGGACTCTTTTACATGCCTGTGTACTAAATTACAATTTTGGGTTTTAAAATGCATAAAATAAATCAAGAAACAGTTAATTAGAAGAGCACATCTCTAAAAGTATCTATTTCCTTTGCAGTTTCAAAAATATGATTCAGAAAACAAGAAATCTCTTGTGGAATTTCACGGTGTGGGAAGATTCACAGTTCACATGCAAACTTTGTTTTACAGAGAGACACAACAAGTCTTGACAAAATCTAATCTATAGTAGTTTAATTACAAAGTAGCCCAACAGGTATGATTTTGCCATCACTAGCCAAAGGCCACAGGCTCTGTATTGATCTGCCAGTGCTGAGTCTCTGGGCCTCATCATCAGCCTTGCCTGAGACTGATCTAGTTTCATTTGTTTTTGAAAGTGCTAACAACTGCCGAGAGGAGCAGTGCCTGCGAGCTCTCTCCTCTTTTAGTTTAAGTTACATGGTCCCTAATGCGACTTGGGCCGGATTGGGCCAGGGAGTCAAGGGGTGACAAATGGCAGTTCTTGAGGGGAGCTGTACTTGGGGCAGGCGACTGTGCCACTCTGCGGCTCTAGCTGCAAGTCCCTGAGAGGGGAGCTGGGGCTGTAAGAGAAAGAAGAAAAAAAAAAAGACCCCAAAATCAAAAAATCTCCCAAACATATAAAAATAACCCAAAGCAGCCTCAAGACAGGGAAGAAGAAAACCTCATGGTGAACATCACATACTTCTCAGGAGGAGATACAGACTATGCTGATAACTTGGCACGATACTGCCTCTCATTCAGGATGTGGAAGGGTGAGCATCCCACCAGAGAAAAGGAGAGGCTAGGAAGTTTTTGTATAACCATTTTAACTGTGTTAATACTGAGGCTTCCCTGAGGTCATTAGACAATTTAGCCTAGTGGTGAATTCTTGGTTCCATATATGTGATAGGCCCATAGCAAAATTTTGGGTAACAAACATTGACATTGAGACATGATTGGAGGTAAAGAAAGTAAAGAGCAAGTTAAATTTACTCTTTAAAAGAAATTAAAGAGTAAATACAGTTTTCTGTTGTCAAAATGGCACAGGATCCAAATATAAAGGTTCTCTATCATACATGTAGAGGCCAAAATACTTAGAAGCTAGCTATAATTTATAAAATTATACATATATATATATATATAGGTTATTTAATTTCTTCAGCTGTGGTCAGAGTCATAAGAGTAATTAATTTTAAAAATAAAGAAAATGTAAACAAAAATCTATTTACAAATTTCTGAACTGTAAGACAACAAAAATTCTATGAGAATTCCTTACTTTTCTTGTTTGTCCTCTCTGTTTCTCACACATCTACCACTTGTTTGTAATACACCCTGGTTCTACCAGGTTTCAAATATGGCAATCATGATGTGAGGGAACCTGCTTAATACTTAAGCAATCTAGTTGTATTTGATAAGAAATTGTTAAAAGCCAAGGTGTTATCAGTTATTTTTTGTGAAGCCCAGAGGAGTACTGGCTTTTATTAACAGTGCACTTTTAACTGTTCTTTCCTGCTTTACCAAAGAATTTTGCAACTCCACAAAACATTGTTCTTTAACACAGAATGAAGAGGTCAGCTTAACTTCACTAGCTGAACCTCAAAGAGAACTATGCAGTGTGCCTGTGGCATTTTCATTCACTCACATGAAGAATGCTACCTTACAAATAGTGTACTTTAAATTACATTTTACCTGCTGTGAAGACCTGTGTACTTCTGCCGTGAAATATGTTTTCATTTGGAAGTTGTCAGTTCCTCAAAGGTGAAATTACTAGGCATTGTTCCAAAAGAAATCAATACATAATATTTTGTTAGAAGGGGTTAGGAGGGAAAAACAAGTAGGATTGGCAAGCATGTCTTTTTGAAGGTGTCAGAGATTGGGTAATTCCAGGCTGTTTTATTTATGCTATTATTTATTACCATGCTTAATGTAAAAAAAAAATCAACATACTTCCATAAAAGTAGAACATTTCTCTGTGCCGATGCCCTAATACTTCAAAGGTAACACATAAAATAAATGAATTCTTAATTTCCTCTTTAAAATTACACTGCATACATTTTGGAAAGCTGAAGCGCAAATGTTATTAATTTCAAGTCTCTTCATGATAGATTTTACTGGTTTTCTGCAGGTGCTGGTTTCTCCAGGAGCTTGGATCCTAGATCTAATGTTACCAATGTTAACCTTAATGCTGTCATTTCAGTCAAATGATCCAAGAAGTAAATTTTATTTTTTGAGTCATATTGATGTATTCGTTCACAAAACCTGGTCACAAAGTCTTGAAAGAAGAGTGTCAGAAAGGCAATAGCTTAATTGTGACAAATATATTTCTTTCAACATCTTTTCTTGTTCTTCTCTATAACCAGAATACTGAGTATAAAAGTTATCATAGACATACACACACACACACACAAAAAAAGTATGTAAAAAAAAAAAAAGTAACACATATTACAATAAATCTAGACCAGGCATGTTTAGAGTAAGATCCTGTCTCAAAGGGATTAGCAAGTTATTCATGCTTTGCACTTGTGGTTCCTTCCACCATCTGCTATTCAAGTCTTTCCTATTAACTATGGCCACCAGTGGTTTAAACTTGAGCATTTTTTTAAATGTTTCAGTGACCTGAAAAAAAAAAAAAAAGGCCACATAACTGGGATTAAAGTATAACACCAATTTCCAGTCCCGTATTTTGTATTTAATAGATCTATCATCAATTAAATAAGGGCATATGTTAGATGAGTTCTATGACCAAATACATTTCTCTGATCTGAATCCATCCATCTACATTGCTAAAAGGCCATGAAATAGCTTCTTTGATATTTTATTATCACTGAGCTGTAAAATTTAACAGCAGAGCCAACAGTAGCTGAAATCTCTCTCTTCAGGGAAAAGGACAATATGCAAGATTTAAAGCCCAAGTGACAAGATATTCAAAAGCAGAAAATGGATGCTGAGAAAGAAACTTTGTCAGTAAAAACCATTAGTGAAACATGCCAAAATCAAAAGGCTTCCCTTTCAACAAAATAATCTTTTGACAGTTTTCAAATTCCAAGTGCTCATTTCTTCTTCTGAAAGAGACTATGCTTAATGCAAATGTGTTCTGTGCTCTCTGCTTTAACTCAGCAAAACAGTCAAGAGGAGCATTGCAATTCAGATTCATTCACCGCATCACCCATCACTTGCATAGAGTAAGTGCTGAGGATGTCAGGATTGTCACAAACAAATCTTGTTGTTGTTCATGGAAAACGAGTATTTAGAAAAGCAATAAAACTAACTTCAGGAAGCAGGATATAATAAATGTGCAATAACTTGTGATACTTGACTGGGTTGTTTTGATGCTTGCAAGCAGGAAGGTGCAGAGAAGAGACACAGGGACCTACCAAGGCATGTTCACTTGAATGTGGACTTACTGATAGCTTTTAGGTCTAAGGTGCTGTTCTTCACCGTGGAAAAGTCCCAACGTCTCTCCACCCCTGACACCGGGGCTTGTATGGATCACAGTGTTGACCCTGCAAAAACACAAAACAAAACCAGAAGTCTTCAAAACCAGATCAAGTCAAGGTGAATGACATTAAGATAGTGAGCTAAGTAAATTATCTGGTGTTTTTTGTAAGCTGTTTAAAAAAAAATCTCTGTTGCAGGGAATGCAAATGTCTTTTGTGTCCAGACTATCAACATTCACTAGTTTAGGAGTACGTTTGGAAAATGTCTGTTTTCATTTGCCCCACAGGAAATCTCTTTTCTGATTCCAAAGTGGCAAATTACAGTCTTTAACTAAATAAATAAATAAATAAAAAAAAATCACTAACGGATTAGAAAGCTAATGTAATAGTAATTTTTCTTATCAGTAAATACCCATACGTACAATCCATTCATTTTCTAGAGTAATCTATAGTACAGTTTTCAACAGGTCTGTAGATCACTGTTAATTAGTCATGGTGATGTGGTTTAACAGTGCTGCTGGAGGTCTGAAGTCAAGTTAAATGAAAGACTGAGCTGTGTCTGTCTCAGCTGGTAGAAATCAAAAGGTGGCATCTAATTATGGTAGAAAAGGCGAACTCTGTATGCCTCTCCTGTGTCTCCATTTATGCATGTAGATCTAGAATGTCTTTTTCACTAAGAAACTTATCAATCTGTAAGTTAAACGACAAGATCCTCACTCTTAACCTTGATTCTTTATTTCCCAGGTCAAAGAAGCCCTCACAACTTTTGCAGTGCTTCTCTTAGTTTGTGGGATGCCATGTAGTTGTAAAGCCAGTAGTGTTGTATCTTTTACTTCAGAAGGTTAGAAAAGTGCATCCAAATTATATTCCCTCACATTATTGTTGGTATCATGCCAAATGTGTGAGTTCTTTCAATCAGGACTTACTCAGGTGACTGATTTGCAGATCTCCACTGAGGCTTCTCTTGATTGCAACATATTTACCGTAACTTTTGGTCAATACAAAACACCAGACAGCATATAGATATGCTGTAGACCTACAGTAGGTCTGATCACATTCTCACAGAGAACCGACTGGAGAGTCCCTGGATGGTAGGGGGGCAAGCAGGCCACAGAGATTTCATATAAATTACTGAGACTCTTTTGATAAGACTTAACCTTGTCCCATTTATTGACTTTTAGTAGCTTATAAATATTTTTGGAAGGGCATGAAAAATATTTATTGATCTTTATAATGACAGTTAAGTAAAAAACTATGTGTACATAGTCCTTTAATTCCAGTCTTATTATGGGTAAACAGTGAAATAAAAATTCACATAGTTGTAACATTAAAAAAAAAAAAAATAATCAGGCTCACAAATAATTTAACATGAAAAATTAACAAGAGAAAGAGAAGAAAAGCAACCAAGCAAGCAACCAAGCAACCCATGAGTATTTTCTTGTTGCTTGACATTCACACTTTTTGTGCAAATCCAGATTAATTTTCTTGTATTAATTAAACCTTTAAGCCATGTAAACAAAAGTAAAGATATCAGTTAAAATGTTTACAGAAATATGGCATAAAAAATATAACAAATATTTCTGACATATCTAAATTACACTCTCTGTAAGAAGCTGCCTCTAACCGAGCTCAGTAAAACAATAAGAGATGTGTTTAATCCTACTGAAAGAAACTCACATGCATAAAATTAGTAATTCACATACTCTGCACAAAAGATTTCTTTTTTTCTCCAGCTTATCTAAAGAAAAGTGTTGCTAGTACAGGAAAGTAACTTGCACCACCTCCTAATGTCAGGTTTCAAAAAGCATATATTTTTTAAGGTAAGATTGGCTATAAAGCAAATCCTAAAAAGACTAAATTCTGCCATTTGGGAGTGACTGAGTATTATTTATATTATTTTGAGTTAAAAATCCTCTTTTTTACTCTCTAAAATAATTTAACCAATGAATTGTGAATAAAAAAGACTATTTCCCTCTTTTGACCCATTATGATTATCAGATATTTCAGAGTATACAAGCTAAAATTAGTTTGGATATGATCTGTACTTCAGCTAAATTAAAACTCTTTAGGAAAACATCAGGCACTGCTGGTGTTTGTGATTCGGTAGGTGGCATTTTCCTTTTGTCAGTACTGGTGACATACCAGAGCATGGCGTTAAAAGGAAACGTGCTGTTGAATGGACTTTATTCTTTCCCCACAAGATGTGTATACCTGAGGTCTTGACCACTCACAGTTTTTAAAGGCTCCATAGCTGTGCTTTGGGAAAGCTGATGTCCAGGTTATATTTCATTTTCTCTGCTTACTTTCTGGATTTCATCTGGAAACAACAGCCTTCCTTCTTCCAAGTCTGCCAGCAAGTCTTCTGTGTGCTGTTGGAAGAGCTGCTGTGCTCCGTTGCAGCGGTGGGTGAAGATTTCCAAGGCATGAAGGCACCAAGCTCTCAGGGATCCCAGGGAGGTCCACACAGCACACCTAAACAACAGCTGCCAGGACACAGGCTTCCCCCTGGTTAAGAATAGGAAGTAGAGAGACAGGAAACCAGAAGAAATGTCTAAACTACCTACGTATGTTCTGGAAGAACTCAAAGCACTGAGGATTTTAAGGAGCCCTTAACTCAGAAAGCATCAGGAAGGATGTTACGGTTTTATGTGTTAAAATATTTTTACCTCTTCATTGTATATTGCAGTGTATTATAACCTGACATAGAGATGTATGAGTTCTTACTCTAACTCTGCTACAAATAAGTTTTGCTTTTTCCCACTGATATTTCAACACATTTAACAACAAACATTTCTTTCCAAGGGTTTTCACATAGATGGTGTTTATTTCAGACATTGTTACTATTTTGCAGTTGGAGAGAAATTTTTGCTCTCAGTTAAAGAATAATATTTCTTTCTTGACTGTTTTCACAAAGTACTACTAGCAGTATAGATTTTGCTTTTGTAATATTGATTTATTTTAAAAATACATTTGTTAATAATTTCTGAAAAAAATCAGCAAGTTATGTTTTTTATATAACACAGATGAACTCATCAGCTGAACTATGGTTCCTAAACACATTGCTTCATTCAATTTGTACCATTGTCTCATTTGCCAATGTTCCCAAAACTTTACATGTTTTAAAATTTTGCATTAAATTGGAAAAAAAAACCCTCAAACCCCAAACAACAAAAAACCCTAAGACAAAGTCTAACACATCTTATTCTGTTATTCATAAGGACGTAGTGATGCAGACCGTAAAGGTGTAAGACTTTGTAGAACTTCAATAAATAATACAATTCCTTTCACCCGTCAATAAGTCAAACATATTACTGCAGGAAATAAAGTGGGAACTTTCAGGCATTAAAATACTTCTCGATTTCAAGTTTACCAGTGAGAGTTGATATTATTCAGACTTCAGATTTTTGTTTTCTCACTCATGGAACATCAGGCCATGCACTTTAATTTCAATGGACATTTGAGTTGTCTCAGGGGGTGTTTCCTTTTATTTATTGTATTTTTAATAAAGTAAGTCTCTGGATGTTTCATTCTTTGAAGTTAAGAAGTAAGCTTGCTAGCTATTGAAAAGATACGCAAGTCACTACAAATTTAACTTAGTTCTAAAAATTATATATTCTATCTGTCAAATGCAATAAAAACATCTCAATAACTTTATAAAGTGAAAAAGACCAACAGTGCAATATGCATCTGTCTTAGGAATGCAGACAATGCAGATGTCAGAGTCAAAGATAAGTCAAAAGTGCCATCACACATCTGAACCCTTACACATGCCAAACAAACTCACTGTCTACTCTAATTCACAAATCTTCATCTATTTTCTGGGTTATTTCTCTTACTGAAATATCTACTGCACCAGTTCATGCTAATTTTATTTTGGATTAAATCAAGGTTTCACAGGGATTTTACAAAAAGACTCTTTACACAAGATTTTGTCTGTTTTGCAGAAAGTTTTGTTATGTGATGATCCTATTTTGACTGAAATTCTCATTTGGCTCAAACCTACAAAGATTTTTAAGGTTGTGACTGAAGCATTGACTAAACCTCAAGCTGATATTAAATAGTGTGCCTTTCATATTAGCTGGATTGTTATCTGGTTTAAAATGCCCTTTCTTCTTCTTGTGAATGTTAGAGATTTTTAATTTACAGCTCATTTATAAGCTAATGTTCCTGGTATGATGTTCATAGAAATCTATATGCTTGTTTTATGCAAAGAGTTTAAAATTATTTTTTTAATTTGTAAATATGATTTCTAGTGATGTTTTCAATATTTACAACTACACTATAGGATCTTATTCTTGAAAAAAGTCTGCTATAAAGAGTAGCAAATGAACATTGTAGAGTTGTGCTAGTAAACAGCTGAAGACAGTCATCCTCTAAGCATTGCTGATAATTATTTTCTGAAGAATATGTAAATAAACCTGTTGATATGGAATTCCTATCCACAGCTCTTTCCACTTTATGATCTGTCCAGGATGCAGTATAAATAGTTGCAATAGTCTTTAGGGTATATCTGATTTTATTTCTTCTGATATGAATTATTCTTTTGGTTTCACCTCAGTCCCACTACCATAAAGCTCTTTTACAATGATCTCCCAACTATATCTTTTAGTTCTACAGAACCACCCACACTCTGAGCAAAGTTTCACTACACCATACCTTCTGTGCTTTTCTCACTATGCTATTTTTGAGTACATATTTTAGCATTTCACAGAGATATAAAGCTCCAAAGACGTAGTGCAATCATCACCCTTGCAAACTTTCTGATTTATAGCTTTTACTAGACTAAAAGTGAATGAAAACTCAGTCAAAAAGAAGAGTAGATGTACCTCTGTTTCCTGAAAAAATTCCTTAAGTATTTCACCTGCTTTCAGATTAAATTAAATATACCTTGGCATACTGTGCCTACAATATGAAATTACACCCAGGTATAAATTGCCTCAGATATAGAGCAAGAAAGCTAAGATGCAAGGTATGTGACTTAATCAGCTGAAGTTTTATCCAATTCATGTGGACACTATGCTGTAGTAAATTCTACAATACTTGTACCCTTGATGTGAGACCTTGATAAAAGCCTTTTGAAAAAACAGGCAGACTTCTTTGTTGTCATTCACAGAAGTTTGCTGAGAGCTTGCTGAGAGCTCTCTCATGTTTTCCGTTTTTTCCAGAGAGGCTTTTTCCACTTATTCAGATATCAATGTTCACCTCTCATACAAAGCAGGGGTAGCAAGTGATTTTGAATATCCAAGGTAATCACTTCCAGGAGGTAATTACAAACTTGTCTGTTTCCTGTGATTCACAAGTCTTCTGGCTCTGTCTCCATCCAGGGCTCCATTCCAAAATGCTAGAGGGATGTGACTGCAGTGCACAAAGGCACACTTCATAGCCAAGGATGCGCAGAGTGGTTTTTCACTGTGTTTTACTTTAATTTCTCAAACATCGTCCATGTCATATTGACAGTGACTGGAAAGATAATGTGCTTTGCTGATTTTTTTTTTTCCTTACTTTTTTCTTAATTTAAGAGTCTCCAGATTTTATTCCTGAAAAATCAGTGCACCTAGAAACTTAACCCAATTCCCTGTTTCTTTACAGATTAAATACATAAAACATATTTTATGGAACAATTATGCAAATAGGCCTCTGATAAAGCCTTTATTAACAAATGAACCTTTCTCATTTCTCCATATCACTTTTGCATCTGAATTCAGATTGAATTCATTTTGCAATAAAAGTGGGATTAAATGGAACTTGATACTTGAAACTTTTTTTTTCCCAAAACTGCCCACATTGCAATGCATGCATATAGCATTCTCAATACAATTTCCTATTTCATCAATGAGTTTCTTCCTCACTTGTGAAGATCAAATGTGAAATAAAATTGTCTCGTTTTTCAATTTTTAAATCCTAAACAGTCAGGAAAGAGATCCCCCCCAAAAAAGGTAACTTAAGAACAGAAATGTAAATAAATATCACAAGTAAGCATCACTTAAGAGAGAAAACAGTTCCCACATGTCAGATCCTTTACCACTGCATTTTGCCTCTCACAGACTCTTGAGAGTCCTTCAGATCAAGTAATATTAGGGCGAAGTATTTTAATCTACTGAATCAGTCCATAAGCTTAATGCTTATAGATGAAAACTCTAAAGAAAATAATTTACTTCTCTTAAGAAAATTTTGAGAGTCTGAACATAGTTCAATTATATCCTTTCTACAGAAATCCAGAATTGTTACTTTCTTTTTCAGATAAGGAAAGTTAAGTCCACTTTCGTTTAAGTCCCCTGAATAAGTTCATAGGAGAAAAATCTAGCGTCTTTTCAGTGCAAGGACACTGCTTCCTGGAGTTTGGGAGTATTTTCTGAGGGACTAAGAAAGTATATTTTTTCAGTCCTTATAAGGTTACATAGGCAGTCACCATAGGACACCATCAGCACAGGCCACAGGATGCCAGCACCTAGAAGAGCCACTGCTCTGACCTTAGCAACACCAAATCAGAAAAAGGTTCAGGTTCCTATTGTGTTCCTGAACCTAAAGGGATTGTGCAGTCTTCTTTAAATAAGAGAATACTTGGGACCATACTTTAACAGGACTCCACAACTAGTCATTTTGAACCGTTCCAAAAAATTTCCTGCGGTTAAGTTACGCAAGTTGCACCAAGCACAAAACTATTATATTTACAACTAGTAAATATAATACACAATCAAACAATTCAATAATTATACAACCAAATAATTAAAATACTAAAAAATCAAAGATTAATTTGAGCTCAGATCATATTAATATACAGATTGTGTGCATGTGAAATAAATTATAAAATCTATGTCCTATGTTCTTTCCTACGTTTGCTGTAAAAAAGGAAAGAAGAGAATTATGATTTTTAGTATCTAAAGCTTGCTTTGGCCATTTACACTTTTTCTTGTTGTTAGACAATTTTTGATTGTTTGTTTGTTTACCTGATGCATTTTACTGATCCCATTTACAGAAATGTGAATGGTAGGATGATTCAGTTAAACACTAGATTAAGACTGTCATAGAATCATAGAGCCATAGAATCTCAGAATAGTTTGAGTTGGAAGGGACCTTTACAGATGATCTAGTCCAATCCCCCTGCAGTAAGCAGGGACATCTTTAACTAGATCAGATTGCTCAAACCCTCATTGTAAAGAACTTCTTCCTAATGTCTAATCTAAACCTACCCTGCTCTTGTTTAAAACCATTGCCCTTTGTCCTATCACTAGATGCCCTCGCAAACAGCCCCTCCCCAGCTTTCTTGTAGGCCCCCTTCTGGTACTGGAAGGCTGCTATAAGGTCTCCCTGGAGCCTTCTCTTCTCCAGGCTGAACAACCCCAACTCTCTCAGCCTATCTTCATAGGAGAGGTGCTCCAGCCCTTTGATCATCTTCGTGGCCCTCTTCTGGACCCACTATAATAGGTCCATGTCTTTCTTGTACTGGGAACCCCAGAGCTGGATGCAGTACTCTAGGTGTGGTCTCACCAGAGCAGAGTAGAGGGGCAAAATCACCTCCCTTGACCTGCTGACCACGCTACTTCTTAAGCAGCCCAGGATACAATTGGCTTTCTGGGCTGCAAGCACACATTGCCAGCCTGTGTCCGATTTTTTGTCCATCAGTATCACCAAGTCCTTTTCTGAGGGGCTGCTCTCAATCCATTCATCATCCAGTCTGCACTGGTATTGGGGTTTGTCCTGACCCAGGCGTAGGACCTTGCATTTGGCCTTATTGAACTTCATGAAGTTCACATGTCTACTCCTGACGCCTGTCAATGTCGCTCTGGATGGCACCCCTTTCGTTCTAGAATATCATCTGCTGGTGTCATCTGTAAATTTGCTGAGGGCATATTCAATCCCACTGTGCATGCCACTGATGAAGACATTAGTCCAATACTATTGGTCCCAGTACGGACCTTTGAGGGACACGGCTCGTTACTGGTTTTCACTTCGACATCGAGCTATTGATAGACTCTGGCTGAAGCCATTCAGCTAATCCCTTATCCATCTAACAGTCTGTCCATCAAACCCATATCTCTCCAATTCAGTGTCCAGGATGTTGTAATGGACTTTACCAAAGAAATCCAGGTAGTTCACATCCATAGCTCTTCCTTTGTCCACTGCTGTATTTGCTCCGTCATATAAGACCACTAGGTTAGTCAGGCACGATTTGCCCTTGGTGAAGCCACGTTGGCTGTCTCAAATCACCTCCCTGTCTTCCATACTTTTCAACATGTTTTCCAGGAGGATGTGCTCCATGATACCACCAGGCACTAAGCTGAGGCTGACTGGTCAGTAGTTCCCAGGGTACTCCTTATTATCCTTTTTAAAAACCGGTGTGATATTCACTTTTCTTCAGTCATTGGGGATTTCACCTGACTGCCATGACTTTTCAATTATGATGAAGAGTGGCTGAGCAACTACATCAGCCAATTTCCTCAGGACCCTAGGGTGCATCTCGTCAGGTCCCATGGACTAGTGTTACGTTCAGGTTCCTCAGGGTGTCTCAAACATGATCTTCTCTTATGATGAGAGGGAATTCATTCCTCCAGTCCCTGCCTCAAGGTTCAGGGACTCGAAGAATTTGTCCCTCAAATAAACTTAATTATGATGAGGTACCAAACAAAAGGCAAGCTGATTGTTTGAAAACAGTAACAGAAAGCCAGCCTCAAAGAATTACGTACAGATAAAAGACTTGAAGCATCCTGTCTTTTATTCCTTCCCACATCAATAACAATAACAATAGCAATAAAAAATAACATTTAAATAACAATTAGTTTACTTATTATTTATGATAATAAAATAACTCATATATAAAAAGAAATAACTATAAAGACTCACTAATAGCACTTTTATTTTTACTACGTTTACCTTATTGAAAGCACATTTTCTAAAAATATTGCAGAAATTCTAGTTATGTACATTTATTTCTGGGTGAAGAAAGAGATGGAAAAAAGCAAGAAACTTTCCAGGTAGACAAACTGAGTTTAAGACTAGGATAAACTTTAAAGGCATATGAACAAACTTTCATGCAATACTGATCTGAGGCAGATCACTAGGTAGTAAATTCATTTTGATACAATGTTTTATTAAGCTTTATTAAGCTGATAGAATTATCAGCTTTACCTGAATAGAAACAGGAACTAAATGCAGAGTTATAAAAAAATCTTTAACTCTTACCTGAACACTGCAAAAGGATACTGAAAGCAAAAAATGTGTCATTTTATTAGGAAGTTTTTAGAGCTGCATACAGACTCTGCATCTATGAAATGTTTAACAGCAACAGCATATTGACAAAATTACTTGTTCAATGTTTCAAGGGCAGAACTAAAACCATACCTTCATCCAGTACAGACAAAGATCAATGGAAGATGTTCTTATACATAAATCAAAAAATGGAAGTATGCAATACTTACCACTGGCCTTCTCCACTGCTTCCTTTCATCGTCTCTGCTGCTTCCCTGAGTAGGCCATTTGCAGCTGATAAACATTTGATGTAGAAACAACACAGCAAGAGGAAAACAGAATAACTGCCACTGGGACAGTGTCTAGCTCAGAAAAACTCAATGGGATGTGCATCCTACCACTGCAGCCATCTTCTCACACCCAACATTTTAAGAAAACCCGAGGCAGTAGTGTGCATATTCAGCATACGAGAGTGGTCATTGTTACACGTTCCTAAATCTCACATAACTCATCACTCTCTTTGTTACACTCTGTGCTATGTTTATTTAGCAGGCAGAAATACTTCTATAAAGTCAAAGGCAACAAAGGTGAAAACAGAGACTGTAGTGGGAACTTTGCCACTGACTTCAAAAGAGACAGGATTGCACCTCTGCTGTTTAACACTCTTTAGCAGAGGATATACAGATGGTCAGTACAGATAAGATTACACTGAAAATATAAAAAAGATATGGTTTATTGAGTGTTACCTTACAAATTGTACAGACATTAAAATCTATCGTGACATACCCCTAAGTACCCACAAGATACGTGTTTTCAGTTAGCATATTGCCTTCTATTAGCAAGTTAAAAAATGGATAGATTTTGAGGTGTTTGATTAAAGAAATCTGGAAAACAGTTTTTGAAAAACAGAAATTTGACACTGGGCCAGTTCACAGTGAGCAGCCATATGAATTAACAAACAGCACCAATGGAGAAACAAATTCCTAGTCACAATTATTTTTTGGAAGAAAAGCAAAATAAAAGTGGAGCCATATGGACTTGCTTAATGAGAAATTATGGTGTATAATATGCTTCTCTGATTATCTGTGGCTTATGTGACCATTTTTTTTTTTAATCTAATGAATAAAAAAATATATATAACACTCTCACCATCTGCATTAAGGACCACACCAGAAGCAATGCTCCAAACCTTCACAGGGGTTGTACCTCCTATGTAGCAGAGGTTTAGTGGTCATCTACCATTCCATCAAATACTGAAAAAGAATTAAAAGGTACATAAGGAATTTTTTGCTTTATGCCGGTGACATAGCAGGTCATCGAAAGATAGAGATATCTTTCGAAAGATATCATCGAAAGATAGAGACATAGAGAAAGTCATCCTTTCATATTTTCAGGCCTATCTTCTCACAGTTGCTTCCAAGCCATGATTTGAAAGAAACATATTTTAAACAAGAATGGGAATGTTTATGTTATCCTGCCATCACAGGGTACCCATGCACAGTAATTATGATCGAAACAAAGATATCTTCAGCAATTCTCATTTTGTGCTTTTGCCTAGGCAGCAGTAGGACAGCCTGTAGTGCCTTCTCACTGGCTGTGACCTACCTTGCCTGTAAAACCTCTGGAGGCAGTGACAGATTTTAAGAACAAGTGGCAATCCCATCATATACAATTTACTACTGATCACTGCTTCAGCAAGGTGTCCATGGCTATTTGTTCAAGTTAATGGACAAAATTAAACCCAGCAATATTAGCGACCCTTTTGAATTACTTTAGCTAGGCACTTGAATTCCGTTAACACAGCTCTGAATGAGAAGTAAGTGTTTTAATGCTTTGATCTTCAGCCTTGTGTAATGCAAATACAGGTGGTTCTCTCAACCGGAGATTAGCCTACAGATCAGAGGAAAAGGGAAGTCCTGTTCAAAGGTCGCGGATCTAACTCGGTAAATGCAGAGTCAGTTCCCAGCTTTGATTTCCTCCATGACTTTAAGAAAGTCTTTCAGGTGAAGTAGCACAAAAAGGATTTAAATACATAAAAACTGTAGGCCCACTAATCTCTTTGTGGATTTGAGTAAATGAGTAAACTGTCAGTGTTCTGTGGCTTTACCTCACAGGAGTAGCTGTGTATGATTAAACAGTGCATGAGAGAATGACAGGTTTACATACACTGATGGGAAACACAAAAACACACAAGAAATAGTATGAGACTGAGCTACTCCTTTGTCTAACTTTGCTTAGCCTTTTTTCATGATAAAGCACCTGCATATGTTTTGTTCACACAACAGCCTAAGATGGAAATTTTGAGCCAATCGCACCAACTGCAATAGCGCGGGAGCTATTTCAGCCAATTTCCCCAATGACAAAATTCAACTTTTTGAAACCTTAGTAGAGGTCTTATTTTTATTAAAACAGGTAATTTAAAATTATTCTATCCTATTAGGATTTGTTTAGTCGACACTCAGCTACTTGAATTGTGATAAAACCAAGTGTTAAAAGAAAAGCTATGCAGGAGAGTAGAGGAGTATGTCTTGGTCTCCTTAGCTCTGTCAACATTACTGAGAACAATTCCATTTTGAAAACTGACTGGTTGTTCCCAAAGAGACAACAAAGCAAGGTTCTACTAAATAGTGTGAATAAAAGTAAAAAAATATGCTTGTCAATCAATAATATATTCTGTGGGAAAAATTGGAAACATAATGGTGTTCCCAAAATGCACCAAACATGCAATTAATACAAGAAGCTATACAAAACAAAATGACATAGATGTATAGTTCAATCACTCAATGGAATATCCAATTTCCAACCCAAACAACATACCTGTAAATTCATATCACGCTCTCTTCTTTCTACTGTTTATGTTCTTGAAGTGAAAAATAGCTAGTGGATTTCCTTCATATTCATAGAGCAAACAAATTAAACCACCACTGTTCAGTTGCCTTCATTTTTATTGATCCCTTCTCAATTTTTTTATGCAACCAACTGTTTACCATACTATTATAATGGAATAATACAACCTTACATAGCATCTTTTTTATTACCTCTTTTTTAAAATCTCGGATCATGCAATCTGGGGGAAAAAAAAAAAAAGACATGAATCAAAATCACATTAAAATGTACTGCTTTTAGATATTGAACAGTCAGCAGCAATTCCTAATTTTAAGCTATGTTTTATTTGCAAAACACCAGAGTCAAATTCATCCCCAGTGCAAACACGTTGGATGGAAGAATGAATTTGCCCTATTGATTTAAACAAAAGGATTTAGTCTTTTGTAGAAATGCAAGACATATCTCTCATTGCCCATAGTATGCATTCTCACAGTCAAACAAAAAATAAAGCACATGCAGAATAAAGAAGTATGACCTCTTCAATCTGGCCTTTTTAAAAATGTATTTAAAATGAATCATGATGAGGGCCTGCAAAGAGCTTAGTAGAGCCTACAGCATTAAGAAAAAAATACTAAATAAAATTCAACGGCACCTTTTGTAAACAGCCATTGTGTATTACAAACACAAAACCCTAACTGCTTGTTCAGCTCCCATTCATCAAGGGAGTTTTGCTCCTGGCTTAGCTGAGGTGTCATTTCCATCCAAATTATAGAATTAGAAGTTTACTTTTTCCAGCCCTAGGCTACCCTACCTGTGTTCTAATGTCCCTGCTGCCTAATTCTCTTATCAGTCTTAGTCACCATAGGATAAGAAATCCTGGAAGATGGGAGACAGAGACCTACAGCCAACAGCAAGAAAACTGCATTTTGTATAGATTACAAAACTGTATTAAATAGAAGTGTTACAAAAGCCTTTAATCTCTTTCTTTCTTTTCTTCCTTTCTTCCTTTATTTCTTCCTTTCTTTTTTCCTTCCTTCCGTTCTTTATTTCTTTATTTCTCTTTCTTTTCAGCCTGTATTCAGGCTGAATCAGATCATGCATTGATCTATATTAAGGACTAGTATTAAGACTAGTATTAAGCAAAATTCTCAAGATTTAATGTCTTTTGCAGAATCATGCGACATCTCAAGTGGAAAGGGACTCATAAGGATCATCAAGTCCTACCCCCTGCCCCTCACAGGACTGCCTAAAACTAAATCATATGACTAAGAGCATTGTGCAGCAGACGTTCCTTGATCTCTGACAGGCTTGGTGCCATGACCACTTCTCTGGGGATCCTGTTCCAGTGACCGACCGCTTTCTCAGTGAAAAACCTTTTCCTAATGTCCAGGATAAAAAAAACAACTGTGAAACGATGTTCTGAATTGTAACGTAAGTTTAGGATATTCAGACCTAGAGACAATGCAATTACTGAAGAAGGGATGTGAATCTTTATTAAATTCTAATGGCCTTCAGTGACCTACCTTCTAGAGAATAAAATTGGTTACATCACATCATTAAAGTATTCACACCAGGGAAAAGGCAACAGTTAGATTTCTTATGCAAACTATATGTGGCTAACATCTATATGCTCAGCTCTCTGTAGCTTGACAAACTTCTCATTCTAGCTTTAAAATATACAAGTTTAAGAAATAATTGCAGGGACAGTAGTAATTCATAGTCCTTTATTAATATCAGCACAATCAGAATTCTCCTTTTGGCTTCAATGGACTTTTAGTCAAGTCATCTGAGAATATGGTCTTTGATAATTTTGCCACTCCACTAGCTTAAGTTCTTGTGGAATTTTATACAAAATAATCACCTTCTAAACTATAGAACAGTGTCACCGTAATGAATTTTTGTAGGCTCTTTCCAAAGCTCAACAAAAGGATTCTAATTTCCCAATAAAATACATACTTTTAGGGCAATCATGTGCAAGTGTATTTCTTTCAAATTCTGTTGGAGTTTTCAAGAGAAAAATCAGCATTAGAACTCAAGAGTTTGTGACTTCTAAATCCAGGCGAGAATCCATTTTAATCTACCAGACCATACTGCTTGCATAACTAACCTTTCTGTCATTTATGCTGACAGACTGAGGAAAATTGAAGAGTAAATAGTCCCCAGCAAGATCAAGGATCCCAGCAGCATATTTCAGTAAGTGATATGAGAGGGTTGCTTTGGTATTATACCAATTACTGAGCCCTGCATGTGGGGGCTGTCACCCAGTGAAATTCTATGTGAGCTTAAACACCCATGTTATTTACTTTCACTGACAGGACAGATTCAGGTGTGAGTTGTAAAGCAGTCATGTTCAGTTAATAGGAAAAAAAAAAAAAGGCAGTCTAAAGTGCTAATATGTATCTTCCAGTCTCATATAAACTGCTGTCTTCTACGCTCCTCTATTTTCATTTAACACAGCCACCTTGTTTGGAGCATTTATTTTTCTCTGTTCAGCGCTGGAGCAGAATCTTGTCCTTCCTTCCTCCTCAAAATGTCTGTAACACCTCCCCTCAAGCCTGTTTTCTTGGTTTCTGCTTGTTTCTCTAAGAGGCATTGCCCAGAGATTTACATCAATGTGCACCACATCTTTGTGAACTGATCACATCTTAAATTGAAATACACTAAAAACTGTGGGAAAGAATACTTTCCTTTATCTCAATATTTTAACATATGAGATGTTGATATAGTGTCAATTACTATAAAACCCAAAATAACTAATAGTACATAGGTACATACCATTCTTGTAAAAGTAATCAAATTTGGTTTAAGATTGAGACTTGAAGCTTAAAATTGCAAGTTACTGTACTTATTTTGATTTTAGATCCCTAGTGTTTTTACCTGAATGTATCCCATTAACTTTCAGAATTAAAGTTATGTGTCTATAAATATCATGGAGATAAGAGATGGGAGCAAATAAGAAAAAGATTCTTTGGTGCTTTTCCTTCATTTCACCTCTCTTGTTTAATCTGTTATTTGCACTGTTGACTCTTGTGCCTTCTCCAAAAAGTAGACTCTTTCTTTAAGCTCGACCACAGGATTAACTGACATGCAACAGTTATTCCTATGAAAATCAACATAGCCTGAGAGAGGTGCCATGCAGGAAGTCAGCCTCTTCCAGTGAATTCTTCAGAGTTTCTCAATCAGTCAGGCAGGTGGGTGAAAGAAAGATAAGAAATTTGTTGATTCTTCCTAGGTGTGGACAGTAGGAATTTTACACAGATTGTTACTTCCATAGCTGCTTCAGGAATAATATAGAATTGTGTGAGAACATATGGCCAGTGACAACGTGTGCCAATGAAATTCTTGTTTGATATCTGGTTCTCAGCGCTGACATACTGTTTTTTAAGCATGTAAAATAACTCTACCCATGTACCCACTTGGCATCTCAGTGGTAGTAGCTTGTACATGAGCCATTATGTATGAGGTGTCCAATCAACCCATCGTTCATAAAGTTCTTTAATCTTTTTTGAACAGTTAATATTTTCACCCTTTGGGGCAGTTCCACAATTCAGTGGTGTAATGGATAAAAAATGCTACTTTGGTTGTTTTTCAATCTGCCAACCAATAATTCCAATAATTGTCCACAAATTCTTGTCATATGAGAAAAAAAATATAAAAATCTTAAGAGTAAGCATTTAGTATTTTATATAACTTTATAATGTCTTCTCAGTCCTGTCTTTTCCAATTTAAAGATCCATAACTAGTGTTGTTTGTTATTATTATTATAATTATTTTGTTGTTGCTGTTGCTGTTGTCGTTGTTGTTATTTGCAGGCTTCCACACTTCTGATCAAAAACTACATTACAATCTAAACATTTATTCCTTTTATACTGTCTGCAAGATGCATTTCTATGTAAAAATGTATGGTCAGGTTCTATATACTTTACAGCTCAATTAGTGTGCTATGGAGAAATTTTAAAATTTATTGTTCTCACCAAAATAAAATTAATCTGAAGAAATAAATTTTCTGGTTTTCTTGCAACATTTCTCTTACTTCCTCATTTCTTCTCTCTTTCTCCTCTTTTCTTTTATAGTAAATAACTTCTATTCCATTGGCATGCAGAACCTGCAAGTAATATTTAACAGCACAACAAAACGTTTGTATTTCTTTAGTCTCAAATTTATACATTTCATTCCATGTTAATTCCTTTTGTGAAGTGTTTTGTTTTTGAATTCAGTAGGATTCTCTCTTAGTCTCTCTAAAATCTGTTTATTCACACGATACTTGAACAGACTGTAATTTTTACAAAAGTAAGAGATACAGTATCTTCTACTCAAGCTTTACTGAGTGCTAAGTTTTTTGGTTTATGGGATTTTCTTCTTAGATCTCATCTGATGAGTGTTTTCACTAATAATGTATATTTTCAACCTAGAAAGATATGTAACCTGTTAAAAAACTTATTTGTTAATGCTTATTAGATATTGTACTGATTTCAGACAGATTGTAAAAATTACTGGAGTCAGTATAGGCAATCCCTTCAGAAACGTGGAAGTTGTCCACTTCTTTCATATTTAAAACAAATGAAGGGATGCAAAAAAAAAAAAAAAAAAGGCAAACCATCATTATATACAAGATTCAGAACAGCCACCAGCAGGCAGGTTACATTCAGATGGAATAAAATGTGTTTCAACTTCCAATCAAGGCACCATCCAGCTGGCCCTAGAGACTGCTGGATGAGAAAAGTAGCTTCTATCTTTATCCTGACTCGTGGATGAGGGCAAATGTCCTGTGTGGGTGGCTGTATCGGTAGAAGCAGACCAAATGGCAGTGCAGAGGTAAACCCATATGCGCTGCTGCAACATGGCAAGACATTGCTTCCCAGGTAGAAAATATTGCTGTAAAGGTATGTCATGTAGATGCTCATACATCCAAGAAACATACCACACCCCCCTAACACCCACAAGCCTATAGAAAGACTGAATGATATGGTGAACTATTAAAGACTATGCTGAAAAAATTGGGCACCAGGGAAAAGAAGCACTGAGATGCAAATTTAGCAGAAGCCACTTGCCTGCTTAACACCAGAGGATCTGCTACCCATCCTGGTCCTACATACCGTGGGATAAGATAAGGTCTCCATGCTGTTCATAGAGAAGCAGCTGGAAAAGGCAGTGTGCATCGCTCCTCACTTGGGAATAGACTAGCCCATTCATGGGATTGTCTTTGCTCAAGAACCCAGCTGTACTTGGTGGGTAATGCAGAAGGATGGGAAAATCCATTGTGTACCTCTAGGAGATTTAACCTTGGTGGAAAATAATCCATTACATGAGCTGTATTTTACAGGAAGAAATACAGCAATACCACTTGAAGCAGTGGAGAATGAGTCTCACAAGGAACTAGACAGTGTGTCAGTGACACAAACAAATGCAGCCTTGGCACTCAACAGTCCAACATGCTGCTTTTCCTTTCCTGAACAATCATCTTGACAGGAGTGACCCAAACTAATCAACTGTTCCTATGGACTTCTGAGAGGGGCATTGAATGGGGGGATAATATCTATGTATATGTACATCAAGAGAGAGGGAATAGTGGTTAATGAGGATATATAAACATGGCTGCTGGATGCAAAGATGGTTTCAGTATGCAGCATAAATTGTGAGTGGTGGTAAGACGAATTTTGGGATTGACAATAGAACAGAAAGCAAAAAGAAAGGTATGGGATAGAAGGATCAAATTTAATGCAGTGTGGGTTACATAAATAAGTAGAAAGGTTTGAGTAAGGTATAGAAATGAAGCAGAATCTAAACAGGACAGTCAGAGGATTCTTAGATGTGTCAGATAATATGGAGCTGAGCATGATAGGAATGGTATAGAATGACAGAATGGTATGGAGGGTAAGACTCTCCTCTTAGGGAAGTGTGCTGCCCCCGTGGGGCCCAGGTTAAGGACATCACTAGGAAAATTCCTAGCCTGGTACAAGCCCTCGGACTATTACCCATAACTGCTCTTCCATGTGCATGGCAATGAAGCCACAACATGTAGTCCAAGGGCAATCAATAAAGACTTCATGGCCTTGGGACGGTTGGTAACAGAATCTGAGGCACAGGTTATTTTTTCCTCTCTCTTTCCAGTTGCGGGCAGCAACATTGGAAGAAACAGATGGGCCCAGTCTATTAATACATGGCTCGGTGGCTGGTGTCACTGACACAAATTTTGGTCTTTCAATAAAAAAAACAATCGGATGGCCTACACGGCACCAGGCTTGTTGGCATCAGATGGGATTCACCTTTCTGAAGGGGCAAGAAAGTCTTTGCTCACAAGCTAGCGGGGGTCATTGACAGAGCTTTAAACTAGGCTTGAAGCGGGAGGGGGATAATATCAGGCTTGCCCTGTGGAACAAGCTGTGGAATGACATGCCAAGGTTAGAGGGATGGGGTGCTACAAGGACCCTCAGCCTGTTGCTCTGAGACCTGCTGGCTACACTGCAGGACATTTGAAGTCTTACAGAGATGAGCCAGGGCCTCCTGAGGTAATAGAAGCCAACAGGGAAACACCAGTGAAATACCTCAAAGGAATTAAGGGGTGTTCCTTTAAGAAGGTGACACAGCCAAAAGCTGAGCTGAAGTGCCTCTACACCAATGCAGGCAGCACGGGAAACCAACAGGAGGAGCTGGAAGCCATTGTGCAGCAGGAAAATTTTGATATAGTTGCCATTACTGAAACGTGTTGAGATGAATTCCATAACTGGAGTGCAGCTACCTATGGCTATAGGCTGTTCAGACAGGATAGGCAAAGAAGGAGAGGCAGTAGGGTAACCCTGTGTGTTAGGGAGTATATTTTGATTGTCTAGACCTTAATGAGGGTGATAAGAAGGTTGTGTTATTATGGGTAAGAATCAGGGAGAAGGCCAACAAGGAAGATAACATGGTGGGAGTCTGTCATAGAACACCCAACCGTGATGAAGAGGCAGATGAAATATTCTGTAAGCAGCTGGGATAAGTCTCGCAATCACTAGCCCTTGTTTTCATGGGGGACTTCAACTTACCAGATGCCTGCTGGAAATACAATACAGCAGACAGGGAACAGTGTAGGAGGATTCTGAAGTGTGTGGAAGATAACTTTCTGACACAGCAAGTGCGTGAGCCAAGTAGGGAAGGTGTCCCACTGGACCTGTTGTTTGTCAACAGAGAAGGACTCTGGGTGAAATCCTCTTGGCGGCCGATCACCAGTGCTGTCCCTCGGGGCTCAGTTTTGGGGCCAGTTTTGTTTAATATCTTTATCAGTGATCTGGATGGGGGGATTGGGTGCACCCTCAGTAAGTTTGCAGATGACACCAAACTAGGTGGGAGTGTTGATCTGCTTGAGGGTAGGAAGGCTCTACAGAGGGACCTGGACAGGCTGGATCGATGGGCCAAGGCCAACTGTATGAGGTTTAATAAGGCCAAGTGCCGGGTCCTGCATTTCGGACACAACAACCCCAAGCAACGCTACAGGCTTGGGGAAGAGTGGCTGGAAAGCTGCCCAGCAGAAAAGGACCTGGGGGTGCTGGTGGACGGCCAGCTTAACATGAGCCAGCAGTGTGCGCAGGTGGCCAAGAAGGCCAACAGCATTCTGGCTTGTATCAGGAATAGCGTGGCCAGCAGGAGCAGGGAAGTGACCATGCCTCTGTACTTGGCACTGGTGAGGCCTCACCTCGAGTACCGTGTCCAGTTTTGGGTCCCTCTGTACAAGAGGGACATTGAAGTGCTGGAGTGTGTCCAGAGGAGAGCTACCAGGCTGGTGAGGGGTCTGGAGACCAGGTCATATGAGGAGAGGCTGAGGGAGCTGGGCATGTTTAGCTTGGAGAAGAGGAGGCTGAGGGGAGACCTCATTGCCCTCTACAACTACCTGAAAGGAGGTTGGAGAGAGGTGGGTGTTGGCCTCTTCTCCCAGGTGAATAATGACAGGACCAGAGGAAATGGTCTGAAGTTGCGGCAGGGGAGGTTTAGATTAGATATTAGGAGGAATTACTTTACTGAGAGAGTGGTCAGGCACTGGAACAGCCTGCCCAGGGAGGTGGTTGAGTCACCATCCCTAGAGGTGTTTAAGAAATGTCTGGATGTAGCACTTCAGGGCATGCTCTAGTGGCACAGATTGTAGGTTGTTTGGTTGGACTCGATGATCTCAAAGGTCCTTTCCAACCATGAAGATTCTATGATTCTATGACTTGTGGGTGATGTGATGGTTGGAGGCTACCTTGGGCATAGCGATCACAAAATGACAGAATTTTCAATTCTTGAAGAAGTAAGAAGGGGGGTCAGCAGAACTGCTACCTTAGACTTCCAGAGGGCAGACTTTGGCCTGTTTAGGAGACTGGTTGACAGAGTCCCTTGGGAGGCAGTCGTGAAAGATAAAAGAGTCCAAGGCTGGACATTCTTCAAGAAGGAAATCCTAAAGGCGCAGGAGCAGGCTGTCCCCATGTGCCGAAAGAAAAGCCAGTGGGGAAGCCTGGCTGAACAGAGAGTTTTGGATGGAACTCAGGGGCAAAAAGAGAGTTTGTGACCCTTGAAAGAAGGGGTAGGCAACTCATGAAGACTACAAAGAAGTCATGAGGTTATGTAGGGAGAAAACTAGAAGGGTCAACTAAAACTTAATCTGGCTACTACCATAAAAGAGAATAAAAATGTTTCTATAAATACATTAGCAACAATATCTCCATCCTTTATTGGATGTAGGGGGAAACATAGTTACAATGGATGAGGAAAAGTCTGAGCTACTTAATGCCTTCTTTGCCTCAGTCTTTAACAGTAAGACCAGTTGTTCTCAGAGTACCAAGCCCCCTGAGCTGGAAGACAGGGACAGGGAAGAGAATGAAGCCCCCATAATCCAAAGGGAAATGGTTAGCCACCTGCTACACCACTTCGACGTGCACAAGTCTATGGGGCTGGATGGGATCCACCCAAGGGTACTGAGGCAGCTGGTGGAAGTACTCACTAAGCCACTTTCCATCATTTACCAGCCATCCTGGCTAACCAGGGAGCTCCCAGTTGACTGGAAGTTAGCGAATGTGATGCCCATCTACAAGAAAGGCTGGAAGAAGGATCCAGGGAACTACAGGCCTTTTAGTCTGACTTTGGTGCCTGGGAGAAGATCATGTTGAGTGCCATCATGCAGCACATACGGTATCAGGCCCGGTCAGCATGATTTTATGAAAGGAAGGTCCTGCTTGACCTGCCTCCTGATGGAGCATCTCTTTCTATGGCAAGGTGACCTGTCTAATGGATGAGAGAAAGGCTGTGGATGTTGTCTACCTAGACTTTAGTAAAGCCTTCGACACCATTTCCCACTGCATATTCCTGGAGAAACAGGCTGCTCATGGCTTGGACAGGCATATTCTTCACTGGGCAAAAAAATGGCTGGAGGGATGGCCCCAGAGAGTGGTGGTGAATGGAATTAAATCCAGTTGGCAGCTGGTCACAAGTGGTGTTCTTCAGGGCTCAGTACTGGGGCCTGTTCTGTTTAACATCTTTAGCCACTATCTGGACAAGGGGATCAAGTGCACCCTCAGTAAGTTTGCAGACGACACCAAGTTGGGCAGGAATGTTTATCTGCTTGATGGTAGGATGGCTCTACAGAGGGATCTGGACAGGCTGGATCAATGGCCTGAGGCCAATAGTATGAGGTTCAACAAGGCCAAGTGCTGGGTCCTGCACTTGGGTCACAACAACCCCATGCAACGTTACAGGCTTGGGGAAGAGTGGCTGGAAAGCTGCCCAGCAGAAAAGGACCTGGGGGTGTTGGTTGACAGATGGCCGAGTAGGAGCTGGCGGTGTGCCCAGGTGGCCAAGAAGGCCAATAGCATCCTGGCTTGTACCAGGAATAGCGTGGCCAGCAGGACCAGGAAAGTGGTTGTCCTCCTATACTTGGCACTGGTGAGGCTGCACCTTGAATACTGTGTTCAGTTTTGGGCCCCTCACTACAAAAAAGACATTGAACTGCTTCAGCATGTCCAAAGAAGGGATAGATATTAGGAAGAATTACTTTACTGAAAGAGTGGTCAGGCACTGGAACAGCCTGCCCAGGGAGGTGGTTGAGTCACCATCCCTAGAGGTGTTTAAGAAATGTCTAGATGTGGCACTTCAGGGCATGCTCTAGTGGCAGAGATTGTAGGGGTTGGGGGTTTTTTGTTTGGTTGGGTTTTTTTTTTGTTTTGTGCGTGTATGGTTGGACTTTATGATCTCAAAGGTCCTTTCCAACCATGAAGACTCTATGATTCCATAATTCTATGAAAAACACTGGTGAAAGGTCTAGAGCACAAGTCTTGTAAGGAGCAGCTGAGGGAACTGGAGTTGTTTAGCCTGGAGAAAAAGAGACTCGGGGGAGACCTTATTGCTATCTACAACCACCTGAAAGGAGGTTGTAGCGAGGTGGGTGTCAGTCTCTTCTCCCAATTAACAAGCCATAGGACAAGAGGAAACAGCCTCAAGTTGCACCAGAGGAGGTTCAGAATGGATATTAGGAAAAATTTCTTCACTGAAAGGGTTGTCAAGCATTGGAATGGGCTGCTCAGGGAAGTAATTGAGTCACAATCCCTGCAGGTATTTAAAAGATGTGTAGATGTGGTGCTTAGAGACATGGTTTAGTGGTAGACTTGGCTAGTGGTGAACTTAGCAGTACTAGGATAATGGTTGGACTCGATGATCTTAAACATCATTCTATGAGACTTTCCCTCTTCCCCCGCCATGCACTCCTACCCCTGTCCAGTAGGCTGGAGGTGGACTAGAGGTTGGGAGGGGACACGGCCAGGACAGCTGACCCCAAAACTGACCAAAGGTATATTCTATACCACATGACACTGTGCTCAGCAATAAAAGCTGAAGGAAAGGAGAAGGAAGGTGGGGATATTCATAGTTATGGTGCTTGTCTTCCAAAGCAACTGTTATGCATGCTGAGGCCCTGATTTCCTAGAATTGGCTGGACATCTGCCTGCTGATGGGAAATAGTGAATGAATTCCTCTTTTTGCCTTCCTTGCACAGGCAGCTTTTTCTTTCCCTATTGAACTGCCATTTTATTCAGTCCAGAAGTCTTCTCTTCTTCCTTCTATTTTTTCCTGGTCTCACGAGAGAAAGGTGAGAGGCCAGGTGGGAGTTTGGCTGGTGGCTGGAGTCAACTCACCACAATCTTCTAAAGACAACTTTTAAGAGGTATATCACAGACTCTGAATGATCTTACTTTAAAATTATCATAAAATAAAAGACAAGCAATGTCCTGAGATAAACATCCTGATACCCCTGGAAAAAAAATCAATTACTAACCCAGCTGCATGACGGCAGCAGCTTATTGAGACTAAGAGCTTAAAGATCTCTTTCGTCCAATTTTACTTCCTTGCCTTCTGTGTTTTCTCTCTAAGATCTTCCTATCAAGAAAGAAACAGTATTTCTAGAGTTAATGTTTTATGGTTTAAATTAGTTACCTAAGCCTTAAAGTTTCTAGGATACTTTGTAAAAGAAAAGCAAATCCCACCCTTGTGGGTCTCTTCAGTGGAGCAGCTCAGTTTTGTTGGTTTTCAAAGGGGAAGTTATTGCAGTTTGGGCCTGGTTGGCCAATGACGTGACAACAGATGCTCGCCTTCACTGCTTGCTCCAAGGAGAGGAAGAAGAGAGATAAGGAGATTTATGAGTTTAGGAAAAGACTAAACTACTTCAATGAAATATTAATAATAAAAGGGAAATAATGAAATAGATACTATATATATCTCTTTCTATGTAAAACCACATCAAGCTCCCAGGGAGAGGTCACCAGTATGCACTGTGGAAGTCCCAGACTGGGCTCACTGACAAATGGGAACTGGATTCTGGAACACACTGACCGGAATCAAAGGCAGATGAGCAGCCAGGGTCCTCCTTAGATGTCAGTCACTGAAGAAAGAGATCCACTAAAGAAGCCAAGGCATTGAAGAAGAGCCAACCTGGCCCCTTTGATCCCTCAGCTTTTATACTGAGCATGGCAGATGGCATGGAATACCCTATTGGTCAGTTTGGGTCACCTGACCTGTCCACTCCTCCCCAGAGGTGGAATCCCTCCACAGGATAAACAATCAAGTCAGCTCACCCTGGTTGCCACAGCAACAAGAATAAGCCAGAGCCTCTCTAACTGAACAGAAAGTTGGCTCTTCTTTACCCCAGGCTGGGATAGAAGTGTAACTGGAATTTTTCCTGAATTAAAATCACTGAACTTGATGCCATGCACAGGAGGACCTCTTTTTAGACTTACTTTCCTTTACAGAGATCCTGGGAACTTCTTTTGAAACTATTCTCCTTATTCGCAGGCCTTTTACAAGCTTGATATTTGATGTATATAGGAGTGTGCACTCCAGCTTTCAGTGAAATATTTTGCCAAGAAGTTAAATAACCCATTTTGATATGAAGGTTATGTCAGTCCATTCCAGAAACTGCCGCTAGACTTTTTCTTTTCCTGACCTGAAATCTTATTTTGACAGGTTTCCTATATTGTGGCCTGTTAGTATTCTCCTATCTGATGTCCTACCATTCTTCTATTACTGTCGACAAAATTGTTGCTGACCAAATTTCTCTGAAACACTGTAAAGATAGAAAAAGCAGAAACATCGTATGAAGCAGTCATGCAAAATTGTCATAAATATTTACTGATACCGACATAAAATTGACTTGCTCACTCTCAGTAAAATGATTGGCAATAATTTAAAAGTCAGTAATATTTTGCCTAGAAATATGTTTATGAGACAAAGTTGGTATAAATATTTAATCTCTCGAAAGCAGAGTGAACACAAGAACACAGGACATTTTGGTTTTGAAGTCTCTTTAGAAACAATTGTTTTCGCAGAGATAGTAATTAAGCCTCCTAACGCATAGTAAGTAAATATTTCTTATTATCTCAAATTTAGAAAAGAGAGAAAGGACTTGTTCAATATTACAGGATACATCTACCCCCTGCATGTTATCCACAGTAGGAATTGTAGCAATAATTGTCCACAATAATGATGACAGGCTTGATCTATCATTGTTCCAAGCCATAAAAAGAAGGCACGGAAGGAAACGAGGTGCATTCGGATTCCATTCCAAAAATGACATAAGCTGATTGGCACCCTTTAACTAATGACACTGGTGCTCTAGCAGGTAGAGCTTCAGTTTCCTTTTCTGCCTGCTGGACCACGGCACTTCTTTAAAACATGCAGTATTCAAGCTGGTAGTTAATTGTCTTCAGTTTTACTGCAAATATTAACATCAATATCACACAGTGGACTGAAAAAAACCCTCAACTTCAGAATGGTATTGTAAACATTAAAATTAAATTAGATGTTAACTGTTATTGGCATACCTAAAAGCTATCGAATGTTAATGATTTTCCATGGCTTTAATGCTAAAGAATTTTTTTTGTCTTTAAAATTTAAAATCCTTTTTTTTTTTAAAGAAAAATATAGATTCTTTGGAATTTAAATACTAATTTTCAAGAGATTTAGGGCACATACTTGTGTTGAAAATTTGACTTGAATGCCATAAAGGATTCCTTGAGCCAAAGACTTAAAGGCTGAAAGATATGACTGAGATAATATCATCTGATTTCTTCAGAAATATGGACTACTTTTCATAAGGGTAACTTACCCCAGTAGTTGATTTCCTTTCTTGTCAAATGTGATAAGATCAAAAGATCTCACAAAAGGGCCTAGAAAGCTCATTCCTCATTCAGAATTGCTACTTCTTTGGGAGGTGCTTAGGCTAGAAAGTATTGTATGGGGAGGGGGGACATCAGACAGCAGCAGCTGCTTTGAAAAATTCTGCCTAAAGATAAAATTTTGTCTATGGACTTTACAAGGTGAGCATTCACTGCTGTTGGGCTCCTTGATCACTGTCCTTGAAGCCATCCAAGCTTCTGCAGAAGGTTTTTACCTCAGTTAATGTTTCAATATAGCTTCACAGACTAGCTTGGTTAGAATCAACTGTATCTTTTACCTTCTGCTCCTGGTTGTTTTGTTTCGGTTTCTTTATTTCACTTACCCACACCACTGATAGGCACAAATAGTCCCACCTGTGTAACCACTCTTAGTATTTGAGCTTTCTAATTCCTCCACAGAGAAAAAATAAAACAAAACACCTGTCTAAAATCTGTTTTACAATCTTATTCTTTCCTTTTTTTTTTCAGTTTGCAGGCCTTGTTTTTGTTAGCTTTGCCACTCATTGGTTAGGTAAAACAAGTATGAGGAGGTTTTATTACTGTTAATAGTACTTGCTGCAGGTTTGAATGAGGACTGGTACTTTTGGATTATGTACAAAGTATTTGGTATGTAAAATACGCTAGAACATTAACATTTCTACTCTGTAGTGTTGGATGAAGATAATAGGATATTAAACAGGAAGATGGATCAAATGATGAGAAAATCTCAGCAGATTAGGAGGTTCAGCTCATTTGACCCAAACCCTATCTTCTGACTTGTCTTGTCTACATCTACTTCGCACCATTTTGTGTAAACTGTACCTTAAAATAAACATTCCTATTCACTGAGTCAAGGATAGAAATCAGGAACCAACCCTCTTTTTCATTCATCCCATTTATAGAATGTTGCTGTTGTACAAACAGTTGCTGATGAATGTCTCCCAATTTCTTCGTTTATTTTTTTTTATTGATTTCATCAGCGTAACTCCATTAGTAGTAACAATTCAAGCACTTAGACAAATTCTCAAAGACAATAACTCTTCTAAAAACTAAAATGCCTTTTTGAAAAGTTCTAGTGTGTGTAAGATAAACATTACATTAGAAGCTAAAGGAAAGCTTGTAGAATTTAAAAGGTCTACAGGAAGGAAGGAAGGAAACAGGAGACATGGTCACCCAGGATATGGAGAAGGCTGAGGTACTGACTGATTTTTTTGCCTAATCTTCACCAGCAGAGGCTCTAACCACACTGCCCAGAAGGCAAAGGCAGGGGATGTGAGAATGAAGAACCGCCTACTATAGGAGAAGATCCGATTTGAGACCATCTAAGGAACTGGAAGGTACACAAGTCTGTAGGACCTGATGAAATCCATCCATAGGTCCTAAGGTAACTGGCAGATGAAGTTGCCAAGCTACTTTGCATTATATTTGAAAAGTCATGTCAGTCCAGTGAAGTTCCCACTGACTGGAAAAGGGGAAACATAACCTCCATTTTCCAAAAGGGAAAAAAGGAAGACCCGGGGAACTACAAGCCAGTCAGTCTCACGTCTGCCTGGCAAGATCATGGAGCAGATCCTCCTGCAGCCTATGCTAAGGGTCATGGAAAAAAAGGAGGTGATCAGTGACAGCCAACATGCCTTCACTAAGGGGAAATTGTGCCTGACAAATTTGGTGGCTGTATGGCTGCACTCAAAGGGTTGCAGTCAATGGCTCAATGTCCAAGTGGAAATCAGTGACAAGTGGCATTCCTCAGGGGTCAGTACTGGGAATGGTGCTGTTTAACATCTTTGTCGGTGACATGGACAGTGGGACTGAGTGCACCCTTGGCAAATTTGCAGACAAAACCAAGCTGTGTGGTGTGGTCAACATGCTGGAGGGATGGGATACCATCCAGAGGGACATGGACAGGCTTGAAAGATGGGCCTATGCAAACCTCATGAAGTTCAACTAGGCCAAGTGCAAGGTCCTGCACGTTGCTCAGGGCAATTGCAAGCACAAATACAGGCTGGGCAGAGCATGGCTTGAGAGCTGCCCCAAGGAGAAGGATTGGGGATCAGCCCCGAGGAGAAGGATTGGAGGTGTTGGTTGATGAGAAGCTCAACATGAGCCAGCAATGTGCACTCGCAGCCCAGAAAGCCAACTGCACTCTGGGCTGCATCAAAAGAAGCGTGGCCAGCAGGTCGAGGGAGGTGATTCTGCCCCTCTACTCTGCTCTCATGAGACGTCACCTGGAGTACTGTGTCCAGCTTTGGAGTCCTCAGCACAGGAAGGACATGGACCTGTTGGAACGAGTCCAGAGGAGGGCCACAAAGATGATGAGAGGGCTGGAGCACCTCTGCTATGAGGGCAGGCTAAGAGAGTTGGGGTTGTTCAGCGTGAAGAAGAAAAGGCTCTGAGGAGACTTTATAGCCCCTTCCATACCTGAAGGGGTCCTACAGAAGAGATGGGGAGGGACTCTTTATCAGGGAGTGTAGCGATAGGAGTAGGGGTAACATTTTTGAACTGAAAGAGGGTAGATTTAAACTAGATATTAGGAAGAAATTCTTTACTGTGAGGGTGGTGAGACACTGAAACAGGTTGCCCAGGGAAGTTATGGATTCCGCATCCCTGGAAGTGTTGAAGCCCGGGCTGGATGGGGCTTTGAGCAACCTGGTCTAGTGGGAGGTGTCCCTGCCCATGGCAGGGGGGTTGGAACAAGATGATCTTTAAGGTCCCTTCCAACCTAAACCACTCTATGATTCTATGAACTGCTGTGAAAGCTATTGCAGGGGGACAGTGCTTATGTGGATGATTGCAAGAAGATAGGTATAAGAATGAGCTGGACATATACAGTCTAGGGAGTTATATGGAAGACACCAGTGATATAACGAGGCAGTACAAGTCAGGAACAACTGTCCAAATATAATATTTAAACCCCACACATTGTTCTGATAATGATTGGAGTTTGAATACCTAGTTTATGGACAAAGTAATGTCCATGCCTATTTTATGGACTAATTAAATTTGCATCTGATATATGGATGACAGATGGCAACCCATAGGACATAAATGGTATCCTATATAAAGAACTAATTTAATTTTGGAAATTATGCTGAGCGTGTGGCCACTGATTTGAGCCAAACCAGTGGTCACCAGACCCATGCTGACTATGTGGGTATTAAGTGGACAGTTACCAGCTACAGCAAGGTGCAGTTGATGTATTCAGTAATATATCCAGGGGACATCTGGGAGGAAGCAGGTGCTCCTATTGTTTCAAGCCATTACTTCAACATGACACTACATTTCCCCCATGTTGCCTGCTGCAGTTTTATGCAAGTGCACAGCAGACACTGTGACTCTGCATCATGTGCAGTAGAAACTATGCTTATGCTAGTAATTAACCTATACCCCCCTGTGAAATACACCACTTACCCTTGACAGGAAGAAATGAGAAACACATAACAATGAAAAAATAATGGTTTAGTTCAGTAGACATGCCACACATACAATGCAAAATACAGGAGCTGACTTGTCTCCTTGAGTGTCTTGTCCATAGATCTCAGTCCAGAGGACGTCACTATGCAGTTTGCTTCGAAAGAAAAACAGAGTGTCCATAAGGATCTGTAAGTATATCTTCCCCAAAATATATACATGGCAATCAGGGGGCAGGATGCCTTGGAGGAAAAGAAATCAAACAAAGCATGATGGGACATTATTTTCTTAACTGTAGGTCAAATTATGTCGCAAATTGCATTCTATCCATCATTGGAAATTTCCCATCTTAATAATAGTGGGGAATCTTTTTTTTTTTTTCAGTATCAGGAATCCATCTAATCTTTCCTGGTGATTTGAATCAGGAAATGATAATTGGAAAAGACAGATTTCTTTAAAAAATAATGTGACAGAATTTCAACTCAATTATGAGTTGACATTGCATTCACAAATTCAGTCCAATGTGTATGTAAGAAGAAACTGACCATCTGTTTTATTATTCATACATATGTCTGCATGGGTAAAAGATGTTCAGAACTATTTAACATATTAATCTGTTAAATAATGAAGGTGTGTGTATGCTCACTGACCTGTATATATTAGTTTACTTATTGCTTTGCATTGTATTTTTTATACTGTAAAGAAGTCTGGCAAAATATAAGTGGAGTATTTTCATTTAAGTTAAATAAACTGAGCCACAACTACTGTGCATTTCCCCCCGGTTTCTGAATTTTCTTGTGCTGGGTTTCATTTCATTAATATCATCAACACAATCTGCTGTCACATTGCAGGTAACTACTTTTCAAACTGCAAAAAAATCTCTTTCTAGATCAAAACCTCCTCCTCTGCAGCAATGACACAAATATTTTTCTGATAACTGTCTCTATGCTATAATTTGTGTGAATCTGGTCCAAATAAACAATTTCACCTAGAGTTTTATTTTGCCAGTTAGTGTTCCTATAACTTTCATGGTGGATAATTTACAGCTTATCTGTTTTGGAGAGGGTCCACGACTGGGGGAGGAGTAACACAAGATTAAATAGCTATTTTATGTGCTATTTGTCCACACCGATTACTCACTTGCCACTGGGGAAGTAAGGGTCATAGCAGATAAGTATAAAGGTATGTTTTATTTTCCTTCTTTCGGTCCTCCAAGCACATGATTCTCTTCTTTACCTTCTGTACGGTGCCCAGCTGACCTCCATCACGTGGTGAGAAAGTGCTTATCGGTGTAGAACATGCAGGAGGAATTATGTGGGCATAGCATCTAGGAAGCACTGGAAAATGACAAAGCTTGCAGGTTGCCATAATACACTAGGATATAGCACTAGGTTCAGTAAAAATCTGGGAAAACACACCCAAAATAACCTTAATCAGAAAAATCAGGGAAAACCCTCTGGGGGACAAAGATCTGCCTATACAAAAGAAAGAAATTCAGAAAAACAATTTCCATAATACAACGAACCACAAGGAAATGGAGATTTATGTTTGTGAAACTGATTTGAATAAATATTAAGGATTTTTTGAAAAAAATCATGGTACAGGTTGATGTGATTAGAAGATAAATGTTTCACTTTCTTATTCCCAATGGGAAACGAAGACATATAAAAGAAATTAAAGTCTCTTCTAGAAAATTATAATAATGAGAAAATGATGTTTTTCTTGAGAAAATGAATTAAACAGAAAACTCCAGAGGAACTATCATAGAAATCTTTCTTTAATATTACACTTTTAATAGAATTGAACATTACACATAGCCTTTTTTGATTTTTCATCCATACTACCATAGGATGTGAAAACTTTTCTAGTTTTTACAGAATATTCTTCCAATAAATACGTTGAAAAGGAGAACTGTAATCATCTATTTTTATTTGAGTATGAACCGTTTTCCAATGTTCAAAATGAAGTTTTTGTGGCATACTTCTTTTCATCCTCTGAGTCTCAATTCAGTGATTTTCCACCTTGTATGGAAATAAAGGAAATCTACATTAAAAGTAATAGACAACAATTTCCTTGGAGTATACATTAAGGAAATACCATTTACTTCAGCAAAACAACTGTTTTTCTCTTTTGTATATTTCTCACAGACATCAAATATAAAATAAAGTTATCTTAGTTTTGAGTTCATTATTTAAAATGATACTTATTTTTAGCTACAGTGTATTTTGTACATTTGAATACATGTTTGCTTTCAAATTAAATTGGTAACACTGGTTATGCCTTCAATAACTTTGTTTGAATTCAGTGAATTCACATCAAAATAGATTTCTATCTGAATGTAATTACATAAAGAATTTTTTTTTTCCATGATGTGTTAGGTGTATGTGTGTATATAATACTCTCGATTTCTTGAAACTTCAGAAATGGAAGATTATGAAGATAGAATTTCAAACACTTTCCTGTTACAAAACTCATAAAGGATATTTGTGCTTGCAGTAACAACTACTCCATATCACATAGCAATGTCATTTTTAATCTTTCAGTAAGTCTTATCATTTTGTTAAAAGTCCGCATTGCCCAATTTGTTTAGAGAGAATCTGGTTGAAGTAATTTTATTCCTAGAAATCAAAATATGAAGGTAGGTATCTGAAACATAGCATATGATGCTGAATTACATATATTCTCTTTTTATGATTTGCCAAACTGTGTTTCTAGAGGAGATATAATTTACAATTAACTAATTACCCACCAAGTCTTTTGTGGAAATGCATCATTCCATTAATGGACAACGCCATAAACATTAGTAAATACATAAATTACCTGCCTAATTTCAACACCAGAGCAGAGAAAACTTTTAGATCACTCTTTAAAAAATACAAAATAGTATTCATGAAGTATCTTCAGGAACATACTCCAACATTTTAATTCTTTCAGTTTTGCAAAGATGAAAGTAATCTGCAATTTTCAAACTCTTTTGACAGACATGGAGAATTGTTATACGACCTCTAAAATCAAATGACAAGTTACGTAAAACATTTCTCCCTCATGGGGCGAGGGTGTGGGTGGTGGGGACCAGCTCTACTGCAGGCCGGTGGTAACCTGGGACGAGGTCTGGAAGCCACTTCCTCACTGATCCAGACCCCCACCCACTGCCTTGGTCCCCACATCCCTGCCCAGCCACCCCAGGCTGCAGCACGGCTGTGTCTGACCATGGTTCCCAGCACAGGTGCTGCTCCCCCTTACTCAGGAGCTGTGGGAAAGCATCCCACCTCCGTGATGTCCCTGCCCTGCCAGACGTGCCGTAACCCACAGCTGCCAGTTCACCTTCCTCATGGAGCCGCCTGCCCTCGCTGCTCCCTGACACTCTGCTCAGTGGGATTTTAGCACAAATATCAGCTCCTATGGTGACCGAGTGCATGTGATCATCCACTGAAACATGGAAAACAGCAGAGCATGCCTGATATAGGGAGTGTCTTCAGTTCACTTAAAGCATACTGGCAAAGTCTGAACCCTTTGATTACACTGTATTTCTTATGTTTCAGATATTCCTGATGCAATCTCGGTGCTGTATTTAAAATAATGAGGCAATTCCCCTTCCATTATGTAACAATGAACTATTACCAAAAGTATATTAACGTTTCTATGGATTGAGACATCAGTGATAATGGGGAAAAATACATTCTTTTCAACTCAGTCTGTAACGGGGTGGATTTTTTTCCAATGGAAATAAGGGGCAATACATTATCAGAAGTATGCAAATCTTTCATGTATCATTTGAATTAAGAATGGCTTTTGCAAAGCAACAGTGTTTAATTTGCTGTTACAATTAATTGATCTATATGAATGGCTACTGATAATATTGTGCTTTCCCTGCTTTTGCAGCAGCCACTTCATTTTCTTCTGTAATTCACATTTCTTAGGAATGGCAAAGTGTCAACAGTTTTGTTCGTAGAAACTCTATTGCAATTATTTTGTGATGGCCTCTGTTTGCATCCTGTCTTTTTTTACTATGATCAACTGAGAATTTTCTGCTGAGAGAAAAAAGAGAAACCCCTCTGTCTAATTATATGAAATCCATATTCATCAATTAATGAGTAATCATTTCTCCATTCATTGTGTGGAACCTCTTTTATTAAGTCGCCACGTCTAGATTTGTTGATAGGATGTTATTGTTGTAGACCTGTGACAATTAAATCCCTCTATAGATGCAATTCAGTCCAAAATAAGCGCTACTTTGGTGTCCCCTTTTGCAGTCATCATACCTGCTCTCCAGCTCACACTGTGCAAGAACTGTTTCATACAGCAGAACTTCACAATAACTGTAAAAATTAGTCTCGCATAAGTGAGGGCTAATTCTTGAAAATAAGTTCCCCACTCAATAAGATACAGGAGTTCTTTCAAATCCAGGATTGATTTTTTTTTTCTTCCTAAGTCCTTTCTATATATGTTCTCCAGAAAGCATGACAGAAAGATAGTTTATTCCTTTTTTAAGCACCGGAAATGTCCATAAACTTCCTTTCCGCATCCAGCAGACTCAACAACCTAAATTGTCAGTGGCTCAGAGAACAGAAATTCATTAAATTGCTCGTTTTCGCCAAGTAGTGGCAACTCTAGTGCCAACAGTCATCCCTGGATAATGTCAAAATATTGAGGAAATAAAATACACCAGTAAGCAAACAACAAGGTTTGGAGATCATATGCCCCGTGGAGCAGTTTTAAAAGAAATCACCCTTCTTTTCCCCACCAAAAAAAATGGTCTTCACATTTAATCTCTTTTTGCTTACGTTTGTCAAAAGCACAGTTGCCAAGGAGAATTAAATAAGTGAAAACAGAATAATATTATCCATTTATTGGTAACAGGCAAGGATAGCAAAATAATGTGTTCAAGACAGACTGTGGTTTAGCAAAGCAGGTACTACGGAGTGCCAGCTCTGCAAGATACCAATGCCAGTTTGTGGGAGGTAGTTTTTCAGTAGCAGCATCTGGCTTTTTGGCAGACTCTCCAGGCTGTTTCACTGACAGTTTCAGTTTCCTCTAAGTTGGTCACTTGGCTATGTCATTTGTTGGGCGAATGATATGCTTTGCTCCAAAAAGCAACATTTTATACCACCTCTACTCCTGATTCTTAGCTCCTCTATTGTGATTTTTGTATGTATACCTGCTCGATGGCAACTTAGTCTCTCAGAAAGCAGTCGCATCAATGTACTAGTATCGTCATTCCAGAAAACTCTTTCCACAAAGGCAGAGTTTATAAGAACAAAAGGGTTCTTTAGTGGGTAGAGGTAATATAGGTCTCCCAAATGAAAGAAGAACCTGTATCAACAGCAAGGGTTTTTTTTTGCATGTGGACCTGCACCTCTGCTGCAGTGTTTTCCAGCGTAAGTATACTGATTTAGGGTTTCTGCCAGCATAGCACACCCCAGGATCTGCACAGGTGCACTTAATTTTAAACATAGAATAACACACAATTTAATGAGACAAATAAAATCCACTTCTAAAGGAGCTATTCATTCACAGCAGAATAAGGGTATTGCACACTGCAGAACAATCTCTATTAGATGTCCCTGTCCGCAACACAGACACATATGAAGTACTTGGCTTCTCTTATTTGAGATTCTGCTATGTATTTCTCCAGCTTCAGAAATGCGTCTTTATTTATTGCAGTCCACAAACAAAACAAACATATCTTAGCAAAATTTCCTTAATTACTTTTTTTCTGCATGTGACTATTAGATTTATTAATTTCTAGATCAAATAGAAATAAAAGTTGTTTTTAAAAGAAATGTACATTTTTTTAAGTTTGGAAGTATTTTCATTTATGAACTAATAGTTGCAGAAGATTAAGAATCTTTTTGTCAACTTAATATGAAATTACTTACAAAAATATTTTTATAAGTACTTTTCCATAACAGTGTATCCATTAAATGTGTGTTGTCATATTTAGCACTTGGCACTATTTGTAAAAAACAAAAGAGACATAATGATAACTGTAATTTGTAATGGAAGGATTTATTTCTTGTTTTACGTTTACATCTGTAAAGTACGTGGTTATTTCCCCTAATATTAACGTTCACAACATATTTTGGAGATCTCTAGTATACTGATTCTGGCACTGTGATTATCAGAATGCAAAAAGCAAAGTTTATTGTGTTTTCAAATGCTGACATGCACACAGTCTCAGCTCCACCATTATAAATAGGATTTAAGGTGCTCTGAAAACCTGCCCTTTGAAATTGATGCCAACATTATCATATATTCCAATAGCAAATAGAATTTAAAAACACCACAAACTTGCCCTTAGTATTTTTTTAACACAGAAATTCTGTTATTTTTTTTTTTCAGTAGCACAGCGTACAGAGAGACAGGAAAGACAGCGTACAGAAAGACTTGCCCTTAGTATTTTTTAACACAGAAATTCTGGATTTTTTTCAGTAGCACAGTGTACAGAAAGACAAGACAGTTTTCCCACCTCACGAATCACGAACAATGTCAAACACTCTGTGCTTTGTAGTGCCTTAGGGCTCTTTCTTCAAGCAACTAATTTATGCAAGTGCAGATTGGAAATACTTAATTCTTTTTATAATGACTGACAAGCTGTGGATTTTATTCTGTAGAATATATTATAAAATCCTATCCTGTGCAATGCAATAGGGAAAATGTCATACTGGTAGCACTTTATGTATATTTATTCAGAAACAAAAATTACCCATGAAAAGAAAGATTTGAGATGTAAAAAAGGGACTTATTCTCCCATTTATTGCTGTCACTTCTATACTGGATCAATGGATGTCTACTCTTTCAAATCAATGCTAGCATGGAATTTGACAGAAAATACGTCTAGAAAAGTGTGACTTCAAATTAAAAGCCTAAGCAGTGATGGAGAGATATCCATTCAAACATGTACCTCTATGCTTGAAGCAAAGACAAAACTTTCCACCAAATAAGAACATGTTTATTGATCACAATGCACAAGCATGGGTGTGCATGAGGGAAAAAAAACAAATCAAAACTGTTTTCTAGAAAAGTAAATCTGTCTTGTATATTTAATTAGCATTGTCGATGAGGATTTAAGTCTCTCTAACATTCTGAAAATTTTCTGAGATAGACAAAGCAAAACAAAACATAATTTGCATTCAGCAGTCGTAAACTAGATGATAGTAGTCACAGAATCACAGAATGGTAGGGGTTGGAAGGGACCTCTGGAGATCATTTAGCAGGTAAATCAAACTATATATTATTTTATGAGGACCAGAATATTACAATGAGACTAACGTTCTATATCCCATTAGCCACAAGAAGTCTTGTAGGTATGTTTTCCCAAATTAAAAATTGAGTTCTTGGTAGGATTTCCCACTTCTTTGGGTAGATAGGCAAAATATGTGTTTACCATCCTTACCTATTCTATCACATATAAACAAGCGTTAGGTGAAAAATCGTAAGCGGCTTTAGATTGACCAAAAGTTGATATTAAATAGAGCAAGTGAGAAAACGTATTATTAAAAACAGGGAAAAATAATTAACAAAGGATGAAAAAGTTTCATTTTTACATTTTAGACATAAAACATTCCAATTTCTAATTTCAAAACAATTGTCTTTCAGAAATTGCCTGTATGTGACAATAACAACAGGAAAAAATAATAAAGTTATTATTCTACTTCTTCTTCTAAACTGTTATATTCTGTTTCAGGTCAATGAAATATTGCAATCAACTCAAATAGAACTGGTTTTGATTTTCCAGTTTGACCAGAGAATCAAAAAGCATTTATTCATACAGCTGTAATACTGAAGAAAGAACTGATTCTGGAGGTCTTTTAATACAGAAAATTCAGGACAGGCTTGTTTAACACTTCCATGAAGAAAAGATATAACAAACATTTAAATGACTATCAAAAATAAATTGCAGTATATTGACATGACACAAAAAGGTTTTGAGTTGTACAAGAGAACCAGCCAGAAGTCAGTTCACATATTGACTGGACAATTATAACTTCCAATTAAAATCACTTTGAAATAAAAAGGGAGGAAAAAAACCACCTCTCAATTGCTGTGAATTAACAATCCTAAAACATTTTTAATTGAAATAAATATACATATCCTTTAACTGAAAGAGAAAAATGTCTGAATTATTGTGTCAAGATTGCATGAAAAAAATGCATTAAATCTGTGCTTTCAGCAATTTCTTCATCAGTGGGCTTCCCACCAGGGTAGGTTACTCTTTATTAGTCACCTCAAAATGATGCCCATACTATTTAAATATTTCAGTAAAGAAAAATTATAATAATTTAATTTATTTCTAAAACGACCTTAACAGTTCAAACAGAGTTTAGATCAGGATGTAGGGTGTTTTATCACCCAGGAGATATTTAAAGACAGAAAAAGAGAAGACAGAGGTGGGCAGAGTCGTAGAGTCATATTGTCCTGGAGGCATCAGAGCCTGCCACATGAAGCGAACTTGTCACAGTGGTTGGAGCCAAGATCATAAATGCCACTATCTCTGCCTGGTTTTGCTCTCAGTTTTCAGTCATGAAAAAACCAAAAACCTAAATATAATACTGCTAAAATGTCATAATTTAACCACTCTGGTTTTAGTCTTAGGAATACAGATAAAGGGGGGGGGGGGGGTCGGGCAGGGAGTGGGGGTTGTGAGGAACACAGCCTCAAAGGGTTCTCAAACTTTTTTCCTTTTAGGCGAAGTGGCAGTTCAGGGGAAAGGTTTATGGCCAAGATACAAACCTTTCAAATATAGGTTGATTCAAAAACTACTCACACTACTACCTGATGAAATGCAGGCAGTTTGCCAGCCATTTCACATGATCATCTAGGGAAGAGGATCCTACAGTCTGTTCACCACCCTGTCTTTTCATGGACTGCAGACAAAACCTTATAAAAAAAACAACAAACCCACGGTCATAGCAACAATTGTGATAAAACAGTTTCTGGTAGGCACTTCCCCAGCCCTCCCCAGCTCTGCAAGAGAGCATTTCTTCTGCAAGATGCTCACTGACACATATTCCTGAGTGCTCCGCTTTTCAGACGCTTAAGCCAGTATAGACTTTTTCTCATGTTTGAAAGTTTAAAGCATTCACCTCAGGTATTTTCTTCTTACCCAATACAAGGTAATTGAAATTTTATTGTTCAGTACTGCCAGCTCATGCAAATGTACCATTGGAAGAGTTGTCCAGTCACAAGATCAGATATAAAACTTCAATGTTTCATCATTTACAAAGACTTCAGCGAAAAATAGATTTTTCCCATACTACATTAAACAGATTTGATTTAAAGATATGAATACAATTAGGTTAAGGCTGCATTATGAAGCTTCAATACAAGAACCTGTACTGCCTACAGCAGCAAAACGATTTATCCACTATAGATCATACCACTAGTGGCACATCATTTTCAGCAATTTTATTATACATCTCTAATTGAGAAGTTTGTAACGTGGCCAAAAACATTTCCTCTGAGCTGAAACTTGGTGTAAAAGTCAAGAGTAATAAAAGCAGTAGTTTATTTTCATACATTTTTCTAATAATGAGCTTAACCAGCCCTAATACATTAGAATTTTAAGATTTTCCCAATCAAGACCTTATAATATTATTACATATCATTGCTGAGATTCAGACCTGCAGTTTGGAGGATAGGATTTATTAGGTGATGAAAAAGTTAAGAGATATGAAGGGAACTTCCCAAACCAGAACTGGAAAAGTTGAGAAGCAGCTGGGAGAATTTGAGATGGGGAGTTTTGTTAAAATTGGCTTTTTCATCCCTAGGCCTTATAAAACCTGTTGATCAATTCTCAAAAGACAAGCTGATGAGTTTGAGAACACGTTAAAAAGTTACCTTTCATTTGCCTATTCTGACTATGTTGATGAGCCATCATCTCACAGTGACATTTATATGCCTTAAAGACAGCTTTTTTTTTTTTTTTTTTTTTTTGTTAAGAAAATAGAGATGGGATCTGAAGGTTTAAGCAGCCTTAAATGAAAACTGGAATTGCTTTTTCAATTTAATGTCTTATCACAGCTAAGGAATGGTATCAATAGATGTAGTCTAAATTAGCGCATAGGAGATTAAGAAAAAGTACTCATATTAATTTCCTTGCTGTTCTGCGCTGTAAAAACAAAAAAGGTAGTCCCAGCATTAATGACTTTGAGAGACATTACTTAGTAATTCAGAGTAACATTTCGTTTATATTTTAGATTTCTAAAATATTCAGAGAGAAACTTTGCTTTTGCTCCATTTGTGAAGTCATGGTCTGTCTGCAGTTTGAATTTTATGTATTAATGCAACAAATATAACAGTGTAATTTGAAGGAAAATACTACTTATGATAGGTTTGCAACTAATATAGTCCAGAAATTCCATATGAAGGAAGAGGTTGCTGCCTAGTCATTATAGCAGCATTGTAAGAGGTTAGACTCCTTGTTTTTCTTGGATAATTGAATACGTGAGAAGCCCTGGTATCAAAGGTTTTCTAAGACATGTGTTGATGGACTGTGTCTCATGGGTCTCCTGGTCCTGCGTTTTTTCTCCTTTGGACTCAAGGATGTACTTAACAGAGTTCACCTTTGTGCAAAAATCACTTCTCCTCCCTACTTGCACCTCTTCTTGTAAAGCAGTACTTCTATATGCCAACTTGTCAGACTGGCTTGCTGCAGCAGGGCAAAGCTGATGTTTCAACCCCAAGGTATCTTGCTGTTCCTTGTAGTTTCCCTTCACAGTTTAGGAAGGGATATATCCTGAATGTAGCTAGCAGTATAAGCAACACCCATTAGATATTATATTTCCTGTCACAAGAAATGATTGCAACGGATTTTGCTCCGCTTCACTTACTCTGAAATCTGGATGACCTCCATCCCTTTTTCCTGGCCTCCAAAAAAGAGACAGCCTTAATGAGAAAATGCCATTTTGTAATCACTTTTATCCTCCTTTTAGCAGAATAAATTCCATAAATGTGATCTTCTAAACATCTACTGAGTGACCATGAAAGGTTGATCTGCATGCTTATGAATCTGGTAGCTGACAAATTTACCGTGTGTGTAGTCATGGGTGCTAACTTTAACTGCAGTACTTTTTAGCAAAGGTCAGAGGCAAATTAAAAGCCTCTGAGATGAAGGGCAAGCCAAGGAATGCCATTGTAAAATTGTATCCATACGTACATGTACTTTATATCTCACAATAAATTTCAGACTCAGAATCAGCCATCAGAAATTGTAACAGTTATCTGTAGGCAGAATGTGAAGGATAATTCAAGAGATTGATTATGAAACACTTTGGATAGTTGCAGGTTTTTGGCTAACTCAGTCTGTCAAATACTGCAAGCAATGCTGGATAGTCTGTCCCACCAAAATCCTATCTAGGCCTAGGATAGCTAAAAATTATGGACACATTCATTTTCATTTCGGTTTCCAACATGATTCACTATATTTACTCCACAAAACATATGATAAGAGAACATAACAGGTACTGTGTTGTGCTAGGCGCTGTAGAAACAGAAGGCAAATGTAGTTTCTGTTCCAAATACATTGCAATCTGAGTATGTTTGTATACTACACTTATGTGCAATAATAAATACATACAACATACATGGGTATTGGATAATCATTAGAATAGAGTTTATAGTCTCTAAAAATCTAGGTTAATTTTCTTTTTAGAAAACAAATAAAAATTAAATCTTAATGTTGTTAATTTGCTTCAGTCTTGTCTTCTTTCTCTTTCTACTTTTATATTTTTAAAATCAGTGGTGTATCAATTTACGATTCAACCGTGTATTGCAATAATCTCACCATAACACCGTAGCATAATTGTTAGTCATGCATTTGGAGAACAAATTAAAGTCTGAAGTTTCATAGCTGCTTTACTTGCTGTTAATCCCTTAATTTTGTAAACCTTTCTTCTTGTTTTCTTCCTCTTAGATAAAAGTATGAGAAAATCCACATAACTTCTGTATTTGGCATCTCACAGTTTACATTTCTCAGCTTTTTCTACTATTATTTCTGCGATACCAAATCATCATTTACCTTATTTTAAAAGGTTAGTAACCTTTTAAAAAATAACAGGAAGGAGGTGAATTGCAGATTGGTATTGCTACTGTTGATAGAATAGTCAAAATAACAGCCCTGCAGAAAAACAAGCAATTTATCTGCTAATAGGTTTACGTAGAAAGGCAGCAGCAGCAGTCCCCACTAGTCTTTCCCATCCACCAGCTGTGTGGCCATGCCAAACCAGGAGAGATTATCATTCAAAACAAGAAAGCTTTTCAAGTTATGTTCATGTCATATGTCACATGCAGGAAGCTCTTTCAGGTTTTGTAATTTATATCATCCTGAGAGTCAGTGGGGCTTTGTAGCACAAGATCCTGGAACTTGCTGACTTTAGCACTGACTATGCTAAACTCCATAAGGCAAAGATTTCGTCCTCCGTAAAGCTCATGGTACATCAGCTGCTTAATTTAGACACTGTATACCACGGGTAATAAAATACGGCAAGCAGCGGTTAGGAAAGGATGCTGAAAATGGCAAGAGAAATTTTTTTCACAGTTACAGGGATAAGCCGGTCATCCAGACAGTGAAGGCACCCATCTTTCTGTCAGCTTGAGAGTATCATAGACCTTTGTTAGCAGATGTTTGCTGACTGAAACCTAGATCCTCTATAGGAAAGCAAACAATTTAAACAATTTATCACTTTTATTGTTAGCTTTTTAGGTTTTAAGTCTAAAAGCAAGCCTCTTGCATATTGCAGAATTATATTTCTGTGTTGACATCTGCAAAATCTCACTGCATAGAATTATTTTGCAATCCCTAATCTGATCATTATCTTACTTGCAGCCAGTGTATCAACACTGACTCCATGAAAAGACTCCATGAAAATATTTCTTGTCAATATCTGCATTAGAAACAAAAGTTATTCTGGGTACAGAAATGTTCTTTGTTCTTATAGCAGAACTCAAATTACAGCTTGAAGTAGAACTAAATTCTTTCTCGTTATGTGCTGTACAGCTATATAAATTTAGTGGTCATTAAATCTCTTACAAGGGACCTGGAATACACTTACACCTCCCTCTTGCCTATTGATGGATAATAGCAATGAAAGGGTTGTGATATAGCTTTGCTTCCACTATTATGGTGGGAAGCGTATTTCAACACCTTATATTCCCATGTACTTGCATTTGCTTAACAAAAAAAAGTGGCTTCTTAGTATAAATCACTGTTATTCCATTGATTTCAATTCAGCTGTGACAGTTTACATCCACTGAATGTCAGGTCCAGTCTATTAATAGTTCAGGTGAAGTGGATTCTGCACTTATTTTGTATTTTGAGCTGAAAAAAAAACCCTAATTTTTTTTTTTGAGTTGAAGGCTAGTTTTTTTCTCTTCCTTTCATTCAAGAATTTTCTGCAATGTAACAAGAATATTTAAAGGAGTAACCTGTGCTTTCTCCTTATTAAGGATGTATGGTAAAATAAATTGACAATTAATCCAGCTTTTGATATCACAAGTCCTAAAAACTGACTCTAGCTGTAGAAGGATGCAGGTACTTACCTTTGAAGGTTTTCAGGAAACCTATGACTCAAGGCTTCAGTGTGAATACCATTTTTTTATTTCAAAAAGTACAGAATGAACAGAACTTAGGCAGTATAAATAACTTCAGAAAAATACATAGGTACTGACAATAACTTGACTGTTTGTCTTTAGCCATTCTGATTTGTAAATAAATGAGTTCCTGCTGCTGTTTTCCTCTCTGTATAGTTATTAAATATATAAACAAATAGTACTTCAAAGAGAATACAAATGAATCAATATCTTTTCATCACAAAAGGAGAAAGATTTAAGACGTGTCTTCTACCTGGGAAAAGCAGGAATACCAATGTGTAGGTGGATTTTCTGATCACTAAACCTTTATGTAGTTTAGCAGTACTGAGGGAATTATAGCACACCATAGTAATGGAGGTAGGCTGTCACCTAGGCAAAACTTCTAGGAATTGTAGAACAAAATCCTGGCCTGAAAGTTCTGAAAATTAATTTACATCTGTGGTGCCAAATTCAAAAGTGACAAATAAAATTATTTCATATGACACTAGGCAGGTAGAAGAGAGACTGAAGAACTACTAGCCGATTTAATGTATTTGTCAAAAAAAAACAGAAGACAACTCATGGATCTCTGAAGTTTTGTGCTGTAATACTGGAAACTCATTAAGTCTTGTAAATGATCTACAAATACATCACTGAGATGAGAGATGATACTTAACTAGGTTAGTTTCACCATTAACCTCTAGAGGATGCAAAAATAGATATCATACTTTTCCTGTTCGTTTTCTCTTGCTTTTGATGGAAATTTGGAATGCACTGTACTGGTACAAAGTACAACGGTGCTAGTTAGAAGAACAATCTCAGTAAGAGTTGTTCGTGAGTATAACACACTGACATTCCTATAAAAGAAAGCTACAATGAAGACAGGGCTGAGTTTTTTTCTCTTAATGTAGTCTGGTTTATTGCTATGTGAACTATACCAATTAGATGGTAAACCTGTACTTGTATCTAAATATGAGACTTTTGATTTTCAAGAGAATTTTGTAATCTCTAAATACTTAAATCTCATTCCAGTTTTGTACTCTTTACTTCCTTAGAGAGCATCTCTTAGTTTGGTCTTGTGAGTTTAAAGGACTGTAAGAATTATGTTAATGTAGAGGTAAACCTAAGTTGTATCCAGTCATGGAGCTAGTGATGAATGTAAATGATGCTACTTGTGTTCCCATTTACTCGCTGTCTTTTCTTGCCAAAGTCTCAGCAAAAATTGTTATTTCATTTTGGTATTAATTCTTCTAAATAAATGTTAAGTTTGAAGAACATATGTTAAGTGATAAAGGTGTTTATTTTTTGCAATAGAAGAAATGTGGCAGTGGTATTTTTTTACAAAATAAAAATAAAAAACAGTAGTATTTTCTTAAAATATACTTATGTTTGGTAAATATTAGCAGCTTACTTGAAATTACACCTTTTGATGTTGGTGTCTTTGTGTCTTGCACAACACAGTGTGTAACAATGTGTTTCATTTTTGTGTGAGAACATGATCTCCTATTGTTTCATTGACATCATTTTTTGAACACTGTGAGATGGTAAGCAGCAGTTAGCTCTATGCACATCTTGCTTCTGAAAAAAAGTTCGCCTCTTAAAAATGTTTCTTATATCAATCTGTATTTCTAATACATGTAACTGCACACCGAGAACTAGATTTAAATTATGAAATTCATGGTGATTACGTGGATTTGAATAGCAGATCTAGAAGCAATAATAGGTGACATTCTGCACTACAAAGGAATGTCAGATGATATTAAAAGATTGTTCTATTTATTGGTCTAAGGAGTCAGCAAAAGAATTGTTACTGCAACATGGGTGACTTTAGGGACTTCATCAAAATGATGCTGCTTCTGCTGCTAATCTATGCTGAGCAAGGTAATGAAAAGTATTGATGGCAGAAAAGTGCTGAAGAATCATAAGCATCTATTCTAACGCAGATGGTATTTAAATTCAGAAAGGAAAGACAAAATTAGGAAAGCCAGCACATTTAGTGCCTTTCAGTGCACTTCAGTGTTCAAAATTTACAAGGTAATGAGGCCAAAACAAAAAACTGTCAGATATATAGCACTAAACAAAACAAAAAGACTGAGTGGTGAAGAATGTCAAGTTCTAGTGAGAAAATTCTGCTTGCAACTCATTGCAAGCAGGAGGAAATGGAAAGAAAATATTCTCTAGTGTTTAACTTGAAACTTATATCAGCTGTAGGGAGATCAGGCAGGTACATTGTACAAAATATGTTCCCTTTGGCAGTGTCATTTTAACTGACTTAGAGAAAAATTAACAGAAAGAGGAAAATGTTCTGCTACCTTTGTTGTTTTAACTAGATTTACAGCAAATATAGGACACATTGGATACCTAATATAAAAATGAATGAACTCACAGCATGTAGTTCTGCTCTTCAAACTGACACAGTAAAAGAAAAAAAAAAGTAATCCATACATATAGCATATCATTGTTCTTAAGTAGCAAAATACAGGCATTTGAATGACCATACCCTGTATTTCTTGAGTGTTCATAGGGACTCATATCTACACTGGTCTTTCTGATCTGAACAATATTTGCAGCCACTACATCTGCTCAGATCCTGACTAAAAGAATGAAGATTTAAACTAGATATTAGGAAGAAATTTTTTACAATGAGGGTGGTGAAACACTGGAACAGGTTGCCCAGGGAAGTGGTAGGTTCCCCATCTCTGGAAACATTCAAGTTTAGGTTGGATGGGACTCTGAGCAACCTGATCTATTTGAAGATGTCCCTGCTCATTGCAGGGGGGCTGGACTAGATGACCTTTAAAGGTCCCGTCCAACCCAAACTATTCTATGGTTCTATGATTTTTTCCATATCTACCATTCCTAACACAGGCAGATAGCCACAGGTTTTGTATCTGCAAGTAAATCTGAAGAAATATAAAAATTAGTATCGTTACTCTATTGAACTGGTAGGGTTCTCTCTAGATCCCAGCTGGATATAATTCTAATGCAGAAATGAATAACAGAACTTCTAATGTTGTGGAGTATTTCTCATGCCTTCAGAAAGGTAATTATCATGAGGGAAAACCATGTGCAGGAGAAAGATGCTAAAAAATGATCTGTCAATAAGGACTCTGATAATGGAGGGTAGGGTAACATGTTAATTATTCTGTACAGCATAATTTCCCTATTCTTTGTTTTCATGTGAAGCCCTGTCTTTTGTGTTTATATGGAACATTGTCTGCTAAGTCTCTTGTCTCATTGCTCACACTTCTGCATATGGACTATAAAGGAAAATCCATTGGATCACTTCAAAATATTACATTAAAAAAAATAAAGTTATTATGGTATTAAGAATCAAGTTATTTTTTATTTTGATAAAAAAGAAAAATATGAGCCATCACTCCCATAACTCAGGGCACTGAAGTACTTACTGGACCCTATGCTAGGGATTGCAATGAAAGTTCATTGAGCTCAATTTCAATTTGATGAAACTCTCTTAATTTATAGGAGTATTTAGGCAGAATCAAAGGCAGAAAGGGTAGAATCAAGTCCAAGTGGCTAGGAGTACTCAGAGAAATGCTATATTATAGCTGACCTTCCTCAGGTATTTGAAAGAAAAATCATGGAAATACTTGGACCTACAATTTTTTTCCTCAGCCAAAAGCGTATGTAAAATTGCTGATAGTGACATTTGTAGGATAAGTGCATTTGGCAGTGAATTTTGGAAATTGTGCTTCATTAAAGTTTAATGAGCACTGTGCAGGAAGACTGCAAATACTGCTCTGTGCTAATGTGTCACTGTAAAAAGCGTCATGTGCCAGACAGCTCAAAGATAACGATACCCAGGGATAACATTTCTTTCCGTCCTTTTTTCCCCTAAAACTTTGTGGGCTAGATAAGACATTCCCATTCTGCACCCCACCCTCCTTTCAGCAAAAGCTTTGATTATGAAAAGCAAGGAAAACACATTCATACATATGTTAAATCTCCTTTTCTTTTTAATGACCTCTAATTCTTGCATCACTGAATGAGCAGTCTTTATATCCTGGGTATGAATGCAATTGATGCTTGATGTAACTCTATAATGCATTGCATTCTTGTTGGAAAAGATTGCCATTCTACTGAAATGTAAAAGTGGCATCTGCAGGTCCCTTTTCTTTGTTTTAAATTGAACTGGACAATACTTAAAAATCGATAGAAAGCTATGTTGGGAGTTCTGTATGTATTTTTGGAATTTGCTTCATAAGCTTTTGCTATTATTCAGTCAGAGAGTTAGATTCAAAAGGCAACCTTCCTGCTGCTTTCTTATATCGCTTTCAGAAAACAAAGTGTTGTCAATCTGTGGGATAATGGTTCATTGCAGTTATTTCAAAAGTAATATAGATTACCAGAAAGTGGAAGCAGCTGTCAGGAGGCCTGACCAGATAAATGGGATTCATTTATGCTCCATACACTGCTGCATGTGAAACAACTCAGGAAAGAAATATGGATTCTCTGGTACCTTAAGGTCGTAACTGTGTTTTTCTCAACAGGCAGGATGTGAGTCTGGATGTTAATTTATACGAATCAGGCAGCAGATAACTTGAGACCAGCCTGGCCCTCGTCTTGTAGCAGGTGCATGAACTGATTCAACAGGAGCTGTGCAATCATTGGGCCTTCATAAAAAAAATTATGGTTGGTGAAGTTATGTTACACAGAGCCTGTGAATTGATGTCTTAGACATTTGGGGTTTAATAACGATTTTAATAATTTAACCATGAATATTTAATAGTAATTAGGTTTTAACGCTTCATATTTTTAAAAAATTAAACTTTGCAATTTTCAATATTTTTTTATCTCTTATTAAACATTAATATTTGATTTGTTTAAAAGGCTTTTCCAGTAAGACTTGAAAGTTTTAAACCACTTTAACAAGGAGGTTACAGTTTATTCTGTAAAATGTATATTTTAATAACTGCCAGGTATAGATACTTTATTTCTGTAAAAGATATTAAAATGTCACATTTTCCTCCAGGAGGAAGTGTGAAGGAAAGTAGAAGCAGTAAGAATGAAATACACCTTGTGTGTCATATATGAAGCACTAGTCTAGACCCCTATCCTGCATGAGGAGACGGCGAACTTTGCTGCTGCACGGCAAGCACCACTACATTTCCACATTGTAGGCGTTTAGCCGAATACATGCGCAAGTCTATGCAAAATGAACACATACCAAGCCCATGTACAAAATGTGCTCAAATACATCACTACTCATTTTATGACAGTATGATATATCTAAGGTTTTCAGCCAACATTGCTTGACCTCACTGAATGGACTGAAGGATGGGTAAGACCACCGTAGAAATGGTCTCATGCGAGAAGGTTTCTTACAGTGTCAGGGGGCTTAGAGTTCATTACAGAGCATTATTTTTCGCTTTCTGGTGTTTCTGATCATCTTCGTGAAACAAAGTTAAAATTATTGAATCAATCAAAGTGGGAGTGCTTGGGTTTTATAAGCCTATAATTGAGAAGATGCTTTTCAGTCTTCCAGGGACAGTTTTAGCAAAAGCAGGAGTTTTACTGTGTACTGAAGCTGCCTGTGGTTATGGAATGGTAAGTCTCTGTCATATTTTTCTGTTCTCCATGTCCTGAACTCACACGAACACGCAGTCTAGCACTCTGTTTTTGTGCTTCCACAAAATACCATTTCTCTCAGTAAAGTTTTCTTTTCATAGCAGTTTACCTAAAAGCTGCAAATAGCTCAGTATACCTGTTCAACTAACTTCCAAAGCCAAACTGGGATTACACGTTCTTTGCAGATAGTTACAAAACTGGAGGCAATGGTCTCCACATTTCTGAGCAGCCCTATTGCCTCTACAAGAAAAAACATTCCTATCAATTTGCAACTGCTGCCTAAATAAGATTCACTTCCACATTTCTTCAGATGCATAGGAAGCAGATATGTCACAGGACTTTAGTCCTTTCTGAGACCACAGTAGAATTCTCTGGAAAGAGAGTGGAATACCCATTTCTGGAAGCTTTAGAATAAATTTTTCATAGAGTGCAGAGTGATTTAGATCCAGTTTGTGTTACTTAGTGGCAGAGAGAGAAACCAGGGGCAAAGCAAAATTATAAGACCTAGGAACACTTCTGAAGTATCATGACTGTGGACCCTGCAAAATTCTAGTTGCATTCAAAGGACAGCCCTGCATGAATACTATTTTCTATATGCTGGTGTCCCTGGAAAGGAAACTTTATCACGAGAGCCACCTTAGAGAAAGAGCATGCCTTAGGAAGGACCTTGATCAACATGGCAATTAACAAGATGATACCAAGATCATACTATGGTATGTACCCACACACCAACTTCACAGTTTTCAGGTGATTTCTTAAAGACCCCTCCATACTTTTTAAGATTCAGAGACACAACATGCCTATTTTCCTAATAAGAATTCTGTCCATTATTCAGATACTGTAAATTTTCATTTTTAAAAATATCCAACTACATGCATAATGGAGGGAAACTCCTTTCTGTTAGCTAGGAATCCAGTGGTGCCTTTTTATGAACAGGAACATCTGACAGATTGTTTTGGGTTCCACATAAAGGAACCAGGCACATAACCTTCTGCATGATATACATCTGATTAGAAGTAGTATTCTACCTCAAATGTAATATGTGATATTCTTATTTACTTGCCTTGATCACTCTATGTGAAAATTCAGATGAGGAAGAAGCACCACAGCTACCAATAATCATTTATCCAGGCATCAGTCCTTTGAGTCAGTCAGATACAATCTAGGAAACTGTTTGTAGAAGATGTTTTGACTTTTTTTTTATTTTTCTGTATGGAATATGCAAAACATCTTGAAAGTAGAATGCAAAAATTCATTGAAGTTATAAGCAGAAAGTATGAGCCATCTATTTTTCCAAAAGGCCACCAATTATCTGACCAGTGTGTCTGGAATCCCAGAGTCACTGATTATTCTGTTAAGAACAAAGGCTGGAATTTGGTGGGAATATGTTAACAAGGAGCCAAATATCTTTGTCACAGCTTGAGTCAGTTTTTGATTGGATGAAAATGATGGAAATGTCTTAGGCCAAAGAAAATTACCTTATTAATGACTCCCGCATAAAAGTTAATATAGGATGTTTATGAAGCAGACATTGCAAGACAAGATATGTAATCATACCACTTCAGCCAGGAGAAACGGAACTGCTGTCAAAGAAATGACACTAGCTTTAATAAACATTTTTTTCAGCTTTACATTAGATGTGATCTACTTCAATTGAGAGCCCTTAAATCCTGTAGTGACAGAAAACCATATGTCTGCCAATTAAATTAATAATCCATATATATATATATTATAAATCATTCATGTATTTTCGTGTTTCATTTGATCCAATATACTTGAAAAACTCTGCATACTTCAACATTCTGTGTAACAGAAATTCCCCATGGATTTCTAGAATAAGTGCTTAATGTAACTGAGAGCAGCAAGATGGAATCTCCTCTAGGCACTCTGGATTAAATGAAACAGCAATGTTTTCCATGGAGGATTTTTTAAATCCAAACTTGAGTGCTTTATTATTATAAAAGAAATGTAATTAACACTCTGTATTTATAATCTTACAGCACCTTGAGGGCATTAATTGGCCAAAGCTGTGTTGTTACGCCTCTTCTACATACAGCTAATATTAGACTTGGAGGAACCAAAGGCTCCGACAAAACTGGCCACACGTACAAGGAAGAGTCCCCTTTAGTTGACATTGCCAAACCTGTGTGCATGGAAGGAAACTGCGCTAAGGGTCTGTCACTGCCCTTGCCAGATCTGAGTATAGTAGATGACTTTATAACCATGTCTGACCTTGCATTCATCTGGAGTTGAGCTGGTAGAGCAGGAAAATAAAAATTCCTAAATGAGCAAGCAGAGGTTTGTGTTTTTTTTTTTTTTTTATATATCTGAAATGAGGCAAAGGGGAGAGGGATTTTAAACTGTGGATGCTTAAGCAGCAGTTTTTTGACAAGGGACCAATTGCAGGATTATAAGGTAGTGTAAAGTGATTTGCACAAAGACAAAAAGGGCAATAAGTGGGCAGATTTAGGAAACAACTGAGGTAAAATTGCAGGACGCCTACTCTACCTTTATTCCTGAGATTACTAAAGCTGAAAACTTGTTTGAAAAAAAAAAGCTTCATATTTTCTTTAATAAAGACATAAATACACTCTTCTAGATGACGTCTGGAATGCTCTTGGTCCTGTCAGAAGTCTTCTCACATTTACCACGTATAATGTCAGCAGGGTCTTTTTCGGCGAGAAAGTTTTATACCTGTGACCTTGATGCAGTGCTAGCCTTTCTATTTGATCATTTTACTTCTCTTTGTGACAGATTTTGAAAGCATGGGGTAAGATTTTCTGACGAATTCAGTGATCTTTTCTTGCTGAGAGCTCAGCCTTTTTTGACAGGTGAGTGAGTCACTTTACGAAAACCGCGACACCACTTACATGAATCCTAGTTACTTTTATTGCAGCCATCTATTTCTACTCTGCACTAGATGAATCAGCTTCATTCATTCAGCTAAGATGACAACAAAATTGATTTCTTAATGTGCACATATCAATAAAATTAGTCTATTTAGCACATTATATCTGAGCCAACCTGAGTGTTACACAACGAATTTTGGCTTGTCTAATGGTTACTAGCAAGAAGGCAGCTTGTTGTAACCCACGCTGACAGTAATAAAGAAATCCAGACAACCTGAAGGATCTTTTAGCATCTTGACATCGAGCCAGTAAGCTATTACAACATCTGAAAACACAAAGGTTGATCTGACATAGAAGTGCAGAGGGCATCCATCCCAAAGACAAAATATTGTCACTGGCCTTAAAACTGGAGTGAGGAGGCAAAAACAGGGGTGGTGCAGAGGATGGTAGCACGGAGAAAGATTCACTACGCAGAACATTTTCTTGATGGGCAAATTGACCACCTGCAATGGATCAATTACAGAATTTCCAGCAAGCTTGTGTAACTGCGCTGATACTATCTTATGTCCAAAAAACAGTATAGTGCTTGTGGGAAGTTGTGTCAGTGCTAATTAGTATAACTATCTAGCTTGGCTGCAGAAGTGTTTCAAACTACTGTGTATGACTCGGGAGAAAAATAAATGGTACACTGTGGATTTCTGTACCTTATTAAGAATGCAAAGTGCTGAATGATCAGTGGAAGAAATGTTGTCATAAATACTTGTAGAAATTCAAAAGCAAATTTCAACTCCACTAAGTTTTTTTAAAAGAGTTGATTAGGAAAGTAAAGGTTTTGTTAGCAAAGATTGTTTGTTAACAAAGATTGTGAGCAAAATTCATTCACTGTGTATTTCAGCATACCAATCTGCTGCTAAATAATCTGTTATTTTTATGGTCTGACTGACAATTCCAGAGCAAGGGATGCAGTTTGTGGTGAAATAAACTAAAACGTTAGATCTGACTACCTGTGTTGTGGATATTTGTATCTGCAGCCTGTAGTTTAGGATGTTTATCTTTTCATGAATGTGGCTGACTTTGAAATTAACTTTTCCTTTAGAGACCAATTTTTGCACAAGGCTTAAGCAAATAGGGCCTTTCTTAATCGTTGCTTCTCTCTGTAATAGTCTGCTTTCAATTCAGTAAAATCCCTGTGTGCCTTCAGAAGGCTGAAGATGAAGTAACTAGAGCCTTAAAAGTGAATTTTTTTCTGATATTAGTAGAACGGTGTTGTATGTTTCCAGGCACACTGGTAATAAACTACACCTCCATATTGATTTCTTTAGCATAGATATATGTGGTATGTTGGTGAATGGTCTTATTAATATTCATTAAATTCTAAATAGCTCTCTTTTTAATGTATCTATTTAGGAAATGAATAATTCATGCATGTATAGGAAGCTCAGTGCTGTCACTTACAGCGTAGACCTTTGGTGATCTAAGAAGGTATTTGAACTGAAGGACACTCTAAGATGTGCAAAGCAATTGAAACATTGAACAGCGCTCAGCTTCCTACCACCAAGGGCATTTTTTTATGCTTAAAATTTCACTGACTCATCACTCTTCTTAAAGCACACATTCTCAACTATTCTTTAGTGGAATTCTACATATCATCTACATATACACACATTTACAAAAGCTAAAATAGTGATAATTTGTTCAATGTATAAAAGGCATGTGGGCCACTTGCAAGGCTTCTTATCCACACATGTGTTGGTAATTGTGTTTTGGAGAACATGACATACATGCAAGCTACTGTCACAGAATATAGACTTACGTCACAGAAGACACTCATGTTGATTTTAGTCCAACCTTAGACTTCGTATGTCTCTTGCAGCAGGTCTTCACTTCTCAGTGTTTGGGATTCCCAAATCTCACATTTAGTCCCCACTCCTAGCATACGTAGCATAGCTATTTGCTATATATTCGGAACTGGTATTTATATCTACACAACATTTGGTAAGCCTTTTTTCATATTTGTGGGGCCAAAATTGTAGTTAGTTTCTGGCTGTATATGTAATATGACTGATGCTCATATAAGTGATTATGATTAATTATATATGATACAGAGTTATGATTAATAACACAGTATTTATGAACAATTATTTGTAAAGCAAAGGTGCTAAAAACTGCTGATACTTCTATGACAAAGTTAAAAGTTATGTCTGGTAATATATTAGTATCTGACTAGATGACTTTATTTGGAATAAATTTGTGCCTAATTCCTTGAGGTCATCTTATACTTCTCTTTTCTTATTGAAAGCAACAATCTCAATATGGCTTCAGATGCCACAGCGAAGTGTCCAGTATAAAATATACAGAAAACAAAACTTGCTTCTTTCTTTCTGTACTTATATTCAGCAAGGGTACAGTCTGGAAGGGCAACAAAAAGGCCATGTCAAGAACGCCTAAAGGCACATAACAGCCCTTGTACACAAGGTTATACAGAGGCTCAAAAAGCTCTGCAATACTTTCTTTCTCAGCCGTGCTGTCATCCGTGGTCCACTTTAATGTATCATTTGTCTTGGTGAGCCTCCAGGACGCGTCTCCCTTTCTGATTAACTTGAGCACAAGACTTAATTTAAAATGAAATATTCCCCTTCTCCCCCTTAGAGGACTTAAAAGACAGATCACAGACAGAAACATCCAGTTGTTTGGACTGTAACAGAAGTCTGTGAGACGGAAGAAAGAAAGGAAAACACTGCGGTCTGCACCCATGAACACCTTTTGATAAGTAAACTTAAGCTTTATTACAAAACTTTGAAAATTCTTTTGAAGGAGTGTTCGATATGGTGAAAAATCGGAGTTTCAGAAAATATTGAGCCTTAAAACAGGAAAAATGCATGTGTATATAAAAATGTGCCTTTCCAGTTTACACTGCTCAGAAGAGAAATTGACTATGAGTGTCCATGTTTGATACCTGGCCACTCTTTTTTTTCTTTTTTTCTTTTATTTTTAAAGCAGTTTTTTTTGCGATAGTTCATGTAAAGAAACAAAGTTTCACACACTCTCACCATACAGATTATTAGAAAATGTTGATGCCACATGGATGCGTCTGTGCTATTTCTTAATCACGGCTTGCTCACGCACGCAACCATGGTAGAAAAATTTCCTCAACAGTTTCACCTTTGAGAATTTTGTGAAAAAATCCAGCTTTGGCATTTATGCTCAAGCTGAACAGAGCTTCTTTTCATGCTTAGTGTGCAAGACTTCTAGACTAATTTCAAATGTTTTTAGTGTAGACATGCCTTAAGGAGAAACCAGGTAAAAGAATAAATGGTCATGCTTAAGTAAGTAAAACAAGAAGAGCAGGTTCATAATGGAATAAAACTCATTTCAGGTATGCAGAACAAGAAAAAGGATAAATTTCATTTATTTGGCTTTGAGGGGAAGGAGAGAAAGAAGGGGAAAGGAGCACTCCAGAATACCTGCAGCATCCTTGTACTCGTGGTTTCTACAAAAAGATTGATTGACCAGCCCTTTGCTGGCCTCTCTCTTCATTCCTCTTAAAACGGCCTCCTGCTACTGTGCTATGCAGAGAAAACCCTTTCCTGTGACATTAATGGTGGACTCAGAATGTCTCCAGCAGTCCTTTCACTGATTTTCAGCTATATGAAGACCTGCTCTATGTTATGGCCCAGCAAATTTTTCTCACAAGTCTGTCCTGTTGTTTGTTTCATTTCAGTCAGCTTCATAAGAGTGAGGTCAGGTATGGAAAATCACATGGAGCTTCTGTTATAAGGCTCAGAAACTGAATAAAAAATCATAAAATGAAAATTCTCCTGCACAGCTGAAGTGTAAGATGATGTCCAGAAATACCTGTGTTTCCTATATGAAGAAAAAGTAGGAGAAAAGGTCTGAAACCACACGTTTGATAAAAAATAGTGTGACAGTTCTGTCATGTTTCACAAAGAAACCACACTGCAGAAGGCACTCACCCCTAAAAAAATTAGATTAATTTGACTTTGGAATATCTGTAGAAACTATTGCAATAATAATGCAATGTCAAATTATCCTGGGGGAATTTCTATTCCAACTCCACTGAAAACTTTTGTCAGATCATTAGAGGCTTTCAAAGAGAAATCTGACCTCTGTGCCTTATAACACAGTGCTACAGAAAGCAAACTAGCTAGGCAAAGCCAGAGAAGTACTGCAGAGGGAAATATCTTCTGGTAGACTCATCAACAGTGCCTAATTGGTCATATGAGATAGTATCAAAGTGTTTGTTTCGTTGTTGCTAATTGCCTTATTTCATAGACATAGAGTTTTGTCCTCTTTCTATTTTGATTTCACTATAGCATGTGTGTATGGGGAGGTTCCTAATAGCCATGTAAAATAGAAATGTTTAGCTCTGCAGAGGTTCTGGGAAGAAAAGCTGGACAGTGAGTACGTTTCACTATTGTTTTTTAGTTCTTTCTGTGAAATGTTCACAGGCGAAGGATCACTTCCCGATGAGAGGCTGGCCTGTTGTGTTAAACGGTATGGCACTGCATTACTGCATTGGAGCAGCTTAATCCAGAATAATTCTTGCCCGAGTTCAGGCTGACTAGTGAAAAAGAAAAAGGAAAACAGATTGCTTTGCGGTCTATGGTTCCTATATACACAGATGAGGGGCAGACAGGTTGCTTTGAAAAAGCCTGAAATGCTGTGAGTCTGATTTAGTTCTGACCCAGAGTCTGAACTATTGCTACCGAGGACAGAACTTTTAGTGCACTAAGACCATGAAACCTTTGATTTCTCGTCTTGCATGGCAAACTAAAGCCAGAGAAAGAGCATGCATGCGTTACCTTGAAAACAAGGGAGACAGACATTCCTTCCTGACCTATTGTTAAAAAAGTAGCATGTCTCATGCTTTCAGCTCACAGAGAGATGCCACAAAATTCAACAACGTTCTCTGCCTCTTACATCTTGTAGCAGCAATTTGCATTCTGTCATGTTCTCTCGCACATGGTGTTCAAAACAATTAAAAGAAAATTGCACCCATTTTGTTCAGTGCAGCAGGCTGAAAATTTCAAAGATAAGAAGCACTTCTCAGCATGAATAAACTGTGAAGGGCTTTTGAAAATAAGGTTTTTAACGATAATTGACATTAAAACCTTTATTTTCTAATACATTTCACAGTTTGTGCTTGTGGGGAAGTGCATGTTTTCTTTGAAACTTTCTGCGTGCTACACTGAGCAGAAGTGATACATTTTCTTCAAAATGAAAACTAGTGAACCTTTTTTTATATGTATTGAAAAAAATTACTATCCAAGGCTCACAAGAAATTCTCCTAACTTTCCCCCCATGCCTCATATTCATATTCATCTGGGTGGCTGTAAAACACAGAGAACAAGAGGCTTATATAGACTCCAGTACATCTTCTTTCAAGCGCCCGAGAGAGGAAAATAACTTCCTCACTCCATAAATCTAACTGAGATAGCATGAATAAAAATGCCATTCTTTCTCCTTCCTTCATCCAATAGCCCTCCCTCTTGGCAGCGCTGTGATCAACAATGTACACTGACAACTGAGTAACTGTAAAATCAATGGCAAATGAAGAAATCTTCTGGGACAAGTTTTGCAAATGAGAATATTGATTGGTTTGGCACGGGGGGCTGACACCCAGAAGTGTCAGTTTGTGCAGATAAACTGATCTTCATAGGTAGAGAGCACTTTTAACAACAAGTTAATGCCCCCTGTGTGTAACCAGGCTCGATAGCAAAGTCAGACATTAAGTCCTATCATCAACAAATATAAATAATTTTACAACACAAAAATAAACGGAGGAGGGGTGGACAATTCTGTGGTTTCTTGAACCAAACACTCGATGATCTTAATGAGTTAAGTAAATACTTTGGGAATGAGAACATGGAAAGAGCCATTCCTATGCCCCCATAAGTTAAAGTACTGTTAACTTGAACAGGTGTTAATTTCTGAGAGGGAAGACCTAAACAAAATTACTGTGTAAAATAAACTGTGGGACATACGGATGTTATGACAACAGAGAGAGCAAATGCTTGCTGAAGGCTACAAAAACTTTTCATAAAAAGACATGACCTTTTCACAGCTGTGGAGGTCAACAGTTTTGGTGCTCCACAAGAGTAAAAATATCACTGAAAACATATTTCACTAGTCATAAACAGTTAAATGTTAAGTTTAATCTTACTTTTGCTTCCCCCTCCCTTCCCATACTCCTATTAAATATTAACAAAAAAGTAAAGTAAGAGAACAACTATTATATCTTTATTCTGTATTTTTCTATAGGACTTCAGTTGTAAGTAAGGATTGAATCCTGATTTCTTTGATAAAGATAAGAGGTTTTTCTATGAATTTTTGATTTAAACCTAACTATAGTTTTCTAATAGTTAGGTGTCCTGCTTCTGTTATTAATTCAATCTGTCATAGCACAGAGTGCTGAGAGTCTCGGAGGTTTTCCCTGCTTTGTGTGGTACATTAAAGATTTTATTAGTAGTATTTAGGCCTATTGACATCATAGTTGAGAATTTTATTACCTTTTGGCTTTTTCAGTGACTTTAAAGCATTGAAAGGGAAGCTTACAACACAAGATCATTGAGTAAATGTTTTCCTATAACATATAAGGAAAGTAATGATATTTTTTATGTATTTTGTATAGAGAGGGAAAAAATCACTCTTTGATCTATCTCTGTACATACGAATATGTGATATGGATTTTAATTGCATATAACCACAACTAAAGTATTTTTCTGAGACATAATTAAGTCCATTGCTCTGCTATGAACGCATCAACTATATCTAAAACATTCCTGTAGAAGTCTGTCCAACCTTTTCCTAAAAATCGCATGATTGGTGTTTCTGGACTCTCCTAGACAATCTGTTTCCAAGTTTAACTATCTGTACCGTTAGAAGTTTTTTCTTGACTTCTGACCCAAATGTCCTCACTAAAGTTTAAAACTCTAACATCTTATTCTATCCTCATCATCTTTAAAAGTATTCCCAGCCTCTTTAAAAGTAACTTTCATGTGTTTGAAGACTCTTATCATGTTTTCCCTTCAGACTTCTTAAGATTATATCGACCTTAATTCATTAACTCTTTCCTCATGGAAAACTTTCATGTTTTCTTTGCTTTTCAACATGCTCGCTCCTCACTTTCCTGGGGATAAGCTGGAGAAAGTCAATATCGTTTTTGAAATATGGTGTCCTGGGGCAAGCACTTGGAAAGGTATTCCTCCTTTCCACCACAAGGCAAGGAGGGGAAGATAGGCAATGACCTATTAACTATGTGTCCTCAGTATTTCTATAGATAAGGATGATGCATCCAGAATACTCACCTGGATTTTAAGGAGAGAAAGAGAAAATTAAAAAGTGCTTAATTCAAACAATTTCCTTAATAAGAGGAGCTAAGAAAAAAAGTCAATCCACAGGGAGGAGGTATGTTTGCTCGGGGGACAGGAATTGCATTGCCATTGTGTGACGGTGTACTCCTCCTCCCCAGACGCCAACCTGACCTTTATGCCCTGTAACCCTGCCCAAGCAATAACCACCTGTGGTGATCATAATGGGTTCATCTAGTCACAATGCCAGCTTCCAGGGCTCAACGTGGTTTTCGGGAGACAAATAACAACACAATAGCCAAGGGTTAACTTGAGCAATACTGGTATTGTGGTCTTTATGAAAATATGACTATAGGTCAATTATCTTACGTCCATAAGTAGTGAACAGCCTAAGAGCCCTTTGAGCTCTCCTGCACAGCAGCAGGCTGCACGCAAGGATCTCCCATTGAATAGAGACGCCTTCTTAAGGTTACTTCTTGAGATTCAGAGATTCCTTGATGAAACAGATCTTCGATAAGTGACAAGGAGCACACTGAACTTTGAAATCTTAACGAAGTGATATAAAAGATTGATTGTACATATATAATCCTTTAGATATAAACTGTTGACCAAGTCTGGGACTAGGACTGGATCCAGCCACACCTAGATTCCTATCCTTGAAGGAGTTTAGAAAGCAAGGGGGTCCTTTCTGAACCTCATAACTCAATGGTCTTCCTGACAGCTCTGTCTGACCCTGTCCTCTATGCAGGAAATAACCAAATGTGCCTTGCCATCTTGAATCTTGTTAAACACTGTCACATTTACTATCAAACTTTGTTAAATCTCTGTTTTATATCAATAGATGTATTGCTGCTTCTATCTACGAGTGAAGTGCATCACTCCATCTGCGACACAAAGGGATGGCGCAGTAATAAACTCTGAGAGCCTGTTTGTCTCCAATTCCTCTTTTTTGCCAATTAAGATATCAAACCTACACAAGGTAAGACTGGAGGGTGTAATGTTTTCTCTAATTAATGACACATTTATCTTCTTGATAACCGTATTAAAATAAATCTATAATATAAACTCTCAACATTGCCTTTCAGGTCTAAATATTCTTTGAATATTAATAAAAGCATTTTATTAAAATGTAAAATCTGAATGACCTGTAAGAAGAAAGAAAGTATGTATACAAAGTCACATTTACTAAATGCTCCCAGACTTGATCCTGTTGATTTAGCATTATTCTAATACTGCTAAAGCATTGAGCATAAACTCAGGTGTCCTCTTTTCTGTTCTGAACACAGAGCTAAGAATATTTTGCCATTCTGCATCAGGAAAATACATGGAATTCAACTTTTGTATTTGTGACTGTGAGTACTTAGTGTGACAGTGTAAGTTTATAAGTATGTTTATTATAAAGAGACGATATTCTGAGATTCTGTTGGAGATCTTAAATGCTACAGAGAGTTTAAAATGATTTGGAAAGACCGCTCCTTTTTTCTTCTTCTTCTTTTTTTTTAATTTATTTTAATACATAATTTTTTTGATCTACTTCACAATGATGCAATGAAAGAATACCACACTCTAGAATGCCATCAGGTGGGAGGAAGTTAGAAAGCCACATTCAGGGTCCTAAACTCAATCAGGAAAAGGAACATAGCTCTGTTTCTTATGTCTCAGGTAAGTGATTGAATGATGGGAGGGTGATTCATCTCACATATAAATCAAATATCTCATACCTGATACTATTTCATGGTGGAAATTTCATCAAAAGAATTTAAACATTACCCACTTTCCAACTGAAACAGTATTTTCCTAGAATTTTCAAAACAGTTTCGCTCTTGACCAGAGTTGTAGAAAGTAGTTCAAAGACAGAAATATCTTTCTTTGAGGAGAATATTAGCATTGTGTTTTCAACCATGGAGTATTCCACTTGAAAGAACACTGAAGCAGTTTACCAGTAAAATGTTGTTCAGGTTCCTCAGGATTTACCTTTTTCTGTTCAAGCGAAAAGAGAAAATGGCAGGCAGAAGTACCTGAAAACTGCTTTAATTTGTTAAGGGCAATGCAAACCTCAGCAACACAAAATACATTCAAAATTTATATTTCTGCTACTCATCCATGTGCCCTATGTTTTTCAAATACCTAGTATCTATTTTTTTGTAGAAGCAAAAAAAACCCAAATAAAACCAAACCCAAAACATTTTAGCCAAGTCATCTGTCTACGATGTTCCACTGGTGTTTTTGGCGCCTCTGGAAATGTGGCGTTGTGAAGTCTCTCCAGCAGACTATTTGTGGGGGTTTCACACCCAGACCATGAGGCTGATGGCTCCCCTGTGACAGCTCTTGTGAGGTGCTGAGACTTTCTCCAAGTATGTTATTGGGATTTATCCGCCTGCCATCCTGCCTCTGTGCTCCTTGTATTTGTGGAGGCAGGCCTTTAAATGGGCTGATTGACCTCCTTTGATGGCCATGGCTATAGCATGGCTATTATTTGGGTTTCCCCCTGCCATTGTTCCTCGGTGCTCCTGTGTGTGTGTGTTCACCGGAGCCTTTTGCATATAACCTAACAACAGTCTTTACTCAAAGAGTAACTTTTGGAATCAAAACCAGTAATCTCTATGTATATAAAATTGTTACGTTAAGTTTATACAGTTTTCTTGTTGGCATACTCCAACAATACAAATGGATTTTCTCTTGATTTATTCTTCAAAAAATGGAAAGTAAAAATTGTGCCGCAATTATTTTTTTTTTATTGTTCACATTTATGAAGGAAAAATGAAGTCTGTCAGCATATATTTACTTATAAATACTCTTACAGCAGTAGATTACATGTGTCTGCTATTTTTTGTTTTGCTGGAGTTTTTTACTGTCTTCTGTCTAAATCAGAAGCCAATTGTATTAGTTACACAAGTCTTTGCAGGTTATGATAATACACAGAACTTAGTCTGGAATTAATTTTAAGAATTTCTAAATATGGATATTATTTTTACCCATTGTAAAGTGCAGATTGTATTTAGCAATTATTAATAACCAAGTTATAAACCTTGAAAAACAGGAATTCAAGGGAGATGGCATTATATTGAACAAAACTACTAAAAACTCAGTACAGAAATTCAAGTAATTTTGTAATCAAATTTAGTTCTGTCTTTATCATTCTACATAAATATCCAGAAGTTGTGCATTTTTCACCAGGAATTGCTTAAAGTATCCACACTCTGGCAACAGATAAATAGGTTATTTTTGAAACCCACATAAGAACATCAAATTTTAGATGAATTGTCAAAAAATTGGCTGGAGCACAATGCATGCTTTTTACTGACTTATTATTTCTCTTCATGGTTACTGGATGCACACAGACATGAATCAAAACACTTACAAATAAGATATTTTTCTCTTTACCTGTACACAGAGAACTGCCTTTACGTCTCATTTTATTCTTCCTCAGTATAAAATGATTGATTGATTGCTCACAGCTTGCATGACTCCCTGCTGCCCTAGATCCATCTCCGCTCTTCACACTCCATACAGTTCTTGCATCATTGACTTTCTGCCAGCCATTTTGCTGCCAGTGCATGAGCTGACATTTAATGATCTTTAGACGCAGTAATGTCACATTTATCACTCTTTATCGGTTGTGACAGACCTAAATTCAAATGCAAACATGAAATGCAGACTGAATCCAATCCAAACAGTGATATGTTTTTGAGTGGCATCCGTCAAGGCACGTTGAGAAAGAAGTGAAAAATGACCTGTTTCCTATTATTTTATAAGTACACATAGCAGGGGTTTAGGTCCAGAAACGCCATTTCCAAAATAGGTTTCCAAAATGTCATATCTATTTGGATATTTGAATGTTAATGAATCTTCAGTTTTCCTAGATTTTACATTTTCAATTTAATCCAATCCCAATTCCATGAAAAATCCCAGGAGCACATTGATCCCTATGATCACTCTACCTTCATCTGCTACACAAGGAACAATTCTTCCCTTCTGAATTTCAGCATTGCAATCCTGACACAGCTACTTTTATTGCAAGTGCCAAAGAATAAAACAGATTCGGTCTGCTTCTATCCTCCTTTCTCCCTAGCTAGCACCTAAAAATTTACAGAAGCAAATGCGCTCCCAGAGGACCATCACATTTCTTTGCTTGTGGTCCTGATCAGTGTTCTTTACTCACACACCTTTAGTAGCTGGGCATGACTTTCCAGTTATTACCATGCTTTTCATGGAATAGATGCAGGCTTCAGGCCACAGATATGACAATAAGTATCTGTGTCCATTGTTCAGCAATTAGAGTACAAATAAGAGAATTAGGCCACAGAGGAAAAAAAAAACAAAAAAAAACCACCCAAGATATTTGCTTACTTAGTTTAAATGTCTTCTCTGTTTTCTTCTGCCCTGGAGAAGGTCAGACATTGCAAATTTCTAAAGAAAGTGTGATGATTGAGGGATCATGACTTGTGCAGGGGGTGCAGCCAGCATCCCTGCCTTACCTCCCAGCATCTACTATGGCTCCATGATATAGTGCATTGGTATCGCATTTCTGTTATGCTGAGTTCACTGACTGAAATCAGTCCTTACCAAGACTTTTGAAGACTTGTCCTTCACCTCAGATTGTGAGATGACATTAGTGGCAGTAAAATGACTACTAATTTATAGGGTAGCCACTAGTTTTCAGATATAATTGATTACCATTGAGTGGGAGTGGGAATTTATGCTTTCCAGATGTATTTTGTGGATTTTCTCCAGAACCATAGTAGGCTGGATTTGATCTCCGGGGTGCTGATATAACTAATGCATTGTCTGTTAGAAAGAACATTAATACTGTATTTCAGCCAGAATTTTCCTCAAGCTATATACATTTTACCAAACCATGACTGATTTTAAAAGAAAATAAATAAAATAAAATAAAATAAATAAAAGAGGATGATGGATTAGTAAGAAGATGCATTTGTGGCTGGGTCCAAAGTGTATCTTCTGAGACAGAAAAGCTGTTGGCTATCTATCTGCTCCTTTAATCTCAAAATCTAAACAGCTTTTGATAGAATTTGGAGCTGTTTATTCTCTTGTTCATTTTGCAGTGTACCTACCACACTGCAGAAACACTGGCTAAAATAGTTTTCATTCTGCTCTTTACGTCAAAGACAACTGCATTTAAATTTATTTTTACATAGATGTCAGAGCTGATGCAGCCTGCACTTCAGAGAGTGGATGCTGCCTGAGATCACTAGTTCTATTTATAATATTTCAGCTAGAACATCTCTTTTTGCCAAAGGGCAGGCTGCCATCAATTAATTCTAAACTATATTTTGATATATTTTAAGGAAACCGCCTAATAAAAATATATTTTTAAAAGGAGAGAAAGTGACAGTTCTTACCTGCAGAGAATAAAAGAATGTTTTAAGTCTGAGCTTTTATTGAAAAATCTCCCATAACTATTTCCCAAAGGTCTTTTGGTGAAGGGGGGTACAGTGCTAGTTAGCCAGCACAGAAGATGCAATGTATGTCCCCTAGCATCTATATACAGGTGTTAGTAATTATCATAGCACTATATATGATAGAAAATTGGATTGTGGTGTTTTATTATTCTTTACCGCTACAGATCATCTTTAATAAGCTATTAATTGAATGCATTCTGTGATGTGATGACTCAGTAAAAACACATTTTCTTGCAGTGAATGGAAAGGAAAAAAAAAATGAAATGGCATGTTTCAAATCTCAAAGAAATCTGTGGGAAATTACCAATGTAGTTCTACGGGCCAGGCATCAAAACCTGATGAAACAAATTCCGCCACACAAGGCATGAAAGACCATGAGAAAAGCTCAAGGTTGAACCTGAGCTTGAGAATCCATACTCTATTTCCAGAACAGATCAGATATGAAGGCATAATTTTAAAGTATCTCTTGCCAGTGCAGGTTTGCTTCAAAAGCGTCCCCCTCACTGTATCAACATCTTGCTTCTCTTGCCCTTTTATTTCCTTCTCCTACTGCCTAGAACCTACTTACTGTTTTTCAGATTTCATTCTGTCATCTTCTTATATACCATGATATTTATTCCATCTAGTTTTATCCTTACTTGGTTGGGTTAAAAGTTTTCAAAAGGAAGAAATGCCTTCAATGTTTTTTTTTTCTCTAATCATTGCCAATCCCTTAAAGTCCATAGTCAGTTTGAATAGCAAATAGCCATCAGCTTTGGACTTCTGTATTGCTATTGAGGTGTTAACCCCTGCTTTTCTAACATTCTGGTGATCCCTATGGGTTTATGCATTATCCACCTGTGACTTGTTTCTAAAAAATTTTTCATCTTGCATTGTTGGGAAGAAAGAGTAGCATTCTGGAAGCAGTTGAAATTTATCAAGAAACAGCTGAGTTTGGCATAAAGGGTCGCCTCTTAAGACATCACTGCCCTCTGAAAAAATGTATTTGAGCTGTTCCATAGAAAACAAAACAAAAAAACAAACAAACAAACAAACAAACAAACAAAAGTTCTGGGTTGGCCTGGAAGCCAATAAAATTATAATTGATTTCCCTTATTTTTTAAGGTTGACTGTCACACAGCTATTATTTAGACCTTAGTTTTTCCAAACTTGGAATTTTTATTTGAACATTTTCATATCACTTGGTCAGCACTGGTCTTCCCCAGTTCTTCATTTGGAAATCAGGTTGTTCATATGATTCTGACGAAAAGGCCATCTGCAGAACAGGGCTGAAGACCAAGAACTCACCTGAGAGTTAGAGGAACCAAAGGAGATAGCTCTGCCATTTCTTGAGAACTCACAAGTTTCCACAGATCAACTTTAACTGAGTTAAAACTAACTTCAGATGACAGCACTCATGACACCTGATTCTAGTGACATTTTTTCCTCATAATGACTAAATCAATAAATATTCCTCTTCAAAATGGGACGTTTTTTCCCCTGTGCCCTATTAACATATTTCAGTATAATCCTTGAGGAAAGAAGGTGTTTCAAAATGATGGTATTCAGTTCAGTTATAAACCTATGAGATGTTCCACTCTGTTCAAACTAGTTACCCATATCTCCTCTCCTTGCTGCTCTCTGCCCTACCCATTAAAAAAAACAAAAAAACCCAAAAAAAACCCCCAAAAAATCGAAACAAAAAAAGCAACAACAAAAAAACACACACAGAAAACAACAAAAGAAAACAAAAACCCAACACAAACAAAATACAGTCAAGCCTGAATGTTTATTCTCCCCATAAAAAGAGATGCTTGTTAACATATGACTGTATTTTAAACTCTAAATGCTGCAAGTCACTAATGTCAACCCTGTGTTAACTCCTGCGAGTTAGCTAACTGATGGACTGTGATTTGAAGGGCTAGATGACTACTATGAGAATGTGCTTAGGTTCCTGCTGATCTACACTGTGGTATCCTCTAGACATCTCCCTTCTTACTTTACCCTTTCTCTCTGGGTATGGCACTTTGGTTTTGGAAAGACAAATACACTGGTCCACCGACCTAAATACTGGAAGTCGTATTTCTTTACATAGGAGTGTTCTAAAAAATGATTATATATATTTTATGGTACTGCAGCATTCTGTGTCTAAGGCATGCTGTGATTATTTAGTAAGCTTTAAAACATGTTTCTGTTGGTTTTTCAGGGTCATCCCCTATATTGTTTTCAAACTGGATTAAATCTTGTTGATTTTAACTGAAGTATGTAAAAAACTGATGTGCATGGAGAACTAGTCTTAAAGTCATGATATATTTTTCCTACAAACATGGTTAAAGTCTTTGCTTAATTACAGTACTTGTTTTAAGACAACTAATTCTTAACGTGCTTTCTAGTGAGGGAACTTAAGACAACCTTAAGAGATGATGTACAATTTCCGACCTCAAAGATACCAACCTCATTTATTACTTTGTGTGTATTTTGGAGGGATGTTTTCCCTCTCATTTATTATCCCTTAGGCAATAACCCTTTACCATGCTTACATATGCCAGATGTCTAAAGCCTCTCTGCTGGATGTAAACATTTTCTGAAGACAAAAATCAACAGCTCATTACCATACCATGAACTTTAGTTAAAAGTGAAGTCTTAAAGTCAGTGCAAAGATGACTATATTCCACTTGATTATGGAGGATGAGTGTGCATAATTTCTCTCTTTCTATTTCATTTGAGATCTTACATTTCAACTCTGCACACTGGAAGCACCTTACCTTTGCCAAAGTGAACCCTTACATGTACACTGAATTCATATTTTTAAATATATTGGTGTTGAAATGTTGGGGAATTGATGTTTTAGTGACATGGATAGGATTATTTTTTTTTTCCTTTGGATTTACCTAATCCAGTTTATAGTGTTGTTTTGGGTTTTGTTTTGTTTTTTTTTTTTTTTCCAAAAGAAATACCATCTATCAATTTGTGAAATACTGTGAAAGTAGTATTAAAAACTATGTGTATATACATTTATATACATATACACACACCTATACACATGCATACATATATATACATGTATGTACACATATATACATATAGCTATAAATATATAAATGATAAAAACATGTAAACTATTATACTACTACCTATTACAGCTACATATGTAACATACATATAGACATACCTATACACAAATACACACATCATCTCTAATACTTGTTTCAGCTAGACAGTGTGATGAAGATGTAAAAGAATACACATGATGTTTTAAACTCCCTAATGCCTTTGGTCACAATACCAGAAGAGAGGGCAAAAATTCTTTATCTCTTTATTTGATGTCTCTAGTTACAATCTGAGACATGCCTCCAAGGTGGCACAGTGAAGTTTTGTCTGTCGGTTGCATTTGTTCTTTTGATCATTTAATCCTGTATTTTCAAGAGTGTTCATTAATTCTGGTTGCCAAACTGAAAGCCTGATTTTAAAAACTGTTCATCCCTCAGCACCCATGTTCGCTTTAAGCCAAAGTGCTTCTTGACACTCTGTCTGCATGGTCGCAGATTCAGCATTTGCCAATCAAAACACCCAGCTAGGACACAGTAGAAAATGTGAATGCTCAGACACTGACATGGGTCATCCAGCATTGCACTCATAAAAAAAAAAAAAATTATACCCACCTGAAAGACATCAGTCTTCAAGGTTTTCATTTTGACATCTTATGACATCACTAAATGAAACATAATGATCTAACATCTGGTAAGGACTGTTCCTATAAAGCTGCAATGACAGGGCCCAGTAAAGCACTGTAAGGCAGGAAAGTTTTTGGTCCCACTTCTGCTTTGTTTTTCTTAGCTCTTTTTGGAATTACATAAGAGCTAAGCTGTTTATTTAATAATAGTTCAAAGCTTGCTTTTTAATGTCAGTATCCCTCATGTAATTATTTTAAAATAGCAGATTGGCAATGTCTAGTTTGGGCACTGTTCATATCTCAACACTTCTGCAATGCTTTGATGCTTTCTTGGAATCTCAGTGCTAAATCTAAATGACTGAACAGCTAGCAAGAAACGAACAAAATAAGTTACATGGCTGATGCCTGGCAGAATGCAAAACTATCTGCAGGGTGGCTACTAGTAAAAGGGAAACAAGATAGTAATTGGTCATGTGGGAAAAAGTCTTGAGGTTGAAGAATAAATGTGTCGTGCCTGTTGGCTCACAGTTATATGGGTTAGATGAATGTTTTTTTTCTTAAAGCTGGGTTTCATGAGGACTCAGTTTGTCTCTCTTTGCTTGCCCATCTCTATTCTTTTATCACTAGTGCCAACTATTTCTACAGCGGAAAAAAAAAAGATTAATCTGGTTGAACAGGGAGTAAATCATTGATGCTCACACCTATACCGACACAAAAAATGGATTTACAATTTTTCACTTTTTGTTACAGAGAGATGAAAACAAGTTTAGCTTTTATGTTGGGATTTAGTTTGTTTGCTTTTCAACTGGCTCTTCACATATCAACTTTATTCTGACCATGCAGGAACACAGAAACATGTGTCAGGCTTAAGTACAGACATGGGGGTCCTTGCTCTATGCTGCCACTGGGGACTCTGCCCTGTAGCAGGCCCACTTTTTGTTTGCAGGATCTGACTATAATGTGCGTCCCTACCTGAGGTACAGAACAGCTGCTTTCTTCCACTACCCTAAACACTGAGCACAGGCGAGTGCAGGTAACAGATCCAGCAGCTCGCCTGTGCAGGGGCTTCGGGAGGCCCGTGGGCTTCTCCAACAGGTCTGTGGTTTTACCATTCAAAAGCATGAGATGCTGGCAGCAGGGAAACACCAGGATTGAAGTACTTATGTGTCTCACTCAACAAGATGTGATGGATCAGCAGCTATGCCCAGAAAGGAGGAAAGGGAACAGTGAGATGAACTGCAGTGCAGAGGAAAGGCTTACTGATCACCCCTGCTGATGGCAGGAGGATGTGAAGAGAAGAGAGGGTGAGAGAGACCAAAAATATCAGTAACCTGCTGGCATGGTGGGAAGAAGGACTGGAGTTGCTAAGTGTATGACACCAGACAGGGGGAAGGTAAGGAGCTTGCCAACCTGCATAACTGTACCAACTCAGTAAACTGTTTCACACACGCAATTAACACATGAAAGCCAATCAGTGCCTACACATTTAAAACCAAAGAAAATGTAAGTAGTCAAGATAGTTTTCAAGACCCAGATTTACCAGAGATCGTTCCACTATTAGCTCCTGCTTGCTTCTTGCCTGAGACACAGTATGTGAGGAGGCACGAGCTTTTCCTTTCTTTTTTTTTTTCTTTTTTTTTGGATTAGCTATAAGAGACATTTCTGCAACATTTCATAAGGCTATTCTTTCTGTGGGGAAAAAATCATTTGCATATTCAAACCTTTAAAATGTCATCCCTTCCTTACAGCACATCTAATCAACGTCACCTGCATAACAGGACACCCGAGGCTCCTGTAAGGGCCAAACTCTATTTGCCAGCTGGACAATCCAAGTAATGCCCTTTATGACAGTATTCACAAGGTCCAGAACACAGTAGCTTTGGTAATTATGAGACAACTTCAGTAAAGAAGCACAGACAGGTCACAGATTGCAGAGTGACAATGACAATTCAGCTGGAACAAACAGTAATCTCTAAGGTGCTTCAGTTCCTGCCACTCTCAATGAAGTTCTTTACTCAAAGTAAAATAAACCATAACCTATTCCTCTAAGCACAGGGCATTGTGTTCCCTGTCCTTTTGAAATGCAGTCATTTTTTTTGTTCACATGGTTTTATGGAGAACAAAAGAGGCATACTGGATTTGTTCAGACATCCTTGTCATTCATGGCTTGTAGCAAACATTATGAATACAGGGAACAGGGAAGAGGAATCACTGTGAGGCCAAAAGCAAACCATGGGGCACGCTGAAAATGAAAATAGCAGAGAGAATAGGAAAGAAAACTGCAGTAAGAGGACAGGATATCAGAGAACTAGATTATAGGATGAAGAAAGATTATGAAGCAGAGAAGTTCAGGTTGCAAGAGATTTGTGAGGAGTAGCTCAGGAACTCAGGAAAGAATGAAAAAGAGTAAAAATATTCTATGAAGAAAAAATTGATAGATCTCTGAAATCAGGATTTCTCTACCTCTGAAACATTTAGAGCAAAATATTTCATACGACTTTCTGTTCATTCATGAGACATCTTTTAATATTAGTCTGCCAAATCCTTATGTAGCACAAACCCACAAGACTTACTCAAAGCACATAAAGAGGTGGGACATCTTTCTGGCAAAGCCTTTTTATTACCATAAGGCTTTCAGCTAAATATCTTTATATGAATTAGTGATGCAATATTATTACACTGGCATTGACTTTAGTTAGTGAGTGAGTTAGTTATACTGCTGATGGCTCCAGGAAAGGTTTCAAATGCAGATTCTCAGAGATGAGTTTCAGCTACTATTTACAGAGTTCCTCTGAGACACCAAAAAGTCACCCAATGACAGGTTTTTGAAATGTATGGCTATGACTAATTATCTAATGGTATTTTTTAAAGCGTCTGCACATTTAACTTCCATCAATTTCTAACAATTGAAATATCTTTAAGTGTTACATGTCTAGCTGCCACCTGCTTTTGACAAATCTCACATTTTTATCTTTAAACACCTTAATATCTTTAAAAATCTGTCTTTAAGTTCTGTGGTGCATTGTGGGTTTTTTTATAAGTGAGGTGTAGTAGCAGTTCTCTACCTCTTAAAGCTATTGAGAGATTGCAAAGAACCTAAGGACACATTTTGTTGAAAGTTTCTATGCTTCTCCTCCTTCATGAAATTAAGTGGAGTGCTTAAATGTCTTTGCAACCTTTCCTTACACAATTAAGCCATACACAAGCCAGGAAGAGATTTTTTTTCGTTTAAGAGCTGTCCTACCTACTATATCGCCAGCTCTACTGCATTTGGAGTCAATGACATAACTTTTCTTTGGGCTTCAGTAGAAGGAACATTGGGAACACAAGCTGCTTTCTATTTATTTGATTTAACTATCAGTTTCTTGCTGTGACCAAGGAAATCTTCTTCAAGCAAACATGGGGCTCAGGCCTTTTTTTCCCTTCTCTTCTGATTCTCCTCAGTGGTACTATAGCTTACCATCTACCCCTGCCACTCTCCCCTAAATCATTTCTTGGCTGGAAGCCATCGAACTCTTTAACATGTTCACTCTGCTACCATCTCTCATTGACATCTTGCTGATAGCCTTGTCAGTGAATATCGACAGGATCAACCACCATATATTATTTAGTAGTCACTAAGTTAATCAAGATTCTTTTACTATTCACACAGCCTGCGTTATAACAGGGAGAGGAAGACCACACTGCTTGCCATTGCTTGTGATGGTATTAACCCATTGTTTGTTGCTTAAAGAGCATGACTCATTATTGTCCCCTGATATTTATGCCATGTAACAGTTGCAGGCTGCAGCATTGAATAGAATACTGACATATTACTATTCTGCTAAAGCAACAGAAGTAGCAATACCAGGCATTCACAATCCTTAGAAGTTACTTCATTCTGGAGATTGTTTGTCATGATATACAAATTCAAGTCTCCTTTCTCATGGTGACTTCTTAAATAAGAACTTCATTATATGTGTACTGGGATTCAGTCTAGGAGATAAAGTGCTTGTGTATCACCATTAACACTTGTTTTTGGATCTCACCTAGATAATGAAGCAGAATCAGATCTTTGCAGCACTAGCAGGAGATACAAAGAGATGTGTGCAGCGATGCACACAAATCATGTTGTGACTTAACAAGCTGGTCATCTTGCCCACCAGAATCATGATTTTAGGGGATGACTGCTACAGGTAGCATAGCTTCCCAGAGGAGTTCAGACCTTCCAATCTGAATGCACGCACTAATATTTTTTCTCTGTTGTTTGATATTCATTTATCAATGTCACTTCTTGAGATGAATATATTTAAATACATTTGAAAATCACATCTGAAATGTATTTAAACAAGACAGTGACACATTTGGAGTATCTGTATATCATTGTTACTTGTCCATGAATTAATACCCTGCAACATAATTCAGAAAGTACTGTAAACCTGCAGTAACCGTTGTAGAGTTACAGTAGTAGTTTCTGCAGTAAGAAATAGTCCATTTGACCTCTCCGCCAGCACAAAAATTTGTGCAGTTGTGTGATGAACTGGATAGAGCAGCTGATCACCAATCAGTCTTGAAAACTCTGAGTGGGGAAATGAATAAGGTTTAGCTAAATCAGCTCTGCTACCTGTTTGCTGAACCTTAGTATCACTCTGTGGAGTGGAGACTTTGGGTAGCAACTAGTAAAGAGACAGTGGAACATTTCACAAGGGAATATTGACCTTGTTATTTCAATGGAATTACGACACTGAAATTGTGTTCTACCTACTTAGAATTTTACCTGCGGTTTGTCTCTACAGGAATTACTCTTCATCTTCCTTACACTACCAAGTAATTAGTACATTTGATTGGAATGCAAAATTCTGTTGCTTATATATAATAAATGTATACGTATGTGTATTCCTATGTATTTTTTATATATATAGGTATACTACAGGACACAAGGATCATTTTCTGTTCAAAAGTGTTACATATAAATGTAAGATCTTCATCATTTTTACCTTCACAAACAACAATTATTAATATGACAGTTACTGAAGAAAAACAATTGTAATCTATCTAGCTTTATATTTTCCCATCAAAGTCCATTAAATACTTGTCAAGTTACAGTAAAGTGTTACATTTTTATTCTCTGTTATTTGTAGTGGGGAAACTAATTAGGGTAAAATAAGAATATTTCATAAGGTAAAAATAATGAGTCCAAGACTAATAAAACTCACATAGTAAAACATGGATACAGGGTACAGAGAAATTTGTGGGTGAGCTAATAAGTTTACATCCCCAAAGTGCCATTTAGTATCAGAAGGCTTTAAAAAAATATTTTTTTCCTGGTGCTGGGAGTAGATGAGTAAAATTAAAGCAATCTTGGATCAACACCAGAATTTAAATTGCAATGTGTTTCATGTTTCCCCCTTCTTCTGCCTTCCTCCCTGCCAAAGCTTGGCAGTTCCATTATTATGGCAATCAAGCTGTCGTATTCTTACATCATATATCATCACCAAGAAAACTAATTTCAGAATCTCAACATGTTTGCAACTCTCTGGAGATAGTTATTGCTGGTGATGATGAATGGATTGTAGAAACACAGCCATCCTATGGTCTAGGAACCCTTAGACATAAAGGAAAAATAAAGTCTCGCTTAATGTTCAGACTAGTTCCCTACACCATCAAAGGTTTCTAGGTAGGAGAAACAATGTTGCTTTGCCCCTTGATGCATCCCACTCCACTTCAATGAGGTGACATCCTACTCCAGGTCTTCTCTAGACACTATAAGGTCTCAATCAGACTTGAAGAGAGTTAGACGAAGTTAAATGTTTAATTATATTGTCGTTGCCTCAGTTGGGTCTACGGTGTATTTCACTTCAGTACATTTCTGGAACGTAGTCAAATCTGAGCATGACTTCAGTTTTTCATGCACAAACATTTCAGGCAGAAAGCTAAAGAAGTTTACCTAGTATTTGTAAAATGTGGTAATCAGTTGATGAAGGCAAATTTCTGACCTACAAAAAAAAGGAGTTTAAATACAGGTTTGAAGCTTTAAAAATGAAAAGAAACCACGTCCCAAGCTTTTTGTAATGTTAAGTATAAAAGGAACTCTAACCGTACACCTCATCACATTGTACAGCCTTAACTTACAACATATTTCAAATTGTGCCACTGCCTAAAAAGGAAGAAATTTCAAGGTATTTAGGCAGAATTTATTAATTTTCAATAAAGACCATGGAAATGAGGTGTTAAAGTGCACTGAAATCACTGATTAATTATCTTTCTTGTTGTGGGACAAGCATGTTTTCTTTGATAGAATTGTCTAGTAGGCACATGAGATATAGTACAACTGTATCAATGCAAGGTATATCTTTCGCCCTACAAAAACTTTCACCTTTCTTATAAAAGGACAAAATCACTATATTTACCTAGATCAGCGTAGTAGAACACTAAGTTATTTATCTTGCTTCCAAAATATACTAATATGCTTCCTAATACCACATTTTATTGTTTCTGTGATCTACACTGCAACAAAGTTGCACCTATTTATAAAGGGAGCTACATTACACAAATATATATAGGAGAAGTTTTTTTTCCCCAAAGAATTGCAAAACTAGAAGCCACAAGTACCTTTGCTTTCTTCTGCCTTTACCAGCATTTCGATAATAAAAAGGCATGGTAAAAGGCATGAGACTGTGTTATTTTCCTCAAAGTCTGTGGAAAAAAATCTCTACAGAGAGTCTTTTTTTACATATATATATTTATTTTTTTCTAATCGTAAGCTTGCTTTCTATGTGGTATTTTTATTTCAGATTAAGTGCATTGTGCCATCTCGAGGGACAATTTAGCTGCAAAGAAGTGTTTTCACATCAAGCATTCAGGCTTTGAGTTGAACTTTTTGATATCACTTTATTTAAATAGCCATATGGCAAGATAAAATTGTTTTCAAGTGTTTTTGAGTTGGACTAGTTGAGAGATGAAGAGGAAGGCTACATTGTATTTAAATTCAGTATATAAAGTAACCCACTACAGTAACTGAAAATAATTAATCATAAAAATAACTCATCCTCATGGAAAGTCTGTTTCTGTTGGTTTTAGTATTTAAAGGAAATTAATTCCTTGTCTTGAATGAGACCTTCAACAAATTGTAAGAAAAAGGTTAATTTGATGGGCATTCTTGTCTTCATTTCTGTGAAGATGAAACTGAGAAATGGAAAAGATAAATCTGAACAATTTTGTCTAATCTTAGGATTTGGTGCTTAGTTTATATAAACCAGGATAACTGCCTGCTCCTCTAAAGAATATTGGTATTGACATTGAACAGTCAGGGATGCAAGAAGTCAGGTTTTCTTCCTGTTTTTCTCTCTGATTCGAACTGTTTTGAAACAGACTGTTAAAGCCTTAGCACGCATTCAGTGGGAGCCAAAAGGGTTCATTGTAAGGTACAAGAGGTCTAGCCACACAGAGCCACTTTCTGAATGAGAATATGAGATTGTAAAATAAGTAAATACAGAATTAAATTAATCATTCTTTTCTTGCTAATCACATAAACCGGAGCAAGCCTCTGAAGGTTTTATTATCAAAGCTAATGATTCTGCAAATGCTTGACTTCGGAGTATCTTCATTCATGGAAGCAGCACCACAGAGGCATTTAATGAGCACACCTATAAAGTTATGATTGTAAATAATTTGTAGGATCAAGACCAGCACTAGGTGAGTGGAAGAAGAAAAAGAAAAGCCTATCGAGTTATTATTTGTTATTTCTGCACTCCTTCAGTAGCAATTTATACGAGCTGGAATATACCAGAGAGTGGAGACTGTGTGGTAGTAACCACACATATATTTATTACAGCATAAAGGTACTTGAATCTGCGATGCATGGAAGTCTATTTCAGTATTCCCAGCCTCATCAACAGAAATGGGATGGTAGCCATTCCATTAAAAAAAATATACTAGAACAGTGAAGACTTCAGTTTTATTTTATTGTCTTTTGATTTAATACATGGTCATCTTGGTTTAACATTGTCATTTGACACACGGATTTTACCTCTGAGACCATTTTCTTGTTTTTTAAAAAATATTAAAGCCCTTCCCAACATTTTTCCTTTCTCCTTTTCCCACCTAAACTGCCATTCAAAGCATGCATTTCATATCTCTTCTACATAGGGAGACATTAGTATCCAAGCTTACTACAGAATTTACTAACCCCTTTCAGATATTGTTAATTATCACCACATCTGTGTGTGTGTGTGCATCTATATATGTGTATATGTGTATCTATATACCTACACACATACATGCATCTCCTATACGTATATATATTTGTGTATCTCCTGTACTGGCTTTCAGATGGTAACATACAAGCAGAAACTAACTGTTTAAGAAGGCTGGACTCCTTGAAAAAATCTAAATGAAACCAGACTATCCATAATACCAACCCCTCTTCTAATATCAGAATGCTTTCATTTTTATATTTGTTAATTCATTGGTTGTTATATCTCAGTAACTTTCCATTACTCACTGACATTTGGTCATCAGTAACTCCAAATATCTTTGATGGAAATATAAAATACTCCCACGTTGCATGTTTCAGTCTTTGGCACAGGAAGATAAGGTCCTAGACAACTTGCCTTGTGTCCTGAAGGAGAATTAGGATACTGACTCATAAACTCAGAAGTATCCCCTCAGTAGACACCAGGGCTTGCAAAAAGCTGACTCAGAAACCATGAGATTGTGCGGCCTTTTTCTGTGACATTTGCTATTTACACAAGGAATGCAGAAAACTACTACAGACTCCTTTCTTTACACTCTTCCTCCCACTTAATTAAAAGATGCTGGTGGTGGGCCAATATTTAAGTAAGATGTTCTCCAGCCCTTTGCCCTCACATTCAGCTTCATTGAAACCATTGGGACTTTGGCTGTAAGTTAGAGTCACAAGTATAGGAACCTAGTGACAGCTGTAAGAGGTTAATTTCTAGGTACTGATGCTTCTAGAACATTGGGCTTGCTTGTTTGACCTTAGATGTCATAATGACATTGTGTAACTTTCGTGCGCTCCTTTTGCTTCCTCTCTCATCTGGTAGATCATTGGGTAGGCGACCTCTCTGTCAATATTTGTGTGATTTTTTTTTTAATTGTTGGCATTTCTACTTTTGAAGAAAGAAAACATGTTTGTTTTTACACACCCTCCAGCTCCCACCCCTCCTTTGTATACACACACACACTCTCTCACACACACACACACTCACTCAAATCCATATAGAATTGTTTATCAGCTTATAATGACTCGATATTTTCCATTGCAGAGGAAGTGGTAAAGAGGCTGTCATGGCAAAACACCAAAGCATTATCATTATCCCAGGTGTGTGCACTCTGCAATTTAAGCTTGCAAGCATGTTGTTTCACTTTGTTCTTTTCTTTCCCGAGGAAAATTAATTTTAAGCTTTTTCAAGTTCATCAGTGGATACATATGGATGTTTTCAAGCATCAGCTACTTGAAAAATATCAAGTCCTGTGAGAATTAAATAAAGCAAATTTGGTTTAGTTGTCTAACATGCCGTTTTAGAGACTGATGTAAACTTCACTTGCAAATTCCACTTGGTTTTAATCAAATAAAATAACATTTTGCAGAAAACATTCATTTAAAATGGGACAAAGCATTTTCAGTAACATGAATAATGACAGCTCCATTGGTAAGGGGGACAGAAAGGACTATTGGTGAGAAACAGCATTTGATTACAAGGAACACATGGATAACTGCAAAATGCAGACCATAAAACATTTAAGTATCAGGGAAATGATGCTCTGATAGAGTAGGGAAGAACCTAAATTATGTTTGTTTTACATGCTTCTCGGTCATTTGTGAGAGACAAGTAAGTGACCACTTAAAATAAGGTTTGTTTATTTACCTATTGGCAACGAAGCCTGACTTCAGTCAAATAATCTGGTAGGTACATATTGTGGAGCGCGCGATGCCTTTTCTTCCTTGTGGTAAGTGGATGTACTTCTGCAATGATCTGCTCTCAGTCAGAGCAAACAGACTTTTTCAGGATTCCAGTCTGCTGTGAGACTTAAGTTATTTTTTCTGTCTCACAATAATTCCATCAGACTCATATAAAGATTTATAGTACCTTCGGCACGTTGCTGCTGTTTCACATTTCTGCTACCAATGGATACTGTCAAGAATAAAGCTTTAAGGACAGCTTAATAATGGGGTGAGCTGCTGCATTGATTTTATTGTTGCAATGACTGTAAATCAGGGTGAGAGTTAACATAATTCTCAATACACCTGTTACAATCTATCAAGGACCCTCCTCTGCCTCTCACACCATGAAGAACACCAGAACTGAAATAAGTTCTGAAAACCACATCATCATAGAGGTGTCATTTATTTGAATACCTGAGAAGTACTTCTGTACTACCAGCAGAACAGCTCAAAAAGCATGAAAAGGGAGAGAGAATTAGTAAATGACTTAATTATATTTTGGAAAGAATGTGCCAAATCATTCCATAAGATTTAAAGACAAAGTTTCGCTACCACCCATGACAGAAAATATGCTGGAGCAAAGGACCAATTCAAAAAGCTGTCATAACTGCACATTCTGCATTAGTCTAGTGTTGTGACCACAGCACCCTGGAGAAATTCAGTATCAAGTTTGCATTACCAAGGTTGCTAGGAATGCAAACTCAGACTTTAAATTTAAATCTCGTAGTGAAAAAGAAACAATATCTACAGCACCCTCTCTTTTATTTGCATTCTCAGGGGAGTATATATTTTCCTGTTGCTCTAGTGATTCTGAATCTCAAAAAAATAATTAACAGGAGATTATACAAGTGTATTTTTGAGGCTGCTTTATTCTTATTTCCTTATTAGTTATCAAACACATGGATAATTTTTTTTTAAATTTATATGTCAATTCTTCTTTTGTTGTTACTGCTTATAATCAGAAACTTAAGGAGAGAAAGTGTTTCTATGAATGACATAACATTGTTGTGTCAGCAATCTTCTCAGAAAATATCAGGCAAGTAGTAAAAACCTGGGCAGCCAGTTGTGAAAATCATGTCCCCAGAAATACTTGGTTTGGGTTAGCAAAAAAAAAAAAAGCAAAACCAAAAGAAAACACACAAAAAAGAGAAACAAAATTAGAAAATCATTTGAAAAAACAAGAGGAGAAAGCAATGCCAGGCAAAACAATCTCCATTAACATTAGAGTTAAGAGTTAGACATCCCCCATTGTTAACCATTTTTTATTTTCTTTTACTTTGCAGGTTTGTTTGTCTTTTGCAAGTTTTATTATTATTTAAACATATTCAGCAGCTTCCACACAACTGCTTGCTTGCTTATCATCCATCCCTCCCCGGTCTATAGGACTGTGAGCTGGGGAAACAGCTCAGTTATTTTTTGGCCTGTCTTTTAATACAACCCATAGGAGTACCAATTAATTTAATTATTGATGCCTTGGACACAAAGTACCTTTTCCTACAATTTTTCTACTTTCAGAGAAGGGGAAAAAAGAAATTAAGGCAGAAAGTTTTTTTGACTAACAAGAAGTTTTTTTTAAGAGTAGGAAAAAGAAAATAATTTTCTTTATACTGACAGCACAGGGATAGTTATTTCCGAAGTGATGACGTTTCAGGGCCAGAGCCCAGCAGGTGTTAATCATCGCATTGCCATTCTCCCCAGTCTACTGCAATTGATACCAGCTGAGGACTCGTCCCTGAGTTTCACCATTATCTATTTAAGACCTCAAGAAAACTAAACACTTTAAATACTTTTCAAAAATTCACACATGTGTTAATAGTCCAAACTATTTGAGTAATGGCAAGTAAGAGGTTCAGCAGTCCATTTCTCTTTGAGAGTGAGGGAATATAATTTGCATATTAACTAGATGGAGTATCTAGGTTACAATGTAAATAATTCTCAGCCTTTCCTGACTGTTGAATATGAAAAAGAAATAGATTTGTAAATATAGAAAAAAATAAAAACAATTAAGGACAGCGTGATAAACCTGTAAATTTATGTTTCAATGGGTTTTCAAAAAATGTATGAGTTTTAACGTAACATATTTGCTTAAGATTGTATTTACTATTTCAATATTGTCTGAATGTCTATTTATGGCTCTGCTTAACATAGGTATAGCAATCTATCTATTGAAAAAACCATAATTAATATACAAGCTTGTGGATGAAATGAAAAATCAACTTTAAAAATTCAAGTGGAGGTTACTTTTTAATCTCATCAAACTGAAAACTTCCGTGTTGTTCTTTAGATAATCTAGACAGGTGAGGTGACAAGGTTCTTACCTTAGCATCAATTAAGCCAAATCCTTTGAGGAATTACACTTTCTTAAATAAGTAATTAATCCCAGAGACTCAAAGATATCTGAATATCCAATTCCACTCAGTTTTATTGGAAATAAGGCAACTAAATAATTTGGAAATTTGGATTTTAACATCTAATTGTCCACCCACAAAAAGAAATGGAAATACTTGTTGAAATCATCACTACACACACATTGTTTTGTGGTTGTTTTTTTTTTTTCCTTCCTTATAGGCAAACATACGGATGTAAGGAGATAAACAGCAAGGTGGAAAAGCAAGTTTCTTCCAGTTAGTTATACATTGGAGGAGTTAAGCTTGGATACCTATGTTTCGATATTTAATCTCCACTGAAAAAAAAATATATAGCTAAAGTAAACACTTTGAAATGAGTTTACAGCTTACAGTTTACAGTACTGCTTTGACACTGAGAGGGAAACAGCTTAAACCATATAACAGGAACAAAGACTTCATCATCATTCACCTCAGAGAAGTTATTTCAGAACTGTTCTAAAGACGAGCTTTATAGCTTGCTTCCTGTTATGTATATCTATCTTTTTTATCAAGATGTCTGACTGTTAAGATCTGGTTACCATGACTACTGTGATGTTTAGGCCATGTGTAAAGTTTCTTTTTGAAAACCATTCTTCCTATGAAAATAATTATTTTCTTGAGGGAGAGGGAGGGAAAAAATGAAAATGTTTGGGATGAATGAACTTTTTCTACTCCAAGAAATCAGGCTGTAGACCTTTTTGCTCTAAGTCAGTTGAGGTCAATTTTACTTTCATTTTGCTCTGAGTGTGGAAAATGTCTTACATTTTTTATGTCTTTTTGTGAATGCCTGTTTTTCTTTGGTCATTTTTATTATTTTTCTTGGACATGGATTGAATACATGTGTTTGTTTTCTAAACAAATACTTTCCTCTTCTATGTCTCAGTTTTGAAAACTTAATTAAAACATGACTAGAGGTAGACCTACAACAATAACATCTGAACAAACTCAGACATCTTGAGAATTTACATCTGCATTTAATGAATTTCACAACTGGCATTTATCATTGTAAAACTATTTAAACCTTCAAAAGCATTTTGAAAGAAGATTGGATCATTGTGATTATGGGCTTATCTCAGACTTTGAGGTAATATGGACTCCAGGTGCTACAAAAACATTTGAGCACTATTTTTGTGCGTGATCAACACGACCTATTCACTGTGAAGAAGGCAGCAAGAAGGTTATGCAAGAAAATCCAGTGAAAGTTACCAGTTCTCCCCTGAACTTCAACACCCTGCATTTGTGCTGCTGGGAAGACAGTAACACAGGTTGAGTGGATTTTGTGATAGGCTTCTACCATAGAAGCCATAGTAACTGTATTTGTCAAGAAAGTGACTAGAACTGCAAAAATGGCTGAAAAGATGCATTTTCTCCTCAGAGCACGGAAGAACATTGTCGCCCCATTTTCTTCCTTCACAGGTCAAAAATGATCCTGCTCAAAGTCTTTTGGCAAAGGTACATTCCACTGAGATGTCATGGTAGAAAGGAAAAGTAGATGAGGAGCGTTGGTACTCTTCAACATGAAAATTTATATACTATAATATCTTGAAAAGTAAATGGATCTATATGAATTGCAAAAGCTCACAGAAGGAAAGTGATTCTGGCCCAGAGATTTCAGTACCATAGTCCCATTGACTGCAACAATAATCTAATTAACGGTCATGAAAAAGTGCTGGCCCGTCTTTCATTTTCAATATACAGTTCTAAGCGGCCTTAATATAAATCCTTTAAATTTTGAAGTGCACACTCCCATTACTTTCATGCTCAAGACAGTTATTCTGTGATAATATAAAATCACTAAGGTTAAACATGTTCTTAAGAATAATTTTCTTATAATTGACAGTAAGTTCCTTAAACTCATCAAAAAATAAGCTTAGCAACTAAATTTGCACATATAGCCTTTGTACTATCTGTGAGTAATGGTACAATTTGTACTTCATTATAGCAGTACAATTTGAAGAAGTTTAATAAATAATTAACATAGATGGCAATAAGCATACTGCGGAGTGGAGCTCATGTGCTTTAATTACATATAAGCTCATCTGCAAAATGTGTTGCAACTGCTTATCAATCTGTTTTATAACCAAACTTTCTCCAGTCAGATGCTGTAACATGCAATTAACCAGAGGCAATAACAATTGTTGAAAATTGATAACCTACTTATAAATGTAGCCTTAATATAAATTGTGTCCAAGAGAACCTTTGTACTGAAAAACTATTTTTAAGAAACAATATACAAATACATAGTCTTCCCAACTGCTAGGATTATTTAAATGACAAAAATCTAAGCACAAATTGAAGTTTAGACAAAATCAAATGTACAGATTTATACATTTTTGCTACAATGTATGTGAAAGTGGTATTTTTCCATTCTCATTTTTTGCTGACATGTTGAGGTACAGAAATAAAAATTTGCTATTCCAAAGAAGGTTTTTCACTTGGTCAATATAATCATTTTTGCAGATACAGTAGATAACATTTGCTGCTAAAGTTTTGGAAATTTAGTCTTTCCAGTATCTTCTGCGAGATCAGAGATGGGTTTAATGTTTTTACCGCAGTTAAAGCTTTTCCTGACTGATAAAATCTGGATGCCATACCACTGGAGACAAGCTTCCTTTGACGGGTAAAGGCTATGTCTTTCTGCCAAGCAGCAAACCAGGCACAGAGACAGTGCACAATTTATATAGCATTCCTGCTTTTTACAGCAGGTTTATGTGTGCTCTAAGGGCCAGAAGTGGAGACTTTGTACTTTAACACAGCACTTTCATACCTACTACTTAGCTTTTACAAAGTTGGAGAAGAAACAGGGCATGTTGATGCATGTCTTCTATCTTCCAGACCTGTGCAGCAGAAAATCTATCTATCTATCTAGATGGTTTCTAACAGGAAGGACGATCAGTTTCTTCAATCAGTTTGCTCTCAATGTTCATCTTGGAATGACCTTGATATATGCACCTTGCAAAGCAGTTGGAAGAACTAGTAATATTTCTCTATATTTTTTCTTTCTCTTGGTGAACGCATACAGAAAAGTATTACTATTATAGCTTCCATGAAGAAATGTCAAAGATTCACATCTTCTAAGATTAGGTCTGTCACTGCTACAGTGTGACACTAAGAATCCAAATTCAGACTACTATGGCTTTTATTTTCAAAAATTGGAAGCATTGATTGTGGTTTCCTCATGATATCAGGACCAATATATGGTTCCTTCAGTCTGCTATCACAATTTGATTAATACTCACCTTCCGTAATTTTTGCCAGCATTGGCTAAATCAATCCAATTTGTTGTACTGAAAAAGAGAGAATGAAGTTCCCTTTAACTGTTAGTCCCTAAAAAACATCTCAAGATGAGGGTTGCATTACACACAAATTCAGTAATGTGCAAACAAGTTGCAAAAATTTTAATTTGAGGATTTGATTGGTCGATATAACTCAGCCAGATGCTCATTCTAAAGTGATGATGGCAGTTTAAAATGTCCACATTGTAAATGTTTGTTTTTTTTTTTTCTTCCATTACTAATCCAACTTTACCTGTAAGAACAGATATTATTTTATTGTAAAAATCTAAATGCTCTGCTTTGGCAATTCATTTTCAGGACATACGTAACTGGAGTCTAGGTTTAAATATAGTTTGAGGAAATGCAACTAGTTTCTATTTGCCCCAGTCTGCCCTCTCTTCCAGGCTCTCTGAAAGGGTAATCATCCTCAAGAATGGTCATATTTTTCAGTATCCTTATGCCAATTTACACCACTTTTACTTGCATTTCTTGGGTATCAGTGTTTTGTCTTCATATCTCAAGCCTTTTACACGGAAAACAATGACTGAGAAGAATGCAAATACTGCTTTTTATTATGTCAGAAGTTGGCATGGCATTTGTTAAAAAACTCATTTTCATTCATATTAAAAAAAAAAAAAAATAGCCATGCTTTCTACCAGGACTTAGATCACACGTTCAGTTCTAGATCAGTGCCTGTCCTAGTTGGATATGGCCACTCTCTATCACTGATTGTGACCATAGTAACAAATAGCAATGACGAAGAGAGGGAGAAATTATACATACTTCAAATAACATTTTTTCATCATGGATGTGGTTGGCCAAAGACTAGCTAGATAATGGTAATAATGTATGTCATCTTTGTATTATATCAAGGAGAATGGTTTTAAATGCTTTAGTGAAGTGTATGTATTGCAAAAGTAATGCACTGTGAAGATGGACAGCATCCAAAAATGCTCCATGGAAGTAGTCAATAGTCTAAAATTACAGCAAGTCATTGAGTGTAAAGACATGCATCTTATTTTGATGTGATATTAGTCCTGAAAATTTGCTCTTTTATCTCTGTTACAGCTTGCTACAATTGAAAATTAGCTTTCTTCTTACGGCACTGAGGATCTCTACGAGTACTGATGTTTGTTTAATGACTGTGGAGTGAATCATTGACCAGTTTTGAGAATGTAAAGTGTTTCCAAGTCAGAAAGTTGTGATGATGGATCAAAGCTAACTGAAACCATTTTTCATACTGATCACTCTTGAGAGTAAGCTTTTGATTTTCTATGTTGATTTGTACTGTGAGCACCAATAATACACATTATGAGTGTGTTCATTTTAGGATTGCTACTGATTTTTTATATTTCTTATGCTTAAAATGAGGACTGTTTATTGCAATTTTAATACCATCAGAGTCCGTATTGACTTAAAAGCAAAAAGCATTCATCCTATATTTCCTAGAAAAGTGTGCATTTCAGGTTACAGGGTCCTTGCTTATCTTTTAAAAACCCAAATTGAATAGGAATTTTCCACTTAATATTTCTGGGTTTGGGGTTTTTTAAGGGTTTTTTTGAAGATTAAATGAAATAAAAAAAATAATATATTGCAATATATTGCAATTGAAAACTTTGTATTTCAAAATTAATCAATCAGACAATTCTTTTCACTGACTGAGATAAAAGTAGATGTGACGCTGAAATTCTTCAGGGTCTGGAACATCTAATTTCCCTCCAACTCTAATAATAGTCTTAAATGAACTTGAATTCATGTATAGACTTCAGGAGTGACATGATCAAACTTTTGTATATACTCAGAGGAAACCTAGCTTTTACAGGGAGAAGGGACCTAGATCTGCTGTGACCTGGAGACTACTTTCATGGCCATGTCAGCATAGTTGCTTCTGTTTGCTGAATGTCACCTCCCAGTAAGCCAATAAATAAAATGTTTCATGATCTGAAGGTCGCTTAGATACTAGGATGCAAAGCTTTTTTCAGTTTCCACATATTAAAAGAAACTAGACAGCAGCATACATCTGGAATAATGGTAGAATACATAAAAATGGTCATAAAACCCAGGAGAGAATAGTGACAAGCTCTGTTTTAAAAACCCAGTGGTCAGTATGAGACAAATCTTAAATGTGATTAGCACAGCCATCTAGATTTTATGCCACCTCAATTAATTTTTTTTCTCAGCCACTCTCACTCTTCCTGTGACACTGACAACGCTAATGCAGGTTCTGAATCTCATACAGGACTGAGCCATGCAGTATACAGGAGAGCAAAGTACTGTTCTCTTGCAAGGAAGAAAACAGGACCCACATAACCTCATAATATTCTGGCTAATCAAAATTAGTAGTAGGTTTTGGTCAGATGGGTCTTGAATATGGTTATTCATTAATTTTGCTGAATAAAGGTATCATGGGGATATTTCATGTTTAATATCAAACAGTAATTTCTGTTTGTCCTTAACTGAAAATCTGCTAATCATACGCTTTAAAACCCAGCCTAAACCCGACTCCTCAAAATTATCTTGAAATCTAAGTGTCAGTCTGGGTAATTAACACTAATAAATATTCTGACACGAGCCAACTGATTATTTTAGCCACACAGAAACACAGTTCAAGTTTGTTTTTCCTCTCTTTTAATAGCTCTACAGGGGACACATTTATGAAGAGGGAAACAGAGCTGGGACAGATGCTCCATTAGTTTTAATTAATGGATTTGAGTGGACTTCAGTTAAAGCTGGTTAATCACTGGCAAATTATGAAAGTGTACCCTAAAAAAACATATCCTTTAACACAATATCACTTTTTACCAGAGTCAATTTTTCAATAAGCATGAAACAGCAATAAAAAGATGAGTTTAACTGTTGTATTTAGCTAGGAAAAAATTACTAGCATCACCTAGATCTATGACATACTCTGCCCAGAGTATGGGCAGTATAGAGTATGGGCAGTATATAATAAAGAACAGTATTGTGTGCCATTTGTGCTCCTCTAACATGGTATTATTGTTGAATATACACCACTGGATCCCTCTTATTCTCTCTCTTCTTCCCTCTCTCTCTTGCTTTTCTGTCTAAGGCAAAAATTTTCTCATACTTATCTTAGCTGAATAGCCCAACCACGAATGTCATATGATTTTAGACCTTCACACACTGGATGGAAGAGGCAGAGGTACAAGATGTGTACAAAGCTTCTTCATAACAGCTACAAAGCCTGAGGTGAGACTATCCTACCCATAGAGTGTTATGCCTCTCCTCCCGTCGTATGGGGACACCAACTGGCAGATTCACATGGTCTACAGATATACTGGATCCAGTTCTTGTATTCGACTGATATATTTTTACCTTCAGAAAGTCCTTTTTCAGCACTCCGTCCTCTCATGCAGGGAAGATGCATCCTCCCACCCGAAGCAAATGGCTACTGGTTTGGCCATGGTCAAAGAACATTGTGTCTGTGAAATAAAGGCTGAATCTACTCCCCCAACAAGTGCAAATGTCACATAAATCTGTGCCAATCAAGTGCTTGAATGATTCTAAGCAGCGGGCAACAGATAACTATGAAATCCAATTTTAAGATAAGCGGAAGATGAATATTCATCACAGGAGCTGCTGATTGAACAAGTTCTTGAATCAGTTCAACTCTTTTAAACGGTTACATTAAAATCCACTGATTCAGAAGGTAAAAGGTAATTTCAAAAGTTCTGCTAAAAAATGATTTTTTTTCATGTCTCTGGTTTAAAAGCTACTGGCAAGACAAATAATTTCTAATAACAGAATGGCACTTGTGGAATAGCACAAGTAAAAGGTTGAAATGAGGATGAGCAAACAGCTATGTCAGCCATCATCTAGCCCTACTTGAGTTTTACATTGCTAGGTAGAGTGCAAATCATCGGTTCCTGTGATGAAATGCTTGAGGATTACAGATAATCCTTCCAATTTCAGCTTTGGTAACTCAAATACTTCAGATTTTTTTTAAGGAGTACTATGTATGTACAAAAAGAATGTGTACTACTTTTTTTTTTTTTTTTACAGAGAATATTCAGACAAAATGTTTCTAATTAGAAAATGCAAGTGTCTAGAAGCAGTTAGAATAGATTTTTTACAGTTTCTCTAAATCCTTGCCATTCCAGTCAAGAGCAGTGATTACTCAGATGGTCTATTCCAACCTCTCTCTCCTTTTCTTCATGAAAGCTTTTGAAAAGTTTGTCACGTTTCAGTTTAGGGGGAGGGGGCAGGTTGCATGGGAGTCAAATCTGAAACTGTAAAGTCTTTCATGAAACACCTTTCCTCCTTTCTTATCTCAAAAGGGGGTTGTTTTCATGTCAATTTCTGATTTCCAACTGGAAGCTGTTGTGGAGGAGACATACAGGGAATGGGCAGATATACGGGGAATTTCCATCTCATATGCCTGTTGTGGAATCTCACAGCCAAAGGACCTTCTCACAGAGAAAGTGGCAGGAACTTTCATTTTTTTGAAAAATGTGGCAGGAATGTGGCAGGACCTTTTTCATTATTTTGAAAACTCTCTAGGGTACTTTGAAGAGAGGTTTGGAATGAGACACTTCACACCCTTTTATTTTATTTCGAAACCAAATTTCCTAATTTTTTCTTTTTTTTTTTTTTTGATGCATACTGTAGTGCATTCCACTTACTCCAATGCACTGTCTTCTAACCATTGTGACATGTCAAATCAAAACAAACATTTCCTTCAAGGAAGTTATGCTTCTTAGATAAAAGGCTGAGCTTTTTCCCCCATAGACTGCTTTTTTTTTTTTTTGGAACTACTGAACAGTGTACAAATATAAATAGTCTTTTTTTTTTTTTCTACACCCTTTTTAGTCCTCCATGTAATTAAAGAATAAGCAGTTGCAATGCAAGTAATCCCAACCTACTAGTTCATGTCCATCAATTCTTTGGCTTCACTGCCAAACCTATCAACGGGTCAACTTAGTGCTAAGAAGTGTGCTTGCTTGTGGTGGAATAAAAGTTAGCAGTAGGCAGTGGCAAAATGTTCTCAACTTAAGAGTACACTACAAAACTTCCAAATGAAATAGCTTTCTTATTTTCTTTTTGCTTCTTATTCCTTATCCAAAAGATGAATGACCTTGCTGTCAGAGCAATGCAAAAAGAAAAATGAAATCAGTGGCATGTAGCACAGCACTGTGTGTCCTGCTTCCTAATGTACTCAGACATAAAACTAGCAAACTTTTGAAAAACAACAAATCTGTTTTTTTCTTTTTTTCACTAACAGTTTTAAAAACATCCTCGCTTGAGAAGAACAGTAGCCTGTGGAGAATAACTCACAAAATAAACCTCCCTGCTCTTCATCATGCACTCTGCAAGTACTTCAGTACCCATTCCATTGCAAAGTATGCAGTAAATTTTTTACTTGTTATAATCAGGCTAAGAAAACAAACTAATCTGCACATGAATTTGGCTATTAAGTGTGGAGGGTGTTTTGTTGGGGGTCTAAGGTTTTTTAGAGGCCTTGTCATAAGTAGGACAGCTCTGAGGAAAATATATTCTTCCTCAGACAAGTACATTGGCAAAACCCTTATCCTAAAGATCCTAATAGTGTTGTGTCTTCTTTATTGTGTTTATACACAACATTCTCATGGGTATTTAGATAAAAATTCACTAGCTTGTATTGCAAGATTAGGCAGTAAGTCAAGCTTTTGGCTAGAGCTGGGTGCCACTTAAAAAATGAACAGCAATATTTCTGTATTATACAGGTGGTAAGGCCCACTTTCATCATAATTCTCCACTCAGTGTTTTTAAGTTTTCTCACTTCACAGAATAAGCATTAGTCTCTCCTTCATTTCTACAGAGAGTTTGTGGGGACAAAAAAGAATCTTAAAGGTTTTATATTCCAAAGTTAGGCAAATATTTGTTTAGACATATTTGAAAGTAGTAAACAAGCGAAGAAAAAACCCCTCACATTCCTTGAAAAATAGACAATCAATTTCTTCCAGAGCCAAGTTAAATGCATAAAGGCTCAATTCTTCATCTAAGGCAAACTTGTAAGTTAGTCAATAGAGCTTCATTTAGTCGCGTGGGCCCTGCCTTTCACAACATCTTGCAAATGAGGAGTCCATATATTGAAGTATTAGTTAACCAGATGTAAGTGCTAAGTAACTGAAATAAGCATGAGCAGGAGGGCGTTTCTAAAGTTTTGGGAACCTAACAAAATGTTTTGCATGGGGTTTAATTCAACCTGCAGCGAGATGTTTCTATGTGATAGAAACTGTGTGCCTGCCTTCCCGCTCCTTGTATATTTACAGACACCACTGTGCACTACGTTTAAAGCAAAACTGACAATGACTCTCCAGATCCTGTCAAATCACCTGAAAACTCTCCTCATTTTATTTCTCGCCGCTGGAAAAGCCTCAGAGAACAAATGGGTCTTGCGGCATGCCTGAGAAATCAGCAAGATTCAGGCTCCGATGAACCGAGGCGGGGAGCAAATCCTGCAGTTAAGGACCCATCACTGATTATGCCCTGACTTCAGCCCCTTGTGATTAAGCCTTGGAGCCTGTTACCTTGAGCATGTTAGATGATCTCAACTGTCATGGTGTCATTTTTAAACACCCCAATGCACACTTTCCCAGCGCAGCTTGACAGGGACAGGTGTTGTTGCTGAAACCATTTGCATGCTGTACACGTGGCACAGAGGCATTTGCAGCCTAATCCTCCAGGAACTAAAAGGACAAACAATAAGCCTGTTGTTTTAATGTAAGAACAATCAGACTTTTTTGGATGAAATAATTTCTGATCCCCATGTTGCAGCATCTGAAACTTTTGATACCTTCTGCAAATCTGTGCTCATATTGCTACTATAATTTTATAGTCAATTGTATAGCTGTTAGCACCACAGCATTAGAGGGGGGCAGTTGCACAGAGAAAAGAAGCTGAATTGCATTACAGTGAAATGAGGTATCAATGAAAACTGTCTAAAGTTCTACAATTGGCCCCACCCTGCAAATCTGCGTTTTTGTTGGACCGGGAATAACGAGACTCCCATCCTGTGCTATGAAATGCTCTGTGATGTGTGAACACTGGGTCACTTCAATACTGTAAGAAAGGGTCTGAAATTCCATATACCTATATGATCATTCAAATGTTGATGCTTCTTGTAATAAAAGAGAGTATTTATCACTAAAGGCAGAACAGCCGGTTCATGTGAAATTCACGTTTATTTCAAGAAAACTTGTGCTTTCTACTACTAAAGTTTCATAACACCTTAGAACATTACTCCTTAAAGATTTTAAAATAAATATATTTTCGCGTATTTTGTATTTGTTTATGTTTGAGAGCACTTCCTATGCCTGCAGTTTGTCATATGCATAATAGTCCACATATCTATGAATATAATTTAGCAGAAATATTCATATGTTGTCAATTGTCCAAAACAAGGTTGCTAGCTACTATACTAACCATACACTGATGGGACAAGTACCTTAATACTGTCACTACTCCCTTCCAATGTAGCTCTACAATCATCTGCAAGTTTCCTCTGGTAATATTCATTCCCACATTCAGATATTTAGTATATTTTTAAAGGTAAAATTATTATACTGTATTCCTAAGGAATGAAGTCAATTGTTCAGGCTCAGGAGTCAAACTTCTGATTTCAAGTCATTATATGGATAAAAGTTAAAATGAAAGCTCAGAAGTGTATCTAAGATTTTTCTAAAATTATAGTCTTATGGAGAGTAGGCATAGTCCAGTCCTGCCTATGACTCGAATTTTGAAATAACTTAAGCACTTAAGCACTTACGTTATGAAGCAGATGATGCTTTTACTCAGTTGACTATAGTCTAAAATTGACTTGCACTGAGACTGTAGAATCAGGTTACAGTGAAGGAAAGGCTTAGGTGTGTATGCCCTAATTAAAAGGCCAGTCTAAGTTATGACTTTAGATAGTTTAAAAATGAACTAACACGCAAGGATATATGCTTATAAGTGAATAAAAACCCAAGAACCCCATATACACATAACCAATAGTTTTAATATATTCAGGAAAATATGAGCATGTTCAATATTAGTTAAAATTAGGAATATTTTCTAAATAAAATAAGGTTATGATTGTCATCATGTTTTAGATTACTACCTTTATTCCAGTAATACTTCCATAATTACTTGTAACCATACCCTTCAATAGACATCTATATTTTTCCCTAAAAAAATTAGAAGGGATAAAGATATGACTAAACATCATAAAATACAGTACAGAGAAAAGCTGCTGTCTGATTTATATTTTCTTATTATGATAATGATTAGCATTCATCACTTAGGGTGAATTAAATCCACCATAACAAGCATTATAAACCTACCTATAATTAAGATGAACCAAAACATGTTAAAAAATGTTTCTTGATAATTGCTCTTGATAATGAAAATGTTATTTCAGAATTTGATTCTTATGTTGTCTTAATATTGCTGCTGATGCAATTTGCAGAAGGTTAAATTATCAAGAAGAGTTATATTCTACTCAGTGTGAGAGGAACTGCCAGTCTTAACCCAGCACTTTTAGTCTCTTTCTAATCTTGCATAAATGAAATGTTCCTTGATGATCCTTTATTTCTGATATTACATCTCAGTTGCATTTGTCTTACAGGTATCCCATAAGAATACCCCTGAAAAAACACTCCTCCACTTCAGAGGAAAGGGAGAAGGCTGCTAAGAAAAAGCCTTATGTATTTGGAAAGAATAGCTAGAAAGAGACAGAAAAGAAAATGAAGGTTTCGCTGTATCATGTTGACTGGATGTTGCTTTGAGCTTTCAGGTACTCCTGCTGGTTTTGGAAATTTTATTTGCCCTCTGTTGAGTTCTTCATTTGGAATTGAAGACAAGCAGATTCAGATAGATATAAAGAGTAGTCTACATGCCCCTGTGCTCCAAACAACCTCAATTTCAGAATTAAGAGCAATGTGGCCCCATCAAAGAAAAAATGTTATTTGTGACAGAAATATTCATTGTGAAATGTGGCCCGTTTTCACTAGAGATATAGTGGTAAAGTCACTGAAATGTCATGGCAAGTAGGCGGGTGTGAAGTATGTTTCTGGGTTTATGTACTGGACTACATACCTGTAATCAAAGAAAAGTGATGTTTCCTAAGGAAAGACAGTGCTATACAAAAAATAGAACAGTTGAAGTAAAAAGGGATGAGAAAGAACTGTATGAACTAAAAATATAACAGAAAAGAAAAAATCACAGGAGAAAAATACTACAAAAGATATCAAAAGGAAGTTTTCTGTGCAATGTTTGAATCATAGAATCATAGAATCTTCATGGTTGGAAAGGACCTTTGACATCATCGAGTCCAACCAAACAACCTACAATCTGTGCCACTAGAGCATGCCCTGAAGTGCCACATCTAGAAGTTTCTTAAACACCTCTAGGGATGGTGACTCAACCACCTCCCTGGGCAGGCTGTTCCAGTGCCTGACCACTCTCTCAGTAAAGTAATTCCTCCTAATATCTAACCTAAACCTCCCCTGCCGCAACTTCAGACCATTTCCTCTGGTCCTGTCATTATTCACCTGGGAGAAGAGGCCAACACCCACCTCTCTCCAACCTCCTTTCAGGTAGTTGTAGAGGGCAATGAGGTCTCCCCTCAGCCTCCTCTTCTCCAAGCTAAACATGCCCAGCTCCCTCAGCCTCTCCTCATATGACCTGGTCTCCAGACCCCTCACCAGCCTGGTAGCTCTCCTCTGGACACACTCCAGCACTTCAATGTCCCTCCTGTACAGAGGGGCCCAGAACTGAACACAGTACACGAGGTGAGGCCTCACCAGTGCCAAGTACAGAGGATCCTTCTTGAAGGATTCTTAAAACGAATTTGAAAAATTGGAAGATAGAATAAAATCAAATACAAGAAGAATAAACAATAATGTCTTTTTTTGAAAGCTGTTTCAAAGTCTATTCTACTTAATTACTGGAAGATAGGATAATTTACAAAACAAAGCAATTTTTGATCATGGATTCCAAAAACTGATTAGACACATTTTGGAACATAGTTTTTTGAAAGTTTTATCAAATCTGGAAAGATTCCAGAAAAAGTAGCCAAAGAATACATGATAGGAAAATATCACTGAATCCAACATCTTAAATGAGGACTGTAATTAGGAGGTATTTTCCTACAGAGCCCCTTCACAAGGCACTTCAGTATCTCCATGTTGGTGCATTTTTCTTCAGCTTTTTTCAAGTTGTAAGTCCACTATAAGTGTGGGTTGAGAAACGCTATCTAGTCTGGTTACTGACTCTCAAACAAATTATAGAATCATAGAATCATAGAATCATAGAATCATAGGGTTGGAAGGGACCTCTGGAGATCATCTAGTCCAACCCCCCTGCCAGAGCAGGGTCACCTAGAGCAGGTTACACAGGAACACGTCCAGGTGGGTTTTGAATGTCTCCAGAGATGGAGACTCCACCACCTCTCTGGGCAGCCTGTTCCAGTGCTCTGCCACCCTCAGGGTAAAGAAGTTCCTCCTCATGTTTAGGTGGAACTTCCTATGTTCCAGTTTGTGCCCATTGCCTCTTGTCCTGTCCCCGGGCACCACTGAAAAGAGCCTCGCCCCATCGTCCTGACACCCACCCTTTAAGTATTTATAAGCGTTGATAAGGTCACCCCTCAGACGTCTTTTTTCCAGACTGAAGAGACCCAAATCCCTCAGCCTTTCCTCATAAGAGAGGTGTTCCAGTCCCCTAATCATCCTTGTAGCCCTCCGCTGCACCCTTTCCAGCAGTTCCCTGTCCCTCTTGAACCGGGGAGCCCAGAACTGGACACAGTACTCCAGGTGCGGCCTCACCAAGGCAGAGTAGAGGGGGAGGATGACCTCCCTTGACCTGCTGGCCACGCTCCTCTTGGTGCACCCCAGGATGCCATTGGCCTTCTTGGCCACAAGGGCACATTGCTGGCTCATGGTCATCCTGTTGTCCACCAGGACTCCCAGGTCTCTTTCCACAGAGCTGCTCTCCAGCAGGTCAGCACCCAACCTGTACTGGTGCATGGGGTTGTTCCTCCCCAGGTGCAGCACCCTACACTTGCCCTTGTTGAACTTCATAAGGTTTCTCTCTGCCCAGATCTCCAACCTGTCCAGGTCTCTCTGTATGGCGGCACAGCCTTCCAGTGTGTCAGCCACCCCACCCAGCTTGGTGTCATCAGCAAACTTGCTGAGGGTGCACTCTATCCCCTCATCCAGGTCATTGATGAATATGTTGAACAGGACTGGACCCAGTACTGACCCCTGGGGAACACCACTTGTCACTGGTCTCCAACTAGACTCTGTGCCCCTAATCACAACCCTCTGAGCTCTATCTTTCAACCAGTATTGAATTGACCCACTCTGGAATTAATTGAACTAGCTTTATATCATAAACTATCTTGAACTAGCTTTATATCTTAAAGCCTTCAGCTTTAAGAAGACACTCTAAGCATTTCAGTAATGTTACATATATTTTAAGGTTGTTTAACTTTAAATTTTTTACTAACAATAATTTTTTGTTTTGTAAAATATCTACTAGCAATATTCTATTGCAATACTAACTAAGGCAGCTGTAACATTTTGACTATCAAGTTTTAAAATTTATGTCCAAGGATTTAAAGTCTTCTGCACATAATGTAAATGGGTTTCAAAATTTGTGTGACTAGTGGCAGCCTGATGTAAAAAAAAATTAAGCTAATTTCAAATTGTGGACAACGGTAAATTATGTTTTTTCTGAAGAACATCCATGTCTCTTTGTGTATTTGCAGTCTTATCTGCTGGCATTAGTGTTAAGAAATATTTTTTATTTCCTGCAAAATCAATGTGGTAAACAGTAGGTGTGAAGCTTATTCTACTGTGAACACAATTAGTAGATCTAATTTGCATATGCTGTTCCTGAAGTAGACAGCTATTCTTGCCAAACCAGCTTGACAAAAGCAGTTGGTTTACACAGATATTTTGAAGAGATTGTCTGAAAACAGCAGATACAGGCCAAAAATAGCCTATAACTGATCAGCTGGTCATTAGCAGCAATATTGTCTTCAAAGAACAAGGCCTAAGTAAACAAAACAGAGAGCTGAAATTTCAGTCTGATAACAGAACAAGTGGGAAATGAATTGCATAAATCTCAAAGTTCAGTGGGGTTTTGCTCCAAAATAGCCACAGCTGAAATGTAATTGCTAAAATACGCTACCCACTTCACCTAATTAGATAAATCGAAAATTACTCTGGTAAATCGAAAATTACTCTGGTAAATCTTGGAAAGAAATTTCACAGCTTTTAGGGTTAACCTCGAAAAAGTACTTGTGTTGCATGGTTTAGCTCTACAGTAATAAGTATTAGCCTGTTTGGATTGTCTCCATACCTTGGGAAATGCAGAATCCAGAATTAGAGATTTTTGTTCTTACATGGCAAGTATGACGCTATACACCAGTAGAATAAATGAACAATATACTGAGTAGTTCAGGCACATTTCTCGTTTTCTGTATCTGTAAATCAAGAGCAATGAAGAATGCAATGCCAAACCAGATATAATTAAGAGGAAACCATAGACTTAACACGGCCAGTGAAATCGGTAACTGTTGGTTTACCTTCAGTGAGAGCTGGCACATGTTCACCACACCAGCTTTTTGTCTGCTCATTTTGCTGCTTATAAAAGAAAATGAGGATCTCCTTGAACATATTCTTCCCCATGGAAACACAGATGGATTTGGGATCTAGGACTTCTCAGTAGATTCTCTGTAAAAGAAGCAGAAGTTGGGACTTGTTTGCCACTGTAGTATATGCTATTAATTTCCTGTCCACATCTAATTCCTTATTTTATCATGCAAAGATTTAATCTTGTGTAACTCTGTCCTGATAGTGTTCTGCAGAGGCCGCTGTCTTTCCCAAGGGGACTGGAGTTTTTTCTCCTTGTTGGAAGGTGTTTAAAAAACAGTGTTTAAAACCTGTGAAACTTTTTGGAGAGCTGAGCAGTACACATGAAAACACTGTTTGTAGCTTTAGTTCTTCTCCTGGTTTGGAGTGGAGCAGAGTCAACTTTCTGTTCACTGAGAGGCTCCTGCTTACACTTGTTGCTGTCACAACCAGGGTCAGCCGACTGGGTTGTTTACCCTGTGGAGGGGTCGCACCTGTGGACAGGTCAGGTGACCCAAACTGACCAGTCGGGTATTCCATCCCGTCTGCCATGCTCGGTACAAAAGCTGAGGGATTAAAGGGGTCAGATTGGCTTTTCTATGGTGGGCTTTTCTGGGACTTTGCTAGTGTGTGGGACATCTTCCTAGGAACTTGATCTGGTTTTATATATATTTTTATATATTGTATCTATTTCATTATTTCCTTTTTTATTATAGTATTAATATTTCATTAAAGTAGTTTAGTTTTTTCTGAACTCATAACTCTCTTTATCTGTCTTCTTCCACTCCTTGGAGTGAGAGGTGGGGGACAGCATCTGTTGTCTTGGCATTGGCCAACCTGGCCCAAACCATGACACTTCTGGAAATCAACACGCATATGGAATAACATCAGTTCATGAACTGATTATGTGTTTAACCTCACATCCTGTAGAGCTCAAATAAATTGCCTTTCCACATGATGTTAAAAAATGAGTTTGACTTACAAACAAACAAACAAAATATTGGAACTGTTTAGACATATTTCATTAGCTGAAATTTCAAGAACATTTTAAGAAGATGAAAATTAATTAGGAAAATTAGAATTTGGCTTGTTGTACAGTGAAAAGAGTTAATATCTTGGCAATAGTTTCAAGTTTTCATGAAACTGTCAATCACTACTAGTTGGTATATATGTAATTATATGTGTGTGTGTGAATATTAGATAAGAGGAAGCTTTTGGAATAGCACACTAGACATGGAAAAAATACATTTTCTAGCTTTTGAAAAGGTAAGATATTGTCAATAGTTCCTCTAAAATTTGAAATAAATATTTTCCAAAAAGCTACCTAGCAACAGTTTTCATATCATGCCTTCTTAATATTCATTCTACTGCTGCAAGTGTAGCTTTGTTATGGACCTGAACACAAACTTCAATTGTACAGTAAGGAGCTGCAGTGGTATGGGTTGATGAGGCACCCTGGGCTTATATGAACTGAATCCAGCTAAGTGCCTGGACCGACCTTCTACAAATGATGAGTATTTGAACCAGAGAAGTATTTTGTCTTATATTTGAAATGAAGCTAAGGTCTGGCTACTCATAACTTTCACTTATTAAAAGAAAAGTATGTTTGGCTAATTGTGAGAAAAAATATTGCAGAATATTGTCATTAATTTATATATTTCATAAAAAAATAAATTCATGAAAATATTTGTATAAATTTTCTTCCATCTAAAACTGCATTTTTCTTTAGATTTCTTTTAAAATTAACTGACCTAATAATTTTGTATTCACAGCTGGCATAATTCACTCTCCTGATTCTAGGGTGTTTTCTGATAATCATAGCACAGTACTCTGCATAGAGAGGTGGTGAAATTTCTCAGATTCACTATGCAGCTCTTTTGCTTCACATGCACTCCTAGTACACAACAGTTAAGGAATTGTTGCTGACACTGGCCCATACTTTTGGTTCTGACAGAAGGAGCATTGAAGTCTCTGAAAATAAACTACATTTGGTCTTTGATAAAGCCCTAGCAGCTTGGAGATGTCCTTTCACTGGAGACATCTTAGAGAGAGATCAAAGAAAGATGACGGTGAAAATCGGAGCAAAATAAATGCTCACTTAAAAATATTGGAATATTCCCCCTTGAGGTACAGCAGATGCAATCATTCATATCCTCTAATTTGTATGTTGATGTAGAGTTGCTGATTGCCCAGTGGAAATGAGAAAATAATTAGTTGTCTAAAGAAGGTTTTATATTTGTTTACAATACCAGTAACGTATGATCACAGTAATAATTTACATGCAATACTAATTAATGGAGAATTGCATACTGAAATATATAATAACAGTATATTTATTATCTGAAAATTTGAGGAAAAAAACAACCTTTCTTTTCATAGATTTTAAGGGTTGGGTTTGTTGTTAGAGTTTTTAAATTAGCTCCTGCTTTATTACTAAGATAATAATAGCCAACACAATCTGAAAATGTTTAGGCACAGGAGATAGAGTGGTTTGCTAATGGAAAATGACATTTTTCTCTTAGCCTGGAATTAAGTAGACTTTAATTTCTCTTGCTCTTAAATGTATTCATGCATGAGGTAAACTAACCATGATACATACATCTTTGGGTTGGAAAAATAGTCACAGGAATAAATAGGTGACATCTATTATTAATTTAGTTAACTTTACAAAAGAAATAGGAGAGAAGCCTCGTGTGACTACTGCTAGAACAGTTTCAGGTACACCACAGAATGATAGAAGCGGCAAGATATTAAACAGATGTATTGTCTTCCAGGTGCAAGGTTTATAGAAGAAAAGATTATTTCCAATCTCGTTTCAGTTGTAATTGAACTATTCCCAGTGAAAGATAAATTTTCACTAAATTGCACCGTGGCATTTTCATGGCTTTGGCTTGGTTTAATACTGTGTGAATTAAGTGCCTGAAATTTCCATTCCTTTCATACAGGGAGATGTATGTGGAATTCTGAGAACTTAGAAGTTAAATTTAAATTAAGTATAATCCACAGAAATACTCATCCTCTTTCAAAGCAAAAAATCTCAAATATAAAAAAGCAAACAAAAAATCACAAACTTGTTCCTGCCCCCTTTTTGATAACTTTAAATTCTTTCTTAGTCTGTCTAATTATTATAAAAATCATCTTTTGTTTTCTTGGTTCACACATCAGATTTGAGAATTCAGCATGTGTCTCCCTGAGTTCACTTTTTAGAGAATGCTACAATTTATTCTGTTATTTCATCCTATTACGAACTGTATATTACTATAACAAAGCAAGACGCTTCATTTCTTCTCCAATATACTAATCTGTTGCAGAATTAATAACTGGCAATTACTCTATTGCACTTTTTTCTTTCCCAGAAATGATATCAAATACTTAAAATGTTTCTCCCTGTTTTGAGAAAGGGGACTTTAAAGGATTGTGATATATTGTGAATTGTGACTGTGAATAAAAACTCCCCAGTGGCAGCAGCTGAGAAGAATTTCTTTTTTCCCTTTTTTTTCCTGCAAGTTAAGGTTCTTAAGCCAACTTCATTTAGACCATGTTTTCCATCGCTTTATTGCCTTTTTTGCATTAAGCCATAAAAATCTACCATTAATTGACTGTTTCCACTGTACCAACCTGTTCCACCTCCACTGCAGGCCAGGATTGCCTGGGCCCTAGCTTGCCCCAGTGGCTAGTCGGCTAGCACTGGCATGGTGAGACTGAATGTTATGGGGTGAGACTACAGCCATGGATGAGCACCAGGAGCCCTGGAACCTGGAGGGCCAGGCGAGTGTCTGGTTGCCAGCAGAGCAGTATGCAGCCCCTGGCAGCATGTGTCAGCCTGTTCTGAGCCACTTCGCCTGATGATGGCAAGGACAGGACTTTGCCAGATGCGTAGCCCCCACCTACTGCTCAGCCTGCTGCTCGATGACTGCAGGCAAGGACCAGATTTTGCTTGTAATACTTGCTTTTCAACCTGCAAGTCAGGAAAAGAAGCATGCTGTTTCTAACTTTATCCTTTACTAAAAGTTCAACATACAGGTGACACTTAATCCGCTTCAGTCCCTCGTTTTGCTGAGCTGTGAGACTGCAAAATGAACCTTTACAACAGAAAGTTCACATGATACGAACAGTAAGTGCATCTGTGAGTTGAGAAATACGTGATATCACATTCCTTTTTTTATTTTTTTCCCTCTCTGCTTAAATTCAAGAAAAGGAAATTCTGATAACTTTTCAGGATTCTGCTAGTAAATCTGCCTCTGTGTTTTAGTGGTATTCCTGCAGCTGGGGGACAATTTACTGTGGTCCTTTTTTATGCTACGGTTAGTGGTGAGTTTAACTGCTGAACAGCTACAAAATTCTTTTAAGATTTTTGCTCCTATTTGTTTTAAATAAAAGCTCGGTTTTACCCAATAGGCAACATTTTTATTTGATTTCATGTGTTTGTAACAAAGGGGAAATGAAAATGAAGATCTACAAACTGATGTTTCTCATAAAGCCAGAGATCATAGTAGTGGTCCTGTGATTCCCCAGAATTTAAAGTCTTGGGGCACAAACCAATAGTTTCATGACGTTATTAATTTCCTTTCCTTTGAGCGGGGAGGTTTAAATGCACGTTATCTACTGCCCAGGAATGTACATAGTTCACTATAATGACATGTGGACAGATTTTAGGTGCTCCAGATGCTTCTTTTATGTATTTTTTTTAGTAGAAATAGACAGTGACCAGTTTGCAGATATATAGGTTTTATGCCCAGGTGTTCTTCCAAGGCAGCAAAAAAATAATTAGAATCATTTGTCCCTAGCAACACTTAAATGACAAAAAAGTGCAAAAGCTCTAATCTACCCGACTCTTTGCTTTTTATTCTTTGCTTTTGTGTAAGATGCCCAAAATGAGTTAAAATGCTCAGTTTCAGATCTGATAAATGTCTGAATTAAAATGAAGGTTTTCTTCCTTCTTCAATCTGAGCAAAACTTTCAGGTTTTGCCTGCTTGTTTTGCCACCAGACTGAAGAACAAATTGTAGCAGAGACTATGTGGGAGTATTCCAGTTTCTTTTACTTAGTACACTAGGAGGGAAGGAGTAAGTAATTATTTTTTTGTAGTTAAGAGTTCTTAATTTCTTAAGCTTTTAAGCCTACAATTTGTATTTCATGTCAGTGCTTTCAGAGCACCCATTCTTTTTGGATGAGTTAGCATGTTATTGCATAAACAGAAACTCAGTACTTTCCAAAATCTTAATGATTTTCATTATCTATACACTAATAATAGATAAGAAATAGTGAGACAAGTGCTTTGTGCTATGAAGGGCCAATTATTTTGCAATTATTTAATAGAAGTTGCTCTAAAATGTTCTGAACCTCCTCCTATTAAAAAAGAAGCTCCCTTGGAAGTCATAATATAATAATTCCATAATACAGTGGTGTATTTTAAAATAAAAACCCAGTTCTAGGATTGTCTCTCCCTCACAATGACAAATCAAATTGTGATTTGCAGTACTGTGAGACTGATCTGATTCTTTAGGTCATACTTGCTCCCTTGCTGCTCCTACAGTTTCTCAAAGCCAAGCATGATCTAATAATGTTTAACTCTTTGTCCTTGAGTCCAGATGCTAGTTATAATTTCACTGTATGTTTCAGTACAGTCATCCCTCAGCTGTTTCATAAACTTGAAATGGTCTGGTAGGAGGTTCTGGTAAATAAATTCTCCAAGAGGGATGATTTTTTTTTTTTTTTTCAAAAGCAGTATTATCTCAGAGTTTCTATATAATGTATAGATAGCCTTCTGCAGACCTATGTCTTACTTTAACTGCCTCCACAGTTACTTTGGTTGTAAGAATGTTGAAGAAGTGGAATGGCTACCAAAAAGTGCAACAATTTTCCACCAAATTACATTATAGCTCAGCTTTGCGGAGTTGCCACTGTCATAAATTAGTAACATGCTAAAGAAAAGCTAGCAATTTTCACAATGAAGGGCAGTTCCAAGCAAGTTTTCCTAATGATCTTTATAAGTTCTCTGACATCTAGCATATCACTAAATATTGCAGAGAACAGATTACAAGTGAGCAGACAGAGTTCATCGAAATGAACGTGTTTATGCTTGTCACTTAATGTTAACCTCAAAGAGGTGCAAAAATCTGCCATGATACTGTGTGCTTAGGCAATAAAATGGCAGAGGGGGCCTGAAGACAATTAATGCAAAGTAGTATTCACAGGAGAAAACATTTCAGCTGTGCATGGGAACACAGTGATGAGTTCCAAATTAGCTATCATCTCTCAGGAAAAATATCTTGAAATCTTTGTGGATAAAGATGAAAATACATCTATCTTGGGCACACAGTCAGCTCTGGTCCCTCAAAAAAAAAAAAAAAAACAAACTAGAAAATATACAGAGGGTATAGGATAGTCTCTATACCAACAAAAGTGCTATGTTTGGAAAAGAGCAAAAAGTATTATTTTTCCCAGTTTCTCAAAGTGCAAAATGTAGAAAATACCCATTGAAACGAGAAGTATATTTAGACTAAAGGAATAGAAATATTTTTCACGCAATTTTCTCGCTCACTCCGTGTAAATGATTTCCACATTTTTTTTCTGAAGGATAAAGGGTCTCTGACAGGTTTAGTAGCAGTTTATGAAGAAATCTACTCAATCACGGCTTTGAACACGGTAGTCTTCATTGAACAGCCAGTTTATGAATGACTAAATGACAAAAGCTTTAAGGACAGGTTGAGGGAGAATCACTATGTCTTCGCTTTGCTCATCAGCTCCATCTCTATGCTTTGGGTACTGTAGGAAATCATGTAGATGGACACCTGAATCTGACCCAGCTTGGCAGGTTTTATATGCTTGGACCTTATCCTAAACAGGATTAAAAAAAAAAAAAAAAGGAGATGCCAACATCAACTATATCAAGCTCTACTGAAATCATAGGGGCTTAATCTTCATATATGAATGAACAATGTTGTATCTACCTGTAAGAGCAAGATTTGAAAGTATAGCACTGCTGAATATTCAGACACACATTAGTAAACAGCAATGGTTTTCTTCCTGTAATACTATCATTTTGATCTCTCTCAACTGAAAGAAAGTTCCAGTGAGCAGCAGTCTGTTCTCTACTTCAAATTCAGAAAATTTTCAGAGAGAGGAAAGATTGCCTGGAGCCCTTTAAGCTTTAATGCTCAGATTCAGACCATTTTGACTTAGGGGCTTTTGAAAGCTACTGCAGGCCATAGATGAATTGCAAAACAAGTAAAACAGAAAATTGATGTACAATTATGCATCTGCATTTATTGGATTTGAAGTCAGCAGGGAACAAATCCAGCTGAAGAGGCTGTAACGATCAGATGGCACATGAAATTTGGTAAGCTCTGCTTGGCAGAAAGGGTGAGGAATTACCTGTATGTCGAGATTGGAATGTCTTGGATTAATGCTGTTTCCAAAATTTCTCCTTGCCTATATATTACAGGAAAGTTTTAGAAATTATGTCCATGATTTACAGTAATGCTACCCTGTATGGATATTATTCACTTCTAAGGTGTCCTTGAAAAAAATTTAATCATCATTCTGCATATGTTTTTTGGATTAAACATTTTGTGCTAAGCATTCTGTATGAGTAACGTGCTGGGGGGGGAGGGGGGTGTTTGATTTTTTTGTTTTTGTTGGGGTTTTTTGCCATTATGAATTCATGGCTTTCTCTTCTATAGTGGTGGAAGGTATTTCTGCTCTGCTGCTTCCTTGGGAGATTTCATCATGCAGAATAAATTGTGTGGGTACCTCAAATTAGATTGGGTTTATGCCCTGCATTGGCAGCTAATTCGTGAATTAGGCTTCTTAAAATGGACTTCTTCAAATAAAAAATACCTTCAGGACAAAATAGGGCTGTAATCTCTAAGTATGCAAAACAAAAAGTGCCTAGTGCATTCATTCAATACACAGGCAACTAATCTGCAACTAAGATTAGGGAAGTTTATAAAATCTATTTCAGAAAGTTTTAATTAAAATGAGTTCAATGAGCTGTGGCTTAAAATGATACTTCTATTTTCTTTTTACAATGCCATGGGATTATAGCATTGCATAAAAGCATAGAATGTGCTGTGCAGACTTCAGAGCACACAGGACACTGATAGATGGACACACATTAACTTTGAAACTAAATAAAAAAAATAGGTGGATGTAGATGTGTTACACTGACAGATTTCTAACCAGATTCTGCACCAGCTTTGTACAGTTTTACACACCAAGGACATACTGATTCAAAATGTCATGTCCTTTAAATAAAAGTAATGGAAAGTTAGGGCGCAAGTGTGTATGAGAACTATTATTTAGTGGCTGAAGCTAATTCTGGATCTCTTACTGAATCTCTTCTTGAGTTTATGAGATTCATATCTCCTTCCAGAGTCCACTTCGTCACCAGTAAAATCAAAATATTATTAAGCAATTGCCTCACAGGAATGTAGTAAGAACTGATTGCCAACTGTTTATTCAAACCTTTGAAGACATTGTGTCAGATTGTTTCTGTTTTCATTGTAACTCTTAGATGACAAATTATTATTCAGTAGAGTCTAGTCACTGAGGACAGAATTTCTAAATTTTCTCCTCCCTTCTGCCCCAAAACAGAAAAGCTGTAGCAGATGAAAATAAATTCTATGGTTTATGTGGCATCTTAAAGTAGCTGAGCAAGTAGAACATGGTGGGATAGCTGAAATTTACTGAACTACGACTAGAGTCTGTAAGGACAATCTCACTGTATATCAACTATTTATTAACACTCTCGTTCATCCTCTAAGAGATAATGACATCTGAAATTCTTCACCAAAATGAAGGTTCTTTTTTACAATTTAAGAGAAATCATAGTACAACTGTTATTACCCAGCAAGATACATATAACTTGGAAAAAGTAAAAATTCCAAAAGATTTTTCATTTATAATTTGTTGGTGTTCTGTATGTTCACTGCAGCATAGTTACAAATCTGCTCTGAACATGTCTGCCACAGCAAATGCCCTTTATGCAAACTTTTTCATGGCTGAATGTGCTGATACACTTTTTCTCCTGCTTCATTGCTAAATAGCCTTTAAAATCTGCCTTTGGTAACAAATAATTTTGGTTATTTCTGACAACCTTGAATCCTATTTTGGAACCAGAAAAACAGCTCAGGTCTCCTGCCCAGCTGTCTTCATACTGTAGTCCAACTTTCCTTCAACCCCACCTACCCTAAGGCCTAGGAAATATCAAAGAAATCCTACAGGGAATCAGAATGAAATATGTTCAAAGGATGAGATCTCAAACTTGTCGGTAGCAAACTATAAATCCCTTGATGTTTTCTCTTCCTTTTGTTTTACAGATGCTTGGCAATCTACATCTCTTTAGGGCAGTGGGAAAAAAAAAAAGAAAAAAGATCAAATTGTTTATAACAGGAAGTCTTCCTTTCCGCATTAAATTTTATTTTCTTTTTAAATATGTTGAGATGCTGCCTGTGGAAACAGCACAAAATTAATCGAGCTAAGCTGGTACAAGAAAATTGTGTTGTGTATACTTTTACTGCAAGTAAAACAACTCTGGCAAGTGCTACTAAACCAATTCAGACAAGATTGGATGCAATTTCTTCCTTCATATTTGGAAACTGGCAAGGACGAAGTATGTTCCTTCTTAAGAAAGTTTTCAAAAATGATGGCTCAAAAAATTATTGAAATGGTAATGCAGGGCATTTCTAATCTGATCAGAAGATCGCTGTAGACTAGGGTCCCAGGTGGGATTGGCCATAGTAGCTTTAACTCAATAGAATTGTCATTACATAAATCACAGTCTTGCCTGTATCATTCTGTGTGTTTTTCTTTCTGATCAAGGTATGGTGAAGAGAGAGATTAATGTATGGGCCTCAGTCCTCTCTCCCCAGTGGGCAGCCCTGACCTCCGTGAGGGACTTGTCCCTGTAACCAGGTTGTCGTGCTGACTTTGGATGAACACCATGACCCTAATGACCCTAAACTCAAGCCCGGGTGCTGGCACCAGGCAGTGTTAGCCTGAGGTGTGTGCTGCTCCTGCTGAGAGGGGCATTAATATGTGCAAACCAGAGGGGATTTTTGACCTGATACTGAAAATCCCTGCCCTAGCCATCAGGATTGCTAGCAGGGGAGGCCAGCTGTTTGTTATGGCTGATTGATGTATTAAAAATGGCAAAATATAGAAATCCTGCTCAGAAAGAGTTCCCTTTTCTACAGTGCATGGTTCACAAGGAGACCCAGGTACAAACTTTGCTTTCAAAAGATCATCCTGTAAGGCACACAGAATTTGACAAGGTATTGTAGGAAACAAATGAGAAAGGATTTAACATTAGTGACAGCAATTTTTCTCATATTTGCTCAGTTTGCAGCTTCTCCCTTTCAATAAGAGAAGGGCTACAGTAGCCAGTAATCCATACTGGGCACCTATCCTGTCATCATCTAGTGACAACATTCCCCTCTCCCCCTTTAATACCCGTAAATAAAGTAAAAATACGCTAGATATTGAGTTAGAAAGAATGGATTAATCCATCCTGCTTGGATTTCATGTATGATATATTATATACATCGAGAGAGAGAGAATGGATTAATCCATATGCTCAAATTTCTTCTGCAGAAGCAGCAGGGAAGCTTCATTTAACTTTTTTTTTTTTCTTCCCCAGTAAGACACTGACTTGTTCCTTCTTGACTCTTATCTACAGTTAGGCTATCAGGTTAAAAAAAATATAAGATATTGCAAGAGAAACTATAAATCATTTGTAAGAAAAATATTTTAAAAAACTGTGTTATACACTACATTTTAATGTGATTGTGAATTTACCTTCTTTTGACTTCTGTTATCTATCTTCTTTGATATGTCTCAGGAATAAAAGCTGGTAGCAGTCAGCAAAACTACAAAGGGAGAAAAAAATGACAAAAAAGTTATACGGTTAAATGTATTGCTAGAAAGCAGATGCTTTTGAAGCTGCCATGACTTTTGACAAGCCTTTAAGGTGTCAAAAAGTGTAAATTCACTGTTGTGTGTGTGTATATACACTGCCTAACTTGTAACACGCTGGGACTTCCATAAAGAGATATAGTTGCTTACTTAGCAAACTCTCTCTCCTTCAACAAATTATAATGCAACAGTGGGCTAGCCATAATGCTTGGGAGGGTGACTCTAGATCAGGCTGAATTGGCTTTTCCTCTGCAGCTGTCAGCATCATTCAAATATTAGAACAGTGCAAATCTCTTAAGTAGTTTTGACTTGTTGAAAATCTTTTAGGAACTGTATGACTTGTTTTTATCTTTCAATATTTTAGAATAATCATAGGAGTAGTGTTCTGCTTTTCCCCCCTCTTCCTCTCCCAGCCCCCTCCAAGGAGTAACCACCCAGAACATGTTTAAAGTACAGAACCCATATCCAATTGCAAACCTTATTCAATTGGCAGAGTTTTGGCCCATGCAAAGCATTGCATGTGTTTAACTTCTATCTCACATCTCAGACAGGCAGTTTAGAGTGATTTTTTCCAGTTTCCGCATGCATTAATAACAGGTGACATTAAACAATTAGCTTGCCTGTAGTTCTATCTTATGTAGTCATTGACACATGGCATGTTTCTATCAATAGCCTCTTCGATAGTTTACTCCTGGGAGTAATGTTACAGTGCAAGAAAAATCAATACCAGTTCAGACTTTGGTGTCTTCTTTGGACACAACAGCTTAAGATAAAACTTCCATAAATGACCTTTTCAGAGATGGCTTCAGTCCGTGATTCAAGATGTATCAAGAGAAATCATCAAATAGATGATCTTAAGGCTCCCAAATACTAACTGCTTTGCTCACAGATAGCAAAGGGTTGGAAATTGGATTTGGTTCATCCTTGGTATTAGTTCCTTTCAATTTCACTGTGTAAAATATTATCAATGCTACAAAGAAAGAGCTTTTGATAAATATACTAAAAAAGCCTAAATCAATAGTAGTCTTGCAGAAAGATACCTGGAAAAATAGAATATAGAGAATCAATTGTCCCTTAGTGGTGTGAGATTTCTGTTCTTCATCATTCAAAATATGACAGAAGTATGAACAACAGCTGCTTCTGACACTTCAGCTGCCAGGTAACTCATACTCACCTGCAATGTTTCTGTTGCTAATTTATTCATTCATCTGCTGGAAAGGGTGCATGCTACCACACCACTGATGGTTGTAAGAGAGAGGTGGCAAAAAGTTACAGCATACCCTGGACTCGCACAACAAGGAGTGCATGTCATTCTGGGGAGAGCAACTGGGAGGACTATGTTCTTATTCACCCACCCCTGAACCCTTCTCTGGGTCTCTAGGTAGCTCTGCTTCTGTAGAGAAAAATCCAGTGTTTTTTTTTTTTCTGATAGAGAACTACAGCTTAGGCAGAGCTGAGTGAAGTGCTATTCTTTGGGCATGCCAACAAGCGGCAAGGATAAAAATAGCAAAGTAACTTTTATTCACAAATTTTTAGAAATATCACTAGCAAAGCCATGATAGCAGATAGCAACTCACAATTTTTCATGGTAAATACCCATGCAATAACCATCTTTTTTATTTGGGGGGGGTAACACCTTTGGTTAGGGTCAGGTTTTCTGGTGGTGGTTTGTTTTGTTTGGTTTTTTTTTGTTGGGGGTTTTTAATATAAAAATGACACAGACAATCTAGCAGGACTGTAAGGTTGATCTGTTTTCTTTCTCAGTGTTTTTTTCTAGCACCCCAAAAGTCATGCATATGTGCAGTTACGTGTATTTCTCCTTCAGAATGACTGTCTTTTGTTGTTTGTTTATTTCTCCCATAATACAGTCAGAAGGTTAATAAGCAGAATTCAGAAGATCAACAAGCAGCAACCCTAAGATAACAAAACACTGTCCTAATACTTGGGTGCAGTTGTGGAAATATTACTTGATGATACAGCAGAAGGAAGATGAAGTGCCAGTTCTCAGAAGCATTGTCATAATATGAAGCTGAGTTCCTGCCTCTAGATTCTAAGGTGTATTTTCTAAACTCGGTTTAGTCCACTTTTTATTGGATAATGATTGACAATTTTATAGATTGGATACAGGTTCCAGATGAGTTCTTCTCATTCTTTTAGAATCAAGAATTTTATTTTTTTTAACTATCTAATGGTTATTATTAAATTTTTACTTCAAAGTAGGGTCAGGGTAATATCCTTCTTTTGTTGTTCTTGCCTTGTTACATTGGGAGTTAAGAGTAGGCTGTGGAGTACATTTTAAAGCCATTTTTCTAGATTGTTCTTTACTAAGATTCTTGTGAAAATATTTGTTCCTTTCTCTATGACTGCAAACTCATAGAAAAATTTTAAAATACTGCCTTCGTTAACATATGATCTCAAGAGACCATAGGTATGATTATGATTCAGGTTCCAGTTGACTTTGGCAAAGACTGTAATCTTGTGTAGATTACACAAGTGTAGATACTTTCTAAGTAATGTGACATACATTAAATAATAAACAAAAGCATTTTTTAAGCATGAAGAAGACTGGAGGGACTTAAAGAGTAAGTATGCATAACCAGATGATTATTTTTTTTAAAATCCAAATAAAATCTGCTGTATTTAACAAAGGTTTGGAAAGTACAGAAAACACATTTCACGTGAGAAGAAAACTCACTCAGTTTCATGATTTTGTAACATTGAATAAACCTATATAGACAAAAGTATAGCCAATTTTTTAATGCATCTGTCAAACTTACTTTATTCTAAAAAAATTATATAAAAAAACCCAGCTCCTGGGTTTTGGAATATAAATTAATCTTCACCTTTAAGTCAATGAATCCATGCACTAGGTTTATGCATGTAGTGTCTTGCATGAGGATTCTGCTATTTCTGTGTACTGACTGTGAAAGAAAAAAGACATCACCAGTCTCATGTGCAGAAAGTTCTGAATGAAACAGGCATCAGTATATTCTTTCTGATCTTGCCGTAGAAAGCAAAGATCATTCTGTGCTTAAATGATTTGATAAAGACTGGCCCTTTGGCAATATGATGTGAAGAGATTATCCGGGATTTGCTTTGTGAGAGAAGATTGCCTAATGAGTAGGTTATTGAATGAATCACAGTAGCATTTAGTACTGATAATGGATTTAAACCCAGAGTTACTCAGATAAAGCAAAGAATCCCACTGCCATCTCAACCAAATCTGTATGTGAGTTTAATATTCTGATATTTCCTGATAGGATGTAGTGTGATTTATGAGCTATGAGATAGCTATTCAACAAAAAATAACATATTTTCTCATTCAAAGCTCCATTCACAAAAGGTAGTTTATATAGAGCTATTCTGGAAGTATAAAAGATGCTACACTTAAATAATTTATGAATTCATTTCAGTTGTTGCCTTTAAAATAATATGCATAAGCAAGTGCTATAAGCCCATGATCCAACTGGCTTTTAGTGTCAGGTGTTGCTCTGATAGAGACACAAACCTAAGGGCACATTGAATATTCTGCACTGAGGCTCTCCGTAAGCCACTCAAAGCAGTAGTTTGAAGGTCAGAGGTACACTGCATGAAGAATTAACCTACATTCATAGGTATAAGTGGCAGTTGTTCCTGACCTGCCTTAAATATAAGCATGGGCGGGATATATCAGAAATAAAAGGAAAAATCATGTTTTCCTTTTTATTTCAGGTTTCTTGTCTTACAATGTTTACACCCATTTGAGTCAGTGTTTGTGCCTTTCTCTGTAATTTTGTGTATGGCTGTATTGAAAACACACAAACTAGTCCTTTTCTTGTGATATTTAAGAGAGCACAAAATCTGTGTTGATGGTATACATTAACCTGCAGAATATATATAGAAGCCTACTGAAATAACTGGCACTATATCCTAACTTTAATGTTGGTTTGTTCTGTTCCTCTATGATAGGTAGTTAATGAACTGAGGCCCAATGCCAGACCATATTGAAAACCAGCAGTTACTGCCTTCAAGCTTATGAAAAAACAAGTTACGATATGAGGGCTGGGATTTTATTTTCTCTTATTTCTATCAACAATATTCCCTCAGTTAAAAAAAAAAAAAAAAGGAAACTAATAACAAAAGTCACTTTCCAGTAATTTTTTAGTGTTATTTATTTTGTTTAAAGATAGATATAAAACATCTTTCTGTAAATGTATTTGGCAATTATTCTGCAGTATGCCTAAAGACAAAATGAGCCTGAGCCTCAGTGACAGACAGCATTATCTAGTTATACCAGTAACAGAAAAATACTCCATCTCTGTAAAACCTCCTCCCACAGCAACACTTCCTTTCCACGTATTCTGTCAGGCAGTGTCCTGAAGGTAAACAGACAGATTTAATCTGTTTAGGACTGAAGAAACAGGAGGAAGTCTGTCTTTTGAGAGAGAATTCAGGTAGGCATCAGAAATTTCCCAGTAAGAGTAATGGGGTCGAGACAGCATTATCACAGGGACTCTTTCAGAGACCTCTTTGCCAGCAGACCTTTCTCCTTTCAGCTGCTGGAATTAATGGAGGCATTTGTGCAGTCATTTTCCAATGATGCCATATAATCCAGGCAGAGAATCATGCTGCACATTTTGTAAATTTGCAGGTGTGTTATTTGTTTGTTTGTTTGTTTTTTTGTTTTACTGTAGTGGGTGAAAGTTGAAGGTGCAAAAGCCTGGGGCTTATTTTAAAATCTGGAGCACTCAATATTGTCCCAGCTCTACTGTCATGAAGGTTTAACGCTCACAAGAGTGGGAGTGCAGATAGATAGTGCAGTGATCATTTCTTTTAACAGTCTCACTCATGACATTCCTTTGTAATGACACAGTATACTCCTTTCTAATAAAGATTTTTGAACAGCTTAAAAACTAAGGACACTTAGGTATTTGAAAGGCTTTTATATGGTTTGAGAAGTAGACTTGCACCCATGAAAGTGCTGAAACGTGTTATAATCTAGAGAATTCTTCTCTCTTCTCTCCCTCCCCCTAGAATTTAACTAGGGTTAAAAGAAGGATAGTTTTAATATCTACACAATTCTACAGTAAATTCCACAGAAATACTCCTAAAATAATGTATGGGATTGACTAGAGGATAATTCTCTTTCTATAGTTTTTAAACTCAAACTTATAGATTTCTGTTATATTCTGCATGCACATTCTCTCTTAGTACTTTTTAAAGAGAGCAAAAAGGAAATAACAACATTATCACTTTCTATTAAATTCTAGACTACTTTTTCATAAAATTAAAATTGTGACAACCAAATTAATTTTAAAAAAGAAGCTTTCTGAAGGATCGCTAATGTTAACCAAAGCCCTGAGGATTAAATGCACCAAGCCGTAAGGAATAAAAGTAGTCTTGCATTAGGAAGACTATCCTGGAGAAAAGATGAATTAATCTGATTCACTCTGAATTAGTCAGATTTGGGTGTTTGTTGACTTCGGAAAAATGGAACAGACTGTATATTTGAGCATGCAGTATTCCCACTGTATGAGAACAGCAAATAATACATAAAAAATACATAAAAGTGTATATTTTATGAAGGACAGTACTGGCCTCTACAACTTCAGAAGACACAGAAAAGGAAGAGTCAGCAATTTTTTTGACCACCAGATAAGAGCTGCCTATGATGAGAGTGTTCTTAACTTTCAGTCCCCTTACTGTACGTTACACGCATTAGAGAGATATATCTGAAGTGCTGCTATGGGAGGGTTAACATTTACTTATTTAATACTGTGTGCTAAGAATAGCAAGTTAATTGGTCTCTGGAGCACAACGGATTAAAGTTCACAAAGTGGTAGATCGTGAGAGAGAAGCTGTGGACAACTCTCTCCAAGATTCTCCTTTGTTGGAGGCATGTAAAGCAACTTAGTGCACAGATGGAATTGTCTCAGTTTGAAGTGATCTTAACATACATCATTTCTGGTTTAGTAGATGTGAAATGAATAAAACAAACCAAATAGAAATGGAAAAAAAACAAGGAAAGAAATTTCATCAGAAAGATTTAGGTTTGATATCAGAAAATAGTTTTCTAAGGACTGGAATAATCTACCTGAGAAAGCTGAGAATTCTCCATGAATCACTATAAATTGAGAGAGATTACACAGCCCAACTCTGGGAGGGGAAGCAGGTGAGGTCACTCCTCAACGTGTTCCACAGCCCAATTTTCCATAATCTTGAGACAAAGAACAGTAGCCTGACATCTCTTCTGTAGGTGCTTAATTTTCATTAGCCACAGATCTAGAAGAGGCCTTGTTGAGAATGAGAATTACATGGAATGCATTCTTTAAAATATTATCATGGGCCCAAGTTCATTACTCAACACTAAATTCCCTGTTTGAGAAGAATTAAATAAAGAGACTTTAGAAGGGTAGAAAATGCAGATACGTAACACAGAAAAGATGGGGCACAATAAGGATAGTAGAAAAGCAGCAGTGCTATTTTTCTTTTTATACATTTAAAAAGAATGGTGGTGGCAGAGATTGTTTCCTAATGTGCATTTATACAGTAATTACTTCACTGCCAGCAGTTTCAGTTTGGGTCTTAACCCAATTTTTATTATATAACCCAATAACCAGGTTACGACCAGGTAGAATTTGGTAGCTCAAGGAGCTTGAAATGTATGAACAAAGTCTGAAAACTAAATGAACCCCAATGAACATCTCCATGCTTTAGTTGTTTAGAAACAGAAGCAAGCGCATGCTGTACTACTGCATGTCAGTTCATATTTGTTTAATGAGCAAGATAGAGCTTTGTTGAAAGGGGGTAGCTATGTGGGGCTCACTTCCTTCATTGTCACTGATTGACAAAAATGTGTCTGTGTATTTTGTTACAGGTCAATTTCCTTTTATGACAAAGTCATTCATCTAGTTGACCAAGGGAAGCCAGTAAATGTGGTGGGTTTGGATTTTAGCAAAGCTTTTGATACTGTCTCTCACAGTATCCTGGGTAAAATGTCCAGCACACAACTAGACAAGTCCATAATATGTTAGGTGAGCAACTGGCTGATGGGTCGGGCTCAAAGACTTAGAATAAATGGGGTTACATCAGGCTGGTGGCCAGTCACTAGTGGGGTTCCCCAGGGCTCAATTTTAGGGTCAGTTCTCTTCAGTGTTTTTATAAATGGTCTGGATGCAGTAGTCAAATGTACATTAAATAAGTTTGCCAACAATACTCAACTAGAAGGAGCTGTGGGCTCCCTTGAGGGTAGACAGGCCTTACAGAGAGATCTGGATAGACTAGAGAGCTATGAAATTTAACAAGAGCAAGTGCTAGATTCTCCACCTGGGACAGGGGTAATCCTGGTTATATGTACAAACTGAGGGATGAGAGGCTGGATAGCAGCCCCATGGAAAGAGATCTGGGGGTTTGGGTTGATGGCAAGTTGGATATGAGTCAACGGTGTGCCCTGGCAGCAAAAAGGGCCAAACATGTCCTGGGGTGCATCAAGCACAGCACCCCTAGTTGGTCAAGGGACGTGATCGTCACACTCTACACTGCATTGGTGTGGCGCCACCTTAAGTACTGTGTGCAGTTTTGGGCACCTCAATACAAGAAGAACATCAAACTACTAGAGTGTGTACAGAGGAGGGCAACCAAGATGGTGAAAGGCTTCAAGGGCAAGACTTGCAAGGAGTGTCTGAGGTCACTTTGTTTGTTCAGCATGGAGAAGAGAAGGCTGAGCAGTGACCTCATCACAATCTACAGCTTCCTCAAGGGGGGCAGCTGAAGGGGAGGTGCTGATCTCCTCTCTCTGGTGACCAGCAATAGGACATGAGGAAACGGAGTGAAGCTGCATCAGGGGAAATTCAGATTGAGTGTCAGGAAAAGGTTCTTCACTGACAGGGTGTCCACCACTGGAACAGGCTCCCCAGGGAAGTGGGCAAGGCACCAAGCCTGTCAAGTTCAAGGAGCACCTGAACAATGCTCTTAGTTATATGGTTGAGTTTTAGGTAGTCCTGCGAGGAGCGAGGGGTTGGACTTGATGATCCTTATGGGTCCCTTCCAATTTGAGATATTCTGTGATTCTAGGTTTAGTATGGTAAAGTTTCATAGTTTCCTTCTTTACCAACTGGAGCATCTCATTTGTGAATATATGTTCTAATGAAAAAGAATGCTTGTTGTCTCTAGTTTAGTCTAGAAAATGTTTTCCTGGATCAGACATAGTTCTTCCATCCCCTACCCAAATGTCAATTGTTGTCAAAATAAGAGAACTACTTACAAATACATTTATTTCCAGCTTCATATTCTTTAATGCCTCGTGGTTTTACTTTTTGTGTCTTGTCTCTGGCACTCTCTTCCTTTGTAAATAATGTAAATGAAGATTGCTATATGATTTCGGACAAATTGAAAAGTTTCTATCTTTGGTTTCTTTCTCTAATTTTCTGGCAAGTGAAGTGATATTTCCATTAATTTCTTCTGTTCCTAGATGCATTAAAGTGACAGATTATGAAAATGATAGTCAACGAACTGCATGAATACTTACGTCTTTGTCAAAAAAAAAAAAGTAAATGAACAAGAAGATGTAAAGAAGAGATATGAAGTATAACACAGAGGGAAATTGCTGCCTAGGCAGTAGTAACTGGTAGCATATTTATTGAAGTATTAATGAATGATCAGTTAAGATGTACTTGAATAGCAGCATTTACTATCATTCCAGGCAAAAGTAAAACTTTTACTTTTCCACATGCTTCCAACTCACTTTCTTTGTTGATACTTGTCACGTGTTCTGGTTCATACAAGTTACACCCAATACAATTCAAAGTGATAAGGATTTCTTCTTTTCTAACTGAAAGGCTTTCTGTGTGTTAGTGTGAAAGCACATGCTAATAAAGACATGTCTACTTGCTCTGCTTAGCCTAATAAATGTAGTCCTGTGCTTACCCTGCTCTTTACAACAGATTATTTTTTTTTTACTAGCTAATACTCTCAAGTTCAAAATGCTTTTGCTAGTATAGTCTATTATCATTCTCCAAAATAAAACAATCTATCTGACTTTATTTTGATGACATAGAATACAGTTACAGCAGAAGACTTTGACAGCTTCTTAGAAAAACTTTTCTAAATTGGGATCAACACAAAGTGTAGTTCAACCTTTGCTTTACATGTTTGAAGTTAACAACCTCATGCATTTAAAGGAACACCCAAACATCAAGAAACTCACACTAAATGCATCAGGAGACAGTGTGTTTTGGACTGAGTGACAGAATTTCCAGTAAAAGTTTTAGATTGATCCTCACAGAAAGTCTTCCATTGCATCATAGAATGAATGTTTCAAATGTAGCATCTGTACGGTCATTTCTCTCATCCATTATTAATATCCTCTCAGGTTGAGAAGGTAGCACAGCTTGGCCATTCAATCATTCTCTTACACACCAGTACTTTTAGCCTGGGTGAAAATTCACGCTAATGATGAAGACGGCCTTGGTGCTGTTTGAGACATCATCAAGCAGAAACAGACTGAGATGACAGGTTATTTAATGTAGCACCCTGGTTAGCTATCTGATACATGCACTGTTGATATGATTTCCATATGTCCTTTGTAGGTTAGAATAGCTTGACACAACTCTTGAGACATAAAGCTTGGCTTTGTAATAGTTTGCATTTTATGTAACTACTCACACATAAAAATAAGAGCAAAGAAAATGTAAAATGCTGCCTGAGCTGGCAGCATTTTACACCTTCTCTACCTTATTTATGGCTTGATTCTTTCCTCCCTTGTTGTGTAATATTTTTGTACTCATTATTCATTCATGTAATGGAAGAGAGTAAGTGCTTTGGATGACCCCAATTTTACTTGACAAGAAAGGAACCTTTATTTCATTTTCAAACATCTTGAGAGAAAACAGCAAAATAGCAAGATGAAACTTGGATAAAACTCTCCAGTTAGGAACAATCCAGTTTACCCAGTCATTTAATTTTGCTAATAATTGCATGAGTACAGCATTCAGGCAGGACAAGGAAGATGGACACTGAGTTCCTTGCTATTTTCAGAGACCTGAACCTCCATTTCCTAGTAAAGCTAACTTCAAGGCTTTAAGTAATATCGTTGAGGGTTACTTTGTCTTCTCTGATAAATCTCTTTCAGTCTATTCATATGGGATAGCTGAATATAGCCAGTGACTAAAAGTTAAAGCATTTGCCTAGTATGTAGGATATTTATATCCTTACTCTCAATCCAGTAAGTAATTTCAGAATTCTTTTTAGAAAGAGGAGCAGAAGAGATTGAAAACAAGCTTCCTTAGAGTACCCTGGAGCACTCTTAGAAGTGAATTGCATGGCTTTAAATATTTGCATTACATCGCCAAGAAAAGAAAGTGGCAAGTAACCCCTTTTAGGTGTGTGAATTTAGCTTATTTCCTGTTTATTTCAGAGAAAACTGTTGCTTCCAGTCAATTTTTCAAGTGGCTTCAGCTCCTCCGAAACCCCCATGTTTGAGATAACACGCTATCTGTCCCTATTTGTGCCTTCACCCACCTGTTGTGATATGTGCTGTCAAATCTGGAAAAGAAAACCCAACAACAACAAAACAACTCCTACCCCCAAAAAAAACACCCCACCACCACAACAATAAAAACCATGGTGTTACCTAGGAAAATGAGGTATTCCTGGTTGAGATGTTATTCTGGGCCCTTCGGGTGAAGTCTTCCTCCCCAGATGAAGTCCCAGGTGAGCAGAATGCCAGAGAGGAAAAGTGATGCTGGATGCTGTGTTTTCAATAGGTCACAAGTGCTAAATGTGTAAAGTGAACCGAGGAGAAAAGCTTAGATAAAGAAAGAGGGTAGCAATGGGGGAAGGGGCGGAGGTAGGGGGGTGGGGAGTAAAAACAGAAAAAAAAGTTGTCATATGGAAAGATGAGATGTAGTAATAAGGTTGTTAATAGGTGTGGTGAACAGCACTGTATCTGTTTCACTCTGTGGTAGGATAAGACGCAGACAATTTTATCCCCATCCATTCTTTCCTTTCCAAACATCCTGATCCCCAACTCAGGGCAAGGCAAAGCAAGGAAGGTGAATGAGGGGTTGTATCAGACAAAAGCATGAAACACTTTAACGACTTTACCAAGTGGACAGACTTCAAGGGATGTTTCAGTCCATGTCTGTGTGGTTCTTGGGTGCCACCTTAGATTCTTCGTGAATATAGAGGTCAAAAGAGAGTTAATTCCTCCCTTCTTCCCATGCCTTGTTTTTATCAATGACATGACCTGAGCCAAGACAATGAGAGGAGTGGTCTATAATAGAGATCCTTTTTATAGTGATTCATGTCACTCCTATTTTTCAGGTAAAAGATACATGCCAGTTTATGGAGTAGAGCTTATTGTGATTTTAAACATCTGTTTCTCATAAAACTACTGCTAGTTTTCAAAATTTATAGTAAATAAAATAATTTTTCAGATTTTTAGAGTTTATCCCACATGATAACCATTAACATCATGTCTCAAACGTGTTTTAGAGCTCTCTTTGCTGCCCTACGTCCTCTTCAAGCATAATAAAACAAGCCAGTATAAATGTTACTTCTAAATCCAAGGGCATATTAACTACTATCTTCTCTTACCTGGCACATCTGATGACTGATACTGTAACACTCAAAATCCTGTTACAGGCAAGAGGGAACTATCACACAGAATGAAGAATTTACTGTAAGTCTACTTAAAATCTTAACAATCTAATCAAAACACAACAGTTATTATTAGTCCAGTTATGACAGTACTATCACTTCTACTCCAAATTAATGCAGAAAAGCCTCATTAACAATACCCTTAGAAGAATTATGAAATAACATTTACCAGTCTCTTTCTCTTTTCCCTTGTGTGATACCCTTCCAGTGTCCCTCTGGGTCCCAAGACTGATGGTTTCAGTCTTTCTCAGGAAGAAGGGGGGAAAGGTGCTGCATGGTTTTGGTGTGAGGACTGGTGGTGTTTCCAACAAATTATTGGCATCTTGAGATCCTTACGGGGAGGAGTATGAAGGCAGGAGCTTCCTCTTCCTTAGCCTTGCATCAGTTTTAAACCTTCTTTTAGCACAACCCACTGTCTTCCCATCAGTTCCGAGCTGTGATTGCTACAAAGGGCCACTGTTTGTCACCCACTGATTCCCAACCTCTGTCAGACTGGTGCTGTGCTGGGGATCGCAGGGCAAAGCTAAAACAGGAGAGGCTATAGGCACTGCTCCAGCAACTGCTAAACCAGACTGAACCCCGCTGGAGCCACAGCGAGCCCAGACAAGCCTTGAGACCCTGCGCTGCTGGGGCAGCGCAAAGCCTGCAACCTGTTACTCGTCACGGCAAATCATATTTACTGGGCCGTTTTGTGAGCTCTTGATCAAGTACCACCTGAGAGAGAATTGGCCGGCAGAAAGCACAACCATGGCAAGTTCCTTGTAGTGAGAGAGCCGCTTCAGCACTTCTCCAGGTGAGTCAGAAAAAGTGTACAGAAGTAGTTGGGATTTGTACGGTTATTGAATATTTCGTTGCAGGTCCTCCTGTAAAGCTGACTGAAAATGTAGGTTAGCACTTTTGCTGCTGATGACTTTTTTGGTCCTTGGGATTTTCTTGGTAGCACAGTTTTTTCCTCTGTATTATGTCTGATAAGATAGAACAAGAAACGTCTGAGACAGGGGTCACGCTCTTCTGAGTTGCAACAGTTAATGTGAACTGTCAGCCTGCAGCTGTTAATGTTAGCACTGCTTTTGGCAGAACAAATCTTCAGCTAATGCATAGAGTATAAGGGTATGAGAGGTTTAGAGGACAGTCAGCAGAGAATATAAACTTATTTTATTTTCTACTATGATTTTTTATCTTGAATGCCAGATTAATAAAGACTTACAAAGCATTGCATGTAAGATGAACATTGCATAGCTGTTATTCTTCCTGTGAAAATGAAGGTTTTGGCTTCAAGAATTATTTGTAAAGTAATTTAAATTTCCCTAATGAATAGTTCATATGAATTTATTTAAGCCTTCATGTTGGGTTTTTATCTTTTTTCTTTTTCTTCTTATTTCTCTTAGAAAATATTTGGAGAGGCTTCCCAATGGCAGCTGAGTTTCTTGAAATTCGTAAGAACAGATGATGGATTTGTTTCCTCTTTCTAAAGTTGCCAGGTAGTATAGATTTCTCACTTTTTTCCTGAAATGTTTCTGCACCGTGGGACAATAGAACCAAAAGTTCTGACAAACTCCTTGAAATTGTTAAGCAAAAGTGATTCATCACTGAAAGTCAGCAACATCAATGAATAAAAAAAGAGAACCAGGGTGACACCTGAAAGCAGCTGAGGTTGCAGGCCCCCACCTCAGACGATCCACCCAGCTTACTGGCTTCCTTAGGAAGGGCAAACAAGAAATAATAAGCTTTTACCCCTGAGTAAAGAAGAGAGAGGTTTTTTTAGTGTAAGGTTATGGAAAATCTCAGATTTGTACTTCCTGGACCAGAAAATGAGACTCCTTCACTTCTCTAACTTCCCCCTCTGTAAACTAAACAGCCTTCCCAAATGGTGGGGTTTTTTTCACCTATACTAAACAGTTTAGTCCTACCTTGAGATCTATAATAAAATGTCATAAAAGACACCATTATCTTTTTCACAAAAATGAGGACATCTAGTTCACTATTGGTGAAATATTTTTTAAACTTGGGCCACTATGTCTAGAAGGCAGGTGTAATTTCAGCAAAACATGACAAAGTGTTTTATGAAAATATCGAGTTTAAGTATTTGTATTGGTGAGTCTTTTAGGATGTTGAATGTGTGTTGAACCTATATAAGTTATTTCACAAAACTTTTTTCAGGCTATATTTTTATAAATTGTAAAAAAGGGAATGGCAATATGAAGCATTTTGCATCCAATTGTAGCCTACGCAGATCAAAGCTGAAAGTTGTGTCAACATCTTAAATAAATGGGAGAGAAGGATTACTTGAAAGGAAAAGCACTGCACCATAAAACAAGATATAACCAGGAACAGCTAATTACTGTAGATTCTAGAAAGAGAAAATGAATCAGAGGAAGACACACATAAGAGACTCAGGACTGCACAGGAGCCTAAGAACATCAGTGACATAAAAGGAAGCAGACGCACAAATCAGGCGGATGTTTATAAACAGAGAAAATTAGTTTTAACATATAATAGCGAGTCTTCCACAGCGATTCTTACCCTTAATGTTTGCTTTGTTCCCTCTGGGGTTTAAAGAAAATGCATAAAACTCATTCTCTGCATTTTTATACCCTAAGTTTTTGATCTGATTTTCTTTACCCCATAAGCCTTTGCACATAGATTGTTGGAAAAAAAATCCATATAGACTTTTTAATCTTCTATTTATTTTTATTTTCTTCTCACCTAGACATAATTTTCTGCATTGTGTAGTACTGCCTTTGGTCCTGATTTTCTTTTCACAGGAAAATTCCTTTCCTTTCACAGGTTAACTTAATTTTTCCTTAGGGTATTCGATTCTGATTTACTAGCTTGGAGAGAAATCTGCAAACCTTACAGAAGCATTTCATATGCAAGCAACTGTTTCCTTATGAACTGAAAAACTGACAACTATGTGATTTTTACTTATTTATACACATCTAAAAGTAGTTAATGCTTTGTCTGACTCTAAAGTGGCCCTAGCATTTTCTTTAAATGTGAGACACCATTGTCCATTACCAGCTGCAGTTTTTTCCTCCAAGAGTAGTGCTTTCTCTCGAGAACAAAAGGGAAAAGTTTTAAATGGGTATTTTCCAACACATCACCAATAACAGAAGATAGTTTTCAGTATCAATATTTTAATCCGAGTACAAGTAGTTTAAGGGAATGAAAGCCATTGACACTGCTACTTTTAACAGTAAATTAATCCAGAACATAAAATAATGGCAAAAGAAAGATATTCACGCTGATCCATGTTATCTTCACTCTGTTCAGTAACAAAAGAATAAAACAAGTGGGCACCATAACATGCCAATCCGTACAGAATGGATACTTTTTGCATTGTATTGCATTGTAACTTTCTTGAATAGTATGTTCGTAACTTTGACTTGACCAAAATGTCTGCGTGAACTGCTTAAAGCCTGCACCTTTCACAAGGCTGGATCACTATTTTCATGTATAAACTGAAGTAGTGTTACCTGAATTATATTTCATTGCAGTCACACAACCTGATATTTTACTACTGAGAAATAAATAATGAGTGGTTCTTTGTGAAGATTCTTACTCTTTCTGATAATCATAGTAATTTTAAAAAATCAGGAAGGAAATAAACTAACAGTTATCTGGTCCATCTACTGCCAGCTCGGAATTTCTTATTGTAATGTTTTTAGTCTTATATTCAATTTTGTTTTAAAAGCTCCATATAACATGGCTTCCACTATTTCCATGGGGAGGCCATTCAATTTAGAAAAGAAATAATGACAGCTCTTAAGTGGGTTCCCCCCGCCCCCAGCCTTAATTTAGACTCACTGAATGATCTGCTTCCTTTGGGCATATTTGCTCAAGGTGACATTAGAGAACACTGGGAAGTGAGCACACTGCTCCAAAATATTCAGGCTAAAAATTCCACCCAAACTCACTGAAATTTAAAGCAGTCACTACACTGAGTGCTGTTAGTTTGGGGTTGTGTCTTTTAAAGGACATGCCTGTTGTAAAGGATACTGACATTCACACACGTAAGACTTTTAGCTTACAATCTAATAAAACAACAAAAAAAAGTATTTTAAGATCTTTAATGACTCTCACAGAAGGTTAAGCTTCCAAACTGCAATAGCATGCACGTTGTGTTTTGCTGATTTTGGATAATAGACGTAATGTTACAACCTCTTCTTTTGAATGTTCAAACTTGATTGTGCATACTTGTTTTCCATTACTTTGTTTCTGATTGCAACCTGGAGTTGTTACTCTCTGACCTGCACTGGTTGTCCTACATTTCCTAGCCGGTCATGCCTCCACATAGAAATTCTGCCATCCTCATGAAACTGACCCAAAAGATATCTTAGGCTATGGCTGTTCCACTAAGTTATCAGTGCCAGGGAATGTTTTGGGGACAAGTACTCAGTCGTCCATATGGCTAATTTTACAGAGCAGTCCGTGACTACTTGTGAGGGCCCTTCACTTCTCATTCAATACTCCTTATCGTCTGCTGTATGCTGCTGAAGTATTGACTTCCATCTCTGACAGCAGCCTTTACTACCTTCTCAAGGTGCACTCTAACAAATGCTTCTGTACATTTCCTCAGGCAGCCAATCATATTTGTGAATCTCACTGTAAGTCTCAGCAAAGCCACCTCTCTGTTGTCTTCTAAATTTCTTAAATTTCTCTTCTGTGACATAGCCAGAGGAATAAAATAAAATAAAATAGAATAATAACCCAAAATAAGATAAAACAAATAGACAGTAGGTAGACAGTTCTTGTGTTGAGACCTTAACATAACGCACTGGTCCCTGATACATCATAATTCCTTTTCCTTCCCTTCTGAGTATTGTCTCTGTTCTGAGGGGTCATGGTCCATCATTTCAGATAAAGGGTTTACCTTAATAGAAATAATAAACCAAACTGATATGACCATGGATAACATGAGGGACTGTCACAACAGTCTTAAGTAGAAATGTTACCTTTATTTTATTTATTTATTCTGCTAGAGGTACACACAAGGGAATAGAACAAAGTAATCTTTCTGAGATGGTCTTTACACATCCATGTCTACGTTGCTCAGTCATTTGGGGAATTAGGAGTTAGATGTGTATTTACATAGTGGCACACATACATAGCACTTATACAAAATTCATAGCAGGTACTTAAGGACTGAAAAATGTTGGATTCGAATAGGTTTTTAATTCATTACAGAGCACTACATTTCCAGAACTCTATTTAAAATACTTATTTTATATAATATCATAGTAACTATCAAGTTTCAACATTTCTAGGAATGCCAAGACATCATAATTTGGCTTCATTAAAATGAAAAAAGACTTTGGTTATCAATTATAAATGAGTGAAAAATAATTTTGATAAAAAGAAACAAGCCTGAAAGAAAAAAATATACTTGCAAATTATGTTATTTGACCTGATTTTCATTTATTAGTTAACTTTTTTAAAAATATCTATCTTTTGCTAATGAAAAAAATTCTAAGATAGGGAGTTTCTTACCTAAATTACATGGGAAGGAAAAGCAAGAAAAACAATTTCTAAAGGAACCTAATACTTATTTTATCAAGAAGAGTCTTGTAGCAGTTTTTCAAATAATTGAATATTTATTTCTTTTTATTTAGTTATTTTTCATTAGACAGTGTTTTCCTATTTTATTGCTATTAAATTACAGACTAATGTAGCCATATGTGTTATTCAGGTAATGTATGAAAATACATAGGTGAGGAGCCTATAGGAGAAATGGGCAACAGCAGATGAAATAGAAATCTGCAAGTTTACTCTGTAATTCTTGAGAAATAAATGTAAAGAGAGAATGCAAATTGCCTCCCATTAGCTAATCAGCAGACAGGGATTTGCATAAATGAGAAAAAAAATTATATGGTATTCCTAAGTCTCCATTCATTACCTGTGTTCTGTGATTGGCTGAGACAATTCAATTTCAGTATAATAATTAAAAGCTACATGGCCTAATGGGAACATTCAGACATTTAAGAAGATAGCAGATGTTCCTTATCATCATAAGTTAGAAAAATACATTAAATTATTATATTAAAATACTATGCATTCCCACAATATCTTTTAATCAGTTGTCATGGTGAAATGTGGCACAATCACATTTCAGTATTTTGTTCAGGTATAGTTGTTTACAATGTAATAATGGTTCAGTAAAGGTAGAACAGAAAATAAGGCCTCCATTATATTTTGCAAAGCACCTTTTGAGATGTTCTTCCTCTGTTTTTATTGGGCAAGGACAGACAGAGCGCCTGTCTGCTAATGTATCAAAGTGATGTTTGACTGAATGCTATTTCTAAAGCCTGTAAGATCAAATTTGAACTGAATAACCCAGTTCAGGAATCATTTACTAATAAGGCGGAGATGCAGTGCATACTTCTTTATTAAGACATGCTGATCATTACACAGTGTCATTCTGAAACCGTTTTTCTTTTGATGCTCATGTATGCATTTGCATGCATGAAGGCCGTTGAAGAGATGATTTTGTTCCTGCTCATTGCAAGTTCTCTTAATGCTGATTAGATTACATTAAAAGTTTATTGATTTGGTAAATTTATTTATTTATTTATTTATTAAAATATAACAATATTAATTGTTATATAGGGAAAGGAAGGACCCCAGTCTAGAAGCTACTTAATCAAATGTGTGACTTTCAGTTATTGCATGGTTTTTAATAGCATTACTGATATGCAATGTGATTGTGCCATAACTAGTTTGATCAAAGAGCATGTGAATAACTGCTAGCTTTCTAGTTTCTCTTCCTCTGTCTCTCTTCCCTTCCACACCACAATATAATTCAAAAATGTATTCATTGGAAGCAATGAATGCTACTAAACAGTTTGATCTTCTTTTGAGCTTAAACTTTTTATTACCTGTAAAATGTATCCCAAATCTGTGTTTCAGCTATTATTTTTATTTTTTTAAAAAACCTTACCTTTCTCTAAGCTCTGAAAGTCTATGCACGATGTCATATGTGCATACAGAACTGTAATCAGGAATGTATTTACACTATTTTAAAATTGCAGTGTTCAGTTAAATAGAAATCAATCTATACTACTGTTGCTATTGTGTGTGTCTGTCATATCTTCCAGTGCCAGATCAATTTGTACTGAAGGCTAGAAATGACCTGTGATTTATGCATACACAATATAAATGTAGGTAATTTCTACTTCAATGCAAGGTGGACAGCTTGTGCACAAAAAATAAAAATATATGAAATATAAACCACCATTTAAAAAATAATATAAATTATAAGTAGTCTTGTAAGATTTACATTGTATGAAGAAGCCTTTCATTTCCAAAGAAGCTGATTATGTTGTAGGTTTCTAGATTTGTTTTTGAAGTCCTTGCCCTATTTTAAAGATGTAAGAGCTCTAAGATTGCTAGTAAGTTCACATGGGAAAGAGAATGTTAAATATAGGAGTCAAATTTTGTACTGATGGGAACGGATGTGGTTCCATGGATTCTGATGAAGCGGAAAACACAAACACCAGCTGGGAATTCATCTTAGCTATTTAATGACAGTCTTGTTTAAGAGTCATTTAAAAACCTTAATATATGAACTGCAAAGGAAATATTAAGATTTTTCAATTGCATAAATATACTACTAAATTTTTTTTAAGGCTGTAGACAAAACTACCTACCCTGCTTCATACCAGGCTCAACTTTATTCCTTCATTCATAACTCTTCTAACTCCTTCCTCCACCCAAGCAGAGCAGCAGGGTGGGGGTGGGGAATGGGGGTTGTGGTCAGTCCAGAACAGTTCCTCCTTCCTTCTCACTCTTTTTCCTTGTACCAGCATGTGTCCTTCCCATAGGTTGCACTCCTTCACAAACTCCTCCAGCATTGTTCTCCTCCACCAGGTACAGTCCTTCTGGCTACAGTGTGAGTCCCCCACAGGCTACAGGTCCTTCCAGAAAACCTGCTCCTGTGTGGATTCCTCTTCATGGGCCACAGCTCCTGCCAGGACTGCAGTGTGGCTATCTGCTCCAGTGTGATCCTCCATGGGTTGTGGGGAGCAACCTGCTCCACCAGGCTATTCACCAGGTTCTGCAGGGGAATCTCTCTCCAGCACCTGGAGCACCTCCTCCCTTCCTTCATCTCTCTTTTTGGTGTCTGTGGGTCTGCTTATCTCACATTCTTTCTCGTTCCTTTCTGTAACAGCTGCTATGCAATGTTTTTACCCTTTCTTACATATGTTTTTCCAGAGATGCCACTATCTTGGCTGAGGGGCTCAGCTCTGTCCTGCAATGGGTCCATTGGAGCTGAGTGGAACCAGCTGTGTTTGGCAGGGGGCAACCCTGGCCTCTCCTCACAGAGGCCACCCTGCAGCCCCACACTGCCAGCACCTGGGCATGTGCAACCCATACAAAGACTCCTGCTTTTCCTCTGGTATATACTGTTAAAAAAAAAAAAAAAAAAAAAAGTAGCTAAGGAAATTCTCTTACAATTATTTTTCTGAAGTTGAAAATGCAAGTGATGTACATTTGCAATTCAGTGGGCTTAAATGTACCTGGCCTTCTTGCTGGTGCAAGCATCATAACCCAGGGAGCTGATCTCTGTTGAGCCTTTTCTGTTTTGCCTTGCCTAATAAAGTCAAGCCTTTTATATAATTTCCTGAAATATAGTTAAACCAGTAGTTACATCTCTCATTTACAGTAATTCTACTGGAAAGTGGCATCAGAGAAACATGTCGAAAGAAGCAACAAAGACAATAAGTAGGGTAACCTGATTTCATAGATATGGTGAGAATCCATTTCACTAAAATGTGATGTCCTCAGAACTATGTCCTTTGCAACTTGATTCAAAAAAATAGTAGCTATCAGGTACTTTGCATGAAGGTGTGATGACTGATGATCTTAGATATCATTTGCAATTCAGCTTTTTGCCTTGATGCATCAAATATAGGGGACTGGATTCCTCTTCATAATCAGAAACCAAATGTGTTGCAGTTTAAAAATTAAAAATGAAAAGCCTTTTGATTGATGTTGCTTTTAATTTAGTTGGAGCCATAAATCATCCTATGACTTTCTGTGAAGGATGTTGTGTAAATGTTTTGTATTCGTGATTCGGTCACAAAGTGCCCTCTGCGATGGTTTCTTGACTGCCATTTTTTTCACGCCAAACATGATGTAATGAAATTAGTTTCAGAGCATGCATACAGTGAATACAGATATTTCGTACCTGATTGTCATCTTTTTACCATCATTACAGTATCCAGCATCACTCTTAATGTTCAGACATTACTATGTTGCTCTAAAGTAAATGGTACCAAAATCAGGCCCATGGTTACAATAGCATACAGTTTTAATTTAAACAACATAAATCCTCTAAATGGGAAAATTATGTGTGAAGATTGACCTAGAAAGGCATACTCCTTCTTGACAATGAAGATGAACGCTTAGGACAGCCAAATTGTTACTACACTGGAAAAAAACAATGTAATGGAAGTCACAGGCAAGGAAATGGAGGCAAGGTAAATACCAGCTCATCAGTATTAAGCACTTCTTAATTCTGTTGAGCACTTTTATTAATAATCATGAATGTTCTCTGGTCCACTTTGTCAATCAAGTTTTAGTTTAAAACATAGCAAATATTCAGTAACACTATTTTAAAAACCACACACACTACTTGTATTTTTTTATTGCCATTTTATTTTGACTTCTCTGTTGTTACAGTGTTTTCGTCTGTCCATGAGTCAAAACTAAAAACTGTGCTGACCTGCATGGCTCTTCAACAACGTGGTTAAGGGTTCCTAAGGGACTATTTTTTGAAACTATTAAGCTCTTCTGTTTTGTAACCTCAGACACAGTTAACCTTGGGCAGAAGCTGTATCATTGTCTTTAGTCAGAAATGTAGGGATAACCACACTAGATGAGAAAAATAGCACATCTAGTCTGGTCTCCTCTCTCAGATAATAGTCAAGAAAAAAAAGGAAGTACAAAAAAGTTAATAATCCAATTTTCTGAGCAATCACAAATGACCTGACCTGACAGTGTAAGAAATTCCTCTTAACACCAGGAAATTTAGACTGTAGTATGCCTTAAAGGACAGGAAACACTCTCTAATCACAGAAAAAAAAAATAATCCTTTGTAATATAAAACGAATGGTCGTGTTATCTTTGTGAGCATTTTTTTAATCCTATTTTTAATCTGAAGTGTCTGGGAGTATTAGATTTCACATAATCAATATATTGTATAAATTAAAATAATTTGTTGCCTCTCAGCTTCACTAAATGCCCCCCAGCTTCTCTTTATTTCCTTTTTGAGTACTCAAAGAAGGTAAGTGCATGCTCTGAATTGGTCTGTTCATCTTCGTTAATCTCATTTACTGCAGTGGCATCTCTAGCCTAAATTGTCCCAGTTATGGTCTGTTTCATTTTCACCAATGAGGTTTCTGGTGGAAAAGAAGCTGGAAATGTCAGCTCTGTGCAAGTCGTCGTTGCTGGTGTACCCCTGTTTGAGAATGGTGATAGTAAATTTGAATGTTCTGTGTGTGTATTATGAACTTCACTACCCTGTGGGTGTCTCAGGAAACTACCAAGTAAGCCTTTTTTAAAAAGCACTCATTGTAGAGTATTCCTATAGATAAGGTTAAATGGAGAAATGAAGATCTAATTCATTTACTAGCAGAACATTTGAAAATGATTTTACTTTGATTCATTAATACAAAGTAAACATGAGCTAAAGAAGTCAGTTGAGGAGAAATATTTAATGCATGCACATACAGTTGACTACTGCCTCTACAAAAAGGAAAAAACAATTAGATAAAAGGAAAAAAGAAAAAAATCACCCTGAGTGTGGTCAAACACAGGGACGGGGTGCTCACTGAGGTTGTGGAGCCTATCTTTGGAGATACTCACAGCTTGGCTGAACAAGGCCCTAGGCAACTCGACCTAACTGGACCTACTTCGAGCAGGATGTTGGACTAGCTGGCTTCTGGGGGTCCCCTCCCACCTAAATTATTGTATGAATCAGTGATCTTACACCTGGACACCTGGTTCCATCCGTATTTGTCCACTTGGAAGCATGCAGCCATATATCTTCTGTATATTATTCACCGGAATTGTGGCTTATATTTCCCAGCTCTACTTACTATGTCATCCATACAGAGGAATATGATTCCATAAAATTTTAAATTATATTGAATTCTACATTTGAAAGGCTTTCATTTACTAAGCACGTATAAATGCCTAGACTAGCTGAAAATATTGATTATGTTATGAGTCAATATGCATTTGAAGTCCTTATGAAATGGGGACAAAGTACTGACTGTGGCAGAAAGTACTGACTGTCATATTGCAAAGCTTTTTTGTGACTAACCATGTATTATGGATAGAATGCTTTCAGATTATTAGAGAATTAACTACCAGAAATGTATATGGAAAGTAAGTTATTTCATGTCGTCTTCAACTCAGTGTTCTTTTGCTATGGTCCCTTACTACCCTTTCCAGATCATTTTATGGACCAAAACTGGTTGAAATCTAGGCCTCTTTCAGGAGAGGAATTCTAATGTCATTGTCATTCTGTTCTCTAATATTATTATGACAATTGTTGCATTACAGCAGAAGTTAGAAATGCTCAGAATCTTTTAAAATAGGGTCATATTTACTCAAGAACCAATGGCTGATTGATCTTAGTCTTTTCCAAAGTACATCTTTTCATACCTTATTTATTCTTTTCTTAAATAGAAAGTAACTCTGACTGAGAAACACACGACTACCTATCAGTTCTTCTTTTGAAATCCTTAGAATTAAAAAGAGAGAGAGAGAGAGAGAAAGAAAGAAAGAAAGAAAGAAAGAAAGAAAGAAAGAAAGAGAGAAAGAAAGAGAGAAAGAAAGAAAGAGAGAAAGAGAGAAAGAGAGAAAAGAAAGAAAGAGAGAAAGAGAAAGAGAAAAGAAGGAAGGAAGGAAGGAAGGAAGGAAGGAAGGAAGGAAGGAAGGAAGGAAGGAAGGAAGGAAGGAAGGAAGGAAGGAAAGAAAGAAAGAAAGAAAGAAAGAAAGAAAGAAAGAAAGAAAGAAAGAAAGAAAGAAAGAAAGAAAGAAAGAAAGAAAGAAAGAAAGAAAGAAAGAAAGAAGGAAGGAAGGAAAGAAGGAAGGAAGGAAAGAAGGAAAGAAAGAAGGAAGGAAAGAAGGAAGGAAAGAAGGAAAGAAGGAAGGAAAGAAGGAAGGAAAGAAGGAAGGAAGGAAGGAAGGAAGGAAAGAAAGAAAGAAAGAAAGAAAGAAAGAAAGAAAGAAAGAAAGAAAGAAAGAAAGAAAGAAAGAAAGAAAGAAAGAAAGAAAGAGAAAGACAGACATTGTACATGTAATGGTATGTTTTATACTTTTACCTTGTGCATTTTATGTTTGGTGGGTTTTTTTCCCCTTCATATCTTAATTATAAAATCCACATTTTATGTTTCGTTAGCTAAGGCTGCCATATTAAGGCAGCTAATTTGTTTTACAACTTCTAAAATTAACTGTCACTGTACTTGTTCTTTCCTTCATGTTAACCTGATCATTGTGTGTAATCTTCTGTATATTTATTGAGTCAACATTCTTTGTTCTTTGAGTCTCTGTACTCTCTTATCGTTGTTTTAATATTTTTTTAGAAATTAAAAGGAAGAAGTGACAAAAGTATCTACAAAGCTGAAATGAATAAGATGTTCTGTTTAGCCTGATAATCCCTACTGCTTCTCCTAACCCTCCCTTTTAGAATTTTGTCTTTTTTTTTTCTTTAATTATAAATAAAAGGAGGGGGGGTAGCTATATTTTAGTATATGTTGCTTCCTGTGAATCCTGTGATTATTTCAAGCTACTCTTTAAAAGCTCCTGTTTAAAAAGGTTCTGCTAATTGAAAAGATATCACCAGTATTTCAAACTAGAATAAACTTTTTAAGTGTGTCTATCATATCTCCTAAAGTGTTCTGTACAAAGCTTCCAGGACTGTTTTCTACTTCCACTAAATCAAACAAGTCTTTTATGCTCCATAAAAGATATACTTACAGCTATCCTCTTCAGAACCTGACTTAACATCTCCAGATGACCCATGACTGATAAATTACTTATGAATCCTTCTTGCTGTCATGAGTTGTTAATGTCCAAAGGCCCTTTTAGTCTCTTACCAAATACTTTGATGAAGATCTTGTTGTAGAATGCTAAAAATAAGCTATTGGAAGTGCAGCTCTTGAGGCCCTTGACATTTCATTCCTTAATTGAAACCAGTGCCTTGGAATTTATGCAACACCCATATATTTACATGCTACATATGTTACAGTCTTTTACTTTAGAGAGAAAGCTTTTTAGGAACTTCCTAAAATTTAGCTGGAGTCTGAGCAGTGAATAGGAGATGTGAAGCAATATCCACAAAAAGGTGTAGAGACAGTAAAGCAGAGTGTAGAAGCCAATTGGAATACCAATTGACTCTCTCTGTATTGATTCACAAAAATAAGTGAAGATGATGATGTTTGTTCTTTTTTTTCTCCATAGATCAATATTCAGCATATTCAGAAATTGACAAAAGAAAGATGTGAGAAACTCAATCCCTTACTATGCCTGGGAGGATAGGGAAAAAAGCATCTGTGTTGAAGATAAAAACATTCCATTTACCAGGTACTGAGGCACCTTCCATCTCTTCTGACTCAAGCTGCTTACATCATGTTGAATATTAAATGTGTTGGCCATTAAAGAGTTAAGAAGAAATAGCAAGGGTCTCTAGCCTTGTGATATAATGCCTAGCAGGACGTGACAAGACATGACGTTGGATTTATGTTCCCCACGTTTAGTCTTTCTTATTTAGCAGTGCATTGTAGACATATCAGAGAGATCCACACATGACTGGACACTGGATTTACAAGAAACCCATGCCTTTTTAGAGCTATAATGAGATGCTAGGCTGGAATACCTTAAGGTATTTAGTGTGACACTACTCTCATACATAAAAACAAGTCAAACAGCGGCAGTTTCTTCTTTAAGTAATATTAACATAAGTAAGTAAAGTAAAAGAGCCCTATTGTATCATCATGACATGTATACAACCTCTCCTCTCTAACAGGAAAGTTTGTTGCCTTCATAATGAAATTATTTTTTTAGCATGTCTATGGTACTTTCTGTGAGGCCTTCGCAACAGCTGAAGAGCAGCAACACCGTCCAGCTCAAAGTGAAAGAGTGCGGTTTGGATGGCCGTCCACTAATCTGTGAATTCTTGACAATACCCACTCCAAGTACCACAAAGACCATATGCTCCTGTATCCTGAAAAGCACTGGTGAGCAGATAGGTCTGTTGAAGCTTCCCTAGCCCAAGGATAAAGACTGGAAAGTGCAGGTGGGACCGATCTTATTATAAAGATTTGAGTGTATTTACGGCAACTTTAAGACTTGTCCTTGAAAAGTATATACAGCTATAGCAGAAAACTTAATTCGCAGGATTGATTAACAGCCTTGAAATGTCCTCAGAAGAAGCACAGTATGGTCAAGATCCTCTGTGCTGCCTCCAGCAACTACACATCAGTAAGCTGCTCAGGTCATTTTGTGTTGCTAAATCTGATACGCTTATTCTGTGCTGGAACCTGGGCTTGCAAATGCTACACAAAATAAACAAACAAAAAAATCAGGATTCCTACATTTTGCTGTGGTACCAAGGAAAAGAAAAATTAAAGCAGTTAATGCTTTTATCAAAGCATTATCTATATTATATGTACTATATTATTAATAATATATTACTATATTATTATTTGTCTTGTTACATTTTTGTTTACTGATGAGAGATTATAACCAGAAGTAGCTATAGCTGAGCCCAAAGGTCATCATAACTTCCATGATGGTCACCCAGAAGCAGTGCTGAGAGTTTGTCACTATCAATCCCAGTTAAACTACAGAAAATGTGGAAAAAATCTACATTAAGGGCAACACTTAAACATATTCATTCATTTAAAACCATTTACAATCAGAGAAATGACATGTAAGGATCTAACCCAGGCAGGTTCAAGATGCACAGAGAGTGAAGCATTCAGTTTTGAATATTCTTAAGGCAGGAGATTCTATGTATAGAAATATATGTTCTGTGTAAGCGATGTGGGCTTCTCAAGGGTCCTGCTTCATCCCATATGAACTTTTAATAATATTTTCAGTATCAAGAAAGTTACCAAAGCAAATACGTGAGCTGAAAGCTTCACAGACGTGATCCTTGTGAACTTCTTCCTGTCACTGTTAAAAATGTACTTAACTTATGAAAATAGACTCCTATTAAGAGGTTAAAATTTTTAGGCACGAATACTTAGGCTTAAGTTATTTCGGATTACTAAAGGCTAAATCCGTTTTACTTCTCTGTTTTACTGTATTCTCAGTCACAGTAATGCTGATCTTCATTAATAAATGAAACACATTTTTCATATTTATCTTCATTCAAAAAAGCTGAAGTTCAAAATAAAATTTAAAAAATCAAGTTTAGAAGGTTCATTCAGGAATATTAAATTACTTAAGACTGACAGAATGATAATGAGTTGTAATCATGAAATCACTGAGCTACCTGAAACGTTACTGTGACTCCATCTCTATGGTATTATTGCACAAGGATTATATTAGTAGCATGTCAAAATAAGCCAGTGTTCCTTAATCATATTTCCTCAATAGCTGATGCAAAAATAAAAGCAAAAAAAACCCAACATTTACATTTCCCTTGATCCATGATGTCACTTAATATGATGAAAAACTCATGCCACAAAAGAATAAACATACCTTTCCTTCTCCTTTTACTCAAGAAACCAAAAGCAGAAGCTAATAGGCACGATGTTTTGATGAGTGGAAAAGTAATTAATTAAGAGTGGTGTGTAACATATTTGTGAGTATAGTTGTGTAGGTAGCATATTTTTCAGTGCAGGTGAAGCAAAGTGTTTCCAGTTAAGATGATCAGGCTTGCTGTTGTCTTTTTAGCCATTAAACTCTTTTAACTAATGTTACTACGATTTATCTCAAAACAATCTTCAGGAATGAAAAGTGTAGACATGTCTAAATCTGAAATATTTATGCTCTGCTTTATGTAATTTTTGAAAGGCTGCACTATTGTCTGAATTTTACTTGAACTGGAAAACCTTTATCATCCTCAGCATTTATTTATTCAGTCAGTAAAATTCAGTCAGTAATATTTAGGGCTTTTAATGGGATATGGAGCTTTTCCAAGAGTTTACTGAAAACAAGAAATGGTACCTACCAGATCATGAATTGAATGCTGCATCTGTGATTTGTACAGTAGCACTAGTGCCATTTTTCCATTTGGCCTGTAAGGAGATGTAGATGACATTACACTAAAGGTCAATTAAAATGCATGTCAGACTTTATTATCTTTTTTTTAAAGAACACGTGTAAAATGTAGGTGGGAAGTTCAGTCCTTTCTCTAAGTAATATCATTATGTTGAAAGTTCTTTTCCTGTTTTGTTTTTTATTGCTCATTAGTAATAGCTTCCATCAAAATATGTCTGTTTTGCATCTTCCTCAACCCCCCCCCCCTCACCCCAGGCAACCACGGAGAGACACTGCTGTCCTCCTAAAGCTACTTTGGCTTTGTATTATAGACTGAGAAACATGACTACAATTATTAAGGGGTTAATAGGACTGATAAGTCTCTTAATATGTATATTGTAGAGATAAAGAAGTCAATACAATGCTCCTAGTCATGGCTATCTACAGTATCTCCCCCTGAGCTTTTTTACAGCCCTCAATAACAAATGCAACTCATATCTATAACATGTTTATAATGGCTATTAATCCTTAATCAAATTGTAAATGGGATGTAAAAAAGTGTCTGAAAGGCAAAAAAAACTTGCAGTTATGAAAGTAAAGAGGAAGATATTCCCATGTGTTTGAAGTGTTTTTTTCCAAATATATACTTCCTTGAGGCTGCTAAAATGGCAACTACATCCAGTAAATGTGATTTCTATGCATCCTCTTAGTCTTCATTACTTTATAATTTCAACAAATATTGTAAACAAACAAACAACTTCAGTAAATAGTCATGGCCTACTCATTTTCTCCGCCTTCTGCTTAAATGCTATAGATCATATCATAATATACACTAAATTATAATCACATGGTAATTAAAAATAGATGGTCCTATGGGGAACTAGCAATAAGATGTATAACATTAAAACTTACTTATAGGAAAAATGGTTAGGAATAAAATTCAACACAACTCGGCTTTTACTGTTATTAATAATGCATTATAAAATGTTGTCTCCCTGTCAATACAAGGATTCCTGAATTAGTTACTAAAGGCATTCATCCAATAAACTCTGTCCTGTGATAACTTTCTAGGGATTTCCCCCTGCTAATTACTGTAAAGTATTTTGCTAAGTTACAAATTACTGTAATTTGTTCCATGACAAAGCACTCATCTTTTGTGAGTTAAGTATGGGCCTGAAGGTCTGTTTGTTTGTTCCTTTTGCAGGAATTTACTGAAAATATCAGACTCTGAGTAACATTTAGGAGAAAAAATTTCCTGTTTCTAATTTTTTCTCCAACATGTGTTTTCAGGACACAATAACAAATCGGCAATGCAGATTTAATGGTAGTGGTTTTCAGGCTACAATGTCCAGTCTTTTCAGTCAAAGTTCCGACTCTCAGATTATTTTTGTATTTCCTAATGACTTTTTACTTCTATTTTGGCCTAATCACAAAACTGGCATTGAAAGAAGTGAATGAACTTCCCTTCCTTCAAAGCACACAGAACACTGTCACTCTATTGATGGATTCTTCACTGGTTTAATTATTTTGTGTAGGATAATTGAATCAGTCAGGAGAAACACGTGAAATATTTCATACGGGACTGACCCAATAGGGTTTTTTGGTTTTGGTGTTGGTTTTTTTTCCTTTTCCAACAAATTGAAGAATCAGTTATTGGCACAGAATTAATCCCCGCCATCATCTCCATCTCGTGATGTTGGATTTACACTAGGCCTGTATTAGGTTTGATTTCACAGAGAATGGATTAGGACAGACCTCTTTCCAAGGATTAGGCTTGGCTTTCACAATAATTTTGTAGAGAAACATATTCCACTTGGCCTACAAATCATTTGTGCTATAGATAATTAAGTGGCCTTCTTTATCCACATCACATGGTTGACTTAAAACTGTGTAAACCGAGGGATCCGAAGTCTGCCTTTCATTCAGTAAAAATATGTCCAATAATTCAAGTCCCTAATATGGTTGCTGCAGCTGGAACAATAATAACCTCAATCTCTGTTACTGGGATACTTTAAACCCCAGAACAGAGGCATGTGCCAGCAAATAGCATCCTTTTTTTCCCCAGACTTTATTTCTGAAGAAAGTATAGCTGCATTTATGACAAAGAAAAAGAGAAGCAGGAAAAATGAAAGCTATAACATAGCCTTGAGGAAAAACTTAGAGAAAGAAAACTTTTGCAAATTGAATACCAGCTAGTAGATCATAGCTCCTGTTGTTTCATTCACCTGTTTTCAAGGAAAAAGAGCTTTGTATAAGCTTTCACAATAAATGATTTTCATCAAGTGTCTTGAACGTAGTCATTTTATCTTAATAAAAACAGGATGTAAAGCTACCAGTTCTGTCTACTTAGATTAAAAGGTGTTCATAAGTATTTCTGATCCTCTGCTACCTAGATCTGAATTTTATTTTCTGCAGTGATTATGCTGTAAGGACATTACAATTTAATTGAAGCATATGTATCTCTAGAGGTAAAGAAGATAAGTTTTCTCTTTCTCTTTTTTTTAAAGAGCTTACTATGAACTGATAAGAGACACCTAAATTTAAAATTTACTTATTAATCATGTCTTCATTTAGATTTTTTTTAACTTTTTTTAAAGAACACATTCTGTTAAAATGAAAATAAATAATTTACAAATGCAATTTCAATGGATATTCCTCACTCAGGTTTCTAAAATGCTGGATATCCAACAACAAATTTCAAGTAATGGGGTCATGGAGCTATGGAACATTTCAAGGTCAAAGAGGTGATCGTTTTTAATAATAGATCGGTTTTAAATTCAGTTCCATCTTAAACTTAATGCCAGATGGCATGGTAAATAACAAGAGGAAAAATAAGTATTTTGCATAAGCTGACTGCCAAAAAGTATGTATTCCTGTAGGTTACAGCAGGGACCCTTCTTAACAGAAATGTAGTTTGAGAATTAATGGGAAGTGGAAAGGATTTCATTTCTTTTGTAGATATACTAGTGCTGTTTAGTGTTGGCTAACCTCAGAAGGGAGGTTTTCAAAGGCACAAATGTCAGTGAGAAGCCCAAATCCCATTCTTTGGAAGTCAGTAGCTGTTAGGCACCAAGCTGATATTGATGCCTTTGAAAACCTTCCCCAAGTGCCAGATTCTGTAAGATGTTGAGCACCAATCAACAGGAGATGGGGCGGCTCAGCACTTCAAGGGATCAAGCCCACAATGTCTATTATGGCATTCACCTCACATCAAAAGGAACTCAGTTGCTGCTTAATTGGTATTGTTGCTTTAAGATAATGCTTTACTTTGGGAACATTGTATTTTGTCTTAGTACATATTATGTCTTATATCCTCATTTGGGGTTTTAGTCCCTGCACTTGCTGTGGGTTTGACATGTCTTAACTTGATGAAAGGAGTTTATTTTCTTAGCTTTAATGGCTATATCATCTGTTCCTTTTTGCTTTTTCTCATACATATATATGAAAAATAGAACACATAAAGTTAAAAAAACAAAGTATCTTTGCAGTCTCCTATACAGAAACTACTTCAGCATTATGCCAATAATGAAACTAATGTACAGTGTCAAGTTCTGTCACCCTCAAAGGCACAGCGAGCCTGACGTAGACAGCAGGGAATAATGGCACATCTTCAAAAACTGACCAAGAAAAAAATGCATTCATTATGTATACGCATTGATAAATATAAATTTGACTGGAGGAGAGAAGAAGTAGTTTTAAAAATGTAATGTTGCATCCTGTATGACATGCAGCTAGTAATTTAGGCCTTGTTTCGGTAGGAAAAGAATATTTGTGCTGAGTTTTGAACTTGTACAGAGGCCAGTCTTATTCAGCAAACCGTATGCTTAAAAGTGATAGATTCCTAAGTATAAAGAGGAATGTACTGTTTCGTACTTGCAGAGAAGTAGGAGTAATACCCGTGATCAATTTACAGAAGTCAGATTAGAAGACATAATTCTCTAAGCTAATTTGGCTGTTTCTAAGCGTATGAATTTGACTCAGATTCTAGCACAACTAATGGAGTTTCAGTATTTGGGATGATGCCCCTCATCCTGATATTCAGTGTCTTTTTATAACCCTTTCATTCCTGAGACAAAAATTCCAGCCTTCCTTGTCCTGTCTACCAGGAATCATTCAGGCCTATGAAGCCAGCACACAATTGCATTTCCTCTTTTAGGCCAGATGGACATATTTGCCGATCTCCCAGTTTGCCCCATCACTCCTGCTAATAGTGCGCCATTGTAAGGTTGCTTTCGTCATTTTTTTATGGTAAGCCATGAAATTGTAGCAGGTTGGTGGGCCCTATCAGTAAATGTAGACCTAACCTGTGCAGTCATTACTAGTCTGTATCAAGCATTCTCTCATTGTTTGTATATAGTGGGCCAAGATTTGTCTCTCAGTTGATTTGTGAAATTTCATATAATATGTCCTTCTGGTCCCTAATTTCTGCTACAGGTAAAATAAATTCCTAGTTTTAGAAACAAGCACAGAGAATTTATTGCACTTGTTCTCAAAAAATTGTCTCCTGTCCAAGTCCACCTTTGTTTACAACATTCCGCTCAGATCTCATCTGTTATTTTTGTTGCATGTTTTGAAGATCCATTCGCAAATATTTCTGGATTCACAAATAAATTATCACTGTTTCATCCACGTATCAAATACAACTCTGAACAACACCATCAACCTAACTATGCTTCAAGCACAAAGGTGCAATTATCATTCCAGGGGATCTAATTTTGTGTCCACTGCTGTTGCTGCCCTGGATGGCCTGAAGGATGATTTTTGCAATATTCATGAAGTATTACAATTCACACAGAAAAATAATGTCAGGGACAGTACAAAAGGAAAAAAAAATACTTCAAAAAAAGTCAGTCTTTTGTTGTGAGATAGATAGTTAAAACTTCCCACACCCCCTATTTAACAATCAATCAAGTCTGTCAGTCATTCTAGCATTTTGTATAATTTTTTGCATTTTGCAATAGTGACCACTAGCACATGTCATGAACCATGGAAATCACATATAAGTGATTTGCATCTGTGTAAGATTTCACTGTCTCCTCCCTGCTCCTTTAAGATTTCTACTTACATTTTGCCAATGGTGAAAGGTGTCACAAATCATTTAATTAAGATTTGAATTTATTAGCACCATTCCACAATTTCGTAACTGAAGATAGCACATACTTTCATGATTCTGGCTATGTTTTGTTAAAAGTATTGAACTGTATCCTCCCTTACACATTTCTGAAAAAGACATTTCCATCATGCCAGTAATATTCACTTAATATTTCTGATGTTGTAAGTAGTACTATATAGATAGAGCTGTATTAAACTGATAGAAAGCCATTTCACCCACTTATAAAATGAAGCACTTTTTACAAAATTTGTGATCTCTAAGAAGGTTAAATTTCCCTGAGTGTGCTGTGAGAACCCTGAAATATTTTGTATTAATAAAAATATCTCTGATTGCAAACTAATAAAGGGCGTATCTAAAAAAGTAATCTACTAATTTCAGTCACAGCTTCAAATCATGATAGTTTTGTTTTCTTTATGCAAGTTAAAAATGGAGAAGAGAAAAAACTCTGAAGTGTTAGAATTAAATGAAAACAAATTACTAACTTAACACTCATGAAAATGCTTTTACTTAGAGTAGCAAACCTCAAGTCTTCTATTTTTTGAGCCAAATCCTATAAAAAAGGGTTACACCAACATATGTAAAGGAATAGCTGGTACTGATGATATGTGAGAAAGTATCATAGATCTCATATTAATTTACTTTAAAATTTTTAGTACTTGCTGCTACAGAATAGCTGTTGAAAGCCAATTTTTCTCAGCCACTAATAGTGCACATATATAAATGTTGAGAGTTTCAGGAAATATGGACACAATAAGATATTATATTTAAGACATTTTATTTAATTAATTTATTGATTGAAAATTCTCCAAAGGATGGAATTTGGTTTTTGTATTTAAAAATTAATAAATTTATGTGCAAAAATAACCTAAAATTTTAGATAGAATTTTCTGATGGAAAACCTAGTGTAACTGAAATAACAATATTCTATGGGTTAGGGTTGATTTCAGTGTCGACATTGCTTTAAAAAAATTGAAATGAAAGATTTCAGTATTTCATTTTGCTTTTGATTAAAATATGTTGTTCCAGTTTTTCCAATTAAGTGCTTTATCCCAACTTTCAGGATATAATATTTCATTATTATATTTAATGTCATATATTGGATTGTGTTTCATCTTATCAAAGTGACACAAAATTATAAAAAATTAAGGGTTTCAGTGTTTCCGAATTCCTGCTCAATGGAAAATGTGGACATTTTCTTGCAATTTTAACTAAAAGCCAAATTTGAAATATTAAACTATCCAATGGAATGGAAATTCAGTCTTCATTTCTGTGAACAAATTTATTTACCCAAATTGTTGCCACTTAGCATATTTTAGATGTTATCAGTGTGTGTCCAGTTCTCTTCCCCCATCCAACACTTTCTGGCTTTGACCAAAACCATTCCTCTTTCCCAGCAAATATTACAGTGTATTTCCAGAAATGCCCAGGACATGGAGTTTGGCTAGATCTGCCCCACCATCCAGCCATGCCAAGGACAGTGCGTGAAGACCATGTGCTGTCTATGGACAGCCTGCCCAAATGCCTACAGTCTGTTGTCCTCAGAAGCCAAGTTGTGCTGATATGTAGGAGCACTGACCTTGGAGCTACATGTCTTGGTGCTCTTCAGAAAAACAATAAAATCACACTTTTTGGTGCTTTGCTCACACTAATAGAGTTTTGGTTGTGGTTTTGGTGTTTTTTTTTTTAAAAAAAACAACCTAGAAAAAGGAAGAAAGAAAGAGGAGGTAGGAGCGTGGGAGGGGAGAGGAGAGTTGATTACCTTTACTAATATACTATTTGTATGTTACTGTGTTAACCTACTACTCAAATTCTTGCCGGCGTCTTCAGGAGCATTATTGTATGTCCTTCTCCCATATGTTCTGTATGCATTCATAACAGAATGCCTCCCTGAGTGTCCTGACTGTGAGCAGACTGGTAAAGACCAGGTTCTTCCTTATTTTCTCAGTAAAACAATTTCAGTAAGAAATACTTTCTGTAGACTCCTTCCTCATTGAAGTAGTGGACTTATTGCTGATTCATGCCTGTCTTGATGACCACTTTCCATAAATATCTTCTCTTTCTTCTATACTTCAAAAGTCGGCGTCCCTCCAATGAGGTTTCCTTCTTTACAGTTATTTAAAATATTCATAACTCAGTAATTTGTTAAAACATATCTTTGTCTTGCCGCTCACAAAAAGCTTGACAGTAGCTAGGCAGCTGTGACCACTGTTTACCACCACTGTTGCTCATAATTTTCTAATTATTACCTTATGTTCCTCTCATCTGCTGGCTGCCTGTCCTCTGAAAGCACTATGAGGACATCTTTTTCTTTTCTTTTTGTAATATAGAAATTTATTTTCATACACAGACACACATACATAGCTATATATTTTTGTGAACATTTCTGTACTATGAGTAGTTAGTGCTGAATAACAAAGGTATTTAAAAAAATATAAAAAAAGATTAAAGAAAAAAAATAAAGAAAAAAAAAAGAATAGAGAAACTTGATGAGTACTTTCTGCAATTCTTCAGGATTTTCCTAACTGTTATGTAACTGACCAAGCTGAGGTATAGTAGCATTAAACTTTGCTAAATCAAGATGTAGAGGAAGCTGCCTGGCTTCCTATAGAAGTCTGCAGTATTTGTGCTAGGGTTACTCTGTTCTGGCTGACTTTGTGAATACAATAATCCCCCTGTTTTTCCCCAGCAGAGCACAGGTCTAATGGGTCAAATCAAGTAGCCCTCGTCATAGAGTCAATCTCCTACTAAGCACTTAGGTTACTGAATGTGCAAGCCAAGAATACTTTTTCTTCAAATTCAGCAATGAATTCCCTTTTAGTACTTGCATCCCCTATGCATACAAAATGTAAAGAAACTCTCTACCAGGTTCCCCAAATAAATGTGTTCTGAAGAGTTTGCTTTGAAAGACTTTCAGGATTGACTTTCACTGTTGTCTGGGATATTTGCTTTTTTCTTACAAGGTACAAATGATTGGCAGCTCACTCAAAGCTGGTTTATGGCAAAAATAATGTGTCAAGCAGCTAAAAAGTTTCTGTAGTTTTTGGTCAAACAGGCTGTTCTATTCTACCATTAAAATGAATGCTGTCAAATACTGAATAGTGTTTTGACAACAGTGTAATTTTCCTTCATCATCTCAGATCATTTTGCTGCCCAGATACATTTTGTTAAGACTTTTTCTGTCTGTTTGTAGAATGCATGGTGTAATCTTCAGAAAGTATTTTCTAACTCAAAATTGCTCTGAGAAATATTTTACATTGAGAGAAATAAATCCAGTCAGCTATCTAATAAATACAGATAACAAAACAATACAGAAAGGAAAATATATTTGCTATGTTTAACTATCATATTTGTTTATTTGTTTGGGTTTTATTTGTCATCACCACAGGCAAAAAAGTTAAATAAACTCTACAGAACCGATGAAGTTTATCAATGGATAGTCAACCAACAGAATAATTGTTAAAAAGCTTTGAAGAATAAAATGTTCTGGTAAATAGGGAGAAATATACAAAATTTCATCACTCACATTGTATTCAAGAATTTTTAATCCAACTGACCATAAAGTGTTTTCTATTAAGTGAAAGTAAACTGGCCAAACTGACTTGATATCTCTTATTATCTTGTTCAGGTTTACATTTTATTTTGTTTCTCTCTGTCTGCATGGAAACCAATAATTGATCTAAGATTATGAACAATGGTTTATGTGAATGAAAGATTTCCAAATTATGATGATATACTTGCAACTTTTAAAAAATCATGATTTGTTTAAATAAGTTTATCCTTTTATTATACACTGCTTTAAGGTGTTACTGACGATGTCATTTTTTTCTAAACTTTGAAACAGGCATAAAATTATTCTTAACCTCATACTTGGAGATAGTCATCATGTGAGAAACTTCTGTCATGACATATCCTTTATCTGTCATGTAATCTCTAAAAATTTTATATCAGAGATGTGAATATTATTGTCTGCAGGGTTTTCCACTAAAAAAAAAAACCAAAAATCAAACCACATTTAAAGGAATTATCTTTAAACTGAAAATATTTCTGTCAACCTTAATGTTTTTCTTTTGGTGTTTTATGAAAAATACCCTTAAAAAGGAAAGATAAATGTTCATTTTTTTCTAGTTTCTGTCTCACACAGATATCTTTTTGTTATTTATTTATTGATTGATTTTATCTCAAAGGAAGCTGCCAATTTCAATCTAAATTAACAAATAGTTTTGGTTGAACAAATCTGCTTGACAAACGAACCATTCAGAAAATAAACAAAGATTGTCTACCTCTGTTCTTCAGATATCTTTTCAACATGTGCATCGTGCACCTTTCTTTCAGAACCTGCATATGTCAAAAGCATTTTCCTCATGAACAAATTTTCTGAAGCCCCACCACCTCTATAAAGTGCGTATCATTCTCAATCACCTCTTCTGCCTCTCACATTTCAAGTGAGAGGCATACACACATGTACCCAGACACAAAGAAAGAACGGTCTTCCATCATTTGAGAAACTGACTTTATCAATGCATTTGATGATAGCTTTCAAGCTATGATATACGATGCAGCGTGTTGGAACTGAAGCAGGAATGCTGACAACCATCTATCTACCTTTGATTTCCAGAAGCTCTGTCACTAAAGAAACTATTATAGAAGATAAACACATAGACTTAAATCTCTTTTATCATTCCTGTGTTGAAAGTTGAGAGAAAAGATGTTTTACCTCAAGACCAGGTATTTCAACTGGCAGCTTGTCTCTGCCCTCATTGCCTTCTTGCAGTGCCCAGGTGACCATGGTTCTTGAGCCGGATGCTGCCTGCTGAGAAAATTCCCAGTCAACATTGAAACAGACCAAACACCGCTGCAGCATCCTGTAGAAAAAAAGAAAACCATATTTGCAAAGCACTGTTATTTTGTGGGATTTTTTCTTGTGTTTCCAAAGTCTAGCTGTTGCTTAAGCCTCAAGGTGTCTACCTTACATTTCTGTTGTGTCAGACCAACTAATCTGTTCACTTTTGGTTGAGATGTTCAGATTACTGCACTGTATAAGGTTTTAGATTAATAAACATTTGATTTTCCTTTTTTTAGCTCAGTCTTAGCACAGGCCTGCTCCTCTTGTTCTCCTTCCCCTACCCTCCTACCTCCAGCCCCAAACACCTTTTGCATGCTTCAGACATGGAGACCTTTCCTCCTTATACTGATAGACTGTTTTCATCCTGCCTCACCAGCAGCATCCTGGGAACCTATGATGCAAACTGTCCGTCATACACGATTCTTTTCTTGGCTATTTGTCAGGCAGTTAACAGCTATCCATTCACACCATTTATTATTATTATTATTATTATTATTATTATTATTATTATTATTATTATTCCATCCATCCAGTTTTTACCCCTACTTAGTACTGCTGCAGTCTGGCATTAATCCCATTATGTTTAATTGTAATGGAGAATTAGAAATGCTTGCAATGGAAACAAATTCAGGCAGGAGCAAAAGCCATGGTCATTTTTCATGAAAGTAAGAATGTGATGCAGATAAGAAAGACAATTTTCTGAGGATTTCTTTGAGGATGATTGCCAACACTTCACATGAAAACTGTGTATTTTAAAATTTAACTGGAATTAAATATTCTTTTTTAAAACCACTCTTAAGGAATGGCACAAAGCTCCATAATAAATTATCTAGTTGTACTGAAATTTGCTTGCTCTTATCAGTTCTTTTTGAACATTTGCTGGAGGGACTGACTTTTCTGTAGTCTACACATGATGACTCATTGTGCAGCTGTGATGGGTCAGATGCACAGAGCCTTCTTGTCCAGGAGAATTCTTAACCACCACTCTACCAGGACATAGTGTGACAATTGCAGTGCAATCTGAGAAATGATTGCAAAGAAACTGTGGAAAAGAAAAGGAAAAAGATAAGAGAGAATTACAAGAAAAAAAATGCAATATAAGTAACAGGATGTCATGCTCCATTTATAGGAGAGAGTAGGACTAAGAAGAAAAGTGTATTCCAAAGTAGTTTTAGGATTTAGATTTCCATACCTTCAATGTTTAACTTCTTTCTCTGCTACAGACCTTCTACACAATTTTAGTCAAAACATTTATGCATAGATCTGCAAGTATCTAGACACCTGCACCCAGAAGAGAACATAGGAACAGTCAAACCAGTCAGACCAAAGATCATTCCATTCAATATCCTATCTCTAACTGCAGCCATTAGCAGACACTAAAGAGGACGCACAATAGCCAGACAAGGACATAGTGATATTTACTTGGTACCTTTCAGTATTCTCCAGGACTTTGTGATATTCTGACTCTCAATGCAAATCTTATTTTGAGAGTTTTTTCCCATTAAGTAACTGTTTATGAACCTGTGTAAACTTTTAACATCCACAACATTATGTAGCCAGAACATCTCCATTCATTCCTATATTAACAGTGACAGTGGTCAGGGAAGCCTTATTTGCCCTCTCCATGCCACTCTTCCTTTTCATAGAATCACAGAATGTGTTGGGTTGGAAGGGACCTTTAAAGGTCATCTAGTCCAACCCCCCCTGCCGTAAGCAGGGACATCTTCAACTAGACCAGGTTGCTCAGAGCCTTGTCAAGTCTGGCCTTGAATGTCTCCAGGGATGGGGCCTCCACCACCTCTCTGGGCAACCTGTTCCAGTGTCTCACCACCCTCACTGTAAAGAACTTCTTCCTAATGTCTAATCTAAACCTACCCGGCTCTAGTTTAAAACCATTGCCCCTCATCCTATCACTACGTACCCTTGCAAACAGCCCCTCCTCATCTTTCTTGTAGGGCCCCTTCAGGTACTGGAAGGCCACTATAAGGTCTCCCTGGAGGCTTCTCTTCTCCAGGCTGAGCAACCCCAGCTCTCAGCCTGTCTTCATAGGAGGTTTTATCAACCTCTGTGAAATTTCCTCCTGTACATCTTTCTCTGAACATCTTTTCAGTTATGTTTCATTGTTTTGATGATGACAGACAACCAGATAGATACCTGCCCTCATTGGTCCAACCGTTTAACCTCTTATGATACTCTATTGAGTATTTTATGATACTCTTATAAATCTCTATTCCCAATCAGTAGAATGGAGTTAATAAAACTTCTGCAATTTTCAGTGCTACATGGTGATAGATACAGAAAAGAGTTTGAGGTGACTACACAAGTCCCGCAAGTCAGAGGTAATCAGGTGAAAGATAGTTCTCAGTGTGGTTATGTGGATCATGTAACTGTGCTTGTAATGTGCCTCTAAAATCCAGGGGATTTGTGACAATACAGTATAACCTGCTTCTTTTTCCTTTTAAGTCGCTCACAACATGTAGTCAATAACTGACATACATACAGCCTTGCCTTAGAGTTATTGTTTTCAATCATGAGAATGAAAAAGTTAACAAAAACAAGCTTAAAGTTATAAAAATATAAGTTATCATCAAAGGTACCACAGCTGTTGTAGGCGTTCGTCTTATGCACAAGGCAAAATGGGCAAGAGACATTTTTTCTTTTTTTGGAGGGCACCTAAGTGGCATGAGCTAAATTAATGCATGAATCCACTGCATTCTCAAAATCCTCTTTCGTATGCAAAAGTCTCCATCGTAATATGTATGTCTAAATGCCTGTTTGCAAACACAGATATGAATTTTATATATGAAAAAAATGTATGTACAAATATGATTACATCATTAGTGGCCATTTATGAAAACCTGGACCTCATAACCTAACAGAAAGCAGATTGTAATCTGTTTTCTCATTAGAATATGCTACCATTAAACTAGCTTAATACATTGGTGTTAATTTCAAATTGCAAACGAGGAAGAGCTCAACATATGTTGGTGCAATACTGGCAATAAATATCAAGTCTCCAGAGCTAAGTTTGTTGCATTTCCAGGTATATTTTAGAAATATACAAATGTTTATTCGGCTTATTTTGAAAGAAGGGAGGACAGGGCATATGCAAGGCTATAATTCCCTGTATGCCTTCTCTGCGCAAATTGATTCAGTTTGATAGATTTCTTTTCCTTGTATTTTTAGCAAATTAGTTTCATAAAATTAATACCCTCTGCTCAGTCCAGGAACACACCACCTATTGGGAGGAATTAACTTCTTATTTCCCAGAGGAAAACACCTGCATTGAAAATGATCTCAAAGCTATTCAAGCCAAGTGACAGTATGCAGGTCAAGCAGCACACTACCTCCTTTTCCCTAGAAATCCATGTGTTCGAGAACTCGGGGACCCACTGACAGAAATTGTCACTGAACAATGCAATACCGTACTACAAATACCATGGAAAATGTCTGGTCATAAGTGACAAAAACGAAAGATAAAAAGCATAGCTTTTCCTTATTTTGTATCAAGAAGGATGTTTTGGGAATGAAGCTGACTATACGGGAACGTGTTTTGTAATATGTCACATCAAAACCAGTAAAATGTCACAAAATATGAAGAACTGCCAGAAAGCAGGGAAGTCCTATGTGCCAACTCCTGCTCCCAGAATTGACAGTCTTTTTCAAGTGACGTACCGGATTAAAGAGAATAGAATAAATCTTGGGAGCAGATGTTAGAACCTAAATCTCCTGCTGCCTGCTAAGCACCCTCATCGTTAACTTCTCCTGTCAGACTTTTTCTTCTATTAAGTCTCCTGCATGCTTTGAATTTTGCATTATTTCTGCTGGAGAGGTAAAGAGTACTTCTTTCATCCATCACTTTTTTAATTCCTCTCCCCCACCATCTCTCCATGCAAGCCCACATTCACATTTGGTCATATCCAGACTACTCTACAGCCTTCTCATAAATGGGAGACATGATCTTGAACCTTGTCCTTTTGGTCACCATATTAAACTTCAGTATCCAGGCTTCTGATCAGGTGTTCTTACTACAAGTTACAATAACAAATCAAAAATAAACTATTACCTCCTCATTTAGCTGCTTTTTGTTAGAAAGTCAACCTTTTCTTTGTTTTATGCATGCTCCGAAGATACTTCTAATATCAGGATCTCTTGAAGATGTAGATATAGCTCCATTCTCTTGAGAGATTTGGTCCAACTTTGGCAGCATGGCCACATGCAGATTGAGACAGTCTGAGAATGCAAAACATAAACAGCCAGCTCCTGAAAGTGTTTATGTTGAAAGCAGCCAGGCAGCATGAAGAAGTTCAAGAGCTGGGTGGTTCCTGTAAAAGGAGGTTTCTGAGGAGGTTTCTGATTTACATCTTTGGGCTCAGGGACATGTTTACTTTAGTTCTGGTTTAGTTTTCAGGACTAAAAGGGGAACAAGTAAAGAGACTGCAGGTTCCTCTTACTATTTTGCACAAAGCAGAATCCAGGCTAAAGGGCAACCATCCCTTCTGAATGAGACCGATGATGTGTGTGAATTTACCTGTCTGAGACTTTAAGCAGAAAAAAAAATCACAATTTGAATCCACAGCTATGAGACAGATATAAATTGAATTCCTCCTGTTAAGAGTTTTATACCTTTGCTTTACCATATGTAACTTTCTGTATTAAATTTGTTTTGTATGAGGCAGCAGTATCTATTAAGAACCAGAAGGTATTTATTTGCCTAACTGCATGCTATAATATTGAATATGAATTACTATTTTTCAGCATTTCTCCCCCAATAGCTTCTTATAACCTGTGCACGTGGTTTCAGAGACTTTCATGACTCTTCCTAATACTAAGTATAGAAAATCTGTAGAGACACAGCTGGATTAAAAACCTTTTCCCAGCTTCTGGAGAACTTTTTGTACGGCTCTGTGTAAACTGCTTCATCTCTCCTACCTTACTTCACTCATCTGAAAAATTAAGGTACAAGGACAAAGTTGAGTCCTTTGCAAGGCGGAGCAAAAGGGTTCTTGCACTCAGAGCTGTCTCAAGGGAGGTGCCAAATAGGCACTAATTTTGCTAAGTCCATTCTCGTTCCACCTGACAACAAAGGGAAATGGCTGCAGATGTGCAGGGCTGAAGACAGCAGGAGGCAGCCACAGTGAACCCGCGTGCAAGGAAGGAGCACACTACTGAAATGTCTTGTTCTGACAAAGTCAGCGCACATGAGTTAATGCATAATATATTTAGAGATATGATTCAGAATGCTGAAGTTATAACTACAAACGTTCTCAGGTTTTTAGGAAGTTCACAAGCTGCTATATTCTTCCCCATCGACCAAGATATTTTTCAATATTTTTTGCTGAAATGTGATTGATTCTCAGTAATACTGAACCACAATGCACAGTTAATGGCAATCTGTTGAGATCAATCTGAATTTTTCATCTCCCCCAAGCCTTTTAACAATATATATATTGAATAAATATATATAAATGTATTCTAATTAAGCTAACCTTTAAAAATCACTCTCAAAACAATCAGCAAACAGGAGGGAAACTGCTAGTATGGTGTCATAATTTCTGCAGAACTGCCATACCAAATCTAATAACGCATGTCTGTGCTGATATTGAAGATTGAGCGCTACAATACCTTTACCGTCTGTTTTTAAGTAATTAGGCATGTATTCATCCAAGAAAACCTACGTATGTGTTCTTTGCGACACATATTTCCACAGATGCTGTGGAAAACTAGAGATGTGAGGTCTCACAAGTCCAAACATTTTTATCATCCAAAAATTAATTGAGCCATAAACAAAAAGGGAAAAAAATCAAGGCATACTTTAATAAGCAGACAATTGAACACAGTATTTTGGCTTTCCATAACAACAGCCTGGTTTTCAGACTTTGTGTCTGCCTGTCACCTTTGCAGTGAAGGGACCTGCGGTTGAAAGCTACTGGGTTGCATTTTAAAATTCCCTGGCAAACACTGGATCCCCCTTGGACAAGGACTCACCGATCGTCTTCAAATTCTGAAACTTCTGAGCTCTATTCTTTTTTTCTTTTTTTTTTTCAGAACATTGGCAAATGTTTATGAAATTGACATTTTCCTTAGAATATAGGCAATATCCGAGTGCCATGCACGCCACGCAGAAGGAATTTTTTTCAATGAGTGTGCTACAAGTGTGTTACTGAACGGCATCTCTTTCTAGCATGCCTATATGGTATTCTGATTTCTCAACAGAAACATTTGTAGCAGGATACCTGCGTATGTTAAATGTAGATTAGAGGCAGGCTGGAATTAAATGGATGTACACCTACTCTTTTCATTATGGAAACTGGTATATGTAACTGAATTTTGCAGCTTTCTAGAACGCAGAAATGAAGTGTGTCACAGTCGCATTTAGCTGTCATTTTTTAAGGGCCATTACAAAGATGGTTATAAATCCTAGTGTGGATAGACTGTTCAAGATCAGCAGGCCAGGGCTATGAACCCTGAAATCATTAACATCATTAATGCTCCTCAGACAGTGAGAAGCGGAGCTATAAAGCTGTAGATGGTTATGAGGGGTTTGTTTCTCTACTAACAGTATTTTTGTTAATCTAACCTTAGGGATATGCCTAGTGGTCCTGCTTCACGTATAGGGGCGATAACAACGTGACTATAATAGAGAAGAGTAAAGAGAAGAAAAGGATATAGAGGAAGAAATAGGAATGCCCATCAGAGTGACAAATTAGGAAAGTATTTTTCTAAACAATTTCTACTGCTGCCCCAATATAAGGGTTATTGACCTGTCAAGGTTCATCCAGAAGCAGCAACTACTAGAAGAAACCGGAACATTTGCAAAGAAGGAAATTAAGGTAGGAAAACACCCAACAACTCAAAACCAAAACAATTTCAAAACAGCTGAACTCCAACCAAAATGTTTCAAATGTAGGCAATAAAATGTTCTGAATTACCTGAAAACTAAATATGGTTTGCAACCATTTTCCAGATTTTGACTGTACAAAAAAGCAAAATACCAAATTGTTTAAAACTTAATCAGATTCAATACTGTTTTTCACAGGGCAGGAAAACAGAACAGAAAAGGCAAGCCCAGAGTCTAAACAGCTGTGTCTCTCTACCACAAACTCAGCTGTGGCAGAAAAACACTAAGGTTTCCTATTCACACGTTTACATAGAAGTTATTCTAGGCATGAATTTGACTCAAACCTTTACATCCTGTTCACCTGTGCTAAGATTCAAAATAGCTGAAATACTTTAATTTACAAATTTATCGTCCTTTTTGACATGTAGGAAGTACTGAAGTAGCACAAGCCATTGTTCCTCGGTACCATTCCGCGCATGGATGGGATAAAGAATAGATATATGCGTTACCAGACACTCTTTCTTTTTTTTCCTTTTATTTTCCTTTTATTAACCTTGGTGATATGAGAATGATTTGGATGAAAAAGCAAAACCTCTGAATCCTAATCCCAACTATGAGCTTTAGAGATATATCCTTTGCTAAATTCTACTTGAAATAAAGAGTTGTTTTCCACATGTTTTACCTCTGGGTAGCTGCAGAGATCAATGCACTTGATTACAGCTTGCACATTCATATCACGGAACCCATTTTACATCGTTAATAAGAGCAGCCTGACATTAGCTCAAAGAGAAAAGCAATCACTTAAACTCTTCCCATTTGCTTAGTTTTTAAGTGCCAAATGTTACCTCCTGCATAGATATTCATAGGGAATGAGCCAAAGGGGACATGAAATTCAGTGAGCTTCCCTTTGCAAAGTTTTCTTCACTCTTTTTCTCTGAAAGGTGAAGTTTTGTGGCCGTGGAATGGCCAAGAGACTATCTCCTGCTTTTCTTTTTTGCTGCTTTTCTGGACTTTTGTGAGCCATTCCTGTACCTCTTTGAAAGGGGCACAGATATAGGACTTCTGTTAAGCCTCACCAAACAGCTGTGATTCAGGCGTGTGTATGTTTGTATAGATATAGGTGTACATGAAATGTACTTGTGTGAAACTATACATAGTGATCAAGTCACCAAGATATTAATAAAGATTAAAATATGTCAAACCAAGAAAACTAAGAAGGCTTTAGCAAGTTTCACAGGGATATGTAGTGACACAAAGGAACTGGCATTACTTTTGTACTGATCACTGAAACACGGGCCAGAGGACAGTACAGTGTATCAAATGCTACTTAATGCATATTCCATGCGTCCACATAACTGACCCTGAGGTGGCTGTAACACCGCAACCTACATATCCCACAGTGCCTTCCTGCACTTGATGTCAGACCCCTCTAGGGAAGGAGTGTGGACTGATTTATCTGCCCTGTGTCATCCATGTCACATTGTCAGAAAGTGTTACGGGAAGCACGGCAAAGCATTCACACAGGCAGGAAAGGACATTCCTCACTGCCCCAAAAATAAAGGGAGAAATGTGTCTGGGCCTTCAAAACTGCATCAACTGCTACCCGTTCTCAAAAATCAGTCTAGTCATAGAAGGATGTTTCAGGAGGACTTGCTCTAGTGCACAGGCTGTGAAAAATGAGCTGAAAGAATTTAAGAAAGTCTTCAGTGAAAGACTAAAGATTAGGTTAGGGAAATACACTTGCTTCTCATTTCGTACTTTTGCTCTTTAGGTATCCTGCATTGTGGGAAAATAATAAATAAAATCTTAACCTGAAAAAGTTTTGAAAGTGTAGCAATAAAGTATTACAATACAGTGCTAGGATACTTAAGCCAGCTTTTAGTGAGATAGATGTTAAGAAAGGCCACCTACCGCTGGGCAGAACTTGGCGAAACTGAAAATGAAGGGTAGGTTTATTTGCTCTACTTAAGACTGATTCTTACCAAAGCTGGCAATGTCCTCTCTATTGAAGTCCAATCACAGGCCCTTGTGAGTCGTTTTAGCTAGTTTATTGTACACAGATCCCTCAAGCTGCTGGTGCCAAACACAGGGAAACTACTGTATTAAAACTCCATTATATGGGGAAGCTGGGGTTTCAAGATGAGGGTGAAGATAGGGAAGACTATCTGATTCTGTCCAGGAAGGAGCAAAGAAAGGAAATCTCCACCTATACGTAGTGTGTATGTATTGAATGGACATCAACTGTCCTGCAAGAATAACAACATGATTATGTATTTTGTACGAAACACGTTTATGCTTCTGTACATGCAGGGCAAACTTATGTAATTTAACATTCAGCTTTTAATTTTGTAGTACTTTTAATTTTTTTTGCAAGATCAAATATGGGATAGGACATTTGCAGTACTCCTAAGAAAACACATACGAAGTTTAATTTGAGAACCATCATGATAAAGTAGGGAACTAGAGAATGTTTTTCTCCCATTTGTGCCATTTATCTTCACTAAAAATGCAGACCCTTGCCGACCACGTAATTTATTGTATTTATTCCTCTCACTCTTAACATGAATATAGCTTTCTTGGGTGTTGTCACTGCTGGGTTTTTCATTTTTTTGCTTTGCTCCCTCCTTCCCATCTGTACTGAAGCACTTCCCAGCACAATTCAGCCAGGAGGGCTGGAGAGCAGCTGTCTCCGCAGTGCAAGCTCGTGGTTTGCCAGCAGGGCATGCTTCTGCACAGGTTCATTGGTTTTCCTCCCCCTCCCTTTTAGGTGTGATCTCACCCTTTTTGAAATGCTAAGTATAATTTAAACCGGGACCAAGAGACTTCACCTTTCCTCTGAGCAGCTAAACAGTGTTTGTCTTTCTGCCACTGCTAGTCTTTATGAAGGTATTATATGGAAGCTCTCTTTCAAGCAACTAAAATGATAATATAAATTCAATGCCACAGTAGTCATTTATCACTTTATCGTAATGCCAGAATATACAAATGATAAGACTGAAGGGCTCAGGGAGAAATCTGAGGGGTTTTTTATCATTTATTTATGGACTTATGTAATACAAGGGAGTAAGTGCTGAAGGAGGAATACAAAGACATTTCATCTAACAGGTTGATTTAGTGCTTCCTGTTCCCTGATCAATGACCTCCCTTATGTTTAGAAGAGACTGAACACTCCAGAAAGAAGTGCGTGTCTTTATTAAAATTAGTTGGAAAAATAGTTGGGCTTAGTTATAGTGTTATGATTAACTCTGTGAATAAGGTATAAATATTAATTCTTTAGCTAATGTCTATGTTGCCACAAATGGCACTAAGCTTAAAAAGGGATATCTCTCACAGAATGTTGTATCTGTTAAGAAACTTGTCAGTAAAAAAGTCAGGAGTACAAGGATGTGCAGGATCATGACCCAGATGCAAACTGATGCATGATAAAAGGAGACCTAAACTGTTAATAATAACAAAATATTGAAGCACTAATTTTTTGGTATGCATTGTAAAAGAAATATTTTGGGTTTGTTTTTCATTTTTTATGTTATATTAAAATAAGCCATTTATTTCCTTTACCTTTTTGTGCGGTTCTAAACTATACATGCAAAACTAGGTAGCAACATATGCCATATCCACCTTCCCACCAGGTACTACTCTAATAGCTAAACTCTTTTAATTTATAACAGACTGACAATAATGAAATCCTCTGTGAGCTTCAGGTTGTTCTTGTTTCTTTTCAGTGGAATAAAAGAAAACTCTGCTTAAGGTAATGTAAAACATAAATATAAATGCTAAGTACAACATCTTATTTGTCTTTCTAGGATGCTAGTTTCAGTTCTTGCAACTATATAGTTTATGGTGATGATAGCTTGTAGTGTACAAGACATATGTCATACATAAAGCCTTGTGAACATACATACATTTTTGCTTATACTTGTAGCCTTTTAAAGCAGTCAATATCCAGGAAAGTGACAGCTGATATCTTAGATAACACAGCTCAGGCTGAACAGAGTGCCCTACTTAACTGAATATATGACTGTCTATAGTTAGGTGTAAGAAGTTAGCTGAGGAAAGCAGAGATTACAGCACGTCCCTATGAAAAATCCATGCTCGCAGTGATTCAAACCCAAAGCAACACCCACCTATGTGTCTACTGTCATTTTAGTTGATAAGTAGAGTTGACATTGAGACAGATATCTCAGGAGATGGAAATATTAGTCTTTTTGGATTGCAACAAATTCCACAAGCTGTGTTACAGTGGCCTTGTACGCTCTGCAGTAAAGGAGTGATAAATAACTCAAACTGATCCCAATTCTATAAGTGCAAGTGGTAACTTGCAAATGCCAAATTGTCTTCCCAGCCTGCTATTTCTGCATGCTAGTTTTCAAATTGATTCTGAAAATGTAGAATTTGTGTGGATAAACTGCTGATATTCCTTCCTTCATTTTCTGAGCAAACACAGGGAGGCTATCAGAACTTTGAGCTATGTGGGATTGCTGGTGCTGGGGCAACCTAACAGAGGTGCAGATGTGGTAGGATCTTGGACTGTGTCAGTGACCTTTGTGATTGTATTGGTTGGAGGTGCGCAGGTGTTGGCCACAGAGGGGTGCAGGGAGGCCTCTGGGAGAAGAGACCAGGACTGCCCCATGATGAACACAGCTAGTTCCAGCCACTCCAGCCAACCCACTGCAGGGCACAGCTGAGCCCCTCAGCCAAGATAGTGGTACCTATGGGAAAGCATATTTAAAAAAGGTCAAAATGCTGTGCAGAAGCTGTGAGAGAGGAGTCAGAAAAATGTGAGAGAAACAGCCCTGCAGACACCAAATTGAGAGAAGGATGGGGAGGAGCTGCTCCAGGTGCCAGAGCAGAGACTCCCCTGCAGTCTGTGGTGAAGACCATGGTGACACAGGCTGTCCCCCTGCAGCCCGTGGAGGTCCATGTTGGAATACATATCCACGCTGCAGCCCATGGAGGACCACATATCACAGCATTGGACATATCCTGAAGGAAGCCACAGCCTGTGGAGATCCCACACTGGAGCAGGGTCCTGGCCGGACCTGCAGCCCATAGAGAGGAGCCCACACAGGATCAGGTTTTCTGTCAGGACCTGTGGCCTGTGGGAGACCCACACTAGAGCAGTCCATTCCTGAAGGACTGCAGCCAGCGTGAAGGAACCACGTTGGAGCAGTTCATGAAGGAATGTACCCAGTGGGAGGACCCTCAATGCTGCAGTCTGTCCCTGAAGGACTGTATCCAGTGGAAAGGACCCACACTGGAGCAGTTTATGAAGGACTGCAGCCCATGGGAAAGACCCATGTTGGAGCAAGGTTAAAGTGTGAGGAGGAAGGAGGAACTGTTATGGACTGACCACAACCCCCATTCCCCATTCCCCTGCACCATTCAGAGGGGAGGAGGTAGAGGAGTCAGGAACGAAGGAGTGACGTTGAGTCTGGGAAGAAGGGAAGATGGTGGGAAAGTGAGTTTTTAGTTTTGACTTTGTTGCTCACTATTCTACTCTACTTTCACTTGGCAATAATTTTAATTAATCCTCACCAAGTTGAGTCTGGTTTGCTGGTGATGGTAATTGGTAAGAAGAAATATCCCTGTCTTCATCTTGACCCACAAGCTTTTTGTCCTGTTTTCTCCCCTTGTCCTGTTGAGGAGGTGTAGCGAAGGAGGTGAAGTGATAGAGTGGCATCTGGCGCATGGCACAAGTCAACATACCAGAGGGATGTTGCTGGGATATTTGTATTAATTAGTTTATTTGTTTATAAATTTCCTTATGGAAGATGGAATTACTGTGATTAGGTACATTTTCTAGTGCTGTCATGGCTTCTACTACCTCATAAGTCTCAAGGATTTTCAGGCCTGTTCCTGAAATATAAAGATGGGGCATTTCCAAAAAGAGGCAGATGTTATAAGAAAAAATCTGGAAGCATCTGGGGCTTCTTTTCTGCCTCCAAAAGAAACCTACCATGTAGCAAAAAGAGGAAACAGTCTTGCTAGGAACTGCAGAATAGCTCTGCTGTAAAGTTGCAATGCAGAGCACAAGAAACACTACGTACACCTTGGCAGCATTTTCTTGTCTATAAAGACTGCTTCAGCTCCATTTGAGGCAAAAAGATTTGTTTACTCTCTCTTGTGGCATGGGAAGAGATTAAGAGGCTATATGTTTTATATACTTTTCATAAGTCTTCTTAGGGGATCCTATTTCCCATTCAGAGAAGATATTTCAGGCTATGAATATATTATAGACCTCAAGAGCACTTTCAATTTCCTGGCTCCAGATATGCACCCTGGCTCCACCCCAAATCTATACCAATAAAAGGTCCACAAATGCAGCAGCACTTCCTGATTTCTTCCCATTCTCATTTGCACAGAAAGAAAGCACAAGCCTGTAGGGCAGATGGTGTCAGCATCATGTGCTCAATCTCAGCACTTAAGGGACCTGGAACCTGAAGTTCCCTGAACATAACTGTAGCAAGAAGATATAGACGGTCTTAGGGACTTTGAGGACAGTAAAATATTTAGAAAACCTTTAGGTTGCTAGTCCCAAGAGTGGAATCAAGTTCTGTATTCTGGGCACCAAGACTCTCTGTACCAGGTATGAGAAAAGTCAGTTGTTTTACACAGAATGAAAATGGTACTGTGCTCAGAAGTAATGCTACTGGACTTAGACTATAGGGAATGGTTGGCAAGAGCAAAATATCACTCTGGGCTTGGGTAGAGTTCTCAGGGATTCAGAGAAACACTTCCACCCATTTGGGATCCACAACTTCAGACTTTCTACTGAAAGTGGAAGAATTGAACAGAGCTCATTTCTGTCATCAGAAGTATTGGAGAAAGGAGTGGATGTTGTGTTCCTTCCGTATTACAGCTTAATAATTTAAATACTTACTCAGGAAATGAGAGCAGAAATATGAGATGTCTAAGTACAGACACAGCTGCACGTGTTACATGTAGTTTACCACCAGCTCAAGAGCAATGGGAGCAGCTGGTGAGCCCACACCCCCAGCTCCAGGAAGAAGAACTTTCTGTGGCCTCTGAGCTCCCCATCCTGTGGTCTCCCCTGGGTGGGCTGGCAAACCCAGCTGAATCCATCCTACAGTGGGAGTGGACTAGGGATCCATTGCCATCTACTGCCTCTGACTGCTCCCACAGGGCCGTCTGTCCAGAAGTGTGAGGAAACTATGATGCACCTGTCAGCCAGGTGAAGGTTTCAGGTGTTTAGCTGGTGAGTTCAGGAAGATTGGACTTCTTGATCTATGATGGCAGGAGCAGAGCACTGTCTTATGAAAATGTGGGTAACTAGGGTTTCTTTTTTGCTGAGAAAGTGTCTAGTGATCTTTTACTACTGTAACATCACCAACTGATTTTTTTAAGTCACACTTTAAAGAGTCAACTACTTTTTGTGACATTCTCTGGGATCACACATCAGAATGAGCTGCTTTGTGAACTCAGAGGAAAAATTACTTTTTAAATCCTCACAGATATTAGACCAAGCTGTCTAGCTAATTCAAGACTGCAGGCCTTTTAGGGAGTCACAACACCTGGGAAAATATGAAAATTATAAGCGTCCATCTAGAAACTGATTCACTGCTTTGTTATGAGTAAGAGTTTCAGGTATCCAGAAGCTGGAAGGCATGACCTGAGTGGACAGTCCCACAAAATGAATAAAAAAACATTAAGTGAAATTAATTATCTGCAGCATTTGTCTATATGTATCTTTAGCTCCTGAAAACACACATAAGAAATCTGTTTGCATAATTTCTTACAGCATCCTCAGAAAAATGCTTCATTTATTAGATTATTCACTGTTAGTATTTTCCCAAGATATAATGACAGGGATTGTTCAATTAATTTCTGTTCAAGTAAATTATTTTTAATGTCTAAATACATAAATACTAATGTATATAAAGTTTTTTTAAAGTGTATTTTATATAAGTTCATAAGAAGTTACATGAAAATATATGAAAAAAAAGGTACATTAATAACCTTATTTCTTCCACAGACAATGTATTTGAAAGAAGAGTAATATTTTGTAGACCAGGCAAAAGAATCTGTTTGTTTCAGTTTATAGCACCTTTTGATATGAATACTTGATTTTGGTATATTTTGACTCTAAATTCAGTGCACATAAAAATATCTTTGTAGGGTAGATGCCACAAAATAAGACATCATTCCGGCGTTTTAATTATTACATACCCAGATTCTCCTATTACATATAAAAAAAAATCCAAGAAAATATCCTACTGTTTACACATGTGATGTGGTCAATCATAATAAAAAGCTTTCATTCAATACATTTATTATAAATGGAAATAAAGCAATTCTTGTTATATTCTCATAGCTTTGTCTTACAAAGGGAAATCATCAGGGCAGCAGGCACTGTATATGCCCATTCATTCTATCCTACTGTATCTGCAGAGATGCAGGAAAGCTCACACTTGGAAGAAAGAAATCTCCCAACAGTAGCTGTGTGAGGAAACGGTAATTTGGCTATGTAATCAAATTGCAATGTATTCAGTTAGCAGATGTGAGCAAATAAAGAGAAAACCAAATTTAGATTGTGTGCCAATTGCTCTTTTATACGCTTGCTTGTTTTTGAGGACTCCCTATGATTTTTTCTAATTTGCTTGGTGGTGGTAACATGCGGCAGGGTTTTGTACACCTTCCGGCTGCAGCACTGCGATTTGCCAACAGATGGCATGATGCATTTCCATTACTCGGTGTCTTTCCAACAAAATGACTGTCTGCCTGTTCATCTCTGAAATAAACCCAAAACATCACCCTAGGCCTCAGCTCTGCAAAGATTTAAGCATGTGTTTGAATTTGCATACCAGTAGCGCTAAATCTCATCTCTCCTGCTGTGCTAAAGGTTCTATTTTTTCCACTGTGGTAAGAGAGCAGCTACCTATAGCTCCGTAATGTCAAATTATTTAGGTTTATAATCACAGTGGGGGAGAATATTCTTGAAATATTATTATGGAACCTGTTCACTATCTAGGTGAAAGCTAGCCAAATATATCTGATTTTATGTGAATATAGTCCTGGACAAATTAGTTAAATTATTATCTAGCACTGCACTGCAAATATTCAATCCAGTATGTTTCTTACATTTCTTTCTTTACTTCTAGCCTGCACAGCTGAAGAAAAGTTATAAACAGCTATATGAGAAGGCTGTTATATGAACTGGTAGTAGGAAACAGGAGTCTCAAGCAGGATGAAGAACTGTGTGAAATAATGCTGAATATTCAGTGAATGCCAGCCCTGGACAAGAGCTACGTCTTGACTACATAGTCAAAGGTTGAGCATGGAAATTGCCTGAGTTCCCCTTTATCTGCAAATTCAGCTCGTCTCTAACCATGGTAGTACAACAGATCCCACTGTGCTTTGAAATTAACAATTAAAGCTCTGAAATGAATGATTCTTGAGAAAGTACTTTTTTGTCAGGACTTTTTTGTGATGGCAGAGAAGAAGCTACAGCATTACTTACATGCCCAGAGGAGTGGTATGGGGAGCAGATACAATGTTGGGAGTTAATTTTGTACCTCCATAGGACTTGGAGGTTAATCTTCAGTTTCAGTGCATAGGTGGTAGGATATATGTGAAATAGGGACGTGCCATGAAATTTTACTGAACTGCAGACATACGCATTACATGCTAAACAGGACTATTCCAGACCATATTCTGGAGGATCAGTGAACGCATAGGTTCATGTTACTTAACTTTCATTTAAGAAAGAAAGTCTTGTGAGCTCTTCCCAGTTTCTTCTATGCTTCTGACTAATCATACCAGTAGAAATGTTGATACAAGATGTTGAATACAAAGATATCTGTCTGTTAGGCTGCCCAGGCTAAATGTTGCTAAACCTTTTGTCACCACATCCTAGAAAAGGGGGTTTGCTGTTGGCATATAATCTTTGCTCTTGAAGACTTTGTGTCTCACCATCATTAAGGACACCTTGTTTGTTTTGCTGGTTTCCTACCTTGTTTTGAGACTTTTCCACTTGTCAGGGTTAAGACCATGTAAAGTATTACAGTTTGGTTTCGAAATGTCCTGTTTCTTTATCTAATGCCTTGCAGAAATGTAAGAGTATTGCATCAAGAGAAATACCTTTACCAACAAAATCTATAATCTCATAAAAATTATTAAGTTAGGTTGACAAGATTTGTTTTCTGTAAACCCACACATACTGTTAGTAATTATATTGCCTTATTTCACTTTTTCAAGCCCTATTTCAGCCATAGCGTTATTTTCTTTGGGATCAATACCGGGGTTAGCTTGGGTCACCAGGCAGAAAAGCACAAAGGAAAACAGGGCAAGGCCTAATCATTCCTCACGCTCTCTTCTCCACCAGTTACTTGAAGTGGAAAATACCTAGAGATCTTGAATCACCGTCCATGTCAGCCTGATTTGAAGTCTGGATAGGTCTTTGGAGAACATATGAATTTTTGTGGTATTTTCATGTTCACTGGTCAGACTTCAGTTCCTTCGCTTGTAATGTGATGTTTCTAGGAGGAAGAATGTATTAAACCCCAGAGAGACCAGAAGTCAGGGACATTTCCATTGTTTGGACTGCAGTATAATGACCCCTTAGAGCTGGAAAAGGCTTCATTCCTGGGAGAAGACGTTCACTGGAAAGGCAGGGAGAATATAATTCCCCAGACATTAACATTTAACAATGATTTCTCTTTCACTTTTCCGTGGGCTCAAAAGAAATAATGCTTGTTTGAGGAAAGGGCAAGGAAAGAAAGAATACAGGAGGCTGCTCAATGAGATGGAGTCTATTAGAAACAGAGAGACATTGACAAATGTTTTAAAGATTTCAGGAAGAAAGATGATCGCTTCTGTGCTCTAACTGACAAAGACTTTGTTGAGATGACATTCTGATTCAATAACTTTTCTTCTTTATCTACCACTGCACTTAAAGGACAGTTTATTTTAGAAAAGCTACCTTGTCTAGCTGTGGCTTACAGTTAGTTGTTACTATGTCCCTTTACAAGAGGAGCTCTTCATTTGGTGTAGATTTAGCTCTGTTAAAGAGGTCACGTACTAAGCAAATCTGTCCTCAGCATTGAAGCCCAAGAAGCCAGAGGGACGTAGTCATGTACAGAAACTAAACCCAGAACAATCTTTAAATATTTATACAAAAAGTCTAATTGAACAAACAAACAAACAAACAAACAAAAATCACCTTTGCACAAATCTGTGGCGAAGCTTGACTTAGACCAGAGGAAGCAAATCTTTTCCTGTCTTAGTAAAGTTTGGATACTATCTAAGATCATTTTTTCCAAACTCAGAATAATCTGACAAACAGCACATGAGCAGAAGGTAGGACACTGCAGGGTGCTAAACAGACATGAGCTGGTAAGGCTTCCTTGGCAAAGTGGTAGAGCTTTGTGTGAGTATACCAGTACTGATGTCTTCATATCTAGGATTAGAAGACTCACAAATCTTTCTCAAATAGGAACTTTAGGGTCAGGAGGAAAAGCCATCAGTAGAAACATGTTACTTTAACAGAAAGATCTCTGGGTTCCAGTCAAGTCAACAAACAGTCAGATGATATGAAGTAGACCGTTTTTTGGACTGCAAGATTGCAGTATCGCTTGATGCAATATCTCCTACAGATAAGGACGGAATAAGATATAGGGCACTCATGGAAAAGGGCTCATGTTTAGTCAGATGAGACCAGCCAATTTTCAGGTCAATTTACAAAGCACTTTACAGCTCTCATGGATGAGACAAGAACTGAAATAATGTAATTTAAGAGACTTTATTATTGCTATATATTCTGGTCTACCATAAAAACTGGTAGCTTGTGTAACTAGGATGTGTATTTTTATAACAGCTTTTGTTAGCGTTTTATAATTATACATATGGTACTTTGCTTACTTTTTTTTTTCTTTTAAGGAATCTGAGTATTAAACGTATGCTAAGAATGAATCTTATTGTTAAAGCTTCTTGAACTACTTATTTTGCATGCCTCCTTTTCTTGACAGTGAGGCTCAACAGATTCAGAGTCACCATGTGCATGGTTCCTCCTAGACCACATTAATCATGCTGTGCAAGACTACAGGTTATCTAACTTCTCCAACAAAGTACATTTGTACTTCTGCACCATTTCTGGTTTTGTTTATTCCTATTATCTGTCTTTCTCTCTGACGTTTTGAAGCATTTGTACATCTTTATATCTGTTGAAGCTTTAAAGCTGAGCAACTGACACATTTGCAGACAAATCACTGAAAGGAAGCACACATGCATTTATTTTCTCAAGTGCCTCCAGGTGATTAAGCTTAAGGTCAAATTCTGCTCCTGTGAGCGGAGACCAAGTAGATGTATTTTGCCTACAGGACCTGTAGGAATCTCTCTCACTCTGTCAGAAGGTCCTGAGGTACCAAGGCCACAGCTGCTACCACAATGCTAAGCTTGAGGCAGTATAGTTACATAAATTACTGCTTCTTGTCCCTTACATGTTTCTCGAGCAAAAAAAATGCATTTTTCAAAAAAGCCACTGATTCCATCTTTTCCAGACCTTTGTGTATTTGGATGCATCACTCACTGCACATGAAGCTGTTCTGGAAGGCTGTTGCCCCCCAGATCTATGTGGCCCAGTAATCCTACCACACCCTGAAGCTTTTATGCCCTGAGCGGGCGCGATTCTCCCCCTCATAAACCGAGCAGCTACCTTAATGTAGGGTGTAGCACTGAATCTCAGCAAATGCTTACACACCTCAATGTCAGACAGAACTTCCCTTCACACAACCACCACCTGGGTATGATAACTGTGTGTGAACCTGTGTTTACCTCCAGACTTCTGCAGAAACTAAAACTATCTGCCAGGTGAATACAGATGCCTTAAATTCTCTTCCTTCTGTGTGAACTCTGTGCATTACAGTCAAGCTCCTTTCTGATCACTCTTGTCACAGCTCCTAAATCTTGCTGCCCTGGAGTTGTTCCTGCTTGAGAGGACTGGTACACAACACCTCCACTTCAGATTCCCCACCATATCATTGCTAACACGCTTTCTTGAGGTAAACTCAATTTAAATACTGTCAAGAACACCAAGGCAAGTACTTGATTATAAAGGCTGTGCCCACTTATGTTATAACTTATGTTTTTATTGATAAATTGACCCTTAGCCACTTGCTAATGTGGCTAAATTTGGAACTACATTAAGCACAACATAAGATGGTCACCATCAACCAGTACTTATATTAAGCTACCACGTGGGTTTAAGTCACTATCTTCCCAAACCTCATGCCAGGGCCCTAAGCACATTCTCCACTAGTGGAGTTCAATTGACTGCCAACAGCTGGCTTGCTGGTGGATGTCGTTGTGATGAGGGAGCAGAAGGGAGGCCTCAAACTGCAGTCACGCAGTAAGTGTTGCATTCCCCTTTGCCACCAGCCCTTCTGCTGCTCTTATATGCACAGGAATATTTAACAAAGTTTGTTGGCGCTGACATATTCACCATATTGCAGTTGGTGTTGATCTCAAAAATAATTCTGTTGTGCTCGCCGGGAATGGGAAATGGAATGGGCAAAAAACATATTCTCATAGAGACAGAAAGCTCAGCATAAAAATGCAGTTAGGGAGCACAGAAAACAGCAGAGTCGCTCTCAGCGCAGAAATCACAAAAGAACTAATTTGCCAGAATACCATTCCAAGCCCATGACCACAGCATTAGTAATGCTGCAAGAGTATGGAGTGCACCTGAGCCCTCTGCTCATTAACCTTTTGGGTTAATGTGCGGCTCACAAACATAAAGGGGCTGTGTGTGTGGTGTAAAAGAATGGAGGGGGAAAAGCGAGCATGGGGGAAGGAAAGGAGTGGGAATAACTCAAGGAAAAGACAGAGTCCTTTTGATTCTTGAAATGAACTGAGCATTGTTTTTCTCCCACGCAGAACTGTAAAAAGTGAATGAAGAAAAGCTTTCCAAAAGAGAAATGAATTTGAAAGCTATGGCTTCGAATCTAACATATATTTAGATTAGCTATCAACCAGATAATTCTCTGATAAGGAAACTGCTAAACAGAAGAAACATTTGATCTCAGATTTGTCCAGATTGCAGGCCTGATCGTCTTTATTTTCTCATCAATGGCCAAGGTAAAGTGACCAGATGTCTCAATTAGATTGCACAAGTATCAGTTTTTAATAGACTGGCCCAGTGTTCAGTGATTTTTTTATTAAGATGCAGAGACATCCTATTGTTATTCTGCCACTGATCTGCCCTCAGTACAAAAATGGCTGATTCACAGACTCTACTCCTCCTCCCCTGTATGTTATATCTACAGTAGATGATCAAATTCTCATTAACACAGGGGAGAGTACAGCCTGGCACCTGCAAAATGTTTTCAAATATGACTGCTTAATGTCTCTTGGCAATGCTGGTTTGTAACAGGAAGCCAAACAGTGGTTCAGCCAAAGATGCATTGCATGAGATCTCTATCCCCAGGCAATTTAACTTGGACACAACAGACTTGGAATGCAGCTTCACTTTCTTCTGCTGCCCTGTGCTCGCTCCCATTTCACTCTCTTCAGCGCCACTTTTTTTCCTGTTCATCGCGGTCTCCCCTCACCATTCCCTCTCAACCCCTCATTTTCATCTTCCAGATGGAGAGGCTGGGCCCTTCACAAAGCCTGTCTCACGGATTACATGAATAAGGAGACTGTTTCTGCTGTTGTTACATTTAGAGAGCATAAACTGTTCCTGAAATTCGTGTGATTCAGGTAGGTGTGATCAGTGACCAAGACTTTATCTCTTGGTTAAAGCTGAATCGGGCACAGCAATTAGGGGTATCAGGCTTCTGAGAAGCTTTGTAGAGAGGTCTTAATTGTTTATAGCCATTTTTATTAAACTAAGACATACAGTGGTGTTAGCTGTCTAAATTGCTATTTAACATATGCTGCTATTTATATTTCGCATATACACAGGGTTTTTTTGCAGTTTCAAGGGTCTCTGGTGCCTTTACTTCCTGTTCTGATCAATGAGTGGAAGATGCTGTGATCACTTTCCATTCAAGAAATGGCAGCATGCAAAGGAAGCAAGTGCTGCGCTGTGCTATCAGTGCAGCTTTTATTCCGTACAGGTTAATCTCGTGAAGCATCTCGGAGTTTTTGATCAGTCTAAAATACAGCACATTTGCTTGAAATAGGACTTTGAAATTTTATCTATAAGTTCTAAATGAGCTAGTAATACAAGCTTCTCCAGCTTTTTAATAATGAATGCAGTTATGTCATTTTATCTGCATAGGAATATAGTAAACGAAATCAAAGCAGCATAGACATAGCTCTTACATTTTCAAAACTGCTAAGACAGCTCTGTGTACATTCAAATCTTTCTTCCTATACAGACTTACTGCAGAAATATGCTATGGTATATTGCTGTTTTCAAACCAAGTGAAACCAAGTGCTTGCTGCTGCATTCACTGAACTCATACCTAATTAATGCTCCCGTTCACTTTAGGATCAGAAAGGTCAATCTGGCAGCATTTGATCACTTCAGCAATGATTCCTGTCGTTGATGTTATATTTTATCATGTAATTACTGTCATTAAAGGCCCCATGGGTCCTTGTAGTTGCATATGAACCAAACTTGTGTGTTGGATTAGGCACCTTGAATTGTATTTGTTATGACTTAGACATGCCAAGTCTAAGAACCCCAGTTCTAAGCACCTTGAATGTTTAGATTCCAGCTTTGTTTAAAGATTTGTCAATAGGATGTTTGTAGTTGGGAGAATATTTCTTTTAATTCAGATACTTCCTTATTGTAGTCTAGCATGTGGAAATATAAATGACCTTTTGAAAACTAAAATTTTGCTGCAGTTCATTGCTGGCATTCCTTTGCTAGACGGACATCTATACATAAAGTGATTTCATTTTTTTTTATCTAAGGAATTAAAAAGAAAAACACTAATCTGTTCAAAGCAAGTCAGTATTAATTACAGGTCAAAACCATTTTTCTCTAGCTCTTGTAAGAATGGTGATGGATGGCATAACGTAATATGTCTGCACACTAAAAAACACTGCCTGAACAGTTTAGTATCATTAGCAGCACCAGTACTATATTTCATACCCCTTGCTGCTCTCTTCTCTTTGAAGGATTGAACACTTTCATCTGAATGTGCATAGAAAGTACTAAATAGCAGACTGGATTTCTGCTCCGTGGACTTTGCTCTGACCGGGCCAGATCCCTGGCCTGGTCTGGCTCTCTGCACTCTCTACCGCATCTTGTTCCCCACCACAGCAACAAGCAAAAATTGGTGTTTCACAGCCTGCTCCCACCAAGCAGGCACCCAAAGTAGGCAGGCTGGGAGGAGGCAGCGCTTCAGGCAGATACGAGTCTGCCTCTGAATTGCACAACATGTTTCATTCCTAATAATAGTTCATGCCTCAGCCACCTTAGTGCCGTACAGCACCCGACTAAAACAACAATACTGTGGGAACGAGAGATACTTTCCCTCTTGTTACTGACGTGAAAGCTTTATTTTTAGAAAGCTGCTAGCTTTAGATTCAGAAGTTTTGTGCTCTGAGTAGTTCACATAAAAGATATTTATGTGTTTATATTCTTTGTGGAAAATGTTGCAGAAAAAGATTCAGGTGAAATATCAGTCCTTGGCAGATACTCGTTTAAATAGGTCTGGTTTTGGTTGCTTGGTTTTTTAACAAATCAGCACATTTTTCAAGGAATATAAACTCTCATGTGAGAATTACCATTTTGCTGAGAGCCTGGTTTTCAAGGAAAAAATGATAAAAAAGTTCATTCATCCCTAACTTCAAAATGGACTCCCCAATGTTCACAAATCCCACAATTTTATTATGAGAGTGTATGAGATTTCCATTTTCAGAATGCAAGCTCCTGAAAACAAATGCTTCCCTGAGAATCTTGATTTTCTGTGTGGAGAAAAAATACGCTTACATAATGCCAATCAATTTCTTGAAAATTCTTAAAAGAGTTCAAAACCTTTTTTTTTTTTTTTTTAAATAAAAATCCCACTTTGCTAAACCTATCATCAGGTAAGACCTGGTTCAGATTTTTGAAATTTTAGTGTTGACTATGTTATGAATTAGAAGCTATATGTGAACATGTGGCATGACTAAGTTGTAATAAATTCAGTAAAACTGAATAGTAGATTGTAAGGTATTTTAACATTCAGAAGACAGCTAACAGCTTTTCCTCTCCTTTAGAAAAGCAGGTAAATGAGTAAATGAAATAGCCTTAAATGAAACATCTGGGGTCTGTAGTTATTCATGATGGTTTTGTGAGTGAACCAAGATCTTGGTGTGGCCTTTTCCCTCCCTCTGTTACTGTTCTTGTATTCAAAAAGAATCTGTCTGTGATAAATTATCGTTATTGCTGCTTTGCTCTTATAGAAGTATTTTTCTCCAAGTTGCTCTTGATACCTTACTAGCTTATGTGAATCAAGCTTTTTGTGATCCTTGCGAGGTAAAGAACTCCCGAAAGTCTAGGACCTCTCTGTCTGAAGAAAATATTGAAGATACTGCAATGACAGAAACTTTTTCCAGTGTTTCTGATCTTATCATACAGGATTTCTGAGAAAGCTGCCATGCTTAAATTTGAAAGCTTTTCAGGTTATTAATTCATTGGAAGCAAATATCAGTGAACTAAAAATTCGCGTATCATGTCCTCCTGATCAAATCAATAAAACAGAAGAAAGGAGACAACAAAAAAAATTCTTCTATATATTAATAGTCTACCTATAATCCCTTCCAAGTAGGTATGCTCCATGCCCATGCCCTCTGATACACATGGGGGAAAACATTCTTCCTGGATAACATTATTAATTCACCAACAACTGGCTTGAAGTATCAGATTAATCAACAGACACTAGATGATTACTACCATGCGTATTGCTAGTTTCTGTCCCTGTTTAGCCAAGTACTTAGTAGGCACACATAAATCCCACCTCAATCCAGAGCTAAGTACATGATTAAATGTTTTGCTGAATGGAGGTGGACTGCTGAAACAAGACACTGGGCAGTATTTCAGCTCCTCACATCAGTCAGATCCGTATCCTCCAAAGATCCAAACAGGGACATCTATTAACTTTATTGCGTTTCAAATCAGGGCTTTCCAGTTTCTCTAAGCTATTTTAGTCAATTGAGAAAATGCCTTCATATAATTTGAAATTTCTGGTTCCAAATTAACAAATTAGTGGGTTTTTCTTCTGGGCTGCAACATTATTTATTTGCTAATCCATTTGTGTTCTGGAGTCTATAGCAACCAGATGCCTAATGCTACAGCCAGTCTTATCTTACCCAGTAAACTAATTGTCACTACTTGCCATAATAAAGAGAGTGAATAACTGAAAGCTGTTCTCTTAGGAGAAAAAAAAAAAATTAATCCGTTCTTTTCCCTTCATGCAGCTTTTTTTTTTTAGGAAAATGAGCTGGTCAAAGACATCCACCCCATAAACTTCACTGGGAAAAGGGGAGGGAAAGGCAAGAACTCACCCATGTATCAATAAGCAACAAACTTGCTAGCAGATTATGCTTTTATTTGTATCACGGAAACTTCAATCTCATTCTTTAGAAAGAAAAGGGGGAGGAGGTAAATATCAGTATGGGCATAACCTTGGTTTTCCTTGAAATTCAATTCTGTTAAACACAAATCCTCAGATTACCTTTCCAGCTTTCACCATGTTACCAATCATGTTTGTTCAATATAGCACTCTTCTTATTTTTGCATTTTTATAAAGCAACAGATTATTCAGATACCCTCTCTAAACCGTTAAATCAGTCTAACCATGTATTAAAACATCTTGCAAATTCCACAAAATGCTGTTTTCCTGACATCTTTTTTTTTAACGGTACAAAATCCAAATGTGACAAGGAATAAAGCTCTTTGATGTAAAGAGCTGGTCCTATAGACTGATCCCCACTGGGCAGATGGTTATTTTTAATAGCCTGACCTAATTTCTTAGTAGTGATCCAGGGATAGCATAAAGCCCTATGGAGGAGCTGGTCTATTGTGTTGAAGTAACAGGAGAGAACACCAGATATTCGTAACAGCAACACTTGTTGGTCTGAGTTCAGTCCTAACGACGCCCCCAAACGTCTACGGTCACAACAGTTAAGGGTTAAGGATGGGAAGATTTATTATGAATGATCTATCATATGATATCAAGCCAAACTAGCCATCTTTAGGAGCTGGGGAAAGCCTTCTGAAAGTGTTTTTTGTATGACTACTGATTTCCTTCACAGCGTTTTCTTGCCTGTATCTTCTCTCTTCTCATAAATGTTACTAAACTTGAAGTTAACCAAATTGCATTATATTTTCTTTCCTTCCCATCTTTCTCCCATTCTCATTCCCTCAGTTCTTCTCCCATTTTGCATTTGATCTTTCCAAAACTACTAAGATCAGAGGCTGGTAATCAATCTTAGTGAAAGGAAGAAATACCGGCTACAGATTTCAAAGACACAGAATCTGCTTTTGTTCCCATGTCATTCAGTGAAGTTCACTTTAGTTTGAACCAAAGTTGAGAGGAGAATCTAGACCACAACAAACAGATGCTCAGAGGCTGCTATTTCAGCACAAAACAGGAGCCGTGCCTGAAAAAGATAACTGGACAAGAAATTTTATATATTACTAGCTACATTTAGTCTAATTTCTATTCTTGCATTCATCAGCTTTGCTCAGTAGCAGACGGGAAATGCATTTGAAAGCGAAACTAGTAAACTTTTTCTCCAGAAATTCATTAGAAAAGTTGTCAAGGACAAAAGCAACGCTCTGCAGCCAGTTGCGTATTAGCTAAAACAGAAGTTTATAGACCCTGTGCTCAAAGACAAGCTGCATCCTCCTTTTGGACGGAGAGTAAGGAAGGTACTGTTGTACCACACCATGGTGCTCCGTCAGAGTAAGGGCTATTTCCCCAAAACAGACCTATTTGTACAAACATTCTTGGTAAAAGAAAATGCAATGTATAATGTCAGTTCACCCCAGATGTAGTACTCAGCATCTTACTTGTTCTGAAAACGAACTTAAATCTATTTGTTTTCAACCTTATTTAACAATATTTTTTAAACTGATCGGAGAAAATACTATTCTAATCTCATGAACGCAGTTCAGTTACTGTGACTAATCACACTAATACTTACCCTCAGTGCACCAACCACTCAAACTGAAATACTGGTTAAGGCTCCAGCATATTATCTCATGTCTTAACACTCCATTGCTTTATGACGATATGAAAACAAGCTATGGAGAAATACAGTCAACGAGTTTCCCTCTCTTTATTGAAAATCCCAACTCAAGATGTTGGTATACATTCACGCAGAAAATGCTTTGATTCCTCCCACATGCCAGTTGCGCATCTTTTCTAGGACACTCAAAAGACAGCACGCACTGAGTGACCTGGAAATGCAGCTCTCCTCATTGTACAGTGTTCAAGACCTTGCATGTTTCTGCAAGAATAGGCGGCAAGTGAAATTGTTTCCACATAAAGCCATTTCTTAGAGATTTTGCTGTGAGAAGATAAGGGGCTTTATGTTAACAGGCACATTATGATTTAAGTTAGTAGTTATGATGTTAACAGACAGATAACTATTAAATCATTTAACTCATCCCAAGAGTTTAGAAATCTTCAAGTAGACAACATAGGAGGTTGTTCCACCTAAAAAATATATAAGGCTGGGTATTGGAAGAGGGAAGTCTCCCTAATCAACATGGCAGCTACCCTTGGGCAAATACTTTCGTATTTATGTGTGTCTATTTCTGCTCTCATTCCATTTTTTTTATTCTATCCAGATTATACAGTTTTAAGGCCAGAACTGTTCCTCAATATATTTTTAAGCAGTAGGTCTGAAAACTCAAGTGTCAGTGTCAAAGGGCTAATTTAATATATATAACAAAACACTGATCTCATATTTCAATATGAGATGCAATATATCTGTCTTTTTACTGTGTTTTTAATGCTAGAGTGACTCTTGAGGATCTACCAGGCAAGCAATCTTACCAGTCCTATAATACCACTAGTAGAAGTCCAGTTAACAAACCTACAGCCTCATTTCTTCACAAAGTGGAAGAAATGGTCACCATGACTTGGTCTGCATGCAGAGCATACACTTGTGACAGGTGTTTCAGAGTCTCTTGGACAACTTTTCATCCAGACAGCTCTACCTTTCCCTAGTTGTAGTCCCAGACAAGACTCCTTCATAAAATTGCACATGGATCAATTATATGTATGGTGTAATGTGAATATTTAATCTTTCTTTGGAGTAAATGGGGTTTTGAAGTATTTAAGCACCATATGTCCAAATATACTTATGTGCTTACAGTTAAGCATATGCTCAAAGACCCTGAGAAAATAATATCAGTCATGCTACAAAGGCAGAAGAAAAATTAGGTAATAAATGTCAAAGAAAAAAAAATGCTCAACGAAGACACACCATACTAAATATCATTACATGTGGTATTTTGCTCTACCCAATCTTTTTAAGCTTTTCTTTTCAAAAATTAATTTGAATTAATACAATCAAAGTATGGGTTCCACAGAAACTTGATTTTTTTCTGTTATCATGTCGAATAAATGAAAGTTGCTTGCATGTTATATTTTCTGTTAATACTGTAACCCATTCATTAACCATGGGGGGTCTTTCCAATATCTAAGTATAATTTATTTTTACCAGCTTGAGACTTTCTCTTCTCCTTTGTGATTTTTCTTTATACATATTATTATTGTTTGATTTATATAGCATTGCTCCCTATGTGCTCATGGTGCTTCAAGAAATTCAACAGTCATACTAAAAGACAAGAAACTTCAATTATTCATAAAGGAGAAAACTCTTTAGTTCAGGCTCTAGAAAGGGAAATGAATAGCAGCAGGACTCCTTTGGGTGTAGATTTTCAGGCAAAGGTCAAAAATGATTTTACCTGCAGAACTGTTGATGATCAAATCTCACTGAGGACAACATGAACTGCAAGTGCTCAGCACAATGCAGAACTACATCATATATATGCCAATAATTAGAAATGAGAGGAGGTGAAAAACTCTATCAAAGTATAGGTGATATGAGAAAAATGACAATGGAGACCATACACAAGCAATGTCCTGAAAATCAAAGGTGCTGAGATCTGAAGGGTGAATGGTTTGAATTGAACGCAAATCTCACTTTCAAGAATATTTTCAGGGAAGTAACAGGAAAAAAAAAATAAAAATAGTTCTAGCCACTGGCTAGTCCAAAAGATAAAAAACATTAATTTGGGGCCAAACCAAAAGGAGAATTTTGGGCTTTCACACAGAAATATCTCTGTCCTCCTAAAGTTCTATGTTTTGTTTTCCATGATAAAATGTAACATTTAAAATGGCACATTTCTGAATGAAATATTTTGAAATGAAAATGATAATTCTTTTAGACTTCTTAGTTAAAAATGGTTGAGATTATTGTAAAAACAGCACTGATTTGCCGATAGCTTCTCTTAATTTAAAATGTATTTTCCAAAAATTTCATTCTGGGATCTTCAGCTCAAAAGTGATCTAAAATTAAGGAAGTATCATTAGTGAAACCACAAGAAGATTTCAAGCAGATCAGACTCATTTTCACCATGACGCATAAAAAACCTATCATCTGGCCTGATAAAGTACATCCTCACCAGTTTTGACAACACACCTATTTGTTAACCAATTTATGCATTTGTTTTATGTGAACCCTGACCTGCCTTTTTGCCTTATTCCCGCCTTTAGCATATGTTTGTTTGTCCTGTTCTGTTTCAATCTTAAATTTTAAATGTTTCCTGTTTACAAATACTGGTTATAGTGGGATCTGGGTCAGACATAGTGGCTTTTATGCCACCAGTATAAAGATAAAAATGATCATTAATTATAGCTTTAATGAAGACATTTATTTGATATGCAAAGCTTGGCAAGATGGTATACTGTGAAGTATTTTTAATTCTCTGTTATCTATTTTGGTCTCTACTAAGCCTATATCCTTTATCTCCATAAGCAGTACTCCTAGAGCAGCATTTAAATGCCTTGCTTTCTAAGACAAGGTTATGAAATTCTGCATTCCTATAGTGTATGCTCCTCTTTTCTTTTTGTTTAAAAAAGAAGAGCTGAACCATAAAGCCCTGACGGTGATAAATGTTCCGTGCTAATCAACACAACAAAACAAAACAAAAAACTCTTAGTAAGACCGATACGGAGACAAATAACAAGTAATGACCGTTTGTCTTGACAGCAGGATAACACAACATAAAACACACATTTGATATGTAAAACAGGATCTCTTAAAAACACGTTTTTGCATGGCCTGAAGCATTCTGTGTTCATTTCATCAAAATATTTTAAATATACATGAAATCCTAACTTGAAGTATTTTCAATTCACTTGGAATTTCTTTATAGAAATTTTCTATTTCAGCTAGGGTTCTGATGAATTCAGTCTGTTCAAGTAAATACAGACTAGTAGCTTTTTATTATGCAGCAGACACTGAGTATGAATACTTGGTGAATGTCCCCAACCAGCCTTTCAGACATGTTAAGGTGCTCTGATAATTTTTTAAGAGTGTTTCCTGGAAATAGTAATTTTCTTGACTGTCTGAATTTTTTACCTCGTTCTTTTCTATTTGTCAAGAAGAGAAGATGAGGTTCCTCTTTCTGTGATTTTAAAATAGCCAGTAGGCTAAGTTTAAATAAAAAGTATCCTGCCTAAGAAGGTAGTGGAAGTGGACAGCAGAGCAGGTAAATTACAAAAAATGGTTCCCTCTTCCTATTTGCCTTAGTTTTATTACATTGTTGAAAAAGCAGACAGACTGCCTTTGCCAATTTGAAATTTTCTGGCTCATATTATATTCTCTCTGCGTGATTGAAATGCACACAGCTTTAAGAAGCTTTAATTTAAGTGGCTATCTATTTTAAATACTTTGGGGATGAGATTATTGGCTCGATTTGAAGGTGGCTGCAACTTATGTTGTCAACAATAACATTCCCATGATGGGACAGCAACACAAATGATGAATATAGACTATTCTCTACCAAAGCCTATGTGGGGCTTTGTAACAAGTGGTGCAGAGCTGAGTCACTCCCAAATACTTCCACTGATGCATATTTTCGGTGTGTAGCAAAATCCTCAACTACAGTCTTACCAACTCTAGCTCTCTGGACTGATACTGTACCCTGCCATATGCTTTTTGGATGCAGCTGTTGTATTCACCAATTCTCCAGCTGTGACAGGCATTCAGGAAGCGAGCTTTTTAAAGATCTCCTTCTTGAATACCAATCACACGTAATCTAGCCAATAAGAAGGAACAAAAACTGTCTGAAAAAAAAATCAACTATAAACTATTTATAACTTTAATTTGATGAAAATAAGTATTTTGGGAAGGATTTGGTGTTTATGCAGCAAGGTTTCAGTAACAGTGCAAAACTGGATCCATGGATAAACAGCTTTCAGAAGGGAGTCCTGGATTTTCCCTTTTGCGTAAAAGGTGCTGCAAGCTTACAAAGCAATCCTTGTCATCAGGACTCAGATATGCCAGGAGAGATGAGGAATGCTGAGCAGAGGAAAGATTTTGAAAGAGATGAACCCTTACTGAGTGGGAGGGAACGCAACATCTGTCAGGAGGTACAAGGAAGGGTTGTTTTAATCCAAGATAAATTTGTGCCCCAAAGACTTTCTTGGGGCTATCCAACAACGCTAACTAAGGTGGCAGTTACTTGTGTGTATGGTTCTCAGGTCAGCTAAACTCCCTGAGAAGCATTATATTATAATCAGCCTGCTTTTTTAACAATCTGAAAATCTTTCAGTAATAACCAAATTATCCCAACTTTTTTCCCCTAAGTTATACTCTTCTATAAGCAAAGTTATCAATAGTTCCTGCTGCTATATACAAAATAAAGCAAGGATATGAAAAAAAGTCGCTGCTGGATATAAAACTGCACCATCAGTCGTGTCTAGTTTCATTGAGTACAGAGGAGTTAGAAAATGCCTGTTGCTAATAGCAGCTGAGCTAAGTTCGAGCTTTTCCCCCTGCCACCCTCCTCTCCCCCACTTTTCAATCACATCTAACAGCATATTTTTTGACCATAACTGTTACTGCTGCAGGTAATTCAATTTCTTCTATGCAATATAATTATCACTGGAGGAAACAAGAGGGGAAAGGTACCATTGTATCTAATTTTCTATAACTTCCTCATCCAGAAGTTATACCTTCCCACCCCACAATGCTGCACATCTTATTTTTCTGCCACTGCACTGGTCATAGGACACAATAAGGCTCATTTTTTCATACGTCTCTCTTCTGTAAGCATGGTATATAAATCACAGCAGAGTTGCTAACAGCATGTGACTGACAATCTTGCTTGATAGACAATCTGTGATCCTTTCAGCCTTTTACTAATAAGCTCATTAGGATAGAAGGGCTGAAAATACTTTCTAGGATATAGCAATGAACCTCAGCAAATTCAGTGCATGTCTGACCACTCAAACTTTAGAGAATCAATCTTTCTTCAATCAAAACTTTGTCAGGTTCTGCTGAATGCCTTCTGAAGGTTACCATGTTTTTTTCTTTTTTTTCTTTTCTTCTTCTCTCTCTTTTTTTTTTTTTTTTTTGGGGGGGGGGGTAATACAGGTTCCTTCACAAACCCAAAAATGTAACGTAGGTCAAGGTGAAATGGTTCTGAACACATTTCTTTTTCTTTTCCAACTCAGTTTTTGAAAACCTTTTAAAGGTTTTTTATGGTTTTTTTAAGGTATGACCTTATTTTGGATGAACTTTTCAATAAGCATTAATTTTAAGAAAAGCCTTAAGATACCTACAGCCTATTGACATTGGCATTTAGACTGAGGTTTCAAAAATGCAAATGGAAAACTACTTGAACAGTGGCTGAATAAGCTACTTCATAGTTCGTCTTCATATTCTGATTCTGGTCAGACAATTATTAAAATCCCATTTGACACATGGGCACATTTTTAAGCCTTAAAATTAATTTGAAAAAAAAATACTCTAAAAAATAGCACTGAGATAATAAGCGCTTCTGAAGAATTCTGTCTGTCACATGAAGAAAAATAAGTCAGGACATCAACATTATGGTAAATATCTCAAAGGTGATCTCTTTCTGCATCAATTAATATATTTAAATGACCAATATGATTGAAAGCTTACTGATTGAGCAATACTTACGTGAGAGAAACTGATAAACTGTTCCAGAGAATGGGACAGGCTAGCTTTTTGGGGAGATTTCTTCCTTCACCATAGGGAACTGTATCACTTATCTGTATTGCGGAACTGCAGCATGTGGGACTATAGTCTTTATTTCTTCTGCTAAATAGCTGTGGTCATGCTTCTTCATGTGGCTGAAAACTGACTCTTCTTTTGCCTCATGAACTACAACATATATTTCGTTCTGTCAGCCAAAGAATAGCCTACCAATACGGATCTGTCCAATAAATCCAAATCAGCATAAAGGAAATGCAAATATATGTTCTTTTCTTCACTTTATCTTAAATCTATTTTTTTTTTTTTTTAAATTAATCTCCTCCTGTTTCTCCTGGTTCATTCTCAAGTTTTTTCCTAACTTTGCCAGCTTCCTTTTTTCTATACTTTTTATTTTATTTTTTTCCTTTCTTTGGGTTTCTATAAAAGTAAAATTTTCTGTCTGCTCCTCAGTTTTCCTCTTTATTCTACTGCTGGTCTTCTGCATCCTGAGCTTTCCTCTTCTTTTAGACCCTTTCACTTCCTCTGACCACTTCAGGCTCTCTTTTGCATTAAACATCCCTTCACTCTTCTAACCCTGTTCTGTCCTACCTCTGAAGTTTCTCTTCTTTCAACCACAATGGGAGATGCAGCTGAATAATAATTACAAGGAGAGAGAGACAAGACACAGGGTTTTTGTAGCAAAACTAGAAAGTCTTAGTGGGTTGATGTAAAGAAACAATAGCATCAAGCAGTCAATAAGTAGCACTAACAAATCAATGTAGATAGTGAAAGCAAAGAATTAGATAACTGCCTGCCTCAGGCAATACTTACAGATGCCAGGATTAGACTGAGACAACTTGACTGATGACCGGGATGTCTATGCCATTCCTTTATCTTTTTTTTTTTTTTTTTTCCCTTTCTAATTCTTCTCCCATTTACCTGCCAAATTATTCCTACTTCAGGGGAAGAGCCTGTTAAAGATCAGTACCACTAACTGTTGTTTATTTCAACTGTGTCACCAGAAAGCCATTCAGCTCATTCGTTCTGGTAAAAGGATGAGATAAAAATGACCTACTGTGGCATCAAATTTGAGATAGGTAAAGGCTGGGTGCAGAAGTCCAGGGGAGCAATGCAGAATGCCTTTGCTGTCATGGTCACCTAAACCCTAACAGCAAGTTTTTCCATATATATCAGCTTAGGCAGCTACATATGTTGTGATCTCAGTATCTTCCTCTTTCCACTGAATACCTTGGTGACTGAAATATGGCCTCTGCACCTTGTAGGCTCTGTTTCTGCCTGATGGACCTTTAACTCCTGTTGCCACAATGGCCCAGTTTCAGTGTGGTCACCAGATGTGTTAGACACATTACTCTCTAGTCAGGTGGCTAGGAAGCAAGGGTGTAGACCTAATTGCTCCTAGGACATGGTTAACCACTGCCTGTGCTCTTTCTTTCCTTTCTTTGCAGTTTCATAGCTCCTTATGTCAAGGAGGAAGCCACTCAAAAATACCCACCCCCTCACATCACTCAATTCCTCAGCTATGGTGCCCAAGGCAATCACCTAATTCCTTGTTGCCAAAGGGTAAGATTCAGAGTATCTGCTTTTGTATCTAAAATGCAAATATCAGGGGACAGACTAAGTCTTATAAGATGTTTGAGCTCTGTTTAGAGAGGGCAACTTCTCCAGAGAATCATGGAGTTCTGGAAAGCCTGGAGGCAGCTACTTAGTATCACCAGCTCGAATGTTGTGCTTCATGAAAGAAAGAAGTATGCACAGAGCCTTAGCCCTTCGCATTTGGGGTTTGGCAAGCTCTGCCCTACCCACTCTTCAGATTGTGAGAATTAATTTTTTCTTTCAGACCAGTGTAACCTCACCTGCCTCCCTACCACACAGGATTCCACCTAGCATCTCTGAATTGCCTAATTACTGTATTCTTTACTCTCACACTGCGTGACACCTAAATTGGAGCAGCCTGTCTAAGCTATCGAGGTATTACCCCAAATGATCACTGGATCCGTTTATTTTAAGGTAAGGACAAAGAGATCTCGTCAATATCAATAAGTGTTTTGGGAAATTGCTTAGATGAGAGACAGTCTTTGTCTGATTGTTGCAGTGAATATGCAAATTACTTGTTGGAGTTGAATAACCTTATCATGTATATGTTTTAAACATTTTACAAAATTACTCCTGGCAATTGAATAAGAAGGGAAGCTGCTAGAAAATAAGAGAATGTAACTTGTTCCCAGCCCAGCCATGCTCTTACCTACAAGAAACTATTTTTCTTGCTAGGTGCATGATTTTTTTTTATTGTTGTGCCTCATTTTCATTCTTATTTTGAAGTCTGCAAGTGAGGCACATTTAAGTTTTGTTAATTACTTATAACAAGTATTCCCTTGACATCAAGATATGATACTGTGTCCTGTTTTGCCAAAATGTAAATTTAACTTTATTTTAAAATCTCTAATTAATCATGTAGTTTTAGAATGCAGTTGTGCATTTTCTTTTAACTTGCAATCTTATCATTAGTATATAGTACTAATTATGGTTACCTAAAATCTAGATACTGTAATTGGATGCACAAAGTGCAAATAAGTTACTGATAAAATCTCTTACAGGTCATGCAAAACCAATCTTATGCCAATTAATTAAAGCTCACAAATTGTAGGCAGAGGAAATAACTTGATCTGAATGATAAAATAGAAACAAAGGCAAGAAGGACAAATAAACATAAGCAGCAGGATCTATTACTGAACTTCATCTCGCTGAGACACAGACTAAGGCACAGTTAAAACAATCAGTTCTCTTGCAAATGTTAATGTCTATCAAAGAGAAGATATAATACCACTGCAGACAGCAGTTAAGAAACCTTTAGTGTGACTGATGGTTAGTGAGCTTCTTTGCAGTTTGAAACGGTACCATCCTCATTCTGACAAGTGACCCAGCAATTAAAGAAGAGATGGTCGTACTCACATTGTTTCGTTGCAGGAGTGTTTACAGACTGAGGAAATCATAAAGGAAAGCGTCTACCCCTGTAAGTCACAGCACATGTGAATATGGGCATAAAATGGAAGGAGCCAGTTGAAAGTTTATGGGTCAAAATTAGCAGGCACAACATGGTGATGTTATCATGTGCTTCTTCTATAGACTGCCTAATCTAGAAGGAGAAGCAGATGAGGCCTTCTTCAGACAACTGGAGGAAGCCTCACATTCACAGGCCCCGGTGCTCATGGGAGATTTTTACTATTCCAGCATCTGCTGGAGGGACAATACAGCACAGTACAACCAGTCCAGGAGTTTTCTGGAGTGCAATGACAACAACTTCCTGACACAGATGATCAAGGAACCAGCAAGGGGAGATGCTCTGCTGGACCATATTCTCACAAATAAGGTAGAACTCATCAGAGATGTGACTATCAGAGGCAATCTTGCTGCAGTGACCATGAGATGATGCTGTTCAGGATTCTGCAAGGAGGGAGCAAGGTAAAATGCAGAATACAACCCTGAACTTCAGGAGAGCAGACTCTGTCCTCTTCAGGAATCCACCTGAAACAATCCCATGGGGTACAGCTCTGGAGAGAAGTGTCCAGGAGACTTAGCTGATTTTCAAGTATCACCTCCTCCAAGCTGACAAGTGGTCTATCCTGACAAGCAGGAAATCAAGCAAAGGCAGCAAGAAGCCTGCAGGCATGAACTAAGAGCTCCTGACTAAACTCAGACGTAAAAAGGAAGTGTACAAGACATGGAAGCAAGACAAGTGACCTGGGAACAATATAGAGGAACCACATGAGCAAGCAACGATGGTGTCAGGAAAGCCAAAACCCATTTGACATTAAGAGACACGAAGGGCAACAAGAAGGATGTCTGCACATACATCAACAGCAACTGAAAGACAAGGCAAAACATGAGCCCACTGCTGAATGGAGCTGGGACCTTGTCACAAAGGACATGGAAAAGATCAAGGTACTTAATGCCTTCTTTGCCTTGGTCTTTACTGTTAAGACTGACATTCAGGAATCCCAGACCCATGAGTCAAGTTTGGAGAAAAGTTTGCCAAATGAAACTAATTTGTATTCATACCACAAGAGAATTGATCATGTTAATAATGGTATCAATCCTGAAACTAGCACCACCAGTGCAAACTAACTACTGAAAAATTAGACAAAAATGGATAACTGTTGCCTATAGGCATGTGAACCAGGTTTGCATATTCACAACACACAATGAAACCACACAAGTGTATGTAAACAACACATTCCTAGTTAGGCCATCTGGTCTGTAACTGCTGCCTCCGTGTTTGTTGACATGGGGTACCGGCACATGGAAAACTGACTGATATTTATAAAATATTTTTATCAAGTACAATCTTGCTATAATTAGAGTAACATGCACATAGAGATAAATCAGAGTCAACTCTGGCATATTCTAATGTTCACATCCTAATTATTGGAAATCTAATTTCATTATTTTTGAATAGATAGGCATGGGTATTTTTCACATTTCACATAGATTAATTTATCATATTCTTGAGATTAATATACATTTGGGCATTTTATTCTTTATGGATGTTTTTATAATAATGTAACGTGAGGTGCTTCAGAAAAATGATAAGAAGGATGCATCATAAAATTGGGATTAATTTCAACATCTATAAATAGGTATTTTCAGAAGTCAGATACAAGTTCTCAAAAAGCCAAGTCATCTATAGAATAGAAACACTTTTGAGAAAAAAAAGTGGAAACAGCCATTTCTAAGAATTGCTGACAGTGTAACGAGCACCTCACGGAAATGATAAGGGCATATGAGATTCCATCGTACAAGAAAAAGATCAGTGTTCTCTCCAGCACTAACAATTCACACCACAGAAACTGACATATGACTGATGCCACAACATGGTAAGATAATACATTTGGATTTTGTCTCAATAGGTGGGGTTTTTTTTAACCCCAGTAACAACTAAAATGCCTGAGATAAGTATATCTGCTAAGAACTGATTGGTGAAGTAACTCTTGGCTCCAAAAGCACATCCATCTATAAATATTTTTAAAATAAAAATAACCTGAGGCAGAGGGAAAATATCTATTAAGATATGAAGTAGGGGACTTGATTCTCAATGAAGGAATTAATAGAGAATAACATTTCAAAAGAGGAATATAAAATTGAGCACTGACAAATGTAGGCACCAACAATGTGGTTGGCCAAACACTTCGATCTTACTTTATATCTGTCTGTGACAGTATTTTGATTAGCAACAAGAAGAAAAATTTGGGCTAGTTGGCCTCAAAAAAAATCTGATTTCAGGAGGTAGCAGATTTGGTAACGTACTTGAAAAGGTCAATGTTTTTAGGACTGTAATTTTGAAGAATGAATCAAGGGGCCAAATTTGATCCAGTTTAAATCAGGCCTTATTTAACATAGTGGAACAGCACTCATTTCACTGAAGTGCCCAAAAGCTACCACTAAATACTATCTTATGTATTTAAAACATGGTTTGGGGAGAAAAATTTTAAGGTCATTTGAGTAGACATTACCTTTCTTCATTGTTTTGTTTGTAAATGCTCTCTTTATACAAACACACTGAAGAAATGAGAGAAAAGCATAAAATCAGTATTTGTAGCAAGAATACTGAGCTAATTTCCTGCTGGTTTAAGCCTAATGGGGTCACCTGAAGTATCACATCAGGGAAATAGACTCCCTTCTTTACAGTCTCCTATCCATGGCCATGGGATTTGCATTTCTAAAATCATCTCATTGAAATAAAAGACTGCAAGAAATGTTTTAAATTAAGCACAAATAAAGGAAATCCAGAGTTAATGCTGCATCACTGATGCTGTTCTTAATGGATTCCCCTGTGCCTAGGTGTTGTTGCAGCCCCGGTAATTCATGCAGCATTGCCGGTTTTCTGAGTTCATGAAAAGTGAAAACACAAGGGGATGAGCTAAGAATACAGGGACAACCCTGCTCTGAATTTCTGTGCTTTAGCTGCCTTAAATGACAGCCATAACAATATACAAGCAGTTTAACACTGTCAGTGTGGGATTTGGGCAGCAAGTTTAGTTTACTGTTGACAAATATAGTACTTGAGCCTGAACCATCTATCCTAGGATAGAACACGGTATAAAAGGTTGTTGACTAGAAAGTCTGAATAATTCATTGTCAATGCTCTCTTTTCAGTAAGCTAGTAGGTCCCGTTTTAGATCAAACTTCCCAGTATGGCAGGATGTTGTCATCTAGGATGACTGGAAACATTTTTGTTACTCTCTTAGTTTGAATTGAGCTCTAACGAGGACTTCAAAGGGGCAGAGCTGACAGGGATATTTTCTCATAATATCCTTGCAGTATGAAATTCACATAGATGGCCAAAGGAGAAGAGAAATAAGCCTTGCTCTACAGCGAAGTAAAGAGACTAGGAATGCTTTGCGGTTTTTCTGTGATACCTTTGTTCATCGCAAACGTCACCGTGAAGGTATCGCCTTGTGTGAATGGGGCAGAGCTCGAATGCTGTAGGGGGGTCTTCATCCTGGGGTGGTTACAGCCTCTTTGCATCCAACTTGTACATTTCAGTGTGGGTGTGTTACAGCCATACCCCAAAGTGTGGGAACCTGGTAGTATTAAAGAAGTAAAGGGAGTTTGTTAGCACTTCAGATATTCAGACTAGATATTTGCAACAAGAAAAATGGCATGTTTCTTATTAAAATATGGTGACAGCTTTTTCTTTTTTTTTTTTTTTTTGCCTTGCAGAACAACCTTACCACTCAACATGGATATTAACAAAGTAATTCAGCAGGACTTAAGAAGCATAAGTATTCATTCAATGCCAAGCTGTCTTTCTATTCCTTTTCCTGTAAATCAACTCTAAGTGAAAATGCGATTATTTTTTAATCTCTTTAACTGACAAAGCATGTTAATGTAACATCTGACATAACAGTTTTATAAAAATATTGTCTTTACTTCTCACGATCCCTAACTTTCTGACCTTTTCACAGGAAGTTACTATGATAAAAAATACTTTTTTTCTGAGCATGCTTTTTGCAGGGTGGGCTTTTAAATTGGGCAACATCAAGTAGCTACCTCTTTGAAGTAGCTATTTTACAATAGCTGCTGCTCATTGCAGTCCCTCCTGTTTTAGCTGGAAAGAAATATTATGTTTATGTATGGTTTTCTCCCAATCCTTTATTAATTTTGAAGAAACGGTACCTATAGTTCTATATGCTGATATCTCAGCATTTCAGTGTGCTTATTAGCTATAGTGAATCGCTAACAATATTTAGGGATGCTTTTGTTTGAGATTCTCTACTATGGTTTGTTGGTGGGGGTAAGAGAGAGAGAAAGAGGCTTATAACTCAATATACATGTTTTGGGTTGTTAGATGTTAATTTTAGTATTAGGTTTGACCAAAAGAAATTATCAGACTTGAATATCTGTCTAGGCACAACACCTGGCATAAAATGTGGTTGCCTAAGATGCTGCATGATTCATCATACTTCCTCAGTAAAACTGTGCATTTGTTTAAGTAAAATTTAACTATATGGCAGAATATTGTCACCTAAAATTATGGCTGGGTTTTGGGGTTTTTTTACATGTTGCATTCAAAATTATATTGTGAAGGAGATCCAAGAGTCCGACATTGCCGAGAACACTCTTTAAAAATGACACTGCATACAAATCTTAAAGGATATTTAGAAGGCTAGTCTACTGAAAAGTAGAAAAGCTTTAATTTACTTTCTAAAAATATCAGTAGTTAATTCTTCCTAAGATTCAACCCAACATTTCAATTACTCTAAAAGCTTAAGAACTTTAACCAAGTAGCATACCATTAATTCACAGGGAAAGGCAGAAGTTCATGATTAAATCCCTTCTATAAGCCATTTTAAACACACTAGAGGTAAAATGAGGACTAAAATTATTTAAATTCTAGCCCTTAAATAAAAGCGACAAATTATCTTTCTTAGAATAACAAATACAAACTGAAGTAATTAGCATTTTCTTCTGTTAAACAAAAAAAAAAGAGAAAGAAAAGAAAAAAGTATCATAGTATCATAGTTATAAGTTCAGAAAGAGGTTACACACTCTACCACGGTTTGATAGCTGCCTGCTAGCTTTGGAAATAAATCCATCTGACCATGAGTGAACTACCTGTCAAGCTGTAAAGAAGAAAGAGGGCAGTTTTCTTCAGGCAGTAGTCTCCCAGCCCTTACCACGTGTTGTAGAGATGACAAGTGTGAGAAATTCCTGTGCGAGTGTTGGGAGCAGCAGAATGCAATTAACAAACATCCATAAAACACAGCAATGAAAGCCCCGTTCTGCCCTTTCACACACGTGTTGGACACTATTACACCGAAGATCATCTGCCACCAAAGTGCTGATCAAGTGCACTACCGAGGCTTGGAAAATGTGTTTCAGTTATCTCCACATAAGTGGTGAAACCAAACAAATGGGAAGAAGGCATCTGTGAAATATTCAGCATCTGCTGCCTTCCAGAAGAACAACTGGTTGTTTTAAATTTTTGATAGACTTACTTTGTGCCCACATAATGATGTAGGGGAAAGTAACCATATATGAAAATATTTACCATTGCACTGTGAATCTTTGAAGAAAAAACAGAGCTATTTTTATTAGCACTTTTGCAAGTAAACAAATACAAATTATAGCTTTCAAAACCTCTCATGTATTACAGCCTTTCAGTGTTTTCATCCTAAAGACAATATGTGGCCTCTGTTCTACATGTGTTTTTATTTATTCACCAAATTCAGTAGCAAAGCCACATAATAAAAGACTACGACTAGCTTGGTCAGAATAAAAAGTGCTTCTGCAAGATGCCTAACTCTTCAGCAGTTTCTAGTGGCCAGCATGCTGTGCAAAGTGTGACGAGATGAAGCCTGTCCTTTCTAGGCAAAATATTCAGCTGAAGATGAGTGACTATGGGGGAAAGAAAATTTGTTTTCGGTTAGTCTTAGATCACTTTTGTGTGCATCTTGACCCCTTATTTTTGACCTTGAATGTTTTTATTTATGTTTTCTTTCTATATCTTACCATATTCTATGTACTCTAATCCTGTTCATATGTTTGTATACAACATCTTGCACCCAAAGCATCTTCGGTGAGGCTTTAAGAAAATAATGAAGTTAAGGTCTGTTATGTTCTGGTCCCCAAGCTGAAAAATGGATAATTTTAGACCTGCTTGCTATGTCATATATGACTTGCTTGTGATTTTACAGCAACCATCATTTCAGACACTGTTTGGAAGCAGAAACGTTACATTGCCTGGGTCAAGTTAGAGAGCCAAGTCCTACAGGTGGGAGTTGCAATGAACTAATATCTTCTGTGCATTGGGAACAGAGAGGCATGTTAGACTTTTAGCCATGAAAGCCAGGCATAGTCAGAATGGAAAGTGTCAAAGATGAAGATGATTGCTACTTCTCAGAAGACAGGTGATGAAATTTTCCTAGAGAAACTGGGTAAAATCTTGCCTTCATTAGTATCAGCAGGAAAACTCCCCTCAGTCACAACACAAGTGGGATTTCATCTGTTGCCTCTTGCCTGAATGAGCTCTTTCTGTGCTCTCTGATTGTGCTCTTAGAAGCTCCTAAAATTATTTGTGTTATCTGCATTCTCAAATACTCTGAGAAAAGCTTTTGGCTCATAATGAGCAGAATTTTAAAATTTTAGCCCATCATGCATATAAAAAATTCACCTGGAGTGAACATCTGGGATTCTTAGCAACATTGTTTTAAAGATGTAGTAAAAGCCCCAAAGCCCAGCATTTTGTGCTCTCAGCTTCCTTTCCTCCACCCTCTGAAAAGATCACTTGTTTATAACACAGCAATTTTTAAGCTACACTTTCTTTCTCTCTTACCCACTATCAAATAAAAAGGCATTGTAAATTTTATTGTAGTGCTTCTAAACCTGACAGTGCAATATGTAAGGCACCCTCATAGTTCTCTACTTTATATATTATTTTTATGATGAGAATTAAGGGCTTTGTGAGGCTGTAATTTCTGACATTACCATCTTTTCCTAGGAACTCAGTGTTATCTCAAATACAGAGGAGAGAAACTAGAACTTTTCAAGGTCAACTGAGCATCTCAAATTAGGAAGGAGAAATGCGAAAAAAGGTCTCTGCCCTCTGCCCTAGTTGAAAACATTTTCACCATAAAATTACAAACAAATAAATACGAAATTGGCATGCATTTATGGGCTCTAATCCTAAAAGAGCAAGAGCACTACTATACCTGTATAGAGCCTCTCTGAAGTGATGTGTCAACAAAGTTAATCTGCTTTGAAAGGGGATGACAAGGATGGCCCTGCAGGAGGGAAGGTCACCCAAAGCACAGGACTCCCATGTATCTGGAGTAGATGGTGTTCAGCAGACTGGAAATCTCCACCCTTTCCCCTGGTATATGCATTCAACACTTCAGCTCACAAAGCAATCTCTGCCTGAAATGTCATCTTCCCTTCGCTTTCCCCTGTACTGCAGGATTCCCTACAAAGACAGGTTCTCAATAACAGAAGTAAGAGTCATCTTTCCATGCTAGAAAGATCATTATTGTCAGGTAGTCTGACCTAATGGCAATGGCTTTACCAGAAAATTACCATCAATGCTAAAGTCTCCTAAAGGTACATGACTAAGTAATTTTGATTCACAGAACTCACTTTGCCCACTGTTTTGTGTGTGCTGAATAGTCAAACTGGTTATATTGCAATAGCTTTTAGAATCAACATACCCTGTTCCATATGTAACAGGATATAGCGGAAACTGCTGTTTCTTTGAATGAATGCTATACTTAAAAATACATACATAAGTTAAACAACCAACCCTCAGGCTCTGATCACCTATTAATTCTATTAAAGAAACATAATAATTTATACAACATGAGATTTACACAACTCAACAGATTCCTTCAGTTGCTCCAGGCTACAATACTTTTAACCACAAAAAAAAATTTCAATTGTGATTTTGTGTATACATGTATGCATAAATAGAACAGAAGCTGTAGTCAGCATAATTTTCTCTCTTAATCTTGCATTGCAAAAAAACCCCCAACAAATAAATATTGCATTGTAATGAAAAAGGTGATATTACAATCAATAGAAAATAATTCTGCTACCTTTATTGACCGTGACACTCACCATTCACTAAAGTGAGTCCTCACTAATAAGGACTAATGTTGACTTTGCTAAAGCAGTAATTTTCATTTGAGGATTACAAAAGGCTTAGTGCAGCATCCATTAAAAGAAAATTGTTGAAATCATGTTTACTGACTTATAATGTGTTTCTGGCTTTGTTGTCTTGATTTGATTTTGAAAGTATGCAAGCATATTTGAGGTAAATACCTTATAATTCTTTTTCGTAAAACTTGTATCAAAATAGTTATTTCTCATAAGACTTGTGTTATTAATTTCTTAAATTTGTCCGAGAGCTCTGTCTCTAATTTGTGATTTTGCTTTGTTCAAACAGCAAAAAAATAAAAGTAAAAGAAGGCAAGGACATGTTGGCAACCTAACTAGTGTACTACACCTTTGACTTTTAGCGTCTATTAGAACACGGACCACTTGCTCTTTTAGTGACAGCTGTAATCTGTTTGAGCAAGGTCTCACACCTCCATTCTTCGCAAAAGTCTGGTTGTGCTATTCCTTCAGTGGAAATGAACCCTGAGACAGATTTCTATACTGCATATAAAGAAAATGTAGCACAGAAACTATCCAAAGCATACTTCTTCCTAGCATATAGACTTGCAAAAAGGAAATAGGTTGTTTCTGTCCCTGATCCTGCATCCATGGGGGAACCTTGTGAGCTGCCTGACATACCCTGTCTGTGGGGTACCAGAGAACCAAAGCTAAACTGGTACACTGTAAAGTGTTTCAGCCTAACAGGACAGAAGAAAAGCATTTTCTAACAGTGTTATTTCATATGGCAAGTTATAAAATGCTGCTTTTTTAAGAGGTGTTCTCAAAAAAAAGAAATTGTTATATGAAAAAACCCTCACCATAGGTATTTTTACCTGTAAACAAGTATGTTTACCTGTTTACAGGTACAAGGGAACACTTAAACTAGGAGTTAAACATGGCTTTTTGACGGCAGAAACTTTTTAAAAACTTTATATGTACTGCTAACACAGCAACATTTATTACTGAAAATCCTAGGTGTAAAGTCCCAGGACTAACACCTCACTTTTCTTGCATCCCCATGGTTGCCAACCTAGAAATGAAAGCATCTGGTTGGTTGTCCTTCCAAAAGGTGTAGCTATTTTTGCATGCAACATGTATTTCCTTCATTGCTCATGAATATATTAAAAATCAGTCTTGTGGACTTTAATACTGCAGGGAACTACTGTACTGACAGTCCCGGAGACCATGGTCCTATATTAATCTGATTTACATATTATGTAGTAGTACCACAGGGCTTCATGAAATACTTCAGAGAAGAGAAATTATGGGATATTCATCTCAGTGAACATTGAATTTTTGATTCAGTCTTTTAACTGGCAACCTCAGTCATCTATGACTCTAAAAGACCATCTACAACACAAAATTGGAGTTAGTGCTGCAGTAAATATGGCTCAGAGTTCTAGTTATTTTATATTTATACATTTATTAATATAAGCATATTAAATATGCTTCTGTTATTTTTATTGTGATAAATCTGTGTACAGTTTACCCAGCTCAGCAGACTGAAGTGTTTAACTTGGCAATTTACTCTGTCTTACTCAGTATTTTAATGAATGTATTATTAAAAATTCCTATTCAGCTGTCAGTATCATAGACTAATCAATTACTCTCTAATATTAAATACACAGGTAAGCACAGAGGTTTAATGATTTTTTTTAATTTAAGGTTTTTTCTGGTTTGCATGATCGTTTTTCAAATTAAGAAAAAATCAGCTTAAAATAACTTTTTCTGAAAGAGGAGATTTTAATTAATCTTAAAATCTTTCTTGTTATTACAAATTTCCTATCATATTGAAAATGAAGATATTTTCAATTTTTTTGAATTTTGCCAGGTGTCATAATTCATAAATGAACCTTCTTGCTCTAATGAACACACAAAAAATAATGAAAAATATCAACTACAAAAAAATTGTAGTAATTTTTTTTCTTTAATGCAACCTGAAATGCAGATATATTTTACTCTTGCATGAACTCATAAAATCTTGCATGTTAGTAAGATATCTTCAGCATCCTTTATTTTTTATTATGCTCCAGAGTATAGTTTTTCTTAAGTTATAGGATAATTATAAATATTGGATACCTCATTCTTAAATTTGAAGTATAAACTTGTAGTTATAATTGCAGTGCCCATTTTTATGACAACTCTGTGAGTAATTCTGAATCCTTTGTGACCAAATCCTGGGCTTCTCACACAGGCCTCAGCTGTACCTGGGAGGCATTATGAGCAGTAAGGCGGAGTTTGGAGCTGCACCACGTGAAGTTCAGTGTTCTGCTTTTTGGTTCACTCTTGGCACATCCATCCATGTAAAGCAATCCTGATGACAAAGTACTTCTCGATCTGCAGCTTCCTCCTCTTTACACTCATCTCATGGGACGCATAGATGTTAAATAAAGCAATGCCCACCCTCCTCCTCCCATCTTTGCAAATCTATTTTCATGCTGGCACAGTAAGAAGAAGCCAGTCCTTATGTTTTGGGGAAGGTAGTCATCCTGTTATGGATCCTTCTCAGACTATACTCTGAGGAAGGACTTTGTCCTTTCCCATTCTTTACGGGCCATTCCATTATCACTGACAAAATACAACCCTCGTTCTTGCCTGTCTTACGCACCTTGATCCTTGAATCAATGGTATTTTTTTTTGGCTCAATATGTACTTCCAGATTTTGTCCAATGTGCGTAATTTAGTTGATTCAATAGTTCATAGTCTTCTTTCCCTTCCAAAAAGAAATTCATATCTCTTTCCCTAGTACTCCATAGTCAATAACATTCAGTTTCAAGAGTCACTAGAGTTGAACGTTTCATACCATGATGACATTTCATTGATATTATTGAGCAAAGATAAAAACAGAGAACTAAATGTTGAAGAGAAATAGCTTCTAATATTACTAATAAAACAATCCAAATAAAGTTATATATTTTGAATTAAATAATACCAGCATGAACCTTAGTGCCTGAGATTTTTTTCCTGAGGACAGACAAAAACAGCTCAGATGGATATAGAGAAAACAGAAATCTAAAACACACACACCATGCTTAGAAATGAGTTTGGTTTTCATGAGAAAATAGACTATTATTGGGAAAAAAAAAAAAAACCAAAATGTTATTCCACCTTTTCTCTTTCAGTTCTTCAAGATTCTACACATGAACCTTGAGGTCAACACCATTTGACCTGAGCTACTTTGTACTACTTAGAGTAAAGCCGAGAGAGAGGAGTCCTGCACATATAAAATCTCCACCCCACTCCAAGTCAAAACAGGGAGTTCTGTGCAAAGAGTAATAATGCTGGAAGCCTTCCTCAGCTATCAAAGGTAAAAGCAAAGGAAGGAGAGAATTAACCCGGGTTCCTCCATCCAGAAAGAAGAGAGAACTCCTGCCTTAGTCTGTTTCATGATCTAGCAATTTAAAAGAGAGGTATCATTACATTTGGTTTTCAGATCCCGATATCCATCTGTGTATGAGCTATAATATACAATTTCATAGCACTCTGGATGCTAAGACTCAGTCATGTAAGGGTTGTCTCCAGTGTGCACATTCACACAGGTAGAACTGACGGTTTTGGTCTGATTTATTTTTCAGTTCAGCTTGTTAATAGGAAGTCAGCCACTGCAGCATCTATATATGATTTTTGTGGTTAAAAACCTCATCTGCCAGGCAAAACTGTTCTGTGAAATTCAGATTTTTATGTTGCTTTCTATAATTTCTGTTTACAAAATATGGCCAGAAAAAGTTAAATTAATACTTAAATAATTACTTTGAGAGGATTAATCAAAGCTTACTTTTTTTTTTTAAAAAAAAAGGGAGGCGGGGGGCACTGAGAAAACACTGAACTGGCTGACTAAGGTTAAATATATGGTTTTCATCTTGCTTCAGGTTTCTGCCTGCCTGAATTTGAAATCGTTTCTTTTTCAGTTCAGGCTAAGTTCAAAATCTCATTTGGCATAACAATGTCTATTTATTTTGATACTACATAATATAAAACAATGAGAGATGTGAGCTAGTGAAGGTTCAGTCACAAACCAACCAATCTCTGTGTCCTTGAGGTCAAATGCAGAATTCCTTTCTGTTCTTAATGGCTCATGGAGATGCCACATAGGCGAGAAGTAGTAGTTTCTATCTTGCATTGTTATATGAGTGCAATCTTCCTTGTGCTAACTGCCATAGTTAATGGCTAACATTTATAACCAAGCAGTTTATTCTGCAGCTGGAGAAGTAAATCCAGCCAAAAGTAAAAAATGCTGGATTAGTGTTGAAAGTGCTTAGCCAAGCCCCACACTTCACTTGGAGAGGTCCTTAAATGAGAAGCTGCTCAGGTGCATACAAATATTTGCCTACAGCAGCTGCTCTTCACTCTCAGGGGTGTAACATGTAACTGATGCTTCCCCACATGCAGTGCATGTCACTTCTTCAAGTGTGTTTATAGTATCCTAGTGGAAAGGCTTAAAAATCTGCAAGCCTCAGACCCCAGGGGTGCAGAAGTTTCAAAGGTTAAAAACAATGCTGATGTGTGCAAAGCCAAGGCAAAGGAAAATTAGCTTGTTTCCTCTTTTGTGTGTGAGTACTTGAAAAGCGATTGTTGTGATGTGGAAATAAATATCAGTGTGAAATTTTATGGGCATTACAATAGAAGTAGATGTAGCATTCTAAGTTTCTCATATTTAGAAAACTCCATTTAGAGAGCTTTTTAGTTCTGCTCTTTTACAGAAACGTAAGACAGTTAAAATATAGTGGCTTAGGTTGGTCCTCCCTTCTCTCTCACTGAAATGCATTTCATGCTACTCATTCCAGACACAGGATTCTCTGCATTAATTTCATAAGTCTTTGATTGGGCATTCTATATATGATTTTGCATTCTATCTGTTTCTGAAAAAGAAGTCATTTGGGTTGTCTGCTAAAATTAATGTTTAATCTTCCTCTGATGGAAATTAGGATGTTGTTACTAGTTTCTTTGTTTTGCTGGGGGAGGGGGGCGTTGACAGTTTTAAACTTCAATAATATTTTTACTTAGAATTTATTTATTTTTTAATACTGATTTGAAGGCACCACAAAATTCAAAAGTACCACGTGCTTATTAAGGAATATAGTAAACATGAACATGCATCTGAAAGTCAATCCCCAAATAGAGGTTAGCCTGTAGAACCCTCAGGTTTCTCAGGGCTAGAAACAGAAACACCCTGAGACCTATTTTAGGTCATTTGTTAAATGTTGTCACTTGTTCCAGCCATCCATAAAATACCCACCCATATGCGAATCCTTACATATTAATCGGGTTGAATTATGCAGCCAGCTGTTACAACAGCCAGAAAAAACACCTGTCCCTTTTAATGACTACTATCAATAATATTCCTTGCAGTGTTCTGAATAAAGTGAGAAAAGTAGTTTTTGTGTGGTATTTTCAATCCAGGTGAACGAGGAAGCTCAAGAAATCTTTCAGAAACTTGTTCTCCTGGGTCTTTTAGTTGAGATGCCACGACTAAATAGGCTCTGATAAGTTCCAAGCAATGAAACTCCAAACCTTTTGAGAATCATCCCTTGCTAATTATCATTCAGTATGTTAAAACCTCTTCAGCTCACTCACCTCCACTAAATTAAAATAAGAGGCAAGACCTGTATGAGTTGATTGAGCAGAAGCTATTTCTGCTCTCAGTAGTTTTGGAGCTCTCTGTTCCCTGCTGCAATCATCTAAAAGCAAGAGAAAGGTGTAGGCTGTTGAGAAGCTGCAGTGATTTTTTGTTTGCTGTTTTTCTTTTAGATCCTGTTTATTCCTGGAACATTCCTGTGTAAAACTACCACTTTCCATTCAACCACTTCATCTTGGTAGTGCTTTATCTTTTAGTGTTTCTCCAAGCCTGTTAATTCTGAACCTATTTATTTGGAGAGCCTGTTGGCTCTGTTAAGTAAACACATGTGATTTGACAGCAGTGAGATCTCTTGTGCTTTTTTAAGACTTAGATACCATATCCACCATTGTTTCATTCATGTGACCAAAGAAGCAGGTAAATAACAAATGTCCACTCAAAATTTTTGCTAGCAGAGAAAGAAGACAATAGTGATGGCAAGTTTAATCATTTAATAGAATTTTCCACAATGTTTTTCCCTTTTATAGAATAAGCTGCATTAAAAGGCATACTCTCTTCAAAAGGAAATCTAGCACTTCCGATTTATGGATTTCTCCTTTCTTAAGGGGCATTGCTCTCCTATTTCTTTTCTGTCACTAAACACTTTTGTGCATCAAACTACACTCGCATGATTTTCCGATCCATTTCATTCCTACTACCAGATTTCTTGGTCTTGCATGTTGCATCTTCGTGGTCAGCCTAACCAATTCTCCTAGCAGGTCCTGGCCTGTTTTTGGGTCAAGAAATTTTTGCCCCACAAGCAGATCATTAAAATATAATCTTCTGGAAGCAGAAACTCCTGTCTAGAAGAGGTAGAATGGACTAAGTAACTGTCCTAACCAGTTATGCATCCCTTTTATCAGGACACTTTCCTGCCTCTTGAAATAAAAGCATACCACTTCTCAAGCCTAGGAAATGGTTTTGTAAGAGTTAAGGATTATTTTTTGAGACATCCGGTTTTCCTCAAGGTGTTACAGCTTATTAATTAGGCATAGTATTTATTTTTTTTCATCATTAAGTTATCAGCTTTTACTGTCATTAACTATCAGCTCAGTACTGCTGTTTATGAGAATGTTTGGTTGATTTGCATATATTCTGAATAAATGTTTTTGCACACCAGAGAAATACATACTCAATTCTCTCTTGCCTTGGGCAGACATAATCCCAGAAATGAAACAATTAAAAGTGAACATATTTTCTAACACTTTATTACAATACAGCAGGGCTTGCACTAAGGTATCTTTATTATTTTCATCACAGTATTGCTGAATGGTGTTTGTACACCCCATACTTAGAAAACTAAATGACTAATCCACATTAACACAGGAGACTTAGAGAATAGCACAAAGGTCACTGTATATTTCAGAATCACAACATTTATATTTTACAACCCCCAGAAGAAACACATTTTTCTTCACTGGCTACTACCAGCAACACTTATGTCAAAATGTCATCAAAATAAGTGAACGAGCAAGTATAATAACATTTGTTGAGGAGTATGTTGGCATGGGTTTTCCAACAAGAGAGATATTAATTCCTGGAGGAGCAGCTAGGACTAGAAGGATATGAACCAAGTAGTTTTCTATAGTACAAAATGCTAAGTGTTTTCTTGAACAACCTTTTGTTCAAAAGCTGTGCCATATTTAGAGCAATACAATGGAAGGCAGGATCTCTGAGCTTTCTGGCCTTGCATTTGATATCTATACCAGCAGAAACCTCCCCCTCTTCAACATCCTTTTTTCCTCCCCAGATACCGTTTGTCTACCTCTCTTAATTTCACAACTCTTTTTAAGGTCATTGATTATAGTGAATGTGTTGTCTTCTATACCTTGTCTTCTAGAACTTTTCATACATATAAGTTGATATCTGTATTTGGTGACTACAACTTAGAGGGTCAGTCACACGTTGCTAAAAGGAATGTCTGAGAAGGTTGTACATTCAATGCCACTTTTTACAGAGAATCTGGAGAAGGGAATTGTTTAATTGTGAGGTATGATCAGAGGATGTCCAATATGCCATTAGGCATAACCTAGAAGAAGTGGTAAGGGTGCACAGTACATATCTGGAATGCTGAAAACTTGTATTCAAAATATCGCTTTGATTGATTACATTTCTCTTTATTTCCACCAAGGTAGCGTAACTATTCATCTCTTTCTCACTGGAACAAGTCTTTCTCGCTTCCCTTTTTAGGAATTCAATTAAATATTTTTCTATTATAGGCACTTTCTTATGGTATTTTTACGAGATAAATACAGTCTAACAACTGTAGGGTGTTAATATATGAGGGTTATGAGCCTGTACTAAAACAAATCAACATCAGAGTTTGTAAACCTACAGCAAAGCAACATTTTACCTTCAAGGTGGAAGCTCACAAGCTGTAAAATTCTACTGATAAAAGTTTCAGTTTTATTACATTACTTTCCAACCAAGTTCAAGCTAGAATTTTGTGACCTCCTTTGCAGCCAGTGAGGCTGAGAACACAGGTCTTGCAGTTCTGCCACAAAAAATGTTCCTCGAAGTAAGACCTGCTGCTGATTGGAGGAACGTGCAAATGCTTCAAAGAGAAATACTGTATTTAATCAGTCCTAGCTCACCATTCTTTTATACACCCAGCTGTACAGTACTACAACGTGGGGGAAGTCTTTTTTTAAATCAGCTGGTGGTCTTCTTAAGCAGCAAAAAAGAAAAAAAAAATTAAAAAATTATGATAGTACTTGTATTTTTAAATTTATTTATTATTTAGCTGGTGGAAGTGAAAATGCTACTGTAAGTCACATAAATTTCAAATATCTGCCTTTGCCTTGGTATTTTAAAGCTATATTCTCATGCTTATCAATTAGAAATAGTATTGTTGACAACGGGGAAAGAGAAAAGGGAAGGAAGGAGAGAAAAGGAAGAAAAGCTAATACCAAAACTTGTTTGCTTAGTTATATATGGAAATAAAATATGGCAAAGACTCATTAGAAATATCCTCCACTGTTATATGAAAAATAGGTTGCTGCTCCCTGGCTCCAAGGACAAAACTATTAGATGCACTGTTCTCTGTCATCTGTGAATATTTCACTTGTCAATAAATTCCCTTCTATGCATCTTTTACAAAGAGTACATTCAATATTGTATTTTTTTTAATACTTGCTTTCTTTTTAAAGGTACTTTTAAAATAAATGATTAAAATTAGAACTTTTTTGAAATGACAGAAACATTTTTAATTTTGATTAGCCAGTAGATACTTTGAGGAAGATTGGATACTTCACTGAGAGAGAGATTTCTGGAAAGACTGGATACTTCTAGTGAGAGAAAATGCACTCTTATTTGTTTGCTTTAAGATTTTCTATTTTGCTGAGTACTTACAGGTTGTTAAGCAAAACAGTAAGAATAACTTACAATTGGGACCATACTGGGGGGAGGGAGGGCTGGTCGGTTGTTTTTAGCCAAAAGTATACGTGTAAATGTAATTTCTATTGTAATAGAAAAGGCTGTGGAAACTGAAGTTTACTGTTGTCTTCTTTTGACCTTTTGTTGGGACAAGGGTTAGACCAGCTCTTTTGTTCTGTTTTCGTTTCATCACCCATCTGAGCAACTGTTTCCAGTATCAAAATATTTTTTTGTATTTCAGAACATTTATCATTTCTGAATTGGCATTATGGTAGTCTTTCGTACATGAAGAGTCCACCACTCACTCAAGAGATCGCATAAGGTACACCACCTCCCTGTCCTGCAGATTCTGAATGGGTATCTCACTACAACAGCAACATACCTGTGGCAATGGCTTTGAAACTGCAAATGCCTGTTACTTCATGCCACTTTCAATTAGGGGAGTGCCGAGAGCTGATTTTTTTGGTTCAACAGCAGTTCTAAAAAGACAGGAAATAATTTGTTCAACCTGAAACAATCGGTGTTGAGGGGAGAGGATTGAGTAATGTTTTTTGTTGCTGTTTCAAGATTATGAAGCTATTGCAAATAGAATTTGATGTCTTTTTGAAACTGAAATCTTCCGAATAATAGAGCAACGTTTTGTTTAAGCATAGAAATGATGTATTTGACTAGATATTTTGGGTTTCTCACCTCTGACAGAGAGCACGCAGTAAAACTAAGACAAAATATATTATCTGGTGCCACTCTACATTTAGACCAAAAAAAGAAAATAAGTGAAAGAATGGATCCTAAATCTACTTCAGGAACACCAGTGTGATGAATAATTCAGCTGAAAAACCTGTGGCCTCCATATGGTCCTGTAAGAAGCGCTCTGATAAGCTGCTTTGCTTGCTACGGAGAAACAGCTATGAAAACAGGAAAGATATAGGGGTTTTGGAAAGAAAGAGAAAGCATGGGCAGGTGTTTCATCTTTTAATTTGGAGGGCAGTGTTCAGAACCAGCATTTCTGACATAAGCTGCTTTGAGTGACTTTCTCTGAGACAGCTAGCCTTTCTTCAAATACCTGAACATATCATAGCATATAAAAATGCAACTCAGTTGCTGCCATCTCAGATCTCCTGTGCTTCTGTAAGTCAGCTATATGCGAGGGAAAGGAGAGGTGGAAAACTATGTGTTGCAGACATCTCTTTTCTTTTGTTAAAACTGCACAACAAAGGTTTCTTTTTTTTCTTAGTGAAAAAAAGGAGTGAATGAAACAGTGCCCCACCAAGCCAAGAAGTAGATAGATGCTGCTGAAGTGATATTTACATTCGAATGAATATAAGAGCATAAAATGTTTTAGTTGGAGAAGTTTACTCATCAGGACTATTAGCCCATCAGGGCTCATCCACGTTAAGTATTCCATTTCTTTAGAACAGCATCTAATTGTTTCTTGAATGATCCTTGTGTTTTGCCTCAGCAATAGTGCCTGATAGGCCATTCCATATGTTTATTATGTGCTAAGTGAAAAAAGTCTTGCTAACATCTGTTGGAAGTTAGCTTCTCTCTCATTTCCATTTATGTCTCTTGAAATTCATACTGGGTGGGAAACAGTGATTCAGGCTGACGTTTTATGTTATCACTGGATTTCAATGTTCTTCAGCAAAGATCCTCTAACCTTCATTCTATCTCACATAATATTTATCACCTGTTCTACATCTTTTTTTCTAATACACTTGTTATTATGGTGCTAATACATAAATTTTGCCAACCTAAGCATTATGAAAAGAAATTTCAAGTACATGCTATTGGCTTGATGGTCTGCTAATGCAAATCAATATATTTTAACTGAAATTAATGGAGCATGATGGTTTGCATTAGATTAGATTTGGCCTCAAAAATAAAATAGTACAAACTCAGACAAGCTTGAAAAATCAGAGTTTGAAATAATGTATAATCTCAAAAAGCTTAAGAAGAAAAAAGTTATTCCTGCTGGTATCTATGGTACAGTACCAATCAGGTCTGCAAGGCAAAAAAAAAAAATTATAATGAGCTGAACTGGAACGGAAGAAACAGTTTGAGCTCTGTCTCGATTTGCTGTGTCTGAAAGCTGACTTTTAAAACAAATAAATATAGCTTTTAAATACTCTGCAGAGCTGCATGATTCAATGATGCTGTTCATTCCTGATGAATGTTCAAATTATGTTTTCTCTTATCATCCTTGGAACTTATTGGTGTAGCAAGCAACTGACAGGACTTACACTGCAAGCCCCGGAGTCCCATTTTCTCCACTTAAGAGTGGCTCTGTTGAGAAAATTTCTTCCTAATCTGAACCTGAAGAGTTATAAATCCTTTAAAGAAAAGGATTGAAATCTGTGTAGTAATACCAAAACTATTTCCACTCTTGCTTCCAGAATATGACCACAAGTGCTTTTGGCATTCTGAAGATCAGCCTGCCTCTGCCCAGCATGCTGCGCCAGGCGCATTCTCCCTGTAGGAGGTCTATGCTTTGCTGTAGCCAAGGAAAGGAGTTCCACCTCTCCACTACCTCTTTGCAATGAAAAGCAGGTTGGCATTGATTCTTCCAGACCTTAGTGGCCACGAAGTACTGGAAAAGAGTAAAACATGCTAATGAAAACATGAATTATTATTATTTTTCCAGCATGGCTCCCAAGATGCTGTTTGTGCAGAAATGGAGGAGGTTAAATAGCAGGAACAAGTGCAGACTGCTTTTATTTTCTCTGACATGTACCTGTACGTGTGCTCATACATACAAATGTGTGTGTGTATGCATGTACATGCATTTGTATTTATGCATATAGTGCAAGCTGCAGTGAGAGTTGATATCCCATTAGTCCTGTGAAATTCTATGAGTCTGGGTAACTCTGCTGGGAAAAAAACTTGCTTATCTTGTCTCTGATGGAGATACGCTTATCTCTGCATGCGGTTCTGTATATATATTCTCTAAACTCAGTTCATTTTTCTTATCTACTGCTACTGTGTAATACAGATCTTTTCTGGCCTAAAATGTCCAGCCTCCCTTTGCTTAGATCCCTATTATTAAATTCTAAAGTTCCTAAATAACAGCAAAACGGTCACATTCCAGCTTAACAGAATATCTGTGGCTTCTTGTACTTCATAGGCGCAGTGAACTAACAAGTCAAATAATTCATGTTTAAGCTCTTACTTCAGCAAATTCAGTCTCAGATTTGAAGTCCTGTAATGTATTCCTCTCACATATCATCAGATGAAGCTAAGTATTTGAAGATAAAATTTTGTCCCTTTGCCATTTATAATAGTTTCAGTTCACTACATTAAATTCTGTCCTCAGTTGCATCTGATCAGTTTCACTGACCATAATAAATCTGAGGAGCCATGAAAGAGGTTTAAGTTAACCTATTTTACCTCATAATTCATTGTTCACATACCTCTATCAAAAGGTATGGTTTGGATGAAGTTCTTTATTACTTGGCATTTGGAACAGGCTGAAAGAGTGCATCCATACTTTTATTGTCACCTCATTATTTGACAGTAACATATTATGTCACCACCACTTAGTCTTGTTTGATGGGTGCCTGTGCCGTGAGTTGGAGTTTGCCCAGCTGCTTAGTTGCTGGTACTGCTGATGGTTTCCAATGTATATGGAGCCAGACTGTTCCTGGAGGGGCACACTGGAAGAATAAGGGGCAATGGACAATTTGCAGTAAGGAAAATCATGATAAGACATAAGGAAAAATTATTTCCAAAAAAAGATGCCAACCTAGCATTGGAGTAGGTTACCTGTAGAGGCTCTGGAATCTCTGTTCTCAGTGGTACTTCAGTTTTCAAAAAGAATAAACTAGGGTTCTGAGAAAAATATAACAAATTATGAAAAAAAAATGTAAGAAATTTGCAATGTAAAAAGAAGCTGTTCAAAGATAGTGTCTACTTTTAAACTAAAATATTTGAAAACCCAAACGATAAGTTATAGTTAAATATTAACTTATTTTATACATCTTCAGGTGCAAACACTACCTGGAAAATTTGCCACCTTCTAACACCTCAGCTAACATACAATTTGGATTGTGATGTCTGTTTTCTGCATGTGCAAGTGAGTAAAAATAATCTTCATAGAATCACAAAATTGTAGAATGGTTGAGGCTGGAAGAAACCTTTGGAGACCATCTTGCCCAATCCCCTACTCATAGCAGGGTCAGCTAGAGCAGGTTACTCAGCACAATGTCCAGTCGGGTTTTGAACATCACAAGGATGGAGACTCCACAGCCTCTCTCTGGGCAACGGTGCTCCTGTGTTTGACTATCCTCACAGGAAAAAAGAATTCAACAGGAATTTCCTGTATTTATGTTTGTGCCCATTGTCTCTTGGTCCTGTCACTGGGCACTATTGAAATGTCTTCATTCCCTCCCATCAGGTATTTATACACACTGATGAGATACCTCCCCTGAGCCTTCTCTTCAGGCTGAATAGATTTAACTCTCAGCCTCTCTTCATATGTCTGACACTCCAGTCACTTAACCATTAACCGTAAAGTTTCCTTTTTGTGCAGGTAAAAAGCAAGAGTTAGTAATAATAAAAAACGGTCTTTGTTACATTAATACTTTTCTATATCTAAAAACTGGCGAAGAAGTTCTGTATTAAAAGATTGAATAATATATTTCAAAATATACTTAAGAAAACCAAAAGTAATCTTTGAAGTATCATTTATTTTCATTTTAAATATAATTATATAAGATAATTTTGTATTAACATGATTTTCTAGTAAGCATAATGTCATGGTTTAACTCCGGCCAGCAAATAGGACCACGCAGCTACTCACTCACTTTCGCCGGTTGGGATTGTGGAGACAATCGGAAGAGTAAAAGTGAGATGGGCTGAGATAAAGGCAGTTTAATAAGTGAAGCAAAAGCTGCACATGCCAGCAAAGCAAAAGAAGGAATTAATTCACCACTTCCCATCAGCAGGCAGGTGTTCAGCCGCCTCCAGAAAAGCAGGGCTCCATCACGCGTGATGGTTACTTGGGAAGAAAAGTGCCATAACTCTGAACATCCCCCACTTCCTTCTTCTTCCCCCAGCTTTGTATGCTGAACATGACATCATACGGTATGGAATATCCCTTTGGTCAGTTGGGGTCAGCTGTCCCAATTGTGTCTCCTCCCAACTTTTTGTGCACTCCCAACCTACTCACTGGTGGGGCGGCATGAGGAGCAGGAGAGGCCTTGCCTGCTTAGTCAACCAAAACCATTAGTGCGCTACCGACACTACCCTCATCCCAAATCTAAAACATAGCACTACACCAGCTGCTAGCAGGAAAGTCAACCCTACCCCAGATGAAACTATGACACATAATAAAAATATCAGCTTCTTCCTGTTTCTCCCTTCAGTGCTTATTTTCCAATCACTCAGACTTGATACTATATATATATAGAGAATATATTATTAATTAAAGGTGTTTCTTTTTGCAAACTGTCATTGAAGATGATAAATTTATTAATGAAAATGTTTCGTATAATTGCAGAGGTATTGCAGCGGTCACCTTTTTTTTATTTGCATTGAAGTTGAAGAATTCTGCAAGTTAAGAAACTCCATTCTCATTTTGTTCAATTGTATAACACAATATGGTATACGTTCCACATTTCCAGCTGCCTGCTATCAATACAAGATGGGGATTCTTGTCTTCAGCTACTAAAAGGTTTATTTTCTAAAGTTGCCACCTTAGCTGGAATAACACAAGAAACAGACACAAAAACCTTTCTCTGGGATGTGCAGTCCTCTTGTAATTCAAGCATGCACAGAGTCTAGTAAGGGTCAGGACAGCTCTTTCTTTAATTATAGCAACAGACGCTGACTTTTCTTTTTTACCTCAGTCACAAGATTGCACCATTCAAAGGTCTCTTTGGATAAGGTTTTTGTTTTCTTTTTGCTGAATAATACCACATACTAATTGGTGATAACATGAATATGTAAAGTCTAATGAAACACAGTGTTAGCGCTCTGTATCATATGTGGTCATCTGTATGCTATGCATGTTCTCTAACTATGTAATTAACTTTTGGGGGGAAGCCATTGCATTATTATATGGTGTGATACCATGATATCTTTTTGCAACTATTACTGTCAAAGGAAGAGCACAATGCTGTCAAATTTAAGTGACTGTTTAGACTTCCAAGGCTCAACTTGTTCCATGTCAGAACAAATTTACTGTTCAACCTCATTTGTAACACTTGCTTACCTGTTTTCTAGATGCTGGAGCTGTCATTCAAACATCATTCATGTAGGAAAGGTAGTTCCACATTTAGTAAAGTACAACCGTTTTCCTATAAATATTGTCCCTGAGCAAGAGAGAGAAAGCATTTAGTGATTCATTCACTGCAAAACTCATCCTGCAAAATCTATTTATATTTAGCGTTGTAGTCCGGTCAATTTTATGTTTTGATGTAGAAAGGCCAAAAGAACAAAAAAAGAGAAGATTTAGGTACAAGAAAGCTGTTGCATAGACTAGATCAGCTGCTACACCTGTCCCATGGATATTTATAATGCCTTCCTTCCTCTTCCCAAATACAGCCCAGAAACAGGTGAGACAGGTCAGAGGGCACACAGGCACAGTCTCTGCTTTAGCTACTCTTCATTAGATTTCAGTGTTTCAGGGAATAATCAGCTGTTGTGTGAATGACGTCTTATAAGTTCCTAGTTTAGGAGGCAATAGGATGAATCCTATGAGGCAGATCTTCCCCTGCATTTTTTTTATTTTTTTCAGGAGAAAAGAATGGGTTAACTCTACAGTCCACATGCAGGAAAAGAAAAAAAGAGCTCTTTCACCTTGGTGTTCAGTTGAACTGGAGAAACATTCGTTTTCTACTGTTTGTAGCATGAAGGAATAATCAAGTCATTTCTTACATCATTCTTACATTAGTAGGAAGACTATGTCTGTGGTATTTTTTCTCAGCTTCCAGAAAGATCTCATGCCTCAAAGAATGACAGGAAGTAAAATTGGAAATAAGATTCTCCAGTTACATGGCAAAAATAAAAGAGATATTTAGATCAGGAACACATATTGCTGGTTATAAGGTGAATATTTTATACTGCAATAATATGAAGAGAGTCTAATCAGAATTGATAGCAAGTTGTGCTAGGTTCTTAAGATATAAATTTGCTGGCAGGGTTATCGTCTATGTCTGTTAAATATCCCAAAGAGAAATTACCCCATGAATTACAAAATTATTATTTTTAATTTTAAATAATGCTACTTGACCATCTAGATTTATAACTTACATTTATCTTCAAGCAAAGTGATGCAGAAAAGACCCTGACCTGCTTCTTTAAAAGGTCTTATCCAGACCAACTGGCGTTGTTTGCTGTAGTACACATAAATTTATTTTACAGTACACCAATCAGTGAGAACCTAGGAATGAAGGAGGAAGACTTGACAAGTCCTGGCTTCTGTGATTTCTGAAAAATGTCAGAGTAAAGAAGGAAAAGAAGATGCTTTGAGTGGAAGTGTGGAAAGTTTAAATGGAATATAGAGGATAATTAGATAAGATTTAATCAAGGCACCACTCTGAATTACCAGTTAAAAAGTGACATCAAGAAGACAGAGAGAAGGTGGCATTATTTCTGATGTTATCTGGTTTTGACATACTTCATGCTTTTAATAGTTTTCTGCTAGTCAGAGGCAGCTAATTGTCCAACGGAAAAAATAATTAATGAATAAAAGCACATGGATTAATGGAGAAATCTTTAAAAAAAGTAAGGTTGAGAATAACTTTATTTCTACACTGGCCTGGCACTCAGGAGATTGTTCTTATGTCCCCTTGCTGTTCTTATACACTAGCGAAAGAGAGCAAAAAGGTTAAGGTAAAAGCTAAAATTATTCCTTTTTTGTTTTTTTACATTTTACTTTCAATCAAAGGAGATTAGACTGGACAAAACAATGTGGCTCTGCGTGAACCACAGGCTGAGAACTACAGGTATAAAGCATATGTCTGTAATGCAGAACTAAACAATTTGGATTAGAAATGGTTTACTACAGTCCTTTGTTTGCAAGGTTAATCACTTTTTCAAGCATTTTTAAAGATAATTTTGAAATCGTATTTCATTCGCTTCTCTGATTTACAAAATGGATGATATTTGTTGCCATGTCTACAACTTGTTATAATGCCTTCTGTACTAAGAGTTCCATTATAAATGACCATGTCAAAATTAACCTCTACTACAATGAACTTATTTTCCTGTTTGCATTTGTACAGGCCATCTACCCTCTCAATCAAAATCCCATTTATGTTTGTGCAGCATCTCCGTGGCAACTACAAGAAAAGCTTGTTGGAAAGTACCTTGGCAGCTTATCCTTTTTTTCTCTTGCTGCCTTTTTAATGAATAGCTCCAATGTTTTAGAATTGACTAGAAAAATAAGCAGCAAACATAATGTGGCATTCTCTGATCATCCTGAGATACCCTATACCTGTAGTTCAGGGATGACTGTTGAGGGGAAAAACAAACAAATAACTACGAGAAAAACTAAAACCAGCAAATAATCTTCATCAAGAGTGCAGGAGCTGCAGATAACTCCATTGCTGTGTTTCAGCCATTATCCTAAATATCTGTATTATAAACTTAGAAGTAAGGCTAACAACAGCAGTTTCTGGGACTGTTCAGAAGAACATGTAAATTTGTGTAATGTATAATATTTCAATAAATTCCCTTTCTTCAGTAGATTCACTTCTGGAAAAAAAGGTGTATAACTTATTTCCAGTGCCCTGCTGGAAGAATCACTTATTTTCGCTCTTCTTCTCCATGTGAAAAGTCATTAATTTTGCAGAGAACAGTTGGCATTTTCACAGCAGTGACGATTTTTCACTTGAGGAGAGTGGAAAAAAATCACTATATATTTTCTTTGTGTGGGAAGCATAAAAAATATGAAGCAGATCCAGTGGTTTCACTTTTCACAGAACCTGCAATAATGTGATTTTCACTGGTCTTCTCAAAAACTGCTTTGGCCAGCCTTACATGAGACTTTTCTAGTTTTTAGATCTACACTGTGGTAAAATAGTTAAACTATATTTTCAGAGTCTTCTTTTTGATACATGACCATGTTTTAAAACCAAGATGGTTTTATTCACGTTTCTCACATACATTGATAGCTAAAACATTTCAAGTGTGCTTTCCACATGTAACAGCATTAATACCTGTTTACCCAAACTATTGCTGGATTTTCTAGACATCAGTGATCAAATCAGAAACACCCGAAAAGTACATTACTATGAAAATTTGGCAACACATACAAGCAGGGCAAGAAAATAAATACAGCTCCTCCTGTTTAAATATAAGTGATACCTGCAAACATCAGCTTTGTCCAGTGAAAGTTGTATCAAGATTCTGGGTCTTGCAACATTAATGTCAGTAGGAGCAATGACTTTAATAGTGCAGGATTAGACCTTAAGTGCTTTCTGGGCTCACTGCCATTTTATGAATGCTAGTAGGTTGCTCTTGTCCTTGCAAGTTATGTTCCTAATATTCATTGCAAAATTAATATCCAACTGTAGCAACTGATCTGCAGTGATTTCCTTTCTGGTCATGTTAGGTGAAAATAAGCTCTTCTGTATTTCCCTTAGTGAAAAGAGTTGATAGGAAAAACATTCTTCTTTTGAAATATTGAAATTCGAAAGTGAAACAATATACAGAATCGATATTCTTCTCTCTCAAATATTTATTCCATGTGGTACAGTTTTACTATCATTCTTTATACCATACCTTACCATTTTAAGTGTATTGAACCAAACTCAACAGGCAAGAATATCGTGGCAGAGAGCTAAACATGTAACAAGGAGAAAGATTTCTGGCCTGAATTTATCTCCTCACAAAACTCATTGAGAAACTGCTTTATGTTTTTTTCTGTAAAGACGAATACTAGAGAATAGAAAAAAAAACGTCATGAGAAGTACCTCACAGATACAGTCAACTTGCTATTTCATCAGACACAGAGGTCTGTGTCTCACATTGGTAGCCCTTTAGTTACAGTATTAATTTAGGAGTAACTTAACAGGTTGAAGGTTGGATTCATGCCACTGCAACAGTCACTCTTCTAGTTGTTTTAAGATACGTAACTGGAGCGTAGCGATTCACCTTTCTGTACTCCAGAAGGTGAACATCAGAAAGTGGTTCAATCAAACTACTTGCTAGTACAATACTTGATTTTGCAAATCTATCTGTTTCCACTGGGGAAAAAAATAAATGGCTACAGTAGTAACTTACTGAAGGATGGAAAGGGAAAGAGGTAGGGATAAGCCACCTTGCCTACTGGTCTTGCAAAACATGAGCCAAGTGAAGGAAGCCTGTGCCACACAATGGTGAAAGCTGAGGGAATCAGATACTAATGAGGCTAGATAACATTACTGTTAGAACAAATTGGGATTTTTATCTTTCTTCCCAAGACACCTTAGGAACTAGGGTTTTTGCAAGCAGTAACAAAATTGAGAATGTGACTTAGTCGTCCAAGTTCCTGTGTGTGTATATATTATGATGTGCTTTTAACTGAAGGATTAGCCAATTCTCCTGTAGGACATTATCACCCTCAGTGCATAAGAAAAAGAGACACCACAAGCAAGGCAGCAGCATAAGCAACTCTAAATCCAGGCCTTCTTTCCTTGACATCCTTAAATTTTCATGCTAAATAATTTTAGCATAGGTTTTTTGTGATTTAAAAAAAAAAAAAGAATAAAATCTGAATAGCTACTCGTCTCATGCTCTAGTTTTTAAAAAAACACGTGTTTTTTTGAAACAATTAAAATGATAATATATAGATAGATAATAGTTTTCCCCTTGATCGGTCTAGTCCAGTATTTCAAAAACTGTTACTAATGAGTAGAATTTATCTGATAGTCTATTTAATTGTTTCTATTTCATACATCAGTAAAACTCTGCTCAACTGAAAAAGGTCATAACTTGAAAACGCAGTTCAAGAATATATATATCTTCTTGTTTGCTTCCATAACATCTAACTCAATTGCTTTTAATTACAGATAAAACTTTTTTTTTTTTTTGGTAAAAGTTTAAAACAAGCCAACTGAAATAGAAAGCTGTTCAGCTCATTTCCTTTGGTTGCCATGAAGCTGATATAATTAGCAGAACTTTCAAAGCCTTTTATAATGTTTATAGAGAGAATCTTTTCTCTGCATCTTTTGGTGGTTCAACTATTTTTGAATACAGGGGATGTTACGTGGTCTTCACTGTGTGATTATTAGTCTTAGCAGACAGTCTTTTCTGTGTGCTGGGTAACTCCTAAAATCTATGTATGTGGTGTCTTTAGAATGTTATTGCTTTCATCAAAACCTTGATTGAAAAGCTTTAGTTTTCTTCTCTGAACTGTATGGTTAGTTAACTGTTAACAGTTGTGGTTGGCCATTTGTTTCACAGAAATGTGTTGGCATTCTAGAAATTTATACTGCTCAGCTCCCATACTCGTGTTTCTTATAGTCGTACATTATTTCGTTGGTAAAATAATTGTGTCTTTCTTAACCTTGATGACTTCAGGGAATTCATTTCACTGAAAGGAATATCATCCTTGTGTGCAGGGTTGTGCTATAAACACAGAGTTTTCAGATGCCTTTTTCTGAAACTCAGAAACATAGCAGCAGCACAAGTATTTTGTCTCTGGTATGCAGGAACCTGAGCAAATCCAAAACAAAGCCGTGGATATGATTAGTCCTTACTACTCATCCCCCTCACCCTCTAACAAACAGTAAAAATCATCCTTTTTACTTGTGGTGTTTAGGCTTCAGTGGCAGAAACCCTATGCCATAAATCCGGTGTCACCAAAGACGAGGAAAAGTGAGGTAATTTTTCTGTCCCTGTTCACTTGAACTCTACATCTACCTTAAGGCTTCAATGGAGAAGGCATAGAGTTAGGAAATTATTCTCTCAAACACAGAATATTTTTGCAATACTAAAAATATTTTCTGCTCTGAATCTGAACCTAAGAACAAAACTGAAACCACTTGCAACTTGGTAAAGAGAGAAAAAGTCAACTTATAAGAAATCAAAGGCTTAATTTTTATGCCACATTATATTTAATTTTGTCAGTGTAATTAGATTAAACTTCCAAAGAAAATTTTGAGTTGTTCTTCAAAAAGAAAATCATTCACCTACATAATGTGAAAAGGTTTCAAATGTTCATGTTTTACCTTCCTCACAAAAAAAAAGTAAGAATTCCTTCACATCAACTGCCTCTCACAAGTTTTCTTTTAAAAATTTTTATATGTAAATATATAAAAAATATTTAAAAAATATTTTATATATAAAATTATTTAAATTATTTTAAAATTTCTTTTCTGAGGATAAAAAAATGTTATCTTAAAAAATCCCTAACCAGATCTAGCTTGAATTTTGACACCCTTCCACCTGTGATAATGGAAAAATAATAGGAATATAACAGCTATTACATGTCATCTAGTGATTCCTGCTAACAAAAAAAGAACTTTCTGACTTGTGACATACAAAAAAATCCAGTGGCGGGCTGAAAAGGTGACCCAAGATTTGTTAGAAATTTGTTTTAAGATTGACTCTTTGCTGGTTTACTATGGTATACCACAAGTTTAGGAGCAATGAACTACAGCAACTTTTACTTCTATTTAAATCTACCTTCCCTACAGCCTTATGGGAAGACAAGTTATGTCCTTATTGTTGATGGTGGGTGCTCATCTGAATAATGACCTATTAATCAAACCAATACCTGGCCAAGTTTACAAGATACTATAAACCAATACGAAAGTTTCAAAGAAAGCCTCAAACAAAAGAAATAACAAGACATTTCACCCATCTCCTATACTTACTGCATACTTAATGAAAAATGTAATGTTAAAGCTTTATCAGGACACCCCAGTTTGGCTGGGGTTGGTCCAGCCACTCAGGGCAGTATTTTATCAATAGTAGGGAGGGCAAGAGAAAAATACAGGAAATCAATAGCCATAATAATGACATAGGCATTGTCCTCATTGAAGTACCCTAGGGACGAGACTCACAAGTAAATGGACTGGAAAATATTCCCATATTTAGCCTACCTAATTTTTTTCTCCATTTAAACTAATTGTGTATAAACAAAATAGCTGTTAAGACTAATTCTACTAAATCTACCCTAAATAGTCATCATTGATTTGCATTATAGTATGGGTCGATGAGGAAAGAAATAGTAGAAAGCATGGGTAATGCATTTAAAAAAAACCCAACCCTTCTGGCATTCTTTCATAAAATTGTGTCAAAATACACACTGTCAGTAAGCACTTTGTGTTTTAAACGCCAGCTATATTTTTTGTTAAATTTAGCTATAGATTGGGATTATGGCTAGGCTCAAGAATCTTCAAAAAAACTTCTGGTGCTTATTTATGCAATAACAGAGACACAGGAAAAGAAGACATTGTATATAGAAATTACTTGATGGGTAAATATCTAAATTCAGGTTTTCAGTTCTATAGAAAAAAAACATTAACAATTACTTTCATTAGAAAGCCATTAAAAACAGCAAAGAGAAAAACAGAAATTTAATGTTTAAGAAACAGTGTGAGAAAACCGGAGTTCCAGATTTTAAACTCATAAGACAGTGTAACTAAGATGAAGAAATAAACATGAAATATATACCTTGCTACAAATATGATATATACTTGTATATCCACACACGTATATAGATGTATATTTATATGCACACCAGAATAGCTGGTAACTTTTCCTTAGTTAGAAATTGGTGTATACTTCATTAGCTCTGCCAAGTGCAAGCAATTCAGTATAAAAATGTTGCCTACTCATTTGTGTCTTTATCTTGTATCTTGAAAATTACTATCTTCCTTGGATAAGGGATATAAAAATTCAGTGGACTTTTTAGGGAAATGGCTGTTGGGAGTAATAAAAGATACTACCTATTTTGGGAGACGCCTTAATTGACAAGAAAAGCTCAGGTATTGTAAAAGGTTTTAGTTGAACTAACTGTGCAGGGAGATCTTGCATAGTAATGAGAAGCACCTGTAAATCCCATTGTTCCCTTCTGCACTGCAAGCACGCAGACCACATTCTCAGCTCATGCAAATTAGTGGAGCTTCATTGATTTTGCAGAGATCATGCCTGGGTAATGCCATTGTACTACAACCCGAGAAAAAGTGGAGCTATAGCTCTCCTGCTTTCTAGGGCCCAAAATCATGACTGATTTAAAACTGGATTCCCCTATGGTTGTTTTGTTTATGGTACTGAAACCAAACTCCTTTACACAGGAACAGAAATCCAATCCTGTCTGCTGACTTTTAATGCATTTCATGGTCTTTCCCCAGGTGAAGACCTTACCCTCTCTCTCCCTGGGCTAATCCATACTCTAAAGACCCAGACCCCTCCTGACTGCCAGGGCCCAAAGGATGAATACAGTTAGCACAACGAAGTTAGTCTAGATGACTTACAAGCACTGTGTTTTAGAAAGTTACAGGCACTGGAGATAAAAGAAAAAATATTTTACCACTCTATTTAGTAGCTTTTCTAAAAATGTTTGTCCTTTCCCTGACACCTCTTATTTTAAATCACTCAAGCAATAAACACCAGACATTTATTATGGTGGAGGGCTAGCTCCTAGCAGTCTCAAGCAATTAGGGCAAACTTAAAATACTGTTTCAGTCCTTTTGCTTCCTTCTATTCCCTCCGTCACCATCACTTTGTGCGGTAGTGACTAGCAGTATTTTTATACATATTGGGAGAGCTATAATAATATTTTGAAGCATTATGGAAAAGGAAATCTCCCTACACTGCTGGTTTTTGCTAAGAGCCTCAATAGACACATTATCTTATTCTCGTTTCACTAGAAACTGTCAGCATGCCTTCCTTACACCCCTTCTCAAACACACGTTTCATGATGATTCCTATGTCCTCACCACCTTAAGGTCCCGCTATAGCCACCAAATGCAGATGAATATCTAAAATGCTGCTCCATTTTCAAGGCCTGAAAGAGATGTTAGCAGTTAATCCTTGGCATCAAACATTAGGTTCCAAACAAGACCAGAACTTTCACAAGAAAGATGTAATTTCCGTCAGAGCCTGCAGGCTAGGACTGCTGACTCTTTGCTAAACACCAACCCTGTGAAGACAAAGGGACCTCCTAAGGAAATTTCCCATAGAGAAAACATGCTTTAGGCACCTTTATGCTGATTTATAAGCTTACATATATGAAATAAAATAAGGTGCAACCTACCATTTTAAACCTGTGTCAAGTGCTCATTTTGCTCTTTGCCTATCAGTGCCTTCAGATCTGAAGACTAATGGAATACATACATTTAGGGCAGATGAACTGGCGGGCATACCTGCTATCTTGGGCTTTGCATGTAGCTGTTAGATTTCGCAGGATGCCAAAAATTTTCTTGGGTTGGCTCTAATAATAAGGCTTTCACCATCTCCCTTTACCTCTGTTCCTCTAAAAGACTACAGAAGTATTATTTCAAAAGGGAAATGGGACAATGTTTATTTCACTTCTTTTGACCACGGCTACAGAAATATTAACCTGATTAGGTAAAAAATTTCATTTATCTATTTCCTTTTTGTCAAGTTTTCGGGTACATCAAAAGCAGTGAAATCAGCAGTGAAACATGCCCGTGCACAGGTTGTAGAACACACTTAAGGGTACAGAAGCTGTAGAAAAAAAGGACCTGTAGAGATGATCAAAAATATCAAGAGGTGTAGGCAGCAGATCAGAGACCAAACAAAGCAAGTACAGCTGGGTTTGCAAGGTGAAAACACACTTGACATCGATCTTCTGCCAAAACTTTAATGTGACATAGGATCAGCAGCAAACAAGGTCACAAAGCAACTTGAAGTTTATTGACATCAATCTTAACCAGACAGGGACAACAGGTCTCTTTCATATGAATCATAACTGACTTTGGAAAATGCATGAATAAATAGCTTAGGAGGATGACACGGAACATTTAACCTTTCAGTTGCTGATTAGAGCCTACCCCAGAGGTGGTCAAATGCCATTATCATCAGAAACCTCTGAGAAGCCCTTCTGTGATTCATTTTGGAAATCTCAGTCCAGACCTACTGGATACCTTTTCATATCGTGAAAGTTAGTTACCAAATTATCAAACCATCAAATATTTACTCTGAATATTTATTCATTCCCAAAGAACTTCTACAGAGATTCATACTGTGTCTTTCAGTGTTTGCTCTGCATATTAATATCCTTGGTGATTGTTTGGATAAGACATAGCTGCATGTGGAAACGAATGATACTGTAAACTACTGCCGTGAAACAGCAGCTCTGTGAATCCTCTTTGGGACTTGGAAAAAGAAAGAAAAAAAAAAGCATTACGTACCTTTGTTCTTTAAGTTCTATTCTGCAATTCAAGTAACAGATTGATGATTGTAAAGATCACATGTCCACCTCCTAGATATCATCCCTCAGGCAGCACCTATTTGACTTCTGTAGGTAAGTTTACATTAGTGGGACAAAAGGCTTCCAAGGTTGCATTCGCGTTACTGCACAAATGTCATTAATTAACGGGCATCAGGATTTCAAAAGGGCTTAAGTCATTCTAAAGTCTAAATACCTTTGAAAGTTATCCAGACTTAAGAACACCAATAACTTAGACAATCCCATGATCTGACACTAAGTTAATCTAAAATCATAATTAAACCAACATAAATGACCAAATATTTTTTTTTCCAAAGATATATTAAATCTTCCTAATCAAACAAAGACTCTTGACCAGCTTCAAAAAGACCTATTTTCAAATGTGAATTCTGTGATTATGTCATTGATTACAGGAAGGCAGATGATCAGTCTGCTGACTAATTATGTTTCTTTTTACAATGCAATTATAGATTACAGTTCTGTGTTCTATGAAATTTGAAAGCGTTCTAAGTATTACCATGGTAAAAAAATAGATGTTCTCAGCCAATTAAATTTGTTCACACAAGAGAATTTAGTCTCAACAGCTTATTTTACAGGATTGAGAGATCACAGGAATGAATGCTGTTTTTCTGATATCCAAACACACTGCTACATTATTGATTTCTTTGACAACAAAGAAACCCTATGGTTTATAAGGTCACTTACAACACTTCGCTTTTTGCAGAGATAACAATTTTCTTCCTTCTTGAAAGCATCTGTAAGATCCTAAAATATTACAGGAAATAAGCTGTCTGTTACTCTTAGAAGCATGTGGTCTCACAGAAATTCTCAAAACAAGGTTGAGGGGGAAATGCCACGTTGCTTATATTCTTTCCTTTGTCATTACCACAGCTTTAGATTTTCCTGCCCGAGGAAAGTTTCCTGCATTATTAGTACAGATAGCTAGAGGTTGTAGTTTGATTTGCTTTCTAATCCAGTTTTTAATTAAAAGAAAATCTTTTGAGGGGAGATCGTCTGTGTTTGCTTTCATCCTGGAGTCTAACATGTTGGAAAAGATCAGGAATCACATATGCTACCAGTTTTTTCTTCTTTTATACGGAGTTTTTGTTGTCCTCATGCACCAAATAATTCTGTCTCAGGGAAAATACATAAAATACTGATTTTTAAGTTAATTTGTTGATGTCTATTTATTTATACTGATATGGCTTGCTTTCTTCAGTTTTATACCTGAGCACCTGCAGCTGTTGATGACAATGTTCCTTTTTTCCACTCTCAAAAATATCTATTCTAATCTAAAAACCTAGTAACTTACCTTCCCATCATTCATTTCTCATTTTTTCTGTCATGGAGATCTTCAGCAAGACAAATTAATCTGTTCTTTTGGGGGTTGTTTGTTTGTTTGTTTTCTTGTTTTTAATGGACTACGTCACTTCTACTAAAAAGCTACTGAATTAGGCAAGGTACTACATCAGGTGGACAGACGGTCATCCTTTTCCTAGCAGTCCGTGCTCCACATTCCCAATTTAGCTGGGAAAGTCTACTCTAATTGTGGCCTATTATTATTGTTCAGTATTTATAGACTTCTAGTGGGATCAGGGTGTCAGGAGCTAGAAAAGAAGTAGAATCTCAAGTAGCCAGCAGCTTTCATACCAACCAGTGAAAATATGGACAGTAATTGTACAGGTCGGTTTCCTCACTGAGGAAACACTGAAGAAAAGTGTATGTTAAGGGGAGAACCCCTGATAGCTGGCACTGCTGAAGCCTGGCTGAATGCAAAGAAAACTATTTTAGAGTTAAAGTTGCTGGCAACAACATCGTACTCACTCACTCTAGAGAGACTTCATGCAGGTGAACGCACGAAGCGGTCCTGCAGTAGCAATGAAAGCATAAGGGAAATTGGTACAGTGATCAGTGACCCTAACATGTCAGGTCTGCTACCTATTATTATATAAATATGCATTTCCTATTGTCTATGTTTTATTGACCTGATGTCAGCTGAAAAACACCAGCTAGCACTTTTGACTGTTTCAATGGAGGAGAGAATGCTCCTCAGATACAGATACAAATATGACAAGCTCGATGGATAATATGAATAAAAGATGTAGAGGTTCCTGTTCTGGGGTGAAAGAATCTTTCAAGAAATATTTTTTCCTGTGAGGAAAACAACTTTCCTGAGCAGTAAAACGTTCAAAAGAATCCTGTCTTTTTGATTACTTACAGTATTTTGAAGGCACTTTTCCTACCCTTGTTAACCTACATGATTGACAAGGTCTACATTTGACTGCATTTTTACTTCATTAGACAGCTCTACTTTTCATTTTAAATAGTGCAACAAATCCACTGCCACGTAAGTATTTCAATGTTGTCACTAGACCTGCGCTGCAGCAATTTAAAACTTCAGAAAAACATGTGTGATTGAATACCATTCTTCCATCTCAAAAAGCCTGAGATTTAAAAACTCTCAGAAAATTTAACCCTACAAGGACAGTGTTATAGATGTAAGTTACTGTGGCATAGACAGCAGAACAGTAGATCAGTAATACTTAGTTTGCTATAATTTAAAAGGAGTCTGGAGAATTAATAAAATAGTAGTGTCGTCTTCTTGGTTCCTATTTCAGTGCTATGTCTTGTGCCTAATCTCTGATGGGTTTACATATTACTTCAGGAAGTTAACATTATAACGGCAGTATTGCCATTGCATTCATTCTAATGAATGGTATTAGGAAATTAACCATATAGATTGGTCAAGTAGTACTATTAGTACACTTTTCAAGTATCCAGAAATGCCTGTCTTTATCCAAGCACCTTGACTCTGAGAAGCTGGACCTAAACCGCTGTAAAAAAAAAGCCAGATTTCTGCTTGATACTCAGGTTGCAATTGGTTCATTTCTTAGATGCATTTTATGATAAAGGCCAGTATAGGACAAACTAGAACAAAAATAAATGCACAATTCATCATGTGCTATAGGGTGAGGTGAATTACTCTTGCCATTGAGCTGGGTAAGGAGTTTATCCAACTAGCGTAGACCAGGCACCTAACTCAGACTGCTCAGTTCAGGTGCTCTTATTTAGTAGTTTAAACATGTATTCATCCCCCTCCTTCCACAAACACAGAAGTCATGCCCAGCACCATAGCTGCGTGCCATTTAATCTGCTGCTCCTTTAGCCTCTCTGTTGTGTCTGTCTTGGCTTCCACTGCATGCTGCAGAACGTGCCCCTCAGCACTCTGCATCCACCTGCCGAAGACTCCTTTTCATGCTGTATTTCAAATCCTCTCCCCCTTTCAAAGTGGAAAATAATTTTTCAACCTCTGCAAGCTTCAGTCTGGAGTGGAGGACTTTAGCCCATTGCAATTCCTAATTGCTTTGTCATGGGTTAATTGGAAATTAATAACATTTTGCTGCAGATCTGAGTCATAAACTGCATATAAATTGTGAGACTGGTTCTTCAGTCTTGTTTTAGTCACAGAACATCTTCTGTTGCCACCATCTTTTGGCAACCTTGACATTTAAACATGTCTCTAGGGATGATATTTGTGTTTGACTCCCGTATTCTGCGGCTTGACTTTAAAGAAAAGCCAGTAAGACATTGTACCTCCTAACATGCTTTAGCATCCCGTGACATGCTACCCTCAGTTGCCTGAGGCTTGCTTACACTGTCTCCTGCTGGCCTGAAGTCTCAGCTCTGATGGAACATGTAACTGCACTTTTCTTCCACTCTGGTATTTATTTTATCAGTCAGTTTTATTCCTTCCTTCTATTTCTCAGAAATCCCTTAGGTGCAGGGAGCCTGGCAAAAGGGTATTCCACCAGTGACTGGACCTGTGTAGTGCTGAGCAGCTCCGAGACACCTTCTCTGATGTGCCAGATAGATACTGCTCAAAGAAGAGTGTAATCACCTAAACTGGGGTTACGGCCACGTGTTGTTTCTCAGCAGACATAGGCAAGCTCTGCTGGTATCCTCAGCAGATGCAATCTTGTCCTGCTCGAGCTGCCGGCTGGCTGGCACTGCTGGCAGAGCACTGAGCCTGCCTTATGAGGTGAGGCTCAGCACTAAGGTAACGTAAGCACACAAGATTTCTGCTTTCGCAGAGTACCAGCAGAGCAAATTCTGCACAGAGTGAAAAACAGTGTAGACGTAGCCATGAACCTGGAGTAAATTCAGAGGTGGAATAACCCTTAAAACTGCCCTTGCAGTGTGTGGTCTGGCCACGCTGAACCCCTCCTCTTCCCTTCTCAAATCTTTCCACGTGTCCAAGGAGCAGCTTCCCTCACCACCTTTTTTCAGTCCATGCAGTGCAGATCGCTTTCATGGCAGCACTTGCACACCCCTAATTCAACATGCTCTATTTATTCTTTGGACAACAAGCTACTGTGGCAAGACTATATTTCCTAATTCTGTACAGAAAGGGGATTTTAATGATGGGGAACAAAATCGACCCCTAAAGAGCTGTTAGCCATAATGTCCTTTTGGAAGTGGTTATTTGTCATTCACAGTAACAGGTCTACACAATTAGCATGTGATCATCATGCATTTAAAAATAAAGACGAGGGGGAGGGGACACCCTCACCCTGATGGAAATTGGTCCCACTTTGTAGAGTTTATTGTTGTCTTGATTGCAGAGAGGTTACAGACTGCAGCAAAGCTCTCGATGAATAACCCTTATTATGTATTACACGCCTCATGATTTATGCTAAACATGGCACCTTATGATCTGTATTTCCACCATCCCTTCATAATGCTTTTGTGACTTAGATCAGCTTGTCCTCTCTTTAACCTTTGTATTCAAAACATATTTACAAATATGCATATTTTACACATTCATATGGCATTTTGCCCTGTTGCCTGCTGACTCCACCTTCAAATAATGCTGGAAGCCCCACAGGTTTTAATGCATTCCTGCTTTTAGATTTTCTTTCAGAATGGACCAAGGACCAAGATGAAAGAAACCTATCATAGCATTGTTCTTCATAAATTGCACTCATAAAAAAGCTGAGGAAAAAGGGAAATGGAGCAAACCCATTGCCATTACAATTTAAAGTAAAATAAACTCCACCAGTCCTCCCATAAATGAAGTGGGAGGAAGGGCTAATGCATATTAAAACAGAATGCTTCTTGCAGTCAGGATCATTTAGCAGTACTGATGAACTAAAGGAGATACAGTAACGTAGGAACAATTCCTTCAGCTGTAGATGTTTACATATGCTGCGCAATAGGAATGCACTTTGGGGAAAGCCAATGAAAACAGAACGTGACTTTTATGTTGAAGACTGTGTGTTTGCTTAAAGAAGGCTTTTTTTTACAGAAGTTAACTTTAAATGTTTCTTAGCTTTCTAAATCATCTAACTGTTTTGTATCTTTCTAAATCCTTTTGTAAGACACTTGGAATTAGATTGATGGAAAGCGATACAGACAAGCCAGGTATTGCTATTAGTAGTAGTTTTGCAGCATTGAGCTGATGATCTCTTTTTTTTCCACCCTGAATGTCTCCCAAAGAACACTATACTATTATCATCTTGGTACATTTGCAGTGTTGTGTCCAGAATTGCCTTGGGTAAGGTAACCAAGTACGGTAAAATATATATGCAAGTCTCTCTGCAAAATCCACTTTCTTTTAAGCCTATTTCTGCCTTAATGGGATTCATTGCTTCCCTAAGCAGCCCTTGTAATTTTCAGCAAGGTCCTTTAACTCATTTAATGTGCAACATTTGTTCATGCCTAATTTGTCTGAGCCAGGCCATGTTTGTGTTTTCCTTGAGTTGCAGAAAGGTTGATTGTGAGGGTGGAACTGCCTGCCTCCAGTGAATATATTTCTTTCCGAATTACAGTAATTACCGCAGGTTTCATTTGGTTGGTGCTCTCCTCTGTGCCCCTCCTTGACAAGGTTAACAAGCAGAAGGTAACTGAACATCTAAAGATAAGTGCCTAATCACACGGGCAATTGTTGACAGTACCATTTCTCTGGCGATGGTGATAACATTCTGTGCTGGATTCTTCTGCAAAGGCACGTAGGAATTAAGTTTGCAGCCATAAGGATAACAATTGTAGATGTCAATAGATCTGCATTACCCCCAGCTTGTATCCCTAAGAATATGCTGCCTCTGCTAAACAAAGAAAATGGAGAAAACTAGAGATTTTTTCCCCCATAATCCCCCCTGTGGCATTTTTAAAATAATTTTTAATGAAAGGTAATACAGTCCATTAAAATATTTGTATTGACTTGTAACAGCAGAATAGAATCTTCCTTGCCTCTCTTTTTGTCTTTCCAAATATATATCTCTGTGCATATATATATATATGTCTGTATTTTAAATATATGTCACCAGGAATATATACATAACTATGTCTACATATATATGTATATGATATCTCTCTCTCTCCTTTCTATGTATATGTATATGTATATGTATATGTATATGTATATGTATATGTATATGTATATGTATATGTATATGTATATGTATATGTATATGTATATGTATCTAGAAACGGGAAAGTTAGGACTCTGATTTTGCCTTAAGAAATACAGAACTGTATTATAAATCTGATATGCCCCGAAACATTCTAAAATTAGTTCACTTGTAAAGCACTTACAGCCGTCACTGCCCATCTCAAGCCGCATTTGGTGACCTCAAATTCTTAAATGTAAAATTATGAAGGAAAATCTACCTTTCACTTATTTTCTCCTGGTGACAACTGCATAATAAAGGAACAGATATTTTAGCTTTAGCATAATTTCTCTTTGAAGTTCTTCCTTTTTAAAATTTCTCTTACAATACCTTATATCACCAGGCTGTTCAGTGCTTAATGAACTGGAAGACTTAATATCAAAACCAAGTTTTTTAAGGAGACAAGATTTATTTTTAAGATTTTATAAACATCAGGTATCTCAGAAGCCCCTCAATGATTCAAACTAATCAGTTCTGTCTAATTCCCATCACCAGGAACATCTATAATGGCTGCATTTACCCTATTTTTTCCAGTGATTAGGTCACTTTTTAGTCACAACATAATGTCAGATTTTTAGAAATTATTCACATTCAGACGTGTACAGTTCCTGCAACTGTGTGACTGAGTGTTTCTCTTACATGAGTGATAGGGTGGAAGTTCTCAGACATGTAAATGACATATTTATTATTCTCCTATTATGAAATTAAAAATCACAGCAGTTTATCAATAGCTAGAAAATGGCTTCAAAACTGATCTCATTTGCTCATGTTTCACAGAAAGTTAACTCTAGTGATTTCCAGAAAATGGCATTTGATTCATCTTAATGTGAGAGGCATAGGAGATTCCTTGGTTTAAACTCATACTGAATTTCAGAGCATTTTAAGCACATAATTGGATATTCAATACCGTTTCAGTATTCTAGGAAATTATTGTTATCTGGGAATTTTCATTAGGGGTCATAAAAAAGAAATTTTACTTATAAGGGACTTGCATTTTTCACATCTTAGAATAAATAAGGGAATGGACCTCCTTTTCTTTGAGGAAAGATTAGAAGAATTGGTTTCTTTCAGTCTAGCTCAATGTTTATATAAATACATTCAGACTCATTAATAGTAGGGAGGAAGAACTGTGCACTTTTAGCACATCCAATGCATCATGTGAAGATGTATAGAAAAATTTGAGTTACAAGCTGCCAACTATCACACCAACCTATGAAGCAGAGCAAAGAAAGAGGGAAGAATAGAGCAGCAGACTTGTTTTGTCTCTTCTCAGGATGAAAACCATGCTGTTTCCCCACACTTGTCAACTCCACATCTCCTTATTCAAAGCTGTGCCTGCCAGTCATGAACTGGTATGCAGAAGTAGTTGTCTGGATCCAGGGGCTGCACAAAAGCTCAGACGGCTCTCCTTGAGCTGGACCAGCATAGTCACTATATGGGACAATATTAAGAGCAAAAAGAGCAGACACAACGTTATCATAGAATTAGATGAAATCAGAAAAAGTGCTAGCTTGAGCACAAGTTGAAACAGTGGACCATGATGTAATAAGGAAGAAATCTTTTTGCACATACCCAAACCACTCTGACCTCAGTGTGAATTTTCAAACCATTTAAAAAGACAGGCAGACCTGAACCAACCTTCTCCTGTCCCAAGAAGTAAGGAGAAAGAAATAAGAATTCAGACTTTTAAAACATTTGCCTGAGCAAAGCTTAATTTGTTTATTAAGTGGTCCTAGGTAGCACCATTGCTGATTCTTTATATGATGGGTGAGAGGTGGACTTGATCTGACAGGCTGATGCGCACAGTGCAGACCTCTGTAGCAAAGCCCTCTCCTGTTCTGCTGCTCTGTCCTGACATGCACAGGCTGTTGGAGTCCAAACTCAGCAGTGGGAACATCTGATGCCCTTACAACACTGAAAGCAATGACTGTAAGGTATGGTGTAATGATTGTATGAAGACCCCCAAGAAATGAGTGGCTGGCAAGCTGCTGTTTGAACAACATGTAACTTCACTGAGGATGAACACTGTTCAGTAGCAAGCAACGTTAATTACCTCACTTGGGAGGAACAAACGTTCAAACCATTTGCCTGGGACATTTAAGGTAGGCTCCAGTCACAGGACCGAAGGTAAAAGCCAAAGCTCCTTTTCGCAGTCTGTGAAATGAGGTCAACACAACCAGGAAGGCAGAGAAACTAAAGATGCCTAATTTATATGCCTGAAGCAGACAGTTGTGAATATCCCCTGCGGTGAGTAACAAGAATGTGTCAATGCTGTTGCACAGTAAAAGGATTGTTAACTGCAGAGCTGTAATGTAAAGAAAAAATAACTTCATAAAAATACTCCCTACTGGAAAATGGAAAATTACTTTTTTCTATCAACAGGTAAATAGTACTTTCTTGATAACGCAGTACATACACTGGATGAAACTAACATAGTGTACGATTCACTCAAGCTCATAAACTTCAAAGCAAAACTTGTCCTCTTTCTTTTAAAACTTAAAAAGAGCCCACCCCAACACCCTCCCCCCCAAAAAAACCCTGAAACCCGACTGTGTTTTGATAAATAGACAAAATTAGAGTAAAGCAACAAATTGTGGAGCATGTGCTGCAAAAAAGAACAAATCCTTCAGTAACACCAACCTTTATGCACGGAAACAGAAGAGTGTATTCTTGTGGGAGGTGAGAATATTTTATTTTAAATCACAATATTCTGTTTAAAATCATTACTTGGGAACACAGAGGGTGGGGAAGAGCAGCCCTAATGAGATGTTGTGCTGACTGTAGATCTCTGAGACACATTCTCTGGGACTCAGACTCCCATTTTCCAGTGAGCATTTGTACTACCAAAAATACATCTACAATTGTATTGATATGTATTTTCTCCTCCATCTTTTGGCTGAAAAGAGTCCTCTCCAGATAATACAGTATTACTGCCACACAGAAGACTTTTCAGGTCAGGGGGCTGCTGCTGCTGATTTACATGTAGATTACTATTCAGAGCTACACATGCTGCCAAGCTCATTTCACTCCAGATGAAGAAAGAAGAACATTTCTCAGACTTTATCACAAACTTAAATGGGTTTTCATTTTTGTAAGAGGACAGGTTTGATATTATGTTCTGCTTATAAATATAAACCCCAGCTAGAGCTTTGCACGAGATACCATGGCATCCCAAAGAAAGGGTCCTGAATTCATAGGCTACAAATATTGAGAGCAACTGATGTTTTTTTGCTTTGCTTCGAGGCCAGCCGAATTGGGTCCCATGGAAGATTCGGCTGGTTGAAATACAGAGAAAACAAGAGTGTTTCCTGGAACCACTAAATAATGGATTACTTCTCTCTGTGCTACTGTGTGATTCTCTTTAATGAGTATTTTACTGACAGTATTAGGGAAACCTTGATAGCATTCTCACTTCATTTCAGCCTAAACTCCAGTTGAGTTTCATTTTATGCAGAACTGGCTGACCATTCACTTTCAGCATGCAATGACCTTCTTTCCAGTGTGCCACAAAATCTCTGAGTTTTTCTGGAGTCTCTCTCCTGCACCTTCCAAAATAATCAGCTGTTTCGTTCACACTATTTCCATGTGGTTTTATTCCAGTTTTATTACAACTGTATCCCTGTTGAAGAAGAGCATTAAATAAAGCAGATAGGATCCTATGAAAAAGACACAACCCACATGTTATTTATCTTGTAACTGAACACTCAAATCAATAGATCTACCTGTCCTCCCCTGCTTCTCCCTTCCCCCACCTCGGTCTTGCCTATTATCTCTGCACAGAATTAAAGGTCTAGTTCATTTTATTTCAAACCTCTCCGTATTTGTGCCTAACAAGATGCCGAGATGTATAATAAACACCCCTTAATGGCCCCCCAAAGCAAGCCGTAGGGCTTGACCCCCTCAAACTACCTGTCCCCAAATACAGCAGTGCATACCTTCAAGTGTTTATTCTGTGCGATGGCAACTGCGAGTGCTGCACCTGACTCACCTTCTACGTCTAGACTGATTTCATCACCCAGAGTAGGAAGACACTATCTTCTGATGGGGTCTGGAGTGAAGGATTTTTATGCACTCAAACGCATTTACGGAGACACACAGAGGCACTGCAGCAGCAGACTCAGCAGACGAGCCCAAGTGACCCATTAAGTATAAAAGGGATTTTGCCTGAAGAGTTCAGGGTCTCAGTGGGGGAACTGTTGAGCAATTGCATGCAGCAGGTGGCCTCTCTTGTCTTTAGTGAGCATCCTAAAAAATGCTAGCAGGGAAAAAGCCCATTTAAACACCTGAAATACGATAACGGTCATGTGTATGGAGGAAATCTATGTGCATATGCTACTGGCTGGCTACGTTACCTGCAGAAACAGGTCCCACTAGACACAATGGAGAAGTAGAAAGCAGTTATCTTTCCTATAAATTATCCCTTCCTTTCTAAGTCTGCACATCTTACCTGATCTATTAGGTAGCTAGTAGGTAAAGAACTTTATAGACAGTGGAAGTCTCTCTCTTTCTCCCTTTCTGGCTATGCATGTGTTTTGGAAGTGCAGGACTAGTTCCATTCAATAACTTTCTGTTAACTATGAACAGTTCTTAAAAGTGAATCCACTTAAAACCACGAACATTAGATTTTAAGAACACAGAGTTGCTGCTGGTATTAACACCATCTGAATTCTCAAGATCCTTTTTCACTTATATAGACATACTGCTACATCTGTGGTGAAATTAAATGCATTTCAGTAAATACGTGTAGTACATACTGGTGGAATGGACATGATACATGCAGGCAGATGCAGAAAAACACATATATGTGTACAAGCATATAAAATACTCAGACAGAAATAAGACTTCTGAGAAACTCATTGCATCTTCAGTAGACAATTTTGCTGTCCTAAGGAAAACCCAAGTGCAACTGGCAATCTGAAAAAAAGTAAATTGATCAGCTGCAACCTGATCCCAGCAGCTCTAGCATCATGGTGTCATAGACCAGAAAGGGAGAGCAGAGGATCTCAGCAGCTTCTGTCCTCTCAGAGCCACTTTCCTTTGAGGTGTTAGTAGCACTGAGCTCCCTGGTCTCAGGCCAATAAAGACAGACTGCACTGTAGGCTTGCTGCTTTCTGCCTAATAAAATCATGGACTAGAAAGACCTTATCTTTACTGAAGCAAAAGTGATATGTTGTTAGTTTCTTTGCTTTAACAGAGCATGACAAATCTGAGAAATAATTACAGCTCACTTTTCCATGAAACAACCCAAGCCAAGCAGTGTTAGAGCAGTAGTTGCCTGTGGTGAAGCCGTAAAAGTCTCTACCATACTTTCACAAAAGACAAAAGGACTTAGTGTGTCTTATCTCATTATAAAAATCCACCTTTTTTGCTGGTGAAGAGGTAGCCAAAGTTCTAGTTAAATGGTTGGAAGTCCAGAAGACACAGAAGACATTAGGTGCATTATTCATAAATTTGGGGGAAATAAGGAGATGATGGGGGAATGGAGCATCACACACACCTTATTTAAGATTTATGCTTAGGCATAAACGAACTCATCTAAAAGAGTCCCAAGACTAGTCTGATTCAGTGTATTCAGTGTTACCCCTCTTCCCATACTGGTAAAAATGTTTTAATGTCAGTATGAGTAGTCTCCCCAATAAACCATAACCAAATGAACTGATGTTATTGTGGGCCCTCTCTCTGAGCTCAGTGGATTTTTAATGAAGAATACATGATCCTAGCTCAGAGCTCAGCTCCCACTTGCCTGCCTTCCTCTCCCACAGTTATATGAGGCGGTTTCAAGGATGCAAAATAAGCTCTAGTCACTGTTCTGCACTGACTCTTGTATGTCCCCAGTGAAAATCTAAAAAGTTTGGATTGTTTTGGGGAAAAAGTCAACAGTGCTTTCAATTCTGATGTTATGCAAATAGCTCCTTCTGGTCTTGAAGTGGCAAGCCAGTGTGTATTTGTTTGTCATCAGGGATCTGTACTAGGTAAATCTGGCTTACGCTTCATTACTGTTTGCTGTCCTTTCTGTTGCTGTTTACCCTCACATTTGAAAGGAACCTGACAAATGAAAAGTTGGATTTGTAAATGGATTAACGCTGTGTCCCACAAAGATAACTGAAGAAATCAATGACAGTTGTACCTCCCCCTGAGAGCTATTTCATATGCTTCATAAGGGCTGCTTTGCAAGATTTATTTGTGCCTCATCTATAATAACTACATTCTGATGGTTATTTCTTCGTACACCGATATGAGGTGTAGCATTTCACTCATATAGAAGTTTTTGATTTTTAAATAAAATCACACAAAAAAAATTACCAGGCACTTAAATTTCTTGTATTTGGACATTAAGTGAACTTCCGTACATTATAAACAATAAATTAAGTAACCTGAGAATCGTAAAACGTGCCCTTGGTTTTTCGAGGCAATACCAAATGGCAGACTGTGAAAGTGTCACTATAACTTTGAGGAAAAGTTTTCATTTTATTGCTTTCTCATAATACATGACAATGGGAAATGAAATCTGATAGGAAGACTATTTCAGGACTCTCATAAGCACCAGCAATGATTGTCTGAAATCAGTTGTAATGAGGTCAGATGTGCTAACTTTATTAAACATTTTTCCTTATTTGGTAGCATTTCACCTAAAAGTCTGTGTTCTGTGAAACAACTAAAACCCACACACATTAGTGGTGAAAACAGCAGCATATAGAAAAGTAATGGACTTCAAAAATACTTTGTAATAGTAACTTGTAATAAATAGGACAATATTTTAAGGGCTTCATCATACATTTAAACAACCACGTCTGTAACCCTCCCTTCCTTCTGCTCAGGAGCAGAAGTAAGAGAGATCAGACGAACACCAGCACCAGTGGAGAACTGCTAGCTCAAACTATCTAGTAAATAACAAGTGTTATGTGGTTAGGCAGTTGCAGTCACTGCCATTGTATGGCCTAGGGTATTTATCATATTATGCGGAGCAAAGGATGAGTTAAATATTTAGTCACCAAGCCAATTCTTCTCTGTTTCATTGCACCTTTTAATTGTTTTCCATGTTCAGCATAAACATATGCATAGATTCTCCACATATGTTTCTATGTGGATGTTTCAGAATGAAAAATTCTAATTTAAAGGTTTTTGAAGATGCAGGTTTACATATAGATCTGGTTGCCTATGCAAAAGACAAGTTTGATGATGGTTCAAGACCATAGATGTGACGCCAGCAGAAGCTACAGGCTGCCAAAATGCTTAACAATTTCCCTCCAAAGCTTAAAATGACCATTATGACCTTATTTACTCTAATGTAAAATACAGTAGCATGTATATACTTAAATGATTGGGTTTTCAGGAAGAAAATTAATTCAAAATACTGTTCAACAGCTACAGTTGACCTGTATATCCCAGAGGAGGGATATGGGAGAGAATGAATCAAATTGAACCTCTGAATAAAGAACTTCTTATTCAGACTTTGTTCTTTATTTGGTTATTGTCGATATTAATATGAATCATCATGTAATGTTTCAGATACATGAGTGTTTGTAGGCAAACTCAGTAGTTTGGCCAATGTTCAGAATCCAAAGATACATACACATAAGAAAAAATTAAGCTGTGCTCCTAAGACATATAATAGTGCCATTTCAGTGAGAAAAAAAAATCATGACATATTGCAAAATTATACTCCTTTAGTGTCCCTCCTGCTTGTACAGAAGATAAAGGAAAAATCTTTTTATAAATTGATTTTTGCCTCATGCTAGTGAAATTTTGTTCAGAAGCTAACTGTAGTGGTAGGAAGACGTTGCTCCTTTTACATCCTCAGTTATGTAGCTGCAAGATGAAGCCAGAAAGGAAAATAAGTGAATCCTTTTGGACATAATTCTCCTCTACAGTGGATTTTTTTTGTTTAAGTGCCTGATGAAGGTAGCAATGTCTTTGTCTTTCCCATCTTAGCACCTTTCAGTGCATCGATGCATAACTTCATCATTTGGCAATGATCTTTCTCAAGGAAGAAAAAATCTCATTTATGCTCTCTTATACTGTCTTACTATATAGACTTAATTTTAACCACTTAACTTCCGGGGTTTATCAGCTCCCTTTTCTGTATAATGGAATTAATGTCTGTTTTCCATGAACAATAGAATATTTAAGCCCTATGTGCAGAAATATTTCTATTATTACATATGCTAACTATTAGTAAATTATTCTAATTCTCTCTCCCCCCTGCCAACAGTAGATGGGCATGGGTATGATAGGTGTACTAATAATATAAAAAAGCTTCTCATCTTCATCCAATGGATTTAATTGTCAGTCATTAATAAATAGGATACTGCAGTAATTTTCACTAATTTGTATTCAGGATAGCAGTTTAGAGAGTACAGACTTGTATTTGTTATCTCATTTTTGTGAATATTCTGCCAGAGGCCCTAGATCCAAATTTTCTATGCTTGGCAGCTATCTGTATCTATTTAACAAATTGCTAGTCCATGTCATTTTTCAGGACATCCATTGCATATCTTTTCTTAACCTCAAAATGCCACAGATGACACTTTATTTTTTAATAATGCATGGAAAAATAAATGTGCATATGTCCAAATGATAGCAGCATTGAGCAAAGGTTGATTTCAAAATCGAACTCAAGTTTACTTGTATGTCTACAAATTTGAGGCATTCTTCCTCATTGCAATGAATGATCTTGACAAAAGTAATCTTCTTACAGCCCACTGCTCATCTTAAAGAGTATTTATTGAATTTACACTGGAAATTTTGTCTTGGGAATTGTCCCAATATTTATAACTATATCTTGATTCTGGTTGTCTTGCTGAAGAATAACCACATTATACTAACGAAACAATCACCTCAATAAAATATTGTGGCATAGACTATCATACCACTTCCTCCAAATGTTAGTATACTGTTCAATATCACTGGCTAGGGAATTATCAGTAAACTAACTTGCTTTGAGAGTGTGGGTTAATATTCATGGTGTTGTATTTTACTGTACTGAACCTTAATCCTCAAGGTTCAGTGCTGTATCTGCCACTTTTTTTATATACGCTGAATATAGTCCTTGAACTAAATTATGCAGAGTGGTAAAGTCCGATTACCCTGCCCTGCTGTCCATACTACAGCACTTACTTTGCCAACACGCTTGCAGAGCATGAATAAACTGTGTCCCATCTCAGAAGTTTTCCAGCTGAACAGTTAGATGAGATTGTAGCCACTCAACTTGGCTCTCGAGGACACTCTTTCACATAGTTTCTACCTTTAGAGCTTTGGCCTGTTGAAATGAATGGTGCAGTTTTGCCCCTGGTCCCTGATTCAAATCCTGTTGGCCTCACCAACAGTAGGAGTAGTACCATACTCAGCATAAAGCTTCGCTGCTGCGGGGTACTCCAGCACACAGGGTACTCCATGCGCAGGCTGAAAGAGAAGAAAGCTCTGGTAGTGGTTAAAAAGAGGAGGTTATGTTTCTGTTTCTAGGACCTTTTCTAGCCATGCCATGCCACTGATCCTTACTTACTCCAACAGTTGACCTTTCTGAGCAAACACACAGAAAAGTGTTGTCCTTTCATTTTTCTGTGTGTTTGCTTTTTCTCTTCTCTTCAAAAAAAATATTTCCAAGTTGTGGTCATTATTCATATCTGGGAACCTGACCATCCAGCTCATGCCACAGAAAAATACCACTGCGCCAAATTGTCTGATAGAACCACTCTGATTTATTGTTCATCTCAAATATACCAGGCTTATTCTGCCTGTCTTGGCTTCTTTGTCTTTCTCTTGTCACTTGCTTCCAATCAAGCATGGAATTGATTTCTTTTCAGATCTTACTTCTTGCATATAAAGCTGAATCTGACCTATTCCACGAGCATGTTGTTTTTACTGTCTGTATATAAAGCTCTGCATGTCGGCCTGAGATTGAATTGTATTGGTTTGATAAGCATTGCTATATCTATCATCTGATTTCAAAGTGACATACCACTGTGCCTCAGAATATTCTGCAAGGAGATATGTGTGATGTTTGGATCTTTTGATCCTTCTCTGAAAAAAAAGGGAAGTGATAACATATTTTATTGAAGATTCTTCTGCTTGCTTAATATCATTCAGTTTAATTTGCTTTTAAAACAGCATCCAGCTTTTTGCATAGCAGGTATGAAAAAATAACATCAAATCAAGGAGCAATGATATTTCAAAAACTGCTTAGAAGTTCACCAAGAATTAGGTTGTCATTGCCATTGCTCAGCTGTACAAAAAGCAAGATTCAACTAAGCAGAAAAGCAAAGGGTGCTTACCCAGTTCTCAGACATTAAGTAAATGGGAGGTAGAAAATCGGCAAAGATCATCAGATACTACAGCACTGCTCTTCCTTCCTCTTTTTTTGTTCAAGGTGACTGGAACAGAGCCAGTTGCTTTGCAAAAATGGAGAGCAAGGAAGAGGAAGAGAAAGAGCGTGAGGTGATATTTTTTTGTCCACCTTCTAGGGTACAGGAACTGGACTTCATCCCTTTGATCATTTTGTAGAAGAAAAAGAATCCAGAAAATGTTGTTTAAAGATTCCCATTAATCCCAGTTAGAGAGGTATGACATTCTAAGTCAGACCTAATTGTGCAAATTGTGTTATAAAAATTTACATAACCCCAGAGCACGGAGAACGTAAAGCATCTGTGGGGATCTCTGTCATGCATGAAGAATATCAGGCAAAACTTTTAATTATTCAAGAATTGACTCTTTCAAAAGGTTATATATGTAGCTTTTCAACAAGATTTTCAACTTTCAGTAAGACCTCTAATTTAGCCCCAGTTAAGAGTTAAAATGTGTTGCTTATCAACAAACACTTTTGTGAAATAACTTCATAAAGGTATAGCGATACACAAATAGCATTTTTGTTGCCACCTGAACTCAGCTCAAAGCAAATAAATGATTTTTAAAGAGGAAGAGAGTTTCCCAAGTGGCGTAGAAAAAAAATAAATTAAAAAACAACCAAAACCAAAAAAAACAAACAGGCAAACAAAAAAAGAAACAAAGAAAAGCACCCTTTTTTCCACTCTATGACAATCAAAAGAAAAATGTTACAAACATCAGAGGACTGTGGGTACTTAGTGGAGAAAGTGACTAATTAGTTAAAAGGACTCTAAGTAAAGATGAATTGCCAGGACGACCTCTATGCACCGCTCAGGCATATTCACAGTATGGTGTCATATCTGCCACTCTCATTACCTTTGTTTTTCATGATCCCTCAATTATATTTCAGGATTTAGATGGAAGCTTCAGCTGCCAATCAAGAGGCAGAGGTTAATAGATACCGAAATGTTAGAAAATATGGGAATTGTATGTTAAAAAGCCAACTAGTCTTTAGAGAGAGAACAGAGTTGTAGCTATGAAAATGGAAGTATGTTTAATCAGCAAAAGAATAACTAAATTGTCATTACTTGGTAAAAAAATTTCTGATTATTAAAGTCGTAGATGAAAAGGAGAATTAAATATAAAATCTTCTACAGTTTTATCTTACAAGTCAGTTTTAAAATCAAAATGGGATTATGTAATAAAAAAGAAAAACTGGGCAGATGGTCATTGTCCAATCAAGGGAAAAAAGGAACAGGCAAGGTACTGCAAATAGAGGAAGCATAAATTATTGCAGAATTATGGATCTACCAATTTATGAAAGACAAAGCACAGGAGGCTAAAGTAAGAGCAGGTAAGAATGATGGAAACTACTGCACCTGAACAGACCTGTGTTATCTGATTTAACATGTCAAAGAACATATAAATGGACTCAAAAGAAGCAGAAAAAAAAACCCTTTCTGTTGCACAAAACATGAGAAAGTATGTCTAGGAAAAATGTTTGTAAAGATAAAAAAGGCCAATAAAGTATAAAAAGGACTGATGACAGGGCACTTTAATCTCTTCTTAATGTCAATTTAAATTAAGGAATAGCAAAATAAGACCTATGTTCTTATGTGTAATATATATCAGATATGTAATAAACTGGATTTTATCCCTGTGTAGAGCTGTTGAAGACAGCTAATGTTCTCTCTAGAATAATGTTCTCTCTAGAATGTAGAATATATCAGATTTAACCATGAAAAGTGGCTGAGCTCAGACTAAATACTGAAAGTGTCATGTTTTACTACTACTTATAACTGCTTGAATTCAACCAGAACTATTGGCCAGTATTTTTTCAAATATCACCAGCACATTTGTTTCACTATTATTTCTCCAGTAAATTTGTCTCCATTTTTATACTCGGGCAGACTATTTTTTTCTTGGCAGAAGTGTTTTCAAAAAGCAATAGCAGAAGGAGTGCTTCAGCACTGTAACTACTCAGTGCTGGACTGTGAGATTGTGAAATAAAAGTGTTTTGACAGTAGAACTGGAAGAATAGCTGTGGTCTTGATAAGTGAAGAGGAAGCAAGAGAGAGAGAGGATGAACAATCAGGAAAAGGATGACAAGAAAAATTTGCTTACCCAGACTTTCCAAAAACATTACTGCCTTAACAGCAAGACAGCCTACTGCAGCAATGACCAAGGAAAAGACCTGAGAACATCTCAGCTGTGCACTAAGAACATCTTCCTGACCTACTCTTCTTCATGTCCAGGGTTATTGCCTGTTGCTGATTACATGCTCTGTCATACACTACTCAGAAGAGCTCATTTTATTCATCATCATTCTCTGCACATTGCCTAAGCATCCGATGTGAATAGAGTATTCATCATCTTTCTCACACCAAGCCCCAGCAAACTACCACAAGGAAACAACAGCCCTCCTTCACCAAGAAGAATGATCATAAACATCAGAGGGCTGAACATGCAGAAACTTGGGGCAGGGATCTTCTTCTCAAACTTTTTCCCTAGAGTCTAGGGCCAAGGTGGTTTGAGCCTCTTGGGAAACCAGTTAAGATCTCTTGTTTTCTGATCTTACAGAAATATAAAGCAGTGAAAGAGCAGCATATATGTGAGAACATCCTATGATACAAGAGATATGGGTCAGCCAAACTCTTTTAGCTTCTGTACTATTGTATGGTTCACAGTACTGGAATCAACTAAGAGGAGATGAAATTTCCAAATTTTTCTTGCATTGCACAACAGTGCGTGGTGATGTTGGAAGGTCAGAGGACTATTATAGCAATAAGTAGATAACTCAAGAGAGTATAAAAAGAAAAAAAAATTTGTACTCATGCCTTTTCCTTATCCTGAATTATAGCTTAGGTAGCTCCAAAAGTCCTACAAATGAAAATCTTTGGTGCATATGCACAGTTTAAATACACTTCATTTATTTTTTGGAGGCAGTAAAGGGAGAGAAAGACATAGGATTGCTGAGAACTGTATGTTTGCTGCCAGTAGAAATCTTTACCAAAAGAGTCTCAGCATCTGTAAAGAATAGAAAAGTACTCTAAAACTTTGATTTCTGTCTGTATATACTCAGACAAACCACTTTGCTTCCAGGCTTATAGAAAGATGAAGGAGAGGTAATTATAGTTTTTTAAATCAGCTTTTCAGATGCTAACCTCCCAAAAAGGAAGATCAAATTCTTTTTTTTTAAGATCAACTCTTTAGATAATTCCTTAAAAAATATGTGCATGCATATGAATATCATGGTAAAGTATGAGAGCTTTTTTCCTGTCTGTGATTTTTGCACTGTTCAGCATTTTCTACTGACATTTATGAAACTCAACATGTCTGTATTTCATTTTCCTTTCAAAGTACTTCTCCTTCTCTCCTAACTTCTGCTTGAATTTTGAAGGTTAGCCTACTGAATGCATTGACCAAGCTTTGCTGAAATTCCACAAGAAAATAAATGAGATTTCCGTTATGTTTTTTTCCCTGTTACCCACATGTTTGCTGTTGACACCGCATTGCATAACGTAGATTTCCATTCACAGGCTTAACACATTTAAAACTGATGAGTCTCTGCAGTCCCACTGTGAAGAGTGTGTGTTCATGGTAAGGACGGTTCTTGTAGCCTAATGAATGTGTAATATTATATAAAATCAGGTCCAATAATCTCTCAGATACAGAATAACAAAGACCTTGTTTATGAGCTACTGCGGTGGGTCACAGTAATTCAGGTGACCTACTTTCTCTAGATGCATGTGCGTGAGTTACAATGCATTAGTTTGAGGAGCAAATTGGTCTTCAATTTTTTTCTTCTACTATTTGCAGATAAAGAGGTGTTTAAACTAAATTCCGAAGCCTGTAGTAGAAACTCTTGCCTGGGTTATAATCATAACACATGCCTCCAAAGTAAACCTACATTAGCACAACTCAATGTGGTAATTAAGATAGAAAAAGGCAGTACTAAGCTGCATGGCCTATCAGATTCCTTGGGGAGAAAAAAAGGACTGACGTGACTTGAAATGTGTCCAAAGGGTTTAGTTAGCCTCCAATTAGCTGCAAACTTCCTCTATTAAAATGCATAACAAACACCAGCCTACATGTCCCTGAACCTTTCATTATTTAAGTCCTAATTTCAGATGGTTCTTTTATTATAGCATATATCCCAAAAGCTAGCATTGACTTTTAATTACACTATACAATCATTGCTGTCAGGTGATAAGCTGGAAGGACAGAAGACTCCAGGGCACATCTGGGTGAACCATGAGAGCTCAGCTCTTAACCAAAAGCAAACAACAGAACAAAGGCAAACATTCTAGGAACAATCTACAATAAAATGAAGGCCAAATGGTCATGTCTCCTTAACCTTGCATTTTACACCTGCCATGAGATCCAGAGAGTTTGCTCAGGCAGCCAGACAGAAGTATAAGGACTGGCAATGTGAAGTGGAACAGAATGTGAATTTTGCTTGACTCCTTGCACTCCCTCAACTCCAAAAAAGGACATACGTATTTCTTTTTTCCTGCATTACTGTTATTGATCTCTTATTACAAAGGTCATATTGAAGGTTGCTTGCTGAAGATTTCCATACTGTGCCAATATAATTAATATACTGGGATGGGGAGGACATGCATTAGGCAGGTTTTAGCTTCTGTCTTTGCATTCGTTTTAATGTTGTTTAGTGTCTCCTGGCCATTGTCCATTCTAATTGTGTCTGTGTGAGAAACCTGACTTTGAAGGTGGGCTGTAGCAGTTGATTAGATTTTGAAATGAAGAGGTGTCCCTATGTCCTTGGGATTGCTGGGTGGTTGTGACTGCTGATTCCAAATCAGGAGGACATAAAGCAACCACTAGTGAAAAAGCCATGGTCAGAATAGCACAGAGCAAGCATGAAGCTGGTTGTGAATGTCACCCTTTTAAAAGTGAGAGGCTTACCTTAGCTGTCTCCTGAGATCAGGAAAAACAGAGCTGTGAGAAGACTTACATGAGTATTACAACTACATGAGCAGTATTACATTGAGTATCACTTTTTTATTTATTTATTGTCTACATTTATGGAAAATAAGACACTTAGGCTGGAAGAGCTTGTTTTGTTTAGCTTATTTTGAGCTTGTTTTCCTGCATGGGGAAAACATGACAGACCAGCTGATGTACAATAAAATATTGCATATCCAACCAAGAGTATATTGCTCAGAAATGAATTCTTCTACCTGCTGTGCATCCTTTTCCCCTTTCACAATGTTCTTTCATGTGGGAATCTGGAGGGCTTAATATTCAGCTGAAGTGTAAGATATACAATAACCCTCTTTTTTCTTTCCTTCCTCTCAGTGCAACTATGACACCTCCACCGCATGAGCAAGCCACACAGGGATCATATAGGAATTGTTCTGGAAACAGAGACTTTTCATTTTGTTGCAGTTACACGTATTTTGAGGATTTTTGTGGAATGAGCTTGTTTATCGTACATAAATATCTTCTCAAAATCAGGTATTTCTTCCATAAAGGGAAAAATCAAGCAAACATGCGAAGCCGCTCCCTTTCCTTTTTTAAATGTTTTCAAAATAAATCCACATTTTCTAACAAAAATTAGTATTGCTAACTGCTATGACTTCTCTTTATTCACTTTAAGATGGCTATAATTGTGAAGTTAGGAATCAAGACTGGTGCAGCCTTCGAAGGATTTTTTTCCTCCCTTTTTGTTTAATAATTTTCTGGTAAATTTACTTGTGTTGGGTTGCAGCTATGAAGGACTGACACATTTCAAAGGGTTCCATAGCAAATACTAAGTTTTCTAAGGCAAAAGAAGCCTGAAAAAGTAATAGGCAACAATCATTACAATGGTAGGTCAAAGGATGCTGAAATCCCAATTCAGTACCGCTACAGTTAAGTGCAGGCTGTATTCCTGTGCTGAATTTGGCCACAAAGCATATAATAAAAATAGAAGGGTCAGAGCAAGCTATAAAGTAATGGCATGAGATCATTCAAAGCTTATGCAGCCTTTTGGAAGTCCTAGTTTGAAATGTCTAAGCAACTGAAATCAATACAGTTTGGGGCATTTTTTGAATACTCAGAGGTCCTGAAATGTCAGATATAAGCTTAAAAAGGGGATGCCAAGTTAAGGCACAAGAAGTTACTAAGGGTGTGAAGAGACAAATAAATACCACTATAATACTACACATTGCTGAAATATAATTGTGTTTGTTAAGGTTAATATTCTCCTTTCTAGATAAGCTGCACAGGAATGAGTTGAACATTAAGCCTAAGGTAAAAGTCAGTCACTGAATAATATTGCTTTTCTGATGCTGGAAACTCAGTGTGAAATGTTTTTTAATCATGCCATTAACCCACAGCAGACAGGTACAAATCAACAGAACGTATACAGCAGTGTTTACCGATGAGGGATAATCCCAATTAACAACAAATCGATTGTGAGTGATATATTATCAGAGAGAGAAGCCTTTTTTTTTTTTTTTCTTGAAAAAACTGCTTAAAATAACGTATTTAGGTCAAGCTTTGGGAGGCAGGCATTAATCAGAAATACAAAGAGAGTGACCTGTCTAAAACACTGCAGAACCAATGTTCCCCCAAAGTGGCTATGACTATGTAGCCTGGCAAAGAGTAGTTCTGGCTGCACTGGCCCCCAAAGCCACAGTGTTTTCTGTTAATACTGTTGGTGATTTAATTAATCTGAAGCTCAATGTCAAAATGTTCATGTTTCAAATATTTCAGAGCACAAAACACCAATAGAGCATTTGGATGGGGCGCTAGCCTGCCTCAGCTTGGTAGATCCAGACTGCATTGACAGAACCACGAACCAGCCTTTAAAGCTTCAGAGCTCAACCTATAACCCCATCTAACTACGTATTCTCATAGGAGCCGTACAAGTGATCGGTGAATCTGAATGATAAGTGGGTTTGCATCTTCGTCTAACTGTAGCCTCTCCCTCCCTTTGAGAGGTTTCCTCTACAAGCTTGATTAGACCTTCCCCCCACTCCCCACAAGAAATTAATACATATACTTAAGTATTAGTTAACAGCTCTAGATTCAGTCTAACAGGAATGTTCTTGTACCATACTGAATTTTTTTTTTTTTTTTTTTTTTTTGGTCAGGAAGCAGAAGAATAACTGAAGTCTGAACCTCTTGAATAAGCTTGTTCATTCAGGTCTGTCCTGTGCCTCATGACTGCTATTAGCATTCTAAAGATTTTTGCTCAAAGATTTTTTTTGGCCTTTTTTCCTTTTGCAAGTAACCCTAGTGTAGGGTCGGTGGCAGACAGGCATATGCATCACCTTTTGCTCCACTCTTTCCAGCTGTGCTGACCTGGTTACCAGAGGCAGATTACTATGAGGAGCCATAGTCACTAGAGACCTGAAGAACATGGTCCTCCTTTCCCTTTTTGTAAACCATACAATCCTTTAATTTTTCCCTCCTTTATCCTATAAAATCCTGATTCTTTTCCTTGTCCCTCACAGGCATACTGTACTAGACCCCCAATCATGTCCCTGCCATCTCTGAATTTTTACACTGTGGTTCTACACATGTTCAAAGCAGAATGCCCAAACTCCATTCAATGGTACCCCTAACTCCTCATCAATCCTGAGCAGAGAGAGAGGATCACATCAAAACTTCAGCATGCAAAACACCTGCTATATATCCAAATAAAACTTTCACTCTTTTTCACAAGGTGGTGTTATTGTTGATGCTGGTCAGTTTGTACTCCACTATAGCTCGTCTTGTTTAGCCATCTTGTTGTTTCCCAACCTGTGTTTATACAACTAATTATTCGTGCCTAAAAGAAAATCTTTGTACTTTGTACTTACTGAGCATCATTCTACCCTTTGAGACACCAGTTTGCTGAGAAGATTTTGAATTCTGATCTTGTTCTTCAAGAGTCCCTTCTAGGATCAATGCTGACAAATACAATGTTTTAATCAGTAAGATCATCAGTGAAGATATCGAAGAACTTTAAAATCACGACTCTCCATGAATTAATCCTATTCAATGCTTTCTTCCATTTCGATAATTAACTACTGACAGATAAAATTTTAAGTGCAGTTTACCCCTGCCAAATAGTACTTCTATCAAAACAATATTTCCCTGGATTTATTTTTAGAATGGATTGTGACTGGAAAAGGTTATGATGTATAACACCTGTTTTCATCATTATCCTTGTTATGCAGAATCTAAAGGAAAATATTGGTTTGGCTTTGCTTAATTCCTTGTTATCTTGCAAATAGTTAGCTGAATTATTTGTTCCAGGTTCTTCTGAGGAATTGAAAATAACCCAGCTGGTTGTCAATTTTCTGTCTTTTCTTTTTTTCCTAACTCCTTGACCTCTTTAGAGATTGACGTGATGTTTGCCTTCTAGCATACCATGAGTCTTCAAAGATAATCAGAAATGTTTCCAAGATTTCTTCAATGGAACAGCAGAGCTAAGTGAAATTAAAAATACTGAAGCATTGCATACTCTGAAACAAGCAGGAAACGGAAAGGGAAACTCATGCAAAGAGTTAATGCAGTACCCTCTTTAAGCAGCACATTCTGGCAGATCCAGAGTTCTAAGACCTTTTTTTTAAAAAGTTTAAACTTTTATAAAATTTAAGAATGAACTAGAGGGCTTAGTAAAGTAATTTGATATGCCAATGGAAAGAACATTTCACTCTCATGTAGATATTTTCCTTCGTGGTGCAAGGGAATATACATGAAAACCAGAGATGGAAAACAACCACTTTGCTTTCACAAAGTTTTAACAGATATGTATATAATCACATTTTTCATAAATACATTATATATTTTAACTGATTATGGTATATAATCTAGACACTTTTTTCATCTACAGGAGCTGGTTGAAAGATGAAATTAATATCAGTAACCTGGGAATATTTTTATGTCATTTTATTCCTTACATATTTCTTTATTACTCAACTTCATGAATCAAACAAAAAAATCTGAAAGAGAAGTGAATATATCCAAACTTCTTTCAACAGTTCGAAACACTTTAGTGAATTTGCTTGTTTATTGAGCACCTAGTAACACAAGTGTAGATAATTGCCCTTCGAAACTATTTTCTGCTTACTGATTTGTCATTTTTGCCTACACAACAGGAAAGACTTTCGAGGTGGCTGGATTTTCAAGGTATAGGTTCTTGCTGCTGTTGAATACTGGACTCCTTTTATGTATCTGGAGTTGGGCATGCAACAATTGACTTGATAATTTCCCTTTATGCTTTCTGGTTTTAAACTGAAAGAGGACAATTGTGAAGGCAAATGCCAACCAATGGGGTGTCGACCTCATGAGAGCGGTATGATTCACAACTCACACAATTTCTCCATTCTGTGTCAGCTTTGTGTACCACACAGCAGAAACAGGTTTATCTTGTTGGAAAGCAATTTAAAAGTTTTCTCCACAAGGCAATCATATTACCATACTTATTTGCTGCTGTATTTTCTCTGCCTCGTTTGCCCTGCTCAAATCTATTACCGACGGTGATGCTGGGGAAGAAAGGAGTGGAGGAAGGGAATGAAGGAGGAGGGAGCAGGAAAAAAAAAGGCTACGAACTTTTTACTTTCTTTTATCAAACCCTGTATATTGGGGGTTAAGATTCATTTTGCCGAATGAATTTTGGTGTGCTTTGATGCATCTATAATCTCAGCACGCTTATCTGAATAGGTATTACGGACTAAAAACCTGATTATTTTCTGCTTAGCTGAGTGAACTACAAGGAGAAGAATAATTCTAGAACCTTAAAGGCAATGGTCTGAGGAAAAACAAATAGCAGAAAGTAATCATGGAAGGGGCAAAAGGAGATCAGCTATTCCGCTACAGAGGAAGCAGCCTTCAATTAAATATCTATTCATTGGTAGTGAATGCCAAATAACATTAAATAAGCACTTAACAGAATATTAATCACATACTTAAGGGCTAATTGCAGTATATTAACAATTAATGGCCCTTTAAGAAACTAGATATACTATGGCACGTAATAAGTGTTAATTGAAAGCTATTTCAGGAACTTTATTTTGCTTTTCTTAATTGGACAGTGACACAATATACTGTTACTGAGCCCTTCTGTCCTTATCCTTTGAAGTAGTGCAGTCGCTGCTATGCTGCAGAACACAGAAGCAGATTTCAATCAGTTGTGTTCCAGGAAAAAAAAAATCAAGGATGTTTTTCATACATATTGCCTGCCACAATCCTTACCGATAGCATATACGCTTCTTTTTCAGTAACTTTAGTTCACTCTACATGGATGATGGCGGTTTACTCTGTGTTTAAATCTGTGTTCAAATCTGTGTTCTAGCAATTATTGACCAGAGCTACATCATCCCTCTGGAAGTTACTGAAACATGCTTGTGGAGAGCTCTGAAGCTGTCTGAAGGCCAGATAAACCTTATTCCATACACAGGTTTACGCTGTAGTTGTTGAGACTTCTTGTCTTGATGTATCACAGAAATAGCCTTCATGATGTTGGAATATACTTGCAATAACCTATAAGCCTAGTTCTCTATCAGAAACTATAAAAGAAGAAAGGAACAGAAAATTTTTAAAAAGTGTCTGACTCAAAACAGGGGAAAGAATGGAGGAAAAAGTGTAGAGGGAACAAAATGTGTATCTAGTAAAACTAAAGTACATGGGGCAAGTCTTCAGTTTTCTCTAAGAAGCTGATGACACCCAAGTCAGAAAATTTCCTCTGGCAGGATATAAAATATCCTGTTGAATTTTTGGAAGTCTCTTTCCCCTCAGACCAGGCTGTCACAAACAGAAACAGTTGTCCACGTGACTCCACACCATGGAGTTATGTTATATCCAGGGTAACAGAAGCTGTAGACCGGTGCTGCCATCAAAATAAGCTGCCTCTTTTTTCTACTTGGTCCCTTGTTCTCATCCCCTCACTGTTCTTTCCCTTCCACCAGCAAAATTGTTCACACAGTTAGAGCTGAACAGCTTGGAGGCTCGATCCAGATCAAATGGCATCAGAGAAAGATTAGTTCTAACTCAGGTCATTTCCCCAATGAAATTACAAAAAACCCGAAGGTTCTTTGTCTAACATGGCATGACCAGATTTTTCTAGTAACAGACTGGAGCTCGGGCTTTAAGTTAGTCATCCTGTGTTCCCCATCTATCGCAAAAACATAATATAGCACAAAATGTTTGCAAATGCCTTCTGATTCTCCGTGATTCTTGTAGCAAAGGAACACAGCATTTAATGGTCAAAGAGAGACATGCTTTGCGTTGAACACAAGGTGCTTCTCAAGTGGAAGAAAACAATATATACTAATTCTAAGACAATGCATTTTTTTTAAGGGCTTATCACTGCAGTTTCAAAAGTCTACTGAGGCTGTTCATTAACCTCTAACAGTAGTATCACAATACCAGAGCTCACCAGATTGCTGTATAGATAATTTTTACACTTCTTTTTAGAGTAATTGTGCTGTACAGGGACTTAGCACTTTACCCATGTGAGTATTTCTATTTTTCTCTGGTTTTGTTATGATGACTGCCACATTCTTACTTCCGTGAAGAAGACATATGAAAAAAATCCTTGCTACAAACATCTTGGCAAATGGGTTTGCAAGTGAATGACTAAAATGGGAATATTCTAAACTGCAAATTTATTGCCAGCAAGTTTATAATCATGAGGTGGTCATGAGCCTATGCTTTGCTTAGAAATGCTGGCCATCTATTCTTCTATCACTTTGGGACTGGTCCTTCATGAGATATTTTAAACTCTTTTCCTTATATTTAGATGTGAGTTCTGGGTTTCTTTCATTTATCATTTTTTAGAATATTTAAGATATTTGAGGAATTCTGTAAAATGTATGTATATATATATTTTTTTCTTTTTAACAAATATAGGTTCCATCTTAGATTACATACTGAGATGGTGTGAATAGGCGTAATTACTGGAATGCCAGGAGGGTTGTACTATTTTGTACAAGCTAAAGATATACCCTTTTATTCTTCATAGCTAGTAATTATAGAATGTATAATATCTCAAAAGAACCTCCTCAATATTTTTACTCGATTACATTACTTTGAATAATATTGTGCTTTTACATTTTTTAATTACTTTGCTGGACAAATAGAGTAAATTATTTCCACAATGAAAGACACCGGAGGATGCAAATCTGCTTGGGGTTTTTTGGGGTATTTTTGATGTGTAATTGCAATATGTGACACAGGTGTAAAACAAAAATATCAGCCAAATATAAAACCGCTTTAAAAGCCTGTTCCTAAACCTATGCTTTGAATTTTAGGCCAAAAAAAGTGCTTATGCATAAAGTAGTACACTGTAATTTGTGTATATTGGCATATATTATTTATATTTTTATTAATTTATTTATACAGTATTATTTCTTTGTACTGGCATACTGTCCATCCTGTGAAACCAAAGGATGCTGCAGGAAACAACAAACTGGAAAATATAAAAAAGGTATCAAATTCATATATGCTGTGAGCCACTTCATCTCTGTCCTCTGTCATCAGACTTTGAGAGGTAGAAACTGTCTCTACCCACTCAGTGGGTTTTGGCTGACCACAGCTTAGTAACTTTAGTGCGTTAGTTTCTTCTTATCACATATTGTAAAATATATATTTACATATTTAGTTCAAAAATAATATTATGCATTTTCTTATGGGCAATTTGGAATGTTAATGTCATATCTGAATGCCGTATTCAAACTGCGGCCAGTCTACAGAATACCAAGAATACTCATTAACATATTATCAGCTTCTTGATCTAAGTTTCTTTGTCTCCGTCTGTCTGTCCCTCCCTTTTAAATCCAGTTCCTACTATAAAGCGGATTTCTGGTAGTGGGAAATGAGACCAAAAAGTAACATGTTATAGGCTGATCTCTGCTCCAGGAAGTCGAAAGGAGACTGAAGTAATTGAAAAGTAGGTAAGGTAAAACAGCAGTGATGGGCAAGACTCAGTGTAGCCTTTCTCTGATTTTGATGAGGAAATGTTCACAATAAATTAAAGCTGACTTCTCCAGATACACTCTACCTGTCTCTTCCTGTACCTACTGATGAAGGATTAAAAAAAAAAAACAAAAACAAAACAAAAAAAACCCAAAACAACAAAAAAACCCAACTAAACAAAAAAGTCACTCCCCAAAGGAACCCGGGAACTTACTGTGAGAGTTTGCGTCTCTCTCTGTACCAAAAGAGACAAATCCAACCTTAGAACACAACTACAGGCAGCTACTTTTGTTCCTGTTAAGTACCTTTAAGATCTTGGCTATCAACATCTTCCTTATTCTTCCACATATACATAACATAAGACACATATATATATACTGTTACATATTTAATAAAAGATGCAAGAATATTTCAGCAATACTTTTTTCTTCACACTGGTATAAATTTGTATTATAGGTGCAAAAAGTCTTTCTGGCCAAAATGTCCTGTGAATGACATTTGACTGCAGCATAGTGGCTCCGTACAACCAATAGTGGTGAATTATCCCATACAGCAAAAAAATGGCAGGGTCAAGCATGATAGAAAATTCATCTGTCAAAAAAGTCCTCCAGATCAATGTCAGCTTTATTCTATCAAGCATTGTGTGTGACCCCAAAAGTCTATCCCATTGCTGAAGCAGTTCTTTGCTACTATTTTTTAAAAATTGAACTAGGAAAAGAACTGCTTGATCTTTTTTCTTTCCAAAAGTGAGTCAACTTTTTTCTATGTCTTAATTTTCATACAGGTCAAAGCTTTTGCTGTTTACCATATGAGCTCATAATCACTAGCAGGTCTTGGGGATTCCAGGAACTGTAACTTCCGGAGTAACTTGCATTAAAGCTCCGTATCTCTCACGGTGGTGTTGCTTCTTGTGCTGAAAATAGATTTAACGACAAAAGGTACCCAAATGCACTGATTCCCAGTACATGATCCTAATGAATATTTATTCTGCCAAACTAAATAAAAAAAGTTATTTTCCAATATATAAATACAAAAGCATTAAATTCACCTTATATTGCAGACTGAGATTTCTGTATTGCCCTACCAAAAAATTCCAGCAGCGCTCTCTGGTATTCAGAGATGACTAGTCCAGCTGCGGGCAGCTGGGCGTCACAATTGTGTTAAGCATTTAACACTGGCACAGGCTCCATATACTGGGTTAGGAGCTCCACAACCTATTGCAAGCCAAGGTCTAGCCAGCAGAGGTTTGGTAGTACCCTCAATGAGAGAGCAGATGGAGAATGAGAGCTCAGAGCCTTCATTAACATTGCTTATGCCCAAAGACAGCTTTAGCTTGGCATGACTTGTACAAACGCATCTGATGTGCCTATCCTTTTCCAAATGAAATCTCCTGGCCTCCCTCATGTTTGCTGCCTGGACAAGGATTATCTCTTCCCTCATGAGGACTGTCTGTGCTTCTTTTTTCCACATCCGATTTATGCTCTTCCTACGTTCAGTCATATCTATTAATTCCCCTCATTTGTACCCTCTGGAAGACAGTGGGGAGGAGAGATCCCAGTTGGAAGAAGAGTCATGGTTTAGAGCTCCTGGAACCAGGGTTTCCCAGGAAAGACAATTCCATTCCACGGGACGAAAAGAGATCATTCAATTGATCCATGAGGACAGCCTCTATCCTCTGTGAGTTTTGAGAGGATGCATCATCTTCAGATTCTTTGGGCACCAAAATCTGAACAAATTTTGCTGTCAAAAAGCTAAAAACTGTGGTCTTGGAAGTATTTGTATTTGTTAGAGAGTGAATGCAGTATTCAGAGGGACTGCAGAAGACATATTCAACACAGGAATTATCTTGTAAAATATCAATAAATGTAATTTTCTTGAGTTTTGTTTTTGATTTGAGAACTACAGTGAAGCTGAATTTTTTGGCTGAAGTTTTGCAAAGGAAACGCAATGTGAAGTCTGCTTCACCTATATATAACATTTCAAAGTTATTGAAATATGATTCAGTCGTCAACAGAAAACAAAGTCTTATAATGGTTTTCTGGTACTTCCTCCATAGTGAATGATACAGTAGTCACATTTAGAATAACAAAAAGGAGTAGATACACCACGTAGTCCATTCTTACACTGATTTTTCTTGCCGTGCCTGTAGAATGATCTCAGGAGACATCTACTACTATCTGAGGAATGAACACATAATAGTAAATGTTAGATGATCATGCTTTAATATTATCAGTTTTCTGTTTCACTTGTCTCTTTTACATTTTGCTGCAATATATCACTGGATGATGTACTAAAAATATCTCCAAGGACAGTGTATTCTCCAAGGAAACTATACAGCATTTTTAAAGCTTTTGTCTACAATTTTAAATATGCAATGTTCAGATAATAACAAAGAAAATGTCTCTTCTTAGAGGACTCATGCTGCTGTTGTTAAATGCACTGTACAGAATTGTAGGTGGATAAAGTGATGTTATTGTAAGTGTCCTTGAAACTAAAACTTAAAATTGTACCACTCTCATTAAAAACAGCTAGGCTCATCAAGCTTAATGCTACCTCAAACTAAATCAGGGGATTAATACTCATTCATCATTAGCATCTTCCATTTAAAAAAAACCAACAAGTGCCTCCAGAAAGCATAATGTCATTTTAGGGTCAAACCACTGATGGGACAGAGAACATGGGTTTTGAACTCCTAGACACTGCTTATGCAAATATATATATATATATATATATATATCTTTTTACATATGGCTTTTGTGATTGTCATTGCCTACTGTTTGCTTATTTACTCAGGCCTGACTGTATCCTTGACCTTGCACAACACTCACATATCAAAACAATCCATTCCCTACAGGGTTTACAGTCTGGAAGACAAACATGAGTGATAAGACACACTAAGAAACCCAGAGGATATGTTCACCATGAATGATATTTTTTTGATTTGTGTTGTTGATTTTGGGTTTTATTTTGTTCCTCCCATAGAGATGGGAAAGAGCAAAGGTCTGCAGAGTCCTCTGAAAGTAGGTGGTAGGTAATCTCAGATGTTTCTGTGCCTTGTCGTGAATAAAGGAGGTGAAGTTTTCCAGTGGTGCTAACAGGTAATTCAGTACAGTCCTGCATCTTGCTTTTTAGAACAAAGAGAAAAGATAATAATGAAGCCTGTTATACTTGTAAGATGAAGGTTTTCTACAATTTCAGCAGCAATATCAACTTAACTTGCAGGAAAAAGAAAAAAAAAAGAAGATTTTAAAAAATTCTTAGACAAACATGGACAGTTACAGGCCAATACCTAAAATCCTGTCATCTAGGATTCTTATCTGACACAGAATGTGAGAGAGAGACCGAGAAAGAGAAGGAAGGAGAACAAAGACCAGACCTTAGTGTTGGGAAATTGTATATGCCAGATAAGCTTCAGCCATGATGGAGAATAATTTTGCTCACTTCAGTTATTTCTTGCAGGTTATGTACATTACTTGTTATATTTTTTGTTGCTGACAATTGTCAAAGATGTCCTTGTCCACTAAGCTCTCTAGTCTCTTTAACTAAAACAGAAAAAGGAGGAACCTATCTGGGTGTTCAAGCAAGAGGCAAAATACTGTTGGTATGGCAAGTATCAGATTTTTGACAATGACCAATAACATTTCAATTGCCAAATCACGTGTTCCCAAACTACAATTTGCAAAGGCAAATGAAGTAATGAACCAAACTTGCAAAATACCTGATTTTGCATTGTGGGCATAAATACAGTTTTGCCTGTAAATCTTAACTGACTGTATTATCCAGTCCTGTTTTGCTCTAAATAGATCACTTTAATTTAAAAATTAACATTGAAATCAGAGAGATGACTGTAGTCCACTAAGCCACAACGTTGTGTACTTTATCTGACAATTTTAATTTTGGATTATAAGTTTATACATGATTCCAGTTACTAAGACTTATCACAGATCAGTCTTTTTGGCCATGATATATTTTCTCAGTTTTCTCTGTTTCCTCTAGAAAAGATGCTTGGTTGTTAGTTTTTTTTTCCTGTGTTTTTCTCTAAGCTATTTTTGGCAATTTCCAATTCCAATTCTTTAGTAAATGGAGCTTTTAAGGAGAGTTTTGTGTGAAAACTGATATTAAAGTAGATCTTTTACTGCTAGATTTTTGTTAAAATGAGAATTTTCCCTAGGGGCTGCAAAGTAAACTACAAATTAGTGGCAATGTAAATTATACCCATGCAAAATTGCAAGAGCATTTGCCCTGCCACTAGAAAGAAATCTATAGTGAATCAGCATTAGCAATCAGGTGCTAGTCAAACAAACCCACACAAAACCATGCAAATTCCCAAGGTAATTCTTCCTTTTTCCCTTTTCTGTTCCAAGGGAAAGGTAGAAAATATGGTGCAAACAGTAGGACTGTATAGATGCAAATGCTGCTTTAGGTCCATGAAGCCTGATCTCAGTTTAGAAGTTCAAGGCATTATTCAACCTACTCTCTTTTCAGTCTAAGCTGATGTGCTCTAAATGAACCTTTGACTCACCACCCAAACTCTGCAGGCTTCATCAGGAAGTTAGGTTACTGAGTCTCAAAGTCATTTTTCAGAATTTTGTGTGTGTGCCTGGGATAAATAGGATAGGGGATCAGTGCAGTCCTTGCACCATAGTGCCTAAAGATCCTTCAAGATTCACTTTCATTGTTGTTAAAATTTCAGTAACGATGTTTGAGGAACAAGTTTGTGACTGATGTCATTTTCTCCTATGAAACTTTGATGATAGTTTTTTTGAGGTAAAAAGCTGGCTGTTACGGAAACAACTTTTCCTTGTTCTGGATGCAAGCAAGAAGAGCAAAGGAACACACATACAGATACATATTTATGACATGATTTTAACTGTACTGAACTGCATAAAAAACTTGTGTCTGAAGATTGGGTATTTCCTGTGATCAGCTGAAGTTAATAGGAGGGACCAGATGCTTTGTATCACTGGTAAATTAGGGCCTTCTCATGGCGCTTGGAGGGGCAGTGATATTTTATCCGAATGTGTTTGCTCATTCTTTCTGATGAAAAATATGATGTGAAAATAGAACTAAACATACCTTCTGGTAAACTTGCTTAGAGCCTGAGGCATTTCAAAGGTGATAAAGTGAATACTACTTCATAGAGGAAAGGAAAGTATAAATGGATGACAGGATGACAGCCACTGAAAAACACCAGTTCACCTCAATAACAACAAATTGTGTGTGCTCTGCTAACCTACGTTTTTGATTTCTGTCTCCATTTTCCTAGCATTTAGCATTGAATACCAAAAAGCGACAGAAAATGCAGAAGCTTTGACTCTGCTCTCTTTTGCCACCTTTCCACCAGTTCTTGAGATTTATTACCAGAGCTGTCCGAGGATAGTTCATTTGGAACGACACTGACAATCTACACAACAGAAAACTTTCATTTGGTTTGGTTTTAATGTTGTTTTAAAGAACAAAAATCAGATATTACTGGATAATTAAATACCATTTCTAATCTGAAGAAAGACATATATGAAGTTAGAGTATATATTCTTTCATCAGCGACATTCTGTGTGCTTTGCCTGGAAACGAAGCAAGCTGAGGCATAGATGTGCTGTACACTTGCATTATACAATAGCTATCCAAATGTATATGCTCATCCTATGCTAAGCATGAGGTAACTTACTTTCACTGAGATGTAGCCAAAACATAGGCACGTGACACCTATGAAGTGCACCAATTAGGCTGTAATTAATACTAACTTGACTTGAACATGAATATAAGCATATTGAAATAGTGTAACGAAAAAGCGTATGTGTTTTGCAACACTGTGAATGTCATTTTATATACATACGGGAGCACCAATGGGGAAAATGAAGATTAGTATAGATGAACATAGCAAATACTCAAGTAACAAGATGTTGCCAGAGGAAAAGGCAAGTCCATGGCACCGCAAATAGGCAGGCATTCTGCTGAATACACAAGAAGGATGGCTGGGAAGACAAATGAAAAGGAGAGAAGCAATATCAAAACCATAGCTAGCTGTGTAAAGACATCAGACCTAAGGGTGAAAAATTAATGAACAAGGTCCACCAAAGACCACAGCCATCAGTGCTAACTAGACGATATCAGATCTCTATATTCATACAATTTAATACATAACTGTTAAGATCAAAAGTATTGTATATGTACTGATGAAGTTTAATAACATATAAGAATTAACCATTTGCAAATAGTGTGCTAATAATGACTGAATTAGTAAGTTTTAAGGGTTAAAACTGTCACGTTTTGTCTGCCTTCTAAACACTCCCACCACAGCGATGTCTGAATCCCTGTATACGTATACAAACATATACTCAATGGCAACAGAGAGATAAACTAGCTTTCACTCAAGTGTTTTCTGGGAGTATTTCTCCTTGCCCACCATGTGCAAATTTTGTAGGGGAACACTGTGTTTATTGTTTGTATTAGAGAAAGTGTGAAGCAACACTCCTTAAGAAGGAGGACTAGAGAATTCTTCCAGATTGGTGACATGTTTCTTAGAGCATTCAAAGACATGCAGATCAGGCTGAAAAAATCCCTACTTTTTATGCTAAAACAATGTAAACACATAAAATCATATACCTGTCTATTTCTACCCTGCTCTCTTACTTCTGACCCTTCTTTCCCTCTACAGCGGAAACCTCCTGGTCAGAATTTTACCTGATCTTTACAGAAATCGCTCAAGGAAAGGCAGGTCACAGAGAGGATGGCTGGGAACTTGCTTGCCATCTTCCCATTGTAATGGGAAAAACAAGGAGTGTACAGGACTTACTTAGCCTTAAGAAGATAAATAGATAGAGACTGCTTTACTTTCATGGATGAAGAAAATGGGTGAATTTTTATTTATATGGCCTTTGAGATGTTTTTTGATGATATACTCTGTGATTTGTATTATGATGCCAACATACTTCACAGTAACTGAAGGAAGCCTAACAATAAACTCTGACAAGTACAGGCAGAAATACACAAACACAGAGAGACAAATTAAATTGTTTGTGCAATTCCACCCACTTCAGTGGGACTACACTAGGAGGTGAAATTGTCCCTCAGCATTATTTAAGGTTCAAAGAGTGCATTTAAAACACAATAAATGGATAATGCCCAACTTGGGCACTTTATAACCAAGTTTTCTTGCTCTCATGGGGGATGATCCAGAGTCACTGAACTGTTATAACCTTTCGTTTTTCATTGGTACTAACATATATCACTGTGTACCCAAAGTACTCTATATGAGAAAATCGATAAACGCAATGCTTAGATGATAAATGTTTACAATTTACTTCGTTGTTGCTACCATGTCCTAATAAAAACACTATCTTTAAGAGAAAGTGAGGTTAAACGCTTACAAAAAGGAAAACTGTTCCTTCTTAAGTACTAAAGTATGCTGTAACAAATATATTTTCTTGTTTTAAAACACTAGGACATATAGGTGTTTGGAAAGAATTAAGACTGGCACAAAGAAATGATGGCTAAACTTTAAATTTTTCATTGCCTTTTGAAAGATGTTAGGCTGAGGATTGTGTGCTGAAAGCTGAGAGAAAAAGTTGGTCTGAACTTCATTTTCCCTTTGAATCTGTGATTTATGTGTGCAACAAAGCAAGTAGTAAATGTGAATGAATTCAGTTGGTTATTCTGTCCCTCTGTCTCAAAAAACCTTTCCTGCTGATGAAATATCTCAAAAGCTAAATAACCTAGTGTCACCATATTTTATGTGAAATGGCAGCAGAGAGTTTCACGTTCTTTTGAAAGGCAAGACAACATGATACAAATTCACAATGTGACAAAGAATTTTTCTGACTTATGTGTATCTTCAGTTTTAACTTACCTAATCAATTCACCATTTTATGGATAGGTGATATGCCACACCAGAGAGAGCGAAGTAATTCACTCTCTTTCCCCAGAGGATTTCTTTTAGTTTATATATTTGCTGTTGGATCTTCTAATACTCTGGTAAAATTATGACATAGTTTTTTTAATTGTGGTGTAAACAAGGGGAAAAAATATGGGCTGATTTTATGAAAACTAAAATTTCTGTAGTTACAACTTTTTATCCCATAATTTGTACATCACCCAATGTTCATCATCCCACTTCAGAACTTGTAATTATAATTCCCTTCACAATAATTCTGTCTTTAGCACCAGTACTTCTTTTCCTGTAAAATTAGTTATTTTATTGTAAAAAAGACATGGCTAATCTCTGTGTTCCCTTCCTGACTTTGAAGTATACCTTCATCCAGACATCCATTAATAGAGTGGGAGTATACAGGACTCTTGTTTTGGGCCACAGAAGCACTCTGAAATCATCTTGTAGAGAAAACATTGACTAGCACAAGGCTGTTGTTTCCCCTACTCTGAGTAAAGACTGCTTCTGAAGAAAGTCTCCTTTTTACAGTAATGGCTTATGAATTTTCTCTTTCATCTTCCCACATTTTATACAGAAATATTGTCACACATTGTGCCCCCCTCTCAAACTGTAGGGGTTGGTTTAGTTAAGGCCTATGGCAAAAAGTTGTCTTTGAAAATTTGACATATTGCAGAACTGTATCCTGTTGCCAAAAAAAAAAAAAAAAAAGTCATTCAATTTTTTCCACTCACTCCAATCTATTGAAATATGCCTGCATGCAAAATGCTGAGACATTAGAAACTACCAGCATTTTACATTTTTAAGGTGATCTTGCTTAGAGAAACTCTGGTTGGTCTTTATTCATTGTTTTTTTCATTTTGCTGCAATATGGGGGACTTTAGGAATTATGATTCTCTCCGAATAAAGTAGTTAATTTGGCAAATTTTGGTGACTCACAAAGTTAAAGCTAAATGGTAAAATGAAATCAAGTATTTGAGTTTGTCAGTAATGGTCAGTGAATGTGAGAATATCACCAAAAGAATCTGAAAACAGTTAAACAGGTGAAAAATACAGTGAATCTCTTAGTTCAAAATGACAAGTGAATTTTTTTCTTATAATGGAAAAAGAATAAGTAACTACACTGTATTTAAACTACAAGTACTTTGAAAAATGACAACTAAATTTGAACATCATTATCTGTGCAAGTAAGATAAAGAGAAATGTATATAAAATCAAGTTAAATGGATTAAGAACTACTTCACCAGTGGATTACAAGTTATTGTAAATGAGAAACAATCATGCACAAAGGATTTTTTCCCCCAGTGATGTCTTAGATTTATTCTTGGCTTGGTGAAGTAAATATTTTAGCAATATTTATAAAGACAAAATAAGTTTTCTGAACGCTGTAAAATTTTGCAGTGACGTGAAAGTGTGTGGAATTATAAATAATGATGGGACAGGCTGTTGGTCTAAAATGTGGATTCCTTTGAATAACTGAAGCTTTAATGTAGCCAAATACAGGTTCAGACACCAGGAAATAAGAATGTAGGTCATACTTATGAGAAGAGCTGCATTCTGGATTGCAGTGACATTGAGAGGGATTTAAGGGTCAAAATAGATAATGAAATGAAGACTGAAATGCTTTAACTAAAAGGGTGAGTGTAATCCTGGGATATGGAAACAAGGAAATATCAAATAGGAGAAAGGAGACTGCTTCACTAATGGTATTCACTGAAATATACTATCAGAATCACTTCTGTGTAGTTAAGGTGTTTTCTTTTTAAAGGTAGCCTCGAAGAGTTGGCAAGAGTTTTACATGATAGCCGTGAAACAATTTTCAACAAACAAAAACCGCAAACTTATTTTATTGCACTCCTGTGAACTTTAAAGTTGGTATAATCAAGCAATCAATTAATCTATCGATGTGACTCAGTCCTGGTCTACAGGAAGATATGTGAGGAAGTAAATTACACTTAATGGCCAGTAAAAGAAAAAAGGTGATCTTGTGGTTGAAGTCTGAAAACAGGCAGATGCCACATCTTCCTGGAAGATGCTAGTTAATTGCTAGAAAAAGATATCTGGATATACGTTGAAAGTCTTTGGCTGATATAAATTTCAAACAAGACTGGGTATGCTTCTGAAATGTATGTTGTAGCCATGTAGAGGCTTGAAATAGTTTGAGATTTGGTTCTACAGCCTGGAAATTAGGTTACTGTAATAAAATGGTCTGTACTGGACTTCAAAAATTTATGAGGAGAATGTATTTGAGCAAGCAACAAACTGGTTCTTCCAGAAGATCCCCCTGGATGGGTAATATTTTCATGTAAATTTACACTGGTAGAACTAAAGTGTCTCATCATTTCTGATCCAAACTAAAGGAAAGTAAGACCTATGGTTTATTGCAAGAGAAGCCAGTTTGAATGATTAGAAAGGAAGATCACAGGAAACAGTTGTCAAGCTTTTGAAATTAACTGCTGTCCTCCTACACGTACAAAAGATGTATCCTTCATCTGCTAGATCATTCTATTTCTGATTATGAATATTTTCCAGCCCACCACAGACTATTCTCTATAGTCAATTTAGCTCGAACTATTGAAATTTCAAAGGTAGTTTAAACAGAGCCTTTTCTGCCAGATTTTCATTATAATGAGAACTATTACTATAGGTTGAAAGAATCTACATGTTTTTAGTAGCATGAACAAAATTCTCTGACCAATTATATTTTTCTTATATCCTTCAGCCTTTAAAAATAAACTTGTCTGCATGGATTGGTCTTCAAAAGTGATCCCCAGATAGAAGACATCACAAACAAATACTCCAAAAGGTGATATATTTTTTGGTTTTAGTTCTATAATTGTATAGAACTAAAGCTCCAAAACTGCACTGTAGTTTACATTCCCACCAGGATGATCATAGTTATTTTTCTAATATCTCTATCTTATTTTCTTTTTTTGCCATTTTTATCATGTATCCTACTTGTGACCCATGTAAATTTGATCTGGGCACTGGTTTGATTGTCTTATTTGCAATGTGAATCCTCTTGGAATGATAATATTCCATATGGATTCTTCGGGATAACGATTACACACACACAGAGCACCAGCCCACTTACTATATTATGAGCTATTTTTCCCTAGCAATGTTTGGTGGGGTTTTTTTGGCCTCTGTCTTCACTGACAACCTTTCTTCCCACACATCTCCAGTGGCTGGACCACAAGGTAGGGACTGGAGAGCAAAGTCCCTCCCACTGTAAGAGAAGATCAGGCTCATGACCACCTGAGGAACCTGAACATATAGAAGTCTATGGGACCTGACGAGATGCACCCCAGAGTCCTGAGGGAATTGGCTGATGTAGTTGCCAAGCCACTCTCCACAATATTTGAAAAGCCACGGCAGTCAGGTGAAGTCCCCAGTGACTGAAAAAAAGGAAACATTGCACCCATTTTTAAAAAAGATACACAGGAGGATCCTGGGAACTACAGACCTGTCAGCCTCACCTGTGTGCCTGGGAAGATCATGAAACAGATCCTCCTTGAAGCTATTCTAAGGCACACGGAGGACGTGGAGATGATTTGAGACAGCCAGCATGGTCCTGCCTGACCAACTTATTGGCCTTCTATGATGGAGTGGCTGCATCAGTGGACAAGGAAAGAGCTATGGATGTCATCTATCTGGACTTCTGTAAGGCCTTTGACACAGTCCCCCACAACATCCTTCTCTCTAAATTGGAAAGGTATGGATTTGATGGGTGGACTGTTCAGTGGATGAGGAACTGGTTGGATGGTTGCATCCAGAGGGTAGTGGTCAATGGCTCAATGTCCAGATGGAGATCGGTGACAAGTGGTGTCCCTCAGGGGTCCATATTGGGACCAGCACTCTTCAATATCTTCATCAATGACATAGACAGTGGGATGGAGTGCACCCTCAGCAAGTTTGCAGCCGACACCAAGCTGAGTGCTGCAGCTGATACACCTGAGGGACGGGATGCCATCCAGAGGGACCTGGACAGGCTCGAGAAGCAGGCCTGTATGAACCTGATGAGGTTCAACAAGGCCAAGTGCAGGGTCCTGCATGTGGGTTGGGGCAATCTCTGGTATCAGTACAGGCTGAGGGATGAAGGGATCCAGAGCAGCCCTGCTGAGAAGGACTTGGGCAAACTGGTGGGTGAAAGCTGGACATGAACCAACAATGTGCAGTCACAGGCCAGAAGGCCAGCTGCATCCTGGGGCTGCATCAAAAGAAGAGTGACCAGCAGTTCACGGCCCTCTACTCCACTCTGGTGGTACCCCACCTAGGAGTACTGCATCCAGCTCTGGAACGCTCAGCACAGGAAAGACATGGACCTGTTGGAGAGGGTCCAGAGGAGGACACAAAAATGATCAGAGGGCTGGAGCACCTCTCCTGTGAGGACAGGCTGAGAGAGTTGGGGTTGTTCATCCTGGAGAAGAGAAGGCTCCAGGGAGACCTTATTGTGGCCTTTCAGTACTTAAAGGGGGCTTATAAGAAAGATGGGGACAGACTTTTTAGTATGGCCTGTTGCGATAAGACAAGGGGCAGTGGCTTTAAACTAAGAGGGAAGATTTAGAATAGAAGACATTTTTTAGAATAAAATAAATCTTTTTGAAAGGAAGAAATTTTTTACAATGGGCTTGGTGAGACACTGAACAGGTTGCCCAGAGAGGTGGTAGGTGCCCCATCCCTCGAAACATTCAAGATCAGGTTGGAGGGGGCTCTGAGCAATCTGATCTAGTTCAAGATGTCCCTGCTTATTGCAGGGGAGGTTGGACTAGATTACAAGGTTTCTTCCAACCCAAACTATTCTATGATTCTACAATTTCTTGCATCTCCTACTAAACGGTCAGATTGATCAGTTTGCAAACTACCGTGAGTCTTTTTTTCTGTTTCTTTCTCAGATTTGCTGCACATAAGTTAAAGTAAAAATTTTACTACTGTGTTTTAAAAATATCTGTGTAGCTCCATGTGGTGGTTTCAAATTCCCAGAACAAATTATCATGTTTCTTTAGGAACAATGAGCAACCCCCAGAAGGCTGCATAGTCTTCAATGACATCTGGTAATATAGAGATGTTCCTTTTGTTGAATTTTGGTGGTGGAGTAAATGAGTGCTTTTCCTTGCACAAAGAATTAGGTGTCATCTTCTCTTCACATTCAGTGATAAATTTCTAACATACTTATCTCAAACAAATAAATGTTCATGTATTCAATGTCTGATGATAGGACCCACTACTTTGTACTTCTGTGATTTTTATGGTTTCATTCATGTGTTTTCTGTAGAATAAATTATTTCAAGCAGTCCTGATAGATGTTTTTCCTACTATTTGTGTTAATTTTAAGCCTACCACCTTGTACTAAAAGAAACATTTGTTTATGGTAGGTGTGCATGCTAAGGAATTTTGAAATGTATTAAAAGAGAAAAAACAGAAATCTTGCCTGATGATATTGATGTAGAACACTCACAGTGTTCTCTCCATTCTTTTTTGGTGATTTGTGAAACAGATTGCAATTATTTCTTGGTCCACAAGGCCTACCATGATGGTCAGATTTTTCTAACCTCTTAGGCCAGTGACCGTACACAAGAGTTGGAAAATGTGGACAACATATGCAACGAATACATAAATGACCAGATATGCTTATATAGATCATCTTATGTTCTTAAACTGTCTATAGCACTGCATGAACACAGTGTATAGTATTTGGTTCTTTGGTGTGCTGGACTCTAGGCTAGGACATCAGTTTTTTAAACCTGGTAGCAGGAACACAAGGATTTAAACTCATAGGAACCAAGTTTGTCCTCCATTAGCAATGCCTGATGAGGGGTGTTCTATTTCACCCACACTAACTCAGGTACTATATGGTTGATATTCACATCATTCAGGACTTCCCAGAAAGGGAACCAGCTTGTAAAATTGCTAACTTTCCTCCAGTCTTTCACGCAAACCCTTAATCATTTTCTCTCGCTATTCTGGCTCATCTCTCAGATTTCTCTGCAAGTCCATTCTTAGTAATGAGCTGAAGGTGCGACATGCAAGAGCCGATGTATCATTACTAGGGTACCTGAAATCCAATGGGACCTTTTCCGCCTCTTTCACTTTGGAGCGGAAATAACCAAAGCCAACATCATCACTCGTGCACATGCAATGACCCAGCGCTCGTCTGTGTTGAGACAATTAATCCATCAATAGATTTTAGCTACCCCTACTTTGTGAAAGGACACACCAAAACCACTGGGTTATAGTGCTGAGAAAAAGAGGGATTGGTAGCTTTTCCTGAAAGGCAGCAAGGTATTTGTCATCACTTTACATCACTGACCAGTGCGAAGAAGATGAGTCTTTTTTGGAACAGCACTCCAAATATATATATGATTTAGAACATGTAATTATCTGTTATCTTCCATGTTTAAAAATCAGACTTGGCCCACTACAGAATGAGGCCTTTAACACTTAATGAAAGGATGTGAAAGAACATTCTTTTGTATAACATAAGATAATACTTATGAACAGTCACTGCCTTTCCAAGTCTATAAAACCTGTAACTAATGTGCTAAAAATAGTTCTGTTGTGCAATATTATGCATGCAGCAATTATCATGAAGGAATTTGATTATATTCATTCATATTAATGGAGCAGTTTTCATTTATAGGTTTGTAAACATTTCAAACTCTATTACCAAGCAGCATTATTTCATTCTGTTGACAGAATATATTATCTTTTGTTTTATAGCCACAATGGAGTGCAGAAACCAAAGAAGCCTATAGCAGACAAAAACTCAGTCTTGATTATAAAATTGAACTTGAACACTAGCAGTTTAGAAGCAGGTCCTCCTCAAAGGTCACTGCAATGGATGCAAAATCTACTTGTCATCCTCAACCATCAGCTGAATCCATCCTTCTCAGAATGCTAGGAGTTCATCACCATGGAAACCACTTATCAAATTGGCAAAGTTAAGAATTTAAATTGTCTATTTGGTGAATTTATTTAATTGCAAATGGAGACCTTTAAAAACCTAACTCACTGCTGAAGATATAGAAAATCTGTGGATACTCAAAAAAGTTAAATTATTATGTAGGAACAGTGTAACTGAGAAGGATGAAGAGGGGAGAGGGAGGTCATTCTTCATGATGGGTCAAAAAATGAAGTTTATTTAAGTTCTGCAGTGGATTGAATTCCCAGACCTCAGCAAAAAGTGCAAAAGTGACTCAGAAGTGCTCAAGTCTGTACTCTAAAACTTCAGATCCTTGCGGTGGAAGGACAGCTGCAACATAATTAATCTTGTTACAACGTTTCCTGACTTGGAGTAAGGTTAGAAATGGGTTTATGAACACTTTATAGTTGATAATGATTTCCCATTCCCAAGCTTTTCCCCAATAATGTTGTTAAAGTGAAAAAAAATAAAAAAAATGGAAAGAAACTGTATTTCATAGTTTGTGCTTGACTCTTTACTGATACCTGTAATTCATGAAAAAAAATAAACATCTACTGAACAATAATCTGATGTCAGACCCCAAAGCTTTCATGTCATAGGAAATGTCTGGTTGCTTCAATAATAGCTAAGTGAAAGTTTATACTTTTATCTAACTTGAGTGCAAATTTCCAGAGACCAGAATTTCTGATTAAGTGATCTGACCCTATTTTAGGGTGGCATAAACTACCCGATGTTTGAAAAACAATTTTGAAAGTCCAATTACTTATACAAGAGAATCAGGAAAAGTGAGTGCCTTTGGAGACTTGGAAGTCCAGTTTTCAGTGACAATTTCTATAAAAGGATAGCCCTTATGGCAGTTACTGTGTATTTAATTCTATTTTATTTCAACATTCCCACTGAAACAGAAGATGCCGACTTCCCTCTTTTTGCCTATGGCTTATTTCAATACTATTCAACATGATTATGTTCATAGCTCCGTTAGTCCAATAACAGCTAAAAGCAAAACAAAAGACTTTTGTAAGACACAATGTTTTCAATAAACATAAGCTCTTATTTTACAAAATCTTCATAACTAAGTTTAAGTGCTACAGCTCCTTTATTAGTTTTTTAATTAAACGTATTGGTGAGTGTACTGTGCAGTTGATCTTCGGTTATTCCTGATTTGTATTTAAAAGTTGGTCTTCCATGTCTAGATAACATTTCTACTCTCTAGTTTGGTGGCGTAAATTTTCAAGCACAGCAGAGAGAGACAGTTCTTGCAAAGATCTAAGTCTTCATACAAATATCTTTAAAAAAAAGTTATAGATGATTGTTGGGGGTTTTTTTCTCTCTTTGATTGAAGCTGGTGAACTAAATATCATTTTGCCACAATGTACAGTAAATAAAGTTAAAGCAGGTGTGTGGGACATAACTGAGCAAATATCAGTGAACAGCTATTCTGCACTTATCTTTAATTCCATTGCCACATGTTGCTTGTTTTCTACTGTCCCTTGATAAATATGCAAGTACAAAGAGAAAAAGTACATTAATAATGGCATATGCATTGAACCATTGTTCTAACTAAAGGATTTTAGCTATTGGATTTAATCTATCAGCCATTTCTTACCAAGATAGTTGGTATCAAATACATTGACTATCTTCTCTCACTATTATCATCATTCTACATTCTCTTCTAGGTTTAGTGCTTGCTTTATATTCAGTCTTGTATCCATGTTTAATGGATGAGTGTAGTAATTTTTAATTGGGTTATACCTTGGTCACTTGACTTTAGCTTTCTTACTAACCAGTTTTGTATGTAACTGTTGAAAAACTTAGCAATAGTGGAGGCTTTCTTCTTTTGTGGAAAAGTAAGCAAAATCTTGGGATCTCTGAGTGCTGCTTGTGTAATGTTTCAAAACGTGTAAGTAAAGAAAAAATTGTCATTTGCTGCTCATTAATCAAATAGAAATACGAAAGACAGAAAAAAGAACAAAACAGCAGTGGCAATGGCTGGTTTATTCTGTGGTTTAAGAAGGTCCTTAATGTAAATACTTGTAGTGATTACTAATATAAAATATTAGGGATAAAGCATATTCATACACATTAGTAAAGGCACTACTAGTGCAAGTAAAACTGTTGACAGCAAATTTTCTGTTCCTGTAACTTATCAAGGTTTCAATCTCTGACTTAATTCCTATAACAAATTACTCTCTCTGTAGTTAAGACTTTCGGAAAAGGCTGGCAAAAAAAACCCTGGTGCTGAATAATGCTTTCATATGTGTGATAATTCAGCGATATTGGCTTAAATATTTTATAGCATGGTTTCAGCATCTTCTAACAGGCATTCAGATGTTTTTATTCTACTGTTGTCATATTAATCTGAAACAAGCAGCTGGCCAGAAACTGGATCCACTTCCCTGAAACAAACAGGCAGAAGTAGAACCATCTGTAGGAGGAACCTGACATACACCACCACTAAAGTTTAACTAAGAACAGAATGGACCAAAAGGGAAACACAACATTATGAATGAGGGGATTATACCAGGTGCCTTTGTCCAGGAGAGAGGAATAAAAGTACCTGACTGCAGAGCAAGGGAATGAGACAGAAACCAGGATGAGTATGAAGGTATGCTGCTGATGGAAGAGAAAGAGGAATGGAACAGGCGAGAGACTAAATGCATCTACTCCATACAAATGCCAATCTCTTATATAGTACTTCAAATATAAGTTAAATGCTCTTCAAAAAGATCAGCCTCCTAAACAAGCAACTGTTGCATTCTTCTGCTGAAAGAAAACATTTAACAATAGAGACACCAGATTGCTCTAGAGACACGTGCATGACATTACTTGTTTAGATAAGCAGCTGCTCTAGGTGTTAGAGAGATCCTTTATGACATCAGTTGACAGGAAAGGTGAGGCCATTAGATAGACTGGTAAAATGAGGTCTCTGAGGGAAGAAACTAGAGAATCCTTTTGTTCATACAAAGCAGTGTGTTTACTGTATCAATCTTTGGTTGTCAAATATATATATAGAAACCCAGCTTTTTCCTTTGAAGCTTCATATTCATCCTGGACAATTTGTCCAGTGTTAACTGTGCATCTTCCATTTGTATAGACACAGTCATCCAGGTCTGCATCCACAGGAAACTACTATGTAGAAGGATGGGGCTTTAAGTAACCTCGTCTAGTGGAAAGTGGAACACCCCCCACCCTGTGGAAGGGGGGGTTGGAACTAGATGATCTTTAAGGTCCCTTCCAATCCAAACCATTCTATAATTCTATTAAAATGAACCTTTACTAGGGAAGGGGGAACAATCAAAGCTCCTTCTGTGAAATTGCTGCCATTTCCCAGGATCTAAGGAAAATCCCCTCTTATGCTGGATGAGGGTGACAGAAAGGTCTAAAACGATGCATGTCCTCACCATTATCTAATATGTCTAGAGTCAGGTAGCAAAGGCGGTATATTGCTAAACTAAGAGAAATATTGAAATAGTCCTCCTTCTGATGTACAAATCCTTCTATCAAACACAAGCCACAAAGCCCTGTTCCTAGGAGCTGTACTACTAAGGAGTAGAGAGGGGAGGGTGTGGTGGGTCAACTGTGGCCAGCGGCAGAGCACCCACCCTGCTGCTCACTCATTCCCCTCTCCGGTGGGATGGCTGAAAAATAGAAGGAAGATGAGAGGACTTGTGGATTGAGGTAAAGGTACTTTAATAGATAAATTAATAGTTTTGTGCTCAAGCAAAGTGAAACGAGGAATTTGTTCACTACTTCCCATCTGTGGGCTGATGTCCAGCTACCTCCTGGAAAGCAAGGCCTCAGCATGTGTAATGATTACTTGGGAAAACAAATACCATAACCACGAATGTCCTCCCTTCCTCCTCCTTTCTCCCAGCTTTTATTGCTGATCGTGATGTCATGCGGTATGGGATATCCTTTTGGTCAGACGAGGTCGCCAGTCCCAGCTATGTCCCCTCCCAACGTCTTTCCCACCCCCAGCCTACTAACTGGGGGGTCAGAGTGGGAAAAAAACAGAAAGCCTCGATGATGTACAGGCACTATTCAGCAACAGCCAAAACACCGGTGTGTTATCAACCCTGTTTTAGCCCCAAAAGCAGAGCACGGCACCATATGGGCTGCTATGAAGGTAATTAATTCCATCCTAGCCAAACCCAGTATAGAGGGCAAAGACCAAGGACACTGTGAAGATGTAATATTACTAACATCTCCTATTGTAGATGTCTTTGGCATCCTGCCATCTACTATAACTGATGTCTACACTGGGGACCTCCATTCTGTACAAGGCAGAAACCCCCTCCCCATCCTGATAAAAAAGTTTCATAATGGAAACCTAATGAAGAAAAACAATAAGAGATTTCTTGTCCCTTAACCTTCAAGATACTTTTTCCAATGGCAAAGCTACTCTGAGGGGTTTCCTGTTCCCATGACAGGGGGTAGCAATTCCTCATTGCTTCAATTAAAAGGTGTCACTTCTTATCAGGTAAGTGTTATAACTGAAGAGAAGGAAGGAATTATTATTTTTTCTATACTGGACTCCACTCTAAGGAAAATATTTACATCCTGCATCCCTTCAAATGTCGCTCAATGAAAGGAAACTAAATAGTTTTTTATTTTCCTAGCACTACTTTCTCACCTGGTCCTTAATTATCTGCAAATCACTTCAGTCACATGAGTCTGTGTACCGATCTTTCATTAACTTTTCTTAAGTTTGCCAGTGTTTGACAATTGATCCCCTAACAATTACACCAGCTTTCAGCGTAATTACCACTTTCAGCTTGCTATTACAGATACTTAGTATACCACTTAAATCTCCCAGGTGCATGTTTTTTGGAGTCATTCAGAAGGTCATTACTTAAGATCACATTTAATCATCCAATTATTTGTTCCCAAAAGGAGAGTTCTAGGGATCAAGAAGTACTGCATGTGAATGTAATCCCTATTGAGTTTCCATTTTTCTATAACTTGAGTATTTATTAGTAATTCTTTCTTCAAGCCAGAAATTTACATAATAATTTTCATGAATAAAAAAGCCTCTCTGGTGAATCCCAAAGCGTTTCCACTTACTTTTCCTTCCAGAATAATTCAGGCCAAACTGGTGGAGAGCAGAATTTAGGCATTTTCCAAGATCTCTTGTTGCTGTTGTTTTCCTCCACAAAGGGCAAGAAATTTTGTCTGGGTGAGAAGTCACTTATTCAGGATGGATCTCCTGAATTGAACTTTTCAGTCTGTCCAATAGGATCTGCATATACTTAATCCAGTTTTCTACTAAATCACATGCCACAAGAATAATTCTGCCTCATGCATCCTAGTTTTGATAACAAAAATGTTATTTGTGGCTCAGGTACTGAATAACAACAGCTAAAAAACTAACATCTTGAAAGAAATGAAACAGGCATTTCCCCTGATAAGAATTTATTTACCTTTTGGACAACAGTCATCTATATGTAATTGAAATAGCAAAGCAGTGTGCATGGAGGAGTAAAGAAGGGAAGAGAGGATCCTCAACACACAACAATGAAATGCTCATTATCTGCTGGAGGGGTAAATCTTACTAGTCATATTCTGCACCAGACTGCATTGATTCTGTGATACAGAAAAAGGATTGATTCTGTGATACAGAAAAAGGATGGCTTCTTTCAGGTTCTGTTCCATTCAGTACTATAGTGTATATATATATAGTATATATATAGAGTACTGTTTTTTTCTTACAGTTTAAGAGAAGTCAATAGAAGCACTTAGAAAGACAATGACCCCATTCAGAGGTAGCTGAACTTTTGTTCGCTGTGTGATGTCTCTGCGTAGGACTTTGCAGACTTCTACCTTTCCCAAGATGGAATTATGTACTTCTCCCGTTCTTACAGTGAGCCCCAGGTGTGTATTTTTTGCATCAATGATGCCTGTTCAGTCTGTTAACAACTTTCTTCCTCTTTCCCATAGAAGTTTTATAAGTTAGTGTACAGTTACAAAAGTAACATCAATTATGCAATAGGAACAAAGCAAAAGGGGCGGGTGGGGGGAGGGAAAAGATTCCTGGCGTGAAGAAATATTCCAGATATGCCAGGCATAAAGAAATATTCCTATATTCCAGGCATAAAGAAAAGCATTCCAGAAAGCATTCCAATCCAAAAACCCCACAAAACCTGCTAGTAAGGTTTTCCTTTACCTATTTCCTTCCCTGTTCTTAGGCTTCTTTTACTTTTTCTGGGTGTTTAGGACCTTTTAGCATTTTCAGTGAATATCAGAGAATCTTTCCTTTGAGCTCCTGCTCCCAGAGGAAGGATGGGAGCCTTCCCATTTTATAACTTCTATCCCTTTTTGTCAAAAATCCATCACCCTCTCTCCCCACTTGGTTTTGTCAGGCAGGGTTTTGTCAGGCAGGGTTTTGTCAGGCAGGGTTTGTCAGGCAGGTTTTGTCAGGCAGTGTAAGTAATGAGCAAGTAACAGAAACTAGTACTGTAGGTCCATCAGAGATGGTAATAAGTAAGAGAAATTTCTCTCTCTTATGGAAATAGATATAAAGAGTCCTTACAGTGGAGATAACTACCTTAGATTTGCTGTCGTGCAAAGACATGGTCAGTGCAGTAGGTTAAAAAATTATCTTTGCGGTAGTCTTCAGGATGCATCTTCCTCACAATGAACTTGTGGTGAGGCTGTGGCCAACAATCTAAGCATAGGTTTTTTGGATTTGTTTCTTTTCCAGAAAAAAAAAAAGTGTGTTTAAAAAAGAAAGGCTTATCTATCCACTGATAGATAAGATATTGGGCATCTTACACCTCTTTCTCACATACTATCTAAACAAAGATATCAAATGTTATCAAATCAAGACTCCCTGTATCCTCTCAGAGACCAAATCTCTCCAGCTCTTCCATTTAAGACTGTTTCAAAAGGGCCCATAAGTGAACAATTTAATTTTAGTTTCCTCTGCTCTTTGTAATTAAATTTGAGCAGAGTAATACTTTTCAATATATCAGTATTTTGATACCAGCATCATAACTGCAATCGTATACCACTTTGCCCTTTCTATTTAGCTTTTCCAACAGTTCTTGTCTTATTTTATAAAGCTCTTGCCAGATTAGCTATATGAATATGGTTGAAGAACTAAGTATTGTCTTTCATGCTAGCATGCAAACTAAGGAAAACTGTGGCCTAGAATAATTGAGCTAATGTAGTTCTTGCAATTTTGCAATTCAGGTCACATTACGTGTGGTATATAGAGAATAGACGTAGGGTAGTCCTCCACAGATCTGCTTCACAACAATAAGTTACCTTTCCATAGCTAAATAAAACAATATGCTTAATATCTGCGATGAAACCACAGAAAAATGTTGACATTCTTTTTACTTTCATTTGTGTTAGCTGTGTTGGATTATGACATTCATCCTTCGGTTTATGCCACACTTTCTATTTATGCAATATGTATGTCTTGAGTGAAAGTACAGAAGAATGAGAAAGGCAAGAATAAAGGTGCCAGACCTGAATAACACACAAAAACCCCTGCATCCTAAGTCTCAAAAATGAGCTGCAGACCTTTTCTTGTTTTGGCTTTTATCAGTAGTTTTGGATTTTGTTTTTTGTTGGTTTTTTTGGTTTGGTTTTTTTTTTCTTGTCCATTTTGTTATACAGGTATGGGTTCTTTGGGAGCACTTCTAGATTCCTAGCAATACGTAGTGCTGTCTCGTTTTTCTGTCATCCCATATCTTAGCTACCCACGTACACACCTGATAATGACAGCATGTCTTTCTGATGCTAGCAGATGCCATTACTATTGAGAAACTATGTGAAGTGTCATCAAGAGTCAGTAGACAAAAATCCCCACTGGGCTCAGGCTGGCTTTGATTCCCAGAAGTATTCCACTGACCTCCCTTTTACCAGCATCCTGTCTGTCGGATTTTTCCATTATATATACACTTTGAAGATGAAATACATTTCTTAGATTTGAATGTAGAAAGATCAAACTGTACAACCAGCATTGCACCCAGTCCACTTGCAAGTGAGGCTGGAACCTAACATAAAACTGTAAGTCACCCTCTTGAAGTTGTGCAGAAATGTCCAGCAGAAGTAACGAGAGTAGGCTGCACCAATAAATACTTCCCTAAGAATTGCCTTTGAAAAGAAAAAAGGAAGATTGCCTTTCCTGTTCGCTTTCTATTTAAAAGCTTTCCCAAGAGCAGCGGCAAGTAAGTGTCACAGAAGTGAACAAGCAAGGACACAAGTTGCTGCTGCAGCTGCTGCACGGATATGGGGACCACCAGTTTCAGATGGAGTGACAGAATGAGATCTTGCAGACAAAGAGACAAGTGGTAGCAGCTGAATCCTCACCGAGGTTACGTGGCTTATATTGTCTATAAGGATTTGTGGGTTTCTAAATATTTTCTTCCTTTTACATCTGAGTTTGCCTGTAAAGCTCTGAATCTTAGGAGGATTTAACAATGATTAAGGCAGAGATAAAGAAAACCTTTTTTTCCCCCAGCCTTTAAGCAAAATACAAACCAAGCAATTTGCAGCTTAAACAACATTCTAGTCTTCAGCTATAGTTAAATTCTTTATTTAGAGATAAACTAGGATTTTTTAGAACAGATTTAAATTAATTTTGATTAGTCTATAACCATATTAACCATAGAATAATTAGTGTTCAGGGTGAAGACTTTAAATAACAGCCTGAGACAATTAGCTGAAGAGGGATATGAAAGAAATCCTGTGTCACTGAATTAATTATATCAGGATATTTGGAATGAAAATATCTTACATAAATATTCTTATTGAAAAAATAATTAGTAGATATGTCTTTAACTGAGACCACAGCTGACACAAATAAGGCTGGCTGCGAAAATGATTTCATATATGATCCTATTCTAGTATTACGAGTTTATAACAAGATTCACAATAGCTCAGCAATAGAATTTGCTTAATGAACATGCATCTAATCACTCACAAGTATTTCTCACCTCTTACATCAGAAACTTCTATTTCTCTGATTCATTTAAGTGAATAGAGAAGAATAGATAAATCTAGACTTTAAAAGGTGTAGCAGTAGAAAAGTCTAATACAAATTATTGAATTTTTGCATGGTTTACAGTACTAAAGAAATGTCTGACATATAAATAATCAGTATAGTTGATTGGCAGAGAGAGCTCCTTGTGGTATGCCAGAAAAATATTTGTTGTCTCTGTGGCCTAAGATTTTGCATTTAGATTTCTGATTCAGCAGGAAGAGGCATAACATTTCAATACTACTTAAAATCTAAACAGACTGTACATATCAAAAGGTTATGGGAATGCTGTTTGGTTTGGTTTGCTTTGCTTTGCTCCTCACAAAACAAGGACTAAGTTACAATCAAAAAATCCGTTTCTGTTAGCCTTGTTTCAGGAGGTTATATAAAAAACTGGTAAAGGAAAAGTCAAAAAAATTTGACATCACAAGAATGGTGGTCAAAGAGAGATGTGACATGCACATACAAAATGCTCTAAGGTTTCTCTGGAGGGTTATTTTTCAAGGCTGTGAAATCTTTATATTAGACTTCAAATCCCACTTAAAAACAGCTTGAAGTTGGTGCTTGGTTCTTACCATGAATGTTTGTAAGAAGTTTTATACAGTTGTAAGACTTGCAAGTCCTCCCTAAATCTCATTGTTTCCAAAAGATGATGATGATGATTAGTGAGTTTTTTTAGATTTTAATAATTATTTTTTTTTTTTAAACATCTTGTTGTCTATCAGAAGAAATATGCTGGTCTTATATAGTTTGCAACATTCTCTTTTGCTCTTGCCTTCCAAAAGAAAGTGGGACTTTTAATCTCTGCAGGAACACCCACATCTTGGCAGAACAGTGACAGCTACTCCATTTCACAAGCTCTTTGAGACAGAGCAAGGAGCAGCTCAGGAAAGGGAAGCCATGTCAGAAATAGGTTAGCCGCAGTTTATCAAAAGTCCAGTCGGTAAAAACCACAGATTAGCTAACTTCTCTCACCATAAAAGTGACACGAGAAGTATCAGCTGGTGAAACTCAACAGGAACAAAACCTTTAAGGATTTTCAGATTTTTGTGTTGCAACCCTAAGAGGAATGGATACTAATAATTTTGGCATAACATATGTTTCTGAAGAATGAAAGATGATTTCACGACGATACAAAATATTTTTACAAAGTAAGAAAAAATTCTCTTTTCCTTTGTGCGCATGCTGGAAAGCCCTATAACAAAACAGTATAAACCCTCCTCCAGGAAGGGAAAACACTGAGTAATGGTAATGGTTTAACTGCCCTGTGCCTCTCATCCTAATCGTGTTGCCTTTTGAGCCATAGCTGTGATTAACAGTTAAACTGAATTCCCCTTTAGCTGACACTATATTATTCTGCATATCCCAGCACTAAGCCCTACGTTTGCATATGGTTTCACTCATTCTCTGTCTGTAATTCATGTAAGTCAAATTTCGCTCTTTTGGCTCTTCACGCCACTTCAATTTGAAATGCACAATTTGATCCAAATAATCACAAAAGCAACTGTTAAAAAATCTGATTTGAAGTCTCTTCAACTAAAACTTGAACTAAAACTTGAACTAAATTGTAGTGGACGCATAAAATACTTTAAAGTAATATTTAAAACAGACATTCTTTTATTTTGCACCTTTTCTTTTTTTCTGTGAGAACTTTTTATAGACTAAAAGTTTTGTGAATTATTCTTTTCAAAAAGTACACGCACATGTACACAGTAAGCCTCCATTCCAGACTTCTGTACTTTAAAACAGCATTCTTCAAAATATGTTTAAAACATTGCAGAAAAGAAACAGATTTTTGTTGCCCCCCCTGTTTTTTATCAATTTGGATAAGTAACTTACCATGTTACTGAACTGAGAATTTATATCTATTCTGGGAAGAGCCAGATTGCCCAGAAATTATAAACTCCCAAAAAAGTAAGTAATTTATTATGTAAGTATTCATTTTGTCATTTCATCCTTTACTGAAAGGACATGATAAGCAATACAAGTTAACACAACAATCATACTACAAATCATGTACTATATGGCTTTATTATTGATGTAATTATTACCACTAATTTTAGGCTCAGCTGATGTCAGGGTTTCTAGAGCAGATTGGTCTGCAAACTCTCTCCAACTTCACTAACTGTACTGCTTTTTTCACTTTCCCCTCCTCACGTGTACAGGGGTGTTGTAAGTCTGAATGTCTCCTTAGTAAGTTGGTACTATATAACAAAAAGCCTGTGAAGGAATGACATGGTGGGACCAGTTGTACAGTCCTAACAATGTGAGTATTTCAGCACAAAATGCGGACATACTAGCAACCAGTTTTGCAAGAACCGGTTTGATTCTTTAAAATAAGCGTAATGCTTACTTTACTAACACAAAATCAATTTTAGGAATTTCAGCACGACAGTACATCTCAAAACTCTGAGCTTTGTAGCAGCATGCGTGTCTGATAATATACATTCATGTTCAGGGTATATAGAATGAAATTTTATGAAAGACGCAAGCCATGCTATTGGTCTTGTTTGGTTAAATGTTATATGATCTGACCACAGTTTGCCCAGGAAGGTCAAAAATTTGTCTACTACACACGCCACTGACACTGGCTGAAGAGAGCAGACTTCATGTTGATGGAGCTCTCCAGTTCATCACCATGACCTTTTTTCTGCCAGGAAAATTGAATTCTTAAGTAAATACATATTCTTCAGCTACATTAACCCTTTCAGGACATCATGTGAAAAAAAAATAATGAGTTGAAAGTTCTTCACTGTGAAACAAAACCACACTGAATTAAACCAGATTTCTGAAAGGAATAGGTACTGTGGTTATAACTATTCTGAACATAGTAGCAGAAATCAGTATAAATCTATATATTATAAACAAAGCACTATGGACTGTTGTTATTAAAGTTGCATTCAGAATTGTCTTGCAAACTGAAAATGTTTCCAGTTCTCAGTGTTTTTGAAGCATTCATTCAACAGCCTACTCTTTTCAGGCAGAACATAGCCAAAACCTACTACTGTGGAAGTGTCCTCAAGTAAACTTTTCTCAAGCAAGAAGTTAACAGAGTTCACTCTCCTCTTCAATAATGCTTATGCCCCATTTTTAAAAACCTCAGCACAAAAATTAATAAGATGACTGAAATTTCAAGGGAATTTTTAAGAAGTAACTTTCACTGTGGGTATTCATTTTTGACTTGGCCAAATTTAAGAGATTCAAACATGTTTTTCATGCATTTTCATTGCGTGAATTTGCTAACATGAATAGAGAATATTTGCACTTTAGATTGGGAACAAAAAAGAAAAAGAAATCTTCATAAGCTTCTCTCTCAGACTTCTTCAGAAGTGGAAAATTATTTTTTAAGGCCTCAATTCAGGAAAGCAATGAAACATGTTTGGATGTTTTGCTGCACTGAAGCCAAAGGCAGCAACAAATACAAATCAAATAGCTGTCCTTGAAAAAAAAGTCCTTTTTCTTTATTGCTCACCAGAAATAGATTGCTCACAAGCCATATATGACACGGTGGGTAACTACAAATGTATTTAGATTTGATTATTTACAGAGCCTATAAAGAACAGGACAACTTTTGACAGGATTGATCCAGTTCAAAACAAATTCCAACAGCAAAAAGCAATAAATCAAAGACAGACATAAGACTGCATAATTCTTTAGCACTGGACCCATTTTATTTGACGATCTCATACGTTTGCAGCATGATTTGTTGACTATTTACATATATTCTAAACTTATCTATAATAACTGTACACATACACTATTGACTATCTAAAACATTAGTTACGTGTCTTTCAGACTCAGTAATTACTTCTTTTAGTACCATTTGTAATTTTAAAGACATTTCTACATACTGCATTAAAATAACCATTAAGATTTAGCATGTCTGCCTGCAGAAAAGGTAGATAGATGCAAGGCCCAGCGTCCCTACTATTTATTCTGATAGAAAGAATGTATGCTCACTAACTTAGGTAAAATTATGACTAATTTGCAGTGGCATCCATGTCATGAAAATCTGTTGCTATTTATAAAAAAGTATTGTTTGCCTGTGCCAGCTATGCTTTCAGGGCTACAAAGTGCATTTTTCCTCTGAGAAAACATGTAATTTCTGATATGCTAGTGTAATTAATTAAAATGGTAAGTTGAATTTAATATATGTTTCAGTATTTTCAGTATGCACAGAGTTACAAATGTATGTAAGTTTCTGGGAAAATAGAGATTTTTTTTTTTAAATCTATCAAATTTTGTGCTTCTAATTAATGTTAATTTACAAAACTACTCATGCACTTTTAATTTATGGTTATTGTAAGGCCAAATTGTTTAGAGACAAAAATCGTACATGTTTTCTTATTCTATTCTTAGATGATTTGATTTTGTTTTGAATTTCTTGTAATATTCTTGTCAGCACCATGCCACTATGAAAACCGTATGACAATAAGTAAAAGCTGTGTTGAAAACAATTATTCTTAGAATGCTATTTGAATAAAAATAAATTACTTGTGAAATTAGGTGAATTTTGACTATTATTACTGTGAAAAATATTTTAGCCTTTCTAAATACTGCAAGTTTAAATTTCAAAATTTCACTTTTTTAATGCTAAAGTGTGAAACTGAGAAATAGGGCGCATTTTGAAGTAGAAAAGCAAATATCTTGGAATGTCTACACAATAGCAGATATTCCTGAAGTAAAAAATGTCACATGACACTTTAATAATAATGCCTTATGACAGACTGCATGTCAAAAAATACGATTAATCATAACTAACAACCATCTCAAAGAGAAAGCTGCCTTTCTGCATCCTAACAGTGTGATTACTTCCAGAAGCAACTAACTTCCACCTATGAGCAACTATATTAAGTGATATTAATATAATAACAAAGTATAATTTCTTTCTAAGGAAAAGTAAAAAATATTAAACATTCAACCACCTGTACAATTAGAAATAATTTTATCCTTGTGGGTATATTTAGTATTCTAATAGCACAAATTCAAAACAACTCTGATTTTGCACAGGCTAACTTATTTCTACATTCAGTAAAAGCATTGTCCTAGCATAGAAATGAATTTATATCTTACTGTTACAATTTCTGTTACAAAAAGAGATAACTTGCAGTGTGGAGTGAAAACTAATTTGCACCTCAACAGATGTAAGTGAGGACAAAATTACCCATCTGCCAGGTAAGAAATTGCTTTAAAACAGAACTTTAAAACAGAAAGAAAAGTGTTAGCTTTCCTTAAAATTGAATTTACACCTTGATTTTGTGTGGGAGAGTAGTCAGTGAAGTCACTCAGCCTATATTTTAAAGGCCCCTGCACCTTCATCATCTTAGCAGGAGTCTTGCCATCCATGCAATAATAAGAGTTTATGATCAGAGTTTATTTACATGAGCATCTATGCATGACATAGATACAGGTGCTCTTTCATTTTGTTTATAGAATGCTCCTTTGCTACAAATTTTTTACAAATTTTACAAATTTTACAATTTTTACAAATTTTTTTACAAATTGCTACAAACATTGACAATTCTGTCATACTTTTAAATGCATACTGGTACTGGTCATTCAAAGGAATCTTATAAAAATGGCAAATTACAGGTCTTATGTTTCAAAATTTTCTTGTCTAAAAGACTACTTATGGCCATGAAATAATTATAACAAAGGCTTTAATCAGCTAGCTAAATGTTCATCTCTCAAGCTGCATCTACAAGCTCAGAAATGCTATATCTCAAAGGCCAAAAGTAAGCATAACCTTCTTTATTACAGAAGCATTTGACTAAATTTTAGTGACCTGTGAGTTATCTCCATTAGCTGGAAAAGGATGATGGAACCAGCTAACTTTGATGCATCTCTTTTTCCCTCAAGACAGATAGAATTAATACCAAGGGTATCTCTGTCTTCTTAGTTACTGTCCTATCTAAATCAGCAGTCAGCCCCAAAGGTTTCTTGCTATGATTTTCTCATGACCCCAATTCCAACATCTCTTCAGCATACTGCTGATTTGGTTGTGTAAGAGTGGTTCTTTCCATAACAGAGGAATTGTCAACCATGATTGTCTCCAGGGAGTCCACATTTCTGAGTAGTGTCACATCTCCTTGGCAGTGCAGTACTGCCTAAGTTTGGACTTGTGGACAGGTACCCCTTTAATAGAAAAGTTTTGTTGCCTCTTTTATTTATCTTTTAAACTGTAGCAGCTACCCACGTTTGTTCTTACTTGCAACAATAGTCTTTGCATGTCAAAACTAGCTATCCTCTAAAGTAATGCAGTTGTCAGTTTTGTGAAGTGAGCATATTCATCCTTTCAAAATTGCATACCCAGGTCTCTCCATTTGGCATCCTAACATTTCCTGGGTCCAGATTGAGGAAGTAGAAACCCCAAGCTGGCCAAATTCCCAGTTCCATCCAGGAAATCTGGAATATCCAAAACTGCCTTCAGCCTGGGCTGTCCTAGAGCTATGGACATGGGCCTCCTAGGCGCCCCAACACTTTGACACAAAAGCTAGCAGAGCATCATCCAGCTTCATGTCATAACCCTGCCTGTATTCGGATGTAAAGAGTGTCAAAACAGAGAAGAATCCATTTTGCAAGAACATTTCTGACCTGAGAAAGGCCTGGGGGACTTGTAATAAGGTAGCACATTGGCTGATCTCTCCAGTGACAGATCCTCACAAAAAAACAAAACCAGGCACAGAGCCCACAGGTAAATTAGAATGTCTGCAGTAGAAAGAAAGTCTCTCCCCACTTCTAGAGACCTCATGTATAGTGTCCACATTAGAAACAATGAATGCCAAACACTTTATTAGTCCCAGTGGTGAATATCAGAATGAATGGGCAATACAAATAAGTGAAAGTATCACAATTTGAGCTGAGTGTATTATTTGATGGGCACACTACTGCTCTCATATTAAACTTCTTTTAATCGTGTTTAAATTTGCTTCTTTTTTTTTTCTACAAAAGAAGTTAAAAAGAAGGGAACTGAACGTTTCTTTGCCCAGATGGCTAGACTTTGAACCAGACAGATGGAAGACAGCAAATTCTGCCTGGATTTCTGGCAGATTTCTGGGGTCTGCAAGCTGGGCAAAGCTGTGCCAGACAGGCTATGCTCCCCCATCATGTTTCTCCAGGGCAAGCAGTCACCATGGCTTTTCTAGGTTCAATGAAAACTTCAAGGATTTGAGGAATCCTTGTACTAATCAGAATTCAACTGTCGCCTCCAGAGTCCGAATCTCTACAGGAAGCTGAGGACTTGGGATGTGTTTCCGAGGCTTTTGGTTCTTAGGTAACTCTGCCTTATGGAAAACTTGAGTGCTTTGAACTCAAGTTCAAAGGCCACACAGTGGCCTTCCTAGTGAAGTCGTCCTGCAGTTATTGGCCCTGATAGTACCACTCTGCATCTGCAAGGGCCTTGTGAATATGTTTTGCTTCTTAAATAGCTATTTGCATCTTGAATCACTGTCTCAATGTATTGTACTTAGGCATGCTACTCACTGGCATATTTCAGTTTTGCCTTTGACTCAATGATCATAAATCCTCATTAGTGGATGGAAACATAATTGTCTAGTGTAGAATCAGAAAGAAAGAGGTGTTGTATAGCTGCTGTTACACTCCTACATTATGAATAAAATGGCATCCCTCCTCCATGAAAAGAGCTATTATTCTTATGATGCCCAGAACTATCAATTATTTTTAAAAAAATAATAAAATATAAGCACATATGTATACCAAATGAATATATTCAAACAAACATACATATACAGGGAGGTCATATATGTAGTGGGAGAGGCAGAGGGAGGGAGAATATGTGCTGCAAAAGAATTATTGTATATGTTACAAAATTACACAAGATCTTTTCATCGAGCCACAAATTCACAAATTAAACCAAACAGCACTACTAGCAAAAATGTTTGGAAAAGACACCAAGGCAGAGAGACAAGATATATTGGGGGTGGGGGGGGTTCTTTTGGATTTCCAGGTGTTATTTTTTGAAAATAATTAAGGTTAATTAAGGCATAATCCACTGTTCAATAGGAATAGACTAAACCAGTTACAGAAAGATAAGGTTTGACATGTATTTTCTCTGCAAATGCAGTCCAGTTCCTGTGGCACTTTGAAACGTGTGCCTGAAAGGTGCACAGAGGTAAGATTTATATAAGGCTCATAGTGAAGATCCTTTTCATCCAGAGCACTGGACAACTGAAAAGCATGAGGAGATGCTTCAAACGCTTCATTTGCTTCATCAGGTACACAGCAATTGCTCTGTACAGATAGTTGTGACAACATCATTCACTTTGCACTCTTGATGTGTGAAAGGCTCTCTCAGGGACCCATGGGGTCCATGGGGGCTCCACATGGTTCCACCAGGGCAGGGCCTGGGAGCCGCGGCCCATCTCTCTGCCCCAGCCAGAAGCAGGGCCCTGGGGAGCTGACATGGGGTCCTGGGCTGTGGGCAGGGTCGGGGGAACTCCAGGGTTTGGCAGGGACAAGCAGAGCTGGCGGTGCCTCAGGGACATGGCAGTCACCATGGCAGTAAGGAGTTTAAAGTATTTGCCATTATGGTGACAGAGCTGGAGAACAGATGGCTAAAGGAAGTTCATGTTTCACTTTCCCTACTTTTATGCGCTTGTGGTAAACAGTGTTAACCCTCTTACCGTTGACATGATTTTGTTTAAAAAAATATATTATTAATTGACTAAGAAACAAGATTTTATAAAGTCAATGTAAATAATGTCCCAAAATATAGACTTTTCCACAAGTTTTTTAGTGACAAAGGATTTTCCATCTGGAAATACATGTTGTTAAAATTTGGCATTTTCCTATTGGAAATGGTTAAGTCTGACAAAATACAATCCCAGACAAGAGTGTCACGTTCGGTTATTTGCTCTGGTTTTCAAATGAAATATCACTATAAGTATTGTATAATTTTATAGAGAATTTATTAATAATAATAATAACGATAAGCTATTATTTTTCCGGTAAACACTGAAAATGTACTGCTTAAAGGAATCTGTCTGCTCCTGCTCTGTCCCCCATCCCTTCCATTTTTCTAATACAATAAAATAATAATACATAACAATACACACATTACATAATAATACATGATAATACTCATAAAATACATGATCTAGACAGTAGCAAAGCACTGTGGAACATAGATTGTAGATGGCTGTAGAACAACATAATTTATAAGTAATTATAAACATGGTATATAGTCAGATCTTAAAGAATTTGATGTTAATTTCCTTTATGAAAACGTAAGACTACATTCTGTAGCTATAGTAGTTCAGCAAACAATTGTATAGGCCCACAAAACCTCAGATGAGCCTACGAAAACTGCAAAGGTGGCTTCAGCAAATGTAATTGTTTTCCTGCAGATTCAGGCATGGACAGTGAAGGCTTCACAGACAATCTGCTTGTGCACCCTCTACTGTAAGAGAAGAAAGGATGGAGGAAAGAAAGCGAGAGACACAGCAAGGTCTGGAGCAGAGACTGAACCCTGAACCACCCTCAGGAACAAGATCATTTCCTGACATTAAGGGTATTATCTGTTACGGGCTATGAATTAGTTTATGTGAAGTTTATGTGAATTGCCCTCACTTGTCACCAGAACAATACAAATAGCAGCTCTAAACGCTATCCCAAAACCTGCTAAACACATTGGGGAAAAAAATGTCTTTCCATGGGTTGCTGAGCTGAGACATAATGTTTATTGATAGGCCAAATTGCTCCTAAAATAGTTCAAGCAAGTTTGAAGAAAAAAGAAATGGTGATTTGAGAGTCATTGTTGTGAAATAATTAGGATGGTAACTATAAAATCATAGAGAAGATATAAAAATAGATCAAAACTGTGAATTCTTAATGCAGTTTTGCAATAACCTCAGTTTTAGATAGATGTCTGTCATTTAAACATGGTGAAGATTAGCACTTTATTCAGTAATTTTACTTGTTAGCTAGGCCTCTTCTAACTTTATGAAATTAACCGCATATTGTGCAGAAAACAGTTCATTCTCAGAGTGGTAAGACCGATGTTTATAGTTCAAGCCAAGGAGTGGTATGTAGAGAGGCCCTTGCTTATACTTCTTGCTATAACAACCAAGGTCAGCTAATTTCGTTATTTGCCCCATTGGAGGGTTGGAAATGGAAAAGCGTAGAGGGGTCCCATCTGCTCGGAGGAGTGGATGGACAGGTGACCAGAAATTGACCGACAGGGGTATTCCATCCCATCTGCCCCATGCTCAGTACAAAAGCTGAGGGATCAAAGGGTCATCTGTCTTTCTTCAATGGCTGACGTCCCAGGAGGACCCTGTCTGTTCATCTGCCTTTGATCACAGTCCATGGATTCCTAACTCCAGATCCGGAATACAGTTCCAACCCATCCCTGAGTCCAGCCCGGGACTTACCCAGTGCCTGCTGGTGCCTGCTCCTCCTCCTCTCTGTGTGCAAGAGGTGGGGGGAGAGCATCTGTCACTGGTCAAAACCACAGACATGGGGTTACTGTCCATCCCAAAGTGGCCAATTAGTACCGCGGAGATGAAATAGATGTTTCAGATACCAAAAACAGGGGCAGTAGGAAAAAGAAGTCCTGATAAGGACAAAATAAAAAACAGAAAAGAAGAAAGGGGAAAAAAATCTGATGACGTAAATAAAGAGGAACTGCAGTGAAGCATCTGATGAAATACAAGCAGCTCTTAATGGGGGAAAGGCAGAGAAAAGCAAAGGATCAGGAGAAAAAAAAAAAAAGCTACTTGCAAGTTCTTTGTCTCTCTTTGCTACATACTATGTTTCTGTAAATTGCTCACAACCAGTTTGGTTTCTCTTCCCTGGAAAGCTGTTAGTTTTGAACTTTGAAACTCCAAACTGAAATGAAAACTATTTTCAAAAAGTTATTTGGAAATAGAAATAAGCATTTGGATGAATACATGCTATATAATAACTCACTTATTGCTTTGAAAAAATAAAATATTTACAGTGAAACAATACCATATCATTGACATCTTATACGGCAAATTATTAAAACATTTTATTTCAGTAAGACTGAAACATGTTGGTTTAGACCCTTTTGTTTCAGCTGAGATGACAAAATCAAAACGAAATATTTACTAATTTTCTTTTTGAGATATGGAACAAACCTATTTCTTCCCATTAAATATTTTATTTTACTCAATAAGTATTTCGTAATGGAAAAGATGTTTCATCTGAATGTTTCTGAGCAGGTGTCATGCTGCATGAGAGAGGGGATGTAGACTCGTTCTTGATTTTCAGTAGCTTGCATTCAGAGCGTAAAAGTATCTTAGTGCCTGTAGACAGCCATAGGGCTATCCTTGATAGCCACCTTGGATATGGGTATGAAAAGTGATGTGTATTTAGACTGATACTAGCATACTAGTTAAAAGGTTATGTTACACTTGTGGTCTTCGAGTCAGAGTCTGTGGATCCCCAGCTGCCACTGAACATCATTTGACGTTTCTTCAACGAATAGCTAAGAAGAATATGTCTGTAGTGAATAGGCTTACATTTCTTTTATAAGAATCTCACCAACATCAAAAATATTTTAGGGATTCACAAACTGAAAACAGCTGAAAACCCACGATGTATGCTATCTCACAGTGACCTACATTGAAACGTCTTTCATTGTGAAGCATGGGAAAGCAGCACACACACAGACCACTTCAACATTATATATGATAATATCCCACAGAGGAGTTTTTTCCCAAGTAGTTTTGCACCACAAGGTAAAAGGTTCGCACCATCATGGTCCTCTATACATAAATAAATTCAGCAAATTAGCTCATGTATTTAAACACTATGATCAATATAAAAATGAAAAACAAAGAGAAGCAAAAAAATATATTTCAAATTCCCCAAATATGAGACCAAAAAATGGGACATTCCCGACATACTGAAATACCAAAATACACTGTTGGTAGTTAAACTAACTTCAGCCTTCCTGTCTGGAATTTCTTGCCTTTACATAGCACAGAAAAACCTGAGTTATAACAGAAATAGAGGAAAATAAAATACATAAATAACAGATTTGATAAAACTCAAGGTTGCCACCAGCAAGCCAAGCATTGTATTCCTGTATACACCTCCATTAAAACAACCAAAGTGCTAGAAATGATCGCTGTGGAATTACATCCTGACTCAGATGAAAATTTTCTTAAATGGGACTACACAAGCATGCACTTAAAAAGGGCTACTCTCATGAATCAGCAGAGTATGACTAGTCCCTCAGCACAGCTGGCAGAAAATTCACCCCTTAGGAAACAACTGCTGCACACTTCAGCTTCTTATTGAAAACTGTGCTAATTATCTACATACAATTACCTCTTCTGTCTTTCTTTTATCTTTCTTGTCCGGACTATAGGAACTGGTGATTTTTAATTTGAGGGGAGGGAGGGGAGGGACATGGGATGGGACAGGCTATCTAAAATACGTTCAGCGTTCCTTGACAGCATAGCATTAACAGCCTTTACAGTTAATCTCTATTTCATTTTCTAAAGGTGTTAGACCAGTGTTTAGATGAAAAGCATATTGTGCACTACTACTTACTAACTCTGTAGAGGAGGCAGCAGTGATCAAGCTTCCTGACCTGTGTCTGTCCTAAAATCATATGTCCTTCATTACATGGGAGCTCTGGGAAGCTACTGTCCTAAATTCACACAGAGCAGATTGAAGGGCCTTCCTAAGTCTAGACTAAACCTAAGCAGTTATCATGATTTCTGATAAGCCAAACCATTGAATCTTGTCTCATCTACTACTTGGCCTGTATTAAATCGGGTCTTGGCTACTGTCCTGTATCAACAGCAATAGTCCCATATGGATTTCTGATTCTGCTTTCTGAAATTCAGTAGCCTGAACTGGAATTCAGCTGACTTTTACTGAATCTGGTCATATTTTTTCCTTCTATCAGTATTCCACCCATCTTTTCCTTGTGCTGTGCCTACACCACCTGTTAATCCATCTGGTCTGTTTCTGTGTCTGTTGCCTATATCCTGTGCTTTGCTTGCCGAGAATTCATTAGCTCTTTATCTGTGAATGAAGCCTGCTGCCTTCATCCTGCCAAGCCTGCAAACCCCTACCCTAATTTCTTCTCCTTCTTATCACAATCCTCTATTTAAGATGGGTCAGTAAGGATGAATTAGCTATTATTCTGATACTTAAATGGCTTACCCTTATCATTGCCTTTCTGAGGCTGACAGAGATACCCCACATTCTTCTTCTGGACCCTATGAGATACCTATATGCTCCCTTACTGCCTATCTATCTCCTTCATTTTAAGAAAAGAATAACACTCTGCACACCTCCTTTCCTCATGCCTAAAACTGAGGTACTCCTCCAATCTCTTCATGCTAGATTTTCTGATGCACCACACTTTTCCTCTGTCCCCTGTCCTAAACCCCTGTTTTCCCTTTCACCTATCCTTATTCATTCCTCCAATAGATTTCCACTCCCCTCTCTATGCATTTGTCAGAAATCTCCTGTAACCCTATGCTACAATTCCCTAATATGTCCGTATCTTCTCTACGCATTACACAGTCCCTTTTTTTTTTTCCCCCCACTTATAGCAGGATTCCCTGGGTTTTCTGTTTCCTTTTACTCTATTCCCATTGCAGCAGCACAGAATCACAGGATGGTTGAGGCTGGAAGGCATCTGTAGTTCAACTCCTCTTTGAATACAACTCAAAGCAGAGACAACTCAAGCAAGCTGCTCAGAGCCATGTCCAGTCAGGTGGACAGGAATGGAAACGTCACAGCCTCTCTGGGCAACTTGTCACTGTGTTCAATCTTCCTTACAGTAAAAATGTTTTTTCTTATATATTAAAGTTGTCTTGTGTAGCAATCTGTGACCACTGCCTCTTGTCCTGTCACTGGTTACCACCCAGAAAAGTCTAGCTTCATTGCCTTTATGTGTGTGTGTGTGTGTCCCACCCCTCCGCAGGTATTTATACGTATTAATAAGAGCCTTCTCTTCTCCAGTCTGAAGAGTCCCAGCTTCTCCTCATATATCAGACTCTCCAATTAAATCATCTTCATGGCCCTCCACTGGACCTGCTCAAGTACATCCACGTGTCTCTTCACAAAATCACATAATCACAGAATCATTTGGGTTGTAAGGCACCTCTTGAGATCTTAGCATCACAGAATGGTTTAGGTTGGAAGGGACCTTGAAGATCATCTAGATCTAACCCCTCTGTCACGGGCAGGGACACCTCCCCGTAGCCTGACCCCGCTGCTCAAGTGGGACCACCTAAAGCAGGCTGCCCTCCTGTACTGGAGAGCCTAGAACTGGACCCAGCGCTCCAGATGTGGCCTCATCAGAGCTGAGCAGAATATAAAATCACCTCCCTCAACCTGCTGGCAATGGTCATTCTAGTGCAGCCCAAGATGTTGGCTGTCGTCGCTGCAAGAACACATTGCTGGCTCAAGTTCAACTTGTCCACCAGGACTCCCAAGCCTTTTTCTGCAAAGCTGCTTTCCAGGCAGCCAGCCCTCAGGATCTACCACTGCTCATTTCACCTCCGCGTCTCTTTATCCCTCCGTGTCTTCTAGTATTATAAGAAAACATTAAAACGTACTGTAAGAGTGTAATCTGTCACTGAAGTAGATACAGATATGCTGAAAACTGTGGTGCCCTTGCTAGATCTGGAGGTCATCAGGCACTATGGTAGTTGAACTAAGACGACAAGAGAGTCTCTGTGATTCCTTCCTGCTTTTCCAGGAGTTCTTTCATGGTGTGGACACTGATATTAATATTTGTTTGTAATGTTGCAATTGCTCAGAAGTTGTAGTTGAAATTAATAACTTAAAATTGCCAAGATGGATCATAAGGTAGTTTCAGGTTTTGTGCCACAGACTGTCCTTAGCTTGTGAGGTGCCTTTCTGACACAGTAATTCCACTAAAACTTTCACTATGACATTGTTACTGCAGTGCCATTTGTGACCTGGTGATAATAGTATTATTTTCTTAGCAAGTGGTCAGAAGAACAATTCAGAACAATTTATTAGAAATCCTGTCTGTGTGGAGATGAGGTGGAGGTCACTGAACGACGAAGACACCATCTTGCATCTAAATATATTTTCTATACTCATTTTATGAAAGGTAGTCTGTAAGTTCTTAATTTGACTTTGTTGCATTTACCAATACTAACCATAATGCCAGCCATCAGACATTTATGGTGAAAAAAAATAAATCACAAAAAGAACCATATGTTCCTCATTTTCTAGCTGTTAACTCAACATTTGCAGGTTTTTGCAGGGCTGAACTCCAAGCGTGGGTACATCATCTTCCTTCATTCCAATGGATTTCATGTGTATCTTGACAATAGTTTGCTTTCAAGTCTAGCTTCTCCTTGTGGACTATTCTGTTGTGCGTTTCCAGCTGATCAAGCACCAAAAATAAAGAGAAAACTGTAAAATTTATGAGCTCCAAAAGTGAAATTAATCACAGATAAAACATATATGTGTGTATGTTTGTGTGTGTGCGTATACAGGCTTCTAAAATTCTGGAAGAAATAATGAGTTTGATTTGGACTAAGTAAAATTTTTTAATATTTCAAGATTGATGCCACTTATGCTGTATTTGCATTGCTAGCTTTCCATTTTCTGTTTTTGTTTTTCATGATCAAGTACAGTACGTGTTCAGGTTCAGCAGCACTATGTGCTATTACAAAGGATAACTCAGATGGCAACCCCATATACTCCAAAATATTGATGAGGTCTATGTAATACACTAGCAAATAAAACTACCGTCAGTCTTGAACAGTATATCAATGTATGTAAAAGAGCATGTAAATACTTCATGTAACCTCCCACATTTTTAAACTTATTTTGTTTGGATCCTCATTCAACACTATAAAGTATGACACAGCTTCTCAGACAGCCTCGTTGATCTACATATACATTTACTTCTGACAAACTATTGATAGCCGCTCTTTTCCTCAGAAATAGTCAGATTATTCTGCACGAGTAGATCTTCAGCGATCATTTTTAGATACACTAGGAGTCCAGTCTGTCTATTCTCTGCATGTATCACAACATAACTTACATTCCTTGCCTGGTGTTTTGTATCTCAGCTGGTGCTTAGCAGCTTCAAGGGTCATAAGTTGAGCTCCAGAAACATGATTCCAGATAATTATTCCTCCAGCAGCTCTTTCTTCTCCTGTGGCTTTTCCTTTTGGAAATGCCACAAAAGGGAACCACTACTGTGTCAAAGCTGTGGTTAATACCCATAGGTATCAAAAGATTAAGTTTCTATACAGACTGTATTGCATTGGAAGGACTGGTAATGCAAGAACTTCCTTTTGGGGCTAAAATGTAAGAAAAAGGGGATCTCAAAACAAAACACAGACACAAACTCACTGTCCAAAATGAAATTCCAAGTGTAATTAGAAAGGCTGTGGAATTGGTCATTCACTCTCTTGAGAGCTGGCTTTAAGTGAAACAACCAAGAAAGGTCAGAAACCAGAGAGGAGGAGTACAAAAGGCCATACGCTTACATGGGAGCAGTGACCTTGAGAATAATGAGATGCAACCCTGGAAACAGGTTAAAGAGAAAGCCTTTAGGTCAAGGTCTGAAGTGCTATCAGGGCTGCAGGCAAGAAAAGAGTTACCAGCTGTGATATTTTCTTGTTTTTAGGGAAGCAGGACTGTGTATATTCTTTGTAAACATGCGGAGTTACATTAGGACTCCTGACTCTGTTATCTTGGTGGGTCAGCTGCTTGAGTCAAAGAAACTCTACAGTCAGAATTAAATTTAAGAGACAAAGCAAAGACTAATTTCAATGCAACCTATAACAAGGCAGTAAAACCAAGTGCATAACAAAATATTATTATTTATCTGTGAGAAGAATAGTGTTTGATCTTCAGGACTGCAGTCATTAGAATATAAAAGGTTGACATGTAACATCATACACACATGATCTGACAAAAGTAGATGTGAGTCTATGGAATCTTATGTTTATTATTATGATAGACAACATTTGTTCTATTTGTTTCAATTCTTTAGAAAGTGACAGTATGAGGTGAAACTTGTATAGGCAGAAGACCTTTGGCTTTCTCACAAAAGCTTGTTACAGAAGACACCACAAACAGTTACCTCTTAGAGGTCCAGGTGATTCAGGTTCCTGCAACAATTTCTTGAAAGTAACAAAACGATTTCCTGATTATGTGTAACAGAAATACATACCCTTTTTCCAAAACTTTGGGGTACTACTGATGGATTCATGTAGTAATCTGTAGGTGCTTCACTAATTAAATTAGAACTGTAATATCACAATGTTATATTTTAGAAGAAAAGCCATAAATATTAATAATATTTATCCTTCTAAACTGAGTCAGCATAAAACTTTCAGTAAATTCATAATTCAGTGCGTTTCAAAATTTTCTTCTTTTTTTCACAGTATTTGGATTTCATTGCTTTGTTTCTCCAAAGCAGAGTAAGGTCAGTATTTTGTTCTTGAATGAGAATATGGTCCCATTGCTAAAAAAGGTCAAAGTTTATTTCCTTCCATATATCCTAAATATGCTCATATTAAAGTGATTCTTTACTAAGCAATTTCTTTTACTACTCCAGCAAAAGGATATTTGTGCCTTAATTAAAACATTATACACGGTACAGCCAACCTTGCTTCATTCTGGCAGTTTTATTGAGTTTCACAGTTAACCTAAATCTTCACCAACAGGTGATACATTTCTTCCAAGTTCACAAAAAATGCAATAAGAAATAAACTTTTTTCTAGACTGTGATGTATTTTCAGCCTGTTAAGGAGGATGCACTTTATGATTTGAAGGCAACTGGATGTTCAGTCAATCTTAGAATGTATACACTGTATTTACTCACCTTGATAATAAGGATAGATAAGAAAGATAGGATGATAAGCTTTCAGACAGGAAATACTGAAACCTAGAACGAGGAACATTACTTCCAGTAAGAAAGCACTTCATGATAAGATAGAGTCTTTGGTGTAGTGTTGCCATACATAAGTATAATGTGTGCTTTTCAACTTCTCTCTCTTTTCATGCAGGCACAGTTAGGCTTTTAACTGATGAGTATTTGATTTCAGGTATTCTATGACCATCTAGTGAGAAATTTGCAGAATAATTGAAGTGAATAAATCTAAGTCTTAAATTGACTGGCTATTTTCTACATATCAGATTAGCAGAGAGTTTGGGTGTGGTAAACATATGGGCTAGAAAGATGTATCACAGAGTATGTGGAAAACAGGCTAAGCAATCAAGCCCAGAAGTTAGTGGTTAAAGGCTCACTGTCTAATTTGGCAGAAAATCACAATCAAAGTTTCTTGGACTTTGATGCTGGATCCAATGCTGTTCACTACTCAATTCTGGGTAATGGAGTTGAACTCACCCTCATAAAGTTTGCAGATGACACCAAACTGGGAAGACAGGTCATGTCGAGGGTTGACCTTGGATGGCTGCCAGATACCCACCAACCCACCATATCATTCCACCTCCATCAGCAGGACAGGGGAAGAAAATACAATGAAAAGCTCTGATTCAGGGAACCGAATGCTTCAGCATGGGTCCCTCATGGGCCACACGTCCTGCCAGTAGCCTGTTTCAGAGTGGGGTCTCCGTGGGCTACAGCTTCCTTCAGAATTGCTGCTTCCTTCCACCTGTTGCAGCGTGGGGTCCTCCATGGGCTGCAGTGTGGCTATCTACTTCAGCATGGTCCCCCACGGGCTGCCGGGGGCCAATATGTTTTACCATGGTCTTCTTCATGAGCTGCAGGGAAATCTTCGTTCTGGTACCTGAAGTACCTCCTCACCTTCCTTCTTCACTGACCTTGGTGTCTGCAGAGTTGTTTCTCTCACTTTTTTTCACTCCCTTCTCACAGCTGCTGCACAGTATTTTCACCCTTTCTTAAATATGTTTTCATCAGTCATTACAGCAAGTGGAAATGTCAATATTTCTTGGGTTAAACCATCGTCCTTTTGGCAATATCATGAACAAAACTGTGCCATTACATGTGGAAACTCAGAAGTAATGCCTCCTGAGTACTCTGTTCTGAAAGAGGAAAACAAAAAAAAAATAAAAATGAGTGGGACAATGGGCACAGGGGCAGGAAAGATAAGCACTTGCAGAAAATATTGATAGATCAACAATGTCTGCTCCCCACATTACATAATCCAAATGCAAAGGGTGTGAAATGAAGACAGGCAACATGCCACTTTGGAGACTTAGCTGAATATATATGAGAAATTCTGTAGATCTGGATTAAGTATCTTAGCATATCACTTAATGTCTTTAGAAGCAAAATAAGGATCAACATTCCTGTTAGAACTAAGCCAATTTGTCAGCTAACCTTGTAAATCACGATTTCTTTTGTGACCTGTAGCAGACATTCCTTAAATAAACAGAATTAGGGATAGCTCCACAAGGTATAAAAGCTTTGATTGGCAATGAACAAAAGGCGAATGTCAAAAGATTTGGAAACCCAGTTTAGTTTATTTAAACTCCCAAATCCAAAACACATTAAAATTACACAAAATTCCATTACTGATTTCACTTTCCCTGCAAAAACAACAACAAAACAATTCAAAAAACTGAAAGTAAGATATTTGCCCTTGTTGGGGGTTGATCTTGTCTGTCTGCCAAACCCCCACTCAGCTGCTTTTTCACTCCTCCTCCGCAACAAGATGGGGAGAAAAAAAAGATGGAAAAGCTCATGGGTTAAGATAATGGCAGTTTAATAAGAAAAGCAAAAGGTGCATGTGGATGCAAAGCACAAAGAGCAATTCATTCACTACTTCCCATCAGCAGGCAGGTGCCCAGCTCCTTCCTGGGAAGCAAGCCCTCAGCAATCATGGCAGTTGCTTGGGAAGACAAATGCCTTAACTATGAATGCCCCCCATCTCCTCCTCCTTTCTCTCAGCTTTTATTTCTGAGCATGACATCATATAGTACGGGATATCCCTTTGGTCAGTTGGGGTCAGCTGTCCTGGCTCTGTCCTCTCCCAGTCTCTTGCCCACCCCCAGACTACTGGAGTGGTTTGGAGAGAGCCTTGACACTGTACAAGCGCTGCTTGGCAATAGCAAAAGCACTGGTGTGTTATCAACACTGTTTTAGCCACAAATGCAGAGCACAGCACCATACAGGCTGCTATGAGGAAAGCTAACTCCATCCCAGCCAGACTCGTTAACAGCCTTGCACTATCTTTCCTTCTTTCATCTACAACTTTCCCTTCAGGGTGACTTATTTTCAGTCCTTTAGGCAAAGTGGTCATATATTGCATTCAAAAAATTCAATTTAATGTTGTGAACTACATATTTCTCACAACTAAGTCTATGCTTTTCCTGAGCTTTAACAGATCTGGCTAAAATCAATTAAATGGAAAATATTTGCCTCAGTGGTGTCTGGATACGGGTTTTTCCTCCTCCCTGTCAAGTCCATAATTTTTTAAATTGCAAATCAGAGTTTTATTTTAATTATAAATTCTATGGGATTATAAATTATGAGCATAAATATTGAAAAAATTCTAAGAGATGGTATTGCCTTTTAGGCATTTGCAAGGCCATCTATGGTTTGGGCATGGTATTATTGATACACAAATATGTATCCTTTTTCCTATGAGGGGCTCCAAAATTCACCAATTTCCACCAGGAAACACTGAAGCATTAGAACACATCAACAAAGGAAAGTTATGTAGTAATTTAAAAGTACTCTGAACTCAGCACAGGTATGGCAGACAATGTAGCTTTTAAACTGTGTTTAGAGTCAGTGCTGAAACACTAACACTGTGGTTTAAAATTTAATGAATCAAAATGCTGACATGTATCCCCCGATTCACCAATACAGTTGAAGTTGCTATATATTTTTACTATAATTTGGAAATCACATGGGGACAAGACATTTTGATGACATGGGACACTTTTTAATCATAGCTGGGGCTTTATTGTGTCCTCATTAACTGTGTGTGTGATCTTACTCACAAAGAGATGAAAGCATGCACTACCTTTGTACCAAAGGAAAGAATTAAAAATAGCCAAGAGCAAGGCATCACTTCAGCAGATAAAGTACTGAGCAGACCTAAATACATCCACTATTCGCAAATAAAAATGGAAAAAGCAAAACCCATTGAAAATACAAGTTCATCAGAATAAATAAGTTCCTCCAGAGAATGTTGACCAAATTTAAGTTGGGAAAAAAATTATGGGATTCTTGTCCATTAGGGATTAAATTCACTTTCAATTGGCTCTGAGAAGTTTATGTTTTAAAATTCCCTATGACATGAAATGTAAAAAAAAAACCAAAAAACCAAAATTTTAATTTATAAAATTTGAAATTAAATTGACACTGGAAGCCCTGACTTCAAAACTCATTTTGGCTGTATTTCCTGAGGTTTCTAGACTCCGTGTTTCTCCATAAGTGCACTGAATGGACAGGGTATTGAATATCTCAAAATCTTGTGAGTCACAGATAATTACTGGAAACTGCTTGTGAAAGGCAGCTCCAGCTGAATGCTTGATACAGTCAAGCTTCTTCAGACAAGGACAAAAGCTTGGCTGCAGTGATTTCAACTCAGGTTTTCATATATTTTCTATATTCTTTCCTGTGGACTAGGGAAATGAGCCATAGATTGACATCAAATTTCATAATCCTGAGGACTGCAAGCGATGATCTTGAACCCTCCTATCCCAAACTCCTATACGTTGATAATGCCATAGTTTGTGATTATAAGGCTGCCCTTAAAGATTTGTGGCACGAAGTCACAAATCTTCAACTCCCTCAATGTCCTTCAACTGATCACTTTCGCAGCGCAGGGTTGCCCTGGAGGTATATACCCTATGATTTCACATTCCTCAGCAAATGACTAATGAAACTAGCAGGAAAGGAGGCCTATATCTCATTGAAAGTTCAGTTTCTCTAGTAACTATCACATTAGTATGAAGCAGTGGGATGTAGAAAAGCCATTTTCTCGGAATACACCAATCAGATTTTAAAGACATTAGAATTAAGGCTATTTTTCCATGATATATTTGTTTTCCTGCTATTATTTCCTCAGACAGACACAAGGGCAATCTAAAGGTTATAGGAATATAGAAATTGTTACACGAGATTGGTTTAAGGAAGATATAACCTCTTCCAAAATTACTATTGCCTGCCTGACAGTCATATAACTGCCAAAACTGTTTCTGAATCTTAAACCCTCGGCTTTAGGACCGACTGATCGAGGGGAAGGAAGGAAGGAGGAGAAGAGTCCAACAACAGTAACCAAGGATTTTTTACTTTCATGTCTTCGTAGCTTCATACTTCCTTGTTCCCTTGCTACATAATGGGTAGAACAGAAGTTCTAATTTTCTTGCAGCTCTCATTCGGGGGTGGGCTGCCTGCATGAGCTATTCCAGCTGAGGCTATACTATTGACTTATGCAAAGGCAGTAGGATATTCTTTGTGCTAAACATCAATCCTTAAGCATTCTGATATCTTAGTTACTGATTTTTAAAAGGATTTAATTGAGCTCTCTGTGTGGTACCTGGCACCCTTTCTTCAGTTGCCACAGTTTGTTGAGAACCCCTATGAGATAAAGTAGCTCATAAGTCCAGGCCAGTTTAACATCTATGTGCCAGTGCTTACTTCATTTGCCACTGTGTAACCCTATCACCAAACTTAACATAAATCAAAATTTCTCACAGTTCTCTTTGACCTTGCTTATCTAAAGATCATTGCATTATCTGCACCTCTTCTAGTGTGCATCCAAGTCCTTTTCCATATTATTAATATAAGCATTAAAAAAAGCCAGAAGGTCCCTTGCTTTTAGATTTGGTCCCAGTAACACAGACTGTATAATCTTATGCTCTGCGTACTGTTGCTTGTTTAGGCTTTGATCAAAAATTATATTGTCTCTTCTGAGGACCATTTAGGTTCCGTAGTAGATTTTGGGTGGGGATTTTGGTAAAAGTCTTTGGAAATTAACATTAATTGCTAGCTAGGTCTTAATTAGCTCCTTTTTTAGACATTCAAAGAATTCTGAGAGATCATGGAAGCAATGTAATTTTCTCCAACTCTACAATATTTGTTGTTTGTGTTGGACCTAGCAATCTTGCTATCCAAATAGAAAATGGCAGGACTTTTGAGAAGTCTTGCTAAAAGTTGTGTTAGTTTTGTGACAGGTAAAATCACCTGGCATAGCAAAAATAAAGGTAGGACTTTGGATATAACATTACTGTGGTCTATCTTTAACTTAAAAGAAACAATACAATTTCTGTTAATGAAGTAATTAAAGTAAATGATCTTATAATGTGCTAATATGGTGCAGTAAAGTGCTTGTCACCTTTGAAATGGAAGTATTTTAGTATCAAGAATCCTGCTGACATTTACCAGGTCAGATTATGTTTCCCAGGGAACTTGAAAATCAGTGTTTCACATTTTTATGACTCTGTAATGCGTGATGTTAGAGCCATAAAAACATGGTGTTGATCAAGAAAATAAGGTTATTCAAGAGTATTAAAATGAGTATGTCTATTCATATTCATATATACGGAGGATAATCAGTGCATGCCAAAAGATGACCAGAGAAGTGTTTCTAACTGTAAAATTGGATTTCCAATATCTGTCATTCATCTGCTAATCCAAGTAGTGTATCATAACAATCAATAAAATTTTTATGCTAACTCAGTGCTTACTTTATTTTAGAAATAACAAGAATGTTAAACTTAGACTTTGTTTCCAGTGTACAGTCATACTTCCTATTGTAACTTCAAGAACTGTCATGTGTCACAGTTTGGGCCAGGTTGGCCAATGACAAGATGACAGGTGCTCTTGCTTCAAGGAGTGGAAGAAGAGAGATAAAGACATATATGAGTTTAGAAAAAACAAAACTACTGTAATGAAATATTAATAATAAAATAAAAAGGAAATAATGAAATAGATACAATATATACAAAACCATATCAAGCTCCCAGGGAGATGTCACCGGCAGGCACTGGGGAAGTTCCAGACTGGACTCAGTGACAAATGGCAACTGGAACACACTGACCGGGATCAAAAGGCAGATAAGCTGACGGGGTCTTCCTCAGACATCAGTCATTGAAGAAAAAGAGCCATTGATGAAGCAGTCCACTGGAGAAGAAATATTGGAAAAGAAATACTGGAGAAGAGCCAAAGCAGAAGAGCCAACCTGACCCCTTTCCTCTGTCAGCTTTTATACTGAGCATGGCAGATGGGATGGAATACCTGACTGGCCAGTTTGGGTCACCTGACCTGTCCACAGGTGCGACCCCTTCACAGGGTAAACAACCCAGTCGGCTGACCCTGGTTGTGACAACAACAAGTGTAAGCAGGAGCCTCTCACTGAACAGAAAGGTGGCTCTGCTTCACTCCAAACCAGGACATCACGTCATTGCTTAGTAGGATGTACCTTATAGTTATCTACAAGTAAATATGAAGGTAATATAACTAAAAGAAGAACCATTGCTTCAATAGTTTCACTGTTGCCAATAGGAAGAGAACAGCCGTATTCCTTTCTTCGGCTTTAAAGAACTAACCAGGTCAAAAGACAATTCATTTTATTCCTATCAATGAAAGAGTGATACACCATCAAAGAGATTACTGCTAATAGGTATTGTTACCAATGACACATTCCATTCTTGGGATTTAACCACTAATGTATAATGTTTTGCTTTATAAACACTCACAGGGAAGGCCAATGGAACCACACATAGAGGAAAACACTGGTTTCAGTTTGGTTACAAAAATTTCTTCTTCACATTAAACAGGTGACTACAGCCACAAATTTAAAAATTAGTGAAAGTGGAGAAGAACCTACCCTTCCCTCCCGACATAGAATCCATATTTTACTGATGTGGAGTTTATCATTTTCCCTATCCTGGAATCTGACTATATGACAAATTTTCCGTCAGTCATCTACGGAACTCAGGTCATATGACTTTTGACACAATCTCCCAATCATACTAAAAAACTTGAATTGACTTTTTTTATGTCATCTCTATGTATTAAATGTAACTATGCAAAAAACCACTCTTGTGAAATTAGCATTTTCGGAGTAGAATATCCACCCCTGATTAAACAGCATTATATTCCCAGAAGTGAATATTCCACAGCTGGCAAAGTAGGAGGAGATAAAAGACTTCAGAATTTCTAATCTACCTTGTAGTTTAAATCCTTTTCTTACAACAGTTGGGGTAGTCAGGACAAAATTGCATTTGGCAGCAAAATATTTATGGAACACATTTGTGGAAACATTTCATTTCCCAAGGATCTTGAAGTGTATTGATTATGCAGCATCACAGTCAACTAGTTGTATGGAATATAGAAGTTTTATATAAACAAGGAACAATATTATTGCGATAAATTTTAGAATATAGAATTGTACGTTACTATATCCATTCAAAAAGTGAAAAATGTATTCTACAGAAGTATTTTAGTAGATCTGGGATAAATCATTTCTGACAAGAAGAATTCTGAAGGCAACATCTTAAAAGCAGATGAAAAAAAGTTTTAGACCAACTTTTGTCCCTCTTCTAGAAGTCCCACCCACTTCACCCTTTTTCATCCCTCCCACCTACTACCCTTCATGGCTGGTGCTGGTAGTGAATTCCACTTAAGTTAGGGAAATGGGCTGAAATTGCCCTCCCACATATCATCAGAATTTTCAAACTATGACACTAGCAGTGCTGTGAAGAGATCACTGGATGAATGTCTTCAAAGAACAAAGTGATGACATTTGTTTCTACTTCCTACTTTTGCCAGTCAGCAATGCAGTCCAAGCAGATAGATGAGCAAAGAAACAAAACAAACAAACAAACAAACAAAAGAGAAAACATAACAAAAAACCCCAAACCCAAAATACCTGTTGATGACTTCTGAAAGAGAATACATTGGAAGCTGACATGCACACACTTGGTTGGATCACGGTATTCCGTCTTATATTTCACAGTTTATCACCAATACATATAAAACTTTTAAAAGACAATTTGTAGACATTTTGTATAATTGCTCATCTGCTTATTCTGTGTCTTAGAAGTAGATGGTATGATATCTTTCAATTTCTAAAGACTTTCAGAGAACTGAAAGTTATTCACAAGTAAGAATCGGTATACTTGTAAATATGAGCTACGTTTGCTTGAAAAAGAAAAAAAAGTGTGAAATCCACCAGAAGATGGATTTGCCACCAGCCCATGATCTAATAAATTGGTGGATGATAATGATCAAAACACTTCTGATCTCAGTTTCTAACTCATTCATACTTTGGAATTGTACTTCTCTCCATAAACTTTGTCCATTTGATAATTAATGACATTTTCATTTTCCAAATACAGGAACATGACCCAGAAGTTAAAAGAGTTTCTGAAGTTTACACTACTGTCTCAAAGTCATATCCAGGACTGGAACACAGATTATTTAATGTATTTACATTATTTCAAAATCTGAGCGTACCTGATGTATTACTGAGAACAGAACAAAAGTCTTTCCAAAACCCACTTATTTTTTTTTTTTTATAATGGAGGAGGGGTATTTTCACTTTACTAAAAGGGCTGAGATCTGGTAAACTGGAGAGAAAGTAATACCGCTACAGAAAGTATGTAAATCTAACTGGTGTTAAACCCACTAAAGCCAAATCAAACTTGAAATGCATTTCTATGTTTTCCATATTTAGCGCTGAGGGCATAATCTGAAATTGAATGATAGACATCTGGACAAGTACCGAAGTAGTCCAAGTACCGAAGTAGTCCAAGTAGCAAACTGCCTCAGGGAACAAGAATGACTTTTTTGGAACTGCTTCCTATTAGCAAATTCATTCAAAGGCAGATACTAAAAATAAGGGCCATAGAGAAGACTCCACACTGAGATAAAGTTTCATTGTTTTCAGGTTGATACAATATCACGTCCTTTCCTTTTAGCCCTAACAGGACTAATGCGTGATCAAATTTGCAGTTACTTGCCGTATGATGAATGAGTTACTGGCCTCTGTGTAACTTGTATAGATGGGAATCATCACAGGAAAACCATCACCACAGCTGGTGTTAATTATCAGATTAAGGATAATATATAAATCAGTAAGTAATATGAGGGATTTGTGTTGCTGTTGCTGTGCTATCGTGCATATACGTGGATAGATGACTGGTTACTTTTTTATTACCCAGATAAGAAGAATGATATAAGAAACTGAAAGAATAATAATCCCACCATATAACATACTTTGTGTGCATTCAAATGTTATCTAAAGCAAAATCTTCATTGTCACCCTGGAGCTGTCTTCATAAATCATTGACAGATCATATCAAATGTCCTCAACAGTCAACATCTGAAGTGATTAATTTCTTCAACCTGGACTTGGAAGGCTATTTTCTGTAATTATACTAAATACATGACTTTGACAAGCCTGAAACATTGGCATGTATAATGTATACGCAGGTCACAGTTCTTCCCCTTGACACACTTGTTTTGGACTCAGTGGAAACTCAGTGAGAAAATGGAAATCAGAGATGATCTCTTAGGGATGATGAAGCTGACACAACAGTTAGTGACCAGCTATTTCCAGAATTCCCTAATAGTGTCAGAAGAAACTGGGGATTCAACTGCATATTTTTTACCTTTCTTCTTTTCCAGCAACCTGTCTCTTAAAAAATCTAAGTAATTTTCCTTCCTAACTAGTCTGTGTTGAATTTGCAAATGTTTTCTTAAATTCAAATGCATCTTTGTCTGGAAACCATTTTAAACAACTTTCAGACCGCTCCACCCTTAGACACTCATGCACATATATATTATATATGCATTATAGATATTAGTGGCCCAGTTTAGCTGATGTCCAGAGTCTTAAGAGCTGAGGAGGGATAGGCTTTCCTTCCTGCAGTAGTCTCCATGATGTTATTCTGAATTAAGGTCAAGGGACTAGTTCACCAGAAGCATTGCTTTGTGTCACCAGTGATTCCTAAAGAGCCATACAAATGCAGATAAGTGCATGAAGAGGACCGAGAAGTGTATTTCAGCAGAGGTGAGGTGGTGGACAGGGCTCCATTAGGTCACCAGAATCAGGATCCATCCCCTTCACCCAAGTCCCACACTCCTTTCTGGTACAATGACTAACTTAATCTCCTTGTATCGCAGTTCTCATATTTAGATAAATCATACATCTCTTTTATTTTCTGTCATTCAAACTTAGATTGCGAAGTAATAAGGCAGCAAATATAGTATGTCAAGCATAACTGAATGTTTATCTCATCTGAGGCCTTCAGATGCTTCTGCAGTATAATAAAAGAAGAGAGGCATTAACATCAATGTAAATGGACTCTTTCAATATTAATAATATGCAGTAAATTCTGAAAGCTTGGTAGATCTTAATATTTTCACCAGAAGACAGTGCTGTTTTCTGTGTTATACATTAAACTTCAATTAAGGTGAGAAACAATAGGAGAAAAGGTAAGAGGGAAAGGACCAGATTTAAGATGTAACCCACTGACTGTCAGAGATTCAAGACATTCCTCCCATTATTTCGAAACCCACTAGTGATTATCCTGATTTATGCAGCAGTAATAAATATTTGTTTCCTGTAGTCTTTTCCCCTTGACTCACTGTAGGCCCCTTTCCCCCCCACCATCCTGCAAGCAAGTTAAGCAGTTTGTCTGAGGTGATGTGAAGGCTCTAGCTCATTTCTGATATGGAACCTCCCTTTATAGCTCTTTTGCTCTTGGGAGAGAGGGGCTAGATGGTGTAGTAAGGAAGTATGAGGATTTTAATTGCTGAATAATTATTACTAATGTAGTTGGCAAAACATAACTCTGAAGAATTTCAGAGAAACATTAAACATCTGCGTGCAAGAGTAGCCAACGTGAAGTGTATTAGGGCCCTACAAAATCATTTTGATAATAAAATAATTAAAAGGGTGAAATAATTAAATGGGTGAAAAAGGTACTTTATAAAGAAAATAAATTGCCACTTTCTTAAATAGCTGAATTCAAAAAATCAGAATAACAAACACAAAATAACTTGCACTTGATTTAATACATTATCATTTTGTATAACTTAGAATTATTGAAGTAATAAAATTGAAATGGGGAATTAGGTAACCTTTATTGCACTGTTACTGTTTTGTTCACAAAGGACTTTTAGATATACATTTTAAAAATGCAACGTAGTTAATAGCTGCTAGATTTTTGTTACTCTTGTTAATTTTGGTAATTAAAGTTTATGTCCTGAAATGTAAAACAATGCCTTTGCAATGCAAAAAGAACATCCACATAAACCATGACTCACTGAGACTCGTAACAGATCAACATGATCCTAATTGTTAGGTGAATCTCCTTTAATAATACTAGATCTTTGGAAAAAAAGGAGAAATAGAATTAGCAGCAGGGACTTAAGAACACCTTTTAGACACTTTGAGTTCAGTCCTTGCTTGTGGTTCTGGTTGGCAAGTGATGTCAACTGTAGAAAGAGAAGAGCCTGTTCTTAAACAATCCGGGGCTGCAATAACTGAAAGATGTTTCAATTAATTTCTAATTTTATTACTTTTTATCAAGTTCAGAACTGACCTGCAGAAATGATCATCAAACTGGTTTCCTACACATTCTTTTGCATAGATCTGTTTCTTTGGCAACAGCACAGTGAGATACTTGGCCATGGAACAAGTAATCTGATCAGACAGGAAGAGAATTGTCACATACAACTCAAATTGTTTCCCAACAATTACTGCTTGAGAACACAAAGCTTTTCCTTTTCATTTTTTACAGTATCTACAATAATGGCAAAACATCTTGATTGATGAAAATACAATTCTAATAAAAAAATAAATATTGGAATCCTTTCTATTTCCATTCTGGTATTTGTGGCTTTGATCAGAACTAATACCTGAGTTTTCATGTTTTAGTTGTCAACAAAAATGCAAGTGTATTGTAGATGCAGCAACCACAAAAGTTATAGAATAGATCTCAGATACAGTTGGGCATGGTACTGCTAAGGCTTTAAGATTCAATTTGCTATTGAATATGTTGCAACTGTTAAAAAATTAACATTGGACATAATACAATCACAATGCCTTAAACAACAGAGTAATTACATTGATGGATTGCAGAACTCTTCTTATCAGGCATAACTTATAAAAAAACATACTCAGATTATATTGTTTGAGTTTAAAATGACAGAAATTTGTAATTTATCAAGCCACACAAAATAAATCAGATTCTTCATGTTAAACTTAGCACCAGACTCTATAATGTCATATTTTGCTAGCTGTGATACATAAAGACATAGAATAAATGGGGTTTAACAATATCACAATTTGATAGGCAATGATCAGATAAACAGCTTCACATTGAGACAGACCTTGGCAGGCTGCAAAAATGGGCTGACAGAAACCTAATGTAGGTCAATGAAGGCAAATGTAAGGTCCAGCATTCCTGATGAACAAGTTGAACATGTGTGAGAAGCACATCACTGTAACAAAGACAGACACCTGGGACAGACATTGGTTAGAGCATAGCTATTGAAGGAAGCATTTCTTTATCTGTCCTTAGTACTTGAGAAACTAGTCCAGTAAGACTGCATCAGGACTACCGAGTCCAGTTTTGCTCTCCCCAGTATAAGAAAGAAACTAATGTCCTGGAGTGAGCCCAGGGGCTAGCAAAAAAGATGCTTAGTGGGATGGAGCACATGATGTGCAAGGACATATTAAAAGAGCTCAGTTTGTTCAGTCTAAAGAAAAGAGGGCTAACGAATAAGGCTTACTTGCTGTCTCCAATTATGGAATGGGTGCTGGCAGACAATGTGGATTCAGACTCTTCTCAGAGATTCACGGTGACAGAATGAGAAAACAGACACAAGTTGCCTCAAAAAAATTCTCCTTAGGCACCAGGAAAAAAATTCACAAGCAGGGTAGTCCAATATGGAGTATGAGATGTGGATGTCCACCCTTGGAGATGCTCCTACCTTGACTAAGTATCCCTGAGTAACCTGAGCTAAACTGGGCCTACTCTGGGTGGTTCTTTGCCCCAGATGACCTCCTTATGTCCCTTCTGTTACATGTGATATTTTGTTACAGGCGACAGTGAGCACAGTTTATATATGGCCCTAAGAAATTATTTGTTAGCCTAATTAAAAAACAAACAAACATGAACACCAGCATTTTGCATCTGACAAAATATGAGAAAACGAACTAATTATATCTCATTGTAATATTATGTATAGAAACTGAAGCACCAAGAAATTATTTAAATTAAGCCAATGAAAAAGTCAACATAATCAGAAAGCCATAATTTTGGTGTTTGACTAAAAGGTAGCCTCTTCTCCTAAGGTATATTTAACGTAAGAACTGAAGGGAGCAGTCTCAAGAAATACTGAAAGACAATTGGGGGTATGTACTATACAGAATTGTCACAAGAAAGGAACTCAAACGGAGAACAGGATTTCAGCAGTACAGGTAGACTTAGTGTTAAGTGAAATACACACAAAATAGTTTGGCTGTCCAGTTTAAAAATGGTGTATCTTGACCTTCTTCTATATTTAAGGTAGGAAGTAATAGATACGGAGGCCACAAGTTACTCAGTAAATAGTCATTTGTAAAGTGTTTTGACTATCTGCTTGAGTGCACAGACAGTTACTGTTTTTGCTTGCAGGGATGGATCTCAAATAAGATAAAATAAATTTTAGGAATGTCAGAACTGCTGTAAAAACCTCAAACATATATCCTCTATAGTCCAGTGATTACCTTTTATGCCCTGCCCAGACTACCTGGGATCTTATGCTACCAAGATAATTTAAGAAACCAATCTGTAGACTAAAAGACTGGTAAAAGAAACTTAGAAAAGAGCATTCCAGCTAAAAATACAGTTCCTTTGGATTTTCCTTCTATATATGAATAAGAAAACAACAGTATTGGTGAATGATTTTGGTTTAGTTTCACTATAAAGTACATTGTTCTTAAGGTGATTGGAAAAAGTGGGAAGTTTAGAATCTTTGACTATTTCTAGTTTTCAGTTTCTACCCCCTAGAAATGCCTGAGGAAACAGATCACCCAAACCTAAAACACAAAAACAAGCAAAAAAATAAAACCCCAAGAGGTATGTTTTGGTTTTAAGCCTTTGATCTGAAAGTATTGGGGAAATTCAATTGGCCCATTAGCGAATTAGATTTGAAGGGGAAATCCAATTTCTGTAGTAGAAAATAGATAAACTTATTTTTTTCACTAAGATTATTGTCAGCTTTGTGACTGTAGTTCCTGAGGTGACCAGGGTAGTTCCCCTGTAATATTTGCCCACAGTTCTTTGCCTTGGCTTGCAAACTTCTTTGAGTTAAGTTGCTTTCACATGCAAAAGTTCTAAACCTCACTCTTCATGAAACTTTATTATTCATGAGACTGGAACAAGTGCTATATGTCAGCCACCCAATTAGTCTGCTGTAATGCACTTTTCAATTGCAATGCTATTGCAACAACTCATTGCAGAGTTAATGGGGCTGATTGCAGCAAGCAGGCGTACACAACTGGGAAAGGATTCTTTCTTCCAAAAGTGAATACTTCAGTATTTCTTTATATGAAGCTTGTTTCCTCTGTATTATGACTTGGTCCTCCTAATCTAGATGTAAAATTCCTTACTAATCCTTCTTTCATTGTCATGGATGGAGTGATGCACTTGACTTGCAAGAGAGAAGCAGCAATATATTTATTGATATAAAACAGAGACTTAACGAAGTTTGATAGTGAATGCAAGAGCGGTTTAACAAGATTCAATGGCAAGGTACACTAGGTTATTTACTGCATAGAGGACAGGGTCAAACAAAACTGTCAACCTCCTGTTGCGTCACGAGGTTCAGAAAGGACCCCCTTGCTTTCTAAACTCCTTCTCAGAGAGGAGTCTAGGTGTGGCTGGATCCAGTCCTAGTCCCAGACGTGATCAATGGTTTATGTCTAAAAGACTATATGCGCACAATCAATCTAAGACATAATCTTTGTGAAGCTTCAAAGTTTAGCATGCTATTAGTCACTTACTGAGGATCTGTTGTGGCAAGGAATCTCTCAATCTCAAGGAGTAACCTTGAGAGGTATCCCTACACAGGGGAGATCCTGGCATGCAGCCCACTACCATGCAGGAGAGCTCAAAGGGCTGTTGGGATGCTCACTATTTCTTAGTGGTAAGACAATTGACTTATAGTCATATTTGCATACCCACCACAGTACCAGTACTGCAGTTAGGTAGGTGCATTGATCAAGTTAGCCCTTGGCTATTGTGGTGTTGTCTGTCTGCTCTGAATCCACTTTGAGCTGGGTATAGCCACCATGACCAGATGCATCCATTATGACCACCATGGGCGGTTATCACTTGGGCAGGGTTAGAGGAGATAAAGGTCAGGATTGGCAGAGGGCACACTGCCACAGTCATTTAGTAAAATTTGTAAAAGTAAGTATTATCTACAAGGTCCACTTGCAGTAGTAAATCTGAAAGAGATGAATACTCACATAAGCTTTTGCCACATCAAAAAGTTAAATGTTTGGAGAGCCCCAAAACATCAGTACTAAGACAAAGTTAGTTCTCAAAAAGTTTTAAACTCCAGTAGTGAATCTCTCGTATCTGATAAACTAGTTCATAAGATAAGAGATCTCACTTTTATGACATATTTCTTCTTTTTCTCTATTCTGACACCCTTAATCACTCAAATTGGTCCAATTAATTGATGAAATATCAAAATCAAAGAGATTTCCATAACACCATAGTAAATGAAGACTCATAGGGCGCCATGTAGCAGCACTATAGGCAAAACAAAAGCATAGTAAAATAATTGGTTAGGACAAATTAGTGGTGATAATAATGTAATAGAATAGCAGACTTTCTTTCTTTTTGATTAATAATTAACAAAAGAAACCCCATAGACAGAGTCAGAAGGAAAATTAAAACAACTTTCAATCTTGTAAAGATACTTCTGTAGATAAATACAGAATTGAAGTCACATCATGTTTGTTCTAACCTAGAACAGCTATGGAATTTCCCTGGGAAAATGCAGACTTCTCCTCACTAAAACTTCAATGATATTTTCCAAACTGGGAAATGGACAGCTGGGCTATGTGATTTAGTTCACTGGTGCTTGTAAAATTATTTAAGGTACCGGGATATTATATAAATGTTGTGTCTCTAGTTTGTAATTTGTATTTGCATAGGCCATTGTTTTTCACAGTTTCACAGAATATAATAAAGAAAATCCTACTACATTTTTTGTTTGTTTTTTTACCTGTAATTGTATTCTATTTCAAATTAAAATGTTGGGTGTTTCTTGTATTCTCCATCAGGTAGGAATCCATGGCGGATGAAAAGCTGGACATGAGCCAGCAATGTGCGCTCACAGCCCAGAAAGGCTACCATTTCCTGGGCTGCATCAAAAGAAGTGTGGCCAGCAGGTCGAGGGAGGTGATTCTGCCCCTCTACTCCACCCTGGTGAGATCCCACCTGGAGTACTGTGTCCAGCTCTGGAGCCCTCAGCACAGGAAAGACATGGACCTGTTGGAGCGGGTCCAGAGGAGGACACAAAAACGATCAGAGGGCTGGAACACCTCTCCTGTGAGGACAGGCTCAGAGAGTTGGGGTTGTTCATACTGGAGAAGAGAAGGCTCCAGGGAGACCTTATTGTGGCCTTTCAGTATTTAAAGGGGGCTTATAAGAAAGATGGGGGCAAACTTTTTAGCAGGGCCTGTTGCAATAGGACAAGGGGTAATAGGTTTAAACTACAAGAAGGTAGATTTTTACCAGATAAAAGGAAGAAATATTTTACAATGGGTATGGTGGGACACTGAAACAGGTTGCCCAGAGAGGTGGTAGATGCCCCATCCCAGGAAACATTCGAGGTCAGCTTAGATGGGACTCTGAGAAACCTGATCTAGTTGAAGATGTCCCTGCTCATTGCAGGGGGGTTTGGACTAGATGACCTCTAAAGGTCCCTTCCAAACCAAGCTATTCTATGATTCTAAAACAGTTCCTTTCCGAATCTCCATTCCTGTGCCTACATTTAAAACAAATGTATACGTTTATTAAAGTGACCTTATTCTTCATTCAAATTTTGAGGTCTTTTTGTCTTTTCATGCTATGATTTTAGCTGTACTTCCAGAGCTGCAGAGGGCAAAATGGTTCCAATTAGAGACAGACCCCCTCCTTTTTTCCCACACACTAGGCCCAGGTACATACCATAGTTTCCTAGAGGCCACATTAACTTAGATTAACCATGATTCTTTACAGGTCATTTCCTGTCCATCTTTCCAGCTGCTTACTGGAAAGTGGGCAAAATGGGCATCCTGATCTAAAAAAAATCAGTGGATATTTGAACACCCAGCCTGCAGGGAGCAGAACCAGATCATGAGCACAGATCTTATAAGTAAAAAGAAATTCCAAGCTGTTCAGGTAGTTGTTGTCTTCTTTAGTATGCCAGAAATCAATAGACTTTTTATTTTGGTAGGCTAGGATCCATCTCCCTTCATTTTAAAACTGCCATTAAAGGTAAGTGGGATGAATCCGCTTTTAGAGGTGGTTATCTTTCACTTTGGACAACAAGGAAACCCATATGATTAGCTTATAACAGATGCTTAATTCTTTTATAAGGCTAAATTTGGAGAAGATAAAGTCCTCCCTTATTAAGTACAGGTTTTGGGGTTTTTTTTAATTTTTTTCCATGGTTGGAAAGGACCTTTGAGATCATCGAGTCCAACCATACACACACCAAAAAAATCCCAACCCCTACAATCTCTGTCACTAGAGCATGCCCTGAAGTGCCACATCTAGACGTTTCTTAAATACCTCTAGGGATGGTGACTCAACCACCTCCCTGGGCAGGCTGTTCCAGTGCCTGACCACTCTTTCAGTAAAGTAATTCTTCCTAATATCTAACCTAAACCTCCCCTGCCGCAACTTCAGACCATTTCCTCTGGTCCTGTCATTATTCACCTGGGAGAAGAGGCCAACACCCACCTCTCTCCAACCTCCTTTCAGGTAGTTGTAGAGGGCAATGAGGTCTCCCCTCAGCCTCCTCTTCTCCAAGCTAAACATGCCCAGCTCCCTCAGCCTCTCCTCATATGACCTGGTCTCCAGACCCCTCACCAGCCTGGTAGCTCTCCTCTGGACACGGTCCAGCACTTCAATGTCCCTCTTGTACAGAGGGGCCCAGAACTGAACACAGTACTCGAGGTGAGGCCTCACCGGTGCCGAGTACAGAGGCACGATCACTTCCCTGCTCCTGCTGGCCACGCTATTCCTGATACAAGCCAGAATGCTGTTGGCCTTCTTGGCCACCTGGGCACACTGCTGGCTCATGTTAAGCTGGCCGTCCACCAGCACCCCCAGGTCCTTTTCTGCCAGGCAGCTTTCCAGCCACTCTTCCCCAAGCCTGTAACGTTGCTTGGGGTTGTTGTGTCTGAAATGCAGGTCCCGGCACTTGGCCTTATTAAACCTCATACAGTTGGCCTTGGCCCATCGATCCAGCCTGTCCAGGTCCCTCTGTAGAGCCTTCCTACCCTCAAGCAGATCAACACTCCCACCTAGTCTGGTGTCGTCTGCAAACTTACTGAGGGTGCACTCAATCCCCTCATCCAGATCATTGATAAAGATATTAAACAAAACCGGCCCCAAAACTGAGCCCTGAGGGACACCACTGGTGACTGGCCTCCAAGAAGATTTCACCCCATTAATCACAACTCTCTGGGCACGGCCATCCAGCCAGTTTTTTACCCAGGTGAGGTGAGTACCCAGGTTAGTACACTTGTCTATGCCATGATTCGCCAGCTTCTCCAGGAGAATGCTGTGCGGGACAGTGTCAAAGGCCTTACCAAAGTCCAGATAGACAATGTCCACAGCCTTTGCCGCATCCAGAAGGCGGGTCACATGGTCATAGAAAGAGATCAGGTTGGTTAAGCAGGACCTCCCTTTCCTAAACCCATGCTGGCTGGCCCTGATCCCTTGGTTGCCCTGCACTTGCTGTGAGAGCTTACTCAAGATGATCCTCTCCATGATCTTTCCTGGTACCGAGGTCAGGCTGTAGTTCCCTGGATCCTCCTTCTGACCCTTCTTGTAGACGGGCGTCACATTAGCCACCCTCCAGTCATCTGGTACCTCCCCAGTTGACCAGGATTTTTGATAAATGAGGGAGACAGGCTTGGTGAGCTCTCCCGCCAGCTCCCTGAGTACTCTTGGGTGAATCCCATCCGGCCCCATAGACTTATGTGTGTCTAGGTGCAGAAGCAAATCATTGACTACTTCCTCCTGGTTTATGGGTGGGTTGTTCTGCTCTCCATCCTTATCTTCCAGCTCATGAGGCTGAACACCCTGGGGGTAGCTGGTCTGACTATTGAAGATGGAGGCAAAGAAGGCATTAAGTATCTTAACCTTCTCCTCGTCCTTGGTTACAACTTTCCACCCCGCATCTAGTAAGGGATGGAGATTCTCCCGGGCTCTCTTTTTGTTGATGTATTTATAAAAGCTTTTTTTGTTGTCCTTTATGTTAGTGGCCAAGTTGAGCTCCAGCTGGGCTTTTGCCTTCCTAATTTTCTCTCTGTATAACCTAACGAGATCTCTGTACTTCTCCTGAGTTGCCTGTCCCTTTTTCCAAAGGTGGTAAACCTTCCTTTTATTCCTATATCCCATCAGAAGTTCCTTATTCATTCAGACTGGCCATTTTCTCTGCCATTTAGACTTGCAACACTTGGGGACAGCCTGCTCCTGGGCCTTTAAGATGTCCTTCTTGAAGAGTGTCCAGCCTTCCTGGACCCCTTTGCCCTTCAGGACTATCTCCCAAGGGACTCTTTCAACCAGTGTTCTGAACAAGACAAAGTCCGCCCTCCGGAAGTCCAAGGTGGAGGTTTTGCTAACCCTCCTCCTTACATCGCTACATATTGAAAACTTGACCATTTCATGATAACTAAACCCAAGACGACCTGACCTCTATCACACTTTACCTGTAAGATATTCTTTTACAGTTTTCAAATTCTAATCCTGATTCCTTGAAATAGTACATTTACATCAAGTCATTGCAAAACCAGCAGTTTTCCATAGATTTTTCAAGTGGCTGTGTGGTGCTATAAAATAAGATTGAAGAAAAACTCATCAAATTTCTACCTTAGTTCATGGGCTACTTTGTTATTGTGGGCAGATACCACTTGATGCTTCCACAGGAAACAACTGTTTTTAATATTGAAAACTGTTGAAAAAAATTAGTATGAAGAAACCTAGCTTTGTTCTGCTAGCCACTTCTTTGGTATTTCAGCCTAATTTAGTGCTCCACTGACTTACATTGAATGCTACGCAGATGCCGGGATGTTACAGAAAACTGTGCTAGCTATTCATGCAGTCTTACATATTAATATTAATGAAGTCCCTACTGACCAAGATGGGCAGATATGACCTTTGGACTTTTTAAATACAAAATTGCATCTTTCTGTGTGGTGGGTTGGCCCTAGGCAGCAGACAGACACCCACCCATCCTCTTGCTCAATATCCTCTCCTGGGGGATGGAGAAGAAATACGAGGAAGATAAGAAGACTCATGGATCTAGATAATGACATTTTAATAAGCAAAGCAAAAGCTGCACACACAAGCAAAGCAAAAAGATTAATTCATTCATTGCTTCCCATTGGCAGGCAGATATTCAAACATTTCCTGAAATGCAGTGCCTCAACACGTGTAACAGTTACTCTGGAAGACAAACACCATAACTACAAGCATCCATCCCTTTCCTCCTCCTTTTCCTGAGCTTTTATTGATGAGTGCAATGTCATACGATATGGGATATCCCTTTGGTCAGTTGGGGCCAGCTGCCCCAGCTGTGTCTCTTCCCAACTTCTTGCGCGCCCTCAGCCCTCTCTCTTTGGAGAGGAAGAGAAAAAGCCTTGATGCTGTGCCAGCACCGATCAGCAATAACCAAAACACTGGTGTGTTATCAAGTCTGTTTTAGCCCCAAATGTAAAGCACAGCACCATATGGGCTGCTATCAAAGAAGTTAACTCCATCCCAGCCAAGCCCAGCACGTTGTGAAATGGAATAGAAGGGTTGGAATTATTACATAAAATTTGTTCCTTGAAAATTTACCTTCTGATTCTTTCATAGACTAGGTGGAACCAAGAGCTCTTTCATATCCTTTTTCCCTGTCTTTAATGGTACATTTTTTTCTGTGAATAGGACAAGTTGTACCTAATATTACTTTGATATAAAGGTTACTTATAATTTGTTGCTTATTTCTTCCAGTGCTAGCACTTCATTGGTGCATATTGTCTTGTAATTAACAGGGAGTTCACGGTTTCAAATGCATCCTTTGTAAGCTTTGTTACAGAATATTGCCTTTGGAGTTATCATATCTTCTTTTTCTGGGAATTCCTATTGATAATAAACACTCAAATTCTAGATGGATGTTTTGCTTCTACTGTCAATGGTTTAGGTGCTTCCTTCTTTAAAGGTATAAAATCCCCAAATTAAGGAACTGAAACGGTCTGTTTGTATCGTGAAAAGCCTATTTCTGTCCTTCTGCTTCTTTGTGTATTTTGGTGTGGGAGGAAAAGAGTGACCTTCTAATATGCTAATTGTATCAATCCAAACATATCAGTCAATGAAAAGTGAGATGGAGGTATGAAGGCTACACCAAAACATTTTGGTGAATCCTTATTCTGACTGAAAATACATGCATATATTCAAATTACTTTGGAAGAAAAGTGCAGAAGAAAAATGAAGAAAAGCAATGTGATCCAAGGCTTTACTCAGTTTAAAGGAAAAGACTATACTAATAACTGAGTTTATTTCATTTTTATGTATTCAAACACTATAAACTAAATCCCTATTTGGACAACAGGTTTCTCTTTAAATGTTCTTTTTGTAGGATATTTGCATCTGCATCTACATTGCCAGGCTTCAGAGAAAAAGGATGAGGAAAAAGATATTCTAAATTTGTCAAAATCCTGAAAATAGAACCCTAGGGCTCAGTGATGGTGAAGTAGGTCTATTGAATAAAGAAAACAGCAAAAATATAGGCACCATATTATAAAAATACTCTGTGATATAGTAAAGCAATTCTTCTTATGATTTACTATAGTCCTAGTCTGTCTCCCCAAAATAACTGGAGATGTTGGCATAAATTTCTTTGCTGTCTTGCTTTAAACTGTGTCTCCTTCTGGGGCTTCCCCTATGATTAATGGCGCATAACTCATTTAAGGGTTCTACCCTGCACTCTTCCGTGCATGCAAAATCAGTGGGATTCTCATTCATCTGAGACTTCTGGGATAGACCTAAGAAGTTCACTCACTACTATTTTTGGTAGACTAATTAGAAGCAAGTTGTATCTCTCAGTGAATTTATTTAAGGAAACTGGTCTTCTTTTTCTTCATGCACTATCTGAAAACTTACCACGAACCCCCGCAAAAATTTGTCTGGTAAAGACTGTTGAATTTCTATGAAAAATTAATGGCGCCTCGTTTTATAAGGTGTTTCAGAGTAAAAGTCAAAATAAAAATGGAGCTTATATACAAAACAGAGAGAATATCAAGAGACTCGGTGAAGTTCAATAAGAATTTTTCCATCATCTTTTTTTTTTCATAGTGGTGATCATAGTGGCCATTAAATACCAAACAACGCTGATACAATGATCATCATTTTGCATTTGAATAAATAATCCATTTGACTACTGCTTCTGCTGAAAGCAATTTTTATCTGAAAAAAGAGACGTCGTAATTTCTTTTGCTGATTACCACACTTGTCTGTGTGGCAGAAAGCTTCAAGTATTAAGCATTCCGCTTCACTGGTGGAAATGCAGGAAGAGGGAGAACCTGGATAAATGTTGTTCCTGCTGTCCTTGGATACTCAAGGGAACTACAGCTACTTGTGGCAGCCCTTTGTAGCTTATATAATATGGGAACAGCCTTGCTGGGAAATTCCAAGTGGACCTCAAGCAAAGGCTATTCAAATGGTGATATCTGTGTGAGCTCTAGAGCCGGGCCTATACTGTAGAGTCTGAGTATATAAGCACAGTTTATTTCCACCAGATCTCGATATCTGATTATTTCTTTCCCATCTATGTACATGAGGATGCTAATTACATAAACTACCCATTCAGGTCGCAGAAACAATATCACTTGAGCTGTGTATGGTCAATCAAATACAAAATTCAGAATTCTGTTTCAGAGTCAATGCTTGAAGTAAGCCTCCACTGTTTGAACACACACACTAGTGAAGCTCAAGTGGTTGAGTGTACTCTGGAAGACGCTAGGAGAGGTTCACAAAAATAGTCATTTTAAAATTGACTTTTGAATTTGAACTAATATTCACTGGGTATGACTGTTTGCTCAGCTTGACCTGTTTCTTGCACTGTCTAATACAGTGTAACATGTTTGCCTTTCAGATTTTGATTTGGGAAATGCTCTTTGTTCATATAGTGTGGTGGCAGGTGCATAATTGGTAGGCACAGTTGGTAGAATGGTAGATGGAAACTCTACACATCTTCTGCGATATCCTTTTCAGACCAGAGGTGAGGATGTAAGATGCAAAACACTCAGAAAGCAGCTCATACTCAGTTAACCACAGGACAATTTAGCTATATTCTTAGAAGGATGACTCATTCTGCCAATACCTCCATATAAAAGAAATGACCTATACTTCATAAAATAGCATTTCGGCTTAAGTGGACAATTCGCTTTTACATTTTTACTTTTAATAGTGAACTGGCTCTAAGATATATCTCCATAAAAAGCCATATATAATACAGAAGCAATTTTCTAAAAATAATGTGAGGAATTTATGTAAAATTATATGAAGCTTCAAGCACATCCAATAGGCAATATTGTGAAGCATCTCCTGTTTCTTTGCTATGTGATCTGTAAGTTGAAGAAGTATAATTTCATAATCTAACTCAAAGAGCTACAAAGAGGCAAAAGCATTGGATCGAGAAAATTCATTTATACAGAATAAGATGTTCTGTGGTGATGGAATTTTCTGAAGATTATGCTAACCATACATGATAAATTGACAAAGAGAAAATGGAAATATTATGGAGTTGAACTACGAATAATTTCATTAGATGATCAGTATAAGAAATAAAGAAAGCGAGCTCCAATAATTTAGAATCAAATAAACAGCTTCAAAAAGTGGATAAAATGCAAGACTTGACCTTAATTCAATTTTCCTTTTACCAACGTGGAAAACATTCTTCCCAAATAGTGGTTTAAAAATAAATACAATGTCAAAACAGTAGAGGCCAACGATACAGCTCTTCCTCCATGAGAATTCTGCCCACTCAGGCTCTTAGAGGTTTTTCATAACGTGACTAAAGAAAACACTGTTCAGTGCTCTCACAGTTTTATTTCTCTTTCTTAGAAGTCCAGCCACAGCACACTGCAATTGCAGTAGTGGCTCTTTAGACCTGAGAGATCTGTTGAGACACACAATTTGCTTTGGGTTTTGGTAGCTTTCTAGATTGTTTGGTTTTACTGTTCTTATAGAGGAATGTGACATTAGAGGGGCTTTTTAATTATTTTTTCAGTTTAATTTAAGACTTTTTCAAATTCTTAGTTACTTGCTAAAAATAATAATTCTAATCGGCAGGACACATGTATAGATTATGCTCTGCAAAAGCCCATGTATCCAGAGATTTGCAGCCTCATGTTGCTGCATTCTCAAGGATTTAACGCTTTCTCAAGGGCCATTCACTACCCACAGGAGCCCTCCAGGAATGCCCACAACATGGTGAGCAGCTGGGCCACCACAGGCAGCATGCAAACAGGCAGGAGAGCAACAGCAGCACTGAAGCCAAGCTCCTTAGCTGTGCTTGGCATTCCTGATGTCATGCAGCTCTGAAGCAGGACAGAAAAGCTATTCGGTCTGGAGTGAGCAGCCTGAAAGCAGATTTTAACCTCTATTTTGGCAGAGACAGAAGTGACACACTGGCAGATTTCTCATTACGCCCCTCCTGTGATGCTCTACAGTCGGTGTTCAGAGTAGTACTGGCATGCCTAAGTGAGGGAAGCAAATCACGGCTAGTTGTAAAATGGAAGTGCACAGAGAAGAGCAGCAACAACCAGAATTGCAAACTTGCTTTCCTTCCATTTCCCTTTATTTTTACTTCTATAACCATGCTCTTTATCTCCACCCGTGTCTTCCTTTATTCTTGTTTGAGTACAAGGGTTACATCTTTTCTTTGTTTTGCTTCAAGAATGATGACAATTGGCTCCTGTTAGAAATAGGTTCAGAAGTTCAGGTATTCTGAGCTCTTGCTGACTTCAGGCACTGCACAGAATATTAAAATGAAACAATACATCTCCTGTGTTATATTTCTGCAGGCTTCAAACTCAAATTGACTCACTAAATAATTTTGCTACATGGAAAACAAGCACCAGATGAAACATATCACTGCATAAAGGCAGTTTCTGGATGCAAAGATTTTGAACCTTCAGGTAATCTGGAAAGCGATGGAACTCAAATCAGTCTGAGCTGAGCTCTGATGACCAACTATTTGCATTTATCTAATTTTCACAACATCTTCTGCACATACCTATAGTGGTACCATGGCTTTGGAGAATCCAAAGGTCAACCCTTCAGTATAGAAGATCTGGAGTGTCACTATTTCCAAGTCCATGATTCTGCAAGGTGCTAAGGTACTTAGCTCTGATCTAATACAGAACATCAACTTAAGCATTCACCCAACACAAGCTCAGACACCTTAAAGTTAAAGTTACCTTTAAACACACTAGTAGTTCCAGGGGCCTATCCTCACTGAAGTAAATGCCTGCGCAGACACAACTGCAAAATAGGTTATATTTGTATCTCTAATTGGTATTACCTTACCTGTGGGAACAGACATTCTGCTTCTTTACAAAACTTTGTGCTTTCTTAGAGAGAATTTAGGAACTTTATTGTTCCCTCTGCTGTGGTTTGTGAATACACACTGACCTGTGATAACTGAGACTTTGTTGTGCACCAACACAGCTGAGCTACTACTACATAGAAGTATACAAATGAATTGGATGTTATTTACATCAGTTTGGATACATTGCTGAGCTTCTTTCAGGAAATTTCAGAGGTGATCAGATACTGTGTTCTAGAAGGAAGGACAAAAGGTTGACTCCTACCACGTTCTTTCCTTTTCAACAATGTAAATAGAATTAGTGTGAGTTAGAGAAATGGAGTTGCTTCCATGTAACAAATAGGTAAATCAGTCTGTTCTTCTCTTTGTAATTTGTTGTGCAAAGTGATCTAAGTAATGCCATTTTACCCTACAGCTATGTTCTTTAAAACTGTTAGCAGGATACTAAGATTAACCAAAATATCCTTTTGGTAGTTGCTCATAAGACTGTATCTTGAAAGATTTTGGAAAGAGATCCCTTTCTCCATCCTTCTGTGATTTCAAGAGTCACTGAGAAAATTAGAAGGCATCTTTAAGTGGCCTTAATTTACACCTAGCTTATAGCTTCTATATAGTTAGAGTTATATAAAGATTGGTAACATAACATATATGAGAACATGGTTGATAAAGTACATTTGATTAGAACAAAGCTGCAGATACTGTATTTATTTTTTAGATATTGTACTTATCTATCAGAGAGACATCAAACTCAGGTCAAACTGAGAAAACCCTACTGCTTTTGAATACATGATAATGGAGAGATTGGAGGGGGTGATATCTTTATTTTTCCGAAAGATATTAAGGTCTCTGGTTCAGATGTTATATTCATACATTCATGAAAAGTTCTTGTTTATTATAGACTAGAATATTTTTTAGGTATATTAGTGGGTACTATGATGCTGAAATTTAGGAAAATTGTCCCCATGCCATCTTTAGAGAGGTATGCATATATAGCTTTTCATGTGTATATGTGCATGTACTTTGTATATGTATCTACAGATATATAATACAATATTGACAAACTCTCTGTGATAACTCTGACTTTGTCCCATTCTCTCTGATTTATCAATGTCAGCCACAATGTCTGTCTTAAAACCACTAATCTGGCAAATGTTTTAGTCAATTCTTGAAGACACAGAGCAACTATTCATAAATTTAAAACGTCACAGAGAATGCTGACTTATACCAAATGTGAACCTGCTTATTCTATTCGTTAAATCTGTCTTTTACCTCAGAAATGCAAAGCAGAAAAATATTGGATAAACATTACTTATAGAAGCACACATTTACCTCCATATTCATGCATCACATTTTGTATTATTTAACAGCAGCCTGGTCCTGCTGTTTTATTGCCCAATTGGCTAAGATGACATATGACCATAAGAATAGATAGAGGCTTACATTTGCATTTGTTCTCACATTATGGAGCTCAGAAGCAAACTGGTAATCAGAAACATATTATCTAGAATTACAAGGGACACATTGCTACCACAGTAATGTTTTAAAAAATTAAGTGTTCTCAGTAGGTGTTTAGTGCCTCCATATTTCAATTAGCACACTCTTACTACATGCCTACAATTTTTAAAGATTTTTATATAGGGATATATTATTTGGATGTACGTTATGCATACCTGAATGTCTACACATTCTCACAGCAAAAGTTTCTTACCCAATACTTTATGAATATGTTGCAAAGGAAGAAAGAAATCTTGGAGGATAGGAGATATCAGGCAAGAGTTGAGGTCTGAGGGATGAGGGATGCACAAAACTGACGGATCACTTCCCTGATCCCACAGCTACCATACTCAGGGCTGCTCCCCAGGCATAAATGTGGTTTTTCTAACTCTTGGCATGTGCTGACATACTCAAAAGGCAAAACTACAGCAGGGATTGCTTATAGCACACAGTTAGGTTTGGGTTCCCAAGGCTTCTAGCATCCCTTAAATAGTCTTCAGTAATCTAAATACCACAGCAGACTACTGAAAAAGACTACTATACAGTGGGGACTGAATTCCCCATTTCCAAACATGCCAAACATGGGGATATCAGCCAGCATTGCCACATAAAAAAACTACATCACAACAGATGGATTGTCTGACCAAATATTGCTTTCATTTTCACAGGGGGAAAAAAAGCTACAGAACTTAGATCTGTTTTCCTTCATGATTTCATATTCATTTTGTTACCAAACAAAGAGTAAAAATTTGTAAATAGCATTTTTGTATATATTGGTGTACAGATATGTGTATATATAAATATATTTGTACATATTTATACATATATAAATACAAACTAGATCAACAGGGCATGCATGCAGCATAAATGTATGTTTAACTAAATAGAAAACATTTTTTAAGGTGATGGAGTTTCTGTCAGTCCCATCAGAGTAACACAAGTTGTGAATGTAAAGCACTTCTGAAGATTGAAACATGGTTATTTAGGTGACTAAACATTCCAAAGAGCTGTCATGTTTGAATACACAGGCCAAAGTGCTTAGGAAAAAATCAGCTTTATGCTACTGAGAATATCGGCTTGTTGAAAGAGAGGTAGATGATACAGTAGTCATGAAAACTGAAACTGGACTATCAGAAATGAAGCTAACCCGGTTTACCTTTATTGAGCAATAAGACACAACACAAAAACATTGGTCTTTTTCTAGTGGGCAGTTTATGAAGAAAAGGTAAAAAAATCCATATTCTATCAGACAAGATCATTGCAATGGCTTCTTTTTCTCTTAAAAAAAAAAAAAGAAACCAACAAAAAAACCAATAATCCCTTCATTATTTCATCTGTAGAGCCACCAGTATCATCCTCTGTATTTTGTGCAAACACATGTTAGTACAGCAAATTCAATCTCTCTCATTTAATTGCCACATTTCTGGGAAGATATCTCTGGACCACAAGTCTTGAATTAGGAACAGATGGCTAGGCTAGACACTTCTGGCAGGGTCACAAAGAGCCTGTCCACCCAGCCGTGACCGTGCAATCAGACTCTTTGATCAAGATGTTTTGCAGGACTGTGACAGATCCAGAGCTACTCCATCGGAGCAGACATTTCACCAGTACAGCCCTCTGCATGGTAGTGCCTCTTGTTGGGTCTCAGTATGTTCGAAGTGCTGAGGGGCTCTTCCTCTATCTTGGCTGAACTAATGGTCCTGAAGGAAGAGGTATAGCCGGTTGTTCACCTTTAAGGGAATTGTCACCAACTGATGAAGAACTGCCATTGATTTTGAAATCTATTCATTTTCTGTTGATTCAGGAGCTAGCGAATTCAGGAACACAGGATGCACTATGAGCACCATGCAATGTAATAGCAAAAAAAAAAAAAAATAATTTTCCCTCAGAAGCAAAAGTTCCTAGAGTAAGATTACTTAAACATGAAGGCCACTTTTCATACTGCTCTCAGTTTAATTAAAACATTTTTCACCAAGTTATTTGTTGTTGACTTGATCTTTCAAAAACACTAACATAACAGGTCTACCAAAATATACTGTGATTTGCTTGAAATCAATACATAATTCAAAATTCAGTAGAAAGTTTTGTAGAACTCTCTGAAGTTCAGTCCAGAAGTAAAATAAGATGTATTATTTCTTTTGTTTGTTTTTGGTTTTACATTAACTACACTTTTATTAAAAACTACCTATAACCTTGCTTTGATTGGCAGTTTGGGGGAATAAGCACAAACTGAATGTTCAGGAAAATAAGAAAGCATGTGTCCTTTGTTCATGAGTGCAAAAAAAATTATTAATTAGCTCAGGTAGCCCCAGTTGTTTCTTCTCACTAAGTGGGTACAGGTGGAGTGCCATCTCTCACCCAAGCTTCCTTGGTGGGGAAAGGAATATATATGCCATAAGAGTCAGTTGTGAGGGCAGATATTTTCCACTAAGACCACAGAAAGCAATAGTCTGTCGTCAGTTTTTGGCATCTGTTGCTAAGTTCCTTAGAGGCACCAGAGATTTTCTTCAGTTCCTTATATCAGGCTTGGGTGTAAGTCCTGTGCCCTTGAAATTGTCTATAACGGTCTGGAAAAACAGAAAGCTGGGGAGAAAACATCTAATGCCGTGAAATCTGTCTGTTCTCATCTAAGGCTTTGGTCACAAGAAGTTTTCATCACAATCAAAAAAATGGTGTTGTCTGCCCTCACTCTGCCTTACGTCATGGCAGAAAATATTTCTCAGCTCCTGAAGAGACTTAGAGCTATATCAGCCCTCCTGAAAGACAATAAACAGTTGTCAGCAGATATTGTAATTTCCAGGGTAGGACAGCATTTTTTCCATCTGTTTCACCCAGCTCCACACTAGACTCAAGGCAGGCTCAAGTAAGAGCAAAATAGGAGTTCCAGCAAAACTAGAGGTTGTGTTCCTGACTAGAAAGATGAAACAAAGACAACATCATAAAAGGACATGAAGAGGACAAGAGGACTCAGTACGTACAAATCTATGTATATGTGTGCGTAAACACACATGTAAACAAATGGATATTACGTCAAACATCTTTTGTAATCTCCTCAGACATATTTTGGCCAGTAAAACAAAGTAATTTGGCTAACTATATTAAGTATTGAATGGAACTTCTTTTTTGTTTGTTTGTTTCATATGCAGAAGATTTATAACATTTTAATACTGTAAAGTCCTGTTTCTACTCTTCAATAGCCTTTAATTTCCCTTATAATTAAAGGTGACAAACTCTGCTGTAGCTTTAGCAGACTCTTAGGACACTATAAGAATAAAACGGGTTTACATTTACCAGGGAATGTCTCTAAAATACGTTTAGAGATTACATATGCACTGTATGTGTGTAGACAAAAATATCCATATATATGTTATGTCTTTCAGTTTCATCACTCACATTTCTCCACTTTTTAGGAAGTCAGGTGAATCAAATTTTTAACCTAACTCTCCTCTCAGAGAGCAAAATCTGCTATATGAAACTCTCTTTTGATAAAATATTCAGCACATACAAAGAACTCTGAAATTATACTTTAAAATAAACAGGGTTTTAAGTTTTTAAGTACTGTGCATAAGTAATAAGAAAATTCATTACAACTAGATCTTGTGGAATTCATCATACAAACTTGCCCATTTCTTGTTGATGCATAAGATTTTAAATTACCATTTATCACCATATACTTCAATGCATGCATATGAACTTGTTGCTGACTTGTCTCTGTTCTGAGATGGTATCTCATCCTTCACAGAAGACCTGCTGATATACAATAAATATCTTCTCAGAACTTGGCAGTTTTTCCTCCATTTCCACATACATCAGAGGGCTGCAATTAAACTAGCTGAGGTCTCCACAGTACATAATATTAACTATTTTGATTAGCAGATGACGGCAGTCCTCAGTTTTGCCAAAACAGAAATGTGTAATGTGTATTCAAAGTCGCACTTGTTTTGGGGGCGTGCCAGACACACAGCTCAGATGATGAAGACAATGATCAGAGGTACTCCTCCACAGACAATACTGTTCAGTCCCACACACATTATTTGCAGATACATATATATACTTTTTTTTTTTAATCCTTAAAATATTCTCTTCTCATTGGACTTTGACTACCTTAGTTCTTGGACTGCTGCTGTGTCTGCACCTGCACTCGAAAGGGAGCAGAGGAGAAGTAGGGGAGATTGCTACCCCACACTTAGCTTTGCCATTCAAAAATGTATCATTTGTGAGTGGCTACTGGGAGTACCCAGTAACTAGTACACCTGTTTCTGGAAGTTTCTGGAAGTTTCTGGTCTTTTCCAAATCATCTGTACACAATGAGTCTATTCAGACCCAAGTCAGAAATTGGTGGACCTTCTCAAGGTTTTCTTTTTTTGCTTAATACCTATGAAAGCCTTGTAAACCATAATTATTAGAAGGTGTGCTCAAGTTCCTCAGATAAACTCTTCTGTTTCTTACTGTTTATATAGACGATTTTATTCCACCCCCTCTTTATACCAATGAGGTTCCATGCCACAACAGAAAACATCTGCATAACAAAGTTGTAATATCTGCCACAAGCCGAGCTTATTTAACAACTGGGAAATGTACAAGTCAGCAGGGTAATTAAGACAGAATAGAAGAAAAACAGAGTAGCTTAATCTGCAGTTATTTGACGTCCCTGTACATCAAACGCAATTCAAGAAGTACAATTAGAAACCAGTGTGTAATACGTACTTTGTCTTAAGCTGCAAATCAGAAGGGAATTTGTACAAGTTTGAAGGCCAATGGATTTGCAAGCATTTTCAAACCTGGTGAATCACAATTACAGCATCTCCCTTTACAGACTTTGCACAACTGAGCATCTCCTAAAGGTTTTGCTCCATTAATTAAGGCCAGTGGTGTCAAAGGGTTATATAAAATCGAGAATAATTAGAGGTCACTATGGGCCTCCCTCTTTCCAATGCTTTTGAAATGAAGTCTCTCATTTCAGAGAGCAAAGTACAGCAAGGAGTACTGCTGATTCACATGTGACCTTAAAACATAAAATAGGAAAGTCTTGCAGTAAAGCTATATTAAAATGTGTTTCCTTCTGCCTCTGAGTTCTCCTTAATGCCCTATGTAAATCGTGCTGATCAAGGACACAAAATCCAGTCCAGGGAAGACTGTCGTAGCAAATACGTTGATCATCTGACCTTCAGGTTCCCCTTACGCTTCTGCAGGAATGGACCTTCTATGTCTTCCTGATGTGTTGTTTGTGAAACCTTTCGCTGCATAACCAGGAAGGCAAGAACAGAACATTTTTTTCTTATGTCTCTCACTTTAAAAAAAAGTCTTCTTATTGTTTTTTTTTCTTTTTTTTTCCTTCATTTTAGCAGCAGCATCAACAGCTCCTGATAGTTTTGGAGTGGATTCAGGTTTCTTTAATATCTAAGGATTTATATACTTTTTACTAGTAAACTTAAGACATACAGTAAGTTGGTGGCATATTAGCCTGCTTGAACATTTAAATGGAAGTTTAATAAGGACTATAAACAAATTCAGTGTTTACATTTATTTAAATCAAATATTTCAATAACAACTGTCTTTTAAGTGAATTAGTACCCTTTTTAAAGCCTCTACCTTTTCTTCAGTGTAAGATAGGCAAAATGCCCTCCAACTATCTACAAGTTTGGATACATCCCAGATTTGCTGAACTCATAGTTTTGGCTCACCTCTAGTTACTGCGTCAAGGTAATGTAAATTACACTAAGATGCAGCAATTTAAAAGAGTGTAAAGAATGGCCAAAATATTCTGTATTTCCCATTAAACTGAAGAGTTAAGCTTCATCACATGAAAATACTGCTTACTTGCTGCTCATAATTACAGCTGAGTTTTTTATAATAAAGAGGTAATAGCTTCATCTAAGCAATATTATTTCCTTCTGTGGACTGTTGTCAGACAGTAAGGGGACAGACCTAGTACACAGTATTTGCATGGCATCCAAAAGGGCAAATGAGAATACTGGCTATGGCTTATGTTTCTTTCTTGCACTGTTTTGAAGAAATGAAGTGTCAGACCTAGTACCCCGAGAAAGACCATATGATTTCACCTTCACAAAATTTTAGAGGAGCATCCTTCCTTGTGACCTTCTGGAAGAGCTTGCTTCAAGATGCCCACCAGTCTGACCTAACTCACCATACAAAAGTCCTAGGCTAGTCCTAGGCTCTAAGATATAGAGACAATTTGTTTTCAATGGCATTCAAATACTTCTAAAATCTTCTAAATGACAAAGGGAATGAAGATGCAATGCTTTTTGCAGTGTGTGGCCCTCCTACCTTAGAGTAGGCAATATGTCCATTTCATTATACATTTTATAAGAAATTTGCAGTATATTTCAAGATTTCATGCCCAGGATAGAAAGAAACCCTTGCATGGCATTATAGAATTTCTTACCACAGAGGCTTCATATCTCCCTCTGAAACATCTGCTGTTGGCCACTATAGGATACCAGTCTAGATTGATGATTGGTTTAATCCCATGCGACACTTTCTCTCTTTGAGTTATACTGATGCATTTGCTCAAATGTAACTTTTTACCACGAGAGGAAATTTAGAGCATATTGGTTGTGGAACCCCAAGGTGAACACGTTTCATGCACTTTGGGGTACTGGATTGGAAGAGGACATTTCACTACAAATGACCTACCTCTTTCTTTAGGTCGTTTCTGTGGAAAACTTAGGAATTACTGAACTCTTTGGCATCCAGAGGTCTTTCATGCAGACTGGTCCTTTTCACTTCAATGCTTCACTAAATTATTGTCTTTCATGCTTCTAATCTCTCCATCTTTAGAAAGCTGGCTTTAGCATCAGTTCATCTCTCTCCAACACTTTAGGGACATCAATCAGAAAGAAGGTCACATCCAGACCTCTCTTCTGAAAGACTGGACGCACTGAGGCACACATAGAGGTAAAGCTGCAAGTCCTTTCAAATTACAGCACGTTAGTCTAGGCACCCTGAGGAAAGTATTCCCCACCTTACACAGTTAGCTTGACTTCCTAAACTTACAGTGTAGTTAGATACCGTCAGATCTGATGCCCCCAGAGGAGCCCCTTCCTTCCCACTACCCAGGCTGGGAGAGTGACGATCCTCAGCTAAGTTGCTTCCAAGTTGCTCTAAGGTCATTCTGTTTGAACAGCCTCCTGACTGTTAAATTGCTAAATTGAGATCAGAAAAGGGGAGCAAACTGAAACATTAGGAATGTTTGACCCCTGAAGTAAAAACAGATGGCCTTTGCACCACTTAGCTTCAGGGTGTGGTTTCTTTTCCATTGTATGTGCTTGTTTTTCCCTTGAATTATTATGAATGCTTCTTCCTAGTCCCTTGGATTGCAATGTTAATTCATACCATTTTGTGTACATTTCAAATATTCTAATTTCATTTTAGTCTTCTTGAGAGTAGTTCTATCCTAATGTGTACATAAAATTGTAAAAAGCATACCAACAATAGCTGGAAAAAAACAATTTGACATCTATGCTCTTAAATGATCTCTGATTTATGAAGTGCTTCTTTTGCTGGTATTTCTGCTTCAGGAGATTCAATGTTACCTAGCTTTCAATATGCAATCAGAAAGGCACACTTAAAAGGTGTCGTGACTAAGGCTTACATCAGTGTTATAATGCCAGCTTCCACTATCATTCGTATAATTTCCCGATAGCCAGTTAAACAGTGAAAATTGCATTATGATTCGTGATTTCTGATTATGAATTATCTCCTCCAAGTGCGATATTCAGTTTAATGTGCAGCACCCATAAAAGCACAGTGCATAATGCGAATGTTCTGTGCATTATAATTCCACAAATGATTACTTCTTTGATCACAGTATAGCTATGCCAACCTCTTTAAACCTGTTGTCAATAGGAATAAACAAGCTCAAAGTGTTTGTCTTAGAGTGACAGCACAAAGCATCCTGCAATCAAGCCAGCATGTTTAGAAGACAACGCAGTAAACAGTAAAAGGTTAACTTATAACCTTTGGTAATACGATAAAGTGCTGTTTCGGTAAAAACATGCAATTAAATTCAAATCTGGCTTTTCATTACACAAAAAGCCTATTCAGTGTAGATTTGCTGCATCCCTAAACGGTAAGACATTCCGGCTATTAGGCGACCATTTTCCTCAGATATATTTTTCATATCAAATTTAAAGCTAACTCCAGAAATGCTTCATTTTAAATGACAAGAAATAGCAGAGATCAGCTAATCTTTCATCACTTCTAAAGCTTACAAGTCAGTGTACAAAAGTCAGTGAATGTCCTTCCAGCCCACAGTAAATTCATGTACAGCATCTTGGAAATTGAAAGCAACATCCTGGTAACAATTTTTATAACAAATTAAGATCTTGATATGTATTAAAAGAAAAAGAGAAGCCACCAGGGCCAGGAGCAGCAACAGTCAGATTGACTAATATATATCAAGATGTTTTTTCATGTCGCATGATGGGATCTATAATGTTCCATCAGGCTATTCTAATTGTGCAAAACCGCTTTTAATACATTTTGGAAATAAGTGATTACCAGAATGCTGAATTTAAGCCTTGCTCCAGTGGTCTGAGCGTGTGGATGGACGAATGCACATGAAAGAGCTCTTTCAGAGGACTTTATTCTGCACCTGGAAGTCCCTGCCCCTCTGCTGAGAACTGGCAACTGGCCTTGTGTATAATCCTAATAAGGATTTATTCCTAAGGATTTACTCTTAACAGGGAGTCATTGAGATACTTTATGGTGCCATTAAGTGGTATTTTGAACTAATCCAACTGACTAATCCAGTCTCATTGCGGTTGATTTGGAGCCCATAACTTGTTAGTTTCTGATCTGGGCTAAAAGCCAGTGACTTCTTCAACCATTCTGGCTCAGTCACAGGTTTGTCTGGCCATACTCTACTGCTGGTGACTCTGCCTTCCCTTATTCTCCTCTTTGTTGGGATTCTTCCTTATAAATTTCTGGCACTTATGCTTTCCTGACCTTAAATCACAAATCATTTTGCTTTTTAAAAATCTATTAACCTGTCAAATAAACAAGTTGAATATCTGCAGAATGCTGTAACTACTCAGCTTTCTCAAATAGAAGTGCTCTGTTAAGTTCTGTGGCTTATGTGCCCTCATTTTGGGGTAAAGCAGAGTCAACTTTCTGTTCAGTGAAAGGCACTTGCTCGCTCTAGCTGCTGTGGCAACCAGGGTCAGATGAGTTGGGTTTTTACCCCATGGAGGGGGATAAACCGTGGGCAGGAGTGGACAGGTCAGGTGACCCAAACTGACCAGTCGGGTATTCCATCCCATCTGCCATGCTCGGTATAAAAGCTGAGGGATCAAAGTGGGTGAGGTTGGCTCTTCTCCGGTGGGGTCTCTTTCTCCTGTGGGCTCTCTTTCTTCAATGTCTGATGTCTGATGTCTGAGGAGGACCCCATCAACTCATCTGCCTTTTGATCCTGGTCAGTGTGTTCCAGTTCCCATATGTCACTGAGCCCAGTCTGAAACTTTCCCAGTGCCTGCCAGTGACATCTCCCTGGGAACTTGATATGGTTTTGTATATATTTATACATATAGTATCTATTTAATTATTATTTTGGTAATTATTTTATTATTCATATTTCATTAAAGTAGTTTAGTTTTTTCTAAACTCATAACTCTCTATCTCTCCGTCCTCTCCTTAGAGTGAGCTGGGGGAGAACATCTGTCATCTTGTCACTGCCCAACCTGGCCCAAACCACGACATTGCTATATTCACTTGAAAACCCCCATTCTTCCAGAAATCTGTGCATAGATCTTTGACTAAAAGTCGATATGGAAATCCTCTTTGATTATTTGCCATTCTTTATTTGGCTATTTGAGTTTGAAAAAGCACAGTACAGGCTTGGTGAAGGATGTCTGATCCCCTACATTGTCTAGGCAAGAAAACAGTTAAATCTAAATGATTTCACAGTCCCTTCTGATTTAAATTTCTATGAAATAATAATAATGCACTCTTAAGCAAGCAGACCATAAACAGTCAATGAACTGTGTCTTTCTCACAGTAGGTGGATAGTTCTGAATCTAGTCTGATATTGAATTTACTGAAGCCAGTAGAAGGATCACATGGGTCTACTAACATATAGCAAACTAACGTATATTTTTACCATCACATGATAATATTAATTAATTGATCAACCTGCCCAGTTTCTACACTGAACAAGTCTGTTAACCATTTTGTTTGTTAGGACTGTTATTACCATACACACATACACATACACACAAATCCCAGGCTAAGGGATTTCTGTGAATTCTCTCTCCAGTGTCAGAGAATTAACCACAGCCTTTAACCGTTTACTCTAAGGGTACCTTGTAACTCATTAAAAATTTTGCCCTGATTCTACTCCTTTATTTCTAGGCATTTGATACTTTGATATTTTCTCTGCTATATCAAAGAGTTCTCTTCTTATCTTATATCTGTTCTTCATGTACTCTGTGACTGTCAGTCCTGACTCTTCTCTGGAATGTCCTAGGTGCCCGGAGCACCAGATTACACTACTATCCCTTTTCAAAGCTGTTTATAACCTTGCTCTGAAACCCCTCCAGATTTTAAATCTGCTTCTGACTTGTGTATGTGAAAAGTGTTTTCTGCAATGCTAAGTAATAAAGCAATACTGATCCCTCCAACAGTCTAACTTGTAAACTCATCAGAGATAATATCATTTTGGGCAATATCTGGTTTCCATAAACTAACGTTAATTGGAGATAACTGCTTTCTGTTTATCAACTTCTATAAATCAAGTCCCACTTAAACTATTTGATCAGTTTACACAGAATCAATGTGAGAATTATATAGTTAATGGAGTAATCACATTTGTATCCTTTTTAAATTAAAACACTGTATTAGCTTTCTGTTTTTCATTTTTTCATTGCCTTTCAATCATGTGGAATTTCCTAATAGTTTTAAGTTGAATTAGAAATAAACACTGAGAAAGTAGGAACCTTCTCACCCTTTTCATTTTTCACTCTTTGGGACAGGGGGTTGGCCAGATTTGTTGCTTTAAAAATAGCTACCTATAGGAGCCGCAGCTTCTGATTTACTGTTGGTGTGAAAAGCATTTCATCAGCAGACTGCGAAATTACTGCATTTATTTCATTTTTTCAAATAGAGAGCAGAAATATTTATTCAATAGAAAAGGGAAAGATGTATTATTTGTGATATATTATTTCTATCTACTGAGGGAAAAGTAATATTATTAGAATTTCTTTTGTTCTTAGCATTGTTAAAAATCTATTTCATATTGTAGTTTGTAAGCTTTTCCTTATGTCTTTTTGCTTCTTTGTCAACTTTCTACCCTTCTCAGTTTCTAGTTTATATTCATTGTTAGTAGTGGCCCTGTCTTGCCATTTGTTATGTACCGTATTTATCTGAATGTAAGGTGATTCCGATCAAACAGCAAACCAGATTTACAGTTGATTTTAGGAGAATAATATATGGGTCCTGGATATATGATAACCCCCAGTTCTAGCTGTTTCCCATGTCTCAACACTCCTACCATGCATCCTCATATCTGCAGTGAAGGCTTTCCTCCCTCCCTCTTTACTCTCCAAACTTTTCCCTGACAGTGTTGTTCCTACACTTCTCTGCATATATTTTGTAAAGCACCAGGGCATTAGCCCTATATAAGAAAGGTCTCAACTGTAAGGCAGGACACTTCAGCAATTTAGTCATTTTATGTGCTAGTTGTTGTTTCTCCACTTACTCTGTCAGCACTTCTACTCCCCAAGTAATCTGGGCAGAGTTTTGCTCCACTCTTCTCTGAGCTGGAGGCTCAGCCACAGAACTACAGCTCTCACCTGACCTTCCTCCACGCAGTTCTTTGTTTTTCACCTTAACTTTCACACATCAGGGTGAACTGACACGTGTTAGGGCTCTGCTGCAGTCTCCACCCCTCAAAGAGCCAGACAGGTGGATGAACACTGAGAAAGATTGCTTTTTTCTTCATGACTTCTTTCTCAGTGCAGTAGGTTTGGGAGGATCTGGTTAAATATTTTTTCAACAATTCTGATTTATAACTCACATTTCTACTGATAACTAATATGGATCAGAATTCTTCACAGATGTATGACATTGTACCAGTTAAAGCTTTCGGCTTTCATATGGATTTGTGTAAGGGACACAATTGTTCATGCTTAATAAAGCCATGATTGCTGATACCTATATAAACATTTATTGACAAGTTTCCTTATCGATAATTTCATTGTCTGGATGAGTTTTACAATTATACACAATGCTTTTAATTTGTTAAATAGCTTCTTTAGTAACACCACTAATGTTCAGAAAGCTCTGCAGTGTAAGAATGCAACTGTCTGCCATTCAGGCTACACTATTTGATGATAATGTGTAATACAAACATAACAGACAGGTACTTAAGGAACTAATGATCCTGCTCTCATGTAGGACAGAGTAGTTGGTAGCCATCACTGACTGTCTTGATCAATTTTTAAAAACATTCAGACATTCAAGAACCCATCAGTGCAAACTAATAACTGATTCAGAAATAGTTGCATTTTAAAGCATCTCAATTCTCTTCTCCTTTTACCCACCCAACCAGAAAGATTTACTGAGTTGGTATTCCTTGCTATCTGTTTTTACAAAAATTTTGAAATAATTTTGAAAGCATTCTTTAGAAAATAAAGAACAATTTAGTAAGACACCACAAAGAAGATAATTGTTTGCAAAAGTCTTTCTATTAAATAATACAGGATAAGTTGCCTAAAAATAATCAGTTATAGAAAAATTTGTGCAAATTTTCACCTCTTAGAAAAAGGCATTGTAAAGGCATTTTGATATAATAGCAAATAATTACTGAAAAATTCACAGGAGTGAAAAGACCACAAAATACAAGCATTAGTCACAGAACGAAGATGCTATGTATTTCACTGTCTCAGTCTGGTTCTTCTCCTACAGGAAGTGAATTTTATCCTTTGGAAATGGAGGAATTCATGAATTGAGCAAAGTTTAGTTATCAGGAAGTAATACAGGTCTGGAAAAGGTAAGAATATAATACAAGTGATACTATTTTGAATGTATTTTTTTGATCAGTTATTCATTTTCACCTTTTTATATTCAGCAATTATTTATTTCACATAAATTATTTACATTTAGAAAATTATTAATTTTGAAGATAACATAAAAATTTGAAGTTTTTTATTTATTGTAACTCAGATTACCTTTCATTCTAGACCATGACAATAACTTTGCATTTTTTTCATATCATGCTGCAAAATAGCTAGAAATGTTCTTGTGACTTTACTGGAAAGAGTGGGGAATATAAGAACGTACACCATAGGACCCCAATTTACTAAAGGATTCTTACAGAACTAAAAATTTACTTATATGAGTATTCCTATGGAATTCGGGGTGGGTTAGTCACGCATAAAGCCAGTGCTTCAGTGCTTTGCTGAATTCAACTCCAGATATAGCAAAATTATACTTTAAGTTCAGCCTTGAACACAGAGTAGAACATAACATCACTTAGATAAGTGCTTTGGGAAGAAAAAAAGGAAAAAAAAAAAACAACTGAGAAGGGAGCCATCTGCTAAGAACTTTGAAAAGTTAGTCTAACTGAGAAGTTAGGCTGTCCCTGCCCCAGAAAGCATGTAATATAAATAAGCAAGACAGAAAACTATTGAAAAAGACTCGCTCATGCAAGCTGAAAGAACAGACATAGTTGGCAAGCACTATGTCAGTACCATATTTTGTTTTAACAAGATTCATTTTCTTTTTATGTTATGGTGGACATTGTTTATCGGACTAGCAAAGGGAGGAGGAAAAAGTTAGGAGGGAATAAGAGGTACAGAGCAGCAAGAAAGAAGGGACGGGATTTGGCTGTTGTTCAGAGAAAGCCAGTAATCAGCACAGGAAAATGAACATACAGTGAAAGAACTGTGGAAATATGTTAGCTGCTCCTAATTCTTCCATTTCCAGTTCATCTGCTTGACAGTTGTGTTTTTTTTTCTGTTCTATCCCAAGGAAAGAGCAAGGAAAGAAAACAGAAATGCATAAAAGCATGTGTCTAGAAAATATCTAGCCCTTGTGCAGTTCTGCAACTAGGAGTGCTTGACTTTTCCACTTCCTGGGTCTTATCCAGGATAGAAATGCCCAGCCTGCACCTAGGATTGGTTCCTTCTTCATGTTTGTTTTTCCTCATAACTGAAGCTTATCAGAGCAAACATCATTTGAGAATGTAACCTATCTGGAATGACTGGAACAATTTCCCACCTGTAGAGGGAAAAAAAAACCCCACACAAAACAAAACAGGAAGAAAAGATTTAATTGTCTAATTTTCATTGACTATTATTTTAAGATCATTTATTGTGGGGTAAATCATCTCCAATGAAATATTGCAATGAAAAATAGTGCCACACTATTTTTGTTTTTGTTCTCTTACTTCCACTGTTTCTGAAGTAGACACAGCTAAATATCACAATGAAGGGAAGACTCTGAAAAGAGCAAATACCTATTTATTCCCTCATATTTGTCTAAAGTCAACAGGAGAAATTTATTCAAACGTAATTGGATCCAAGCATTATTTAAATTTAGGTTCTGGATCTAATCTGTATGCTTCTGGGACAACTGTAGGTTTTCTAAGGAAAATGTCATTGCATAGGTTTTTCGCTTGAGTGCTGAATCGGTGGTTACTGAGTGGACTCAGTTTCCTTCAGTCTGGAATGCTCTTGGTCTAATATTGTTCATTTACAAGATCTGTAGGCAAAGTTTGATTTTCTTCAATACAGTAGAAAGCAAGCAAAATGGTCATTTTCCTAATCAGCAGTCTCTTGTATGCCTCTACAATAAATTCAGTACTTGAGAAACTGTCTCTGTCTCCCTTCAAAATCACTTTCATAACTCTGTCTCCTGTCTTTCCCACACTAATTCATATATTTCAATAAAACCTGCTTTTAATGATTTGATTTTATCTGAATTACACCTGCACAGGCCTGACCATTTGTTTTAATGCCTCCGGTGGCAATCCTTTACCACCTACAGATACTTCATTAGATAAAGGTACTTAATCAGTTCTGCCTTCAGTCCCAAAGAGCGAGTGGGTGCACACCTACTCACATTAACAAGGTCTGTTATTCTTTCAGGACCAATGACTCCTCTCTGTAGCAGCGTGGTATTCTGTTGTGATAGACACCATACTAGACGAGCATGCCCAAAAAGCGGTTTGATAGTCACTCATTCAATTCTAGCGCAGAAACACGACTTCTTCCCGCTAGTTATATGTATTCACGCTTCTTCCAAATACCTTATAACTCTAAATAATTTCCTGTATTCATCAGCCTTTTATCATTTTCTGTTAGTTGAGCAATGTTCAAGTTCTAGATATCTTTTTTAATCTCTTCTTTCTTTTCTTTCTTCTTGTTCTAAAAAAGGAAAAAACAGAAAAATAAGCTGTTGCTCTGAAAACAAGCACAGGTGGATCTGAAGAGGACTGTTTGCTCCTTACCTGCCAACATAAAATTCCTAATTCGATGTCTTGCTGTGAGAAAAGACCATTTGGGAAAAAACAATAACACTGCACTTCAGTTTTTCCATGAATGTAAATTTTATAGTGATGCCCTAGAATTAAGGTATAGTTTCCATTATAGGCTGATTTGAAGAGAAGGGTATTTCAAATTGTGTTGGATGAGCTAAGAAGAAAAGTCAAAACCATAAAAATGCCACCACCACTGAAATCTTTTCCTGTATTTCTTGGGACTTTTTCCCAGTTCAATGAAAAGAACAGATAAAAAACAAATGCAGCTCAAAAATGTGGTTATTACTAACTACTTTCTATTTTCATGAATATTAGGGTAAAGTAGAGATTACAACTACTGCAAAAAATACTGTATATGCCTAAAATATAAAACCATATATTTCAACTTAGTAGGAAGAGATAAGGTATTTTTTTGAATGTTTAAACAAATACACTTTGCAAAGCACTAAAGGCAGGTAATAGATATTGTGGGAGGGTACTAACAGGGAGTAAACTGGACAATGGCATGTATTACTCTTTTGTACCTCCTTTTGGAGTGTTTCAATTTAAGATTATTCTAACTAAAAAAGAAGTCTGCATCTGTGATCTGCTTTACAAGCATGGTGCTAAATTAAAAGTGGTTTAGAAAGTACAAGTAATGTCAAAGTACATTTTCCCAGAAATTTTCAAAGTTGTATTCATTCCATTCTCATGTTACGGTGCCTTCTTTTCAGGCAGTCCTTTTTTCCTTCCAAGTCATTTGGCTTAAATTGGCTTAATTTTCTTAAAGATTTCCCAGGTGGAATGCTTTCCTAAGATAGAAATTAACTGCTCTAAACTCAGTGTAAGGCTTTCTTCTGGAGGCATTCCTGGGGGTAGAGGAAGGTTTTGGTGTTTGGTTAGCACCACTAAAGGCTCTGCTTCGTAAGTCAAAAATATGAAGGTAGAAAAAACTCATTCCAGCATTCTTGTTCTCATTTCTGTGACTGTGGTATTTCCAGGAACAACCTGAGCCAATTTTGGACACCCTTGTATTTGAGCAGTGTTCATACCCAGAGCACTGCTCACAGTCCATGGCATTTCCTTTGAGAAACAGATCTCAAGCCTTGGGATCTCAACAATACTAGTTTCTCCGATGGTACCAGGTCCTGGATATGTTACATAAAACCAGCTGAACTGGAAAAGGCTAATGACTCCGCGTCTGAGCAGCAGGTCTTCATCTTACTGATGACGTCCTGCTGTCTGTGTTTGGGCACCAGAGGGTTAGCCTGGAGAGTTTCAGAGCTGCCAGCACAGTTGGACTGTGTGGGGGTGTTTGTAATAATTGAGGCATGAGAGGCTCTTCTCACTCACACACCAACCAAGTGCTGTTCATCTGGAGTGACAGTCAGGCATTGGCCCCTGCTGTCGCTGTTTCTGCCAGCTAAAATGTTGCTTCTAAACAAGCGGTGAGCAAGGCTTTCTCCTCCTCGTCCCGCAGAGCACTCTGTGGGCTGGGCAGGGCAGGTGGGAAAGGTTCCCTCCCTGCCTGGTTTTGGAATATTTTCTTCAGTCACAGCGTGAGAACGACAGTACTGGACAAACTGTAAAGCAACTACAGGAGAAACAAAATTAACGGGAGAGGGACAGATGGGAGATATCATGGCGGGGCTAATGGAGATGAATGGAATACTGAGGTCAATATTTTCTTTGCCTATACTGATTAAACATTTAATGAGAGCATTGCAGTCTTGGTGAATCTCTCTATCCTATCATTTGGTGAAATGGTCTGATCTTTTCACTGTCCTTTTCCAACAAACGTTTTGAAACTTCAAAGGAAACACAAGTTATTCCACAGTTTGGGGAGACGGGACAGAATGGAAATTCCCAGTTTCAGCCAGTGGTGGCAGGGGGCATGCAAAGTGTCACACTGTGTCCGCAGGCAGAGGATGCTTAGAATCACATCATTCTGCCCATGCACCCTCATCTACAGTGATCAGGGCTCTTTACCTGAATAGTTGAGCCTGTTGACATTGTTCTGGGTAGTTTTGGTTTCCAGGTAGAATAACCCAAGCAGAGGTCAGAGGGGCAAACGTTGTCCTTTGGAGGACACTGATGTGCTGCTGTGGCTCAGCAGGAGGAAATTTCTGCCCTGCCTTCACGCACACTGCAACACGGGGGAAATCAAGTGCACTCCTGTTTCCCACCTGCCCCAGGGATCCTGTACCCTGCCGGGCTGTTCAGGGCCTGCTAAGCCTTCTGGCTCAGAAAAGCAAACCTGTGTGTGGTGTGAGAGGGCCCCAGATAATCTCACTCTCGAGCCAGGGTGCTGCCTAGATTAAAGTGAGCAGAAGGAGAATATGCTTCAAAACGTGTTCCGTGCCTTATTCCCGATATATATAAATTATGATAATTATGTGGCTCTCCAGCTGAACGTGAAGTTAAAACAGCAGTAGTAATGAATAAAAATTTCAAGATTATGCTCATTTAGCCTGCCTTTGTCCATAATAAAGCTCTGGCTAGCGGGTCAATTTAAAGCAGGTCTCTGGGGACACTAAAATAAATGCTTTCATTACACCATAAAAGTCTCAGCAAAAAGCAGGGAAATAAAGTAAATCTACTGTGGATGTTAGTGCCAATAGAACATTATCCAAGGAAATTAGACACATTACTGAGGAAAAGCATAAGACCAGTAGAAAACCCCCACAAAATTAACAGTACACATTTTTACCGCTGTGACCAAGTTTATTGCCTCTTATTTCCTGAGCTCAGAAAAATTGTCAGCAGCCACAAAACACCTGGAGTTTAGATTACTATGTGTTAAATTGTGTTTATGTACTTGTAAAACAGTGCTACATTGCTATTGGTCTTTAAAAAGTCTCTTGTCTAAGAAGCTCTCCAGAGTTACTTACTATGTGTGAAAAAAAACTTTACATACAAATCTGTGAGTGCTTTCTAAACACCTGAGAAGCACCTTTTCTTAAAAGACAGATATTTCTAAGAGACATCATTTAGAGGAGGACAGAGATGCTTCTTTAAACACCATATCCATTTGCAAAGTTGGGTTTAAAAATGTTGATTTCTGTCCATCATTTTGTACAGGTACCTAAGCTGCACATCAGAGAAACAAAGGAGAGGAAACTGGAAGCAAGTTGAAATGGCAGCCTTATCTGCTCCCCTCCACTGAGACAGGATGTGCCCGCAATACAGCCAGACTACCTCTGACGGTTACTCGCTCAGCCTCCTTTTCTTTGAGAGACGTTAAATTGCAAGGCCTTTTGCTAACATGTAATTAAAAAAATAATAGCTCCTGTTGCAATAGACATAAAATCAGCTCTCATTTATTGTACCTTGAAAGCATAGCTTTGAATCAGAATCCTGTCTTAATTAAAACAAACCTTTATTAAATATATTAATAAAGCATATAACTAAATTACATTAGTATTTAAACTGATTACAGCTTCTCCCCACTCAATTTCATGCTACCTGTGTTAGTAGCATTTTAAAATAGCAACAACTTTCCAGAGTACATTGAAGACACATTTTTATGAAGGCCCATGTTACAGTGTTGTCAGATTTCATGACTCCACTGTAGCACAAAAACATCGTTCCTCTAAAATAAAGTTAGTTTATTTTCTTATAGCAGTCATTTATACACATGGTATTGTTCTCAAATTGACTTTGGAGATAACCTAAAAATAATTCCTCTTTTATCAGCATGTATATAGTACTGGTATTGTAACATTGCTTTCACAACATTACAGTGAAGGTTGTATTAGCCTTACATCATAAACCCCTATTTCTCTGGATTTTATAGCCATGATTTGCACTGTGCTCAAAACTGAAATTTGCTACTAAAAGTTACACTGTTTCACAAAAGTCTGAAAGTATCCACAATATTAATTTTTTCTATTCTGGCTGCAAAAAAATAGACATACGTTTGTGTGTGTATAAATGCATTTAAATATATAAACACTTATGTATAAACTTAAGTTTAAACTTCCTTTATACATACATATATATATATACACAGCCCCCCCGTATATGAATACATACATAAGTGTGCATATATATATATACATGCTTACGTTGATATAATTCCAAAATACTTGATTTAATTTCTCCTCTTTGCGTGTCTCATTTTGTGCTGCCAATAATACCAAAGCAGTATTCTTAGCAAAGGAGTAATCTCTAGCCACGGTCAGCTCTGAGACTTGCAGCTGCTCCGCCTTTGTGAAGGAGCAGGGAGAGGAGTCAAACAGGGAGGAGATATGGGGCGTGATAATGCTATTAATGGAAATTGTCTCCTGGAAGTTGTCCCCACAAAGCCTTACGTTATGCTAGAGATTCAAGGAGACGGGCCTGGCTGCTGTCATTGCCCCCATCTTGCAGCACCCAGCCATGAAGAAAAGTAAAGCAGGGCTATGACCACAAGTTTTCAGCTGCATTCAGATGTCCTCTTTAACAGAATGCTGAGCGCAGCCCCAGCATTAGTTTTGCTAGGAGGTGAGCCGTTATTCCTCAGTCTCTTGTTTAGTACTTGTTCCAGTGAACAAGATGTAGAAATGCATTTGTCTGACATAATTCAACTGTCTGAAGGTGCAGCATGTAAAGCACAATCAAGTGAGTGCTGTATTTATTCCTTTGCCTTGCTTAATGTGACAAAAAACCAAACAGTTAATTTTTTTAAGTTTTACGGTGTTGCACGATTATGTTTTTTTAATCAACCGACACTTCCCCAATGTTTTTCAGCTGAATTATTTATTGCATGTGTTTATGTGTTATACATAGTCTGGCTTGTGAGACGGGTTAGGTGCCTTTTCTGATCATGCCTTTGCCACAATAGTCTATACTTGAATCTGTTTAGGCCAAGTTAGCTTCATAACAAACTGAATATGGTTTTGTTTACCTAAGATTATGATAAGTATAATCCTTCAGCCTTTTTCCCCAATGGAGTGTACTTTAATTGGGGCTGTTGTAGAATACGATCTTATTTTTTTTAAGCTTCTAGGACAGGGAGAGCATATGGACATTTTTCACACTTACATTAGTTGTAACACTCTTTTATCTTGTTCACTTCCACATCCTTGACACCCTTACAATGTTCAGCTCCTTAGTATTCACTTTAAGAGATGGAGAAAAATTATTGGAGAAGTTTAAAAGTACACTGCTTCTGAATTGTACCAAACATAGAATCATAGAATCATAGAATTGTTGAGGTTGGAAGGGACCTTTAAGATCATCGAGTCCAACCTTTAGCCTACCCTGACAAGAGCCACTTCTAAACCATGTCCCTAAGTGCCCCATCTACCCTTTTTTTAAACACCTCCAGGGATGGTGAATCCACCACCTCCCTGGGCAGCTTATTCCAATGTTTAATAACCCTTTCAGTGAAAAAATGTCTCCTAATATCTAATCTAAACCTCCCCTGACGTAACTTGAACCCGTTTCCCCTCGTCCTATCACTTGTCACCAGGGAGAAGAGGTCAGCCCCCATCTCTCTACAACCTCCTTTCAGGTAGTTGTAGAGGGTGATAAGGTCTCCCCTCAGCCTCCTCTTCTCCAGGCTAAACAACCCCAGCTCCCTCAGTCGTTCTTCATAAGGTTGTCCTCCAGACCCCTCACCAGCTTTGTAGCCCTTCTCTGGACACGCTCCAACACCTCAATGTCCCTCTTGTAGCGAGGGGCCCAAAACTGAACGCAGTACTCGAGGTGGGGCCTCACCAGTGCCGAGTACAGGGGGATGATCACTTCCCTAGTCTGGCTCACCACACTATTCCTGATACAGGCTAGGATGCTGTTGGCCTTCTTGGCCACCTGGGCACACTGCTGGCTCATATTCAGCCGGCAGTCAACCAACACTCCCAAGTCCTTTTCTGTCGAGCTGCTTTCAAGCCACTCTGCCCCAATCCTGTAGCGCTGCATGGGGTTGTTGTGTCCCAAGTGCAGGACCCGGCATTTGGCCTTGTTGAGCCTCATACCATTGGTCTCAGCCCATCGGTCCAGCCTGTCCAGATCCCTCTGCAGAGCCAACCTACCCTCAAGCAGATCAACACGCCCGCCCAGCTTAGTGTCATCTGCGAACTTACTGAGGGTGCATTCGATCCCTTCATCCAGATCATTGATAAAGATATTAAAGAGAACCGGCCCCAGCACTGAACCCTGGGGGACACCACTTGTGACTGGACACCAACTGGATTTAACTCCGTTTACCACCACTCTCTGGGCACGGCCATCCAGCCAGTTTTTTACCCAGCGAAGAGTACACCTGTCCAGGCCATGAGCAGCCAGTTTCTCCAGGAGAATGCTGTGGGAAACAGTGTCAAAAGCTTTGCAAAAATCCAAGTAGATAACATCCACAGCTTTTCCCTCATCCACTAAGTGGGTCACCTTATCATAGAAGGATATTAGGTTTGATAGGCATGACCTGCCCTTCACAAACCCATGCTGACTGGGCCTGATCACCCTGTTCTCCTGCATGTGCCGTGTAATGGCACTGAGGAGGATCTGTTCCATGACCTTCCCAGGCACCAAGGTCAGACTGACTGGCCTGTAGTTCCCCGGATCCTCCTTCCGGCCCTTCTTGTGGATGGGTGTCACATTTGCTAACCTCCAGTCAGCTGGGACCTCCCCGGTTGTCCAGGACTGCTCATAAATGATACCAAGTGGCCTGGCGAGCACCTCCGCCAGCTCTTTCAATACCCTTGGGTGGATCCCATCCGGCCCCATAGATTTGTGCACCTCCAGGTGCTGAAGCAGGTCCCTCACCATTTCCCTTTGGATTAGAGGGGCTTCATTCTGCTCCCCATCCCTGTCTTCTAGCTCAGGGGTCTGGGTGCTCAGGGAACAACTGGTCCTACTGCTGAAGACTGAGGCAAAGACTTCATTAAGTACCTCAGCCTTTTCCTCATCCTTGGTCACTATGTTGCCGGCCCCATCTACTAGAGGACAGAGATAATCCTTAGTCCTCTTCCTATTGCTAATATATTTATAGAAGCTTGTTGCAATCTTGCTTACACTTGCAGCTAAACTACTCAGCACTGGTTTTGCTCACCTGATTCTGGCTCAGAACATCAGTAATTGGTTGTTTTGCCAGTAAAGGCACAAGCTCAAAAAAACCACAAATTCTCCCAAAGAAAAAGCCTTAACACCTATTAATACTGAAATCAGTCTCTTACTGCAGAGAGTGACATCAACAGATAGACTAGAAATGGTACATTTCCTCAGGATTTCTTGGTATCTACCACAAAGTTATTAATACTATTTTTCCCAAAGTGGGAGATGTAAATTATTTGATTGTATTAGTATGGTGAATATCATGAGCACTGGTATTGTAGTCTGCTCCTTTCAAAATGAAGCAATAGTGAAGGATAAACGATCAGCTTTTCAGCTAAAAAAGAACATAACAGAACTATTGATCTGATGCAGTTACACCAGCTGCTCCAACCTTTGTTATAATCAAAGGCAATTAAATGAAACTGCTTTGAACTATTATTTTTTCTTAAACCAAAGCTAAACCTGAAACCGTATTTTGAAGTGTTTGAACATGAACCCAAACCGAACACAAAAGCCTTCACTTGCACTTCAACTGAAACCAGAATTATATTGAAAAATTCATTATTCTGGATATGCTATATATGTTATTTTCTTTGGGTCTTAAAATATCTTGCTGCAAATTAATCCTACTATAGTGTATCTTACACTGTTTATGTGAGATTTATCTTCCTTTTGATGCACACGCACCCTGTTAACCTTTTCTCTGGGGCTATAGGTCTGCATGTAAGACAAATATAGCTAATAATAATTATAGTCATCTTTGCTCACTGGTTAACAGGCTTGGCCAAAACAAATTTCATCCAACATTTTTATATTTGTAGACTGCAAAGATTATTATTGCTACTTATTCTTGTTCCTAATTAAGAAATTTGAAATTAAGGGCAATGTTCTTCTTTAGATATAATTAAAATGGTATTTCACAGAATAGTGCCTGAATTTCCTTATCTCACTCTGTGCCAATTAACTTGGCCCAATTTGCTTGCTAAAGTGACTGGGCCAATTTAATTAGCCTGACTTCACTCTCTGATTCTGTATCTGAGTATTACAGAGTTGGTGTTTAGCTCCATGGAGTGACCATAATGAATCAGTATGTATTTGGAGAGTAATTGCTTCAGTAATGAGAAAGGACAAAACAACAGTCCATATCATTATGTCGTTTTTTTAAGCAGACTTTCTTGTGTGAGGTCAGTTGAATAAAAGAGCCCACAGTTTATTGCATTCTTAGGTCCCACTAGCTTTCCTGTTGTGTGTGAGAAAGTGACAGGGAAGCAAAGTGACACAGTGACAAGTGTCACAACTCATAAAACTAAATCAAGATTTTTTTTAAAATCTGTAAAACATTGATAAAGGTGCTTAAAAGTTTGGGTAAATAAAATCAGCAATAATTTTTTTAGCATGACAAACTATTCCAAAACAAGGGAAAAAAAACACCCACAAAACTCCTTGAATTAGAATGCTTAGCACTTATTTAGTTTGTTTCACCTTCTAAGTGCTTTATAAATATTTAATTATGCTCCATATTCTTGTGACATGAATTACTGTTATTACTGCTGTTATTATTAATAACTTGTTCCTGTGTTTACTTACTTTTTCCAAAAAGCAAAATTGAGCAAGATAGTTGGAGAGTTTGTAGGAGAGATTTGTGCCATAAATGAGCCTGGCACAGGTAAGGTCAGTTACCTGGAGATAGGAGACATGTCATTTCCAAATCTTCATTTTCACTTGTGGTACGCTAACACCTTCTGGACTCCATCGCCATACCACCAGTGAGTGTAAACCAGAGAAAGGCAAGGAAGTGAGAGTACCATACTGCTGAAATCAGAAACATAGGGAGAGGACCATTTTCTCAGCATAAAGGCTAACGTGCTGCCCAGACATGCTATATTCAACTCAAGGCTGATGACACAGGAAGGCAGTATTTCACATCTCTTTCTCTATCATGCAGTCAAGGAAAAGTGAGGCAAAATCTAGTTTGAAAGGACATATCAATATCATAGAAGAATTTTCATACCAAAAGTGAATTTAAATTTCAGACTTTCCTACTTCCCAGCTGTCTACTCCGCTCAGTCACTTGCAATCACTGAACTTTAATCTCTAGGGGGGAAATTCAGACTGTATACACTCTTGGATTTGGCTAACCTTTATTTAAGATAAGAAGTAGCTAATGCCACAAGTGGACCTCACGGGGTTCCTTTGCAGAGAGATCCTACCCACTGTGGAGCAGTGGTGGTGGTACTAAGCAGTTGTGCATACTTGTGCAGACACAGCCTATATTTGCTGAACATAAGAAAAATGACATTTTCTGAGATGCATATAAATTCAAAGATAAAACAGAAAATATTAAGGTAGTGAGGATCCTAGAATGAAATTTATATTAGTGGAAACGGGAGGGACAGACTGGGATTAAGAGAAGAGGTCATGTTTCCATAGCCCCATCCTGATCAGATCACAGAGCTGCTTGATGCCAATATAACCCAGGATTGCATCATTCAATCCAATTTACATTGCTACTCATGTAACTGGGAGTAGTAGGATAGTAGGCATCCTCCAAAATGCTATAGTTCCTCTCAATGATTTAGTAGAGTCTGAATGCAAGTAAGGATAGTCAGTGGATATTGGCAGTGCAGTAAAAGCACCAGCTGTATTTCCTTTAGAGTGAATTCCTTTTAGGCACAAGGCAATGCCATTTATATATACCTCCCTTTATTTATAGTGTGAATTAAACCTCAGGTGTGGCACTCAATCTTCTGTTCAGCCTTCAGAGAGGCAAAGTAACCTTATGTGGTTTTTTGCCTTTCAGTCAAATTCGTCTTCACAAAACTATTTTCCAACTATTTGCATTATGTGACAGTACAGATAGCAGTAAGGAAACCACAGAGATGTGAACTCAGGTCCCTTCAAGAAGCAGTTCAGGAGCAACCGCAAAACTCCACAACTAGATTCAGGCTGCCTGCAGTAATAAATGCGATGGAAATAGTGTAAAACTGATGTGGTCTGACATCCAAAACTGTGCTGAACGTGAACTTGGAAGATATGAGCTGAAGGTTGTGAAATGGAATTAGAAAAGTAGAATCATTCTCTTCTGCATTACTCTCTACTTTGTGGTTCTTTTAAGAATGAGTAAACACACCATCATGACACACACACATAAATAATGTAACTAGGGTAAAACATCATTTTCTCACAATGCAAGTAGAAGAACTGCTGTAGGATACCATTATTCTTCAAAAAGGGCCAAAAGCGTATCTTCATGAAAGAACAGCAGTGTGCCTGAATGTATGAACCAGCAAGACTCAGTGGCAATCTAGGCATACACACCTGGGTGATAGGGGAGTCATGGAACTGAAAACTTCTAATAGTCGATCTATTTATATTTCAGTTAACACAGATTTGAGTTATTAGGCAATTCAGATCAGGAACAGCTCCCTTTCCCCTGGCAGTTTACAACATTTTATTATTGGATCTGAGGAAAGAACTGTATGCAAAACCAGAACAGATAAGATTTATGAATTACTACATTTATTCTCTTAAAAAAATAGTTATCTTATTAAAGTTATATTATTTGTTAAAATGGAAAAATAGGTAACTGACACATAGCATCAGCTTAGCTAGTAAAACATATATTTGGGCTCCAGATGGAACCCCAAGATGAGCATGTCCATTTTATGCAACCACAGCAATCACTGCTGGTGTTTTGCATCTTATTTCTCCTAGGCTAGTCCATATGATTCCATAGAATTCTTTAGGTTGGAAGGGATCTTTATGATCATTGAGTCAAACCATCAACCTAACACTGACAAAAACCATCACTAAACCGTGTCACTAAGCACCATGTCTACCCGTCTTTTAAATACCTCCAGGGATGACAATTCCACCACTTCCCTGGGCAGCCTGTTCCAAATTTGTATGGACTATATCTTTTAATACATATGCTTCAATAATTAGGTGATAGAGCTTAAAATATTTGTCATCAGTAGCTGCCACAGTTTGATTATTTTCACAATTTTTTGGTTTTATTGCTTATTCGAACATTGGGGTTAGGTTTTGCAATTCTTATGTTAAATATTCTATGAAAAAAAATTATTATGTAAGTTTATTTCTGCCCTATGCCATCTGGTTATTGTAACCAGTAATTTCTGATCATAGATCTTAGCTTACTAAATTGTCTGGAGTTTGATTTGATTAGTTTATAAATATATTAGGAAAAGCAAATATTATTATTTTCCTTAGTACTGCTCTATTTCTCTATTTGCCAAACATTGCGTGTAAATCAAGCTTTCTGTTGCATTTCTGCAACAGCATGAGAAAGAAAATGCTCGGCTGAATTAGCTTACATTAAGACTCATGAATAGTTCACTGGCTGGGGAGCAGTTGTGGTTGTGTCTGGGTCCTGTGGTCATGTTACACAGTCAGATGGCTAGAAAATGAAACCTGATGTTCTGTTATATTCAGACACTTAAATGTAAGTATATCAACCTGGTCTATGACAGTGTTTTTGATGATAATAAACTTTGTTTCTTTTTCGTTTAGAGCTAATTCACAACCAAGAGAAGTCGCTTGATGCGAATCAATACAATCTGGATTTACAGTAGTCTTACTAAGTGCGTACAAGATATTCTATTCACAAGTTTGTTTTGTTGGGTTTTTCTTTTGATTTGCATTATCCCTGGTTAGGATAATCAAGGAAGGTACCATTTGTTTTATTTTCTTTTTTTCAAATACAACATGCAATTAATTTTTTTGATCACCAGGCATGAAATATTTAGTTGAAATTACAAAGGAATATCAAAATTACTCATCAGCTCATACTGTGTGTGTCTTTCCCCATGTCCAACTTGTATATGCAAAATATCTATTGCGGAAGCACAATTCAGAGCGGCGAATGACAAATTCTTGTTCACCTGCAAATAGAGGTATGCTTTTACAAGTGTATATTTAAAACTGGACTGGCACGTCTATGGTTGACTTAATGTTTGCATAGAGAAGGCAACAAGCAACAGTCTGGGCAAAGATGAAAAGGAGTTTGAGGAGTGGCAAGAAGTAAAACAGGACTTGTCTTTATGAGAAAAGCAATCATTGCAGTGCTTTTCAAACTCAAAGATTAACAAAATTATTTTACAAAGAGCACACATGTAACTGAAGCCAACAGCAGTCAAAAATGATCTGCTCAGTCGTGCAAAACTAAAAAATATTATTTTCCAATGCTAATTTTCTTAATATGAAACTGCCTGAAGAAAATTTTTTATTTCAGACTGGAATAGAAGCAAAGAATTGCCTGTACTCCTCCACACACGACTGCCTTCAGAGTAAATTAATCCAACAAAATCTTCCATGATTAGTTGTGCAAAATATCCAGAGGTTCTCACGAGGGTCATTGTTTTCTCAGTTCTCCACAGGTTCAACGAACCTTTAACAGAAAGGCTTTTAAGGGTTCATCTAAAATACAGTTACTTTTTGCCTTTGGCTATTTTGCCCTACGTCTTACTTTAGGTGCTTTGTAGTGCTTTGGAGCATTACCGTAGAAAACAGTAGTATTTTCAACAAAGTTCTCACATAACTAGACCAATGGCAAGGCTGATGGACTGAAGTTAAAACTAACAGCTGAATGCAACTGAAAAGTTATATTCCACATTGAGGATCAGAGCCACTTAAAGAGGAAATATTTCATTAACCTTTCTCAAGTCAGGAACAGTAGCAGAACTACTGTTGTGAGCATATTAAACTGGATTTTGCCTAGAATACTAGCATACATAATCCATAATTTTTTGTCATTTTTCTCAGGAGATGCTTTGTATATATTTACAAAGATTTACTCTCCACCAATATTCTACCACATTAGCAATCCCTGCCTTCCAAAATATCCCTTTTTTATACACAATCACTCTAGTAAATTCATTAGGATTTCACAGGGAGTCTGACTCTGTAGAGTAGATTTTGGTATTTGTTAAAGATTCTCCTTTCTCATCTTTTGCTTCCTCTGGAAAGTCAGGGCGGGAAATAATCATATGTAGACTATATTAGAGCATGTGGTGTTCAAAAGACTTTTTTTTAAATCTAGTTTATCCTAAAGTACCAAATCAGTACTCTCAAGGTTTTTCAGCATAATCAGGATGTTGATGATATTGATGGTGTTGCAACAGATGGACCAGTGATTGAAGAAGGTTAAAATGCTGTTTTGCCAGAGAGATGTAAAATATCTGTCATTTTATTCACAGCTGCTCTTGTTTTTGTCTTTCCTGAGATTAGGTTGTTGGGAAAGCAGTGGTGGTCCAACACAGATTGTCTGACTTCTTCCCTCCTTATTGATCTTCAGGTTGGAATTCAGACTAAAGCATGGTGGATAATTCTTAATGACTGGTTTATTTGACTGCTGTGTGTTTATGTGCAGGAATTTCACCTTGCAGATTGTGATTTTCCTTGGAAAGCTTCTCTAGCTCATCTCTTCCAATCCACCAGTCCAGTACTACTGTCATGAAGGATTACAAGTTAAACATTGATTTTGAATGACTCAGCAGTGTAATCTGGCGTTTAGGGCACATCACTTACCTATAAGAGAGAAGCATCTTGAGTCTGTCCACGTCATTCAAAGGCAAAGCTCCCATTTGCTTCAGCACTGCAAAATCAAACCTTCTCTTCTAATTCTCCCAGTAACATTACTGGAACAAGGTGTTTTGGACTGCACTATTGAGTTGTTCTTACAGAACTGAGTCCCAAAACTCAGCCTCATAATGGTTTCATTGCATTTGTAGATATGTTAGACCCCATGATTGGAGTTCTCTGGTATTAGAATAATAGTCTGTGGGTTTCTTTTCTTTGACATGACTTCATTTGCTCCTAGATTTCAGCTAACACTGAATTTAAATTTAATTTTTACGTAATTTTCAGCTCTAAGAGAATGTACCTCCATATTTTCTTACTGTGAAGCTGACTTCCGTCTTGTGTTTTCATTTTTTTACAAAAAGCATTTTCCCATGAATGTGGTCATTCTTTAGCTTGGGAGTCAAGCTGGGAGAGCTGTCTGATTTTTTTAAAGTATAAAGCTTAAAGAAAAATAGCATCAATGATGAAATTCATGAAAAAATGTAAAAAAATAAGAAATTTTATTGGGTTTGTATTTCAGATTATCAACTCTAATAGTAGGTTTTCTGAAGTTCCCACCACATCCATCTAAAATCACTAGATAAACCCACAGGTGGTGAAAGACTTCTGTCCTGAGACTGATTTGCTCTCACATATATACAGAAGGGCAACACGTAAAAATTAATATACACCTGCTTCCAAAGTGAGTATGCTCTTTACATTTACATTTGTGGCCACAACTGTATGTGTCTGGCTTAAGTTGCTTTAGCGTCCCAACCATTGATATTCTTGCAACATATTCTCAGTGGAGCACTGGGAAATTTCAAGGAGCTCAACAGAAGGCATAATTTCCAAGCAGTGTTAACCGTTTCTAGTGACTTGTTAGCAACTGGGGATCCAAAGAATGTAGTGATGATTTGGAATGAGCTTGACACCAGCTATCTTTGTGGATGCAATCTAGAAGTATAACAGTCTCATTTTAGACAGTAGGACTGCTTGACAACCGTTTTCTTTATGCTATCCAGGGAGTCAGACCTGACCTTTTGGAAAGACATTCTAATCTTCTGTCCTGTCTGAATCATAGTTCCTTGTAAATCACTGTGTTTGGAGTTGAGAAAGTTAGTGTGGATTAATATTTGATGCACATTAAAAGTTGACTCTTATTTCACCAGGGGAAATATCTCTTTTCAGTCCATTAATCTAAATTGTTTTAAGTTATCATGCAAACTTTCAATCTAAGTACATAGGAAAACTTCGTTCCATGGAGGTGTGCACAGGGACAGGTTCTGCTATATATGATCCTCATAAACAACTTCTCGCTCTTGATGTAGTTCCATTTGTTTCTGTCATTGAGTCTCAATAAAAGTTAATAGCTAAAAAGTACTTCAAAGTTAATTTTTTTTTTCCCACTAATATTTCCATGGAAATTACACGTATAAATGATATGTTAAATCAAGAGGTACCTGGAAGGAAATGCTCTTATAAATGGAGTCTTTTCCTTAGATACCAGTTTAATTAATGTTTTTAACATCATTAACACAGGTCATGGGTTGGCACAAAGTCTTCCAGATATGAGGTGTTTGCTGATATGAGCTATTTGACAGAAAGGCTAAATCTATATACCCTAGCAGTGATCAAGAGAGAAAGCCATTAGAAATCATTGACATATCCATGGTGGGGTTTTTGTAAGTTTAGCTTAAATAGATTCATTACACCTACAAAACATGCACCAGTTAGCTAACAATCCCAAGCATTAATCTTCAGATTTCAGTTACGACTTGAATTTATCACATCTGTCTTTGGTATACTTGTGGAAGTTATGTAAAAGCATAGTTTATACTTTACTATATTTCAAAGAAAAGCTGCCTAAATACTGAAAGCTTGTCTATCATTTTGCAAGAAATACTTGGTAATTTCTTGCTGCAAGGTTCATTCCTGGCTATGAGCAAGAATAGAACAAACAAACAAGCAGTGTCGTTTAATAATTGGGTATTTTCTCACTTTTCTGAAATGTTATTCATCTCTTATAAACCTCAGGTTGTGTCTATTTCAAAGACAGTTCAGGTCTGTTATAACAGTATTTAATTAGCATTCCACACCACAGAAGAATTCATGGTGCCATTTCAAAATGCTGCTTAATAACACATTAACTGTCTGCTCCTGTCTTCCCTCGCTAAACAAAGCTCCCATTAACATCAAGGGGAAATAGTGCAAAAGGGCAACGGGACTGGGAATGCGGTTAATTATTTGATGTGTGCTACAATAATCCATTTAAAAGTAATTTTAGTGTTTGGGGAAGTAATTAATTTAAGAAAGCGTAACTTCCTGACATATTTGAAATTCTACCATTGTGTACATTAAGAGCATTCTTTATTCATTCCAATGTTTTCTTTATTGTTGAACCATTAAAAGATAAATCAGACATTGTTGCACAGATTTTCAAGATCTTTGGCAAACCAACATTAATAGTGATTTTTGTTTCTCTAGAAATTTGTCATGCATCTAACAAACTGGACCCCTGCAGAATGTCAGCTTTACATGAATGACAGTGGTCTCCCTGCAAATAACTAAATGCATTGAATTTACCAGAGAAAGTGTTTTTTATTAAATTAGATTTTGCAATCCATGAATATTAAGGAATTAGTAACAAAATTACCACAGTTTACTTAATTATTTTCTACGTGCTGCTCCACGTCAGACCTCCATGAATTCTCCTAAAGTGCATTTGGAATTGAACTGAAATATCATCTAAGCGGTTTGCAGAAATATTCTCATCCTCCATCTCTTCAGGAATGTTATTCCTTCTTCATATCTCTGAAGCCTTTCTGCAAGCCGTAACTGAAATATTGCACCTACATCTGCAAGGGCAGCTCAATTGCTACAGCCAGTGCTGTTTAATGGAACGGCTCCTCAGAAGTTCCCATGGAGGTTCTTATCCTTCAACAGAGCATAATTTCCTCATGATATTTGTTATTTTTAGAATCTTTCTAAAATTAAGTAAGTATGGAAATCACATTTTTGAAAGTATTTTCCATCAGGAATGTTATGTTCAAAGCCTCAGGACATATTCTGACAGTTATTGGGGCTGAAATATTCATATTTAATTTTGCTGAGGATTGAAATTGCACATTTGAGACAGAGAAAACAACTTTTTGAGTGCTTTGTGTGGAACTGTATTTTCTGTATTTGGTTTGAGCATTGAAAATGACTTGTCAAGTTACATTCAGTTAACCAATGTTGGGTCAGTGAGCTGGAAACAATGTTCTGTGCTGTTTATACTTGACTTTTTCTTCATGATTGCATCAATGAACAATAGTTTTAGCGATGTGGATTTTGTAGCATGAAAAGACCTCCAGTCAGGGAGAACATAAACCAAGTGCGAGGCACTGAATTCTATGACTACAACAACTACATTAGGGAAGGGTGAAGCTCCATTTCATCATCTGGTGCTACAGGGATCACCATCCTTCTTCAGCAATTATCCCTTCAAGAGAGTGACCGTGTGGTGCTGAACTGTAACCTGACTTCTGTATTTAGAACTGAGTCTATTAAATGCCATGAAAAGCTCATATCCAAGGAGAAATGAACTGGAAATAACCTGGAGCAACAAAGAGCTTCTTAACAGCATTCTGCTGAGAAGGTCACAAATTTCAACATTAAGAGACTTTCTCTGTGATGCTGATCAGGACAGCACAGCTGCTCTGACTGCTGCGGAGAACAGAGACCAAGAAATTACTCCCTTGACTTCTCTCCAGCTATCAAAGTCCTAGAAAACAACTTGGGTTTTGGCAGCTTCTTTTTTTTACTTATCCCAAAATGTCATGAAACTATTTTTGCGGTAGAAAAAAGCACTGCTTTATCTTGTTGGAATATGTTTTGTTTGATGCCATGCTAGAAAATAGCTAAATTTGCAAAATTCTTTGCGTCTGAAGAATTGTGCATTATGGCACATAGGAGTTTCATTGCCCTTTTCTGGGAACTATGTTTCAGGAAAGAATTAAATTCAGACTTGTAAAAGTATAACTCTCACGTTTAGAAGAGCTATAGCAAGTGCAAGTTTCAGCCACATTGTAATACAATATTGTAACTGTAATACTTATTTTAATGGCAATATTGCAAAGCGTAATGATTTTGTCTTAAGTTTTGTGATGGTGCTTTTCTTAAAAGCTGGTTACTGAAATTATGGTGTGTTCATTGAAAAGCACATGTGTTAGGCACTGTGCTTTTGTAAAAAAGCAAATAAATGGGCCACACACAATTTTAATAACTCTTTTCTTAACATTTTGTTTGTCGAACAATTTTTAAGTATTTCAAGTAGTCGTGGCCACAGCTGGCTATCATGCCTAGGAGCATAGTTTAGATTGTAGTGGATTGTCCTGGGATAATTTGCACTCACAGGATTTTAATAGAATTACTGGATCAAAACTGTAATTCACCCATAGTCCAAGCATATGCTTAGGCTTTTGCTTATGCATATATCTGACACAAAAGCTTCATTGGAATTGAAAATGGTTTTTTTGCAAATAGTCAGCATTCACAGAAACTTTGCACCCTCCACGAACGTTCTTCTTTGTTATAGAATTTCCTAGAATGCATTAAGAAAGTAAATATGCATTCATAATGAGCACAAGCAAAATACTATATAGAAATCAGTAACATGGCATGTCTAACAAGCTGCAGCCTGTTAGAGCCTGTTCTATAGCTACCACTGAAGTTCTGATAGAATCACAGCACACCAGCAACGGGCTATTGTAAATTTTTTTCAGTATTCATTCATGTTTTGGGCTATCTAAAGCTACTTTCTATTGCCTGTACATCTGTCTTAGATCCTTAATCATCTGATCTCAAGACAGAGGCTAACACTGCTGGGACCTCATGGGTAAGTATATTTACCCACCCCTAACAAAATAAATTTTAGGAAAATCTTGAACTATTAGGGATTGGTCATCACAATATTTCTAGGGGGAATAAAAAAAAAAACAAACCACAAAACACAAAAACCCCACAGATCTTTTCCAATCAGCCTATTTAGACTGATTCACTTGGTGATGAATTTATGTACTATATATAATCAGGCCAACACTGAATAAAGACATCAACTTTCAAATGAGTCAGAAATCAGTGCAGTGCTGTCATGCCCTATTGTTCTTTCAGCATACTATGACTTTATCTCAACACACCATAAACTAAACAGACCAACACTTCCAGGACACGTTCAGGAAGGGGAACAGAGCAGCCTAAAATTACTTTTTTCGCTACTGCTGCCATTGTGTTTCCTGCATGTGACTACACAGTCATGGAAAGAAATGAGACTAGAAAAGAGATGGGATTAGTGAAAGTCTGATCAAATACTATGAAAATTTTAATCATCCAAGAATATTCTTGGAAAGAATATCAGACTGATCACTCCGTATATCTCAGGCAGCTTGTCAATGATGTATTTCAAATGTGTTCCTTACACTGCATTCCCATAATTTATGGTAATCTAAGTATCAGGATACAGTTTAAAAGGCTGATAAAGTTCTAAAGAAGCCAAAGCACAGAGGGCTGATGAGGAGGAAAGGGTAAGGGGATGGAAGGGAAGGGAAGGGAAGGGAAGGGAAGGGAAGGGAAGGGAAGGGAAGGGAAGGGAAGGGAAGGGAAGGGAAGGGAAGGGAAGGGAAGGGAAGGGAAGGGAAGGGAAGGGAAGGGAAGGGAAGGGAAGGGAAGGGAAGGGAAGGGAAGGGAAGGGAAGGGAAGGGAAGGGAAGGGAAAGGAAGGCGAGGGAAGGGAAGGGAAGGCGAGGGAAGGGAAGGGAAGGGAAGGGAAGGGAAGGGAAGGGAAGGGAAGGGAAGGGAAGGGAAGGGAAGGGAAGGGAAGGGAAGGGAAGGGAAGGGAAGGGAAGGGAAGGGAAGGGAAGGGAAGGGAAGGGAAGGGAAGGGAAGGGAAGGGAAGGGAAGGGAAGGGAAGGGAAAGGAAGGCGAGGGAAGGGAAGGCGAGGGAAGGGAAGGCGAGGAAAGGGAAGGGAAGGCGAGGGAAGGGAAGGGAAGGCGAGGGAAGGGAAGGCAAGGGAAGGCAAAGGGGAGGGGAGGCAAAGGGGAGGGGAGGCAAAGGGGAGGGGAGGAAAAAGATCTAGTTGCTCTGAAAGGCCAGAATGAAACTTGATTTTCTGTAGGTTTGGTACTTTTTCTGAACATCCTATTTCTTCCTTTTTCCCATAATAACCTTTATTATGTCCTAACTCAGAAAGGGACACCATGCTATTACTAGTCAAGACTGGCTGAGGAGCTTTTGACAGAGCTTGTCACAACTGAGGTCTGCCTTTCTTTCCTTCAGCAAAGAGACTCATTTGTGTCTCCTCTCTTGCTAACAGCACACAATTGTGCTTGAAGTTTGTAGCAGTGTTATTATCATCTTTAATACATCTATATTTCTTTCAAATGTTAAGTTACTCATTGCACTCAGAGGTTGTTGCAGAGACAGCGGGTGGACAGCAAGGCTGCACAAGAAAAGGGACACACTTAAAACAAAACCAAAACCAACATATAGATGAGCAGATTAATTAAATATCAAAATCAGTTATCCTGTAAACTATGCTTTTTTTGTGATTTCAAGTCCGCTTGGGTGTGCAAAACACTGGAAAGACTGAAAGTTATGAGGCAAGTCACTTCGTCCCATACCTAGACGCCCCTCTGGAGTTCCAAAAGCCCAGATATCAACAGAAATGGAGAAGCCAAAGGAATTTGTCAAAAAGGTCCAGAAAATATATCCAGCAATTCCCGTGGCTTCAGTTGACCTGTAGAATAGCCTTATAAGGTTATAAATGTGACTTGTGTTTGTCCTTCGACAGAATAGTAGTGGTAGTCACTTCTGTTCCCAGGTGTAGTGAATTATGGTGATACCAGTGCTTCAGTGGATGCAGTCTGGTACCCTCAGGAGTTAAACCAGTTCTTAGTTTCTACGCTTTGAAAGAACAGTCATGCTTTGAAAGAACAGTCATGTAGTGGGTCCAAACTGCATGATTAACGACATATTTGTTATACTTTTTAAAAAAAAAAATTGAGTTAACAGTTTGTCATGAATTTTTGTGAACAAGATGCTGTTTTAATCGATACTTCCTAAAATGAACTCCCTTTCCCCAACATTGACAACTTGCAGAAAACATAAATGAATAATAGAGTCATAGATTCATAGAATCATTTGGGTTGCAAGGAACCTTTAAAGGTCACCTAGTCCAATCCCCTGCAGTGAGCAGGGATATCTTCAACTAGATCAGGTTGCTCAGAGCCCCATACAACATGACCTTGAATGTTTCCAGCAATGGGACATCTACCACCTCTCTGGGCAACATGTTCAAGTGTTTCACCACCCTCAGAGTGAAAAATTTCTTCCTAATATCTAATCTAAATCTGCCGTCTTTTAGTTTAAAGTCATTACCTCTTGTCCTATTGTAACAGGCCCTGCTAAAAAGGTTGTCCCCATCTTTCTTGTAAGCCCCCTTTAAGTACTGAAAGGTGTCCCCGGAGCCTTCTCTTCTCCAAGCTGAACTCCAACTCTCTCAGCCTGTCCTCGTAGGAGAAGTATGATCATCTTCTTGGCCCTCCTCTGGACTCGCTCCAACAGGTTCATGTCTTTTATGTTGGGGGCCCCAGAGCTGGACGCAGTACTCCAGGTGCTGTCTCACCAGGGTGGAGTAGAGGGGCAGAATCACCTCCCTTGACTTGCTGGTCATGCTTCTTCTGATGCAGCCCAGGATGTGGTAGCCCTTCTGGGCTGTGAACGCACATCGCTGGCTCATGTCCAGCTTTTCATCCACCAGTATCCACAAGTCCTTCTTGGTAGAGTTACTCTCAATCCCTTCATCCCCCAGGCTGTATTGATACCAGGGCTTGCCCTGACCCAGGTGCAGGACCCTGCACTTGGCCTTGTTGTACCTCATGAGATTTACATGCACCCAATTCTCCAGCTTGTCCAGATCCCTCTGGATGGCATCCCGTCCCCCAGAAATGTCAACCGCACCACTCAGCTTGGTGTCATCTGCCAACTTGCTGAGGGTGCACTTGATCCTACTGTCTACGTCATTGGTGAATATATTAAACAGTACTGCCCCCCCCCCCCCCGCCCTGAGGGACAGCACTCATCACTGATTTCCATCTGTACATTGTGCTGTTGACCATTATCCTCTGGAAGCAACCAGCCAATTCCTTATGCACTGAATAGTCCACGCATCAAATCCATACCTTTCCATGTAGGAAAGAGAAGGATGTTGTGGGGGACTGTGTCAAAGGCCTTACAGAAGTCCAGACAGATGACATCCATAGCTCGTCCCTTGTCCACTGATGTAGTCACTCCCATCGTAGAAGGCCACTAGGTTCATTAAGCAGGACTTGCCCTTGGTGAAGCCATGCTGGCTATCTCAAATCACCTCCCTGTCCTCCATGTGCCTCAGCACAGCTTCTAGAAGGACGTGTTCCATGATCTTCCCAAGCACAGACATGGGGCTGACAGGTCAGTACTTCCCTTTCTACCCTTTTTAAAAATGGGTGCAATGTTTCCCTTTTTCCAGTCACTAGGGACTTCACCTGATTGCCGTGACTTTTCAAATACCGTGGAGAGTGGCTTGGCAACTACATCAGCCACTTCCCTTGGGACTGGGATGCATTCCATCATGTCCCATAGATTTATCTATTTTCAGTTTCCTCAGGTGGTGATGAACCTGATCTTCTCTTACTAGGGAGGGACTTTGCTCCCCTAGTCTGCCTTGCAGAGGTGTGGGAAGAGAGGATGCCAGTGAAGACTGAGGCAAAAAAGTTGTTAGTACATCAGCCTTCTCCTCCTCCATTGTCACCAGTTTGCCAGTCTTGCTGGCAAGATCATGTGTTGTAAATGAACAGCAGGCACTCAATGACCCACGAATACAGCAAGGAATTCAAGTAAGCACTGCAAGTAAATCCAGGTTAGCTGATGGGATGAAGCCCATGCATTTTAGAGGTCTCTGGGTCCTGTCAAGCTCTGAGAAGGTCAGATATGAAAAAGGGAGAGAATGTCAATAATGTATTTTGAGACAGGTTGGGGTTATTTTCTTCATTCACAGTAACAAATAGGAAAAAAAGAGAGAGTCCACAGTTCTACCTTAGTACTCTTTATATCAAGTATTTAACAAAAAAAGATTCCCTGTGTCCAAAGAGCTAACAGTCCAAGTGATGTCTTCGTTTCCAGTCTAAGCAAACTAAAACCAAGTTGATTGTACCCTCCAATTGAACTATTTGGGTTTTTTTACATGTGTGTGTGTCTATATATATGTGTGTATATATATATAAATTGAAAAAAATCAGATCAGAAGCCATATGCTTGTAAAAGCATAGGGGTCTGGAGCTATTTTTTCATCTTTTACCTCAAGACAAGTATCCCTCTGCATGTAAGTAGTTTAGACTGTTTCTATGTTTGGTTATACATATGTTTTAAACAGTAGTTTTAGTCTATAGCTTTGAGATGAAGTGTTTAGGATCCTTTTTTGTCCTTCCTGACTAGGACGCAAAAAATTTATGTCTTTATTTAACATTCTACTTATTCTGAAGTTCCAAAAAATACCATTAATAACATTCACTACTAATAGGCCATATGGCATCTAGACGACTAGAATTCAGACTTCTTATGCTTAGCACTCCATAAGCATAATGATAGATGACTACCGTTCCTTCCCAGCACTAAAGAACAGTTGAGGAAAAGGAAATTCTAAAAGACGGGTGGCAAGGATGCATATATATGTGTATACACATACCCCCCAAATATACAGTTATTTCCATCCATTAAATGCAGTTATGTATAATGATATTAAACTACAAAACTTATAACTCATTGTTGAATTTATGGATGTTAAGCCTGAAAAAGGCAAAAGATCCCAACTTACTTCACAAAGGTGGTTTTGCATTGAAAGTCTGGAGACAAGAGAAGTCCGCAGTGGGGGTCAGAGCAGGTTTGCATGCGTGTGCTGAAATTGTGCCTTGCTAAGCCAGTGGCCTTTTTAAAACACACATAGCAGAAGAGGCTAGCTGTTGGAAATATCCACATGTCAGTCTGTGGTATTTAAAGGAATAAGGTCATAAATTCTTCCATATCCAAAGTTAACATGCTTGCACATCCAGTAAGGTTAAGAATAGAACTATTTGTAGGAAGTATTGAAAATATGATTTAATAAATGAAACATTGTTAATTTCTTAACAGCCTTTCCTTTTGTAGACACCTTAATAAATAGATGGTGTATACTCAAAGCTGCTTCTTTTCACAAGGAAGAAAGAGGGAATAGCTTTATTCCTGTTAACTGTACCTGCTGATTCTAAAAAGACCCATAAAAATAAGGAATAAGGTAGGACAGGGAACTTGAAGCATTTTTACATCTGATCTGTCCCTTGGAATTTGAATAAGTTAAATGGATCAAAATGTCATGAATCTGTGTATTTTCTTTATATTATGATTTAGTTTTGATATTCAAAGCGTGAATCACAATGAAATAATGAGAAAACTGAGCAGAAATTCTCAATATATGCATTTTCTGAAAGCATATATAGAAACAGAGAAGTCAAGGAAAAATCAGAGAGAGAAAAAGAAGAAAATCTATGATAAAATGCCATTTTATCCTGTGTTTCTGTACACAGTGTCAGGTAACTATGTAGAGCTTCACAGTATGGAAAGATTAAACAGAATTGTACAGAGTGTATTCTGGAAGTCATTGTATGTTAAACTTTCTCCAAAAGCACATACAGGATCCAGCCCCTCAGGTGACTTTTAAAGACTTAGAGTGTCTGGATTTCATTAGAGTTTAAACATTAGCTAAGCACCATTTCCTCAGCCCTGTCAACCATAATATAACTCCAGGGAGACAGAGATGCAAAACCTTAGATTCCTGGGAGTCTATAAAACGGAAAACCAAAAGGTTTATTGAATGTAAAATTCAGCAGCATGAAAGGTTGATCTGGGGTTTTCCAAACAGCAAGTTGTGGTACCTAATCTTTATGTGAACCTTGATACTGACGTCCTCTGGACTTGGCACTTAGGTACAAAGATGAGGAGCACAACAGCAAAACCAGAATAGAGCAGATTCATGAGGGGTTGCCTTCTTTTGCTGTTCATTACCATCATGTCATCTAGAAAGTTATGTCACTCCCTTGGATTAATGCTGGAGTCAGTAGTAATAATACAGCATAATCTCTACATGGAAAGTATTCGTTTCAGCTCGAAAGCACATTGAAAGCACATGGCATAGGAACAAAAATAAATGGAATATTAACATACCATATATTTCAAATTAATATCCTGGTTACACAAACAAAATAAAACTTGTAGATATTATATGGAAACAAATTCTGAAAAATGAATATTGCCTCAACCAACCTAAAAAATCCTGTTAACAACTGACAAAATAATTAAGACAGGATACCTCTTTGCTTGTAGTAGTGGGGGTTATAAATTATTGAGTGTCTAAATAAGCACTCTCAATTAATACAAAATTTCTGAGTATGTTGTACAACATATTTATTGAATGCAGGCTTTAAAGTACTAGACGTGCAGGCTGACATAACTTATGCTTACTTACCAAGTATTTAGATGGAGTTCAGCCTCAGTAAAATGTATAACTCAAGGCAATCCTTTCATATTCACTATTCCATCTTCCTTGGGTTCGGTTTGTTGTTTTCTTTTTTTTTGTTTAGAAGCTTATTTGTGAAACATATCTCTTGTTTTGCCCAATATTAGGAGATACTTTCTTAGCAGAAGATTAAGGAAAGTTCAGAGAGGGGAGGGTTGCTGACTTTTTTCTTTTTTCTTTTTTTTTTGTAAGTTTTTTTTTAATGTAAGTGTTGCTTTATAGTTGGCAGCTTTCTCCTAACAAAATTACTTGTAGTGACTTTTCATGTAATTGTCGCCTGCCTTTTCCTTTCACTTAGCAATGCACTTTGGGTTGTTGCAGTCCAGCTGTGAACCTGCAACAATTTCAAAGTGACAGAATGATGGAAGATCGCACTTCAGCAAAATCCTTTTATGCTTCCTAATGAGTGGGGTTTTGTCCACAGTGAACATTATTTTAACATGACATTTCAAAAAGTAATATATAAGGTTGTGTTGACTGATAAAAGAAAGTTTGTTTTCCTTCTATACAGCAAAAAGATTTTTAGAACTTGGGAAAAATTGAAAGAGAAAAGTAAAGGTATTTAAAATGGGAAAAAATCTGAAGTAAGACTTCATGGCTTTTACTGAAAAGTCGAAGAACATAAATTATTATAGGCTGGATTTTCAAAGATGCGCTTATTCATTCTGTTGACAGTCATCAAAACATCTCTGGATAACTCTCCTTTAAGTTTCCTACATTAGCTTTAGTTTAACCAATGCATTCTAGGTATTACATATACCAAAATAAAGTTTCAGCCAATGTTTAACGCATACAGGAAGACAGTACCTACTTTTGACTTACAATTAATTTACTTTTGCATGGAACCTAAATATTTTCTGTTACTACACAAAAAAATTTCAAAAGGGAAACTGTCATTAACAATAATTGTCCACCTGGCAGCCGTTACAAAGTGTACGCTCACATGTCAAGTGTCTCAGATAATTAAATATTAATTTTTTTTTGAGATACAGAGATGTGAAAAATAAAGACAAATCACAAGGAATGGGCAGCAGAAGTGACCTTTAAGCTGCTCAGAAGAAATTCCCAGGCACAAAAGCAAAGGGAATGTGAGACCAGGCAGTGTTAGCTTGCTCTATTCTGGCAAGACTTTCCATTATAGTAAATTCTGGACTTTGAGTAGCCTACAATGGCTCAGGTCATCTAGCGATGATATTTTAGGAAAAGTATTTTTGAGAAGTTCTGAGTTCCAAGAAGAAGATGCATCAAGAAAAGTAAATTACATGCAAGTTGAGGGTATGGCCTTTAAGAAGTCTTGAATGAAAAGTCAATGGTGCCTAATACTAGGGTGAAAGAGCAAATGGGAGAAAAGGCAGAAATATTCATATAATTACAGTACATCTGGTCTTCAAAATCCAGATCATTTAGTGGAAGAAATATAAACCTGATTGTTAGTGACCAGGTGCAAGCACAACAGTTGTCATGTTACAGAGAGTTTAACCTGAAGATCTGGGACTTCTGGCAGGGTTGTGCAGTCAGCTTGTTACCTCTGTGTCATGGAATCATAGAATCATAGAATTGCCTAGGTTGGAAGGGACCTTTCAGATCATCTAGTACAACCATCAACCTAACAATAACAAAAACCATCACTAAACCATATTGCTAAGCACTATGTCTACCTGTCTTTTAAATAACTCCAGGGATGACAATTCCACTGCTTCCCTGGGCAGCCTGTTCCAATGCTTAGTCACCCTTTCAGAGGAAAATTTTTTCCTAATATCTAATCTAAACCTCCCCTGGTGCAATTTGAGGCCATTTCCTCTTGTCCTATCGCCTGTTACTTGGGAGAAGAGACTGACCCCCACCTCTCTACAACCTCCTTTCAGGTAGTTGTAGAGAGCGATAATGTCTCCCCTCAGCCTCCTTTTCTCCAGGCTAAACAATCTGAGCTCCCTCAGCTGCTCCTCATAAGATTTGATCTCCAGACCCTTCACCAGATTTGTTGCCCTTCTCTGGACACGCTCCAGCACCTCAATGTCTTTTTTGTAGTGAGGGACCCAAAACTGAACACAGTACTTGAAGTGGGGCCTCACCAGCACAGAGAACAGGGGACAATCACTTGCCTAGTCCTACGCACCACACGTTCTCCTGTATTGTCTATTCCAAAGATAACTCAGGCAGAACGAGCTCTAATCAGTTTCTGTAAAAAAAAGAAAGACCTCCCTGAAAATCATCTTTCAGGCCACAGGACCCCTCTGCCCAAACCCATTATATGTGGCTACACACATCAACCACAGTTACAATCGCCATCACAGTGGCCTCCTGCTGTCACCAGCCACCTCACTGCCTTTTACTCAGGACTCATAAAAACAGGGGCCCCTGCATCTGGCCCTCTATTTGCTGAGCTTCGAGGCTCTCGGATGCCACGCCTGCTTGGGAGGAAGAGGAGCCACAGCAGCAAGGCTGCCCACTTTGGCATGGGACAGCACAGAGCTGGTTCCAGCAACCATGGAGGATGAAGGCACCTCCCAGGAGGACAAAGTGGATGCAGTGGAGGAGGAGGGGGAACATCACCCTCATGCCATAAGAGCAATTGCCCACGCTCATGCGACCGATGGCATGCAGCACACGCCTGTGAGCACAGAGGGGAAGAGCATAGGGCCCTGGCCCATCTATCTGCTGAGGCATGGTGTGAGGCCTGGGAGAGCCAGCCCACCAAAGGATGATGGTGGAGCCCATGGATGCCAATCCACCAAAGCACAGTGTGGGTCCAATGATTGTTAATCCATCAGACAAAACAGCATGGAGCCCATGAAGGTGGATCCACCTTGAGAAGACTCATCAATAGCATTGGGCCCAGCTGCCACAGGGGTGACCTTGCAGCACTCCAGCGCATCCAGGCTCTTTTGCATGAGGTCTCACCACAGGAGCGACCAACCAGCTCCCAAATGGCTGCCCAGCCTCCATGCCTTCACAACTGGACAATAAACAAAACAATAAAAATGCTTTCATCCTCTCTTATTTGGCACTTTGGCAACTGCATCACACTCCTGTGTCCTCTACCAGTCTCTGTCTTTGAGTAGGAGGCTCTTTCTGGAAACTTTTCGTTTCCATGCCCACCTTCATGCTTGTGTGGTGCCTTACATTCTGGGGGGTTTTTAGGGTGTAACAACAATAATTTGATAATAGGCTTTTTGGGTTTTTTTTAAATGGAATAAAACTATCATAACAAAATCCATTGAACCCTACGAATTTCTTGTTTCCAAGGGTAAGAAGGAAGACCCTGGTGATTGAGGTCTGGTAATGTGAACATGCTCTGGTAATTGAGACCCTGGTAATATGAGCATGCCATTTCATAGTATCTGATACTCTCCCCACTCCTCCATCCATTTAATTTACACCTTTGAATAATCTCTTCCACTTTACTGACCTGTTGGATTTCAAAACAATTTTTTAATCATCTGTTATTACACACTAAACTGAAAATATTATAAATACATAAACGTAATAATCACAAAGAGCATAGAAGAGGGTGAAAGTTCACTGAAAACAAAACCAGCTTTAATACTTGTACTTTTTTTCAGGTGTTCAGCTTGGTTTTGAGTAGTAGGGGTTTTAAATAATAATGAGTTGAAGTTTGTGCAGAGTAATTAGAGAGAAGATGAAAAAAAGAGATTAGGTAAAGTTCAGGATTACTCTCTCTCTTCTATACAGATTTAGATAGTGTTTATCTAACTGCTCTGTCTAAGAATCTTCCAATAAGCAATGCCACATCTGTCATATGTTGGTTCCTCTCTTATCTCCAGCCCCAGGGGAGAACTGCGTGCCAGCATACCAGTGTGTCTTTCTGCAGCTTGTTTTCTGTTGTTTTAGCTGTGAATACATAAATTGCTTTTTGAGACAGGGCAAGGTCAGAGAGAAAAGCATTTTGTAGGGGCCAGACAACAATGAGGTATATAAGACCCCCTTCTGGAAGAATTAGCTCCATATTTGGGACCAACAGCTGAGAAGGTTGAGCTTCGTCACAAACAGCACACTCCCATTGGAGGGTAGAGGTCTGCAGCACCAGGAACAAGAAGCGGTTGGTCATTATTTCTGTCAAAGAACTTTAAGGAAAAGACGTGCGCCAGGCCTGGAAAAAAATTTAAGATTGGAATTCCTATCAGAGGTGCTAAGGCAAGTATGGAAGCAACAATGAAAATATAGCAAGAACCAAAGGACTCAAATAAGAAAGAGAAAATGAACAAGCTCCAGAAAAAGTTACTGTTGAAGAAATGTACAGTATTGTTTAGTGATAACCTTGCAGTGTGCGTGCTTTCTGAGATTGAGTGTAACAGATGAGAACAAGAGGCAGGATATAAATGGCAGAATGGAAAAGTAATACAGCACATAATGAGCTCCTAACCTTAAACATATAAGCCAGTTAGTTAAGCTTAAAACCCACTTGCTTCTACCTAAACACCTTCACCTGGTCCACCCTGGACCAGAATATGCAATTTCTCTGCAGTTTACATGACAAAACTACAACATACCTTTGGAGGAATGTGTTATTGCCATTGCAGCAAATTGTCTGGTAATGCTGTGACTTCTTACCAGCAACTGAGATTATTTCCCTTGGCAATGAAAGGGATAGCTACAGAATTAGTTTCCCTCCAGCTCAGTTGCAGTGTCTAAGTGGCATGGAAGACCCCGGTAGGGCTTCCCATTGATGCATTTTGCCAAAGTATGGGGAAGGATGGTTGTTTTGTTATGTTTTGTTTAGTTTTCCACAAAGTCCACTCCCTTTCCCTTTTTTCTCCATTGGTCACTGCCAGAATGTGATTAATAGATAATCTGCTTTGAATATACCACGCGCTGTTTAATATTTTGAAATGGGTGCACCTGTGTGCCGTACAAAATAACAGAAAGAGAGAGGAACACTGTGGACTTCAATGGTTAGGTATATATAAACTGAGAGAAAGTGTTACAAGGCCATATTAAACACTTGCCTTTCATTACCCAGGTTCAAATACCAAATGACTCACTGGCTTTGATAAAATTTGAACAGTGTAATAGAGATCAGAATTCAATCCACAGTCCATAGGCACAAGAAGTCTTCTTGATTGGTAGCCTGGGTAATTTTTTAATTTATTTTAATTATCAGAAATGAGTATTCTGGTTAATGTTCCATAAATGTATTTTAATAAATGTAATATGGCGTAGCCCATTTATGTAAGAAAATCATTTTAACATACAGCTACTATCTTTTGCCTGATCTCTCTCTCCTGTCACACACACACACACACACACATACACATGCACACTGTACTATATTCTAATTTAACTAATGTTTATAGCTTTCTCATTCTGGTGACAGTACCAACCATTTATGGTTTTAATACAGTGCAGAGGCATAAATAAAATGCGCTACCAGTGTTTGAAGCAATTTTAGAAATTACAACGCATTTTTACACTGCAAAGCATAAAGAACACTACCATAAACAGCAACATTTTTATAATCCATCCTAATTAAAAAACCCCAGTCTGCCTTTAAATTTAATTAGAATGCATCTTCTATAGGAGACTCATTGGAAGTCAAGTAATTTGCATGTTTACAGATGATGCATTGTGTTGAAGACAGGCTTAGTGCCAAAAAAAATTATCCAAGAAGTCTTTGTATGTTAAAGACACTTTAGGTAGCAATGCAAGCTACTGACTGATGGATCCTGAATTCTTGGATCCCCATTCTGTAGAATTAAAGTCACGGAGATATATTTCCCCTCTGATCTACTTCTCAGCAGATGGTTTCAATGGCGTAACATTTTACACAAATAAGCTGAAATGGCTACTACATTGTCATCTTTCAAAAATATGTCTGAACATCATGTTTATGAAAATTCCCTGATTCTCTTAGATGGATTTATATATTTATATTTAAGTGCTAAAACGCTATGGAGTAGGTATAAATAAAAGTAATTTATATCCTGCATATGAATCCACAGGAAGATGAAACGGTGGATTTCTTCGTTTCTGTGTAGTTCCATTTCTTGTCTTCCAACATGAAGCACCATGACTTGACAGAGCTTTTAACTTTCATACATGAACACTAAATGCTTTTTTGGCACAGCACCTCAGCTGTGTAACAAGATGACAAAGATCTGTTAACCTGCCCCATCGACCAGTGCCCACCAACAGAGGAGTTTAACAGAAGACCATGCAGCAAAGCACAGGAAGATTATTGGTAGCTCATCGTGGCACCTGTGACTTCTTTCTAACTCCAACTTGGATCTGAGGGAGATAACTCTTCTTTTGGAAAGATTGATGTTCTGGGAGGCTGGGTTTTTTTTTTACAAAAACGGGAAGAGGTGGAATTGGAACTGGGTCATTGGGGAAGAGGTAAAGGTTTTTCTTTATTTATTTAATGGTAGTTGAATCACCAATGTAGTACAGTAGTAATAGGAAGAGCATTAGCATAGTACCAATAGCTTTGCTTAGAGCAGGGCAAGAATTTTACCTACCCATAACCCTCAGCAGGCTGTCTTGGGAGACTCCTGAAAATTAATTAACATTTCTTGGGATTTATCATAAGATTTCCCATGAACCATTTTGCATTCACCAAAGGAAAAGCAGCTTTTCAAAGGTCTAGTGTAGGGAGACTGTTTCATGATAATTTTCAAATTAGCTTTGTTTTGAGTCTTTGAAAATGGAACAGTTGATTGCCTATGGTCATCTGAAGATTGACTGTATCCTTTGAGAGTCTACGTGCACCTCTTTGTTGTTCATACAAAGAACTGTGTCACTGATGCTTCTGCTTGTCTCTGAGACCCTAATTTTGAAAGGACATTTAATATTACTCTAGAATAACTTTCATCTTCTACAGAGGACAGTTATCGGTAGCAAGTTCTTATAAATTTAAGTAACTTTTATTTTATGACTTCTAGTAAAGATAAATTAGGACCTTATCAAATGCCTGCAAAATTAATGATAGTTTTCCATCATTTTGATTGGCCTTCTGAAGTGAGTTATCCTGTTGCAGCCAATGGAAAAAAATCACCATTTTATCTCCATGTTCCTCCCTGAGTCAGAGCTTTTCTTTGCTATTTTGGGCATGTTGGGCTGAGTGTTATGAGTCCTGATTAGTTCCAGTAGTCTATATACCTTTTCTCTTAGCATGGTCCCCGACACTTCTCATAATTGTTTCTTCTTTATTAATCAGGTGGGAGACTTGTCCATTAGGCAAACTTTGTGAAGAGAGCAACTTCTTAGAGATGCTAAACTGTGTGTGTTATTGCTAATGTTGTCAATCCACCATTATTTCCCCCTGCAGTGTAAATCTGTCTCTTATAATTGCTGTCACCTGGATCTGGAGTAGGAGTGATTTTATGTGGCTGTGATGCCAGCCACAGATTTTGTGACAACACTGAATCTTTATTCTTTTAGACATATCTAACCTTTTAATAAGCACTTTAATAGCGCATTGTGAATGTACCAATCAGTTTTCAATAGACCTTAGAATATTTCAGAAATCTTCAACAAATGCTGCTTAAGATCATATTACTTTCTAGTGTCAGCCGATGTTAGCAGTGCTAACAGTACAGTGCTCTAATATATTTTGTCAAAATGTTTCTTAAAATATTAAACATTACTTAAGGCTCAGATCAAACAAAGGGTTATGAGAATTACAATAAAAGACTTGAAGTCCCTTTTCCAAAAACTTTTTCTAGTTTCATTCAATGGTATGAATTTCAAATATAATAGCAGCTAAATCCCCCATCACTGTGTTACAATGGAGCCAGTCTGCTTCTGGTCTGCTGTCCTTCTAACTCCAAGAATATTATGTTGTTTTCTAAACAGAGACTGGGATAGAATGGGGGTGGCCTATTAAAATACCTTTCTCCATGATCTATTTTGCCAACCAGAATATTCTATTAATCTCACTTTATTATGCACATGTTGGTAGGATTTTGCAGCTAAATTCATAAACTGGAATTGAGTTTCAAGGTGTCCATGTCTCTGTTGGAAAACCTGGCTGTAAATGCAAAGCAGCTGACCTTGAGAGTATCACATCCTGTCATGTCACATTAAACCTCCAATAGGCAGGACTCACGGTGTAGGACAGATTCGTATGAAAGATTCTGGATGCCTTTGAGTGTCCTAGCAGGTAGCAGCCATAATGGCTGGTAGGTAAATTTCAGAGTACCCCCTGAAGCCCATAAACTTCATTGTGTCTAGGGATAGTGAATTAAATGATGGATCAGATTCTTAGCTCCAGCCATTTAAATGGATAACATGCACAACTCCCTGTGTCAGACCAGTGCTGCACCTCCCTGTGAGCCTATTGTGCAAATTCTGTCTAAAAGACAATGTGTAAAAGTTTGAGTTGTCCTCGTAACCACAAACATTTCTGAAAATTTCAAGATACCTAATTAGTGTATAAAACAAATAGTTGTTCAATAGTGTTTATTTCAGCAAAGACTGTAGTCATGTTGTCTTAGAGCTTACCTAAACAACCCTTTTCCTACAACCCTCCCTTCATGCATAATACAAGCAATATTTCTAGTTCGTGTAAGCTGTAATTTCCTGGCACACATAATCACAGTACGCAGTGAAAATGAGTTGAGCCTGATGCCTTGTTTTTGTGAATTAATCAGTTATAATACACTCTCACAGATCTATTAGAACAGCAGACCTGGAGGCAGGATTCTTGACCCTGGTTTTACCATTTATGAACAGTTTAACTTCGGCTGACTTCATCTTATACCAATAATACAGTAACAGAGTCTTATATATATTTTTTATTTTTATATAAATATATTTTTAAAAATGCCAGCAAGCTTATGCTTAGTTAGGGATCTTTAAAAGAATTCATAATATTAGAACTTCCTATTCAAAACATTATGGTATACAGTGCTAAGAACTGTTTCTAATGCAGATATGAGTTCTGAAAAAATAGAGTTTTGAAGATATTTACATTTGTATATAGTGCTGACTGTATAAGATGATTTATAGAGTACACAACAGGAAGACAAGGCTTATTTCAGTACTACTTTAGTTATGACCTAAATCTAATAATAACTCCAATCCTAGCCTTATTGTTGTTCTCACAATAGTTGCCACTGGGGTATGGCAGCAGCTCCCTGCTGTGGGGCATTCAAAACTTTGTGTAGCTTTATTTTGTTACAACTTATCTTCATTATATTCTCTGAGATGACTTGTGCATTGAGCTTTGGCTGCACACATTTATTTCTTATAATATTATGTGCCAGGATGAACCATCAAGTACATACCTGAAGTCTTTGGGCCTAAAATCATAAGCCTCTGCTGCATTAACAAAGATTCAGCCGGTCCCTCAACCACCAAACCCTAACAGGTCTAACTGACAGGGACATAACAACCATGAGTATGGCCTCCTTTTTTATTCTGCTGTCACTCAAACACAGAGAGAAATGTGGGATTTCATCTAAACTCATTCCTATATTCCTTCATGTATTTCAGTAAAGATGTAACATCACAGTTAAAATCTTAGTCATTCCCTTATTGCTAATGGAAAAGCTGAGTTTAAGCTGACAGATAAACACAGATGCATTTTATTCCCAGTCCTCAGCTGGTGAAAAATTACAGTAAATTATGGCAATTTATAGCTTGTAAGGATCTTCTCCCTCTAATATGTGTGAAGACTGGGAAAATTGTCTGGAATTTCTCTCAGATACAAATACTTGTCTGGGATTAAAAAAAACAACCAAACAAAAAAGTTAAAAAACCCAAAAAAACAAGAAAGCATTCCCATGAAAATGTTTGTTTGTGAGATTATGTGAAGTTGAGGGTATGAAAATAACTTTGATCTTCCAAAACAAAAGGCTTGGAGTTATTTACATAAAGTAAAATAAATTAAAGTAAGTTTAAAGCTCATTAAAATCTTATCATACCTGTTATAATAACTCAGAGAAAAAAAATTCAAATGTTCCCCGAAGTAGATGCTTTTTCTGTGATATTTAAATGAATGGGTGGTGCATTTTGGCCATGAGCAACATCAAAGTGTGCTATTCATGTTCTGGGATTAATGCTCTTGTATTGCTGAAGTTAATCATCATGCAATCCTATGAAGAAAGTTAAGTTAGTTTTTACAGAGGAAGAAGGAAAATCCCTGGTGTTGCTATTCATGTCTGAAGTAAAAGAAAATCTCCCTGAGAAACAGAAGTCTTTTTAATTTTATGTCTCATGGGAAAGTCTATGCACATAACCCAAGGCAATTTTATTGCACCTTTGGTGAAGGATGAAGAATTTAAAATGCTCTAAGTCGCACTCATTAGATTTCTTCAGTACAAACTTTCAGTGCAATATTACTAATAGAAGAGGAAATCTACAATTAGTAATGAAAAAGTGAGTCTCTAGCAGCTTCGGTTTCCCAGGACATTTGAATTATTCATTAGAAATTATTACAGAGTAGCCCAGATTAAAAAAAAAAAAGTCCCTCAATCCCTAACATCTCCAACATCAACAACGAAAAGTCTTTTGTTAATTCTTCATAAGGGGGTAGTGGCAGTGAGAAACCACCAACCAGTAAGATGATTTTCCATTCAGAGCTAATTCATTGGTCTGATAAAAGGAATCTCCTTTCTTATTTTGTACATAAATTAAATGTCCTGGTGTTACAGAATTAAAAGGAAGTATATTAGACATTATGAATTATTCACAGGGAACTGTGGTGATAGGGATAGGCAGCAGACACAATGAACAGAAATGTTATTAATTCCTTTTCAGACTAACATGCAGAAAGACGTATACAACAGTAAATGAAAATACAAAGGCTATGGTAAATCATACTGAAAGTCTGATTGCAAACTGTTATTCACAATACAGGCTTTCCCCTTCCTGTCTTTGTCCCAGTGCTAAATTGGACGCTATGATTGCACCATGGAAATGCCTAACCCCTGAGAAACAATTTTTTTTCAAGACTTCACAAAATTTCCACCTGGGCGTATTGTTCAGGTTATTGTTCATTCCTAGCCCCCAAACTCTTCATTAAGATCCCATCAGCGTTTGATGCCAGCAGCGGCGGCATCCCCCAGCTCAGGATGGCGCACGACTCTCCCCAGTCCCCCAAAAACGCTTTGTCACTCCACTTGCCCTGAGATCAGCTGTCCTGGGGCTCACTCAGCTCTGCTCCCAGCCCCCTGCCTTCAGATGTCGCCTGGTTATCTCCTCTAACCAGAGAGCTGCGTCCACTTTGGCAATCCTGCATTATCCCTCACTTCTGCATCAATTTGCTTGTGCCTCAGTGGGGAGTATCAGTGGCCCATGGGACCTCAGCCAGCCCTTACGGGGGGGGCTACCTCTCATGCCCAGGGAGGCATGACAGTAGGTCTTTTCGTTCTCACTCACCAAACTGGAATCTATTTCCGAGTAGTTCCAGCAACTCCAGAAAACTCTATATTGAGCTTTTCTGGTATGAAGTTTGAGCATACATATAGCATATATATGACTTTTAAATAGTTATAAATCTCTCTGCTCAACAAACGACGATGATAGGAACTTTCAACCTCATAATTTCAAATGGTAAATTCTAGATTATAGACACATTTGTTACTCCTTCATTTGCTGTGCTGTACGTCATATGCCTAAAAATCCCCCTGCTGAGTTCAATGCTGCATAGAAACAGAATAAAGTGGTATCGAATCGAAATTGCTTATAATTTAAAGACTTCTGTGCCTCTTTTATCTTGGAGAAGAAACAGTGGCCTGTGCATTGGTTTGGGCCTTAAATAGCAAACTGGAGGTAAAAATGGACCTTAAGAACAAAGACTGTGGCTATTCTTGAGATGCTTATAAGACACAAATTAGATGATGCCAGACGAGATGGCTCAAGGAGACAATGAGATAATAACATTCACACTGATTAACAATGATATAGAGATACAAGCCTCCAGATGTTGTTTTCTGGATGCGTTTATGTTGTATTCAAAAGCACATGCTTCACAGGCTGCGTTTCACGTCAGTACAACATGTCCATTGTTGCAGCACTGTGTATTACTTATTTTCAGAAGAAATAGGATAGGTAATAGGATAGAGAGGGGGAAAAGTAAAAATTAGGCCATCCGTGCTTGTACAAAGATAATTAATGGTGAGTTAAGAAGAGGAAGGAGCTTCAGAAAGATTTAATGTAGTAAAACTAGTGTGGCAAAAATGTCTGATGCAATCCACAACACGAGAGGAAGCCAGAAACAGCAGAAGGGTAAGAGAATAAAAGCATAACATTACACAGAGCGAGTAAATAGCATGTGAGTAAAAATCAGGAATCCAAAGGAGTCCAGACCAGTGTAGAGCTTGGTCTTGCACAGTTAGAGCCAACTAGACCTAAATCTGGTTTTTGCTTTGCTTACATTGCTGACAGATTTTCTCATTTCTGTGAAAATATGTTTCGAGCTTATGATTATTTGATGTATGTCAGATTTGCATACTCAAGCAGAATGGTTTTTATGACATCGTTTGCATTTTGAGGGTATTCTGGAAAGTCTCCTGAAGGATTGGCATAGCTTACTGCAAGGTAGAATATTCATGCTGTGAAGAATGTCAGCATTAAAACAGAAAAAGGTTGAATTTTCCAAATCAAAATAAAAAATACAAGTGTCCATGTTGCAATTTTTATTCCCCCACTCTATTGTCCCCAGAATTCTTTTCTTTTTGGGCTCTGAATGAGCCAGGTGCTGGAGATATTCTGTTGGCACAGCTTAAAATGTATGTTAGCTAGAAGAAAATTCTCTTCTGCCCTGTCTCCCTGTTGGATAAGTGTAGCTTTGTTTACTGGCTTTTTCATTTCCCCACAGCTAAGGTTTCAGTCCTTTACTTTTCTAGGGCCATTGATTTAGCCTTTGAATTTTGAAAGAGAAAGGGTCCCTCTATGTCTTCAAACATCTTTACCTGAGGAACAGGAACTACAAAATTATTTCAAAAAGTAGAACTGAGGTCCCTCAGTCACTTAGGCCAATTTGACAATATTTCCTGATCGAATTTACACACTGATTAACAAGTTTCCTTTCCACAGAGAAGACTGTGACATTCTGTCCCAACAAAAGCAGCAGAACCATTTCAGTGAGATGGACTTTTTCTTGCAGGACTTCACCAGAATTTGAGCCAAGAGCAGAATTTTGTGCAGGTAGAGAAATGGCCTTTGTCTTTTAAGACACTGCAATGCAGGAAGACGTTTGTTTTCGTTTTTCTTCATCTTGCAGAAAGAAATTACAGTAGATCAGTGTGCTTTTCAAGGTCTATAGAAATCTTGCATTTTTATAACATTCAGAAATACGAGCTTTAAGCTACAGAAACAGAAAATCAGACTTGCGTCCAAAGACCATCTCTGTTTTTGCTGTTCCTCAATAAACATTTTAGACCAGGTACATAGCACTTCCCAGTGTTTCAAACAACTCCTCTCAGACTTCCAGTAGATGAAATGCACAAAATGCACTAGTTTAAATTGAGCTCTGGGTCTTAAGCGTCCAACCTATTCCTCTTTTGCCTCACACTTAGCACTTAAGATCTAGGTTTTAAACTTCTATCTAACTTTTCTTAAATACTGTTGGGAAGAAGTCTGGATGCAAATAAGGGCATAAGAATAACAAGTGCCAGTAACTGACTGTCTCAGAAAGTGGCTGGATGATGAAAAACCTTAACAAGGAAAACTTGTTTTCAGTTGAATTTCTCTAAACTCGTCCTGAGATAAGGAAATGTAAATACAACCAGTTTGAAAAAGAGCATGATAACATTACCATGATTCAGAAGTCAAGTTTGTCAGTAAAAAGGGAAAGCAAATGGGGTGTAATCAGAAGAGTCCAGACAAAGAGAGACTGTTACAACCTCATCAGACCCCGCCAGCTGATGTGCCGATTAAGCCTTGCACACTTATAGTTGGTTATCATACTCTGAATTCTTAATAGGTATCTGCACCAGCATTTGAAATATTTTTTTTCAGCCATTAGAATATAAAGAAATTGAGATTTCTGCAAGCAGATGGGTGTTAGACCAGTTTCAACAACTATTTCTATTATTCTTCCTTCTTGCCACCTGCATTAAACATCTATTTAGATTCTTTTAGCGTGACTTTTTTTTTTCTTCCTTTCTGCAGGAAAAAAAAAACCAAACAGATTTACAATGTAGCATTTCATTACTTGACTTTAAAGAAAAACAAATTACACAAGTGTCATATCATGTAACAGCATAATAAACCACTAGTAAATTATTAAGTGCTGCATAGTAGTTTTTTATCATTCTTTACTAAGTATTAACTGTCTAGTCTAAGGCATGTTGCTGGGAGGTGGGGCTGTCAGGGATTTTGTATTTTCTTCTTTGTTTTATAATGGTGCTTCATGTACTAAGAACTTCTCTGTGACTGAGATTTTAGGGTCTGCCAGCCATGCAGCTGCTGCTCTTCTGCATCCGTATCTTGCCACAGCCTCCCTACGCAATAATGTGTTTCTGAAAGCTATAAATAAGCGGTGAAGGCGGCAAGGGTCAGGATCTATGCCCTTTTGAACCCAAGTTACAGCACTTAACAGGGGCTCCTGATATACTGCTGCTTCATCTGTACTTCCAGCAATTTTAAAGCACTCTTTAGATTATGTCACACACTCACTCTTCTCTTCAGACCCCCCCTTCCTCCTCCTCTCCTCCCCCCACTGCTTGGCTCATGATCTAATGCAACATAATTCAGTGTGAACTCGCATAGCATGTCGAAAAACCAAAAGAGAGCGTTTTCTTCAGATCAGATATTTGTTATCAATTTGAGCAAAGAAACCAGTTCCAAATGTATTGCAGGTACTGGATTGCTGACAAAGAATCCTCATTTATCATGCCAAAGCTATTTTATTTTCACATGTGATGAATAATAAGAATGTAAATTGGTCCTTGGTTGTGAGGTTTTTTATTTCACATGGAAGCATCAATACCACTCTAATCCTGCTTAATTAGGACCAATTTACCATGCACAGGATAAAAAATATTGTAAACATCTATTTAGCAGTTAGTATACTTCTTGCCTAGGCACTGAGCAGATAAGCTGCCATTATGAAATAAAAAAGCCATATGCATAAAAATGATGTTGTATTAAGTATCATATAGTCATATTATACCAAATAAAGATGTACAGAAATTCAGATTTTAAAGATCTAATTTCAGGTCATGTGTAATCCAAGAGCCTGATTTAAAAAAAAAAAAATTAATTGTCCCAGAACCATATAGTATTTTTGTATGGCTAAGATTCTGACTCGGATACATCTTTTAAAAATGTCAGGCTTGTGCGATGCTAAAGAGGAAATTATTTTTTGCCTTAGAGAGAAAATATTTATTGATCACTCATTAATTATTTTGCATAGGTTGTCTTATTTATTTTTCCATGCATGAAATACTTGGTTAATTTGCTGATTGGCATCATATAGTCCCTTATGACTGAAAATACTGAAAGAACTTGGAAACTTTCAACAAATGCCTATAATGTAGAAAATGAAAAACAAAACAGTTGAGATGAAACGGTAAGACAATAATTTATTTATATTATGTTTACAGCAAAGTTAATTGAATATTGTTTGTTTTAAATCCATGTTTCATCAGAGTTAATCACATAAAGTTTTTCCAGATGAGTGCAGAACTTGAAGAAAATTGTCCCAAAAGGTTTATCTTTAACAAGGTATTGCCAAACTGATAATATGAAATTTGGAGTTCGTTCAACACTCTTTTTTGACTTTTCAACCCCCTCATCTGTCTTCCTTCCTATTATCAACACAGACCAGTTGTACATTTCTTTGGAAGTTTGTAGATGGTCCATGCTTAGAGAAATGCATCAAGCATAGTGATTAGAGGCCACTTCAGTGATTAATAATGGTTATCACATGTACAAGTGGAAGAGAACACCAAAAGCCAAATGTCCTCTAGGTGCTTTTAGTAAATTTTAAGGTAATGATTTTCTTGGCACAGTTCTTAAGCTGGCAGCAGCTAAAACAGTGGTACCAAGCATTTAATTTCATAATTCCCACTGACATTCTGGTATCATGTACTTCATGGAGGGACCAGACATTGGTTCTACCAGAAAAACTACTTGTTTAAAAAGGTTGTGTCTGTGGTAGGAACTTTATTGCTAAAGAATTTCTCTGCAAGCTCACCTAGGACAGGCTGCAGTTAGGACTTAGTACTTAAATCCACAGTAGTCATAGGAGGGCACGAAGATCCAGATTTCCTACTCATAAGCACAGACATATGGCAAGTGACTTGAGGGCACGCTAGCACTTGACCAGCCAGTAAGCTGTGGTGCCCTAGGTGAGCAGGCCAGTGAGAAAGCGACAGGGAAAGAGGAACTTTAGTGAGGGAGTATTTTGCACCTCACTGTCCCAGCTACTTGCTCTGGTTGGTGTTAACTGAAGGCTAAGTGCAGGTAAGCTGCTGCTGTAGCAACAGGGCAAGCCAACACAGCCAAGGAGAAATCTGGCCAAGGGAAGGCAAGTTTTAGGAGAGATCTTGGTTTAGGAGCCAAGGACCACACCTTGAATGTTTCTTTCTTAACTGGGGTTCTCTTCACATGTAGCAAACTCACTCCCCAAACCCTTACCTTAGGTGAGCCAGAAGCATCACTTCCCTGGGGCAAAGCTAGGGAAGTCCTGGGGACATGCGAGAGGGCAGCATTCACCATGCCTCGTGGTATCCCATGAGCTACATCTATACCAGTACCAAAAATGTACTCTCTGCTGGTCTCTGGAGATTCCAGTTGGTGTGGAAAACTCGTGTACACGTCCATAAATTCTTTTATTCTGTTAGTCCGTGGACTCTGGAAACACCAGAAAGGGACAAGGAAGAGAGTTATAGTTGCCCTGAGTTATAGCAGGTGCCAGGACTGTGCTCTCACTCAATGACAGAGAGAGTCTCTGTGCCCAGCAGCATTCCCCAACTCTGCTGAGGGAACTAGGGTAGATGTGGGCTATGACAGATTTAGTCTGCAGTGCCCTTCCAGAAAGACCATGCTGAGTACATGTTTTGGAAATTAGCAGTAAGACATTTTAAGCAAACTCCTTTTCTTATGCAACTGTATGAAGCATATGCACATTTTCAATAGGTGTCTTCCTTTAAATACCACTTACTTTACACTGAATGACTTCAGTGAATGTTCTTCCTTGTGAAAGACTACAGTAAAGCAAAGAATTAGCAAGACAAATAAACTTTCTTCTAATTAGATTTCTATGCTACATTCCTCATCCCAGTAACTGAGTGTTACAATATGTGACTAGAATCAAAAATTAACTTTTTCTTCATTCTTTTCGGCTGGGAGGAACATGTGTTAGTAGATTTTTTGATTTATTTTTAAACCAACCGCTGGATTTTACTTAGTTGCATTCTATTTTATTTAGTTATCTATTTAATATATACACTTATGAATCAACTTATGCTCTTCTCTTTTTTTGGCACAACGTCAGACTTCAGCCTTGAATTATTCTGAAAGTCACTGTCAGAATAGGGAATCTACCTGGCTTCAGTGAAATCTGTGCTAGGCTGGCAAGTTAGCTTTCTGTCCTCCGCCACCCATTTGTCCCGTTTGCTGCATCTATTAAAAAAGATGGTGGCTTCTTTCAGCAAGGGTTTGGATCTTGGTTTTTCGTTTTTTTTACTTTAGAGCATTTTTGAGAAGAAAGAGACCTAAAAGTGTTCTCATTTGGTTGCTGAAGACAGCTGAGAAATCAGTTCATCTAGTGCTGGCAAAAGCATTGTTTGATTTACTGACGGAGGCACTACCTAATTGCGTGAGCAAAGCAAGCAGGAATTGGACAGGCACTTTTCTTTTATGCCATCTCTCTATCATAGCATTCAATGCATTTTACAAAGTTATTAAGTGTACAGAAGATGAAAGGGAAATGCCTGCAGTCTGGTTTAGAGTGTATCTGAAAAGTAATATATATATATATCTAACAACACACAAAGAATATTTTAAATTTCCTAGGCTTGATTCACGCAGCTTCAATGGTTCAAGTGTCTCCTTCAGTAACTCACAACTAATGCTGTTTTTATTTGTTTTAGTGCTCTGTGACGCTCACTAAAATAAATACCCAATCACTTTAACAATCTCCTAACTGTGAGTGGCTACTGCAAGAGATATCTTTCTATAATCTCTAATTCCCAGCTTTCAAATACCTTGAAGATACTGAATTGAGAGAGAAGTGAACTGTATGGAATGGTAAAAGACAGATGGGTATGGTAGGCAAACCTAAGAACTAGTAGCTCTAGGCGCCTTTCATCAGAGAGACTGTCATTGGAACAATTTAGTCATCAATTCAACGGTACCTATTTTAACACTTGCCTTGAGTTCTGTGGGGTCTTGGGCACACTTGTAGCACAGTATTGCTAATGAGATACTTACTGCTTTTTTTACCTGAGGCTTTGTACTCTAAAAGATATGCCTTTACTGTTTCCCTTGCAGAGTAACAAAAGAATTGCTATTGGCAGCAATTAGGAGATTTGAATACCATTTACATTTCTTTATCTTTCAGGTCAGTGAGACACTGGCACAAGGCAGTTTAAATTGAAATACTCCTTTGATTCATTCTTTTAAAGACATATTAACTTCAATCAGAAAATGGATGACACCTGAAGTCAGATCTAGCTTCTGGTCTGATAATGAAATTCTGTGTCTAATCATCTTTTAGTTTAGACTAAAACCTCTTCTGTATGGAGACTTTATCCTTTCCATGTGTCTTTTGTGCAGCTCTGACCACGTTTGAGCTATATGATGGAAGGAAGCCAATACCCACTAATATATCTAGACCACTGGTGGTGTGTGGGTGCCTTGCAGCCTGGATAACTCCTTCACCCCTCCCTCCAGTCATTCATAGGACAGGCACCTGCCTAAAACAGCATTATGGGATCCTCTAGCCCATGGAAACCTAGGAGCTTCAAGGACAGAGCTTCAAATTCAGCCTCAGGATGGGTAGGAAACAGGACCCAAGCACATATACAGGCTGCTGTTGCAGGAGCTGTTACTGAACTGTTCTCAGTTCTCACTGGGTAAGCAGACATGACGAGCTAGGAGCAGGTACTGCAACCCTCTTCCAATAATATATATCACATAGGCAGAGCACCATTTGGTGCGTCAAGACCCAAACTCCACTGTCATCTTTTTAAAGGCATGCCCCTGTTCAGCCCATCAGCCCCTGAAATAGGATGACCATGAGGAATAAGCATGTACAAAAGCAGCTGGTGAATCAGATCCTGGTTACGAGGCAAATGCTGACCAAACAGGTTAGTTCTGGTGTGATTTCCAAACACATACACATAAGTAGTCTTCAGGCTTGTGAGGGTTCCCCAGAGAGGGCTAAAGAACCGGCTTCTCCTTCCTGCCAATGCCACACCAGGGCCTGGAGATTAATGCTAATGGGACAGGAGTTAGGGTGAGGAAGAAGGGGAGACAAGAGCACATTTCAACTTTGCCACAGTGCTGCTGCCAACTGCAATTGTTCTATACTAATTACAGTACGACTACATATGTCTCGATGTCTTAGAATATTGCAGGTTTTTTGCTTCTAAGATTATCCTGCATAACAGTAGCAGAAAGGAGTAAAGAAGATCCAGTAAGTTCAGAAATCTTATTAAAACAGCAAGAAAAAAAATAATTCGGTGTATATATCTTTACTCGACATGTGCAACTTGTCATGCTATTCAGGCTACTCCGTGCGAGCCCAGAAATGAAGAGCCATTCAGGCACAGGAAGCAGAAACAGAATGGATGGTGAAATCATCAACCAAAAAATGTTCTGAGACATCTAAAGTTGCTGTTTGGCATTTTTTTTCTTGGTTTGTTTTGATATTGTTTCTTTTTACCTGAATAAAATGGGGGATTCACGCAGCTGATGTCAGCGGCAGCAGAAGAATTCAATGATTCTCTGGTATGCTGCAACCTCAAATGATGCATAAAGCTTACAATAAACACATTTATTTTCAGACAATAATTTTAGTCCAGGTTGGTTTATTCATATTTAAGGCAAAAAGCACAGATTTATATAAAATAACATTGCAATTTTATTGCTGTACTTATAGACATATTATAAAATGGCTGAACCATTTGAATGGTGGAGATGAACAGCGCATAGCTATACATACAATATATAATGACAGCATATAGTTTTATATAGGTTTGTTTAGTTCCATTTTTATGATATGTATATACACGCACTACAATTTTATGTAGTAATGGATAGGTATACGCATATAGCTAAAGGTAAAATCTTTCCATTCGTGTTTTAGTCTAAACCACTCTTTCATACATACTAAAAGACAGGTGGTCAAATGCACTTCAAAGATCATTTATACACAGGCCTTGAGAGCAGCCCTAAACAGTTAGAATGATTAGACCTAGATGCCTGCCAGTTCTTTATCTTCTTTATCACTAGCATTGTTGCCTTCACAGTGAAGATACAAAAGGAGGAAATGTACTATAAATAAGATGTGAAGTTAAAGATAAGACATACAATCACTTCCCTAATACATACTCCAGCTTGACCTTGAATAACTCAAGATTGGTCTCTCCAAATATTACATAGACATAATGTTTCTCTATCCACCAAAAGGATTAAGCAGCTGATATTATTAAGGACACGGTTATAAATCTCTTCTTGCTGACAATTCACATGCAGAAAAATTTCCAGTGTTTTCTGTGTCCATCAGGATGTATGATCATACAGCTGGATCATAACGCTTATAGCTAACAACTTTTGAGAGTTAAAATGGAACAGAGCATTCACGTTCACAGCCCTGACCCTGTTCATTGCTCACACAAGATATCAGTCTTACTAATAGGGAACTGCATGTGTGCCTGGAAACCATAATTTAGGAGAAATGCAGGTTTCCTTTTTTGTAACTAATGAACTGGATTATTGGTAAAAGCAGCTTCTGGATGAAGTATGTCTTCCATCAGGTGGAAGACTGGGAAATCATTTGGCAGAACAGAGCAAAATAGGAGGTCCTAATGGAAGGCTGAGCATAGGAGGAACTGGCTGGGAAGCTGAGGAAGTATAAAGGAAGGGAAATCAAGAGAGAGGCTTGTAAAAAGCACAAGGAGAGAGAAAAGAAGCAGAAAGGAGCACAAAGCAAGCTGCAGGCATGGAGCAGTTGGGCAAAGCTGAAAGGTGAGAGGAAGCATCTCACACTTGCTGGGGAGGATGAGAGGAAAACTCTGTAGGAGATAGCCAAGGGCTTAACTGAAGAGAGAAGGTTTCAGCAAGGTACCTAAATATGTATGCATCTGGGTACGTGTCAGGGTAGGTGACTAGACACAAAGACACAAACATCGGGGATTTGAGCAAGGAAGTTAAGTGCCTGAGCTGAAGAACAAGGGAGGATGATCAGACCATTTCTGGGCTCTGCACAGGGGAAATTAAGTCAAACTGGTAGAAAAACTTTGCAGACATGGTGTTCAAGCCTTTCAAGCATGAAGATATGTAATTATCACAACAGCCAGATATTATATGTTCCCACTTAACACTGTGGGCTTGATCAGTTGAAGAAATGTGTCTAAGGTTCACAACTGTAATTTTCTGTACTTTTCTGAGTTAAATTTTTGAACCATTTCTGAACTTCTGAATGGAACATTTAGAACAACATTTTATCTTTTCAGAGCAAAATTTACACTTTCAGTCTCTACTCTGAATAAGAAAAATATTTTCTATTGAACGTTTACTTTCTCCTTTGAAGTCTAACTTCAACTCAAAACACATCTGGCTCAAAGATAAATCAAAGATGCGGCAGCAGCTTGTGTTCAAATGAAAACACATGTATACATATTTTTTTTTAGCCCAGACTTGAGGAACTTTAGGGTTTTAAGGCCTCAATATTTAAAATAACTTCAAGACTGCGATATCTACAGGCAAACCTTATGCTGTTTTGATTCTCTGTGCTTTTTTCTTTTCTTTTTTTTTTTTTTTAACCTAGTCTTTTTAGCTCAGCAGTAGGCATACTTATTTCAGAAAGCCTGCTCTAGCGAAGTTGGACTTTTAAAGGAGACAAAGACTTTGGGAAAGCCAAGTCAGTGATGATTAAACTTGAGTGGTCAGCAGTAGTAAGGCAAGTCATGGCATGCATGGAGTGTTGCCTAAAGCCTGATGATAAGATCAAAGCTGTGGAATAGCTGTGTGGAAGTTTCAAGAGACTAAAATTGGAAAGGTTTATGACCTTAACGCTGAGGGTATCCAGGTTAAAAAATGTAGTTAAAGATACTTATTTCTAGCCCCAAAAGGTAATTTTTCGTAACTCTAGTGGGAGAAGGAAGGAGTCAGCATGTGGAAATGAGGAACAATAAATTATAGTTCATACCTCAGGAAATACAGGATTAAAGAATAGTGTTGAAGGGCAATGGAAGAGCAAAACTGGGAAAAAGCATGCCCCCACAACACTGCAGCTCACACATTGTCATGTGCTGTTGGCAAGTTGGAAGCTATCAAGTCTTGTCTCTTCAGATGAGTTTCTCGACTATGCTATGATTTCTTTCCAGAAGAAAGTTGAGGTTATCATAATTCAGGATTTCATCTTGCAATCTGGAGTAATGTTTACTTATTTGACTCTAAATTAGAAAAAAAAATAATATATACTGTTCCTACTACCCCTGCAATCCTTGGAACAGCAATGACGCAAAGAAAGATCACTAATATATTAAATGCACTGAAGTATATACTGGATGGATACAGCGAAAACTTTTGCCACTATGCTATAGGTCATCAGACAACTATTAGTCGAGGATGTAAGAATTAACTTGGCATATAACAGATCTCTGCAGAGCAGTCACTATTAGAATAGAGATGAAATCCTGAGAGTGGGAATGCAATTTGAATGCATTTTGAATTTGTCTGTGATCTCTTTGCTTTTAGTGATTATTCTAACAAACACAGACACAAAAAGCCAGTCACAACTCAACGAGTGTTAACCAAACAGCAAAAAGCATTGCCCAGTACAAAGGAGTCAGTTATGCATTGAGAGAGTTTAAGGCCTAGAGGTCCTCCGTATGCTTTTCTTTTCAGACTGGAATTTAAACAGCGCGTAAGATTTGTGCTGGTGTTCTTCACACAGGTGTATTCAACCACATGGTGATTCATGTACACCAGTTCTAGCACTGAGCTGGTCTAAATGACACTATTTATCTCACTTAATCAGGAAACCCACCTGTCCTAAATGCTCGGTTAAAACAGCTGGAGATTTTGAATACTTAGTACCTGATAAAGAATAGCTGTCAAACAAGCTGGAGAGCATTTTTGCAGCAGTCAGCCAGTATTCTGCACTCATTATGTAATTTAAGAAAATGTTGGTCCATTCATAGACATTTTTCAAAGAGAAAAAGCATCACAGTTTGCTGATAAATGCATGAGAATGTTTATTTAACAGCCCCGAGTGGCAAAGGATGCACATTTCTCTAGCTCATTTCATCCACAAATGTTTCAGCACCATTGACCTACCTAGGCTTTTAACAACAAATTCACAGTATCTGGAATTCCATTAAATCAGTGGTAACCCACTTTGACTCTGCTTATGTCTGATTTCTTCCAGAGATGATTCAGAGTCTGAGAGCAACTTTCACTTTAATGTTTGTTTTTGATACACGTACAAGCTCAGTAGTTCAATCTCCCTTCTGCCTCCTGAAATTTCCCTGGTAACAAACATTTTCATTTCTGTCTGGTTTAAAAAATACAGCCTGTGTTCTTGGAAGTAGAAAGAGTACATGGATCCATCCTTAGTGAAGTGTTTGCTCTGGGTGGTTCAATTTAATAATTCAGTCAATTGGAACTCTCGCTTTTGAAAATGTAAATAAGATCAGTCACTGGCACCTGAAATAAACTCCTTGAGCCTTTCAGTGTTTTAAAGGAGCCACCTTCTTTCAAGAAAGTTGATTGAAATTCACGTTCCAATATGTGATTTCACAGCCCAAGTTCTTTCAGTGAAAAGTAAAAGCATAATCCCCTCTTTTCTTCATTATTTTTTTTTTTACCTTCTCTCCGTTGCACACTCTTTTTGCCCCCACTCCATCCACAGATTTCCACTGTAATAAACCATAAATATCTCTTACAGCACTGTGCAGAGCAAGATGACACAACTTATCTCCCCTCTAAGTATTCAACTAAAACAGCTGGAGCATTTACCTATTGATCACTTGTTAAGGAAAACAAACAAAAAAAAAGTGTTGGAGCGGGAGGCTTGTGATTAAACTAGAAATCATTTAGTTTTTATCATTTTTAGAAATTATAAAAAAATCAAGATTTCATCTGGTATTTCAGGCATTATTAAATCCAGATACTTTAAAACTGCGAGATGGCTCCAGAATGATCATAACTTATTTTAACCCTGAAAACTTTGTATTTTCGATTTTTTCCTTTTCACAGCAATATGTTTCTCCCCTCCCCTTCATCAAACCAAAAATTTTCAAGCAAAAAGGGATTTTTGTGATGAGCGATACATTAATCAAAATGCACTAAGAATTATAAAATTTGAACTTAATTCATCAAGTAGATAAAATTGCAAAAATGCAACAAAATATTCAGAGCAAAGTTCAAAGAGAAATTGACTCTTTGATCTGAACACCTTGTGGTTTGCTTAAACTATGGGAGATTGACGTTGAATTTCCCCGTCTGCCTGAGAGAATTTGAACCATAATTTCCCATCTCCACCAAGAAAGTCCTAAATATATACAGTCCTACCAAGGTGTAATAAAATTTTCCCCACTTCTTACTTATGCCCCTGTAGGTGGCTTCATTTTCCATAAGTGTGAATTCACCTAAAGTTGATCAACTGCACCCTAATGGAAGAGTCATTGCTACTGAAGTATATATTATATATTCACTGATCATCAAAGGTAGTGAGCTGAAATATGTACTTCACTGAGAAATATTTTTCTGCTTAAGAAAGCACTTCTTTTCTCAGTTCCCTAAGTTTATTCTTTTCACATGCTCTTTGCAAGTATCTCAGATTGGTAACCTGATGGTCATCTTTAGTAATGATATTCATTTACTTAAATTTCCTCAGGCAGCAAATTTATTCACTGAGTTTTGAGCTGTGGAAAAAACAAAATAAAAAGCAATACTGCAGTGTGTCACTGTCCACTTATTGGAGAGTATTGGTGAGAAATGGGCACCCCGCTCAAGAGGAATAAAAATTCATAAAGTCCATAATAACCATAAAGGTTAAACTAATAGTGTTCTGGAGCTTTTTGTTGTTCCCTCTTAACTGCTTCAGATGTGAAGTTCCACGGCTGAGGTAGAGCTCAGTCACCTTAGTTACTTGTAAGTCAGTTTGTCATTATGCAGTCTTATCAAGAGCAAAATACTTCTGTAATGTTTCTGCATATAAGAGTGCTTACACAATGTTCCCTAGGCAGATGGAATTCTCACCATGACTTACAGCCACCCAGCCCAGTGCTAAAGGTGGCAGTGTTTAGCCCCTGGTCTTCACCATAACCTTCAATAGCTATCTAGTAATTATTTTTTGCTGTAACTACCCATTTCCTAATTCACTCTCTCCTTCACATTTCCTTCTGAGGGCCCCAAGGGAGTTTTATACCTTTAATGGAGACAATGTCTTACCTCCTCTCTAAATTTTAGAAAAACTGCTTCTTAAGCTGTGTTACTGTCTCTCTGCAGCACCCCTGGTTATTCCGGAAAATAGAATCTCTATGCTGGACATTTTTTTACTCTGTTCTTATCCTGGATTAAACAAGTTAGCGACGCAGAAAGTGACACATCTATCTTTTATCTTTGTTTTCTGGTTTCAGCAAACCAAAGAGTGATTTTTCCATATAAAAATGTAATCAAATGTCATGTGTCCTCTGTATCCTCTTCTCTGTACCTTTTCCCAAGTATGCTTCACAATATTGACCTGAAATAATCCATTCACAAATCAGTCCGTGTCATCTTGGTGTCTTGGTGTGCATATTGCTTTCCCTCTATATAAGCTCCCTTCATTCAATCTTGCTGATTCAGTGGGTACAAAATCCAGACCAGTAAACCCAGAAATCGGACAAAGTGAATAAGGATACTCTCTGAAAAGTGCTGTATTTCACCTGACCAAAGCCTATGCAGACTTTGTACAGCCCTTCCAGCTTCCAAACTATAGCTATTCACAAGCCCACTCTGTGGGATGATTTCTGCAGTAAAAGCCTGCTGGTCAACACGCTTTTGCTGATTCTACAAGCATTTGGGAAATATGCTAAGGGAATGGATAGTTACTAGATATAGTGGAGAAGTTACCGGAGAACATGATTGAAAAAGCCTTGATCAAGCTCTGAAGGGCATTTTTACATTGAAGAAACACTTGGACTGAATTAATGTATAGTGAAAGCAGCCTTGGGAACCAGAGTACTGACGCTGCCACCATCCAACTATAGCCCTATGATTCAAAGATGTTTTTTCACTGGAAGTAAAAGAGAGCTTTAATTTTGTGAAATGACATGGTAATCTGCATTTATTTTATGTTTTGGCACCAAATCACATACTTTCAGCCTGCCAAAATTCCCCATCTATAGAAGAAGAATAATTCCTTTTGTCTGTTCCCTTCCACTCGCCTACCCCCCAATTTAGACCATGAGGTCCCTGGTCTGCTTGAATACACAAAATTGAGAATAACAGTTAGTAATGATGGTGTTTACTCAAAGGATTCCATCAAGCCTTTGCATTGTGTGCCTGCTTTGTAAAACATATTTAGTATAGAGCAGTTTATCACATTGTATATCTCCATGCTATATTTTCAGCCTTCTTACCAAGGCAAAATGCAGTAAGGACAGCAATGGCTGTGAATTCCTAAATTGGATTATTTCTTTTCGGCAGTATATCTTACAGTGTTCTCTAATAATCTGGACTGACTGTCAAGAAAATACAGAGTCAGAGCAATAGGAAGAGTCAGGCCACTATAGAACTCAATAACATCATTATCTATTCAGCTATTATTCAAATTTATTTCCTCTACTTTTATGCTCACCCTATATCTTTTCCACCTAAAATTTGAGAGAGCTTGCATTTTGCCTAGACCCACTGTGTTACTTTTTTATAAATAGAGCAGCACAAAATAACTGGAATAATTCCTGCTGCTGTGTCTTTGTTTCTATTTCCTTCTCCTAATGAGAATTTTAAGTTAGAATTTAGGAACATAGTAAGAAAAACACAGAGAGAAATTCTACTGACTGAGCCAGCTGAAATTAGTAGATATCACTGTGAGCACAGAAATATCTTCTTTAGGAGAGTTTCTCTTAATGGCCAAGATTTTACACACTGTTTAAGCCACTGTTCCATTTTGTAGTTCAATTAAGCAAAGGTTTGCACATCCTTACTCATATATGGGAGATCGGACTAATGCACTGTCGTGTTTGCAGCCTTTGTTGATAAAGCATTTGTGAAGGGTCCAGCAGTTTCAGAATGTAATAGCGCATTTTATCACTTGAACTAATCAGAACATATTTTCTCAGTATTGAAGTATTTGTTCATTGTGTTAAACATCGTATTGATTACAAGGCTGCACATCTCATGCAAAAGACTTTTAATACTTTGATCCTTTCAGACTTGAATGGCCTTACTTCTTGTTTCCTTAGCCATGCTCTGCTGAATCTCATGCCAATCCCCCCTGTTCAATTTAGGAGCTTTAGATGCCTCAATTTTGATTTTTTTTTTCTTTTTTTCACAAGGCCAAACATTTGAATGAAAAGGACTTCTGAGAACTTGAGCCACTACAAAAACTTAACTGGGTTACTATTCGTACTGAATACTGCTACAATGATGGTATGAACACTCTTTTAGCTGCATTGGTCTATTCTGGTTTGTAGCAGTTTGTTCCAGTTGGAAAGCCCCAGACAGGTTGCGATTCTTCCTATTCCACAGACACAAGATGATCTTTTCAATTAAAAAAAAAAAGGCCCTAAAATACTTTGACACTCGCAGGACAATGTCTTGGCTTCCATACAGTGTTTTGTACTGTGTAGACAGCTTAAGTACTGCTGTAGCAATACCACCTCCGGCTTTCAAGACATCACGGCATACGTGATGTGGCACTCACCTGAAAGCAGTAGAGCAGGTAGGGGTATTGCTTTGGTTTCATATTGTTGTGGTTGCTCTATTTGCATAACTTGGAGTCAAAGTCCTTTCTCCCCTACCACCTCCCAATATACACCCTTCTTTTTCTGGTAAACTGCAGGTACACGTAGGTACTGGCAGATTGCAAAATACGAATCAGTTTAGCTTAGTCCCTACAAAAGAAAGCAAGGCAAAGAAAAAAGTAATTAGAAAACATGGGACCATGCTTTTCTACTAGTTTGCCAGATGTGATATCTTAAATAGGAGTTGAAACAGAGGATCTCATTGTTCTTCAAGCTTCAGTGTTCTACTGTTTGTCTGCTTTTTTCCTTGATTTTCCGCTTTTTAAGTTTTTCTTTGAACTTTAAAGACTTTAGTCCTTGAAAACCTATCCCAGCACTACTTTCTGTGATACGGGGGTGAGAAGAGATCTATCAAAGATGGCAGTTCTGCATACCTATGATGTAGAAGTTGTTTAGTGAGACTGTACTCCAAATATTGATAAAAAAATAAAACCATTGAGAAATTGAACGCAGACATTAAAATATAGAGAAACAAATTTTCAAAGAAATTAACCTGGACTTTACAATCAAACCTAGAATTCTGGTACTTGAAAAATTAAGGCAAGGCATGCTCTTTCTAAAACAGGCACAACTCACACCAGCTACAGATGACGACACCTTGATTTCCCTTATGTACTCCCCAAAACACCAACGCATTTACATAAAACAGAAATCTCCACTTTTGGGCTAGATGGGACATAAAACAAGGACTTCCTTTTATAAGATTCCTCTTACCAATCACCTTTGCAGTAGCCCAGTACTATAGCCTGCTAGAAAAACAGGGCATTCACCAGGGAGCTCCAAGGTCAATTCCCAGCTCCTGATAAAGTGTCATAAACACAAGAACATTTCCAGCTCACCAGGGATAGCACAGGAAGTTAACATTAAAATTAATAAATTACTGTTCTAACTGGAAAAAAAAAATCCCTTCATATACAATCCTACTTAGGCAAATAACTTAGAACAACTCTTAATTTGAAGTTTTTTTTTTCTAATGGAGGGCCTTAGTAGAAATATTTAATCTAAACCAGAAAACTGTTTATAGGTATATGAATTTTCAAAAACAGATTTTCTTGGCATTTTCAATTTTCTGGTGGAGTAGAGACAGGAGTTCACATTCCATAGTGCAGAAATACTGGAATATATTATGACTGGCTAGATCTGTTAATTGGACATGGTTTAACCTTGTGAATATTTCAGATATATCCAAGAAAACAGGTTAATTTAGTAAGTCATTTTATTCACAGTGCCTGAAACTTAAAAAAAACCTGTGATCTATTATGAGCAAAGTACATGGATAAGCTGGAGACCAAGACAAAGCACAGCAATTTAAGTCCCTGCTGCGATCCCACTGTTTTTTATTTCTTTATATATTTATAGCATGTATGCTCTATACTACACAGCACTGGAATAGCTGAATGAAAGCATTATAAAAATCACAAACGTTCTAATAGAAAAAAAAAAGTACCTTATTTAAAGAATGACCATTATTTTTTGAAATACCGAGGGACCAGTTTGACAAGATCAGTGCGCTGGATGTGGAAGGCACTGTATTTATTTTGGTGAAGAGTGTTAGTTTTCCAAAACCATACAAGTATTCCCCAATGAATCTGTACTATATCATCATGACATGCCATTGTGTAAACCAAGATGAAAGGTTAAAAATTACATTTTCAAAATAATCAGATTAGCATTTATCAGTGTTTAGGGCTATAAAAAAATAATTCAGAAATACTTAACTTCTTTTGCCTCATGAAGCTTAGATGGTATAAAGTTATATGGGGATTAAGAAGAAGGGTTAAGACCCAAGATAATCTTTCTGTTGATTCGAATTTCTTATTTATCCCCCTGAATAAAGTTTTGCAATGCCTCATCAGAGATAAGGCATCTGACCTCAGACTAAGTATTTAACTGAAGCTTGTTGGGAATTTTCTAACACCATGCTCTTCTGAAAATGAAGTTACACAAAACCCAGAAATTATCAAAGCGGATACTTCCCCATGCCACCACCACCCCAAAAAAAAGAATTTCTGGCACTACTGAAACAGAAAGTAAGTAAGAAAGATCTGCAGGACCCAAGGTAACTCCACACAGAAAGCGTGTTTGAGATTTGGAAAATTTCATCAGATCAGGAAACTCAGCTTGCACCTTGAAAGTTTTAGGTGTTCTAGATGTGGAGACAGTCTCTTTCTCTCTCTCTCTACGGTCAGAGGTTTTGCATGTTATATAAATCAGTATAACTGCATTGGGCCACAAAGAGAGACAAAAAGAGAGAGTAACTGTAGTCTAATAATTAGGGATGCTGGAGAAAAACATAAAAATCTCTCTACCTACGAAAGAATAGGTATTATTTACCTAAAATGGAATGGCACGAACAGAAAGCAGTGAAAGTGTTGGAATAACCAGTATCTCAGTCACCCAGGAATTTACATCCTAGGCATGAATGAATTCCAATTAATTTAAGGACTCTTGCTCTAACATTCCTAGGTGGAATATTTCTCAAGTGCCACCCGAGAGCTCTAAAATTGCCTCACATACTTAGGGTGTGCATTCAATATTTTTTTAGGTTTTCATTTTGATGAGACTTGATTTGATCCTATTCCAGAATTACATATATTCTTAAATCGTAAAAATGAATGAATAAATAAATAAATAAATAAAATTAAGGAATGGAAAATGGAGCTTTATTCATGATAATCATATTAAAACCACTGTGGCACTGACCAGATTTTATTCTTACTTGAGTCTGACTTCCTGATATCTATCCAGGGCAAGAGTGGGACACTAATTTGACTTCTGTTTTATTTGACTATTTCTTTTATCATTCTAATTTCCTCTTACTAACTTTTGTGTTTGTTCAGTGCCCTCTGAAATTCCATGAGTAAATTTGCTTGTGTAAGTAGAATGAAATCACTTATATTATTTTCATTAAAAATTCCAGCCATTTCTCTTTTGTCCAACAAGAATCACTTTTCTACTTAGCAAAGACAAAACCGTTTGTCTATGAAAAAAACGGATCAAAAGTGAAAGATACTCTTTAGTCAAAGAAAAGGCTATTCAGTTTTAAATTTTTTCTAAAGTACATCTCACTTGAACTTTCGCTATTTAAAAATCACTGAGCTGGTCTCTCAGCTATGTCCTTATTACCCCATTGACTTGAATAGCATTCTGCAGATATAACTAAGGATCAGATTTGGCCTGAGGCATATAGATCGGTAGAGGTCATTCTTTTCAATGAAATATTAGTATTTTACTTATTCCTTTAAGTTATTTCAAAAGATAAACATCCAAGAGACTTGAATATTAGATATCTAATCCTGTTGATAATCAAGACTCTTTAGATGCCAGCATTCATCTGTGTCAGAGATTCCTTTCATATTGCTCTGCTCATGAGTTTTCAGTTGTGGTGGACCATCTGCCCGCTGGGAAATCCCACTCTGTTTGCAGCAGCACTGCAAATTCAATTGGTGTTCATGAAATAAAATAACTTGATTTTAGGGAGCACACCGAAAGCTTCGTGCAACACTTCAAAATGACTTAAATTAATAAGTTAAGTAGTACAAGGCATTTTTGCATTTGGCTCCAAGAATCTCAGACCATTCTCTGTGAATGAATTGTCATTTAAAGTGCATTGGTGAAGCTGTTAACTATATTGTGCCTCTCTCAAATGGTGGAGGTGAGACACGGGTTAATATAAAGCACCTTGCAGAATTAATATTTTCATTTCTCTCTGAGACATTAAACCTTTCTAGCCTAAAATGCCATTTTCTTGCTCTGTGGTATCCTTCCTGGTATCCCACCAAAACGGTGATTTCACAGGCTCAAACATATCTCAACCTTCAAAACTCTAAAGGAAATCTCTAATCAGCTCATGAGTTATGGTTCTCACATGAATGTACAGTGTCTTTCTCTTTGGAGGAAAAAGCCACAGAGTCATATTTAACAAGCAGTCTTTCACAACTCTTGCGCTTGGTCACACAGGCTTGATGAGAATTGGATTTCTGTTGCATTTTAAAAAGTTACCGTTTCAAGTACACAGATATTGATCATGAAACAATAGTTCTAATCATAAATTAACAATAACCAAACCTCTCCTTTATAGAAAGCCTACGAACACTTGAAATTAACTAAGAAGCCTAACCAATCGATATCCTGTATAATCCTGCAAATTGGCGATTATTTATTTCTATGGTAAAAGATGATTGCTTGAGATAGGATGACCTGAATTAAAAAACTAAGAAATCTTGCTTGGATTTACAAATAGAATAAATTTATTTTATGCCAATTTGAAAAAAAAACAGAATGCTTCCTTAGTGGCAGTACCATTCTCATTTCTCAATGCCTTCAAAAATTAAATTACAACACCTGTTATAATTCCTTTATACATTGCATTTGTACATTTCATATACATTACATTTAATTATGTCACATTTTAAATGATAACTATTCCCATTTTCTTTCTCTAGACCACACACAAAATGTAGTCTTAGTAGGGGAAAATGGCAAAACATTAATGCAAATATTAATTTTTAGGATCGTGGACAACACTTTAAAGATTAATAAGTGATACCCTCATCATCGTAGTGGCCTTTTGTAGGAGGGTCTTTTTGCTTTGTGTAAAATCATTTTACGTTATTATTCCCATAGATAAAATACTTATCAGTTTTTTACATTGATCCAAAAAGGGACTTTTCCCCTATATAAACTTCTGCCTTTGTTTGATTTTTTTTTTAAATCCTTACAAAAGTACAATGCAATACCAATTTGGACATATTTCAAATCAAACACCATTGTATAGTGTCAGATTTCATTTTGTACTTCGAAATTATAACTTGATTAACATTATTATACTAAAGCTTGTCCTATTGTTTAGCTAATGCATTTAACACAGAAGTAGATCGGGAACAATAGGTAACGTATGTGTGACAGCTGTATTTTGCATCCCATGGATAAGATTTGCATAAGCGTGGGAGTTATGAAAGTCATGCAGCAGACCAAAACTAAATAAATGTAATCTTAAAATACAAAGCTCTACATAAACTATTAATATTGGAAATGGAATTTTAACATTTATTATTTAAAGGCTTCTGTTTGAAGTATTCTTGAATTCCTTCCCTACTGTACATTTACAAAAGACAGCTGTACAACTTTACTGTAAAGTTTCTTCAGGATGGATGGGTACCTGCTAGAGGATTTTTCACCACAGTAATCCCAAAGTATTGAAAGCTCTTCTAAAGATGTAATACAGATGTGAGGGAGCAATTTAAAATCTCCTGACCTGTTAATGACTGTTCACAAGAAAAGCTCCTTCAGCGAGAGACAGGATGACAAGAGCAATGTCCCATTTTGAATTTATTAAGGTTTGCCTCTTTTTAATTCTTTCAGAGGAATCTCAGAGGAGGAAAAGATCAGATGAACTCCCACATTTTTCATTGCTCTGCCCCACCAACACACTGCAAAGTAAGTACCACACCGCTGCCAAAGAAAGTAGCGCTACAGCAACATATTGCTAAATTGTGTGTGCTTGTCAAGACCATTTCAGACATAATTCACAAGTTTGGGGAATTAGGGTGGCTCAGGGGAATTCATAACAGGATGTAAAAATGCTGTACATACCTATTCTGCGTGGCACAGTGTAGTCGGTGTATCCCTTGCAACCACACAAACACGCACTTTCACTTCACTTTGTGAACTCTGTTTATAATGCAGCAAACAAAAAACAATGAAGCTTCTTTAAAAGTGAGTCTTGCTTCCCATGGGCCAGACAGTGTCATCTCTAGCCCAAGTACACATTTTGGGCAGAGCAAAATCCCCAATAAAATCACAAATCCAAAAGGGGGAGAGAAAATGTGTAACAGACTGAAAATTACTAGAGAAAAACAAGACTTATTATGACATCTCAAAGCATTTCCCCACTTAGAAGTATTCTTAGATGTTATTTTTTGCTGGAATTGTTGTTTGCCTTTAATTAAACTCACCTGAATGATAAATGAAATGTGAGAGGAAATGGGAAATTACTCATCATGCCACTCTCCTATAGCTTTCACTTAAGATTGATATTTATCAAATTAGAGTTTAAACTAAGTACAGAGAAAGGAGGGAAAGGTTTGGCTTTTTCCTGAAATCATAGGTTTAACTAACTTTAAATATGCCAAAACAGAAACATTATTTAGATTCACCGGTGCCTCCTACTGTGATTTGTCTTTTGATACATAAAATTTATGTTTCTTTGTTACTGGCAATTACTCAATGCATCTTATTTAAAAATTAACTCTCCCCTCTAGTAAGATTAACATATTTATTTATACTTTAAAATCATCTATTTTTGGACAAAGGTGGTGGTTCACTAAGACTTTTGTGCCTCCATGAGGGTCTGCAGGGGTGGCTCCTGTGAGAAGAGGCCAGGGGCTGCCCCAACTGGACACAGCCAGTTCCAGCCAGGTCCATCCGGCTCCAATGGACTCACCAAAAGGCACAGCTGAGCCCCGCAGCCGAGATGGTGGCACCTCTGGGAAACATATTTAAGAAAGGGTAAAACACTGAATAGCAGCTGTGAGAGTGAGGAATGAGAAAAAAACATTAGAATAGAATAGAATAGAATAGAATAGAATAGAATAGAATAGAATAGAATAGAATAGAATAGAATAGAATAGAATAGAATAGAATAGAATAGATTTCAGTTGAAAGAGACCTACGATGATCTTCTAGTCCAACTGCCTGACCACTTCAGGGCTGACCAAAAGTTGAAGGATGTTATTAAGGGCATTGTCCAAATGCCACTTAAACACTGACCACTTGGGGCATCGACCACCTGTCTAGGAAGCCTGTTCCGGTGTTTGGCCACCCTCTCAGTGAAGAAATGCTTCCTAATGCCCAGTCTAAACCTCCTCTGGTGCAGCTTTGAAGCATTCCCGTACGTCCCTGTGTAAGCACTGATCAACAGTAACTAAAACATCCTGCATTAGAAACACTGTTTTCAGCACAAATCCAAAACATGGCTCCATACTAGCTACTATGAAGAAAACTAACTCCGTCCCAGACAAAACCAGCACCACAGCCCAAGGTCTATCAGTATTATTAAAGACTGAGGCAAAAAAAGCGTTGAATTCCTCCACTTTTTCTTCATCCCTATTAGTCAGTTGACCATCTTCAACAACTATCAGTCCAATGTTTTCTTTATACCTCCTCTTACTATTAATGTACTTTAAAAAGCCCTTCTTGATATCTGATACAACACTGGACAGTTTCAATGAGATAAACAACCCTGCAGACACCAAGGTGAAAGGAGGGTGAGGAGCAGAGGACCAGAGGAGCAGAGATTCCCCTGCAGCCTGTGGAGACACCAGCTGGAGTGGATGTCTACAGTGCAGCCCATGGAGGACAACACATGGGAGCAGGGATATTTCCTGAAGAAACTAAAGCCTGTGGAGAAGATCACACAGGAGCAGGCTTATCCTGAACGACTGCAGCCTACGGGAAGGACCTAAGCTGAAGCAGTGGAAAAATGTGAGGAGGAAGCCGCAGCAGAGAGGAAGTGTTGTGCACCATTCACAACCATCAATTCCCCATCCCACCTGTGCAACATGAGAGGGGGAGGTAGAGGAGTGGGAATGAAGGAGTGAAGTTGAGCCTGGGACAAGGGCATGGGAAGAAAGTGTTTTAATTTGTCTTTGATTCTCACTATCCTGATCTATTTTATTTGACAATAAATTAAATTAATTTTCCTCACATCTGGTCTCTTTTGACCTTGACAGTACTTGGTAAGTGATCTCCCTGTCATTATCCTGACCTGTGAGCTTTTTCACCGTTTTTCTCTCCCCGTCCTGTTAAAGAAGGGCTCTGAGAGAGTGGCTGGCTGGGTGTCTGGCAGCCAGCCCAGGTCAATCCACCGCAGCATCTAAGTTACATAGCTCGTTTTTTAAAAAAACATGGTCTTTTATCTATCTGAAGAAAAATACACCCACAGTAAAAAGGGCAAAGTGAAGCACTTACAGCTGGCAAGTAACGTGATGGTGCAACAGTTTGCTGGGTAAGTTAGAAGGTGCTCCTTAGACATTTCTTTTGTCATATACATAATCAGGGGACACAGCTTTTAATTACAATACTGCATGGTTGTTGTGTCACATGACTGTGTCCTTTATTTACAATGTAGGCTGGATATTGCTTACCAGCTAAGCAGGTATATATATTTGATGAACATAATCATGAAGCCTTACCATGTTCTGCTGATATAAAATTTTTAACTGGAATTCCAAAAAGTCCTGTCACAATTTTTTCAGCAGGACTTCTCAGGAAAAGAGCTAGTAAAAAGTTTTAACATGCGCAAAGCTAGGTTTTGCTTCCTACACTTGTTCTGAAGGACTGTAGAAGCATTTTTGAGAGCATAAATATAGGTAATGAAGAGATAGGCACCTTTCCATTTAGGAAAAACAGAAAACTAGCTGAAACAGATAAAACTAAGGCTAGTCAATAAGAAGCTCAATCAGCACTGAGAATTATATCCCAGGCTTGTCTCATGGATTTTAAGGGTGTTTTTGTGTTACATCCTTATTTCAAAAAGCAGGACTATTATTTTCTGTACACAGTTTTTTTCATAGTTGGATTTGTGAAAAAATTTGTATAAAATATCTCTACTGTGTCATTTGAAATCTTTCTTAAGAATGCCTTGGAAGATGATAACTAGGAGACTGGCAGCCCAGTGATAAAAATACTGATTAGCTAGCCTTGTAACTTAGTAGTGTAAGATATTCATGGTATTGCTTCAGAAACTCATATCAGCAGTGGTGCACATGCCACCTAAACAAGGGTCAAGTTGCATCAGGTACTCAGCTGTATTTTTCTTTCTTTGTATCATCACTGAGAAGCCCATTATGTATGTACTTATGTGAATACCCCTTCTCGATACAACCTTTCAGAAAGAATTGTTGCTTCTTATTCCTACGTTCCACTTTGTATGCCTGAATCATACTGAGGAATGTTAATGTCTAAGTTTGAAGGAAAGAGTTAAGATATATCTATTATTTGCATTTGTGGAAGAGTGGGAAATATTTTAGTATCTTCACTTTGTATCTTTATCATCAAAGTAAAGTTTGAAATAAATTGATCAGTATTTGTCACATTGAAGTAATGTGTTCCCCCTCCATCATATCCCCCCAAAAGCATTAAACTTGAAACAGATGTCCTGATTCTTTATTTTGAATCAGAACTTCTCACTTCTATCGACCATGTCAGCTTAGAAAGTTCCAACACAGGTTTTGCGTGGGCAGCTCTTGCATTTAGACATGTAACCACAATTCATGAAGCTAGTATTCTCATTTACTTAACAAAAGACACAGCCAAGAATCCATCAATACTGTATGTATGACAGGCAGCTTTGAGCCATCCCATGCTTAGATATTTGCTTTGACATTTCCTAATAACATTTTTTCCTATGAAAACTCCGTGACATTTAAGAGGCCAAGGCTCAGAATTTTTTGCCAAGCCAACAAAACATTACGCCATAAGGATCATCCTAATCCCTGTCAAAAGTAAAATAAACCTTCCGGTCACATCATCCTCCCACATGCAAAAACCATTTGTTTATACTCAAGAGATTTTGCAGGTATACAGCAACTCCAGGGCAGCAGCTGAGATTCAGTTCAACTATTTGGCTTAAACCAACTCCTGAATGGACTAAACTGAAAAAAAAAAAAAAAAGAGCATCACTACAGTTACATCTATGTTCTTTTTCTGGGAGAATCACTGTTCTGATTAGGGATATGGGATTTTTGTCACATTCATAACTGGTATAAGGAAATTAGTGACACCTTTTAACCCAAGTGTATATGACAACCTTGCGGCTGAACAGATAAAAATGGTTGACTTGTCTCATTCAAAACTAGTAGTGTTTCATCAGCTTGTCATTTCATTTTCATTTAAAAACAGTGGTATGCTAAGGTGGAAGAACTGTTGAAATTGCAAGAAGCCTTGGAGATTAGTATCTGTCCCCTTGTATTCACACTGATTTAATTCTTGGAGTTCTCACTTCAAGGCATTCTCCCCAGTGGACAATCAGCTCTTTGGCCACATCACCACCACATGGTTACTGGGGTGGTCAGTCTTAGGGTAGATTTCTTAATGCACTTTTGAAGAGTAGAAACAAGGTGAAAGTATGAGAGAAACAAATTGGAGTACGAAATGATTTTTACAAGCTTTTTTGGGTTTCAAGAAGTGTTTATGTACTTGGGCTGGCAAGTATCCACTTCCTCCAGGGCAGAGAGGTGGATGTTCACGCTTGTAAGCAGTTCTCACTAGCTTCTGCACAGTCAGTAAAAAACGTGCAGCAGACTTCAGGAAGATTACAGCAGTCATGTGAACACTGATATGACCAAAATGAGGACTTTCCCTAATTCGCAAAATTAGGGAAATGCTGTTGTTCGGTATTGAGAGCAGTGTAGGACAGTGGGACAGGAAAAAAAAAAAAAAAAAAAAACAAAACAAAAAACAAACCCAACTGTGCAGGAACATGAAAAAGAATTATTTTTTGTGCTAAGAAAAGTGTAAAAGAAGAATGAAACAATTTAATAGAGAAAGGAGGAAAGAGCTAGAAATCACACTCAGAGAAAATGGAATATAAAAGCATACAAAATAGATGGGAGAGAATGAGCAGCTCTTTCTCCTCTCTCGCTTCTCCAGCTGTCAAACACTTTTTTTGCATCTTTTCCTGACACATACAAAAATCACTGCCTATGATCCTTTCTCCCCTCAGGACAAAAGCCTAGCTTTTGTCCATGAAAATCTGATTGCTCTCTAAACCTTTTTCTTTCGTTATTGAACAAATAATGTCTTGAACTATTAAATGTCTGTAAAACCTTTCCAGAGCCTCTCTCTTGGGCATCTTCATGTTTCAGAAAGACACTTCTTCTTCAGTGCATACAAATTCGTTTAACAGACTGTCAGACCTAAGGCTATGGGATGCTTTTGTTTGGCTGTTAACCATTGCACCTGACACAGTGAAGACCTAATCTGGACCTTGATTCATTTACTGTTCAGAAAACTTATATCAGAGCAGCAGTTCTGCTGTAGTAAAGGTTTCCTTTCTGTTTAAAACCAGACCATTCTGAGAGAGCTAAATGAAAAAACTAATTCATTGAAATTTTCTGTCTCACTGGGGACCACTGGAGACAGAGGTTGCAGAGACACATCCCTTCTAAAAAAAATATGGCAATTCTTAAAATCAAAGTTACAAAAGCTTTGCACACTGAAGTAATTTTTCTAATCACTTCCAGCCTACTCTCAAACCCCTAATATTTGTATTACCTAATGCAAGTTAGCTCTTTGGGGAGGCAATATTTTTGGCAAAATATTATTAACCTTTTACACCTTGAATCTACTGATTCAGTCTGAGCCAAAGAATGAAAACACACATGTGAACAGGGGTCTGCGGTGTATGGCCCCAAGAGAAGGGAACAGAGGCCAGTGGACAGAGAAGAAGTTAGAAAGTAGGGGCTGTGTGCAGGGAAAGGGTGTTTAGGGGAAAAAGGATAAAAGAAAATGTTTGTATGAAACAACAATGAGAATCTCAGGGATTATTGAACATAGTTGGCAAAACCAGAAATTATTATTATGATAATCTAATCTGACCTCTTAAATAACAAAAGTTATATGATTTACCAGAATTAATTCCAGCAGAATTAAGAGTTTTTGAAGAAAAATATGCTGGGTCTTAATTGAAATTCCCAGGGTAAACCAACCACAATTTCTTCCAGGTACTCACTAGTTAATTATCTTCATTGTTAAAAATTGCAGATTTATTCTATCACTTTAAATTTGTCTTGCTTCGGCTTCCAGCCATTGAATTTTGTTACACTTTTGTCTACTGTATTAGAAAACCCTTGATCAAAGTTTTGTTTGCCAGGAGATACTTCCAGTATACAAGACAGTCACTTACCCACACATGCAAGCACGTACACCACTCACCTTAAATTTATCCCTCTTATCTCTTTGATAAGCAGATTAAGACCCTCAAGTGGGCCTGTTTCCAAATCTTTTAATCATTCTCCTGGATTTTCTACAAACTTTCTCCCATTTCAACTACCTTCAAAACACTGCATTCCAGTAGTGTTTGCAACTATACCAAGATGATATTGCCCCCTAATTTTACACAGGATTTTCCTCTTTATACTTCTAACTTTCCCTTTTGGGAACTCACACTTAGCTTGTTATCCGCTGTGAACATTTAAATTCATCTCAAAGTTGTTTGCCAGGCTAAAATTTCCCAGCTTGTCAGCACAGTCTGCAAGTCATTGCCTTTAGCTGCAATAAAGTACCACACAGAAAAATCCAGATTGCCCTCACATTCTGGGAGTGTGCAAAATGATACTTGAGCACATACTCCATTCTTAACAGTGCCTTCATAATTTTATCTTTCTTATTTTCCCATTTTTGCTTATCAGATCTTTCCCTGCTCCATCTGTAGAAAATAAATGGAAATTTTTTTCCTGAACTGGGAAAAAACACCAGCAAACGAGAATAGCATGCATTTACTTCAACCCCATTACAAGGCTTCTTTCCATCGTTATTCTTTATGAAAAAATCTCATTGTGTTGGGTTGTAACTATTTCCACTTAATAGATGGAGAACTGAAGTCTGACATACATGTTACATACAATTGCATGCCTGGAAAATAGGGGTAGAGTTGATGTCAGGTTAAGGACCAAATATGGGCCCACAGATTTTCCACCTCAATATTTAGCTCTTAAGTCCTACTCAGGAACCATTTTCTACCTTCTCTTCTTTGAAGGCCTATTTTTGTTATCCTGACTCCAAGAAATGATCAAATCAAGCAATTATTTTCTAACTATGCAGAATGCAAAAGCAGTATTTGGTTATATTGGTTACTTGAATATGCTTTACTTTTTCAGGCTCAAAATCTTGTATGCAAAAGGAGACACACTATATAGATAGGCTAAAATGTTACTGTTAGGTCAATCGATATTTTAACAGAAAAACAGCATGGGTTATTTAATTAATACAGAAAAGTTTAATATCATTCAAATTGTTACACAAAAAAAGACAAAAATTATGCTGGTGTTTTTTGTGGTGTGGTGCTCACCCTGCCTATGTCCCTTTCCATCCCAAGGCTGACAGTTTTAGTCTTCCTAGAGAAAGTGGGAGAGAATAGGAGGGGATATATAAGCTCATTTAGGTATTAGCAAAATCATGAACTTAAATGCCCCGTCACCATACGCTTCAAAAGAGAAATGTTACTGGCACCTTTTCTGTAAGCGAGACAGCAGTATTGCAGAAATATAGCTAAGAGGAGAGCCAGTAAGCTTCAGTTAAATAAGGCAGCTTACACTTGTGGAGTGAAACATCAGAAATCACAAATCTTGTAAACATTATAAAAACAACAGCCTTAAATTTACTTGATTAGATGATTTTGTTGTCAAGACCTCCAGAGTATTGTTCCTTCTTTTAAAGAAGGAGATAATTCTTTTGTTAAAAGTCAAACTTTCTATAATGTAATAGGTTTTGATCTGTATGTTCAATTTGTAAATAAATATTATAGACAAGCTGTATGTTTCCATTTGAAACTTGCAGGAGGGCTTGTGTGTCCCCAGATCTGTGTACTCTTCCATCTGTATTTGTTGATCCAGTAAAAGATGCTACCTCTTCCTGTGGAGCTTATCTGGCTTATGTCCTTAAAGTGCCTCAGCTATAAAAAAACTACAACTAAATTACAATGGGTACTTTCACTGTTCCTGTTGGTGTCTCTTTTTTTTTTTTTTCTTTTAAAGAAAAGAGTAAAGAACTTCTGATCCCAAACTGAGAGCTCCAGGCAGCCAATGCAACGTACTAACTAGAAAAAAATTTAGAGCTGGTTCAGGGGAAATACAAAACACAGAAGCATACTTGAACCTCTTTCTCCTCATGCTCAGCAAACTGCCAGCGTACTCTGCAATTAATTTCAGCTAATCCAAATTTATCCCCAGCTATACACCCGATTCCTTCTGTGGTGGGTTAGCACACCCCATATATGGAGGAATTATTAGAAAAGGGTGCTTCCTTCAGAGCCTACTGAAGCAGTGGCCCTTTCCAGAGAACTTAGTTCAATAAGTCATAGGAAGGAGAGTATGTCTCTGTCTTTAGTCATGACGAGGTTTAGCTGAGGATTGAGAGACTTTGGTGCTGATCCTCGCTCCCAGCAATGCTTGTAGATTTTATCTGGTATCTATTTACTACACATACCAAAACAATCTTGAAAGCACAGGTACATTCCCCATTTATCAGATGGATTTTTTTTAACCATTGAATAAGAGAAAGATGCTTTTCCTGTGTTCTAGCTTCTCCTCTCAGTGCCTTCTAACAGCACCAGCTAGAGCAGGAAATAGCAAACTGCTAAGACTGTATTAGCCGCAAAAATTACATCTGAGCTGTTTTATTATAACTTGTCATATAGCTATAAATAAGCCTTAATTTTTGGCATTTGCAGTGATTCTGTTCACAAAATAAAACTTTGAGTCTGATACTTTACAGTTCCTGAAGGATAAGATTTCACCTTGAAAATCCTAAATAACCCACATTTTAGAAACCACTTTTTTTTCTTCTTATGTCTTGTAACAGCTGAGCTTGTCTGAGGCAACTCTGCTAACACTTTCAGACATCACAAAAGAACTGGAGGAAGTGCCTTTTCTGTATGAGGTCACAAGTTTCCTAAGACACAGGCCCCCTGACTTCCAGTCATGGGAGCATCACTTAAAGCAGAGAGCGGGCTAATGCGTCTCCTTCCCTGTGACTTCTATTTGCATGTGCTGCCTCCCCTTCCACTTGTGATTATGTGACATCTTTCTGGCAACTGCAGCGAGGGAAACAAATATAAAAGTATTTGTGTATTTTTAGTTGTCTAGAATGCAATGATTGTGCTGTCACTTTTGCTCCTCATTTTGTCTCCCACACCCATCTGTTCTGTTCCTCTGCTGCATCCTTTACGTGCTTCTTTGCCACCTGATTCTCTCGCCACCTCTTCCCTTCAGTGAACCGGGAGCAAGGAGGAGGGACTGCCATCTGACCTATGAATTCTCCACAGACCACTGTCAAATGGTCCGCAGGCCACAGACGAAGGACTGTAGCTCTTTTATCTCTTCTTCCCTGGGTTGTTTCAGAGCTTGCTGATTTGAGCTTACAGTTCTTAGCAGAGTTTTAATTTACCTACAGACAGATATATTTGCTTTGTAAATAAATTCGTGGCATTTATGCTGAAAAACTGTTGAGTTGCTTATGTCCACTTCACACATTCATCCATGAACAGCTTCAAAGGAGAAAGGCTTGCGCCTCAGTTTGACAGGAGATTCCAGACCAGAGGAAAATAAATATTGTTAATGTGTTTGTATTTCTTTCTTCCTCTGTGTTGTCCATGAATTTTAATTGGAGTCCTGAACTATGGCTATTAAACCAGTTGTGAGAATATCCGACTTTCAGATATCCTTATTCCTTAGATATTAGTCTCAGTCTATTCCGTATTCCCACAACCCTTATTACTTTACAGGTGTATACGATCACCTTGAGTATCCCAAATAACCTGTGTCATAAATGAGTGCTCAAATGAAGAGCAGATTTCTGATCCTTCTGTCCTCTGTGAGCATGCCAAAACTGCAACCATTGTTATGTCAAACTTGTTTTTCTTTATTATTGAAATCATTTTGAGTTTTTTTTGTTATTATTTTTGTTGTTCTTGAACAATGGCTAGTACTGTGGACATAGGCAAATACTGTATTTATTGATATCTCAGTATTTAGTTTTCTCTGACAGATAAATGAATAATCTTTTCAGTGAGATTAAAGCTGCCTACAATTATGGTATGCATTTTTCTGAAACATGTTTTCCAAAAAAGCTCAGGCACTTTAAAATTTGTTGCTTAACATCTTGGTAAAATTTAAGAGAAGGTTTAGCTCTAGCTAAATAAAATGAGACATATTTTCAGTCTGTTTTCATCTCCATCAAAGGAGATGTACAAACTAGAAGGGCATCAGCATATCATCAGATATTTTGTGGACAAAGTACTGTCTTGTTTGCAGCCTTGTGCGTGATCTTTTTCCCTATCTTCTTCAACCGACAAAAAAAAAAATCGACACTTTACACTCCTTCAGTTTTGAGTTATGTTGGGGTAGCAATATATTGGTGATGTGTACTTGGAAAATAATTGGGGATTTGATGTGACAATCAGTCAAACACTGTGCAATGAGCACATACTTACATATATGTCTCAGACAAAAATTTCTTTAGTAATTTCTAATTATTAGATTTAATGGTCTGAGTATTGAAATGACAGCACTGAATATTTCAGGCAAGAAGAGGGGAAAGGAGGGTGGAAAATGACCTTATTCATGCAGAAACGGCAACAGCAGATATTACTGATTCACTTCTCTTTCTGTGGAGAACCCACATTCTGTAAGTGAGAAACACTCCTCAAATGGCTTTGCCCGTTTATGCGTGCGGACAAATGCAGGTATGTGTTGCTGCATACACATATGTAAGTTGTAGCAAAAAATGTCATTCCAAATAAGTCTGCCTATTTATTTCTGTATTATCTGTGCTTCCAACAAAAGTCCCTCAGAATGTATTTATGTGGCTAATTAGGAAGACTTGTTTACTCTTTCACACTGAGTTATTTGTGCAGTGTGGTATATGCTAACCTTTCCTTCTTGAGGCCTGATGTTATTGTTTTGGCATAGATAATGGAAAAACGTGTCTTATTAATCCCGCAGAAACGTCTGCACCAGAACCACTTTCATAATAGTTAAGGGCCTACAACAGCTTCTTCAAAATAGTACTGCAAATTTGATTCCTATTGCAGAAAGGTCTTTCTTGAATCTAGAGAACTCTGTTTCGAAGAATGAGCCAGTATATAATTGTTCTGCCATGGCTTTGTCCTCTCTTGATTTTCTTTTTCTTTTTTTTTTAACTAAAGAAAACCAGCAAATTCATCTTACTATCACTATTCATCCATTATACTACATGTTTACCACTTCCACTTTACTAAAATGGAAGTATTTTTTCCCTGGGTGTGTAAGCACAGGACTGTGTCCTTAAAAAAAAAATTAAAAAAAAAAATATTTAAAAGAAGTCTGAAAGGATACAGTGCTAATTCGATACACTGAAAGGACAATAGGAACAATAAAAGAGTTACAGAGCTTCAGCTGAAATGATGAGTTTCTCCTTTACCCTTGTGTCTCATTGCAGATAATAGTTTTTTAAGAACTCCAGTTTTTCAGTTATAGTTCTTAGGAAATTTGTCCAGCAGGCCACAATATTCAAGGCTACACTTAGCTGGAGTAAATATATCAAAGAAGAAACAATACGCTTTAAAAAGATGTATTACGTGCAGTATTTAACAGGAAAATGGTGTGCCGTTAAAAAGACATTCCAAGTTCTCCCTACAACTGTTTATGTGAGCGTACTTGCAAGTGAGACAATGGGCTGAAAGTTCAAAGGACTTGAGTTTATTGAAGGAGTTCATTTACCAAGGGGAGAACATGATTAGATTCAGAAATGACCACGTCATTTCCTAGATTTCCATAAGACTGTGCAATGGACAAATTACTAGCTAAGTGTACAGCAGAGTGGCGGGTGGCTCTACCCACTTCAGTAAAATTAGGGGTTGCAATGAAATGTACTTGAAAATTTGCTCATGTGGTTTTAAGGGAATATGTTTACTTGTTTGTTTTTGCAATCAGCTGAAGTTGTGAGAGAGAAAAAATTATGTCGAATATTTTTTCCTACATTTCAGGTCTGTGTTTTAGCAAGAGATAAGAATATGTGTATGTTTGTTTCACCGTATTTAATGTTTTAGCCCAGCTCTGGTTTCGCTGGCCTTGGGGAATAAGAAATAGGATCTGCTTTTGACAGAATAAGATTAGTGTGTTCTTTTGTTGTGCTCTGTGTGCTTGCATATTTAAACTTGAAGCCTAAGTGACTGACAAAGTGAAAGGAATCTAAGATCCAGTTACAAAAGAAAATATTTAAAGCAGAAATTATTAGCACAAGGCAGTTTTTAAAATATGCTTTGGAAACTAGAAGAAAAATATCCAATTTCTTTGGCTATCATTCACTTATATTTTTCCCAGCAACTTGGCAACACAGAGTACTTTTTTATTTAATAGTGGTGGTCTTTGAAATTTACTTTGATCAGCTTTCTGAAGCAGTTTCATAGAGACAGTTGTAAACTAAATTAGGAATAGAACAGAAATTAGGAAATTATGAATAGAATAGCCTTTAATGGATCTTCAGGCTATCAAAATTAGAGAGCACTGTATGTTACTCTGCTTGTTTTACAATCTATTAATCCTATTGATTTTGGCCTGGATGACCATATCACTGGATTGACTTTATTAAGTAATTTTCATGTGAATTCAGTGTCCCCTTTTAGGACCATTATGGTGAAGTTTATCAGAGAATTCTTGTAATTAAAGAACGTACCTTTCCTAGGTACTAGAGTTAGCAATTTATTGTTCTACTCAAAGCAGTTTTCATGAGTCTTCATAGCCTCACAGAGAGGACAAAGACAGTTTTATATCTAGTAATTCCTCTTAGAGTTGATTTGGGAAGTCAGGATTATCACCCATGCCAAGGGAGAATCCTCAAACACGTATTAAACCGAATTTTGCATTGGATCTGAAGGCACAAGGGTCATAGGAGAGGTTCCTGTAAAAGAGTTAGGCTACTGGGGGGAACGGGACATCAGTTATAGAGAGACACTTGCTTTCTGCTAGTGAAATATATGTATGCTTGTGTGATATAAGGTACACCTTTATATGTGTGCGGGTATACATACAATCTCACTGGAAACGTAAATTCTATGGGAAATGTTTCAGGGGCGTATAAAGGCCATGTAAAGATGAGTTTTGAATAAAACTGAACATACTTCAGTTATGCTATCAGCAGAGTGCTTGGGCAAATAGCCAGAGGTCACTGTTATTGTCTGGGACTGGAACCGCCTACTGAAGGGAGAGATCGTGTAATGCAGAAGGTTCCTCCTTACCCTTCCCAGGACAATGCAGGTATGTCTGACCTAAAAGTAGCCTTCACTTTGTCTAAAGCATTATAGCAGAAGAAACTTTGCTTACTGTACCTGCTCACTTCAGAAACCTATCAGTGGATAGGGTATCAGATGATATCAGGATAAGAAGCTGTTCTTTGCATTGCACCTGAAGTGCAATTTTCTTTCTTTCTAAAGGAATAGTGATATGAAGAAAGAAAGACGGCTGAAGTGTGTGACACTGACACAGCTGTGTAATACATGCATCTAGAATCCCAAGTGTGGAAAATCTACGCGGGAAACTGTGGCAGGAAACTACAGCAAGTTGCAAACAAACAGCAGCGATGTTGTGTTTCACAATGCACTCAAAGTAGACCGGAGATAGTTGGTTCGGGTCTTTTTGTTAAGGTAATGAATGCCAACATAAAATTTACAGTAAAATGGGATAACCTGATTTGTACAGCCAGCCTGTGTACTAGGTTCAGGAATGCAAACATATCAGGGATGGTGTTTGCTCTGTTTGTATTTTTTGCCCAGTTCCTTACAGAATTGAGACTTCTGTGATCCTACACTGATTGCATGCGTGTATGGAGTCTTTCTAGAAGATTTAAAACCAGTTAGCCAGATTCACCAACTTTTGTGCAGAGGGGTAGATGTGTCATAGATAGCTCACTTCTACCAATAGTTTAGATATTGACAACTAACATAGTGGAGAGAGTCTAGGAAGGAAAAGGAAATTAGGAAAGGAATACATTAAGGAAAATATAAAGCGTGAATTCAACCCTCATTAGATCTAAGTTGGAGAGAGATGTTCTAACTGCATCTGAGTGAGATAAAACTTAATTTGGCATTTGCTTCTTTTTAGACAAAGCCAAAACCCACTCCAATACAGATACCCATAGGAAACCCACGCTATTCTTCTGATTACAGAACTACTTCCATTATACTTCTCATTGATAAAGTTGCAGTGCTCTAAGGAGGAAAGAAGTTTCACTGCCTTCCATTCTCGCAAAAATAGGATCTGAAACATAAAATTTTCCCGTCATGCAGCAGAGAGGGAAGTAGAAATTGCACCTCTCATACTACAGACTAGCAACATGCCTATTAGACTGAGCTGGCAGCAGTGCCTTTGGGTCTTCATAGAAATCCCAGGTAGGGTTAAAATAAGAGTTTAAGCTGTCAGGTTTGGCTAACTATATGCTAGACATATGTGATGAGCATATGCTTGAGGCATGGTCACAGGAGTAAGATGGCTGAATAGGTAGACAGTCAGCCTTTCTCCTTGTATCTGAACTTGGAGGATGACATCTTTGTGTGGCAGACCAAAGTAATTTCTCAATGATCTCTGTCTTCCAGGCATGACAATTCCGAGAGCCCTCATTCTTAGGGGTGGCATTAGGACAAAACAATGCCCCAGCAGTTCAGTCCTTCTCCAGTCAAACAAAAGCTGGATTTATCTCTGGGGATTGAAAGAGAATTTATTCATGTTTTCTGCATTTTTTCCACTTTGTGCTGTGAATTCCAAACAGAAACATGGATAGAGAAGTACCTTACTCTTTAGTTTCTACTTTTACAGTTTCGCACTTGGAGACTACTATGACAAGTTTGTACTTTGTCATGAGGGTGTCGGGATCACAAAATTTACTATAAATATCTAGTAAATATATTTGGTAAAAACTGTTTGCTGTAAATGTACAAAAGGGAAAAAATAGAGAAAGTCTGTGATTTTTAGGAGTTTATTCTCCCTGCTATTTTCACAGGCATGCATTTAAAAGTTCAAACTGCCACTGAATGTAGCCAAACTATCAACGCATGTGTCTAACACTACACAGCTCAAACTTGATACTCTCGGGTAACTTGGGGCTCTAATTATATACTGACCTAAATTTTTCAGAAGTGATTTTAGATGTTTCTCTTGGGATGCACAATTTGAGGCTGTTTGAAGAGACCAAATCTTTATACGTTCAAAATGCCTTTTGTATGTAATTATCTGGACTTTTTTAAGAAAAGAAAAATTAGGAGTAAGGACTTACTCAGGCCTGGCATTCTGAAATTTGTACTGGCTGGAATTCATCTCTAATTTCTTATAAATGTCATCTGGGGTAAAGTGCCAGAGGAAGTCTGGCGCCAAAGGCAGTAATTGGGCTGAACTGCTAAAGGCAAGACAGCACCTATGATTGCAAGGTGCTGAGAGTGACCTAAACCAGGAGGGATACACTGTTTTATAATATTTCCAACTGAAGGGATTTTACACATCTGGGTAGCGGCAAGGAATCCAAGAAACCCCAAAATAATACCAATTAAATATCTCAAAACAACTCAAAACGAAATTCCTTCATTTGGGGTTTCGTCCCCTGCGAAAATTGTAGTTACTGCTTCCTGCATTTAGTGCACGTTAAATTTTAGTAATTTTAGTAAATTTTAGTAAATGATGTGTTTTCCCAAAAATGTATTTTCCTCTGTTTGAATTGCACAGAAGCAATTTGAGATACAACTTAAAATCAACCTAACAAAACACCTCTGGCCTGAAAAAGGGCAGAGACTTATAGCCTAACATAACTTGAAAAAAAATGAGTAACTGAGGAAGAAAGTAGTTAAGATGAAAGCTGAAATTCAAACAGTTGGCCTCTGCTTCCTTAATACTTACCCATTTTTTCTTATTTCTCCATTAAAAAACCAAAAAGATATGGATATTTTATCAGTCACTTTGCATTACCCTATTCAGCAGAGAAATTAAATGGTGCATGTTAGCCGGTATTATTTGTTCAAATACATATCTTCACTATGTTATTTTATCTTGGTATAATGTAATCACTTTTGATTACAGATATTGCTATCATCTGTTATGCTTGTAATTAATTAATCACCATTTAATTCATTTCCTATTGTAATACATCAGATGCTATCATGTGATACCTTGTAGTGCCATTTTCTATTAACCGGATTTGTTGGTGTGACCTGAAATTTATCCTTTAAGGATCCCACCATTCAAAGCTATCTCTAAAGAGTTTTAATTATCTACAGAGTTGTGCTACAGATAATTCAATCTGCTCTACTTCATGTTTGTGATATTAATTATTGCATATGAGAGACTTTTGATTCACTTTGCCTACAGTTGCCTACTGGTTGACAAAGTCCCCTGGGAGGCAGTCCTCCAGGGCAAAGGAGCCCAGGAAGCCTGGGTGATTTTCAAGAAGGAAGTCTTAAAGGCGCAGGAGCAGGCTGTCCCCATGTGCCAGAAGACAAGCCGTCGGGGAAAAAGGCCGGCCTGGCTAAACAGGGAGCTAGTGTTACAACTTCGGGAAAAAAAGAGGATCTATGGCCTCTGGAAGGAAGGGCAGGCCACTCAAGACGACTACAAAGAGGTAGTGAAGCTATGTAGGGAAAAAATCAGGAGGGCTAAAGCCCAGCTGGAGCTAAACCTGGCTTCTGTTGTCAAGGACAACAAAAAAAGCTTCTATAAATATATTAGCAATAGGAAGAGGACTAAGGATTATCTCTGTCCTCTAGTAGATGGGGCCGGCAACATAGTGACCAAGGATGAGGAAAAGGCTGAGGTACTTAATGAAGTCTTTGCCTCAGTCTTCAGCAGTAGGACCAGTTGTTCCCTGAGCACCCAGACCCCTGAACTAGAAGACAGGGATGGGGAGCAGACTGAAGCCCCTCTAATCCAAAGGGAAATGGTGAGGGACCTGCTTCAGCACCTGGAGGTGAACAAATCTATGGGGCCGGATGGGATCCACCCAAGGGTATTGAAAGAGCTGGCGGAGGTGCTCGCCGGGCCACTTGGTATCATTTATGAGCAGTCCTGGACAACCGGAGAGGTCCCAGCTGACTGGAGGTTAGCAAATGTGACACCCATCCACAAGAAGGGCCGGAAGGAGGATCCGGGGAACTACAGGCCAGTCAGTCTGACCTCGGTGCCTGGGAAGGTCATGGAACAGATCCTCCTCAGTGCCATTACACGGCACATGCAGGAGAACAGGGTGATCAGGCCCAGTCAGCATGGGTTTGTGAAGGGCAGGTCATGCCTATCAAACCTAATATCCTTCTATGATAAGGTGACCCACTTAGTGGATGAGGGAAAAGCTGTGGATGTTATCTACTTGGATTTTTGCAAAGCTTTTGACACTGTTTCCCACAGCATTCTCCTGGAGAAACTGGCTGCTCATGGCCTGGACAGGTGTACTCTTCGCTGGGTAAAAAACTGGCTGGATGGCCGTGCCCAGAGAGTGGTGGTAAATGGAGTTAAATCCAGTTGGTGTCCAGTCACAAGTGGTGTCCCCCAGGGTTCGGTGCTGGGGCCGGTTCTCTTTAATATCTTTATCAATGATCTGGATGAAGGGATTGAATGCACCCTCAGTAAGTTCGCAGATGACACTAAACTGGGCGGGCGTGTTGATCTGCTTGAGGGTAGGTTAGCTCTGCAGAGGGATCTGGACAGGCTGGACCGATGGGCTGTGACCAATGGTATGAGGTTCAACAAGGCCAAGTGCCGGGTCCTGCACTTGGGTCACAACAACCCCATGCAGTGCTACAGGACTGGGGCAGAATGGCTTGAAAGCAGCTCGACAGAAAAGGACTTGGGAGTGTTGGTTGACAGCCGGCTGAATATGAGCCAGCAGTGTGCCCAGGTGGCCAAGAAGGCCAACAGCATCCTAGCCTGTATCAGGAATAGTGTGGTGAGCCGGACTAGGGAAGTGATCATCCCCCTGTACTCGGCACTGGTGAGGCCCCACCTCGAGTACTGCGTTCAGTTTTGGGCCCCTCGCTACAGGAGGGACATTGAGGTGTTGGAGCGTGTCCAGAGAAGGGCTACAAAGCTGGTGAGGGGCCTGGAGGACAAACCTTATGAGGAACGACTGAGGGAACTGGGGTTGTTTAGCCTGGAGAAGAGGAGGCTGAGGGGAGACCTTATCACCCTCTACAACTACCTGAAAGGAGGTTGTAGAGAGATGGGGGCTGACCTCTTCTCCCTGGTGACAAGTGATAGGACGAGGGGAAACGGGTTCAAGTTACGTCAGGGGAGGTTTAGATTAGATATTAGGAGACATTTTTACACTGAAAGGGTTATTAAACATTGGAATAGGCTGCCCAGGGAGGTGGTGGATTCACCATCTCTGGAGGTGTTTAAAAAAAGGGTAGATGGGGCACTGAGGGACATGGTTTAGAAGTGGCTCTTGTCAGGGTAGGCTAAAGGTTGGACTCGATGATCTTAAAGGTCCCTTCCAACCTCAACAATTCTATGATTCTATGATTCTACAGCGGCTTTGCTGTCAGCTATGGTCTTCATGGTTTTAGTACAGATTGGGTCCTCGTCCAGTTTACACATATTCACAGGAATACTGCAGCCATCCAAATTATCTCAGTCAGCTTAAAGAAACTCAATAATCATAGAGTCATAGAACGGTTTGGGTTGGAAGAGACCTTAAAGATCGTCTAGTTCCAACCCCCCCTGACATGGGCAGGGAATGCCCATGTAGAATAATGCTACTTTTTCTGACAGAAGTGTTTGTGACATCTGAGATTCAGCAAGTATTAACATTAATAAAAAAACGCTATTAAGAATCTATATTGATTTCTGTTTTTCTCCTTCATGTTTTTAATTTTTGTGTTTCTTTTTAACACAAATCCTCCGCATTACCTCCATATTACCATATTGCACTTTTATTTAATAAGATTAATATTCATCTGGTTATATTTAACAGATACCTCCATCACAAACACAGAGCTGGGGTTTTTGTGTGTGTGTGTATATCTCCCATACACACTCAGTTTAGGATTTTCCATAGTATTTGAAGAAACTGCAGGTGCTTGCTTTTAGAGACAATTTGTGCCTCTGGAGTAATAGGAAAAAGTTGGACTTGTCACCAAGATTTCATCCAATATTTTTCTAAGCTCTAAAGCTATGAAATTACCTTGTGCTCAGCATCAAGGTAGAAGGTCACCGTATTGTTCTGAAGCAGCCAGAGAAATAGAGAGACAGCAACTTCCTTCATCTCTCCCCATTAGTCTGGAGAGTCACTGGGCACATCACAGAGTATCCTCCCCAAAACATGAGCATGCATATATTGCCAAGTACATTGTGGCAGTAGCACCAAGACCTCCTCTCTTCCCTGCTCAGCTGTATGTCAGTATCAAAATGGGTCTTCAGTCCCTCCTTTCTTACTGCCTTTTCCTAGGCAAAGGGCTTGTGAAAGCAATTTATTGTTGTGCTCTATATCCACCCTTTCACGTTCATCTGGTTCTGGTATACTCACAGCTTCAACCAGCCCTGCTCATTGCTACCCCATCAGGGGTCTTTAAAATAAAATCTATTCATCTCTCATTTGTGTGCAGTCTGTGAATCTCAGTCTACGGTTTTATATTAATTGCTATCTAACACAATCAATAGCCATTCTTAGTGTTTCTGGTCCATGGAATAGGTTCATCCCATTCATACAGAACTGTGCCTTTCCAAATAGAAAATGCTGGTGAGTGGCTATTCTGTATTTCTCTTTTGGTCTCTTTTGGAAAGAAACTTTTGGATTATATATTTGGCAATTTCTCCGTGTACTTAGATCATAGAATAGATCGCAGAATGGTTTGAGTTGGAAGGGACCTTAAAGATCATCTAGTTCCAGCTCCCCCCATACTTATTTGAAGACTGGACACTAGTATATGGGTAATTCTCAATGAAACCATTCAAAGATGCTTTTTCCTACTAGAAAAGAGGATTTAGTCAAATGAAAGGTAGGAGGGGATGTTACCCAGAGGATTCTTCCTAAGTGGCTATTTTAGGTTATTTATTATTCAAAAAGGATAAGCAGGGTATTTACACGATATATAGTACTAAATAGAGTTTGTTTCTATATCCTGATAATGAATGTCTTTAGTAATACTAGACCACTAGGAACAGAGGAAATATACAATACATTACCTTCTGGAAAATACTGTATTTGTAAATTGAAGTCTCAAGATATACAGGTGAAAGAAAAGAAGTGTTTTTCCCAAAGTTATTCCCTGGAGAGCTCACTGTGGCTCTACGTATCTTAGATATGTATAACAAGGAACCTTATTTCACAAGCATACACACCAGAATGAACTCAATGTCCTTCAACATTATACAGTATCATCAGGGACTCACATGACCATATCTACACAGGGCTGCAAACTAGACTTCTCACTATAATATAATATTTATTATTCAGTGTAATATGATCAATCAAATGTCAGTTTCTTTAATTATATGTTTGCACCATATTAAATTTCATTACACTATGTACACAGCAGGAAATGGCTTACAATGTAGTGTCATCACGTAATAGATTAAAAATAATTAATTTCTTTTTAGAGAAAATATGCTACTTTGGTCAATGTTGAAACATGCTTATTTTAAAGCATATGCTTACATCCTTTGAAGCCGGTGCGATGTCTGCTTTGGTACTGTTAAATGAACAGTGAAACATAGTATTTCACTGACTCAAGCTCAGTTGATATAGAATAACAATCCTGTTTACTCAAACAGAAAGCTTGTTGAACTCATTATTTTTTTACTAAATTTTGATTAATCCTCAATAAATACTACACATGCCTAGACATAATTCAGAAGAATGATTTGGTTTTTTTGCAGATCTGAAGACTGGTGACTGGTAGAATAATTTTGCTACAAATCAGTAATGTACATAGCATCTATCAATATTATATATTTCTATTCCAGCAATGGTGTGCTTGTGTTTCTTTACTTATACTCTTAGTACATGTAGCTATAGGATGCTGTTATACAGTTTAGTATTTCTGCTTCCTGGCAGAGGTCATTTTTAAAAATTCAGAGATACTCTCATAATGTCACTTTAGACAAATTAAAATGTTTGGAAACAAACTTAATTCTTTGTCTATGGACTACTTTATTTTTACCGATAAGCTATCTAAAAGTAAATCCACTATTTCACACATGGAGTAAACTATAAATTTCCAAGGCATGTGCAAAACTTCAAGATAATGTGTTTCTAATACTTGTGCTTATCAATCCTCCCATTCATAGCTATGCATAATTCCCAAGGACAATGAAGGGCACTGAATATGTGTTTACCAAAGGGATATAAAGAAATGCCTAAGTACTGTATTAAGTCTTAAGAAACGGTGATGTCTTGAATATTCTGCTACCGTAAAAGTTAATTCACAAATTAGATTTCAGCAAGCGGACACAGAACATGGGATTTTCATTTACAATACGGCTACTTTACACAACTGTGGCAATGTAAAAAAAAAGCGCTAAAAGTAAGCAAATATTACATTATATAACTCTTTAATTTCTTCAGTGGGCTGAAATGGTTTAAAGATAAATGATAATTACACTGACAGGTTTACGGAGCTATAAATCCACACGCAAGTATTCATACTTCATCATCATTTAGACCTTACTGGGCAAGTATCAAGCCTTGTACTTGGGATACTCTAGGGCGCTGTACTGAATGCTAAGAAATCATCGCAAAATATCAAGTGCTAGAAGAAAAATCAACAGATACACAGCTAGTAGAGTAAGAATTTGATCTTCTGTCCTCTACTGTAAATATCCAGTTGTGGTTTTTTTCTTTCCATCTACCTGTTAAGCTTAGCATAGGTTTACTCCAGAGTTTTATTATATTTAAAGCAGTGGTGGATGTCGTTATGGTTAAAGTGGTATACTGTACTGCAATAATCACAGCCCAGTGATGCATAAGGAGTAAGTAAGTGTGCCCATCTTCTGCTCTTTACTTGAGTGGAAAAGGACATGGGGATGCAGTATGTAGACATTCATCTCTTTTTAGCATAATTCTTTAACATTTCAGGAAGCTAAGAAATCAGGACCTGTTATGATCTACATTTCATGGCTGGTGCCAAGATTTGTTGGCCAAGAAATGTGCTTTGAATACAGAAAAAGATTAAAATAATCAATAACTGCAAAAATATTCTTTATTACTGTATTAATAATTTGGATGAAGCCAAGGAAGCATGTGTGTTGCAGCAATCTCAGCCACAGATGAAAAAAAATTACTACCTTAGAGAGCTTCTTTTTAGTTGGGCCACATGCTGAAGCTGTCCACTGCCGATGAACACAGTAATTATTATGGGCCTGTTTGGGCTTAGAAAACAGAGAACCATTATTCTAGCTCTCTATTCCCAACAGCGGTGCTGACAAGGTATGTTCCATTCATGAATCACATTAACTACCAGTCAGCCATCCTTGCACTGCCCCGATGAAGACAAGCACCATCATCTTGTTACAAAGCAGCTGCTACAAAGACCTGCTAATAGAGTTTAGACCTACTAATGTGTGATAAGCACCTTTTTATATTAACTATGTTTCTTGTCTTTATTAGTAGGTCTTTGTAACAAGTGCCAGCCCACAGCCAGAGTTCATGGGGATCTTGTTCTGGGATGGGAATCAAAATGAGTTGCTCCTCCTATAAACATAACACTACCATATACTCACAGTCTGAAAAACACTCTTGATCACGGACCAAAATCGTTTAGGAAGACCTGTGCAGGTACATGAAGGGACATAGTCCCTCAAAAAGGCTGCAGTAAATCTGATAACAAAATGGCTGCAGACTCTTGTCCCAGATACCATTCTTCATCCTTTGTAGGAGGAATAAACATAATTACACAGGTCCCTAGGTAAATACATCATGAAAATATGAAAAAGTAATTCAACTAAGTTAACAGAATTCACCTAAGAGAAGTTCACTCTCTCAAAGAAACCAAATATTTCATGAATACATTTAGTTTTCAAAAGCCTTGACAATGCAAATAAGCTTAATAATTAAATAAACTGTGTCTCATGCCCCAGTAATATCTCTAACCTTGTATTACTAAGCTAGAGTCTTGGATTTATGATGCCTTAATCTTCCCTCTGGGATCAAACTTACCACACACTGTAGGTTGTGCATAAAGTAAGTCTTTTATTTGGTTTTATAAGTCTGCTATTGCTTTCCTCATAAAAACCTATAAACCTAAAATTCTTCTCCTCACCTGACAAAGAAAAATGAAATACATGTTTAACTGGAATACATATTTAACCTACCAAAACATCTAACATTTTTAACAAAGCTTTCAACATCTTGTGTGGTGTTGGAAGATGGGACAAGAAGATCTGAACAAGTTGTTGTGGACAAGGGAGTTTAACACTTCTTAAATATAAGGTCTGCAACTAATGTTTTATGCTTTTCCACTGATGCACAGTGTGAGAGACACATTCACCTCCATCTATGACAATGAGGCTAGACAGATGCATAAATCTAGTAAACCCACAGTAAGTTATAGAAGCAATCATGCACACCCAAGAACATCTGCTGGATTTCGTCTTTGCCAAGCAAGGTCCCTCCCACTACTCTGTTCTTGGTATAGCCCAGCTCCACATTACCTCTTTAAAAATGCTTAATTTTACCCTGGATTAGACCTGGTGTGTACGAAAAAAAAAATATGTCACCATACAATACCCTTAAAGTTCACAAAAACATTTTGTTGACCACAAAATTTTTATTAACAATTACTCTCTATTCTATACATTCCTACTGTGGAGGGAAGTCCCTGAACACTAAATTTTTTTAACTGCTTTGACATTTAGGTTATTTTCCAAAGCAGTGAACTGTTTCTCAGTTGTTCAAACAGAGACCTTAGTGTTTGCACCATAATGCAGATCCTGATGGCAAAACAGCAGTTGTCAAGATGACATCCAATTAATATTGCTCTCCCCCCAAAAAAGCATTAATAATTCTGAGTTCTGTTGCTTTCCCAATACTTACTTCTTTTGTACGTTCATGTGTGTTTTCAAAATTTCCTCCCATTGCCCTTTTGTTAAAGAAAGTGTCTTCCCAGATGGGGTACTTCATTGGGATTTTTTGTGGTGATTATTGTAACTTTTAGCATAAAGAAGACTTTATTGGGTCAACTTAATGTTACAAGGCCTATACCACACCTGGTATATGTGTAGAAACACATGTGGAAGAGAGTAAGAGAGTGAGTATGCCCACAGTGACCCCCATGTTTTTGGTATATAGTTCTATCTTCTAGTAAACTGAAGTTCAGGGACTTTCAGAGCAACAAGTTGTATGTGAAACTTTCTTCTCAGTGCCCCTCCATACCCTTAACTTCCATGATCTCTCTGACCTCCTTTTGCACCCATCCTCTGGTAATGAGTTCCAGGGTTTAATTATACGCAGTGTGGAATAGCACTTCTTTCTGTTTTACACCAGCTGGCTGATCTTTTCATTTTCTACTCTTGCGTTCTTTTAGTGTGAGAAGAAAAAGAATGAGGAGTGATTATTCACTCTTTACATATTTTTCATATTAATGAGCATATTTATATGAACGTGCATAATAATAAATGTTAACTATGCCTTCCCATTTTTTATAAACTGAAGAATATTAATCTATTCAGTCTCTCCTTATGTAGAAGCAGCATCACTCCCAGGATCAGGGAGTTTTATTAAGTTACTGTTTTATTGTAATTGTATTGTTTACTGTATGGTTTAACTGAGTTTACCCAGTTGCAGTTTTACTAAATTCTGGGTGAGCAGTAGAAAAGGAGGGTAGAATTAGAATGCATGCAGTATCCAAAATACAAATGTAGCATGGATTAGTTCAATGACACAACTGGTTTTGTTGTTGGTTTTTGTTCTTTCTTCCTTTTCTTTGCATCCCTCCATCTTGCCAAAAAAGAGATGGTGTTCTCGTTCAAAAGAAATGCATACTGAAAATGCATACTGAAAATTCATCCTGTTCAAAAAAAAGAAAAATGAGGATACGCTTTAACCCCTCTTTCCCTTTTCCCATGCCCACTCTACCTTACAGTCTTTCCAATTAAGAAAAAAAAGAAAAGTAACTTTCAGGTCATTCCAGGTAGAAGCTTATCACAGTGTGACGAACTATATTGATCCCAAGTGTTTCACAATATATTCCTTTCATTATTTCATTACATTTATATGTAGGTGATGGGTGGGGAGGATAAATATTATACTAATAGGAAAGTGAACACTGCTTTTCTTCTGCAAGTTACGTGCTGTCTTGTCAGCTGCTATCTTTCATTAAAGAAGAAAATGAGGTTAATCTGAAAAAAGGCTAAAAAAAACCCTTCGGAGTTCAGCCTGCTACTTTTCCTGCCGTTAACCAATCTTCCACTTCAACTTCATGAGAGGCTTTCCATACATTTATACATCACTCCTTCTCTGTTCTTTCCTGCAGAATGTTTTTAACCAAAACACCTACTTCTGCACCTGAAGCTGAAGCTACCACCAGCTGAAGCTATGCTGACTTGGGGGTCTCCTTCAGTATCAATACTCTCCTGTCCCCATAACAGAATGTTCCATTTTCAGTAAGCAGAGAGCCATTTAGAGGAACTATTGCCTCTTTGATCCATGACTTTATGCCTTTGCATATATGGCCCAGAGTATACTGGCTTTTATTGCCAGCATATCGCATTACAACACGCATCGAATATGTTGCTCACTGACTCTCATCCAATGTTATTACTTCTGTGGATTTTCCCTCACATATTGATTCGTACTGCTCTAGCTTTAATGTATTAATATGCCTTTTCCTGAGTAGTTTTGTTATTTCCTGCCCGCATTTCTCCCTAGGGCCTTTGCATAATGCTTCTGTCCTCACTAGTATTTGTGACTCTTCCTAATTTACTATCATTTGTGCATTTCATTAACATGCTGTTTATTCTTTCTTCCAGATTGCTAATGAAGATGTTAAATAGGAACAATCCTGAAACTGCACCCTTCATTACCCTACTAGATATTTTTCCCCTAGTCACTATCATAATCTTTTGTTTATAGTCTTTCAGCCAGTTTTAACCCACATGCTCCTACAAAACCCATTTCAATTCATTTTCCACTTACAACTGCAAAAACTACTGCAGTGAAAATTTCAAGAACATACAGGTACAACCTTGGTCCTCTGAAAGTCATGAGAAATGATGAAAAAAATCACAGGTAACAAAGAATTTTCTGGGTATCATCTAAGTGTCAAGGGAGAGAAGATTTTAGAATCAAAATTATGATGGTGTTTGGGATTATTTTTATTGCTCCTTCTCTGTTCTTCTCACATGTGCCATCATAGCTGCAGTTACACTCAAAGCCATTATTAATACATTTTCTGAATTGTATGACAAAAGATACATCTTCAATTCAGTAGATTTATTCCATATTCCCATGTAGATACATAATAGAATTAATTCTTTCTATTAGCACATACAGTAGATCAGTAGCTAGATATCAATTTGTTAAAAATAGTATTTAGGTTTTTTATTGCATGGAAGCATAGCAGGTGTTAAAAAACATTCTTTTGTTAGCTAATAATTTGCCACTCAGAACCATGTAAACTGGGTGAGAGAAACAGATGTACGGTGCTTCGAAGCTTTGAAGCTTTGTGGGGATAAGATTTCCACACAGACTTCAGTTCAAATCCCAGACTAAAACAAACTTAATTGTGCTCACTGGGTCAAATTTTTCCCTTGTTTACAGTGAAGCACCATCATTGATTTCAAGCTCAATGTTTAAGTTAGTGTAAAATGCTGGGATGTACAGGATCCTTTATGATAATAGAGTACCTCAAATTTATAACACATTGATGTTGGACTTCAAAAGGAACTTTTTTTTTTTTTAATACAGTCTTTTGGCTTCACATGATTGCTTCCGTAGAATTAAGCAGTTCATCTATTCAAATAGAAGAAAAAAAGTCCCGCTTAAAAATGCTCTTTGACACTTCAAAAGGCCATATATTAGAGAACTAATTGGTACAGCCTTTACACTTTACAATTGGATTTTTTCTTTTTCCGCATTGATTTCTTTTTTCTTCTGGATACAACAGAATCACTGTCTTTTCATTCTGTTACAGCCTTTTTATGATTGCAACAGTTCAGTTCACATAGAGATAGACAATACTTCATGTAAGCTTAGAAGGCGTGAATGATAAGTTTCCTCAGGACCTTTGCTAGTATTTCTTCGTAGCATAACTTTTCTAACTGACTATGATGTTGCTTTTCAGATCTTAGAGTCTGTCTGCTGAAGCTGTTGTGGCAGATGTGTGCTGCAGACATAGCCAAGCTAGTTTCACACTAGCTAGTTCAGCGAAGTCTAGCTTTGAACGGCAGAGAGAGTCAGCATGAAGAGCAAAATGCTATCTTTGCTGATGTCCATGCTGACACAGCTAACCAGATAAGAGTACTCAGCACAGCTAATGTAGGGCTCCTGTACTTGTCTATGCCATTTTACAGTCACCAGTGGTGCAAGCTGAACCCTAGAGAGGAAATCAGGTTTCAGAAGAAGTCAGTATTGTGGCTAAATCATCTGCTAGGTTCTAGTTTAATTTCTAACTCGGCCCTTTACATCCTTGAGCAACTCATGGGAACAAAGATCCTAATATTTTGGGGGGTAGTTCCTATTGCTTTCAGTGCTACAGAGCTTACTGCATAAGTCTGAGCACGTGCTTCTGTGTCTTTCCGGGTTGCAATCCAAACTCCAGAGATATCTGGAAATCCCAGTTTTGGGGCTGAGGCTTTGTTTCTCATGCACAAAATGAAGGTGAAAGTGTTTTCCTTCTCCTGTCTCTTGATTGTTTCACCTGTTGAGACTGTAAGCTCTTTAGTGCAAGGATTGTGCCCTACACTGCATTACTTGAGTGACTCTTCTAAGTTCTCAGATCTCTTGCCACTACCATAATACAAATAAATGAGAATACTGAATTACTTTGGTGATCCTTCTTATCAGGTTATCACATTTCAGTGGTAGAATCCCTGGAACAATGTCCAAAATATGAGACCATAAATAAATTAAGTATGTATTACTATTATTTTTTTAATTATTATTACTATTGAATTTTTTACCAGAAGAGTTTACAAAGGCAACTTATTTCTCACAGCTGATTCAAAAATAATTCCTTTTTTCCTCTGATTGGATGCACAGAATTCCTTTTTACTCCAAAAGCCTCAGTTCCCAAGAGCATGGTGGTTCTCCTCTGACTGCATCCTCTGTGGAGTACAGCAGCATGTACCACACACGTTAGCTTCTCAGCTCTGCTGTCTTTCCTCCCAATAAGCAGTTGCATTGAATTTGCAATTCCTGAAGTTCACCTCCCATTGCAGTCCACAGTGACACAACATCCTCCTCTTCACATCAGAGGTAAGAAGAAAGAAAATCTGCTAGCCATGCTCTACAGCACGGGAGGGAACAGTCTGACTTGTGTTCATTGCCCATCCTTTTTCCACACCAACTGTTTTGAGCCAGCGCTAGAGGGAGGACATGCTGTAGTCTTCCAGCAGGTACCGTTGCCACTGTTGCATATGGTCCTTCGTGCCTTTGGAGACTGAATGCCTTTGGGACTTGCCACAGATGTAAGTCCCTTCTGCACCATCTCTTTCAATGTATTGGAGACTCTAAAAAAGGTACAGTCTAGCTCCAAGTGCAGAAGGCAACAAGGACATATATCTAGCGGAAATACAACTCCAAGTTCATGCAAAGATGTCTTTCCAAAGGCAATAATTTTAATAATATGCGAAATTGCTTGCTTTATTTTTTTACAACACAGAGCTTTATTTAAGTCTCAAGTGGGAAACATTGCACTAACCTGGCAAAGGTCTACTGTAAAGAAGTGGCGTAAGTCTCAGTTCTACACTATTATGTATCTGTCCATACATAGAGATATACCGTGTCTCTATGCACACACCTACATATATTTGTGTGTGCATATGTATATGTAAAATATGCAACTTAGGTCTCTGCTAGCCTGGGAATCTCCCTATCACACTCCATCTCACAATGCAGGCATGTCCTATAATGTCATTCTCTGAAATAATCTGCCTTGGATGCACTACTTCCAGCAATAATTGCCAGGCAGATGGCGGTGGTAAATTAGGCAGTATTATTGGTAATAAAAGTTAGAAGCTTCAGATTTTCTGAATGGCATATTCATATAAAGCCTTTCAGAAACAACATCTTTAATGGCAGAACCAACATCCAATTTAATCTTCCCTCCATTTCCTGGAATATTGCACTAGTATTTGTTTTGTCTTTTGTTAGTGACTACCGTGGTTGTGTTGTTTTTAAACACCACCTACTTCCAAATAACTGCTCTCTGTTTACTTATCACCAGCAGCTCTCTCACCACTTGCTATAAATACCTATGCCTTGCATAGGGAAAGTACACAACGTTCCACACTTTAACACGACATAATATAAAAGCAGTCGCAAAATAATGTAGGCAGCAATGCTTCTGGTTGCTATTATTTCCACTGCAAATAATGCCATCTGCTTATCATTATGCCCCAGTGCATGCTATCTTACATGTGGACAGAACTTGTAATGTGGTGTTGTCTCTGTAGTAAACAGCTTGAAAACTACGCCCTGGAATAATGTCATGAAGAATACCCTCTTGGCTTTTTCCAATTAATTTCTCAGCAACAATTTATAATAGAAAGCTGTAGTTAAAAGGCAACAAATACTGACTTGACCTTTTAAATTGAAATTCCCATGTTTTTGTTTTTCTGGAAGGAAGAAAGAGAGGTTCCAGAAAAATAAAATATGAGCAGTAGCCAGAAATAAACCAAGAACTTTCTCAAAAGAATGGTAAATGTATGAGAAAATATTAATAAGTTTGAACAGTTAACATTAATATGAAGGCCAGGTCACAATTGTGTAAAAGCATCACACATTTAGATGTTGTTTTTGTCTATTATTGTTTTTTAAACTTCACACAAACGGATTTAAATCTCACAGCACAGCTTGTTTAAGTTTTCATACTTGGTAAAGTTTCATTCAATTTGGGTTTCCAGTCCAATTACCTTCGTCCTGTGTAACATTCAAAATACCTTAAGAATGTGTGTCTGTTTTCGGGCCACACAGTCTATAAATAAGGCATGTTTGTGGAGTTTTGTACCTGTCCTTTTATCTCTTCTGGCATTCAACAGCAGACTTTCAACTTCTACCTGAAATTCCTGTTGCAGAAAGAAACAGGGAAAGAGGCAGATCTATGAAGACCATTTTCAAGACAGAGGATTCTCCTGTCCTTTGAATGAAGAAAGGGTTGGGATGTTTTTTCCCCCATTCTTTTGAATGAAAAAAAAAAAAGTTTTGAATTAAAAAAAAAAAAGAATAAGCAACTTTAGTACCAATCCACTGTCCTTGTTTACCAACAATTACATTTCCACAGTTACAGACTCACTGTGAACAGTGGTCATTTCTCACCAAGCTGTGAAGACAAGTTTGCTTTATCTATTCAGGCAAGATTAAAGGTGCACCAGGAAGTTAGATTAAATACTGGACTTCAGAGGTCTACCTCTGCTTTCTCTGGGAAAGCTCCAATTTGATTCCTCTTGAGACAAGGTAATGGTCGATGGTTCCTGGCGAACATTCATCACAAGCTTCAGAATGAATCAAACATTTCTCACATGGTATATTTTATATTTAGAATGTCAGAAAACATCCTGGAAGATTTCCTGCAGGCAACAATCAGCCTGAACTGTATCTCTTTTTAACTTAGAATTTAAAACATTTGATTTTGATGTGCTCTGCAGTTTCCATGTGATGAAAATATATAAATTATTTCTTCTTCAATAAAAAAAAAGAGTTTCATCTCTCTTGCAGAGTTCCTGAACTGTATTGTCTTTTTGCTTCTGATGTGCTTTAAAAGGTGCATTGGCTTTTTCATGTCCTAACTGTGCAGCAGGCAGTGATTTTTACATTAAACTGTATGATGAGATTTTTGTCTAGCAGTAAATGCAATGAATCATTGCCCCATATTCCTTTCACCCACAATAATTGGGTTTTACTAAATAAAATCTTTTTGAATATGTAATTTATCTATTTCTATCAAAATTAAATGGAACTAAAACTGAGCTTAATTAGCTCATACTCCAGAATGCAGAAAAATAGCTTTTTGATATGAGAAAACTCTGAAGCACTCAAATACTTTTGTTTTCAGAAATGGGCTGGTTGTATACAGAATTCAAGTCACATCTGGCCCAGCTGTTCAGACCAGAGCTTTACTGGCTCAAAATCACGAGAACACTGAATTTAAGTCAGATTTCTGTTTACCAAAGAATTTCTCTCTTGTTCCAGCTTCTTATATAGTGGAGGGCTAAACCATGCCCGTGACTCCTAGATGCTGTTGCATTATAAAGAAGCCACAGGGGTGTAAGCAGCCCTCTCTGACTGCCTGAGCCAAACAGAATAATATGGGAACAAACCGTCAACTTTTTGCACCTACAGCCTTCCAGAGGAATAACATCGTTCAATTACTCAAGGTGTGTCCACAGTGACAGGTTAAGGCACGTGCCTGCGCTGCTCATGCTCGTAGCTGGCTTGGAGAGACCTCAATTCAATCTAGAAGCCACAGAGGTGTACTAACATGGCGCAGGACGGCAGTTAATATGGCAAAGTAGCCTCAGCAGAGGTTGTTTACTAGGTCACAGCTCTGAGGGAGATGTTACCGGCTACAGCTTCCAGGACAGAGCTGGCTCACATCCAGCTAGCTCCGAGCAAGGGCAGAAAGGACACCTGAGCGTCCACACCCATCCATGTAGACATGGATGTCATGCAATAAAGGCACAGATATCATGTCAATGTAGTAAAATAGTGATATTGTGGGATCGGAATCTCTTGCTTTGAAAAGAAACTCCCTTGACTTTGCTTTAGTATTTGCACAGCAGCAGGCAGCCGTTGCGCTGTCATGGTGTTGATAAGCACAATTGTATGCCATTGGAATGATCTACGTGCTAAATGGACAACGCACAAACACAAGCACTCCCACTCCAGTTACACTTTGTGAAAGTAATTAAGACAATGTATACAAATGCATACTCTAGATTTAGTTTTCCTAAATACATAATAAGGGGCTGTAACTACAGATACTTGTGAAAAATAGTGAGGATCTACAAAGAATTAATAAAGTTTTTTAGGAGTCAAAATATATATTTAGGTAACTGACTTTGCGCATGCAGTCATTATTTTTAGATAGCTCTCATTACCATCAATAAAAGCAACACTGAGGCACTAGGGAGAGGAATATTCTTCTCTCCTCTCCAACTGGCTGGAAGCTTGGCACAGTGACTAGGAGACCCCGCAGGAGACGTGCCCCCATCTCCTTCCTGCACAGACTCCACAATCTTCACAGCACCAGAACCATTAACAGTAATCATCTGAAGCATATTAAAAATGTGAACACTTCCTAAAGACTTACAGTCCTGAGATCTCCTGCTCCTCGCGTAAAGCTCTGATCAAACATCAATATAATTTTGAAACTGGAAAAATGTAAGCCACTTATAAGAACACAGCAAAGGGTATTAATAAAGACTACCACAGCAAAGGGCATTAATAAAAACTTTAGTATGAAAATAAGAAGCTTCCGTTCCACTTCAGAAACATGTCTCATATTTTGGATAAAAGAAAAAGCTAAAAGAACCGAATCTTTATGGATCATAACAGTGACATTTCTTTGTTTTTAAATGTGAATATTGGGAAGATGCACTGAAAGACATTTGTAAATTAGTCCATGTTACCGGTGTAGAAGATATGCACACATTATAATGAATCAGAACAGCATAGAAAGTAAATTATCGCTATCAGCCTATACCTTCAGTAATAGAATTTGCAGCCTCCTACCCAAAAAATGCAGGTCCCTGACACTTGAGAAAAAAAACACAGCATTACTTTGAGACACGGTTGTGGCAACTTTTTGGGGTTAGAGGAATACTTGGGAGTAGAGTATTAATACTTTACATACGAGTTAGACAAAAGGCAATGTTTTAAAGTTAGAAAAGGTTTTCTCTGTTTATGTGCTGTTGTACTTTAACCATTCCTTTACCCAGGAAGCAATGGAGGACAATTAGAGAAGCTGTTTCTGTGGTACTTCCTATCAAGCAGAAGCCTAATGGGTTTCAAAGATCTTTTTATTATAGTACTAAATGACTCCTGTTGCAGCTTCTGAATTTGGATTCACAATCCTCTAGCACCTTGCCAGCTAAATACTAACCGTAGAATTATTGAAAATTTAATACATTCAAAGTTTGATTTTGTTAGGGACATCATATCCATAACAGTTAAGATGTACACCTGCAGACCAGCCAGATCTTTAAGATGTCTTGCAAAACTGAATTCACGAAAGTCTACAAGTTAGCAGAATTTCACATCAAATCGTGAACAACTTGAGTTGCTAAGAATAGTATCCTGAAATAGCATCTGAATCATCAGTAATGCTGACTGCTTCTCGAGGAAGGTGTTTTGTATTTGGTCTAGCTAGCTATGCTATACCATATTACCAAAGGCAGGTGTGAATAATCAAATGAAACAGACTGGATGCAAGAAATGAATGGTTATACATGCTGAGGTTAGGATTTTCAAAATTGACTTACCATTAACTTAAGCCTTACTTCAATGGTGAAATCCAGAAGACTTTTTCACTGTCTTGAGTGGGAACAGAATTAAGCCAATATCGAGCTTTCAACCATTTATTATCCTACCAGGTATCCTAAAATTACCCAGCAAATTATCCTGTATTTATTATCTGACTGGATACACTTGGGCTTCTTCTCTGAACAAGTCAGAAATGACCCAAACCAACATATGGTTGAACAGATGAAATATCGTGTAGTATCTTGCAGGCACCCTGACACAGAAAAAGCAACCTGATTTGTGCATTGAGTAGGTCTTTCTCTCACTGCTCTTTTGAGCATCATGGAAGTGTCCTGATCCATCCTTTCTTAAATGACAAGGATTACACTAAGTCTTCTTCGCCTCACTCAGCAGAGGCCATAATATTCCTATGTCCATACCAGTATTTATCCATGCTACTAAGCACTGATTTGGCTGGCAGACTGGAAAATGCCGGCGTCCTAATTAACAATAAGCGGAAGCACTAGAAGAATATGCAGTGTCAGAAAGAAGAAAACATTGCCTTAATCATAATTAAAAAGTTTTATGTTCATAGTCAATAGTATCAAACAGGGCAGGCTCATTCAGTAAAATTAATAAAGATAAATGGGCAGAGTACATGCAAAAGAGAAGATTACTGCCTGCTATTTAACAGGAATGGGTTTAGTGTGATGGTTGAAAGTGCACTGAGAATAAAAGTTCTCAAAGAAACAGAATTTATGAAATTTTCAGTGAGACATTTGGTCTCTTGAAGGCCTTATGGACTGCTATTGATTTTGGTAGATCTGAGCTATTGTATCAGCTGGGGGTCTCCTCAAATCACTTACTTCATCCTACCTGCTTGCTGCATTTCCCGTTTCACCTTCTCTTTCAGAACACAAACCCAGTGAAACAGGTCCTGTCATATTAATGTATCTGCTTAATACATACTCCCCAAGGGTGCTATACTGAAAGTCATGTAAGCAACAATGCTAGCTACAATTTGTATCACATTCACCTATGCTCAACCCCAAGATTGCTTCCCAACAAACCTGGAACTAAATCATTAACAGTGCAGGGAAGCAATGAATTAACACCTACATAAAACACTTAAACAAAAAAACCCATGTATCTGGCAGAGTACAGGAGCTCTGCTTTTCATGAGAAGCACTCCCTATATTACAGAAAACTGGATTTACCAACCAAAATACATTAAAATATTTTTAATGGCAAAACCAACATGAACCAGCATGGCAAATTCTAAATCTTAATAGGAAATCTGAAGCCTTTAGGCAAGAGGATTTAAGAAATAGTTCCCTTGGTTGGTATTATTGTCCAGGCCTTTAGGGAGCCAGTAAGACACGGTGGTGGGTATTTCCATAAACCAGCTTTTGCCTAGGGAGGCCACTAGCTCTCCACGGGATTCAACTCAGTCAGCAGAGTAGAGAGAGATGCTCTCTAAATGGCAATTCAGAGCCAAAGCCCAGTTTAACCACTCCGAATTGCTCTCCTGGGGGATTTTTTCTCTTCACAATGAGACTAGAGCTTTTAGAGGACTACTAGCCTTAGGCAAAGTGAGAATACTCAACTGAACGAGAAACAAATCTCCATCAATTCAGGTAATAAACTTGGGGTTCTGTTCCTCCTATTTGACACCTTTGTTAGTTCCATTAAACAACTTGAGCAGCAAATAAGAAGAGGTTCTTAGGTCGGCAGCAGATTTGTAGATTTCCATTCTAAAATCTTTTTTTATATTCCTCCTGCTGAAGGGATTTGTGTTTTGGGGTTTTTTATGGCTGCTGTGGAAATCAGAATTTAAAATGAGCCTGTACTCCTTTGGGTAAATCAAAATTAATAAAACAATAGAATAGTCTTCTTTAAAAGAACTTGACTCTATGCTAGCCCTCCAAAATGCTTACAGAACATTTTAGACTTTTTAGTTTATTTCTAATTCATGGAATGTACCCTAATTTCCTGCAAGTAGCAAACCAACACCACACAGGTCTACAAAGCGGCAGGAATTCCTCCAGTATTTAAGACACCAGTTAGATTTGTCAGTAGCAGTTCAGCACCAAAAAAGATTGTTTCCCGACTGAGAAGCCGACCCCAGATAAACAGAGTCCCTGAAAAAACCTTTAGATGCTCTTTGCAGGCAGCAGCAAACAGTAGGTACTTTGAAAAGTGGGGAGTTTGCAGCTGGAAAAGAGTCTCCTGAGCCAGAATGGCCATCCTGCAACAAGTCAGCTGTTTTTTAGTAAACTGTTCTTCTGTGCTTTAAATAGGACAGCTTGAATTTCCTATGTACAAGGCATACTCCTCGATATGCATGGCTTCATGCGAATAACTCCTGTTAACACTAATGGCAGCTAAATGCATCAGTCCTTGCGTATTACTATTAAAATACACCTCCTCACTTGTACCCTTGATTAGCGTTAATATGGGGATAGCTGGAGTTTCAAAATGGTCTTCAGCAGTAAATTGTTAGTAATTTTGTGTCAATAATCATTATTCACCTTCTCTAAAATACAGTTGTTAGGAGATAGGGAGTTTTCATTCCTCAGCAAGTCACAAAGCAGAGCAAGTCCTGAACATGGTCTCTGCTACAGCTCTTTAAAACATGAACTACTGTAATGTCAGTGAGTCACTTCATCAAAACCCTTCCAGCATTGCCGGAGCCTCTTTGTGCTGGCTAAGCACACCTTAGAGGTATGGAAAAGACGCTGTGGCAAGTTTAGGTGCCCCAAAACTGGTAACGCTAAGAAGGAATTAACCAGTGATGGTAGTTTGCACAAAACAACCATCAGCACAATTAAACAGTAACCAGGGAAGGACTAGGCAATTTGCTCCTTCTTTTTTTTTTTTTTTTTTTTTTTTTTTTTTTGAGAAAATGAGGAGACAGCTTGAAGTTTAAAAGAACCATGAATAATTTGCAACAGGAATGGAGAGACCTTGGGGAGGGAAGGGAGAGCCAGAGAGAGGCACCCAGGCTGGGCACTGCCTCCAGCTGCCCCACCAGCTTCGCCACAGAAAGGCAGAGCCCCCTCCCACGGGACGGGTGCTGGGGGCAGCCTGCGCTCCGTTAGTGGGAGTGAGACATGTGGAGACCTACCACCCAGGGGGTGCAGAAGGGACCTTTCAGAGGCTTTGTCACCAGCACACGTGTGTTGGGGGTCACAGGAGCGGAGCAGGTGGAGGTAGGACTGAGATGTGTGCATGTATCTTTGTGGGATTAAAACTTTTGGGTGTTACAGGTGGGTGTTTAGAAATTTTAAGTGCTTATTAGCATTTTAGAAGTGACTAATATTGCAGTTTATCTGCAATAGTGTTGATATTGATTCTGAATATAGTTCCCTGCTCTCCATTTAATCACATGCTGTCAATAAATGAATAAACTGCTTCAAACCTAGTTTGATTTAAACTGCATGAGTTGAGCAGGGTTTTCCCTCTGACAGTAAGCAGTGGATAATACACCAAAAGTCAGGCGCAGAGCCAGTTTTACACCGAGATCAAATCCCACTGACGTCTGTGAGTACTCAGCTCGTGATCTACCCTAAGCAAAACCAACGTTCAACCTGAGCAAACGTTAAAGCAGAGAGGTAATTATATGCAGTACAGCCACAGCTAAGTCATTGCTCAGACGCTGTTTTGCCTGCTCTTTTTCAGTATAAGGAGTGGCTTGCAATGGTAATAATAAGAATAGCGTTGAGCTGCATCAAGCAAGCTGTGAAACATAATGTCTACATTTTCAAGAAAACATTGATATGTCCTTTCTCCCAATTCCAGCGAAAAGCAAGAAAGGAACACATTTCAAACGTTACAACATCAGAATAAGGGATCAAGCATAGCGGAAGATTTGATACAAAGATGTAAACTGGTGTACATCCTCAAGCTTAGACCTCTTTTTAGGTAGCAATTTAATAAAGCTCTCCTTGATTCGCACCTGTTTCTCCTTTCAGTCAGCAGCGTTCCACATGATGACCAGTCACCAGTTTGATGTACACCAGTACAATGACTTCTAGACACAAGTACATGACTGTTACACTTTCTGTTGCAAAAGTCAGATCTGAACATAGGTAGACGCTGAAATAAATTTCCGGCTCCCATTTTTTCAGGTGGGTGGATTGAGCCAGTTCTCAGTGCACATTAGCCTAAAGGGTATGAAAAACAGAATAAGTGGAGTAGAGGCAATCCTCTAGTTTGTTGTGTCATGTCTTCCCACCTCTCCCAAGACTGAGCAATGTGTGGGAGGCACTTGGAAATTGCTCTCCCACCTTATCCTTCTGTATCAGTAAAAAAATATGAATATATATTCTTTGCCCTATAAGTGTGAGAGGTAAAGGCATACTACATTTGTAAAAGTTGCCTAGGTTGCTCTGACCCTCAGGATGTCAAATTTCCATCGCTTTGGGTATAGCGCCTGTGCTGGAAGAAGCACCTCCTGGAGCCTTTCAGCAGGTGCAGCCATCATTCCCCCTACAAACATTTTCACATTGGCAGTGGTGGGTTTCTACATGTCATGGCTCATAGGTAACACAGGATCTCCGCAATCACCAGCAGCACCAGGCTTCCGTTCCCAAAGTTGGCACAGAGAGCGGTGGATTCACCTTCAGTAGCAGTTGGTACTATTTCCTCAGCACCAAACTCCCACCAAAAGCTACTACCTGGATATACCTGGGGATATGAACCCCAGCTCCTCTGTGTAAAATGTCACCTTTGACAGACACAGAAAAACATTGCAAAAATTGATAGTGCTCAAGAATTTACCAAGGTAATTGTCATTATGCAAATATGATTACTAAGTCATCTAATTATAGTATGAGAAAGACACATTATATTCTCTCCTCCCCTTCCCTTCTTCCCCAGTTCCCTTATGTGACACAAAAGGAGGCTTAGTATAACGGCTCTGTGACTTTGCTTTATCAGAGGCTTGTTTTTCTTCTAAGTTATCTTCTGCTCCATTGTAAAATTCTCCTGTTCCCTTACAAATTCAAGTATGTGCACCACCCGCTTCTGTGATTTTGCAAAGCACATGACTTCATTTTCCAAAAAGGAAGCAGAGATTAAAAAGGGCTTTTTTTCTTTAAATAAAATGTATTAGAAGCTACAAAGGGAAAACATCATTTTTTATTATTTTTTTAGATGTAGCCCAGAGACAGATTTTTCTCTTCACAAAGTAGAAAATTGAATTATTCTATCTGAGTGCTCTCTCTTTCCTTCTCTCATCCTCTCAACTTTCTACAAGCAACAGAGAAATCATTAAAAATACATGGAGTCTACAAAAGGGGGAAGAAAAAAAAAAAAAAAAGCTTGTGTAAAGCTAAGAGAAAGGTTTAATAAAAACATTGTTTATACTTTCTTTCCCTTCTCCCCTTTTTTTTATCCCTTCCAGCCAGGGAAACACATCCAGTAATAGAATCTGGAAACAGAACACAAATCCCATCCGAGAGGCAGAAAATGTAATGATGTTAAAGTCTGATGTTTATGATGCCTCTCAGTTAGTGAATGGTGGCAGTGGCAACTCTACAGCTACAAATGGCATGCAAGAAACTATTCGTTAGTGAAGGGCTGTTGCAGAATGTGATACATAAATGCCCTTATTTGCAATAAATATTTAAACATTTTATTTAGAAAGAGAAACGAAACACAAATCAGAGGCTCCATTACCATGATTTGTTTTTAAAGAAGCTAAAATTATGTATCATTAAGCTGGAAAACTAAAACACTGAGGGATTGTTGCTGGTTGCTGGGGAAAACCTTTCCTCTTCTGCTTTTTCTTCTTCTGTTTTTCTATGTGGCAATACTTCCTACCACTTCACATTTTCTGTAAGCCGTGATTCTTAGCAAATACGTACATAATCACATCTAGGAAAAAAAAAAAAAAGCGTACTAGTGCCTAAGATGCAAGTGGCGGAGGGGTGAAATTTTCTGTTGTTTAAATCCTCATAACTTAACTGATTTTCACGGAGTTACATCACTTTGCCCCTGCTGAGAATCTGGCCTCACAGTTTTAATAATGTACGAGCAGAGCAAAAATTATCTATGCACTCTGAGAAAGAAAAAAAAAAAGTTTTAATGGGGTTATCCATCTTTTCAGCCTCACCAATAGTCACCCTAACCTTAAATGAAAAGAAGGAATTGAATTCTCCCATTTGTTGTACGCTGAAGGGCGAGGAAGGGAGAGGAGGAAAGGAATGTGCTTTCTATATCTGCATGAAGTGTAGTTCAATGTACAGGCTGCTACTATGGTTTCCACAGTCCTGGATTCAGCTCTGCTTTGTGCTGCAGAAATGTGAAACGTGATGAGTAAATGTGTGGATCAAAGCTAGAATTTAGCTGGTAAGTCAGACACTGCAGTGCCTAAATCTTAGTCACCTGCTCCCCTTCCGTCCCCCCACTGTACCGCATCTTGCCCCCAGCCCCGGCACTTTCCCTGCACAGCAGCCGGGCTGAGGCAGGACTCCCGCCACGAGCTGCCAACCCAACCACACACGCAGCAAGCCTTTTCTGGTCCTCTGCCTCCAGAGCGGTGCCCCTCTGCACTTGTGATCACAGCACTCAGTCCTTTCTAAGGCAGATTTTCTTCAAGGGCTTGGCCAACTTAATTCTTTTTATTTTAAAATATAGGTAGAAGAAGAAAAACACATGCCCACCTCCCACAATGCAAAGTCACATGGAAGACAAACTTAGTGGGTCTATTTTCATGCCCTGAAACCAGGAGATTTGCTTTCAGTTACTTTTTTTTAATTATTATTTTTCTTACCAGAAGATTCAGATATCCATTATTCGAGACACTGTCTTAAAAAAAGGGGCGACAAAGCAGAGTTGACGTCCAATAGTTCTTAAGCTAAGGGGGTGCTAAAGTGCAAAAAGAAAACCTAGTGAGCCTTTGGTATGGAAAATACAGAGGAAAAGAATAGCGGAAAGAGGACATGATCCCAGGATGGGGTCTGCTTTGTATCCACGCGGTGTCTACAAAACAGCCACATAAAATTTATGCCACCTGCAGACATTACAACGTATTTTTGACCATTCTGTGCAGTTATCTGCCCTGATAGCTAAATTCTGCATGGTTTTTGCACACATTTTTTAAATGAGCTTTAATCAGTTTAAGTGACAAGACTGAAGAGCTTTTGATCAGTTCAGTATTTGAGTTGCAAAGATGACATGAGACTCCTTCCTTCAAAGCCTTCATCTGATATGTTACAGGTACCACGAAGCAATTAAAACCAAAACTGATGCTTTCAATATGCAAAGGGGGAAAACCTAAATACCATCTGAACTGCACTGTTTTCTTGAAAAATGAAAACTAAGCGGCTGCAGGTTTGCTTGCTTTGCTCTTTGATGTTGTGTGTCTTCTTTAAAAAAAGAAAAAACCTTGCATGTTATCCTCTGAACAAACTTGAGTACTAGCCTAAAACCCACTTTATTTTCCTGAGACCAGAGATGATTATATGAATAAATCCAGTTGTGAGCTTAATAAGCTTTGGCAGGAAAGGGACTGGAGGAAGGTGAGTAATGGAGCAAACCAAGAAAAATACTCAAATTAACCTTCAAGCTCCTTGGTAATATCTAAAGCTGATAAAGGAAGGTTTGTGAGTTAATTTCACAAGGATATAGCTCTCTGTTACTGTAAGTAGCAAGTGGGAAATTACAAAATAATAGAAAATATATTGTGGGAAGAAGAGAACATTTTAGGCATTTCACGGAAGCTCTAATTGTTCGACCACTCTATTTAGCTGGAGTTTGCAGCTCAGCTTTACTGGGATTTAGTCAAAGAAATCAGATATCCTGGGGGGACATCCCATGGGACTGAAATCATCAGAGCAAAGCTGGAGTCAGCCTGTCCATCCCCAACTGTCATTTTAAGAGGATGTTATTATGCGAAGACTTGACCTAGCCACGTTAACACCCGCATTCCTGGAATGGTGAGGCAGCACCTCCAAAAGCAGTACAAGGTGGAAGACAGAAGGAGAGAAACAAAAATCCCTGCAATTGAAAACTGTATGGCAATGACATCAGGAAAAATACAGTCTTGCTGTCTTTCTCAGAGAAGAATTAATGCCCAGAAGCGTCTCTTTGGGCCAGTGCTGTTCTAATAACAATGCATGCTCGCACTTACAGGATAATCTCATCTATTGTTTCTGGTTGAATTTATAATAGAGATTACCTAAGGAAAATTACTTGGTGATGCTGCATATCTGCAATTAGACATGCTCATGTTTGGAAAGAGACACTATCATTTACCAACAGCAGTTCTGAGGGTAGTTTGCATTAAAATGTTTCTCACATCTACTGTATGCAATCTTTGTCAAATGAGGCCAGGCAGAAAAATATACATGAAGTTAGTGAAATAAAAAAAATAACAAATGGTGTATTCTGTCTGCTTGCCAGCTGCTTTATATCCACTGGTATTTGTGTTTTGATCCCATACACAGAAAAATCTCCTTCAAATCCACAGCTACAAGTACATGAAAGTGAGAAACCAAACTTTCCAAAAATATTAAAATGAAAAAAAAGTGGTACGAGCAATGATCTAAGATTGGATTTGGAGAAATACTCAAAAATATTAAAATATATTGGATATGTAAGTTATATTTTGGTCTGAAAGCTGCACTGCAGTTGAAGTGGCATTGGATTTTCTGGCAACGCATCCAGAATTTTCTTTTCTGAGACATACTTGGAAAAATGCAGAGTAGGCCATTTGTGTGGTCACACAGTATTTTAGGTTTCCCATGCTGAATAAAGTCTTTAATCTTTTCAATGCCCCAGTGGCTTGCAGGGTCGGTGAGAGGGTCTTCTTCGGTTAAATCAATCTGAATTCCCTGCATATATTAGAAACGCATAGTCCTCTAGAAATCTAAGTGCATGCTGTTTAACAGGAGAATTACAATGAAAAAAAGGTCCTGAGAACTTTGTAATTTATTTACACACAGACAGCTGGATAGCCTTACTCACAAATTCTACATGAATCATATATATCCATAGCGTATACATGCGTAGCAGTACATGCTAAAAAGCCAGCATTTTGGTCCTATACTCCTGCAAATTTCAGTGCAGACCTCCTAAAGAGAATCCTGCAGCTTCCCTGCAGAAAAGTCCCTGAAGTGTCTTTCTAGTGAAACCAATGGTATGAGCGGAGAGGGATATGAAAGGCTATGTGACATCTAATATAGCCGAACAACTCTTACTGTGATACTTGTGTACCCAATGATATTTGACATGATTTTGCTTAGATGGATATATTCTAGTCCATTTTGCAGGTGAAAAATGGAGATATAAAAAAATTCAGTGACTAATTCAACCTAAGATATCTGGGCTGAGGCTGAGGATGACTTTGGTCCACACACCCATTCTTTTTAACAAACCCATGCACTTAGAGTAGGTTGCTACCTTGAGCAGTTGTATCCTGAAGCATAGAATATCAGGGGATTAAAAACTCAATACCAGCTATAGAACCTTTCAGGCCAGTGACTACAATGCTATTTCTTCTTATAAAGGCACTTGCAGGGAGTAACAAGCCAGGGTTTCCAGGGCTCTGGTTCAGACAGAATAGGCACCAGGGTCATGACCTCAGGATGTCTCTTGCCCCAGGATATTGGTGATTTTGCCTATGTCTAATACATTTCCAGGCCATTGGTATGAACAAATGGGAATTTTCCCCTCTATAGATTTTCAAAATTGCATACTGCTTATACTTGGGCCATTTACTATCTGCATACTCATCTGTTTTGAACTTTTCGAAGGAGATAAATATTTACTGTCTCCTCTGTTTTGGTGGTCATGAAAAAACTGTGGCATGGAAGAGAATTTGAAAGATAAAACCAGAATTGAGAATAGAAAAGCTTTACAACATATTTTTCTTAAGCTATTGAGATATTTTCTTGCTGCTTTTATAGAAACCATGAAGTCTGCCTTTCCTTTTTATGCAATCAAATCACTGTCAAAATTCATATATGCAACCTTGGCCTTCTTTTGCTGATCTTCCTCCCTTAGCTCTCCTACTTGATAAGCTGAAATGGTATTTATCAGGATGAACCTGTTGTTTTGGCTTTTGGACCAGTTTTGCCCTCTCCTATCTCTCTACTCACTTCTCCCCATTGTGGCCAAATCCCTCCCTGCTTCAGGATCTAGCTTCGCTCTGACAATATAGTGAAGACCTGAAGCTGTTTAATTTGCTTACCATAAAATGTTCACACTAGGTCAGTGGGACTCATTTACCATTATGTAGATGTCTGGGGATATTTTAGATCTGAGAGTCTTTGTGCAGTTTCTCTCTACTAACAGCTAACAAGCATCTTACCCACAAATGCTGGGTACACTTTTGGCGTCTAAACCTGTAAGCTCCTTTACAATCAGGATGCTCCATCACACGCATACAGTATGCACGTACCCAACAAGACAGATGTCCTACCCATGCCCAGACCACTGTGATTAGCTCCCACTTTTCAGAAACATAAACTTACCATCCCTTTCCCTCAGCCCTAGTTATGCTTAGCTCATGACGAGTTAGTTGACTAAGCAACTTACCATGAAATCTCCAGAATTATCCAAGAGGTTTGATTATCAGCCCCATACACTCATCCAAGCCTTAGGGTTAGCAATAAGTATGAGCAGGTAATTAGTAAGAGCAGGATTTTTCCCAGAACTTTAAGATGCCATAAGTGCAGAGAAGCTAGTAGGATAGAGAAGACAGAGATCAATACCATCAGAGCTTACAGTAGGTTTTTCTTTTATGACAAAGACAAGGTTGGGAATAACACTTAATCTGAGTAGGTCTTGGGCAAAGGGTTAGGAAAGATCCAGCCATGATGGAGAGCAACCACTGTGTTCACTTGGAGATACTTCACCTCAGCTCACCTAGTGGGAAAGCTAGAAGATGAAGACCAGGTGGGAAGAAAAAACAACCTCAGGCAAGCTATAAAGCCCACCATTGTCATTGCCTGAGGTGTCTGCACAGGATCTTGTTGGATCCATGGGTTTGCATGAGCTCTTCCTGACACAGGGACCAGAAGGAGCCCTGGCAGCCCTGGCAGCCTGAGTGTCACAGGGGAACAAGGGGAGGAAGTATGCAGTTCTAGGGATTACTGATTTTGTTATTCTGAGCTGGTAGGCACCAAAGGCAGCACCTCTCCAGCCTTTTAGTCAGAAGAGGCCCACATCAGATCTGCCACGGTGATGGTCTCACTTGACAGTGAGACACACTGTGTAGTAGAAATGAGATGGTAGGGAAACAAGTATTTTTTAGGCTTTGTTTTGCTTTGCAGAGATGTGTCAGCCTGCTAGGTAGGCCAAGTCCAAGACTGTTGCAACAATAGGCAGGAGCTTTGGGAGGATGGATAAGATGACGGTGCAATTGTCCTTTTCCCACAGCTCATCCACCTATATCAGTATTGACTTCTATCTTCTTCCAGTGTGTATCTGCAATGTCAGCAGGTACCTCTATGATAATGTGTTCAGTTTCCAGCGGCTGTGCCTTTGAACTTCTTGTCTTCTTGTGTTTTAAGGTGATTATTGTTGCCATAGTTACAATAGTCTATATGTTGTGAAATTTCTGAAGGACGTAAAGACATGAAGCCATGGTGAAGCCATCCTCTAAGTATCCAGAAATCCCAGGGGTGTTCCCACAGGGTTTCACAAGCTGGGCTCCTCCCCAGGGAAGAGTAACCCTTATAAAAAAGGGGTATTTGAGAGCGGGGAGAGCTGGGTAGGTGCTTTTCCAAAGATCTTTGGAGCTTCCCCCTCTTCCTTTCTGACTTAGTGCATGCCGAGAATGTATCAGGAGACCCCACAGAAATTTGCATCAGATGGGCAGTAGACCTTCTGAATTTCCCAGAAACTGACACTATATTCTCTGTTTTTACTAAGCAGTTTGCTTGCACTACAAACAGTGCTGAGCTTAGGGCCATTTTTTCTGCCTTCTGTTGCAGCCTTGCACCTTCCTTCATTGAGGCTTCTTGAGTGACAGTGACAACAAAACCTAGTTGGAAAACTTGATTTGTCAGTGGGTTGAACAGTTTGCTGTAATGCCATTCCTGTGATGTGTGATATGGGCATGCAACGAAGAAACAGGGAAGGCTGTAAGTGAATAAGCATTCAGTCCTTGTCCCAGAAAGAAACAAACAGCTCTCAACATACTGAGTAAAAAACCAATTCCTCATGTTATCACCTCTGTCTCTATCACTCAGCTCATTTGATACAAATCAGAACCTCTCCAGGGGTTCTACCATATGCTTGCAAATGTACTGGGTTTTGTATGAAAAGCCATCATTCTCTATTGACAAAACCACGCAGTAACATAACAAGAATCTCATACGCATTTGCGAAGCTCAGAAAGCATCACAATGTAAGACACTATTGCATCAATATTTATAAGCACTCAAACCACACTTGCAAGCCTGCTCCCACTCTTCTTACTTCAACCTTCTCTTTCCCCTGGAGCAAGGCAGATCTTCCCTCTGTTCCATCAATTTCACAGGCTGTAAACAACAGGAATTACATTCCTTCCCCTTCTCAATAAAAGCCTTAAAGGTCTACAAAGGAAAATATTTGTATTAACGGAGGTTGTTACTACCGTATGAAAACATTAAAATAAATTTCTTCTTATTTTTGTTGGTTCCGTTCCTGTCAGAACACCAAATATTTGGCAACCCACACAGTGTTGGAAAATACGTCTTTTTATTTTTCCATAGCAGAAACTTTAAGCTGTAATTGATTCCTAGTCCCAGTGAATAACATCAAGTTGGGTAAGTGTAGGAAACAATAAGAGTGTACTGTAGCTGAGATCAATACAGCTTGCTCCTGAACTCCACAACCAATCTCTCTGGCCACATATACTGATAAATAGACAGTACTGCCCCTCAGCTACATGCTATTAGCTACGCTTTTCCTCAAACTGTCAGAAAGTAAGTGGTATAGCTAGCATTATCTCAAAACCAACAAGAATGTTTTGTATTTCTGCTGGGCTAGGGACACTTGTCTGGCATCTGTATTAGTTACAAATGCTATTAGTAGCTCATTTAGCTTGGTTATTATGCTTCACACAAGTCAGCAGTAGCTTTGCAAGAATGCGTAAAAGCAACAACAAAGCGAATTTTGAATTTGAAATGTACCACTCTCAAAAAATAAAGCAGCTTGAAAAGAAAATAAATAGATTACTGCAAACAAAATAAATATACTAAAGTAACTGCACTGAACTTAAAGTATTATAGTATGACATCAAAACCCTGAATTGTGCTTTCAAAAACCTGGTAAACATTATTTTCAGATGTTAATCTTTTAAAGCTACTTTGGCATTTTTCCCACAAACAAAAGTGTGACTGTAATAACCAGGTTCCAGACACTGTGTTGGTTTTTTGTTTTTTTCAGGTTAGTACAATCTTCTCAAGGCATCTAAAGTGTAGTCATTAGTTTCACAATAAGACAAGTGAAAAGAAATTCAGTTCACTTTCATAAAATAAGAAAAAGAGTTCAAAGATCAGAAACGTAATGGTTAGTCCTTCAAAGGAAGCATATACAAGGCTGTATATACTGGGAGCTTACTAGAAACTCGGCTTCCCCTCCTTTCCCCGTTCTGTCTTTGATCTCAAGCTAAACATCAGAATCCAGCTTTTAAAAAGACTTGAAGTGCCTTTCATTTTCTCTCGCTGCCTGAGGAGCAACAACTCCCACATCTTACATGAAAGAATTTATTTCTCCCTAAAAATAACTTCAGTTTCAAATGCCCCCTGCAAAGAGGATGAAATAATTTATCCTCAACTCTGCGAAGACAAACGAAGGTAATTGCATGGGTAAGCCATTACCTACAGCAGGAAAAAAGGTAGAGGAGTCATTACAGATCTAGCTGGAGCAGTAATGGAGCATTTTCTACTTGTCACTTCTGTAAGAAAGGAGCACGGTTCATATGTGGCAACCTTTGGGCCCATCACACATGGACCATCAACACCAGCTATGCTGGCTGAGCTGATAGTAGATATAATCTCGCAATTCTTACCCTTCAGGTGTTTTCTGGGTTTTTTTTCCCTCTTCCTTCCTGTAAATGCTGAGAGCACTGGGACTTTTTGCTCATTTGATCTACTAATTTTCTTTGCCCCTCAGCTAGCATGGCTCAGGGTCAGGTACATAGCATAAGCTTTTGCTTTCAGTATGGTTAATTTAAGTTAACAGGCAAGGTCTGGAGACTAGGATGTATTTCCACTGGTCTCAGAAGCACTTTTCTTCGCTCATTCTTCTCTGTGTCATGACATGAGTCAGGTAGAGGAACACCCACAGGTGACGAACAAACCTCCAAGCTCAAATTCAGACCAATTAACCAGACAAGGTTCAGATCCTCAGGTGCAATAGAGCTGTTTTGCGGATTTCACCACTACTGTTTACTCAGGCAAACAAAGGGAACACTATCTCTCCAATGACTTAAATTTTCCATTATATCAGCAAGTTGTGCAGCCACCCACCCAAAAAAGATGCTGGTGTCCAAAACATGACATAGCTTTCAATTGCAATTTCAAAATTTTTGGTATGTCTTCCTTCATAAGGTCTCTTGACTCAGAAATCAACAGGCTTGAATGCAGAGGCTTGAGGTGGCTAGAAGTAGTGAAATTTCTTGCTTGCTCGCAAACAATAAGACAGAACTCATGAACAGCTACATGATACAATTTTTAAATATTTAAAACTGAGAGAGATCCAGATTTTGTCATGATTGATGCCACAAATATGAGGATATGCAAAATGTTTTGACATTTCTAGCTTGAGCCCAATTACACATCCCGTGTGCTTTCTCTCAGAGGTGCATTTTGGCATGAAAGGTTCTCTTCCCAGCCAGGAGCCAGATGGACCACTCCATGAGCCTTCACACTGCAAATAAAGTTTGGCCCTGAAAAGACTAATGATTGTAATAGGGACACTGTTGCAGCAACAGATAATAAAACAAAGATACATGTTGCTTTTAAGGTCTGTTTTTATTAGAGGCTTAGGCTGTCCTTTTACTTCCATAAGAAGAGTATTTTACACAAACAGGTAATATGGTTTAAATGTGCCAGTACTAGATTCTGTGTCCAGGGACTTGCTAAACCATTGTCCGTGTAGCAACATTACAAAGAGCAGGCTCAAGCATGAGAGAAAGCTTACTTGGAAACTCCTACTACCTAGCCCTGGCTTGACCTTGGCCTTCTTGTAGCATGAGCCTGTAACATCTGCACTGCTGAAGGAAATACAAGCTCCAGCACAAGAAACATCCCACAGTGGGAAGAACATGAAATCCTTTAGGCTCTGGATTTTGTGCCAACTAACCTACCTGGCACAATTTGGGATGTTAGTGGTAGACTAAGTGCTGGTCTGACTGAAGAGTAGAACAGGCTGGCACCATGTAGGAGGTGGAGGGACTAGGAGGACTGCAAGCGAGCTTTAGGTAGCATCACTTTGAAGCCGATGGTGATCTATGTATCTACAGAGACCCAGCCAGGTCCTGTAGACCTTAACTTTCTTCCCCTACTGCAAATTAAAGACAGTGACTCATACCCAATGTTAGCAGACAGTTGCTTGATCATAACAAGAAAGCCGCCACAAACAAAAAGTATTTTCATTTTTTTTGTAGCATTTAAGATTTTTTAGGTTCATCTGCAATAATTATATAGAGAGGACAATGGTAAAAGTACTACACCAAATGTAATTCACCATAAGTAGTTTACTATTAACGTATAGTTTTGATCTTCAGAAAAAATGATGAGGAATTTTTAGGCATGTAGGTCCCACATCATGAAAGTATCAGTTATAATAGTTTTTCTCAAACATAGGAAGACAATCTTTAAAAAAAATGTTTCCAACTCACATTCATTACAACCACTTTAGTGTATTTATTTGTCTAATTTTGTAATATGACCATGAAAAAATGACCAGTTGCTATGCCTTAAACAAAAGCATTCTTCATTATCATAGGGGAACCCATTCAAGCACATTATGAAGGTCTTTATTCACTACATACAATATGTTTATGATGGATTCCACGTAGCACAGGCGTATGCACAGTAGCAAATTTTCTTGATACTTGTGGCTTTAACATTCATTTTAACATTAGAATACTCTTTAGAGTACTCAAATGGGTTTTTTGCTTTCAATTGCTTTAGCTTTCCATTTCTTTCAAAAAAAAATGACACATATGAAGCATAAATGTAAAGGTTTTTATGCGTCTCTCACCGCTTTTCACTAAAGAAAGCATTTGTATCAGAGTCCTACAGCTAGTTTTAGGCCTACATGAAAGAAACTTAATACCACTGAAGTCAACTGTGTGATCCCATCAGGAGTGGATATGGTCCTTCTAGATGCAGGCTGGGGCTATTCCAGAAAGATAGGCAGCTTGTGCATATTGGCTCGTTATTAAGCAGATAATTGTGGTATCAGTAGCTTATTTGCTCAGGCTTTCCACAAGGGAGCTCTGTGAGGAAGGAGAAGTGAGAGGAGGGGAGAGAACCTCCTCAGCTCAGGCCACTGGAAAGCAGGACAGCAGCTGCTGTCCCAGACTGCAGTGGCCACAGTCCTTGCTGTGCTTGATCCTTGATCCTTTACAAACCCTTCTAAGCTGCATTAGCCTTGGGACCCGAACTGGCATTTTCAACAGAGATGCTGCAGTCCCTGCAGGGTCCCAGCACTTCAGCCTTTTGACATTTGGCATCTGATGGACCACGAGGGCTCTGGAGAGTCACAGGGATTGCTGGAAGGGCCAAATTATTGTCTGCTCTGGAAAAGTAGGCAGCTTCTTTCCTAGCATTCACTCCCCTGCCCCAGACCCCCCAGGCCATTATGGTACTAATAACATGTGAGGAGAGAATTTCAAGTCACTGGGGACAGTATCACATCAAACATGAATACCTGAATAATAAAGACTTCTATTAAAGAGTTTTACATCCTGTGTGCACAATATCACAGGAGAGTTTACATGATAACATCTGCTGGATTTTGAAGAGAGAATTTGCCTGAGTGATTACTTCTGTAGTTGCCGTTGGCACCTGAAAGAAATATTACTCAGTTTTGCAGAGCAGAGGCAGCAGTTTCTTCTGAAGTATCATCTTGCATGGGTGCAGACCAGTTGGCTCTAAGCGCTAAGTCTATTTTGACAGTTTCTGAGGTGTAACAGGGATGCACAGATCATCGTAGGAGAAGAAAGTGGAATGAAAAGCAAACTGCTTCACAGATATATAGAAATGCAGTCTGGTGGAGCCTTCAAGTGCCAAAGTGACTGGCGGCTGTGAACTAACCTGTCTTGGCAAAAAAGAAACAGATACCTGCTGGAGGAATGAGGAAAAGAAAACAAACCCAGAACATGAAATAGTCCTGGAAGAAGACTGAAGAAAATACTCTGAGCTAGAAAATACTGAGAGCAAAACTGCCTTAGTTTCTCATTGTAGGCTTTGACAGAACCCCATTTTTCTCTGTCATTTTGAAAAGGGAGGGGAAGAATTGCATGGAAGCAGTCGTGAAAAGACAAAGGCTCTTCCCTATTAAGATTTATAGTTAATCTTGAGAGACAACAATACTTTTAACTGACAAAATTGATGTAGCTGGGGGTCTGGTGAATAAAAATGCTACCTTTCTTGGTAGCAGAACATTTCTAAGTGGAACAAACATTCTCTTTTGATGAATGTAAGTTTACAAAGAAACACCAATGGTGTATGTAGAAATCTTGTTCCTGGCTGCATGGCTGCTGCGTTACTTCCAGATATTCTTAGTACTCCTGGTGTGGCAAGTTTTCTCTCAAAGACTCAGACATGCCCAAGTACCCATGAAGAGGTGGGGGTACTGGGAGTACTGATGTAAACATGAAGAGGAGGCTTTGTTTTTATTGCTTGTGATGGCACAGATCAAGTAACCTGGAATAATTGCTATGGAGTCTCCCTTCTTCTCCTCCCTTTCTGTAAAGGATTGCAAGGATTTTAATATTCCATAAATAATCTCAGCAGTTCTAAAACTCCAACTTGATGGGTATCCTGAAAACATTTGCATGTTACTGTAAGGATGAGATCTTTCCTCGTGACAAGCAAAATTCAGGTGCTCCTCTGCATACTACCATATTGATCATCTGTCTCTGGTTTCTCTGATAACAAGTAATAGTGACTTAAGTAGGAGAGGTGGAAAAAGCCTCTTTGGGAGCTACTGCAGTGTAGTTTGCAGTAATTTTTCTCTCTCCAGTAGTCTGTCTTGAGGATTTTGATAATGCTCTGCCTCCTCCTTCTCCTCTTTTAATCTGCCAAGGGAATTAATAGGTGGAGAAAATACCTGGCTATTGGATTCCTTTCTTGGTTTCTTAACGGTGGAGGAATCCCTTGCCTAAGAAATTCACCCTGCTACCTGGATTTTGATAAAGCTTTCACCCCTCCCAAACAAATAAAGAAAATCTGTTCTCTAATAAAAATCTTTTCCATCTGAAAATGTTAACAACTTTTGATTTGCTCTAGCAGTGAAGGGGTTTGATCTCTGGCAGAATTGATCTGCTATCCTCCACCTTTTCCTATGAAATGACGGTTCTTGGACACTGTGGAATGGAAATGAGGGTGAAATGTCTGCTCCTAGAACTGCAAATGAAGTAGGTGCTGTTACGAGTTTCCAGGTATGGTGAAATTACACCTGCCTTTTAATAGGGGCTGTGCCTAGTAATCATTTCTAAGTATCTTATCTACAGGCGTACTTAAATGTGTATCTATTAGTGAATTTGGACACACCTTTCTTTCAGCCACTTAAAAAAATGACGGTGCTTATTTAGGAGGCTTATCTTGCCACAATGAGGAAAGCACGGGGAGATAAGAGTGGAACACCATCTTTTGAATCTATCCACACTGGGCTTCATTTCACAATTCAGTGACAAGGAGAGGTGTAACAGGGTGCTAAACCCTGTAAAAGGAGGCTGCTGGGATGTTGGCTTTCCGGTAGGTGATCAATATTTAAAGCGGGAAGGCAAGTTTCAGGCTGGTAAGATCCATCCCAAACCCACACACACAGTCCCCACACCCCGCGCCCCCCCCCCCCCCCCCCCGCCATGTCTGAGCAAGTGGACAAACACCATTTGACCATTTGAGAAGAGGCAGCTTCTGAGAGCACGTTCCTCTCAGGGGGCTTTGGTAGCTGAAGAGTTCAAATACGGGACTGCCTGATACAGTCTTTTTATTGCTGTCTCCAAAACCAACAGCTTCAACTTATTTATTTGCTCTGGGCTTCCCTTACACTTAAGAAGACTTCCAGGGCATGGATGTGTATGTACAAAGCAAAGCAAATAATACTATTGGCAAATTCTAAAACAGCTTCCTGGGCCACTAGACACTGTGCCCTTTGACAGGTAACCGCAGCCCTTCTGTAGGCATAAACAGCATTAAAATTGCAGACAGAAGGCTGAAACTGCTGAAAAATAGAATAGCTTTAAAAAGTAGTCCCTAAAAATTGTTTTGCTTGATTTTCAGAAGTGTAGATACAAGAGTTTATTTGAAACCTGCATTGTGAGGGGTATGAATTCTTGTTATGATAAATCATCTCTGTGGATTGTTGTGATTTTTATAAAATACTGTTACTGTCACTTTCAAATGAATACTAATATTTTATAATCGTATCAGTGTTTGTAGTCCACGGTAATCATTAGGTAATTTGTTTGCTTAACCCTCTTTCAGTAGAGCTGTGTAAATCTTATTATCTTGTGTATGCCTTGAACTAAAATAAGTATAGACAGTTAACACCACGGCACAGTTAACATGCAATAGCTAGTTAAAACTGTGACAGCATGATGTTGTGTTTCAGTCCTTCTAGATGAATCATTCAGAAGAACTTGCTGTAAAATCCACTGAAGATCTCTCCAAGGAAGGAAAAAAAAAAGAAATACATCAAAACTGAAGAATTTCTACTTAGAAAAATGTGGAGATAGAAAAAAAGGTGTCTAGTGTTTTTAAAAAATATAATACTTTGTAGATAATCGACACGAGAAAATGGTACCTCTTGGAACTTCTGGCTTTAAGTCCCAGGTTGATTTTGAGACAAATGATTGTGTTCACTGAACAGTCACTATACCTAGGTGAACGTCTGCATCCAGTGTGTGCTTGTCCTACTTAAAAATGTCAGTTAGAAAGAAGATGAATGATTAGCCTACCCTGTTTATATTTCACCATTAAAGGCACAAAAGGAACATGCGTTAATCACTGACCTGGTACAAAGTCTGGCATTGCATCCTCAAAGAGGAAATCATTATTTTAATTGGAACTAATGGCTTGTGGCCATGATAACTCATGGTGAGGCACAATATTAATGTCACTTTGTCTGGTGACAGAATAACTTATGCCCACTTACTCACAGTCTGCCACAGTGTCAGCTGATGTAAATTGACACTGTCTTCAGGCCAGATCCACAAAAAAGGCTTTGTTGCTTTTCATCCCTAGAAGAGAGATTTGAAGTTCTTTTACCCAATGTCACCTGAAAGTGACAAATCCAAGTACAAGCCAGGACTACTCTCATTGGCACTTAAACAGTACGCAGTAATTACCTCCACGCATTTATTCCTCTTGTTTATTCTGTACGAAGTGAGTTCATGTTAGTATTAAGAATAAGCAGATGGATATTTCACCCAGAAAAATGTACATCGAAGCACAAAAAGGGAGGAATAGAATTTTACTACTGCCATTGAGTTAAGTGCAATAGGTGACATTGTCTAACCAATTAACAGTGGACTATCCAAAGAGAGAAAATACTGATTTTACTTAAAAATACATAAAAATTATCTTATGAAGAATTCAGAAATTATTGGCTTTTATGGATTGTTTTTATGTTGTTTATGGAATTTGCAGAATTGTAAAACAGAAGTTGATTTAAACCTTTACAGCTACCATAGTTTCTTATGCTAAGAACTGGTATCTGAACTGACATCTGAACTGGAATCTTTATTATAATCTTTCTCCTCTTGAGAAAAAAAGAGGGTGATGGATGTTGTAAGCATTTATTTTCCACTCTTGATCAGAGGAGTTGAGGATGTGAGGAATAATGTCTCCATGCCATAGCAAGAAAGTCCCTGATTAGTGATGCTGGGTTTGACCTAAAGCCCTTCAGAGCCATCACTTTAAATTCCTCCTGCATCAGTTCAACCTTCAAGATCAGAGCCCCCGAATCATAACAGTACAGTACAACTAGGGCCTTTATACTGGTGGATTGATTAGTCTTCTCCCAAGAGCTGCTTCAACTCCTGCAAGCTGTTTTGTTGGGTTTTTTTAACAAGTCTGAGAGACAGATCGTAGGCCTAAGATTAAACAATTCATTTTAAATTCACTGTTCTACAGGAAATTTTTGTAGTTATGCGCAAGTCTCAGCAACTAAATTGCACAATTAGTGAATTCATCTTAAAACCTGAAATTTTTCTTCAGTTTCTTACCTTAACAATTGCCAAATGCTGAGTTATGCATGCAAAGATACCCAAAGAATGCAAGACTTCTGAGCTATATAGATATTTGTACAGTATAGATATTTGACTACTAGTAAGCCATAAAAGGTGAATTTCCAAGGTCGTACACAATAAACTTAATCAACTTTTATTGATACTGTAATGTAAACAGGATATTTCACATCATAACTTCAAACTCATCAGCTCCTGTTGACATTGAACTGTAAACAGGCACTTTCATATCTCAGCATAAATCCTAGCAATGTCTAAATTTTTTCTTCAACCTTTTCTATTGACATTTTGAAGTAAATGATCTGTGTCTCATCATAATCTACCATATCATGATCTTCTGCATGTGCACCAGTCAACACCAAACTAATCATTACAATTGTTTTTGCTTCACATTTTCCTTTTTTATTTAGAAACAGAACGTCAGTATTTCTCATGTGTCTCGCAAACAACATTTCCATATACTCTATAATACAAATAATTTCTTTCCAATTGAAACCCATTTTTCCCCTTCCTGTCCTATGAAATGAAATCTGCATATACATTGTTGTATTTGAAACACAAGTGACCAATTATTCCAATGTGAATTGAGAATTTAAGCTAGTACAATAACCCAAAATTTCTATGAACCTATTCTAAAGTGTTCTTCCTTTTTTTTTTTTTTTTTTTTATCTTGAAAATGAAAAGTCCATCTTAGTTTGATCTTCCAATAGTGAACCACAACATGCAAAATCTAGTCTTTAGCTCAAAGGACACCCTGAGTTCAATGAGGCTTGGGTTCTTATTTAAAGATTATCATTTCCTGGAACTCCTTAAACTCTAGGTATTCCCAAGTAATGCCTTTTCACAGTAGCTGTCCAGCCTATTATTCTTAACACTTCCTGTTCCCGAGTGTCCTACAAAGAATTTGCTTCTGAAACTGGATCTCCTTTCTCTTACCCTGTTAGTGCCTTGAACAGTCATATATCACCCTGGAATATGTCCAGGGGTAGTGGGAGAAGAAATTCAGTATATCAACTTCACACAGTAGTCTGAAAAATGACTCTGTAGACTGCTTGCAGGAGAAATTACAATAGATCTTGTAAATATTTCTCTAGTGTATAATTCCCTGCTTAGGCAAGTTCTCACTTTGGATCGAATTGTGGTCCATGAGAGGGCATTATTACTAAACAAAAAATAAACCTTAAGAAATTATGATGCTTTGTGAAATAGTGGAGGCATGGGGGAAGTTATTGACTATTCTAAAACGAATGCAGGAACAGTCTGTGTTATATTCATTCACCTTCCCAGAGATCATTGTTGGATGACAGCTTTGCTAACAGGGCATTTCTAGGCAGAGGCATGGTCTGCCCTAATAGAGCCATTATGAAAATAAATGATTCTCTTTATCCCCTCTCAACTGAAATAAGGGCTTATGAAGCTGCATTTTGAGATAGTCTGCAATGGTACATATGGTCTCCTTCTTGATTTGTTTCAAAGACAAATAACTCTGAGAAGTTCCATTTAAAAAGTAATAAAGATCATACTAGGCTTAAATCTAAGGTATGCAAACTGTTTTAAAGAAAAAAGATGAGAGAAGTTCTTTTTTCTGTTCTCTTTTATAATTAAATAAATTAGGTTGAAGTCTGATTTTTATGAAAGCTTGAAAATACCACCATGTTCCTTAGGAGTCTTACTCATTTTCTTGGAAAGTAAAAGGCAAACACGCAATGCTGAGAGTTGTGAAAGTACAGTTATGCTTAATTTTGATAACTGTTAAAAAAGCAGAATTGGAAAGATTATTCCTATAGCAAAGCTTCACTCATGAGCACATCTCCTTTCTCTCTACTTTATATACCACAATTCACATATGTGTACATTCTTATGTGTGTTGTCTAGCAATGGTAGCTGTACCTCTAGGCCTCCAAAAGAAGGCCTTTGAAATTGTAAAAGCTTTTAAGAAAAGCCTTTCATGCTGATAAATACCGAAATGCTTGTAGCCCTAAACTACTCAATTATTTTTTAGTTGACTGACATTCAGCCATGGCCCTTGTATCTGTAGATGTATTGTCTGTACATCCTGCTGCTGCTTTTCAGCCTCAAACTGAGAGAGCTGGACAACCCTATTCATTAACACATCAAAAATGTATATTACCTGCTGTGGAGAGTGGGAAACTGCTGTGGGGCCTGTCTAAAAACGCATGCTGCTATAAGATGTGTATTAGCACTCTAGCTTTCTAAACATATTCTGCTGAATGTTGGCGAAAAAGCAGAACGTAAATACAGCAGGCTAGTCCTAATGGAAAAGATGATTCATCTAGCCAAAAGTCAGGAAGGATTCTCAAGCTGTGATGTGAAATATTATTTAATTCACTATTAAACATTACTTAATTTACTGTTTAATTCACTAGTGAATGGGAGGGGGACCTAACGGCTGGGAACAGAGATAAGGTGCTGGCATGAAGACGACAAGATGCAAATGAATTTGGGGCAAAATGTCCCATCACAGATTTGACCAGTTCTGTTATGTCAAGTTAGAGAAGACTTTACAAGTGGAAACCTCACCCTTTGTTCAGTTCAGTCACTGGCTAAGCATCTTGACAAAATATTAAAAGACAGACATTGGTATGCTATTTTGAGGGCACTGTACAGCAAAAGGGTCATACCAGCTAGATTTCCAGTTGAAAAGCTTGGAAAGCAGAAATCTGGGTGCATCGGCAGTAAAACCTGACAATGACCAAACCTGCTAATTCCTTGTAAAAAAAAAAAAAAAAATTAAATGCAAAAACGCAGATTTAGGACACTGAAGAAGCAAGTGCTGTCTCCAATAAGACGTTCTGGTAAAACAAAGTAATTTTCCAATCTTAAACTTTCAATTCCATTTATATGTTTTGATAGTCTGTAGGATAGAAATTAACAAACTTTACCATTGTTATCCTGGACCTCTAAGCTGTCCTGATGTTTTAGCATCCCAATCAAGACTCCCATCCATATGTTAATTTGTTCTCGCTCTTCCAATTCACACAAACAAATTGTACCACTGCGAAACATAAACCGGAGAGGACAAGTAACTAATTCCCATATAATAGTGTAACATTTTTAAAACCAATGAGATTGTAATTAGGAAAGTAAAAAACTAATTGGTCCTACATATGGAAGGTAATTCCAAACTTGGATCATTCCTTTTCCCTTTATCTGTTTTCCTTTTAGTTTTACCAGTCTTTTTTTTTTTTTTTTCCTTTTTTTTTTTCCAGAAGGAGAGCAAAGCAGGTAAAGACCAGAAATATATGCAGTTACCAGGATAAGGTATCTTAGACCTCCGTATACAATCAACTCCTAGTAGCAGAGCAATGTTTTAATTTTTCCTCTTCCTTTCCTACTTCCAAACAATTTGGTGTGTTGGAGTTTAATGCTACTGAGCATTAAACCGTCTCTCCATTTTATAACTGGAATGGCTATATTCAGCTCAGAGTCTGCCCCCTTCTTTATTGGAATTAGATTCGTTAATTCAGCTGATTGAACCATATGGTAACAATTGCAAGATGCTGTGAGTCTACTTCTTAGAAAGAGGTTTAGCTTCTTCATCTTTGTGCCTCCAACATACAGCAGTATCCCAACAGGGGTTACTATCCCAGCAGTGCAGATCAGGTAAAATTCCTTTCCATAAACAAATACTAAGAGAACTGGGAAGTGAACGATGTGGATTCACTTACAAATGTTCTCAGCACTTCACAGTAGTGAAAGTGGGCCGTCATCAGGATACGTAGCCTGCAACAGCACTCTCTATTGTAGAACAGCAGTGCACAAGCACCCTGTTTGTCACTTGCAACATCGTGATTATTCAACCAAAACATTCACTCAAACACGTGGAGAAGAAATCCCAAATGCCCCAAAATAAGAATATTAATTAGAAGACAAATTAGCTGAAAGCATTTTGGTGCTGCATATAAGGAGCCAGAGCAAAACTATAGAAAATGCAAATCAGTATGAATTTGCAGAATTATCATATTAATATAATTTTTTGAACCCCATGAAAGTACACAGCTTGGAGAAATGTAACTGAATTTATTTTGTGTTGTTTAGCCATACTTTAGCTGCTTAGTGTGCTTTCTGACTATGAGCAACAAAAGGGAGGGAGACAGCTGGGAGATGGTCCAGCATGGATGCCCATTTAAAACTTCCTCAGTAGATAAAAATTATTGCTCTCGGCTATAAAAGCTGGCTTTAGGATAATAAAAATAGTAGCTATGGAAATGCAGGAAGCCATAGAATTTTCTCAGCATGGTAAACTAGGTTTTACTGAACCAAAGGTTTTGATATGGGATTTCTGATTTTGAAGGAAAAATAAAGCAAATGATCAACCTGTCTGTTCTTATATCAATTTCTTTCAGCCACCTCTTAAAGAAATGGTATTCTTGGGCTTAGAGGAAAATAAGAATGTTTCATATAATGTGGAAGACTTTGCCATCACCAAAGATAATGGTTTGTTTGCCTAAGGTGAAAACGGAATGAATTGTAAGTAACACAAAACATTCTTTCTAATTTCTTTTTTCCCTTCTCTGTGGCATTTCTTTAACTGTCATCAGGCATACTTTTAGGCCTATGCAACTCAGAACAGGACTTCTTTTAATCCTGAGTTTTCCCTGGAAAGGTCCTCTTTTGGAGAAACGTTCTCAAGACTTTCAGTTTTATTACCAGCCTGGGAACTACAAATAAATAAATAACAACCTTGTTTCGGATGCTTGCAAAATTTCTGCTTCAACCATGCCAAGATTATCAATATCCATCAGTCAAAGTGGAAATTTTTCAAAAAAATGGCTTTCAAATGTACTCTCCTTTGCTCAAACTAAAATATACATTTCACATTAAATTAATAAATCAGGGTGATTGAAGAATATCATGAATAAAATAACAAAGGAAATCAAACAGGCATGTCATGAAATGCAGACATGACTCCTGCTCAAATACTGCTGTTCTAATATTTCACGACAATGTATGCTTACTTATTTTCTACCATGTGAAAATGAAGATGCTGCCAATAAGACTTTTTCTAATTTTAAACAGAATTCTTATTTTTCTTTCCCAGAATTTAAAGGAAGAAATACAAAGTGTTACCATGTCACCGAACTTATACAAGACCTCTTGCTATAAACAGAGAAGTGCTAAAGGTTTCTAAACCAGCACGTGAAATACCACTGAAAATTGTAGGCTGCTTTTCCACCCCTCATGCTTTCTAAATCTTGTCCTTTTCTTCTTCTCATTACAAAATAAAACTCTCTAAATCCACCGATACGGTTCTGCAGCATTCCAGGCCCTATGCATGCTTCTTCATAAGGCTCTAGAGAAAAGAGATTTTGAGGGAAACCCGTGCAAAAAGCAAACAGATCTCAAATCATAGATGCCCCAGAAGCTGCAACCAGCAAAACATGCTCAGAAAACAGGTGGCATGTACAAAATAGCCTTTGCTCGTGGTGGGACAACGACGCTTTCTGTATCTGCTGGAAAAAGAATCGATGCCATGGTTCTGTACTCCCACATTTGAGACGAGCATGAGCCCACAGAAGATGTTAGATACTGTTTCAGGCCAGTAAATAGATGTTTTCTTTGCCTCCAGGGAAATGTAGCAAGGCAGAAGAGGAACACATATGAACTGTGGGCAAGTAGAGAGGAAGATCAAGTGGATCAAAACACAATTTAGCTACCGCTTTTTTGTCTTTTTCTCTGTCAAGCAGCAGAGCACAAGCTCCTGTTTAGCTCTGAAGATTCACTCAAGCTTTGGGTATTTGACTAGTTCTCTTGAAAAAAAAAAAAAAAAAAAGAGCATATGATTTAACAAGACTGAGAGATTTAGGAAGTCAGGGATTGAATTCTTGTTCTCCTAAGCTGTCAGTTTCCTTGAAGGAAATTGAGGAAATATCGTTACTGCCTCAACAAAACAACTAAGACCCTGCAGTGGGTTGACAAAGTCCTTAACATATGCAGGCCTTTTAATATACTGTGCACCCATCAATATACAGGGAGGGATGGAGGAAACGGCAGCAAAATGTCAGCCATAGTAACACCTACTAGAGCTCTGGCTTCTAGGAACAGCTAAAAATGGAGGAGTCTGGGAAGCAGCAATAGTGATGAAAAGGCTCTGAGTGAAAACTTCTAACATACTGTAACATTTTAATGCAACTATAAGCAGAAAATAACATTTTTTCTCACTCACCAAAGTAACACCTCTCTTTGTCAATGGAATAGTTGATAAATCAGTTAAAATAAAATGTAAATTGAGTTTTCCATCTGGCTACTGTGACACCCAATAATTCAAGCCAAATAATGTGTTGCCTTTAAGGAAATCATTCTACTAAACAAAACTGTACATGCTACTTTTTTTCTTTCCCTCACAGCTCAGTTTAAAACTCAAGATAATGACTAGCCTTACAGAACAAAGTTAAAGGCAAGTACATTTTTAAGCAAACTCTTTCCACTTGGGTTTTAGACTTTCTGTGAAAGTCATGTGGTTGTATTATTCTCAGTTTAACCCATGATAAAGAAATTAAATCAAGGAAATTAAAATATGCCTTTTTAGATGAAGACATGATTCTTTCATTTAGCAATCACCATTGTTAACCAATTCTAAAATGATTCCTGAGCTAAATAGATTTATGCAAACTTAACATCATCTTGCACTAGCTTTTTTCCTGAGGTTTGTTTTTTTTTTGGTAAGCATCTAGTTCCTTTAAATTTGGTAAATTCCACATGAACTTTCCTGTATGTTTGTCACTCTTACCTCAGTAGTCAGCGAAATTTTCTTCAGCCACACTTTGATGGACAAGGCAATCCATTTTTTCGTCTAACCCTTATATCAAAGTGACAGAAGATTCTGCAGTTTAACACCTGGAGAAATTTTCATTACTTCTACGAGATTTAGATAACACTTCCATTAACAATACTTAGATCAATGTTTCAAAACATATAATTTTAAAACTTCCCTTTGGGCCCCTATTTATATATTTTTAAAGACAAACATTTCTGATGAATAAATGTAATGTGAACAAGAGCTCACCTTCTACAGAAAGCATTTTTGATGTCTAAATAAGACAATTGTTAATGATGTAGCAATAACAATTTCTACATTGTCCATTATACAAAAGGTATTTGTTTTCTACCCAGATGAAGTAATTTTATTTCTAAGCACAAAGCTCCCCCCCAGAAAAACAAATCTACACAGGCAAAATGTCCCCTTTGTGCTAAAAAATGCAGAAATTCTCTTTCCAGTTTCACTTAATAAAAGTGATTGGTAAAATACTTTGTTCTTTCTTAAAAGGCAAGGCCAAGAAAGAAATTTAATTTGAAATACAACGTGGTGTACCTCACTTACGAGGGAAAGCCACAAAAAGTAAACTGAGGTGAAACATCTGAGTCTGTCCTACTGGACTTCAAGCTTTCTTTGAAATGTGGGGATTGTTGTACGGAAAGAGAGAGGGCCTTGAGGATCTCATTCAGGAGCATAACACTCCCAAAACAGACAAAAGGGTTAAAACACAACTCAACCTTGTATATGCTTACTTACTACTCTTCTATTGTTTTCTAGCAATCCTCTACAAATGTCTGTTGTTTGGGCCGGGTTGGCCAATGACAAGATGACAGATGTTCTCCCCCACCTCTCACTCTAAGGAGAGGAAGAAGAGAGATAAGGAGAGTTAAGAGTTTAGAAAAAAAACTAAAGTACTGTAATGAAAAATTAATAATAAAATAAAATAGATTAAAATCTATCCATGAAATAGATACAATATATGCAAATATACACAAAACCGTACCAAGCTCCTAGGGAGATGTCACTGGTAAGCACTGGGAAAGTTCCAGACTAGACTCAGTGACAAATGGGAACTGGAACACCCTGACCGGGATCAAAAGGCAGATGAGCTGACGGGGTGTCCTCAAACAACAGTCATTGAGGAAAGAGAGGCACTGAAGAAGCAGTCCATTGGAGAAGAGCCCATGGGACAATATCCAAAGACTAGCCCTTAGAAAAGAGTCCTGGGAGAGGAGCCAACCTGACCCCTTTGACCCCTCAGCTTTTGTACCGAGCATGGCAGACGGGATGGAATACCCGACTGGTCAGTTTGGGTCACCTGACCTGTCCACAGGTGTGACCCCTCCACAGGGTAAACAGCCCAGTCGGCTGACCCTGGTTGTGACAGCAACAAGTGTAAGCAGGAGCCTCTCAGTGAACAGAAAGGTGGCTCTGCTTCACCCCGTACATACAAAATACCACTGAGGAAGAGTACAGTAATACACAATCTTTCATTGGATTATATGCCTTGGTTACTATCAATAAATTACAGAACAGGTCTGTAAGTCTGACTTTCAGGGAAGAAGGTGTGAAGCTGGAGAAAAGGAAAGGGAGGGACACAACAACGTACTGGTCAATTAGTTATCCCCCCCTTCAAAAATAATGGGTTAACTGTAATGTGCTACATTATTTTCTGTCTTCAAGTGTCTGACTTTTTTTCATTATGTGTAGGTGTAATGAGTCCTCATATACTCAATAAGTGTTTAGCTGACCTGACTGCAGGGAATTGATAAATCCATTACCCTCAGACTAACAAAGTCCACCTTGATTTATTTTTTTTTTATTAGAGAACAGCATATATTGTTGCAGAACAAAACAGATGCAAGACATCTTCAGTGCTTTAACAAATTTTGTTCCAGGCCATCATGCCTAATACTACAGTCCTGTATCTATAACTTTTTTATTAACTTAGCTGGAGGCAAAATGGTGGTTGCTAAACTTTCAGCGTGGGCAGAGGAGGAAAGGTTAACTGACACAGTTATGCCAGTCTGCTCCAGTCAAAGTGCAGTGTGGAAACCAGCCGACTACTGTTACAAAGTAATTAGTTTGATTCTGCTCAGTTCCCCGCTGACAAGAACTGGAATCACAAATCCAAAAATCACAGCTTGTATTGACTGCCAGTACTGATAGCAGTATCAGCAGACAGATGAAAACTGCCTATGTAGGATATAAAAGCAGCACTAACATCTCCTACCATTCACAGAAACAGCTTGTTGACAAGAAACATTGCACTCCTTTTCCTTGGTCCACCCTTGATAGACACAGGGATGAGGACAGCATTCAAACATGACTGTTTTGCACCTTGTGTCTTTCACACCTTCAAGTGCAAACTAAGTAAACCATGAATTTCAGTAATATCTTCCAAACGTGGGACTCCTCTAGTAAGCCACAATATCGAGATTTTCATAAAAGTGAGCATGACATAAGACGCTAAAAGGCTCTTGATTTCCATACTTCCTGTACTGAAAAACCAACTGGCATACAGCAACTTTGGTGACAGAAAATCTGCACCACTAGCGTGTAGCACTAAAACAAGAGGGCTCAGAATAAAATCTGCACAACATATTGTTGCAGGCTGCAAGTCTTAGTATTATGAGAGTGTTTACATATTGCCTATGGGTTTCTCTCCTACTCCAGAAGTTGCCCATTTTCTCCTGGGAAAAATCCATCTTTTCACCTCCGAGGACCACCTACACACCTTCCCCCTTTTCTTTGTTGAAGTCTTTCAGTTTATTTGTATTACAGTCTCCAGCTTGCTGTCCTTCTTATTCTCTTTAGAACACAGAGCAAAGCTGGCAGAAATCAGTTTTCTGCTTGAACATATTCAGTTGTTTTGGGGAAGGGACTTGCTTTCTCTCCTTTGGGAGAACGCTACCTGGCCTAGACTGCAGCATACAGAATGAGGTAAAAAGGCAACTCTTTCACAGCTCTTCCCTCAACCAGGATAAAGAGTACCCACATATCATGCTGCATACGGGTGTTGTGATATCAGTTTTATTTAACATTTAATCCTTGCAATTGAAATGCATGTCACTTTCTTGTATCATTTTCCTCTCTAGCTAAGAAGAACCCTTTTCTGTCATACAGAAATATGAGAAGTATTTTGCTTTCAAAACTGAGAAGAGAGACAGGAGTCAATTCATTTAACTAATTAGAGTGTTGTGCATTGCCCTTTGAGCAAGTTGCAATAGGAGTACGTTATAAGCAGTAGATACATGAGCAATTGAAAGAGTTTCAGGGTTGGTACATGCTCTCACAGTGAAATGTCAGGTTACTCTCTTTAACCACCATCCCCACTGGCAAATCTAGTAAAATAAATATATAGCAGCTCTCAAATATTAGGCCTTTTCTTTTGGGAGAAAAAAGCCTGCCCACAGAAAGTAACTCTGAAGTAGAATGTAAGAAACAGCGCTACCTTTCATTTTGTTTAGTAACTTAATGGCATACAACTAAACAGGTTATGCAGTGTGTTGTGAAAGGATCTAATATTGTCTTAGATTCCCTTGAGTATTTTTTAAGAAGCACCAAGTAACGTAATGCTACTGGAAAGCCCCAGTCATACTATGTCATGAGTCTGACACCACTTTAATAATGTATTACACAAACATGGTTTTGGTCTGGTAGGATCAATGGGAGGAGATAGTTTGTTAAGTGAAAACAAGAAGATATAGAGGAAAATCAGAGTGCAAATCTGTTGTGAAACACATGTTTTCTAAATTAGGAGATATGCAAACTATAATTTCCCCTGAATTTCTCGAAGTCTAAATGAATTTATCTTAAAGTCTGTGCTTTATACAATGCTTTTGGCTTCACTCACTAAAAACAAACAAACAAAAAATTATTATGGTTCATTTCTTTAAGAAATTCATTCATAACATTTAAATTAATGAAATCACATGGAGGTTGGATTCTGTACAGTCAGTTATCCTTGAAAATTCTCCCTTTTCCTTCAGTATTATCTGTATGTCAGCAGTGGTTTTAAAGAAACAGTTTTTAAAAATGCATGTTAAGACCATATGTTATGCCTAAGTTCTACCTAGATGCTCTGTAACTTTTTAATGCCTTTTCAGCTTCCCAACTGAAGGCTTAAAATCCTTGCTGACAAAGTTTATATGGCTACCCTTCCTCTCCAAAACAAGATGCAGTATAAGAATCCTACACCAGTTATCCTCTAGAATTCCTTAAGCATTTCCCTATTAAGAACCCAATCTTTTGAGGTGCCATTGTGAAAGGGCTTACTTATGAGTAATTCTGTTACAAAAAGTGTTTTTAAACTGTGTGTGGAGCTGACATAGGTTCCGTCATTGTTGTGACAGAACTGTATTGAAGTCAGTGCTGTGTCACTTCCACCTGTTGCAGATTCACTCTGAAGTTGACAAGTTCTGTATCCACAGGCTGGATTTATAGACTGTTTATGTCAGATACAGTGCTCTTCAGCTTCTTCTACAAACAAAGCTGTAGGAAGGAGCAATGGTGATGCTTATTTAAAAAGAAACTGTGAGCAAGCAAGAAAAAAAGAAAGAAAAAGAAACAGGGAAGTAAAAGATTCAGACATACTTTGTACCATTGTAAATTAATGGGACAAATCTTCATTGCACTTTTCTATCACTAGCTTCTTGTATTATATCGTCAAAGGTACAAGTTGAATATAGTAAAACAGGGAGAAGGGGCATTCTTTTCAAATTTGGGTCTGATATGCTCTAATGTTCAAACTCTGAAGATTTTGCAAATGCAAGACAGGTCTCTCCTTGGTCCAATAATGCCATTCCATAAAAATACTACAAAATATTATCTGACACTTCATTAGTTTGCTTCACTAGCTTTTCTGGAAATCACTTAGCAACAGAACTCCCCAAACACACACATGCATGTCATTAAATAAAGAGAAATGGCTTTCAGCTCTAAGAAGGTCATCAAAATCGTAATTAAAGTAAAATGCATTACTATGTTGATCTCATTTGTAATTAAAAAACAGATTTATGAAAGATGTAGCTATTCATCTCCAACATATTTATTTTATAGCTCCCTTCCTATTTTCAATGGTCTCAAACAAGATTTGGAAACAAAGAAGCTTTAAAGAGTAAACTAAGTAAGTTTGAGGAAAACAGCAACATGGAGATATATGGAAATTAGCATTATTTAATTCAAAGAGATAACAACAAAACCATATGCTGGCATCAAACAGACACTGCAAGTTAATAAGGAACATTTCTGATTCCACATTTGAGAGAGGTCAGTCTCAAAAGGAGCTTTCATAAGTTTAGTTTACTCAGCACTCAGAAATCTAGGTGAATAAGAAAAGAGCTCTGTTTAGAAACAAACTCTGAATTAATAAATATAAAATGGATTATAGATGCGGGAAGTTGTCTTGATTTTACTGCCTCCACTTTCCCAGTTCTGCCTCTGAACACATTAGCCAATTTGCGCAATTTCAAGTCTCCAATCTAGAAAGAAAGGAGAGTTTTGTTTTCTTTCACCATGTTTCAATACTATCAATTTTATGCTCCAGCCACTGAAAGAAGTCCCTTTGCTTAACAACGTTAACTATACTGAATGTTAAAAACAAGAAAAAAGTGTTGAAATTTTTCCTCTGAACTCTCTCTAATCTAATCAATTTGAAGATACATTCAGAAAACACAAGTACAATTTTGTTTCCTTTCCATTTTACCCGATGGGATGCATAAGCTGAACCAGATCCCACCAGAAGAAAGTCAGTGGTATGTTTCTGTTCACTTTGGTGACAGCTGTAGCCCAGTAAATATGATTTTCTGCCATCCCGAGTAGGTCTCATCCAGCCTGGTACAGCCTGAGCTGGATTTAGCTTGTTGCAGCAATTGTCTAATGAATTCGCTCCAGGTGTGCCAGCTTAACCTCTCTGAGTAGCCAGTGTAGCAATAGTAAGTAATACTTATTAATAATAGTAATAATAATTAAAAATAATAATTATTAATACAATACTAAGCAATAGCAAAAAGTACTCATAGGCCTAGGGGGTCAGTGAATGACAAACAATATTGTGAGAAAGCTTGTAGAAACAAATCTGAGACTGAGAGGAAAGAAACTCAACCCTTAAACATTATACTCCTTCATGCAAAGTCCCCAGGTTGCTGTTGACTTATTACCAGCACCTCAACTACCACCCCTGTGGCACTTGACAAAGGTTCCGTTGTTGACCTTAGGACTCAGAGGGACAATGGAAATGTGAACATCACCACAGATAAAAGAGTGGGATAGAAATTGTTCATGTAGCAATTTTAATTGTATTATTAATTATATTTTCAGTATTATTTTGGACTATATACTGTGAATATGTTATTGTAACTAAAAATAAATTCTTAGCTCCAGTTTTGGTGTGCTTCTATTTGCCCAGAATGAGATTTTGATTTAGATCATTATTATTGCTCGAAGTTTTAGATGACATCAGTTTGGTTTTATGTAAAACATCATACAAAGTTGCAACTCGGTTTAATGCAAAAGTCCTTGGAAGCCTTCAGGCATTCTTACCAAGACAACCCTCTTATCTTCTTGCAATTATTTCATTGTACATTGCCCACATATCTATCTTTTTTCTCTGTCAGATATCTTTTCAGCTGTAGGCACTGATGAACCTGATAAGGATTTGTTAATGCAATAGCTACACACAGCCTAGTTCAGGAAAGCCAAAGAGGTGAGTAGTTACTATCCCTTTGGATTAAACATTTGTAGTCATTGTAACCCTTCTCTCAACTTCCAAATCACACTAAGGCTCCAGTTAAGTGGGTTGCTAAGCAACATGACTAAACTGATGTGGTACAATTGCCTCTCTGGTGATGTATCTGCATTTTAAATAAAATATTCTGGAAGTGTGATCTTCATTTTTCTTAGAAAACTCCTTGCTAAATACAAACTCTTAGTTTCGCTTCATTTGTATCAACTGCTTGACAACTAGGTGTGACTTAGTAATTGGAAACTCTTGATCGCTAATGATTGCTGTGATGTATCTCTGCAGCTTTTCTGAGATCCTCAGCATTATAGAGAACATTAAGAATAGCCAAGCTGTTTATATCCAAGGAATTGCTCTGCAAAAGTAGGATTTGTACAGTACAAGCATTTTTTTGCTGAAGCAAGAAAGAATTGAATTAATGCAGAAGCCACATTAACTTAGATTTAACACATGTTTTGCATTTACAACCGGCCAGCTAATGCTGTAGTAAGATCAATAGGATTGGGCTGCTTTGAATTTTTGCAAATTCTATTATGTAGTCCAAGCTCTTTATTACCTGCACTACAGTCTCTAGACTGTCGAAGCAATCTAATGTCTCTCTTGGAAACTTGTTCATCTTCTTTGTGTGTTGGAAAGCATTGTATTAGATGTAGGGCCATAAATCTATAGTTTGAATTTCAGAGAAAAATTTCGGAGAAAAGTATTGTATACTCACTATTAGAATTATTTCAAGTCGATACAAACTACAGAACTAAAATACTTTTGTGAACCTACAGTATTTGGATTTGTTAGGGGGAAATCTTTGTGCTACCTGATAACTGCTGACATGTTGGAGGTCAACCCCAGTAATTTGGTGATACCTCCTACACCTAATAACTCTCAAATTTGTGAATGACAAAATCACAAAACAAAACAAAAAAGGCTTAAAAATTATAATAACCGAAACAGTTTGGTGGAGTAATGGCCGTATCTGAATTGAGAAAATCACCTCTGCTTTACTTCCTCAAAGAAAGTCTAATGTGCACCACTCCAAGATGCAGCATGAAACATAAGACTTGGAAGTATATTTCTATTGTCATTCTTACCTAAGATGGCATAAAGGGAAGAGAGAAGAAAGCACTTGTGTGTTCAAGGACGGCCTAAAAATGGGTATATTAAATGTTGAGATAGTGTGCCTGATCCTACACCAGATCTGCATTAACGTCTTTGCACACAGTGATCTGCTTCCAGAATGGACTTTCTGTGGCAGTCCCAAACACGAGGTAATAATCCATGATACCTGCATCTGCCATGATACATAAAACCCTGCAAGAACTTTGGCCTCTAGGGAATGCAGTGAAAAAATGCACAAAATAGATTTGCATGAGGCCAGCTGGGATATGTAGGGGTTTATTAGCTCCCTTCCAAGCCAAAAAAAAAATCAGCTTCCTTAACCTGGAAGCAGAACAGCCATGCTTATAATGCTCTGCGCTAACAATTCTAGCTGTGCATGTCATTTACTCCAGAATACTTTGTATTAATGACACAATCAGCAATTCAAGTAAACTACCCCAAAATTAAGGAATGGCTGTAATACTAATTTAATCACATTATGATTACATTATTATGTTATTATGAATTATTATTTGCATTAATAATACATACAGAATTATTTAATTATGACACTTTTAGTTGCCCTTCTTCTTCACAAATAGTGAATTTGGGGAAAGAACTTATCCAAATTAAATGACTGAAAAGCAGAAGCACTTCTGTACCAGCTGACTATGTTTTTTAAAACAAATAATATCTCTACTATTTATTTTATTATTTCCTAAAAATAATAGTTCTATTATTTAGAGTTTCCTATTATTTCTGTTATTACTATCATCTCTCTAACATCACCCTGTAGACTTTTGTCTCATTCTAGGCGAAACCTGCACTTTATCTGTAAGGGTTATAATTCAAAATATACCGTATGATAAATGTTATTGTTTTCACAAACAGCTTCTGAAACTTCATTTCCATTACATGGAGGACAAGAAGGGAGAATAATCAAACCTTTACTTAAAGAAAAGCTTTACATCCCAGTTTTAGTAGAAAAATGTGAACTACAAGCTTCTGTTCTTAAATGCAGAGTAAACGTATTAAAGTTCATGTATTTTGTGCAACTTCTATTGCATTGCATTTAGTACACAGTGTTCTGTGTACCAAAAATAAAAGGATTCATTTTTAGAGCCTATTAAAATTGCAGTTCTAGTCTATAAAGGAACTTGTAAAAATAGCATCACAGGAATAAATTTTAAATGTGTCTGGTAAATCTGAGCTGGAAATCAAAGATTAAAACAAAGCAAAAGAGAAGAAACCGTTGAATTGACAGGCATATTTGTCTTCAAAAATGAATTTACATTCTCAGGGAAGTATCGAATGTTGTTTAGATTTTTTATTTTTATTTTCAAGGGCTATTATCCACTCCTTCAACTGACAGTCATCACTTGTCATTCTTCAAATTATCTCTTTGCTTCCCAGGAGACTTGAATCTTCAGACCAGTCACATGAATGCACAGTGCCTGGCATGATGTGTACCTATCATGGGACTATCATCATCAGTTGCTTCTACCTCAGACTATCCACCTTGCTACTAATTCCCCAATCTCCATTTTTAGCCACGATAAGAAATGTGTCAAGAGGACATAAATGATAGCATGACTCAGTAAAGAAAAAAGCAAATGCTTTGTATACATACAGGTATTTATATGTTGTTCCTTAAAGTTAGTCAAATTAATTCTTTGTATCTCATGAAACCTTTTTGCTTAACACACGCATTAACTTCCTTTTGGTCCTGACTTTGGCTTTGCTTAATCTCAGTTATATTATATATTAATCTAGTATAAGTCATTTTGATGTTGTATGCATGTACCTTTTGTTAGGACTGGAAGATTGACATTTTAGCACTTGCAGCATTCTTGATCAAGTTTCTGTAAAATAGCTAAGCACAAGAAATTCACCAAATTAAGGGTGTTCTTTGAGCAGAATAGAGGGTCTGACAAACAGATTTTTAGTCTTGCTAACTTGAACCTGATCAGAAGCACCTCTAAGGAGAATTTTTAATTTCTTTGGGGAAAAAAATGGACTCACCTGAAAAAAAGTGTTAAGTGTTTCCTCTTGCAAATATAACCTCAAGTGCTTATACTGCATCCTGGTCACAATTCCCAAGAAAGTCTTCTCCTAAATACATTAAACTTCTCTGAATCGTCTTCATATCCAATTACATGTCCCTTATTTCTCATGACTGGGAATGATAAACTGTTGTACTCTGGATACTGTACATTGAAGGAAAACAGCTTTGTAAAGCAGGCAAACGACACCTAAAAATCAACTTCAAGAAGTCCTGGAGTGACATTTCTGTGTAGGGTTTTGGGTTGTTTCTTCTTTGTTTTGTTTTGTTTTGTTTTTTTATCCCCTCCAAGCCTTCTAGATCAAAGTCTTTGGGATGACAACAACCTAACATCAGTGACTTCTAACTAAAGACAGTTCACGAGTATGAAAATAACTGTTTGGTTGGCACACCAGTTTTCTGAGGGGAACGTATCTGATAAACCATGTTTGAATGCACTGAATTATTCAAAGGACTACATGGGCTGTGGGTAACTGATCTACAATGGCAGCAGTAACTACAAACTATTAGATTTCACATAGAAAGTAATAGAAGAAGAAGTAAAGTGAAAGACAGGAGTAGGAGGGGGGCTGCTCTTCAAAAGCAGGTGTCCCTGAGGACAACCCAAGGGCTGGCCATGCCCCCACCAGTGAGACAGCACCCCACCAGGTCTGAACGCAGCAGTCAGAGCCGGGTGCTGCTGTTGGGGTCCAATGACAGACCCAGGCACGGCAAGCAGTGAACCAGGTCCAGGGACCAACCAGGGGCTCCAGTCAGCAGCAGCAGCAGATGGGGACCAGAGGCAGGCTGAAGGCAAGGCTACAATGTGGGGGAAAGGGCCAGAGGCAGGTATAGACACCAGTATTCTACAGTAAGTATACTACAGTATTCCTCAGACCAGGACAGTACCCTAGCCTGAGCTTAAATGAGACCCCCCGGGGCTGCAGGCAGGGGCCAGGGGGGACACCAGGTGGGTCTGGTCAGGGGCAGTCAGGCCTGCTAGTGCCCTCACAGCCATAACAGTTGCTAAAGACAAATTACCACGACCATCTGGTTTAAGAAAGGAAAGCCTCATCTAATGGGGTGGTATCTGTCTGCACCTTACACAATACAGAATTTGACAGAAACGTAAAGTCCTCATTGCTTCTTGGACTGAGGTAAAATTAAAGGTAGAGATGATGATGGAAGACTGAAAAGGCCAAGAAAGCTGGGGCTCTTCACCCTGGAGAAGAGAAGGATCAGGGGGATCTTATTGTATGTAAATACCTGACGGGAGGGTGGAAGGAGGACAGAGCCAGGCTCTTTTCAGTGGTGCACAGTGACCAGCAAAAATTATCTAGCTTCTTGTATAAATAATAGCTCACAAACCGTCCCAAATGTTTCTGGTAATACCTTTCTGGGTGCTCTAGTGCAGATAGGTTTTTTACTTACCGTTAGGTTAAGCCGAGTGCTGGTACATGATTACATGAGACAAATGAAGGGATGGTTAAATTAAAGCTTTTTTGTTTCTTTCAAACTTTTTATTATCATAACATGAAAAAAAAGTACTATTGGTTTATAAAGAATGTTATCAGAAAAGCATAGTTTTATGCACACACACTTACATAGTGATGTAAGACAGTAATGATATTGGGAAAGAGAGCTCATAGAAGCAATCTGTTATAGCATTTGATACTATCATCTCGTGAAATTTTCTGTGGCAGGTTTAGCCAAATGGCTGTGGATAGAAACACTACCTGAAGTGAAAACTGCTTGAAACAGTGGTGATTAATTAGCAGTTGGCTGAGTTAGGAGGGTAGGAGGCTTGCAAGCTGACAAAGAACTTGGGTAAACAAGACAGATATCAGGGCAAAGTTCCTATCTATGGACTTGATTTAAGCTCTGAAGTTATTAAAATCCAAGATAGTGAATGCAAATATAAAGTAAGGGGAAAAAAAAAAAAAAAAAAAAAAAAAAAAAACAGTAACCTGTTTGTAGGGAGAGGAACTGGATGATCTGAAAGGTATCATTCAACTTCCAGTGCTGTTATTATTGCATTTTCATTTGCACTTCAGACTAAGTTCACATTTCATATAGACTTGGAATTAAATTACTAAGCAAAATTTAACAAATGCAACCGCTAAATGGACAGCCTGAAGCAAACAGAAAAACACAGACAGCCAAGTTTTACCTTTTTTACACACAGGGTACGTCAAGGAATGCAGCAAGGTGGCTCGGGGCAGAGTGTATGGTTACCACCTGGCCTACTTTGACAGCTGAGGCTAAGACAGTCTTCACTGTCATTTGCCTGCGTAAACAAATACAGCCTTAGTGACAAATCAACCACTTCTTCCATCTCCTCAGAATGTGCCTCTCGGTGTCATTCATACACTGCTGCATTGAAATAGATCACATATAAAATGTCTGTGCTGCGGATATGTTTTTTACAATTGTCCTTTGTGTCCGATGACAGGAATACAAGTCACAGATTATTCTTTGGCTTTGGTGCTTTCTCTCCAGGCCACTGCCTTTTGGGATAGTACTTTAAAAACACCTCATGTCACTTTGTATTTCTGTATGGCTGCTACTAGCTCATTGTGTTTCTTGACCAAACCCCCCTTTCATATGTTCAACATGCATTAAACAAAATAAAAAATCAGGTGTCAGATTCAAGGAGTTGTTAAAGCAGCACTTATACCCGAACTTCTTATGTGTGATACATAGCAAGTGCAGGCAGAACAGACCGGCTGCATAGTAATTTTTAGGTGGTTCTTTAAAAAAATCTTGTTCATGTGGCCCAAACTCGCTCGTGATAAAATAGATGTCTAAGAATGCATTAACAGAGTGTTGGGATATTGCATTTAAAATGTCATTGTCCTCAATCACTTTAAAAAAATGTTTAGGCATTTTAACCAACAAGCCTGATTAATGATGGCATCAAATGAGGTTTCTCGGTTTTTTGCTCAGAATGCCGACTTCTTCTGGGGCTGCCAGCTAAAATGTATTTCAAACAAGAGAGGGGCCCAGCTGTACACCCTAGAGGAAAGCTTTATTGTGGGTGTCCCAGTCTTTCTGCGATCATTAGGTTGCTTTTACTTGGTAGCAGGGTAGAATTCATTAGAGCTGGGGTGGAGAAAGGGAGCTTTGTGGATAACTCAATTGTGAAGTGGGTATTTGTCCTTTTACTTTTAAAGGCAAGTAAATGTAAATTCTCTTTGAACAAGGGTAGAGCCCCACTTGAACAGCAATCTCTGTTACAAAGATTTTGATAATTTTAGATTCTACCATCCCTGATCCTTTGACATCTTTTATCAAGGTGGACAAGAAACTAAAAAGGATACCCGAGGTCTATCAGGATTTGAATTTTAAATGAGAAAGAAAGAGCTATTACAGCAAAAGAAAAAAGCTTTTACAAATATATACATATCCTTAAGACAGAGGAAAGAGGAAGTCTGATGAGGAAAATACGAATGATCTTAAAAAGCTGCAATTTAAAATTTAAAAAACATAATAGAAATAGTTTGGAATGCAAGTTGTTAAGGGACTAAAAATCCTAAGGAAAACTTTTTTCAAGCACATCAGAAGCAGGAAGTCTGCCAAGAAGCCAAGACTGACAGCTAGTCAAAGTGTTAAAGGTGCTCCTATGGAAAATAAGGCCATATCAGGAAAACTAAACAATTATTTTTCTTCAGTAAACTAAATAATTATTTTTATTCAGTATTCTCTACAGAAGTTGTCAAGGAGATTCCCATAGCAGACCTTTTCCACATGGGATGCAAGCTGGAAAATTTCTCAAATTGAAGAGCTATTGAAAAGTTTTCAGAAGAAAAACAAATAAAGTTTTTAGTAATTGATTGCCTAGATTAGCTGGTACTAATCTAATGTTTCTCAAGGAATAGCTATAAGAAAGAGCTAAAATGCTAATTGTGTTGTATAACCAATGACATTACTGAGGGAATGAGGCCCAGAGAGGAATTGGGGAAACTACAGGCCAAAAAGGTAATCTATTGCAAACTGCAATAAAGAGAACTGTGTATGTGAACAGAAAGCAGATAATGGAAAAGCAATGATGTGGCTTTGCAGGAAGAATGGACTTGCAGAGCAATGAAAGTTCTTTGAATAAGCCTATAAAAACACATGAAATAATTTATGGAGTTGACAGAGTGCTCTTGTATATTGCATTTGGATATTGACAGTTTACTATGAAATCCTTCCTGAAGGGTCTTGTAGTCCTAAACTGGCATGGAGAGAAAGGAAAGATTTTATTGTTGACCAGTAATAGACTACCAGGCAGGAAACAAACAGGAGGAAAAATGGTAAATTGCTATGATTCAGAGAAGTTACTGTTGGCATCCTTCAGGGATTCTATGCACACAACATAAGTAACAGTTTGCTGGTTCTTTTAAAAAAATTATTCAGTTTAGTTTAAATTAAACTGACTACTATGAGTTTCGGGAGTACCTCATGATACTGAGTCATTGGCAATAAAATGTCAACTGAAATCCAGTGTTGATAAACACAAAGTTACCCATATAAGGAAAAACAGCACAAAGTAAACGCCTGTAAAGGATCAGCTGAATTAGATATTATTGCTAAGAGATGTAGGAGTCATTTTGAATAGTTCTGTTTGAATGACAGCTCTGTGTCCAGCAGTGATCTGAAGCAAACTGAATGTAGATACTTTTGGTAGGTAAATGGACATCTACATAACAACAACCAAAAAAATTTTTGGTATGTGCAACTTTGAACGCAAATTAAAATTTTGCTCTGCTTCTTCCGTCTGTCCCCTCCACACCCTCTGCTCCAGTCTAAAGAAGAAAATGGTAGAAATGGTAAAAATAGAAAGGAGAACAATGAGGCAAGGGTATGGATAGATAACTAGGTATCTGTTTAAAATTAGTACTTAGTGCCCAACATGGAGAAATTGAATGGAAGATAATTCCTCTCTACTTAACATGCTGCAGAAACTAAGAGAACTAAATGAAATTTTTAGACAGAAGTTACAAAACAAACAAGATTAAGAAAATATCTCAATGGATATTAGAATTATAACATCTTGTGACAATAAATTCTATCTGAAGTACAAGTAGATTCAAAAGGCAAGTACAGTGATTTACAGAAGAGTTTAACAAGGACTGTTGACCACACAGAAGTGGAGGAAAGATCTAGCACAGGAAATCCTTAAGCTGGAAATTTCTCATGGCAGGGATAATATACCTACCTGTCCTTTATTCTAATACTTACTCCCGCAGCAACCACAGTGAACAGCATCAGAGATCAGATACAGACCTGACTGGACGCATACCATGAATGTTATTTCTTTTTGACTTAAGGTAAATTGGTTGATTCATAACACAGCTATTGATTGATAATAATAAAATTCTATTAGACTCATTTTCTAAGTCGAGATGCAGAACAGTGTCAACCTGCATTGTATAAAAGGTCAATGCTTAACAGTTTTAAACCTCATGCATTTCTAATTGCAGTCCTTTCTTTCCATTTATCATTGTTTAAATTCTTTGAAATAGTTTGTGTGGAATAAGGTGCCTAGATAAGCTATATAAATGAAGAGGACCTTGAAAAAATTACCTGTACCTCTTATTCTTAGGCTGCCAACCATGTCAGGTTTCCTGAATTGGTCATGTAACAAATGTGAATATGTGTACCATACAGTTTCATTATTCTTTGGCTCTTGCAAGCAATATTTGTTCCAGCAGTTGCAACAGAGGTCAGGACAGTGACAAACAGGACAGTGGAAATCTGCACATAAATGGACTAAGAGTTTGCAAGGATCCTTCAAGCATGAAATAGTGTTTGAGAGAGAAAAAGAAATATTTCCTGCAGGGGATATGGCCCTTCATACTGAAGTAAGAGCTGTCACCTCATGAAATAAAGTCTATAAATATGGCTCTTTTTGCATATATTCAGTGTGGAAAATAATACCAGCACAGAGCTCCCCATGTGATTTCTCCTTATGTGTCGCCAGCAGGCAGAGTGGTAATACTTGACTGCTGGGCTGCATCTGTACCATAAAATTGTCATGTTTTCAGCTAATGAATTACAGCCATTCAAGTCTTAGCCTATGCCTTTTGTATTAAAATACACTTGTACTTGAATATAGGGAGTTTGTACGGCAATGGAAGTTAAGATGAGCTAAGTAGTATATAGAGGTCATATTAAGTCTCTAAGAAGTATGTAACAGAAGTATACTAAGTACCAACTAAGAAGTACATAGAAGTCATATTTCTCTGTGTTATGGAGAAAGTGATTTAAGTTTCATAATTTAAACCAACATTATATCAAGGACAAAGCTTTAGTCAGCAGCAAAGGACCTGAGTTTGTAACACGAATGTTGGCCACCATTTGATGCAAACTTGGGAGGGATGGCTCCTGTGTTAATCAATATATCCAAGTTAGGGAGCACTGAAGCCTGAGTATAACCATCATGAAGTATACAGAGGTATAAAAAGGAAAACAGAATGTCATCTTTCCCCTTCTTTTAATACCAATGCCTACTTAAGGTTGCTCAAGGACTCAGAAACATTAAGCAGGCTTTAGTCTGGTTTGTCACAGCAAAAAAATATCACAGGAGGCATCAATAATTTATGACAAAACTATGCAGTTTATGCAGTGCTAGGCATGGAATAAATCTTATAGCAATCCCATCTGATCTATATTTGGGTAAGCATCCTAAGCCATCCTTTCTCAGAAAGTTGCTACAGTCCCTGAGCTAGAGTGTTCATCTGTACAAACAGGCGATACTCATCCTGAAAAAAAAAGAAAAAGAAAAAAAAAAAGAAAAAATTGAAGAGGTATAGGGATTGAGCTGTTAGAGGCCGTCCTTGTAGGTGAAGGCTGGTGCATATTGGTATGTTAGTAAGAGAAAGCTTTTCCTTGCTGAAAATACTCAGAGGCTAAAGAGAAAAAATTTTAGTCTCCAAGACCATAAGGGTAGCATCTTTCACAAGTACTTACTTCAAGGTAAAGCTCAAAAAAAAAAAAAAAAAAAAGGGAAAGAAAAAGAAAGAACCTGTTCTTCCAACAGAGGCAGTAGCCCACATTCAAAAGAGACAGAGTAAAATCTCAGTTCTGTGGAAGCCAAAGTTGAAGATCCCACTGGCTTCACTAGAGCCACCATTTAATCTATGGAGTGTTTCAGAACATTCTTTTTTACTAGACGCAGAGCTAACATGTACAGGGTCCTGGCACCATCCGAAGAAGTGCACATATAATTTGCATTATCTTAAGCAAGAATAGTGTGGATATCTGAGACGTCAGTGATGTCAGGGCAGGTCTGTATGTGTGGGATTAAAAAGGAAAGCTTAGGTTACAACCCTGAGCCTGAGAGATTTTCTTTGATTTGCTTTCCCATTCATGCGCTGATCAAATCTACCCCAGCCGACATGGGAAATTTCATAAGCTTCTTTGCAGACAAAATGTATTTTGCTATATTCAATATAACTCCCAGCTGCAATAAAAAATTGGTGATATGCAGTCTGGAAAGAGTACTTAGTAAAGGCAACCATGGGCTCCTCTCTGTGGAGACTTCTCTCTCATGTCTTTCCCATACAAAAAAATTCTCAGTTAATGATTGGAGGAGGGATAATTATATAATTGCTATGTGATATAGTGTTTATTCCAGCTAATTTATTTTTTAAATAAAGTTAATAATTTACCACCAGTACATAGTCATTTCTCTTAAACTTCTGTAAGTAATCAGGAGGCAATTTGAAAAGAGCTCTCTTTGATGATACACATTGTTATGCATAATACTTGTCATTTTTGTTTGCAAATGATAAATTATTCAAACAGTTTCTCACTGCAGTCATGCGGTTGCTTAATGTGTCAGTTTTATTTTTTGACTATATCCCTAAAAGTAAGATGAGCCTAAGATGTTCAATCCGTTCAATATGTGTTATTCATCCTTAGCCTGAAAAGAGGAAAAAACAGAAAGAGAAGGAAAATATACCAATAGATACACTTATGTAACAAACATACAAAAGAATTCTGGAACTATGATGTTTGTTTTTCAGGTAAATTATGAGTCTGAGTGAATAGTCCTTTGTATATGACAGGCAATATAAAGCTTATAATGCAGTTTTAAAATGATCACAGCTAACGCTCGTATGTGTTCTCTCTTTAGACAAAGAAGAAAATGAGAAATGGGTTGCTCTGTAAAAGGTCCGCTATCAGTTTTTTAAGCAGTCACAACCTGGTTACTGATTGATTAAAGGCAGCTGTTCAACTGCATTGACCCCAGCTGCTACAGTGGAAAAATGAGTCGCAGTTCACATATTTGCATATGCGATAAGTTAGGATAATGAGTTCTTGCACATGAAATGAGTTATGATAAGGAAAGAGATACATGTTTGCAAATTGCAGGGACATGTTTATGCCTGGAAGAGCTAAAACATTTGGAGAAGTTGGGTAGAATACATAGATATGTTATATTTTTTTGTATATATGCATATGTGTGCATTTCTCTATATATATATAAATATATGTATGTTTTAACATCTGAATCTCTGTTAACCAGTTTTTGAGTGCTGTTTTCTGAGTCGGCAGTGAAGCTTATTTGAATGTTGTAGCATCTTATTTGTTTTTTAAAAGAAGGAATATCTTTTTTTTTTTTAACAACTACAGTACCTCCCAGCCTGCGTACCTCACCAGTCCCTTCTCACTTTTTCCTCGTGCTTGGAAACTATATCAGTTCTCTAAACTTTTCTCTTACAGCACATTAGCCTCTTCCCACCCATGTTATATGCATTGCCTGCACAGAGAAAATCTTGATGCAACTGCAACGGATAAATCATACACTATAACAAAAGGACCTTTGGGTACTGGAGTTTACACGGGTTCTTGAAATGAAGTAAACTAAACCAACAAGAGCATTTTTAGAATCGCGTAGCTGTTCTGCATCACAGAAAAAGAGTTTGGAGAACATCCAGAACTGTTCTGCCAAAATAAAAATCTCTTTTTTTTTACCTAACTATGCTGATCCAACTTACAATGAAATGTTGCATTTGTTTTTAAGAAGTATTTAGGAATGCTTATGGTAAATTAACTAGGAATTCTAAGGTCTAACGTCTTATGGTTCATCAGATGCAAGAACAATATGTTGCGTGTTTATAGGCTATTAATGATGCGAAGTTTGAATTAGGTTTTGATAAGGAACTAGCTTTTCCCAATCTTTTACTATACCTCAGGTTTAAGATATGGTTAATCATTTACAGTTTACACTTCGCAGTTTTCAAAACATCCACTTTTGGAAAAGAGAAAAAATAAGATAATAACATACGACTATTGGGGAAACATGGGTGGTAGGTGGTAAACAAAACAAAACAAAACACAAAAAAACACTTCCAGTTTGCTTTAGCTTAATTTTACTTTACCTTGAGTTAAATTTTAAAAAATACAATATTAAAGCAAAAATATTTTCCTGATAGCTGATTGTATTTTTCCTTGCACGGTTTTTCACTGCTTTCCTCTTCAGGGCATGTAGAATGTGGAGTCAGTTGTCCAGCTCTTTACAAATGCTGCAAGCCATAGTAAAATGATGGTTTGTGTCAGGGTTGGAAAAAAAGAGTTTGCAGGAGAGCCATGAAAATGACGTACTGTCTTGAAGTATAGCACATGGAATGAGATGGGAACTATGCACCGTGCATGAAATTTAAGCTTCTTTATGTGTTTCTGTACAAGTGGAAGAAGGATCACATTACCCATGAAGCAGCTACTGTGCAGCTCATATATCTAGCAAAATATAACTACTGAATGTAGAAAACCAAATATATAGATACACACTGGAAATACAGCCTTAAGCGCACAAAAACCCTCATCAGGCGGTAAGTCTTATTTAACATTCATGGCCTAGCTAGTTCAATAGGGCCATATCTAACCCCATCAGGCAAAATTCCCATTGCCTATAAGTCAACAAGAATTTTGCCAATTTAAGAAGCCTAGGTTTTGCTCAGTAGTGAATAATTTCCTTGGCAGGTCAGAAATGTATCTGCCTGCTGTTTAGGAGAAAATCTACAAAGCCACTTCATTACTTGAAACTGTTTCTCTTTCCCCTGTATTCTCTTTTTATGGAATATATTCTCTGACAATTACTACATCGTCTTTTTCTTTCACTAGTTATGCATGAAGCATAAAAAAAAAACCAAACCCCTGAAAGCAGGACATGCAATGATAAAGAAACCTGTGTTTTATCATCTAGTTGCATGAAGAAAAAGGAAAACTAAAGCCGAAGGATTTCTTCAATTCTGGAAAGATCAGCTCAGCATATCTATTAAAATCTAAACTAGGCATGTCAGAGAGGCAAAACTTTAGACAGTGATTTATTCTTGCCCTTGACACATGAGGTACAATGCTATATTGTGAAATACAAAAACTGACAAGGTTCTCAGGGTTGAACTGAACAACACTGTGTTTACAGGGAGCTGGACAGAACAGAATTTTTCCAAGCCCTAGATTTGATGGACAACATTTTCAAAAATAGAATTGCATTTTGCTGACCTGTTTTATGGGCGTTTTTTTGAATATGTTTTATATCTGACGTTTCCTGCTGATTTAGAACACGAGCGCGATATATTTTGTGTACTGTAGCTGCTGGGGAGTTTCTTTAAGTATCTACTTGTTTAAAATTCTTATCTGTAAAATTAAAATTTGAAACACGTGTTGAAAGGGCCTTTTGCATCCCAGATTCTACGTATCTTTTGAGTTTGTACCCTCTTAATTGTTTTTGTCCGTACTTACTGCGGGCCTGTAAGCAAGATGAAAACAAATGTACAACCCGCTCTATATCCTAGTCTCCTCTCCCACCGTATTCAATGGCATTTCAGAAAAAGGTAACTTGATGACTGTATAATCTTTCAAAATCCAAAATGTGTAAAAGGTATTTAACCTAGGTAGCATATGGAATGGAACTGATACTTAAAGGCAGCTGATGCATTCCTTATTTTAAGTACAAAGCGGCACTTTGAAGTTGAAGATGCTCTATCAATCTGTCCTGTAGAAAGCTGGGATTCTGTGACTGTGCTTGTGCAATATTTATCATTTGTACTACTGAAAATTCAGGTTGATTTCCTGATTGGCTGAAAAGCCAAGGAACTGTATCTCTGCTTAGGCGCAATGATTTATGGATGATATGCTAGCTCTCTTTCTGTCCACCGACCTAATCTCACAGAAGCTTACAAGCTGCAGTGCCACTAAGACAGTTGTTATTACTCTTTTTTTAAGCCCAGCAGTTGCACTTGCTCTTGATTCCTTATAACAGTCAATGGTGACAGTAACTATGATGTATACTTTTCCTTTGTACAGGAGACAGAATTCTGCAGCACTGTTCATCTATCTGATTCCCTTGTAGGCTTTTCACCTACTGCTGTAATTTATTTTTCAGAAAAATACCTCTTGAAAGTAAACACGGATATAGGAATATTGTATTGTATGTGTGCGCTTGTGTGTATGCCCAGCTTTCTCTTCATACAACTTTGCTCTGTGCCTGAGGCTTTTTTTCTCTCTATATAGCATATATCAACTTTCTTCTATCACACTCCATTCTATAGGCTAGTCTAATGCAGACACTTTTCTACGACGCTCCATTCTGACACTGGTACGCTGAAAAACATCGCCAGATTATAAAGTAAATTTTTCAAAAATCTTTTTAATTAAGGATATTATATTATCTGATCACAAATCTTTGTGGATCCCCTATTTTGTTCTTTTCTGTTTGGACTGTTAGTATATTAGTTAAAACATTTCTCTTGTAGACTTTTCTAGCTCTGTCACTGTATTATTTTTATTGTGACAGTTTATGATAAGTGGAAATTTTCAGCGTTTTACTTGTGACTCTTTTTGGGTCTTTTATGAACTGGAAACTTTCATGTGAAACATTATCAAAGACTAGAAATTGAGAATAAAGTTGATCTAAGTAATAGTGGAATGATTCCAAGTATATTTCAATGTTTATATGATTCTCTGCTACCAATCACAGCACATTTACAGAGAATTTGCCATATTAAGAGATGTTGAACAGAAGCAAAAAGTGATCATCACACTTGGAAAGTATCCAGGGAACTGGAACAGGGCCTGTTTCCTCCACTTTGCCACATCCTGGAGAGTAGGAAGGAGTCACTGATGGAAAGGCAGGATATCCCTTCCTCCCCTTCTCCTCCCAGATCTTGGTAGGAGGACCACCAGTTGCCCAGCAGGGCAGGGTGGCTCTGGAAAGCCCTGCGTTTGTACATGAAATTCTGTCATCAATTTCTGTGTGAATGATTACTACCATTTCTCTCTCATTCTGACTTTTAGCTTCCATTTTCTCCTTAAGTTTTTCAAATTCATGGTGGTTAGCCTCAGCTAACAGACCAACTCCCATCCAGCTGCTCACTCACCCTTTCCTCAGCAGAACAAAGGGAAAAAAAAAAGGGGGGGGGGATCAAACAAGAAAGCTCGTTTTTCAGGGTAAAGACAGGGAGAGCACTTACCAGTTACTACAGTGTAAGCAAAACAGACTTGACTTAGGGAAAATTAACTTTAATTTATTTTCAATTAAAGCAGATGCAGAGAGTGAGAAACAAAGACAAACGTTAAAACAACATCTCCCCTCCTGCCTCTCCCAGGCTCAAGGGCACCCTTCCACTCCCCTGCCCTTCCTCTGCTCCCTTCCCCAGCGCAGGGCGGATCGGGGGGAGACACTATGGTCGGGTCACAACAGTTGCTGCCATCTCCGCTGCGCCTTCCTTCTCACGCTTTTCCTCTGCTCCAGCGCGGCTTCTCCACGGCCTGCAGTTTCTTCAAGAAATACCCATCTTGTCCAGCATGTCCATGGGCTGCAGGGTGGATATCTGCTGCGGCACCTGAAGCTCCTCCTCCTCCTGCTCCTCCTCCTTCTTCCCTGACCTTCGTGCTCATACTGCTGTTTCTCACCGGTTTTTCTCCCTTCTCCTCTGTCCGCATGTTATTGTTCACCTTTCCTTAAGGACATTTTTCCTAAGGCGCCACCGTCTTGTCTGAGGGGCTCAGCCATGCCCTGCTGTGGGGCGGTTGGAGCTGGCTGGAACTGGCTGGAGCCGGCTGGAGCCGGCTCGGGGCAGCCCCGGCCCCTCTTCACAGAGGTGCCCCTGCAGATCCCCACCGCACCTGGGCACCTGCCTCCAGTACAAAGATTTTTTTTGCTCATCTGCTCTCCTGAAATACTTTCTTAAACCTGTTTTGACACACAAGTGCATTGCGTAAATCAAAAAGTAGAAAGCCTAAATGTAAGTAAGTTAAATTCAAAAAACGGAAGCGCTCTGTTTTCCTTAGGCAAGGCGGAATTCATGCCTGTACCGTCGGTGCCAGGCTGTAGACCCCAAGCCCATCTCAGTCCCTGGCAGGGTGCAGCCCAGGCGGGCACCCGCTGCTTATCGCCGTGGCTGCGCCTTTGTTGCTTCGGGAAGAAAACTGAGGGAGCTGGGACACGCTCCAGTCGAGGCCCTTTGCTCCGGTGATGGGGACAGAGTTTTCAGCGTGCGCAGGTACATGCTCCCTATCCTGTCTAGAGGCAGAATACACTGCTTTTACAAGCAGGCGGCAGCCACGTAAGTCTCTTAGGCTTTCCAGTGCTGAGGGAGGATATATTTTTGGCATTTCAGACTCTAGTTCCATTTCCCAAAAGGTTTTTTGTTTTTTTTTTTTAAACTCCCGATTCATGGCATTTTTGAACATTTCACCTACTTATCTAGTACAGTTTATAGTTATTGCGCCAATGGGACCATTTATTAAGAGAATAAAATGGCGAGATAGCATAATGGGGACAGCGGAAAAGAAGGCAGTACATGACGCGTAGTCTTACCCTGTGGAAATCCTGGACAAAAACTCGTTCCTTCTCAGTGTCTGAACAGTCCGTTCAATAGACTTCCCTGCCCTCCACAGATGATATCTCCTCTCCCCCTCTGCTATTCTCCTTGGTCTCCATAAGCCTGGCTCCAAGTAAGGAAGAAAGCAGTATTATCCTTTCATCACAACAGTTTCCTCTGAAGTGTGCCTTGTACTTACTGTATTTTCTTGTACCTCTTCACTGTTAGCTGTACTAATAAGCTCATCCTGCCCAGAAATTGTTCCTTCATAGGATGCAATCTAGCAAAAAAACATCGGGACATGTCTATCATTTGAAAAGTGCCCTTACCTAGGTTATAAACGGTACAGACTTTCAGCCTCCTATACAGCTTTCAATTTAGAAATTTATTTTTAGAGATCATGTGGACAATTTCATGCTTTTTCACAACTATATATAACAACGAATACACTTTTTTTTCCAATAACTTCTCTTTTAGAACATTGTTCCTTTCTTTTTTTGTATCACAGCATCCTGAATATCTTTGCTGTAAATATTTCTGAGACACAGTTGTGTTTCAGTCAGCCTTGCAGCTTTGTCATTTAGATCATGACAAAATCTATTAGCTTTCAGTGGAAGTGACTCCAGTACTCTCAGATTTCTTTGTAACCTTAAACTTTAAAACCCAACTTTCTCTTGTTCGCTTTGGATGTTTTTGCCTCACTAACAATTCTAAGTTTTCAAAGGAAGTGAATGTTTAGTTGTTGCTCTAGTTTTTACCCACGTTCTCAGCAGTTTTCTCATAGCATAGGGTTCTACACTACAGGAAGGCACTCGCTCTCTTCCTTTGTATATAGTTCTATGCTAGGCTGTATTCTATTCTCATGCAGAAACCTTCACAGAAACATTAATAATAAACTGGTTTTATGAAGGAATTTTTCAAATTGTCAGTCTCTAAAAGAATAATTTCAGACTGTTTGTAAAGACAGCATGATTCTCAGAAAATGGCTTTTAAAGTCCATGAAATTCTTTAAATAGCTTAAAGACCTCCTACTGTTCTTGTTTTATTTGTGAACTGTAAGATACACTTCATTCATTTCAACTGGCTTTTTGTTGTTGTTTTAGTCAGCAGACACATAGGGCATAAAAACTAATAGCGGCCTTTTCTGTCTCATATACTTTACATGAAGACATTGCTGTAAATTGTCTACATGTAGCTTATTATCATCTAAGCTTTTTAAGTAGTGGTGGAATTACATATAAAAACAGCAGGAATCATAAGCAGAAAAAAGTACCTGTTTTGTATATTCGTGAAAATAAAAGCTTTTTCTGTTAGTGAAATTGCTTTAGAGGTATGTATATTTCATTGTAGCTATTCTAATTTTTGTCTTCTATCACTTCTTTGAGTATAATCCTCTCTGTGCAACACATTTGACTTTTAAATCTGCTTTTTGTCTGACTTTCTTCTTACCTTAATCTTACCTTAAACACATTACCATCTCTAGCTGGTGTAACTGGGCCAAGGAAATGGAGTAATATCTACGCCACCTGGGAATCTTCCCAGGTATTGTTTAATGTTGTTGTACAATTGTGAAAATGCAAGAATTTTTATCTTTTCTCCCTTTTTCATAAGTAGTTTCCCTTTCAGCAACATACACTTAGCATGTTTTTTAATATTCTGCACACTATTCTTAATATATTTCATATTCTTCATACTCTGCCTTTTTAAAGTCCAATATTTTTGTACTTCTATCTTTACGAATATTCTCTTGAGTGCCTACAATTTGATGCTGTTGCTCTGTGATCACAAGAATCAAATCTTCACCAACTTTTATCTCATTTATCACATATATTTATTTTCTTGGGGATGCATCCAAAGACATCTCTGGCCTTCTTGATTGCTCAGCAGATTTAAAAGGAAATAGCTCCATTTTACCTCCAGAAATAATTTTCCATAGTCATTTCACGATTTTTATTCTAGTCTATGCCAGTGTAATTGAAGTCTTCATGATTAATGATGTGCCTCTTTAAGAGAATCTGTTATGCATACAAACATTTCCTGACCTGTCTCTTTTTGCACTGGTTTGGATGTTCTTATCCATTTCTTTATGACACAGTTTTTACCTTCTCTATCATACGCTTCCAGCCACACCACTCCTGTTCTGGTAAGCCGTTCTGTATGCAGAATATGACTTCTCTGATCTTAAAGTTATATTGTCCTTTTCTGCATATACCCTCCTGTTACTATGGTGTTTTCATAAGTTCTTATTTAGAGTCCTGAGCCAGCTCTCAGATAACCTACAGTAATTAAGTTATTTTTGCCTAAACACATATGGTTGCAGTTCTGTAGTCTTCTTTCTTTATATAACCCAAAAAAATTCATTTAAAACAAAACCTTTCTTGATTCATTTTTCTGAAGAAAGTCTTCTTATCACTGTTCCTTTTTATTTTCGACAGCCTGCACTCTGTTACCTTCATTGTGACATTCTAGAATAATTTGTACTCCTTCTATTGTAACTGTGAGCCCTGAAGCCATTAGCCCGAGGATGTGCATGTGTAGGTTGGGATCATTGTAGTTGCAAGGGGCTTATCAGCTTGAACTCCTTACAGAGTGAGGGACCGCCAGATCATTCGTATGATCCTTGAGTAGTGAGGATGCATTCAGTATCTAGTATAGAATTCAAGAAATACAAACCAAAACTCACTGCTGCGGGAAAGGTGGAAGTTAAACCTTCTTTTTATAGAATAATCATGTAAATCAATAGTAACTTCATAAGAATAGTAATTATAAGCCTTAAAACAAAGTGTATTTTAAATAAAAGGCTTGGGAATTATTTGTTTCTCTTGTTTTCTTCTCTAGCTGACATTTTTTTTTCCCTCTTCCTTTAGCCTTCTCCTGTTTTATATCAAAGAAAAAAAAAAAGGTACTCTTTTTTTTTAATCTCATTGTTTCATCAGCCACAGAATTTTTTTCGAGTTTTTGACAAAAGTCAGGAATAAAAGTGACATATCTTATGCCGAAGATGAAAATGGTGTGACATCATGCAGACATTACAGGCATGGGAAGATGACAAGGAGGATAATAGGTGGAGGCAGAGGGATCAAGTTCAAAACTCATGTGTAGCCTCCTGGGGCTGTTATTTTTAATTGACTGAGCTCTTTGAGTAATTAGTTACTAACAAAATCTCAGTATTTCATCACTAAACCCTGTCTTTAATTTGCAATTAACCCGTGAGTACCACTTCCTTTTCTTTAGTAACTGTAGAATATACTGGTGAAAACATCATTAAAGTCTGCAGGATTTTTCCCACTCTATCTGGATAACTCTTTACAAGTACAAACTTCTTATGCGTTAAACAAATCTGTATATTCTTTCCTTGAGGGCTTATATCCTCAACCCTTAAGTAAATAAATAAATAAATCACCGTCCTATTGCCCATGTCCTTTCAGCAGAATGTTCTATTAAGATGAACCATTCCTATATCGCTGAATGGCCATATTCACCAGTCCATGAATTTGTAATTTAGCGTGTTTACTGCAGTCCTGGGATGTGTACTGCTTAAAATGTTCACCAGGGACTTTGTCATTTAGCTGTGTCATATTATTATACTGTGTAATGAAACATAACCACATAATGCATGTAAATAACAAAGTGTCAGCTCCCTGCCAAAATATAAAGGGAATATAAAATGTAACTTCTATCACCATCCCAGATAAAACAGCATAATAATCTTCTGGAGAAGTGAAAAAAGTTGGCTTGGTGAAATTCTTCCTCTTATTTTTCAGTTAAATATAAACAAAAGGAGTAGGCTCTTTGTTTTGTAATACTGCCCAACCTTTGTTTCCTACTAGATTTCTAATTCATGATTTTTTTTTTTTTTTTTTTTTTTATGGCTCTTACATATTTGTGTCGGCTGTAAAATACAAACTTCTATACATATCCATCTTCTTCCTGGCTCCTTCTCTGCAGTTGTCCTCTTTCTGTCTTCCTTTGCTGCAATCTCGACAACAAATATTTGTAATTTTCTTTCTTTTCCACTAGCTTGCCCTTAGCACTTAGAATGAGCTAGGCTAAAGAAGAAAATCTGCCCCCAGAAGTATGCATGCACACAGCTGCAATTCATTTCAAGGCTCAAAATTCTGAAGCTCAAAAAATCTTTCACATTCATTTTTCCCCACTTGTTTAGCTGTATTTCTCTCTCCCTCTCTCGCAGATTCTCCCATATTGCACATGGAAGCTCTCTCCAGTGTTTGTAAATGAACAGATACTAAACTGTTTTAAAGCACTATTTCACACGCGTGCACACACGCGCACACACACAGAGAACTTCCAATAATTAAGAGGAAAATTAAGAGTCTATCACATAATCAGTTGTACAAACATATTTAAAAGCCAACATAGAAAACCAGAGCACATTGCAAATATGCTGAAACAAAGCAGAGCAAAATGCAAACACACTTGAAATTACATTAGACACGTTCAAAAGAAGAGTATACACAATTTTTGAGATAGGGTAGAAAATGAAACACTCTGTAACAAGTAGCATTTTCATAAGAAATCAAACAAGGAAGCAGAATGCTGATTAAAACTTGAAATGAGAAGAGACAGACAAGATGGGCTAATTTCCTATTAGCAAGATTTGAAGGGAAAAAATACAAAGGAGCAGCACTGTCCTTTTGAGTGAAAATAATACCTTTCTTTTTTTTCATCCATTTTTGTCTTTAGTTTCTTACTTAATTTTTCAAGTACAGGAGAATGAATACCATATGATATGTTCTAACATTGGCTCAAATTTCAAAAACCATTTTCTTCCATGTTGTTTATTCCTTTTGTGGTTGCCAAGAAAATCTGCATGGCTTCTGCTTAAGCTGAAAATCATTTTTTTAAGTAAGTTGTACATTCAAATCCTCACACCACAGTTGTCATAAACTGTACATACTATTTTCCCCATCAGGGGATCCTCTTTCCACACCGCCCTAGTGCGGAAGCCTAGAATGGGTCTGTTAGAAAAGCAGAGCTTTGATTTCCCCTTCATGAGTAGATTGTGCAGGTGGTAAAAAGAAAATAAGTCTGAAGCCTGAAACCCATCCATAAAAATCCTACAGGAATTTACTGTTTTTAGAAATGACGTGTGACATAATATCCTTGTGATCCAGGCAGATGCCAACAATTTGAAATGCACTTTCTTTTGTTTGGCCTCCCAGTCATAAGTCTGTTCACAAGAGAAACTAAAACAAAAACCAATCAAACTCAGATATGAAAAACTGCAACTAATAATAGACGTTCAACTTCAAATCTTGTAAAATATTCATAGTCTTTTCCTCACAGTATAATTGTAGTAGGAAAGGAGGGGAAAGAGGGGAAAAAATCTACCTCTGTGCAAAGATCAAACAGGTAATTTCAAGAATCTTTCCAAAAGCAATTGTTGATCCAAAGACACTAAATTCATTAGTTAAAAAATGTATTGTCAATAATCTGCTCAGCTCTCATCATAATGACAGTAGAGCTTTTATGAGTTGAATGAATTGTCTAATATGATGGAGTGTCTCAAGAGCATTCTAAACAACTGATTAATCCTAGTCTAGATGCTTTTGTATCTGCCCATTTTCTTCTCTGACTTGTTGTTTTATCTGTTTGCAGTCAAACACATTAAATCTGCCTGATAATATAATCTGTCCAATAATCTGTCCAAATTAAATTTTTCTATCAAAGACCATTTGGAGGAGTGGGAGAAATAATTGCAGTTTGTTTAATGTAAATTACAGCTGGACACATATATTCAGATATTTATTATTTTTTTTGTGCAAAACATACTTCTAATCCCTAGAAGCATTTAGCAAGCAGGCTGATTAAATTAGGGACATAATCGATCATCTAACTATTATTTAGGCTGATAGCAAACAGTACACCTCCCAGCACTGTATTTCAGAGCAGAGGAAATACCAATTAATAGTAACCCTGATATTGCAACGGACAGCTAACCAGTCACTGTTCCATCTGGTGAAATCACATAAATCAAATGGAGGTAAGAACACATATCAGAAACACAGGCTATGTTGTATTTTCGTAGACTTTTGTATATTAATCACCTACTTTTGAGGATTTAGCTGGTCAAATTTTTCACTGCAAGCAATTTGAAAGTAGAACTTGGTCTTTTATTTGAATTGCCTGTGAACAATTGCAACTTTAGTATCCCATTCAAATGTTGCCTCAAAAGCTTTCAGGCATGGACACTTTAGCACATGGATTGCTCTCAGGTTTGGCTGTCTGTTGTGGCCAGGGACTCCTGTTATTCCAGCATGCGGCACTTCACCTGCACCATGCAGGTCTCTTCCCTCCTCTCTTTTCCTAAGTAGCAGAGCCTGAAGAAGGTGGGGGCTGTGATTCTGTCAGGGAAGAGGTTAAATGGGCAGGGGCCTGCTGGGAGAGAGCTGGTCAGAAGGATTACAGGAACTGGCACTCTCACTTCTTCCAAGCTGGACGAATGAACAAATACTGCATTTCTTATCCTTGACGACACTAGCATTTTACGAGGGAGTAACATGAATTTGATCCTTGTAGCAGCAAGCACGAGTTCCTCTCACTGCTGTCTGTCCTAAGTACTCTGCTTGGGCTTAAGGACAAATGGTTTTGTGCACTTACTTCAGCAGCTGTCTGTTGCAGTTCAGTGGACTGAAGAAATAAAGACCACAAAACCAGCACCATACTGCTAGGCCAACCAGCAGATGCTCAGTGCGCCCTTGGTAAGTTTTAAAAGTCACTAGGGGATTACAAAGGAGATATCCCTCGAGGATTCTAGGTGCAGCAGTTTCTACTGGGGACTCATCTATGATATGGCTTCAACTGTATTTTCAGGTAATCATACAGTATGAACTAATAGAGCCCCGCAGCTTTGGGGCTGCAAAGATGCAGGAGTGGGGATCTCCACAAATAAACAGGCTTTCTTTCAGAAGGGGTCTAAGTGAGGGAGGAATAGTTGGTGAGCAACAGTAACAGGCTGGAGTCTGAAAGACGATGCCGTTTGGCAGAATGAAAGGAGTGGTATTCAGGGGATGGAGTTGCGGAAAGGAGCACCCTCGTGGACTCTCTGTCCCACTGGAAGACCCTCTGGAGCACCTAAGGAGTAGTTAGGGTTAGGTCAGGCAGCAACAGGGCATGAAGTGGCTTGCTGGCAAGTCCACAGCAGCGGCAGACCATGGTGTCTGCCGGCAGGCGAGCATCCCAGAGTGATCAGGACAGAAAACCAGCAGCCAGTTCCCCAGTTATCAACAGAAGAATACTCTAGTACCTTCCTGAGCAAATTATTTCACTTAATTTACTGTTCTATGTGGACTACCACAGTCTGACAGAACAGTAGTCTCAATATTACTTATGACCATTCTTTGACAAGCAGAAAGAAAACCACTGAAACACTTAGTCCATGCCTTCATCTGCAGCAATTTTGGTGGTCTGGGTTGTTTTTTTTTTTTGTCTCTTGCATTTGGTTACCCACAGCTGATTTCATCTCTTATGGGGCAAAGGCAATTTCAGTTGCTTCACAATTACAGTCTCAAATTACTTCCTTTTATAGGAAGTAATAACCAATATTCACTTTTTTCCATTCCCTTGAAGAGCATTTCTGCCATCAGACAAGCCTACAACTCCTATTAGAGGAAAATTCTTGCCCATATAAGTGGAAAAAAAATTCAAGCAATTTCAAAGATTCTGTAATTGAGACTAAAAATCCTGTTTAATTGATCATTGCAGTTACTCAATGAATATTCACTGAAAGTGAATACAAAAATGGGTCTTGGATTTATTTGTATTGATTAGTACACAAGTAGATGCATATTGCCATTAAAATATTTACAGTGTATATCCAGATTTCTACACTTGTGAAACTGGTTTATTTACACCATGGAAAACATAATGCCCTTGCATGGAACACATATTTCATCAATGACTGAAATCTTAAAAGTTTTGGCAAATGGAGCTGCAAAACCACGTTGTTAAAAAATGTATCTCAAGTTGCAGTACTGACAAATAGTAATCTAAAGCAAAGTCTGATAACCTGCCACTTCACTTCAAACTATCTTTGTAATGAGTTTTGAAATATAATCAATATTATTGACTTTGAGGTGATTTTCATAGGTGTAAGGGCCAGTTAAATAAAAGCTGGAGGAAAAATTCCCTTTTCATTTTCAAGTTGGTTTTATTATGAACTTGTTCATATTTTCAAGCTTCCATTTAATAACCAATTCCTAACACAAACCATTATTTGCTACTTGAAAGTGATAGGCCAGAAAAAACATTAGTTAATAATAAATTTTCTACCCTTCCACAGCATAAAACCTGGTATTAAAACTTCTCTCTGTCTGATATTTGAAATAAAAGTCTGAAAAAGCATTTTCAGTACTCAAAGAAATATAGGTTGAATTAGGTTCAAGACAAAGAATGAGTAAATGCATAGTTTGCTTTATCTAAGCCAGGTCTAACTATTCTGATGTCTGCACTCTATTTTTCACTCAGGGATAGACTGTCACAGCCCTTTTTAATCTTTCCTGCTGGGTATAGCAGCCTTTGTGCAATCTGAAGGAAGAAAATACACTGCAGGGTGGAAGAACTTCACAGATACACTGGAAAGTCCACCCCCATGCTCAGGGCTAAAATGCCAGCTACTGATCTGCTGCCTCTGAAACATTTTTCCCCGTAATTATCCCATCCATTTCTGATTAAAAAATTCCAGGCTACAATGCATAAAACACATCCAAAAAAGTGCTGCAACAGCCGCTTTCAGAACAATGCGAAAAGCAGCTTCTACATGTCTGAGTTAAAAACCCGGGCAATGGGGTGAGCGATGCTCTCGGTTTTGCTTGATCCAACTCCGGGCTGCCTGGCTGGGTGTGGGAGGATGATGAAAGCGCAGCAGCGCGGAGGGGAAGGTGGCAGGAAATACAGGTAAGGTACAGCTGCCTCCTGCTCTGGTGCTGGGACAGTGTCACCGTATGCATCCCTTATAGGGCAAATTATAAATGAATAACCCCTTCTTCAATGATCAAGTAAAGCTATTTGATATTTCCTCCTTTTGCACTCTCTCTCTCTAAGCAAATATACATTGGCTGATAAAAGCAAAACTCTGTGCTTTGCTCCAGTTTCTAATCATTCAGGAAGAGACCTCAGAGTGACAGAAACATTAGTTTGCAGAGGATTTCTTTTTCTGTGGCTCTAGAAAAAAAAACTACACTAGATTTCTTATCACCCTAAACACCATTCCTGTAAGAACGGCATGATGAGGGAAATCGAGTCACCAAAAGGCTCTGCCTAGAGAAGTCCTCCCATGGCAGTGAATACTTATATCAACCATTGTCGTTGTCTACATTTAAAAAAAAAGGATTGCTTTTGAAACACAACTGTGAAAACAGTTCGGTTCTCTGCCATGTATTTTGGCTTGCCTGGGACTTGTTTTGTTTTTAATTCAGTAGATCCTGACTATGTATCCCCACCTGTAGTTCTAATCAGTGGTTACAAATATTGCAATTAGCTGCTGTGTAAATGATTATGTTGTCACAAACAGAGGATTAGAACTTCATGCGAGGAAAAATCATCAAGAGCAGATGAACGCTTTAGAAAAAAAAAAAAAGATCTGGGTCTCATGCTAAGATTCTTAATAACAAAATAAAAGAACCAATAGTAGCAAAGAGGGAAGCCAGAAAAGTATTACTGCTTGCCTTTAATGCAATTTTTCCCCAAAGGTTATTAAAATCCATTGATTGTGAAATGTCTGTTCTCAGGCAAAGATTTAAACTGATTAAAATGCACAGTGTATTGGGGATTAAACCTTTATCCCATGACAAAGTTCCTCTCAATGGAAACATAAATGACTGGATTCTGAAATTCTAAGAAAAGGATTTACTCTGAAAAGGAAAACTGTTTAATTTTATCAACACCAATGCAAGAAATACAGAACTGGTTCTGCTCTGACTTACGGCTCTTGGCCAGAAACAATGTAAAAACTATTCTTCCCTAAAAGCAATGGTTTCCACTTTTTCCTAGGTTGAAACCCTAGTTTTGTAGGTCCAACAGCCCTATATACCAGTGCAAATGGCTACGTCCTGTCACACGCTCAGAGAGCAGCTACAGCCCATTTCTGTCATTATGACCCCTCACTACCAGTTCTGAAGATAATAATCGATTATCCTTACAAAGCTAAATTTGAGTGACTCCTAAAAACTATTCTGATATAATTTACAGTTAGAAATTATTTTGATTATATGAAATACATTTTCTGAAAGTATTAATTTTCAAGACAACCCGTTCTTTTACTTGGGGCAATGAAATTCTGTTAAAACATTAGCAGAATTGCAGGAAATTCACCTGTTCTTGTTTAATGCCTGCCATACAGGCAAAGGTGATTGTTATCTCTGGCAGACACTTAACAGCAAAATGGCTGGTTCAAGAAAGCATCCTGCGTTCTGAGATTTGAAGATGATATTTTGTGAGACACATCTTGATAATACTTTACATTAATTTCTTTAAGGTCCCACATGTAGTGACAACTCTGGCCCTCAGTGTCATATTTGTCTCAGATCAGACAGGACATTTTTATCAGATCAAGATGGACAAAAGGTCTTTGTAGTCTCTTGATCTATTAAACTTTTGTCAAATGCTGTATAAAAGAACCATGCTTGTTGGGACAGCGTGTTCAGACCTTTTTTTTCGTAGGAGAAATAAATTGCGTATGGTCACTTTCATCCAAGACTCATTAACTTTAAATTACAGAGATTACAATACATTCAAGGTAAATACAGATATTTTCTTGAAAAGGCGAAAGTCTCCCCATGTATTTGAGTATAGTGCCATTTAATATTTCTTAATAAATAGGCAACAGTTTTGACCATGTTGCATTAGTGCAAAGCAGTACACCTTTTGGAGGGATTCTCAACCACATTTTGTTATTACTTTTATTGTGCATTAGCCGCCTTCTATTAAGTCTTTCAGATTATTTAGATTCTCAGTGTCTGTTGCCTCATAACATTGAGCCCCTGGGTGGACAAGCTTTTAAAACAAGATACTTATTTTTCCTAATACTGTTCAAATTTTGTCTTATAATGTGCTATTTGCATGTGTACCTAGTTTACACATACATTTAATAGAAATAGGCACAATACAATAAATATCAAGATTTCTTTGTTTAACCATGCCAGTGCTTTTCTCCTGGCAGTTCTGATTGGATGAGTCTAGGAGTACTTTTTTTACTGCCTGCTAAAGTTCAGCCTAAAATGAAAGAATGAATGCCTCATTGTAACCTTTTTATCTGTTGCTGAAACGTTGCCCATTCTGCCTGTGAAAACCTACCTGACCTCATACCGTTAGGTCTTTGGACACATTGTACATGCTTTGTCATTGCTTGCATATTCTCTTCATAATATCTTAGCACCTCCTCCCACTGATCCAGATTGCAAAACTGGCTTTTCAGCCTCAGTTCCATACTCAAGGCTTGTATTTTCCCATACTGCTTTTTTTTTTTTTTTTTTTTTAAAAAAAGTCTCTTCATTGATTTAATGTTCCTGTAGAATGCAGGAATCTTCAAATATTTCTAGTAGTTTTACAGTCACTCTATTCGACATGAGTTAAGTGGAAGCTATTAAACACATCAAGAGCTTCAGAGATAGCTATTGTTAGAAAGAAGACTACCTTCTGAATCTCTGCCTTTTGCTGACATCCATTGCTAGCAACGGCAGAGTGAAGTGCTGTTTAAAACTCTCCTATTTCCAGGGTGTTTCAGCTCTTGTGCAGCTTTTAACTGCCCATTTTTCCACTGCAGGTATTTTCTTTGTTGCTCCGTTTGCTCTGGTAGCATTCAATATCCATTGACCACTCAGTGCCTCAGTGCTGTTTTGCACCGAAGCTGCTTCTTATCGCCTGTGTTCAAACCAGCCTGGCAAGCCTGGACAGCCCAGGCAGAGCCTAAGGTGTGACTTCTTCTTCCCACCTGCACATCAGAACACAAGAAGAGTCATCTTTGGTCTGACCAGGCCCTTTTAGCCCTGTGTCCATCCCTCAGAAAGAGCAAAAGTGCCTGACAAGGGCATAAGAAGAGAGTTAGCACACACTTTTCCCTGAAGTATCCCTCTAGCCTCCCAACTTTTTTTGCTGCTCAAGCAACTCCCGAGCCAGACACGGCTTCTATATATTTAGAAATCCCCAAAGGATTTGTTTTCCTTGACCTTCACCAGCTTTCTCTGGGTTCCGTGTAAACTTAAATAATTGCAACATCTTCTGGCAAGCAGTACCACAACTAAACTACACGCTGCAGACGGCTCAACTCACCGATATGGTAGCTTCTATTGACCCCTTCCTCCCCTCATCTCCTGTAAGGGAAAATGCAGAAGGCAACCAGTCCCACTCCCTAACACCCCAAATCTGCTTATACCCATGCCTGCTCATCTCTTTTTCAAACAGAAGGCTTCTCTTTCATTTAGCCATTTCTCACATGGCCTTTGATAATCCGTGTTGTCTTTTCTCAGACTATTTTCAACTATATACTTTCTGAGATGGAGAGGACCAGAACTGCACGTTTGCTACCGCATGACCAGTGGCTGTCCTGGTGTGTCACTCCTCAAATTTCTGCCATTTCCACTTAACAAACAAGGCTCCCGAGGCACCCAGCTCAGACTCTACATGGGCTGATCAGCTCACACAGGCGCAGTCCCAAACACCACAAAAATGTGCACCTGGTGTCAGATTTAGATTAGCAGCTCAATTCTGCTGCCTAAAGGCTGTAGAAGAAACCCCAGGAAGATGTAAGTTAGTAAGAGCAAACAGATTTCGAATTCAGAGTGTTAAAAGCATTGCTCTCCATCTTGCAAGTGAAGCATTCTTCAGCTTTTTGTGAGCACTGACAGGAAGAGTTTTAGTAAGCAGAGAAGCCTTCCAGCCCAGATAGAAAAAGGAGAAGGCCTGAGAAACAGCACTAGCAGCAGCAGTAGAGGAGAAGTAAGAACCTCCTTCAGTAATATGTACCCTCTCTGAGTTCAGGTTTGAATAGGACTCCTCATACTGTATTAATATGCTGGTGTCACCCAAAAATACAGTGCCTTTGCAGTGCAAGAGTCAGTCTTCCCTTCTGTTCCCTCTGCCTCTGTATTTCTTGGTGTCCTCACTTGTTTTCTTGCACCTCAAGGGTTTTTTGCTGCTTCTTTGAAGTCTATTAATGCCCGCAAGAGTTAATTGCTTTTGGTTTTTTGGGTCCCCTTCCCTGAGAAGTAAGAATGATGGGACTAGAGTCAATGGTGGACTCACTACTCTCTCTACCAAAACTATTTAGAGTAACTTTTTGTATACTATATTAATCTTTTTAGAAAGCCATTGTAAAAAAGATTCTTATTTGCTCCTGTTTGAATAAAATTAAAACAGTCAGCCATTCAAAGATAAAGAGTCAATATTTACCGTAATGTTCAGCAGCAGCATTAAGCTACAGCTACAGCTATAAAATGACATGGGAAGGCATCTGAAGATATTGTCAATCAGAGATTTGGGGAAGAGAAAATTACTATAATTATTGGTCCTTGTGTTTGAAAATGTAAATTTTCTTTAGCAAGATGGCATGGTCTCCTTGTATTGATGGCTATTTGATGTTAAAATCAAGTTAACTTTCTTAATCATCATTTAGCATTTTTCTCAAAAAAAAAATAACCAAAACAACCCTAACATTTCACTATTTACAAATAATTCATAAATGAGTCTCATGCTTGTGGAATTATGAGACTCCAAGCACGCAACAGGAAGCTGTGCTTTTGGAAACCACTTGCGCTTCTTTTAGGCTCTGTTGATGTATCACACAAAGTCTATTAATTGTGTTCTATCCTTTGAAATATAATTTGCTCTCTCCCTAAGCACTTTCCTTTCATGGCCTGACCTTGCATATCTGAAACTGCCCCTAGAAGTGCATTCTGTATCACCTTTCACAGAGATTTCAAAATGCTTTCTAAATGTTAAATCATAAGCTAATTCCAAACACTTGAAGAGACTGAAGAGTATTTATGAGCACTCCTTTCTCCCAAACTCTGCAGCATAAATCAGGAAACCAAATATGACGTAGCAGACCACATGAGAGAAGAGCTTCAAAAAGGAACTTAAGCATTCTGCCTCTGAATATAGCTGCAGGAAGAATGTAAATCAACAGTACATTAAAACTGGTGTTTTCCCTGATGTGGGATCCTTATGAGACCTTGGGTGATTAAGCATCTTGACTTGGAGCCTTTATTCCAGAAGTCAGTGCCCGCTAGAGAAATATCAGGTGACAGGCTCGGTGTTGAACAAAAACGGTGGTAGCTGCACAGCAGCCAACGCAGTCACTAGCAGTATTTTAGGTTTCCTTGGAGTTTGCCAGTCAAGCACTCAACCTGCCTACCAGAGCATGTAAAATCTAGACAGATCAGAGCATGAGATGGTAGTGCTGGAGGCTATAAAGAGAAGGCTGTATTTTTGTCATGTCTTTGAAAGGTTTCTCAAAATACAGGTTTGTCACAAACATCGTCCTGCAGTTTGTGGCTATTGAATACAAAAACTGAAAATACATCTGGGATTGCAGCTTTCTATCCTCAAATTCTTGAGTTGTTTTTTAATAAAAGCAGCACACAAAGAGGTTCAACATCTGGGGCTATTATCTTTGTCATTTATGTACCATTTTGGAAATTCCTCATAATTTGGATTTGAATTTGAGAAAAAAACATTATATATAGAAGGCTACTAACAGCCCACCAGCAGAGCCACAATCAAACACTAAGCAGTTTAGGTCATGGATTCTTTCTAGTACCAGGACCCATGCAGGATCTTTCTTTTCTGCTATTAATTAATGCTGTTAATGCTCTTCCCTGCTGCTACAGTGGTAGCAGACAATGGGACTGAGACACACTCTCCCCCCGTCCTTTCCCCTTGTCTTCTGGATCTGTCATGTAATATAAGAAAAACAAATTGACATATAAAGATCTTAATGGGTCAAACTTCCTTAAGACCACTGCAAGGAAAGAAAGAAAGAACTGCCTTTAAAAAAATGTAAAAACATTCAGTGTGCTCATTTGATACATTCTGCCTTCCAGCTGATCACCGTCCCATGTGAGATGGGCAAACTAAACACTGCATGAAACCGGCTCTGCAGTTTACTCTTTTCTGGGCATTTTCAGACTTGCTGCACAGTATCTTTTGTTCAGTTACTAAAATAACTTGAAGAAACACTGTATTGACTTTGATACAAAAATTAGTAGAATAAGGCAATCAAAATTCCGTTTCTTCTATCTAAAACACGCTGCTTTTGTAAGGTCTTACTTCATTTGAAAGAAGTAACAGACAGCTAGGAAAATGCCTGTGTTATTAGAAGTCAGAATATCCCCGGAATAACAGCCAGAGAATATTATGGTATATTAAGACAGCATATGAAACAGCTCCCAATTACATGCAGATCTTCTTACACTTCCTACGTGTGACTGAGGATAAGGTTCGATACAGTTTGTCTCCTGCCATTCCTTGCTGAAATCATCGCAGACTCACTGCCACTGTCTCTTTAGGCCAAGGAACAATTTTGATATGTCACGATAAACATGCAAAATTGAAGTAGTTGCCCAAAATGTTTAGTGTCTTTAACGTTCCAACTGGCTGAGTAATTTTAACAAAACAAGTTTTCTCCTAAGTCTTCTTACATTTCTTAACTAAGTCTAACTGGAAAGTGGTATGAAGTAGTAGTTGTTTGTTTTATTTTGTTCAAGTCCACCTCTTTATATAAAGACGTACTGAGGTGCTCAAACAGAATGAAGTAGAGAAGAGGCAGAGTAATTGTATGATGCAGGGGCATGGATAGAAGGAACAGTGGTGCTCATCCTGACAGAAATCAGCATTTACTACTTTGATAAAACACTGTGGAAAGTTAATTATCCACTTGTTAAAAAAGTGACACGCTAAATTCACAAGGCAGCACATAAACAAATGAAAAGGTCACTTGAGTTATCTGTGTCACACCTTAACTGTGAGTTGTAACTTTTCTTTTTTTTTTTTTAAATTTTTTTATGAAGCAGATGAAGCTTGCCCCTTAATACTTCCACGACTGCATTCGCACTTAGATAAATCACACTTGTATAATCATGGATATTTTATATGTAGTCCATCTGCAAATTTCTCTTCCTCCTGAGACTAATAGGTGAACAGCAGGGACCATGTTTCTCCAAGTAAGTGTGGGGGGAGGTAGGGTTGTTCACTGAAGTTTAAATCTCTACTTGCATTACCAGATTGCTATATCTCTAGCGTTTTGGGATTTCTCAGCTTTACCAGCAGTAATTTATAGCAGCTCAGTGTATAATCTCTTTCTTTCCTAGATCCTATTTTAAAGTGTCCTTTTGCTTCTTTTCCTCTATTCTTCTTGCCCATAGTAGCATCAAAGTATTTGAAGATGATGAAGTGGAATGTTTGATCTTTTTGTAGTGCTTCTGCCTGGATACAGTGCATTATCTTGTGTGTCACTAGATAATACCTGGGGAAAAAAAAGACCCTGAAAATATAAAAATAATCATATACGAAAGGATTTCATTTTGCCTCATCACTTCTGAACAAACTTAAACAGCTGCTGACAGCTCAAGAAAAATTTGAAAAATGTTCTTTTTAGAAACTACTGTAATATATCAAATTTTCTGTATATTTCACTTCTCTTGTTTTTTCTTTCTGAAGACATTTGCATGAGAATGGGATCTTTCTTCCCAGTAGTTCTCTGACTTTTGTTGTCCGTCCTGTACAAATTCGGTTCAGGCTGCTGGACAAGACTTCTGGTAGAGCTTGTTGTCTTTTCAACATTTGCAGAGCTTCTGAACAGTCAAAGAGGTCAGGGAGCAGGAAGTTTATGTCTTGTTCCTGCAAGTTAGTGAAGCGCAGAGGCCATTGCAGATCCCAAAAGTAGAATTCACTTATGAACTAGACCTGGCTATCTGGAGTCTTCATGGTTTGATGGAGGCAAGCTCCTCCTAAGTACTTGTGGGGCTCACTTCTGTAAAGAGCCCTCTCAGAGCCCCCAGGCAAATGCAGCAAAGCATTTACTTTCTTAGTTAATTCCCAGCATGCTGATTAGCTCCTGTAGATCTGGGCCAAATGCACTTCATCTCACGCAAGACTGAGCACTGACTGTAGTAATAAAACAAAGTGAAAGCCACTGTCAAGTGTTGAAATCTCTGATAAGTATGGAAATTTTTACCCTAATTTCATTTGTTTGTACCTCTCTACGCTTTCTGGTTGGTAACCAGAAGGACTGAGAAACCTTAAGAAAGGCTGCTCCCTTGTGGTTTTTCTGGCTAGGCAAGAATGAGGACTTTTCATAAAATCTGATATTGTGCGAGTTTTTAGTTCAAGTTGTTAATCCCAGAAAAAGCATTGATAGTAAATGCATTAGAGAAGTCAGTAGTACTCACTACGTTCCCAGGTGTTCAAATACTTTAGCAAGTCTCCTGGGATTAAAACCTTGAACAAGCGATTAAGTCAATTATCTTAACTGTACAGCATCTGCTCAAGCAAAATTGAACCGCTGAACCTTTGCGTTTGTCATGTCCAGGGACAGCCTTCACTGTGATTCGGGGGATAATTGCTGGAAAGCAATTCCCAGACTCTGGGCTCGCAGTCCAGGCCACGAGAAGGGTGAATTCACACGACGGCCGTATTGCTGGCAGAGTGCTCTCCCAGGACTCACCAAGGTACTAGGCACAAGCTCGAGCATCAAGTTTTATGTGACTGGGCAGAGAGTCAGGCTGGGAAGTGCAGCAAAAATGAAGGCCGAAGCATCCATGCAAATACTTCCAAAGACTGAGAGTTGAAACCCCCACTCCGAAAACAAAGAACAACAAAAACTGGAAAGCAACTGAATGCTCTGAAATCACCAACATTTTTGATTAATGTCCTCGGCCCCAAAAAATTAATTTATCGAACTGTGCTTTCAACATGTAATGCCAAATCAATGGCATTTGTCCATTCAGATCTACAAACGAAGTTGTGTAGAGTGTGTGAACGTCTGTAAAAACTAATAAGCATACCTGAATTAAATAAACAGTTGGAAACTTCAGGCTTGGGGACTTTGTAATACCATATGGAGTCTTTCAGATGTAAATTACCAGTTGAAATTCAGCCTGGGTCAGTAGTAACCCAAATTGTTGCGTTCTAATAATTGTTCAGTGGCCTATATGAAATTAGGTGATTGACACGTCTACAAATTACAAACACAATTGCTGTTAATAGAGCCTCTTAGGGAGACTGGAAATTGCATGGGCATGGAGAATGAACTGCCAATTCATCCTCAAGGTGAACTCTTCATGTCAGGAAGAGGCACGTGGGGGAGCAGTGTAGTGCTACTTTTCATGCTTAGACTGTTCTGATTAATTATTATCATTTATTATTTGTACGGTCCTCTATTGCAGTATCACCTTTAGGCTGAAATCTTAGATCATCCACTTTACCAGGAATGACAAACACACAGTTCCAGCATCAAATCATTTGCACTTAAAAGACCATCTATAAACTGCTCTGGAAAGCTAGCCAGATCCCTTAGTACAAAATAAGGTGGGATGACTAGGAGATATGGGGAATGAGTTTAAGGACTGTCTGAACTTAAAAACAAGGTCACATCAAGGAGTTCATTTTCCACTGTGGCAGTCTGCTACTTTTCCAGAGCTCTAGTATGCATATAAGTAAAGTGTAAGACGCTCTATAATACATCTGCTACTTTTAGAGGTTACTTTCTAGCATGGCAAAGACTATTTGGGGGAAGAAAGTTCAGATCTTTAATCTCATGTTAGTCTGGTAGGAAGAAAAACAGGGAAATACTTTTTCAATGTATATGATCACATGTATATGTTTAGAAACATTTTGCATATCAATAGACAGATTGAAAAACCCCATACTTAATTTGAATTGCATCAAGAATTTCATCAATTTAGTAAATGCTGTTGGGTTTTCATATGTATGAAAAACACTGCATCATATCTTTCTTTTTTTTCCTTAGTTTTCCCCATGATAAAAACAAGCTTCAGACACTGCGAAGGAATTACCTTTATTCCATACCTATGTGTTACAAATTCTTGTGGGGGAAAAAAAAAAAGCATCCCATATTGGCATCACACATATTATCATGTCCCTTACAAATCTGACAAAATATTCGCAAAGATAATTTCATCTAGTGGGTGATGCAGGGACAGAAACAGCTGTCATGGGACAGATGTTACCTCCCTTATTGCACAACAGAGTGTACTCATTGCTTCACACCATCCCACAGCTCTAGGTCCCTTAGCTCTTTTGTCAGATCTGCCCCAGGGAGCGTAGTCGTTATTGGTATGAAAGAAAGCAAGAAAAGAGAAAGAGAGGTTGGGATTTATTTGTACGTTCCTCACAACTATCACCATGGTGAGATGCTGTTGAAACACAAATTAACCTCAGACCTGACAGAGCACTGGGCTTTTCTGAAACATTATATCTACCAGCATCTTAAAAATACCTTACACATCCGAAAGAGATGGAAACTCTTAGATGAGTGGAAGATGAGTGCCCACACTGGAGTTGTCAGTGTATGAAAGCCACTCATCCCAAGAACTGATAGCATTAACTAAAAGGGAGTCAGGACTCAAGATTTGCCTCTCAGTGGAAAGACTCATTGCTTAAGCAACGGTGAAATATTGCTGGTCAAAGGAAGCATGATGCCTGCTGAAGCACTCATGTCACATTCTGCTTCACACTAAAACACAGACCTCTCCATCTGTCCCAGGCGGTTTTGTTACAAACACCTAAAAGCTTGAAACTCCTTCAAATGCCTGTGGCCTCTTTATTGAGTACTGCCTTATTTAATAACATAATGATTTGCAACAAATATTACTTCTTTTTTTATTCATGTATTTTTATGACCACTCAGCTTCCTTTCTTTCATGTAGCTTGGGAAGGAGGCTCAGAAACTCTGCAGCATGGCTTTGCTGTCCTGTTACTTTATTGTCTCAATTTCTGCTGGCCCTGCTGGCTTTTCTTTTCTGACAAATTGACTAGCCTTCTATGCAGAATTATATAAATTAGAATTTCATTTGCCAAGGCCCCCTGTGGGCCAATATATTATATTTATGTGGAATATAATCACAGTTTAGCTTAAAAAAATTAAACAAACACCCCATATACTCTGCTAAAATTATTCTATCATTTATGATTCTGCAACAAAATTGCTAGGAAGAAAATCATAATTAGTGACAAAAAGATATGTTCCTCTGGAGGTATGCTAATCATCCCAAATTTCTGCTGAAAGTAGCACAAGACAAAATGTAAGTGTTGGCTTTCATGCCAAAAAAATGTCATCTTACGTTTATCAAAAACAAAGCCATAAAATATACAATACTTTGGCTAAAATATGGGGACTGAGAAGGGAGAGGCACCAAGGCTGGGACTGTCAGTAAAAGTTAAATGTGTTTCATTCTTACCATTTCCATAAAAAAAATATTTAGGAGAAGGGGAAATATTTTTGCCTGTTTAAAAATGTTCACAAACAATGCATTTTTCAATAGACACAATCCGTCTTATTGCATATAAATACTATATACCACATTATTCCAAATACCTCTTGCACATCTTGTAGTAGAAAACTTATGATGAAAGGTATCTATTGTACGGATTTGGCTGGGATATATATGTCCCCATTCAGAGAGGTGCATAAGTGTGTGTGTCAAGGGTCTCTTCACCTTGCTTAAAGTTAGGCATATACTTGTGGTCAACCAAGTCTTGACTTTCAGCCAATTCTTGACTTGCTGTGTAGCACTTTTAATGTGTTCTCACTCTATATCAGAGATTTCCTCAAGTAGACATGTTTTCAAGAAAAACAGGCAACTCAGAAATAGTAAGAACTAACTCAGTACATCCACTTCTTGCTTCCCTAACCCCTTAAAAAATACTTCCAAACACAAGTTTTGTAGAAGAAGGACTGTTATATTCTGTTTGGCATCCTGTGCTCATGCTTTGAGTGCACTGAACTGTCCTTTAAGAGCTCATAGGAGAGGTACTTTTCTTTAGCTGTACTGAAAAACTTTTTGCTCTCAATAAAATAATGTCAGTAATGAAAGCCTTCACAATGGCACAAAAAAACCCCAACAATAATAATAAAAACCTTAACTTGTTTTCTCTTTCATTTACTTTTCTTTTAGATGCCTGCTACCAAAGGCAGCGCTTATTAGGTTTCTCTCTGACAAGAGAAAAATATAACATAAAACTGGAAATTTCAGGTATGATTTTATTATACACTTATAGTTTAGGGCTTCTGCCATATAAAAAGCTGCGATTTTCTATTTATTAGATAAAAGAAATGCATTTGCTTTAAGATGTGTTCTTGTATTTTACATTTGCTGGCTCATAAGCCACCTCAAATTCTTGAAGATGAAAACATAAATTGAAGTACTGAACAAGGTCATTCCTCTGGCAGTCTTGCCAAATCCAAACCATGTGGATAAATTATTATAGTAAGTAGGGAATATTTTTTTGAAAAGGAAATGTTTTTTTAGTCTTTTTTTAATAATGTTTCATTTATTTTGTTTTACTGGAATGAGAGAAATGTGCAGAATGGCTTTGGAGGGAAAAAAAGACTTCAAAAAAAAATTAGTTTGAAGTTAACAAAAAAATCAAAGATTATATCCTTTGGGTTTTTTGGATTTTAGGCTCTACTCTTTGCTCTGCTGGTATTTCATAGAAGTACATTTTGAGGGTGGACCCAGCAAAATTTTGTGTACAGGTTTTTTACTGTTCCAACTGGCTGTCTTGTATCTATTTGCAGAAATGTGCAGATCAAACATCCTTCTCCATACAAATGCTACCAGAGCATCCCTAGTCTGATGTCAGAAAAAATGTGCAAGCTGTCCTTTTCAGGTGGCCAAGGTATGAGACATTTCTAGAGATGCTTTCAGTTGCAGCGGGAACCATTTCAGTGAAATCTGAGGGTTTCAAAAGCATGTAAATCATTTCATCTATAGATTCCTCTGACAAAACAGCTTGGAAGAAAAACATCATTAGGATGATCAGGTGGCAAGAGCATTAACCTCAGGCATGGGTGGTGAAACTTGTTCCCTGCTTAGCCTTGAGGACCATGATTAAATCAGAAAGATCCTGATCCTCAGAAGATTGTGGGAGTTTATAACTTCCACTTAAATAATTCATTGGGAGTTAAGTGTCTTATATACCTTTAAGGAGCCAGGTCTTTCTTTTTCGCATCTCAAGGTGTGTCTACGTCATAGGTTAGAATTAAGACCACTCCAATTAAATCAGGAACAAAAGTGTAAAAGAAACCTGGACCCTGCCTCCACACCAGATAACCCTATAATGGGTAACAGAATAAACCTCTTGTTCTGCAACTCAAAGTACCTGCAACTGGGACCAACCAAATAGCTCTACGTGGTGTTTCTTGTGGCAGTGCAATGAAATCAGTGATAACTTAGGAGTCCTGCAACATGGTCCATGCGTATTGTGCATGTGCTCTTTCCCATACATCATATAGACCCAGATAATTTATCTGTTTCACAAGGACGTTGTGAGGATGAGGTATACTGACAGTAGTGAAACACTGGATGGCTATGGTTTTAAGACTGAACCAAGTAACCTTTATCAATTTAAAATTATTATAAAGTGAAAGTAGTGGACGAGCCCTGCAAAATGAGGTTGTGAAACTGAACTGGGAGAACACTGGATGGGAAAAGAACTCCAGAAAAAGCTTACTAAAAGGAAAAAAAAAACAGAGAAAATACTGGTAGTAAATGATAATTTTGTTAGACTTCTTGCCTTTGCAGACTGCTTTCTACACTACAGGTTCAACAACGAGCATGCAAAAAATTAAGCTTTCCTCAAACCCACATGGAAGAATGAAAAAAGGCAGTGTGACAGTCACCCATAAGTATCCTCAGGGTTTTTTGCTTACATAAAGTTGTTCAGTCATAAAATTCAAAAGCTAAAATTTGATTAGGACTACTTCCAAAAGTATTTGTCACTTCTGTTACTAAGGCTTTTTCCTGCCTTTTTTTTTTTTATGAATGTGCAGAGGCACTGGTTTTAAATACAAATATTCTAAATTAATTCAGTAGTGCCAGACACCATGCAATTGACAGTGTTTAAGGAAGCATACTGCAGGGCCAAACTCAGGTCTTGACTTACTGCATGGAACAAAGATAAAGTAATAATATACAGGTCCTTTCATCCAAGGATCACAAAGCATTGATAGAAGTGCTTAAGTTGGTAATCAGATTTCTGGTTTACAGCAGAGGAAATTGTGCACAGATATTTGACTTTTTTTTTTTATTCACACAGATCGTGAGTTTCTTGTAGCAGTTGCCAGGGTCACCTACCTACTTCTCTGAAGTAGACCAGAGCATTGCCTGGAGCTAGAAAGTCCATCCTAATAAAAAATAACAGGTTTCTGGCTTTGTTTGAGAAAACAGCCTGAAAGTTTAGCCTCTGGGCCAGAGCCAATACAAGGATACCCCAGGCTTAAGTTGGGTTTTATGTATGGCAAGCGGTTTGGGAGCCACTGATCAGCAAAACTGACACAGACCGTGGAAGATCCCTGACACCCAGACCTCACCCCAGTGTCACGGTGGTGAGTCCCAGGGTGTCAGCTAACTCCTACCCCACAGCTGTAGATTTGTGCTTCGGTGCCTCCACAGCAGACCATGAAGGGTTCCCTGGGAATCCTGCCTCTAATTTTGTGAAAGATCACTGAATCTAAATGCCAAAACCATCTTGAGTTCAACTAATAGGTTTTCTCCAGCAAAACATTTTTTTCCCTGAGTAAATTTCCAAGCAGTTTTATATCTTTGTGCTTCCCTTGACAAATGTTGATCAAAATAACTTAGCACACACATGCATGTTCATCAAATTGATGTGCAGGAAAGACAAGGAAAAGTCTCAATAGAAACCTGAAAGACAGGCATACTGGTTATGCCTGCTGACTTCTACCAGAGATTTGCTGATCCTTTCAGTCTTTATCAAAGAATCAGCCAAGTGCTTTAAAAAGTGTTTGATTAGCAGAGGTCCTTAGTGTCGAGACAATTAAATACTGCTCTATCTGTTAAAATAATGAGATTTGGTGAGAAAAGGTAGATAACTCTGCCCCAGCAGAGGGTTATAACAGTTACCTTGTGAAGAGACAAGATTATTTCAGGGGAGAGTTCTCTGAAGTTTATGGAAGATACATGAAGGAGGGGTTGATGCAAAAAGTTTTGATTTGCACTAATGACATTTTCCAAGGGGGGAAGTAATCATGGAAAAAAACACCTTGACTTTCTGAGTGCAATTTATGCCTTGCAAAGTCTGTGAACCACTTAAACCAAATTAAGCTTCAAAATTCCTGGGATTAAGCTAAATGCTTATAAATCCTATATATAATTATGTAAAACTCCTGACATATCTGTATTCTTAATATTTACTGTATACTGCTAATATCCCAGGCTGGGATTTTCTAGGCAGTCTAACGGAATAATGCACCACACTGTTTTGAAAATCCTAGCATCAAGTGACTTTACTAAGATTACCTGTTTATACTACTGGTAAATAAGAAATATTTTTAAATAGTTCGGTTCTGTTGCAATATGAATTATTTCTACAGTCCTGCAGCAAACTAAAAAAAATGACAAAAAAAAGCCCCAATAACAGTGTAATAACATCTGTTTAAGAAAATCTGTTCATGAGCAGCGGTCTCACTGTAATGAAAAGAACAGTGGCTAGGATCTTTGAAAGATGACACAGATTTAAGTGACTTGTATTTCCACCTCTGCCATCCGGCATGCAGAGAGACATCAAGTCTCCCAGCTGAACTGGATAAGGGAGAAAAATAGAGTCTCTCTATAACCCCTGTGATAAGAGACAGAAAAAAGGATTGGATTTTGAATCCTCTTTCACTATTCCCCTATAACATAGGAAATTTTTGCTGATATACACATTCAACTTTGGGTTTGGGTTTCATTGCATTGTATTTCCAGACAAGGAAATAGCAATAGTATTTCTTCCCTGAAAAAGCTATGCGTTAGACTTGTTCCTGTCTATCAGGACCTTGTCTCTACTTGATTAAAAGGAACCAGTACTGACAGTTCACATCTGCTGCTTTTTACACAGAGGTGTCCTGTCCTCTTTGCTTTCCTCGTTCTTCTGAAAAAGAGGCAAACTAATTCTCTATTTAACAATAATAATTTCTTCTGTAAAAGGAAGGTGATGAGTCACTGGGTCTACCTATTTGCAGCTTGTGACAATTCAGGGAGATTATCTCAGCTTTGGTGTATATCACAGCACAGACTATCTCTTGTAGATATGGGGAGGAGGGGATGGGGACAGATGGGACACAGGGGACAGGACTTTTTTTGGCTCATATAACTTAAGTGAAGTCCTCAGGAGTTTATTTAATGTTATAAGTGTGCATGTGATGGTGCAGCAATGTTGTCACAAAATTGATCTGTAAAACACATAAACAGAAGACTCTGTTGTGGGCTTTACCGCAGTAACCTTTATTTAACAAGCCTGCACGAACACGTTTACTCAGACAACTTCACTTCCTAATTTATCATGGATTTTAGTACCAGAGACTACCTTTCAGTCCCCAAAATTCCCACTGTAAGGAGTCTGGCTTCTTGCTGTTCCCTCAACACAGAGAGTTTCAAAAGAAAGGCAGAACAGCAACAGCTGGCAGCAGTTTCCTGCCTCATCCTGCCAGAAGTGATGAACAAGCAACTAGATTGTCCGGTTAATAAATGATGTGCAGCACTAAGTGATACTTGAAAAGATACATTGAATCCCCCTTCTGTAACTTGCATGTCACAAAATTCATCAGTCTGTAAATTACCTTTTTTTTTTTTTTTCCCTGAGAAAACAAACTCATTTTAAATATAGAAATCCCTTTGAAGTACACCTGGAGTTATTTTAAATGTGCTTGTTTAGCAAAATAATCCCTGTGGTAAAGTATAGATTCTACATTTCTGAGGTTCTTAATGTGACATAGCTCTATAGCTTCAAAAATGAATACCCAACGCATGCTGGTAGCAATCAGATTTCTGTCACATACATGGCCACCCATACAGCTCCTTTCCTATTCATATGTATAACTATGCATATAGTCACAACATTTTAAAGACGCGTCTAGATTAGAAATAAGTAATACCATGCTAACAGTGGCTTTTCCTTACAGGAAGTAGGGTTTGGTAAGAGAAACCTTTGCAAAAGGAAAAATTCTCCACGACATATCGCAGAAGACGAAGTACAGTTCAACAGGGTAGCACTTTGCAGGCTGTGCTAGGAAGATCAAATGCATGCACATACATTGGCTATGTCACTGATTCGCCGGGTTTTAGTATTTCTAACAGGTATCTCAAATATTTACAGCCTTTTGAAATGTTACAAAACCCATAGATTTAGACGATAAATGGTTAGTTTACTCATGATGGGCTTGTTTAAGAAGCAAGGATGAGTTGGTTTTTCTCGTACATAGCATGTACAAAGTGGCTAGTGGAGGGCTGTATGAAGATGGTCCACCACGCTCACAACACCAATGAGTGACGAAGGGCTCTCTTGTATGGAACACTACAGGCTAGCACAAGTGCTTATCCCGATAATATAGCCTCCTTGCGAGGATTTTATGAGTCTGAGCAAGCAAAAAAGCTTTGGCTGGAGTCAAAGGATGTGTCAAAAGTGCTGTCCTGGTACTGTGGCCTCAACAGAGCCATGTGTAATCGATAGCGACAGAGTAAATACAGTGAGTGTCTCGGCACCACTTTTAGTGGCATAGACATTAAAATGGCTGTCAACTGCTGTAACCTGTGTCTGTAAACATTTGAGTGTTGACATTAAGCAATAGTGCCTGCAACAAACATCTGCATTTGTCTTCAGGAAGCTCTAATCTCACTAATCTTGACCAAGCACTGCATTTCTTCCTTTCTCTCTGCTCACTGAACACACACCGAGTTTTAAATTCTTAAAAAATTATATGGAATTTACATACAATGTTGATCAGGTATTCTTGTATTATCTGTTGTACAATCTCTTTAAAACAGAAAGTTGCCTAGTATTTCCCAGTTTCTCCAACCATTTTCCTTCCTAAACTCAGCTTCTGAGTGCTTCTGTTTCTAGCCTCTACAGGGACTGCCTCAGATCAGCAAAGAGCACAAGCGCAAAATAATCTTAATCATGATAAGAACAAACCTGATTCAACTGATGGACACATTAGATCATGCTGTGTATCATGTAACCTACTTGTCTGCACAGAGGGAAAAATAAGGCTCTTAATGGGTGAATGTACAATAGATGCATACATAGACCATTCAGAACTATGTTAATGAAGCGAGCAAACCATGTATAGCACTCAAATACTGATGCGGTTTAAGCAATTGCATTTTTTTCCATTTTCACAAACTTTTTTCTTCCCTGAGATGTGGCTGCATAGATGGACATTACAGTGGCTGCTGCTGATTTACCACCACTCAAATACGCTTAAGTTAGTGCACTTGGCTCTGAGAAAACATCAAGGGAGAGGAGATATTTAGGAAGACACATAGACACATCCATTGTGCACTCACCACTCCTTAAAGAAAGAATAAGCACACATGAACTTCAAATATGTGGAGCTCAAAAGTGCATTTCGTCTTGTTTTGTAGTACCTTTACAGGTTTTTAGATGTATTCCTCTGCCTCTGTGCAAAGCTCATTCTCTTCTATGTTTTCTGCTTGCTTCCCCTTCATTCAGTTCCTGTTGTTCGGCCTTGCCTGATGTCTACTGGTAGCCACTAGATGTTCAGCTTTTGCTAATCTCTTGTCAGCTGCTCAGTCAGACAGCACTGTTCAGCTTTGTTTCTCTGCAGCAGGAGGATGATTCTAGGCCTTCAAATAAATTCGTTCTTAGGCACCTGAAGAAGGGAAATTTCATTCCCACTGCAGTGCAGTTATAGCATTGCAGAGAAAAAGTGTATGAATAACATTAATCTTTGCAGTCTGGAATTGAAGTGATGTAACATGGAATTTGCTATTGATGTGACTTGTGTTGCTTCCTTTTCCTACTTGATGCTAAGAAAGGTGTTCCCACATTAAGTAGGACTATAATCGTGGAAAATATCAAACTTTATCAACCAGGTGCTGAACACAGAGGATTGCTTTTATGTGCTCTAAAGAGTACCCTCGAGCAAAAAAACAATTGGCCCAGTTATGTCAGCTACTCTCTCAACTGCCCTTTTGCAAACACACCCTGCCTTCTAATTGCTGCTTATTTACCAACTTCATACGAGGACCATGAGGGCTGATGAGTCTTGCTTTCTTATAACCTTTTTTTTTTTTACCATCAGAGTCAGTCTGGACATCTGTTGAGGACTACAAAAAGAAAACTTGATCTTTTTATTTTTCTCTTTGTGAAGCTACAAGTTACTCAGAAAACTTCGAATAGAATTTTAGGAAATGGTAGACTACTGGGGCAAACTTTCTTCTTATTTAATTCTACCTTTAGAGGAGATCGTAGCACTTTATCTCTTTTTGTTACCTGCTTCACTTTCTCATTAGCTACAGTTTACCAAATCACACTCTTGCTGATATTTGCTGATACTTCTGGACATAGACTGAAGTTCATTTACAGTAAAACTAGTTCAGACAGTAAATTATTAAGGCAGGCGGGAGTTTAATTCAGTAGATTTTATCGCTTTCCTACAGCGTGAGATTCCTGAGAAAAACTAAATAAGTAAAATTAGTAATCTTTAAAAAATGGGGTTGGAGTGAGCAGCACCTAGGATAGACAATATAGACAAAAAATTAATGGTTTTTAATGTTAAAGGAATGATAAATACATAACCATATGATCTTACCAGTTTTCAAATACAGTCTTTATTATTCTTGTCCCACAGACTTGTGTACTCCTCTCCAGAGAAACCAAGGTGTATACATACGGTACTCACTCTTATCTTACCTTCAAAATCTTGTTCTGGGCAAAAAGGAGCCACAACTTATATGAAGAGCCAAAAGGTGGTTTTAGTCTAATTAAAGTCTTAACATCCTAATCAAAGACAATAAACAGTTATTATTGTAGCTGCAATTAAACTAAAAGTCATAGTCTGAATTACCTAATTATTACTGTAAAAAATCCTTAATCATGCTGCCAAAGGTATTACACATATCCGTACCTTTCATCTGGGGTTACGTTCACCTTCCAGTGCCCTGATGGCTTTCTCAAGGAGAGCAGGGGAGGGAGGTACAATGATTCCTCAGCTTGCCAACCTCTGACAGGAGGACTGTGAAAACGCTGCTGTGGGTACCTCTCTTCTTACTTTTGGGTCTTTGAAAGATGTGCTTTCTCTCACTTTCTTCCTTGGTTCTGAATTCCACATTACATTTGTTTTTCTGTTGTCTTTGCTATCCCTAGAACAATTTACCTGTCTCTTGGGGTTGTATCCCTTTAGTAAGCAGTGACTGACCATGAAGATTTATGGGTTTTTACAGTCTGAAGCCTCTGTATCATCCTATGTGTATACTTTCTTACAGTACATTTTTATTCTAGGGTCATAAAGAGTTCAGTCTACATAGAATTGCTAGTTATTATTACTGTCTATTAATTAACATTACGCACTGCACTGTGCAACAGTGAAAAACTCAGCTAAGGCAAAATTAGGCAGCAGTCACCTGCCTGGTAGACAATCGCTTCAATACCTAAGACAAGCTAAAAATCAGCTCAGGCCAAAGCAATCCCAGACAAGTGCTGAAGCGCGGTTAGGTCAGTACAAAGCCCGTGTCCTCTCACAAGTAACGTCAAAATTGTATTTGCTGGGCTGCAGCACTGAGCTAGCGATAAGTTGTCAGATGATCTGGCTTTCCCTCAGACCTGCAGGCCAGAGAAAACAAAAATCTTCCTGAATGGGAGATTACAGATGCAGCTTTCCGATTGAAGTCTTTGCAAAACCTGAGCCTGTGGCTGGGAGCAAGGCTGTCTGAGTATTCTGTCGGCCCTGCAGAAATTATTGCCTCCCAGTCAGTACCTTCGTGCTGCCCAGCCTTAATGTTTCAAACTAATTGCAAATAGCAAACAAAGGCAACTTTTGCTGTTTCCTATTCTTACTTTCACTTTATCTAGTCAAACATTGAAGTTGAGAAGGAACTGTGTTTCATACAGCAGCAATATTTGTCGTGAGGTTTGTTAGCGATGGTAAATAGCCTGCCAATGGAAAGCTTTGTGAGCTGGGGGTAGGGTGTGTGGGGGGTATTTTCCGCGAATTAGAAGTTTCCCAAGGTGAAGATTTTCTATTAAAACTCTGAAAGCTGTTTTTTTCAGGCATGACTTTCTTGACTACTTTTGGCCTCTTGACAATGTAACATTATCCTGGGATTGATTCCTGCTTTAACAGCCTTGGTGGAAGTCATTTATCTATATTTGTTACGTATCCATATGACCTACATTTATCAAGTACAGAATTCCAAGAGATCATGCAGACAATCTGAAGGGAGAAAGACATTTAAATCTATTAATTTGTGGCAATAGATAATGAATGAACGATCTTTTTTTAATAGTCTTGGATCAAAGTTTTTAATCAGTTTCAGAGGCTCAAACACTGCAGTTGCTTCCTGGGACAAAATCCTGTCTTTCAGGTCCCCCTGTACGGACAAGCCTGCGGGGCTGGTGCCGCAAATCAATAATTCCTTCCTTCTGTACAGCAAGACGCCCTGGTTTGTAGCCCCTTGTTTTATAGTTAGGTGAAGAGTGTAATCAGACTGCTCCTCTGATGTTTCTTTAGTGATGCCCTCTGATCCCATTGCCTAGTTACATACTGCTAACAAACAGAGGTGTTATTGTGGCCATCTGACATGCTGGCCTAGTCAATAACCAAGATGTGCAAAAAAATAAAAAAATAAGGGAGTTCTCTGCCGAGTCTCTGCAGCCTCCTGTGTGAGGAAGCGTCTAATTATAAGCGACAGTACCCACACTGCCCTCTTCAAAACACTGGCCTGGGGCATGTGAGAAAAAATTATTCTATCTTCTAGAGCAGCTATGTCTCACCTTTATGGGCGTATACCAAAGAGGAATAGAAAATAAATAGCACATAATTTTGCATTTTTATAATAAGTTTGAAACTAAACACTAGGAAACCTTGTCAGCTCCTGCTAAGCTGATTCCAATTAAAGCTTCTGGCAGAGTTCCAGCTGTTTTACTACCTCAAATAGCGCTGAACATAACAAGGTTTATGAAGCATTCAAAAGTCAAATACCCTATTAACATAAACATGTAGTGAAATCAACTCTTCCACAATTTTCAGCTTTCTTTCTTTCTTTCATTTACGTTGGACTAATCTAAGATGATGTCTGTTTTCTTTGTTGCGTCTCCCTTTTTTCTGCTTGCTGGAATGCAAAACAAGATTTAGTATTTGAACGGTGCCTGATTTGCCCTGAGAGCTTACTCCCTTTGGCAATTTTATTAAAATGCTTTCTATCCTGCTCTGTTTCGATAGCAGCATTCTGAAGGTTGGTTTCCTACACTGCTTTTAACTCTAAAATAGCAAGTGGTATATGTTTGCATATTTCTGTTCTGGACTGTTTGGGGAAGCTTTCTGCAAACCCGGGTGCTAATGCCAGCACTTTAAGGAGAATTGCTTGATTCAATTTGCTTATAATCAACAGGCAATAAATAAAAAGAAAAAACAGTGTAATACTCAAAACCATTTCCTGATAAGTTTTTTTCATTGTTTGATATTAAATCATTCCTATTTTAACTGAATGAAAACGAAGCCTATTCTTCCCTGCATTTTCAGTAGGGTGAATGTCAGCTATGTTCGAAAACAATTTAGTGCTTTTTGCCAGGATGCTGATTAAAGCAGTGGACAGAGGATAACAAATACAAATGAACCATGCTGAAATCCTCAGAGATATATGTATATTTTAAACAATTGTAGGCATCTGAAAGTGGAAGAATTCACTAACATTGTATGCAACACACCAAATAAAACTATCTATAATTACATTGGTATCAAAGATTTTTTGAATAAGCATAAATAAAAATACGTGATTAAGGTAGAATCATCATAAATCTGGTATTGGCCACTATCTTACACTTTGTGAGTATGGTTAGCTAAGATAAAGCTTTATGATGTTTTTTGTTAAGTCTCACCTTTATATTCATTTTGTAGTTCAGCATCTGATAAGTCAGCTTCACGTTCTCAACACATAAATTGAATTCTGTCAGTATATCATATTGCTGTTATTCCAGATATGCAAGATTTCCAGTGGTGTTTAACAAGTTTGTTTTTCTTGGGGTCAGAAGCATTTTCTTGTTTCATACTTGGCCTGATCCAAAGCCCATGTAAGTTTACTGACCGGCTGATTTCCGTAAACTCTGGATCAGATCCATAAAGGATTAGATGCAAACGATTTTTCTTTTGTTTTAGTTGAAATAAGCACTGTTAAACAGGGAGAGTCTCCTAAGACAAAATAAAAACCACTTTAGAACCCATTTTTTTATGCAGCAATCAATCCATTACTCTGAAGCTAGATAAACCATATTCCCTCTTACTTTCCGCTTATATATTTTAAGGAATATGTATTTTAGGAATTTCTGATCCACTTGTCATGTAATCTTGTGTTCTTAGTGTCATCTTCTACCACAGTTGTTAACAAGCTGAAATCTAAATGAGCCCAGGAGAACCTCCAAAGATTTCAAATTTACATTAGTTTGAAAAGGATATTTGGTGAATTATGTGTGATCCTTCAATTTTCAAAATACAGTATTCTTTTAATATTCTTTTTCCACCCTGACTTTTTTTAGGGGCAGCCTGGTTGCAAACAATGACGATGAAAAAGAATCATTTTTAAATGGTCATTTTGGCTTTTAAACCAATTCAAAAACCTGAAGATAGAGGAAGGAAATACTTGCAAATATTTGACAAGACTACCTAATGCTTAGTACCTATTAATATTCTCCAGCACCGTGACACACAAATGTTAAGTTCTTTTGTATTGTACAACCTTGGAAAAAATAATTAATTAAAATCATTATTTGTGTTAAACAATGTAATTCAGGTTTTAGCTTGGTAAGAACGTGCGACTCAGAATTCATTATGATCCTCTTTGATACAGAAAAGTGGGCTTTAAAAATCTTAATCTTTCAATTTTTACATGATTTAATCTCTTTTTAAGGTTTAGTATTACTATAAAATATGTTGGGGTAAAGCTTTGCATTTTAATCTGAGAGGAAATTCATAATTCAAAGTAAATATTATAATAGACTATTGCAACACTCAAAAAACAGCGAGACCCTCATTTTTCTCTAACTATTATTGGAGTCATTTGTACTGAGATGATAGTTCAATGTGCCAGAGTTTCCCTGCTGCCTTCTCTTTCTTCCTTTTTCCTTGTGGCATCCTTCAAGGTGATTTTTCTGCTAAGGTGATATTTAATGCAAAGCACTCTATTTAGTTTGCATTCGGGATCTAAGAAAGAGAAGCTAGTCAAATCCTATTGGGAAGCTCTACAGTATAACTCCCATGCCATTCTATATAGGTTACTGCAAATCTACTCACCTCCCCTTTTTGAGACTACCATATAGTGTTTCACACAAAGAGCTTAATCACTAAAACATATCTTGTTATTTAAGAACCTTGACGGTAGAAAGCACACATCACTTAGGAGTAGTAATGTTTTAAGCTAGGGTATTAAGTAAATGACAAAACAAGCCCAAAGTTATTGCTCAAAATTTGGATTGAAATATCTTGTCCTTATAATGTTCCCCAACAACCTTTTAAGAATGTATTGATCCTTTCTAAAAGGGCAAGTTACTCTTTGGTTTGAAACCTCATTTTGACCAGATTGCAAATTCTTTCTTAATTGGGTCTAAATTCACTAGTGTACCATTTTAGATTTGTTCCATACCTCCTGCACACTGCATTTATCACGGATTTTTATTCACATCTGCTCAGTTGTTCAGCCTACTAACCTAATGCTTGCCACATAGCCAGACACCAGGATGGATTTGAAAAAAAAAAAAAAATAAAGCAAAAAAAAAGATGAAGTCAGAAGACAGCAACAAGACCTTTGATAATTTTGAGTTCTGTGTATGAAGGCTGATTAACCATGACTAGTTCCAAGTTAAATGTCTGTTGTTTACAGAGAAACACAGGGAGAACAATATTCTCAACCTTTTTTTTTTCTTTTTTTTGATTGATCAAGGTACGTTATTCTTTGAACACACACTTTCTTGAAAGATTCCTTTCATTTTTTTGTTGGGTTTTTTAGGTTTATTTCTTAGTGAAACTACTGATAATGTAAGGTGTGTCATTTTAAGATTAATAGACACAGGAGGCAAGAGATGCAACATTCAGAGCATGAAGAATCATTAACTAGCGACGCTGTCTGAGGGATGTTCCTGCGTTTCAAATGCTTCATTGCTTCATTGAGTAGTGAACACAGCAACTCACTCTGAGGCAGATGTTATGCCCGCACACATTGCAAATGCAAACAATTATCTCCAAAGCATGCAGAGAAAAATCAGACAAACTATGTAATATACCAGAAGAAAAAAAAAGAAGAACGATTTCGAACTGAAAACTTCATGTCAAAGGTGTTACACACATGAACACCTGAACACCTGTAATTGTTATGGTCCATAATAATGTGTATTGAAAACAAAGTATTCAAAGTCAGATTCAGTATTTTGGCCAAGAAAAGATCTTCTGGTTTGAATGATTTAGGGAGAATGGAAATCTTTCTGATTTATCTATAAGCTAATTTTTAAATTACTGTTGATAGTGAGAACATTATTTCATGTGAATCCATTGCTTCATAATTATCTGTTGGTCACGACTGGAAATGTCCTGAACTAGCACAGCTACAGTCAAAGTTAGAATATTAGAGTAAATGGATTAGTGATTTAACATGGCGTGGAAGTTCACAAGCTAGAAACATCACAATGTTCACTCCACAAGTATCTTAGACCCAGAAGTTCTCAAATATTTAATGCGATAAATCCTCTAAGCTGATAAAGGGAATTAGGATAGTGGGGGATAACACAAGAACATTCTTGGGAATGAGGGGAAGAGAGGCAGGAGTATGGCCTTGGGCTGTCTGTCCAGCAGCTAAAACTTTGTGGTCCTATCTGTTTGGCCAGGAGGCTAAGTGTTGTAGTAATACAACCTCTGTAACTATTACTACCATTGACAATAAAACAAAGAGATCAGGAGCTAAGTGGAAAGCTAGCGTGTTTGCTGCAGTGCGTCTTACCTCTATAACCATTTTTGTCCAGGACAGTATGCATATGTACTTCAAATTTCATTCCTGTGATGCTCAAAGAGATCTTATGTAGGTTGAACAGGCAGAAAAAAAAATTGCTTCTAATGTTAAGCTGTGAAATCAAGAGACACAGTGCCAAAGCTATTGTAGTTACAAGTGTAAGGGTTTAAATTACATAGTAATATGACATCTTAGACATTTGCACCATCTTAAATGATGTGTTGAATCTCAAAAGAGAGCGCACAGGAATCTTTTCACCTGAGACAAAATTGCAGTGACTTCAGGGGGTAAGATAACATATATATCTAATAACATATATTATACTGAGAATCAGTAAATGAAAGAAAGTAAACAAATGGAAATGCTTGGGGGCTGAAACTACAGTAACATTATCCTCTCATCCTATCCAGAAGAGAAGGCGTGCTTTGCTTCTGAAGCAGACTGAAGTTACCCCCAAATTTCAAGAGGATTCCCTGGGGTACCTCCACAGCCCATCGCTGGTATGGCCATCCACTTTGCTCTTACTACAGAAATGGCAGTTAGTTTCTGGGGAAGGAGGTGGGAATGAAAGAGAAAATGACAACTCATGAATCGGAAAAGACGGCTCTGAAAGAATTCAGAGAAACAGAAGCCTTGCTCTGTTATTAAGGGAAAAGCCAGAACTGAAAACAATATTAAAAATAAAAGCGAAGGGGAAGATGTTCTGACCTCAGAGCTCTGCTTTCCTCTCTAGATGTCTGATATGCCTCTAATCATTTTTCTAATATTGAATATATGTCAGGTATGTTAAAGTAAGGATTTTCACAGGCTTGTAAAATGTTCAGTGCTGTCAATGGGTACAACTGAGTAGTAGCTTAGAAATACTTGCTCTCAGTACCTTCAGTTCCACGGGAATATATTGCATCATTAAACGAAAATTCAGACGTTGCATCTTTCCTGGTTCTGAATATCAAAGACAGTTCCTGTAGCAGGCCCAAGCTCTCTGTGAGTCTCATGATGACATGGAAAAAATCTAGGATGTATGCCGCAGCTCAGGATAAATGAGCCTAGCATTTGTTTTAAGCCACATGTTTTTCACTTTGAGAGTAGTTGTGAGAGATTAAACAGTCTGTGGTAGTGCCTCATGACAAAAAGGGCCTTCAGACTTAGAGCAACTCCGCAGCAACAGCCTAGATTCCCTCTAATATTAAATAATGCTGGCATATACCTCCTTTGTACTTCTAGATGTACCTCCAGTACACTTCTTTTTTCACAAGTTTACGAAGTAGGAATAGTCCATGATTACTTACTCCGGCCCAAACCAGATGCTAAGTATTCACTCAGGAAAGTCTTCCCAGTCTGCTCTTTTCCTTGCTGCTATATACTGTTAGGATGGAGGCTAAGCTTAACCTTAGGGAAATGGTTGTTTACCTTGGCAAATGAATTTTGAGCATCGTATCTTAGATCAAGGCTCCCCAGAACACAGCAATACTGGTTCTCAAATACCTGTACGCATAGTTACACTCGCTTTTCTACTGGAAATCCTGGATCATTGAACTTCAGTATTTACTTCTGCCTGAAACGTCCAGACCCCTGGTTAAAATTGTCTCCAGTTCTCTGGGTCTTAGCCTATTATTATGATTTTACCGTTAAATAGGTGTCCTGGTTTCAGACATGAAAGAGTTAATTTTCTTTCTAGTGATTGCTGTGAAGTGAATGTCAACAATGCGTATTGTTTTAGTTGTTGCTAAGCAATGTTTATACTTTTTAAGGACTCTCTTCAGCTTCTCACAGAAGCTGAGCAGAAGCACAGACATAACAACAGAATGGCCAATGGAATATTCCGTACTATAGATGTCATGCTCTATATATAAATGGGGGTTGGCCAGGGGGAAGATTTGCCATCACTGCTCGGCAAGGTACCAATTCACTGGGTGGTGAGAGTGACTTGTGTCACTATTATTAGTAGTAGTAGTAGTATTGTTGTTGTTGTTTCTGCTGCTGCTGTTGTTCTTTTCATTTTCCGTTATTGCTCTATTAAACTGTCTTTATCTCTCATTTTTCCTTTCCCTTTCCCCTTCTTTTCTCCCTCTTCTCCCTGCCCTTCTGTGGGAAGGGGAACAACTGAACCAATGGCTGCATGGTCCTAGCTTTCAGCTGGGGTTAAACCATGACAACAGGCCATGCTAAAGTAAAAGGAAATATGCTTATTTATTTATAAAATCCTAGGTGGACAACACAGTTGAAAAATTCATAAAAACATAAATAACATAAAAGAAAGAAAGTCACATTTAATCTAAGATACAACTCTGTCGTCCCTCCTTCTCAACCAATTGGCAAGCTATAGATGCTTATCAGAGCTAAATAGTCACAACCTTTTGAATGCTGTATATTGTCAGTCTGCCTTCCCTGAAAATAAGGGATAACAGCTTTGATACTTGTTCATTTTTGGGGGTCTCTTAGAGAAGCTATCATATTCCCCAACTCCCACCTTACCAGTGTCATTGATCCAGACCTTATTCAGGAAGCATTTTTTATTTTCCTTCTCTTAGACTGTTCATTGCTCTCTCCATTTTAAAAAAAGTTAATATCGTTTTGGCAGAGGAAGTATTATCTCCTGTACTTGACTTGACAAATCATGGGCCTACTGGGTAATAAAATATTTTTTCAGATCTTGGGGGCAACATGCCAATTTAAGTATGGAACCTTTTGACACAAGGAATGGTATTTTTCACACTCACACATTGCAGAGATGTATTTATATATAGACACTCATTTATCATGAGACTTTCCAGTTTTTAAATGATATGTGTAGGGGTTTAATTAATTAATAAATAGAGATTCAGAGACTGGCAGTAAAACGCCACGCGTAGGTTACCAGTTCAGAGCATAAATACAACTCAGAATGGACCCTGATCCAAATTCTGTAAGAGTGTCATAAATGCTATTAGCTGTTCTGGGTGATGCTACTTGTGCTGTGTGTTTGGGGTTTTTTTGCCCTTGAAAACACTTTTAAAAGCCTCACTTCCATTGCAATATAACAGATTTGCTATCCTCAGAATCTGTTGTAAAATAGAGTTATTTTTTAGGATTAGGTTAATGCTTGCTGGCGAACACCTGCAATGCAAAAAAATTGTTGCTATTTAGCATTAGCTAAATCACGACTTCAAGACAGACCTTTGAGGTCTGTAGAAGCTCAGGTTTGCATTCATCATGCAGAATCACTCTTCTGTGTAGATTAAAGCATTGTGGCACTCAATATTAGGTAACAGTAAGGTTTGACACCACACTACATGCCTTGAAAACCAAAGCTCAGAAATGTCATACAGCACTATCTTCTTATGGAGTAGCACAGCTATCCTGTGAATTTCTTTGCAGCAGCATCATTCATGTTCTGATAGGCTTAAGTCATGTTTTTCAATGTCAAAGTGTTGCGCGTGACCTTGGTGGCATTGTCTCAGTTGTATTTAGCATTACAAAACAGCACTGTAAAGGAAATATGTGGCACACAGAGGTTCCGTATCACTCTGTCTGTTTATTGTCAATATCTACGCATGTATAGTACCACATGTAATAGCTTTGGCTGGCTTCTAGCACTTCTAGGTGACTCATAACTTGTTAAAGACATACGTCTGAACTTCTGCATCAGTGTTTCTAGAAGCAGCAACAGCAGAACCGGGCAATCTTTCTTTTTGACTGTGAGGAACTCAGGGGAGACCAAAACTCTGGTAGCAGCCCCCTTCACATACAGCGTGCATACCACGCTCTTCCCTTCTCTGCACACCTCTGGAAGAACAGCATGTATTGCTCACAAATGGCACTTGAGGAAAACATCCTACCAAGTTAATGCATAGAAGGCATTTGTGATTGTCTGTTTATTTCTTTTTCAAGAGTGTTTAGGCAGTTTTTGCATGCTTCTGGGCTGGGGGGGCAGGGGTATGCATAAGTAAGTAAGCATGAAGGAAAGACACGTGCACACATACACATGATGTTTTGGTCAAATCCACAGGACTAGCAGAACGCTTCTGGAGTTCATCCTCCAATCATCCCAGAGACAAAGCTGTCTGGTGTGAGCTTCTGCATAAGCTAGATATTCATAAACTGTTGTAAAAAAAAAGAAAAAAATCTCAAAAAACCTGTTGGTTTTGATCTTTCCATTCAATTGAAATAGTAGTTCCATTGATTCCAGATTTACTTTTGAAAGTGTGAAAGAAAAGACAGGCTACTGAGTTTAATTTGTTCACTTTTCACTGGAAAACTGATCTGAACTCATGCAAAGAGAAAAAATAAATCTACACCACAGAATCAGTGGTGCAAGTAACCTGCAAAAGCAATGAAAGAATTATTAAATAATTAATTAAATAATTATTGTTCTATTTCATACTGCTGTTCGCTGTAGGTAACAAATACCAAATGTTATAAAAATATCTTTGGGTGAGATTAGCAACACATGTGTGATTTTATAATTTGAATGTCTCGCTCAGGTAAGCGCTCATCTAAGTATTTCTATCATTTCTTTTGTAAAACTATAACCAATAATGTCTATCCCAGAACGTATGTAGCAGAGGATAATACTGATAACAAAAAAAAAAAAACTATTTTATTTACTTTAACCCTCCAGGTAAAATTTCACACATTTTATTAGCAGAAAAAAAGACTCATACTTGTTGAAAACTATTTTCTTTCGAAATTTTTTCTGGATAACTGAGCACGTGAAGGACAGTAGTGATAAATAAGGTGAAATAAATGAGTCCTTAGAGCTCCTACCATTTCATGTTGATGACAGCAAGCAACAGTGAAAATCTGCAGTGTTGGTACAAGACGCTGCCTTTGATTGTAGGAATTTGTCTCCCCAGAAAAAATGAGACTGAGTTTCATTCTAACATCATGGCATGTATTAATATATCCCTTCTAGTTTATTGTATACGCACAACCGTAACAGCAGCATCTCAGGGATGTTGAAGTCACTTGGCATAAAGCAGAACTTAGGCCTCAACATGCTGACTGCTGCAGGTATCAGTTGCCTTCAATATATAGACGGGTATTTTCCGTTTGAGAGGTTCGAGTTTGCCCTCCGTTCTAGAGAATGAAGAGTTGCAAATGTCCCGCTTTAAGTCAGGAATCTCCTGTACACTTGAATGGGAATGCTGGAAACGTGCTTGACTGAGAAATACCAGAAATCTCTCCATATTTTTGTATTGTCTGTTCTTCAAATATGTACCTCTTTGCTTGTACTAAATTGTCTGTTTTTTGCTCAATCCATGCACACAGAAAAATAATAAAAAAAAAAGCTTAAAGGCAAATTGATTAGTAAATCAGAGATAACTGCAGTCCTGCATCTAACATGTAAATGTCAATTTTTCTTGCATATTATATTATGAAAATTAATTCCTTGGATTATTTTGTTATGATACAATTTGCCCTGTGTATCAATTTTACCTTAAAACATTAAGAAGTCGTTCAAATGCAAGACAGAACCTTAAGGTCTCAGTAGGAATAATTTATTAAGAGTTCATCTTCGCAGAATTGTAAGATGTGCCTTTTAGACAGAACTAAAACCACAACTGTCATGTAAATACACGCTTCAGGAAAATGTGAAGGCTTGTAGTGCTACCTGCCAAAGGACTTATAAGTCTCAAGTAGCCCACGTAAAGGTCAGTATAGGAAAAAGGATTAATAAAGAAAACCTGAAGCATAGGCAACTTAGGAACGGAGCTGGGGAAACACATGCTAATTGTGTTGTCCGTAGCCAAGTTCAAAAATAAGCTTATTCATAATACAGAACAGGTTGACTGATGCCGGAATACCACCTGAGTAAAACACTTCTACCTTCTGAAAGAGAACATAATTCTGTTTCCCTGGTGTATTTCTTCATTTATAGGCTGTCTGAATTGAAAAGGCAGATGTTTTATTCTGGGAATTGACTGCAAGGGTGATTGCTTTCAGGTGAAACACTTAAATTAAAATTTAGGGAGCAAGATAACCTTACTTAGGCAGAAGAGCTGAAATAAGTAAATGTAGAGGGGGAAAAAAAAAAAAAAGCCTGGTGGTTTGTGTTACATTTCTGTGCCTAATTAGATAATTAGAAGGTGGGGACTAGAGGGCCTAATATTGATTAGTTTTCTGAAAACATCTTCACTGAGAACAAGGGCACAAATAGGAACTGAAAGCATTTTGGTGTGCAATCTATAATGGTCACCTTTAAGAGCTTAAGAGTTGCTTTAGATAACAAAAGAATGTCTCTGAATTTGCAGCGCTCTTTAGGGATTGGTTCAAATACAGAATTAATATTATTTAGATATCCATTCAAAATGAAAAGTTTTTGAGGATGATCCTTGGCAGAGCAGCAGTAGTCAGCAAATGTTATTTTTTCTTAAACATAAGCAGTGCCTACAATACAAAATATTAAAAATTGACCCTCAAGTGACTCATTGAGCCAAGTGTTGTATATTGAAGCCACATCGTATCAAACACACAGCCCAGAGAAAGAAATGAGACATAACTTTTTAGGTATATATAACTATATATGTTTTTAGTCAGCTTGAAAAGTCTGCGCAACATTAGGTCTTTATGAAAGCTACTGATAAATTGAAGAATTCTGGCAGAGGAGATACACAAATGACATGACGTTTAGAAAAACAAGGAAAGGCTGACATTATTGGCTTTGTTCAAAATAAAGGGAGAGACCTGGTATAACTCTTTAGATGTTTAGAATTCTGTGTAAAAAAATAGAACAATTATTTTTCTTCTTTTATGTTCATTAGGAGTAAGATAAAGCATTAATTTCCATGATTGAAAAAATTGCAGCCTTTAGGATAGATAAATTGAGGAGGTATTAGATTTAGATTTAGATTAGATTAGGCTATAGATTACCTGAGGAGGTAACAGAGCCTTCCTGCTCAACATTTAAAAAAAAAATTAGTTAAAACACTCGTCAAGCACACTTGCTCCCACATATGGGCAGAGATGGACTAAATGCCCTCTTTTAATCTTTAAAAAAAAGTCATTGCAGACACCTTGTCTCATATCAGCTTATAATACTCTTACAACTCTCCCAAGGCAGGATGCTGCGATACTTCAACTGGAGAGCAAAGGTTGCTTTAAAGACAGCAGTCTTCCCGCATGTCTGTTCAGTTTTCCTACTCTTCAATAGCCATAGGGGTTTGCAACACATGAAATCCTCCAGGACTCTCTCTGGTCTGTCAGGATTTGCATCCCCTTTCTTGTGTGATACTGTATGACTGGATTTGGCTTTAGCAATATTGTAAGTAATTTACCATAGCTGTCTTACTTTATCACAAGTGATCTTCAGTATGTAATTTTGCAAATTCTCATTAAAATGATTTGTCATTCTCCTAACTACTTCTTTAAAAGTTATTTTGTTTAAGATTTCATTGGAGGCTACTAATGCAAGACACCGGGAGCATTTTAAGTTCACAGCCTTCTCATGCAAGAGACTCGATTAAACCTGGTTCCCTATATGTTAAACTGAAACATCTCGAATCCCCCGATCAATTATTTAAATTATAACCTCACGCCCTCTATTGCTTCTATTTATTTCTATTTAGTTGTTTTTCTTATCCTATTGTTTCATTCTGTTACTAAGTGCTGTGTGACATTTACCTCGCATGTGTTCACAAAGTGCTTAAAGTTCATTATTGAGTATGCATAATCAGTGTATGCTAATTCTCTTTGCTTCTGTTTCTGTCATTATTGCATTTTAAATTACATAAACAAGAGCTCAACATATACAGGCTAAGGCTTTAGGATGATACATCATCTCGGGAAAAAAAACAGGGCTTCTAAATGCATGCTGTTTCCTCGAAGAAAAGGAAACAGACTGGAGCATTTGTTAAAGACAATATTTTTCTTTCACATCCATTACCCTGCTCACCTTATGTGCACAGATCTCTGAGCATGAAAGATATACAGAACAGACTATCAAAGGTGAGATCTGCTTGGTAGGATCTGAAAGAAGAGTATTGCTTTAAACTGACTGTCCAAAACTTCAAGACCTGAATGTAAAATAAAGCTCCGTTTTAAGTAAGCAGGGAAAACATTTCCCACTTAAGGCTTAGCAGAATCAATCATTGACACATTGAACAAGGGAAGAAGTGGCAAATTCTTCAATACTCCTGAAGAGTATATAGGTCTATTTCTTTTCCTACGCTCAAGTTGTGCCACCCAAAGCTAAATGGAGCGGCTGCAAAGTTTTCAATATCAACACTAATTTTTAATTTTAGACTAAATAAGTGAGACTGAAATAAAGAATAAACCAAGAATAACCAAGTGCTGTTTCCAATTTTTACCACTTCTCACCAAATACAAATGGCAGATTCATCGTAGAGAATCATCAGAGCAATTTGCAATCTCAGGTATAAGATTCTAAAGTCCCGCAGTTGCTATAACACCACTATTCAGCATCCTCTGAAATCTCAGCATGCCTTTATCCCTTTTCCACTCAGATGCAAAAGAGAAACCTAAACGCATGTGGTTTGCATACATATATAATGAGGGAGAGCAGTTGTAGGCAGAAAAGACTGACCATTCATGATGCTGTGACAGGTCTCTACAGAGCTGACTGACGAGCTGAAGGGTGAGAACATAGACCGCAAAGCAAAGACTCTCTATCACTGTAATTTGGGATGTTTTGACTGACGAGATTTAAGTGCAGAAATGACCAAATGATGATGCAAGTGGCACATCAAATTTATTGGTTAAGAATGGTGAAATGCGTTTGTTTGTTGAGAGATGTTTTTCGATTACTTTTACAAAAGAGGAATAAAATTGGTTTCTGGTTTACATAGGGCCAATACTGTAAAGCAAAATCTTGAAAAGAACATTTTCCCTCAGAAATGCCAGTATCTGAATTCCTGTTTTAATACCTCTTCCCCCTTTCATCAAGAAATTAAAAGCAAAAAATTTCCATTTGGATATAAAAAGTAAGAAACCTAAACATAAACATCCCAGTTGTCAAAAAATGTGAGATGCTGGCAGTTCTTTTCATTAACTTTGATAGACCTTCTGGCTGTTTATTGCCTTAAAAACAGGCCAAACAGCAGCTCATTCTGTATTTAGATTTGTAACCTTAGGAGCCATTGCTTAAGTACATGATACGAGCTTTTTGCTTTGGTGAAGAAGTAGAGAAATGGGAATTTATAGTACTGCCATAATACAGTGATTTTAAGATTCTCAGGCTTTGCTCTGTAAACTAAAAAGGCTCCTTTTTCACCTCTCTCTCCTTTGCATTGCAAGTAAAAAATAAGACAAGACAGCATCATCAGCCCTAAAATACATTCATTCTCTTTCCCAGTACTGCTTACAGGTACCACGAAAATGCATTTCCAAAGCAGAGTGTGACAGCAAATTGGGACATTGCAGAAGTAATGAGGCTGATGAACGCTGCCCCCAGGAGAAAGCTTAATGCTAATGAAAAGCAGTTAGGAATCTTTATTAGTTACATGGGGAAAGGGAAAGCTTTTGGGGTCTGATTTTGTTTTAAAAAAATATTATTAACAGAGCTAATTGTAAAGTCTGGTTTTTGGGGGGTGGTTTCCACCAAAAAATGAAGATCCATGTTTCCAAGAAGTGTAGAGATATCAAACTTTGAAATCTAACCTAGTGTTTTCTAAAAAACTGGAAGAAGTGAGAAAGTCTCATCAGATCAGATGCTATTACCTTGTCAATATGCAAAAATGGGCATATACGTTATAAATATAGAATTCAGTGTTACTGACATACTGGCCATACTGCTGTTGCGATGCCATCCTAGAAGAATGGATGTGGTAGCAGATAAGAAGCAAGACTACATTCCACAAAATAAAATGTGATGGTCATGCGCAGGTCTCAAAATTAACTGCTTTTTCATGTCAATTTTAATTGTCAGGATCTTCCAACAGTACCTTCAAGACAATTGTTTTAAACCAACATGATAAAAAGCACAGCTTTATGTTCTTAAAAGAATGTGTCAAAATACCTAATTCTGATATTGAAGTTGGCTTGCATAAAACATTTCCATTTATATGAAGTGTGAAGTATAAGCAAAGTAAAGAGACAAAACTACCTCTCTATTACAAATTGTATTGTGTATTCAATCTAATTTATAAAGTCCCTTGTCATGGAAGCATATCAAGGCACTTTACACCCTGAAAGGAATTATACATCAGTTCAGTAAAAAGCCATCTTAAAAAGAGTCTTTAATCTTACTTTAGAACATTTAGCAAGGGAATGAAGTAAATGGCTTGTAATACAGGCAGACCTAGGAGACTTGCATATATTTATCTTTTGAATACACAATTCTCAATAAGGGTGAATGCAGTAGGGCCAGTTCCGTATCATAGTATTTGTTCAAGACCTCTGATGAATACCATTAATTAGTCCCTCTTTCCTTACTGTTGATCTTACATTCATTTATTGCTACATAAGGTCACAAGACTGACAACCCAGAGCAGACTAAAGCCCTTTTAGTTCTTCACAGAATAAATCCCAAGTCTGTCAGCATCATTCTCTGCATCCTCCAAGCTCCATCAACCCTATTTCAGAAGGGACAACTTAATATGCAAAACAGAGTGTGGGTAACCCTGTGTTCAAGATGCATTCGGTCACTAGTCCTTGCTGAGCTAACGAACAGTATGCCAGTTGTGCCACTTGTTTTTGTTGAGGCTTATTAACTAGGAATCAAACAGACCACACAGGTAAAATCTTGGCTCAAGGGAATTTTTTTTCTTTTTTGCCTGAGTGTTCCTACTACCATTTCACTGAGTGAGTTTCATTGCTGATATTCTGTTTTCTATAATGTCTTTTTACTTGGCAGCGCAGCAGAAAAATTCCCGGGCCAGTTTGGAAGTGAGCACGGTGCAGTCACAATGCTCCACCTGCACCAGTTCAGTCAAGGATGTTCCGCTGCATTTCCCTGTGAAGAAGAGTAGATGACAGTGTCTCTCGCTGCCATGGCTAAAACCTGGGTAAGTGAAAGAGCCCATCTAAGGCGATCTGAAGTAGCACTGCACCATACTGCCGTCTGCCAAGCTGATAAGCCCACAGTCTTGACTGCCATCCACCCACACATCTTTGCCTTCCTCCTATTGAGAAGTAAATAGTAAAATAGGCTGTTGTGAACTGTCCATCAAAATCACTAAAAAAAAAAACTTGGTTCCTTATGTTCCATTCTTTTTTTATGGCTGGCTGAAACATTCTTGCAAGGACCTAAAAGCAAGAGCAGTGAAAGACATTCTGTGTTAAGGGAAAAATCTAAGTTACGCTAAAAAGACCTGAACTCATGCTTCTGAGGTACTTGTGCAAGCTCCTAATGCCCCTGGAGGATATTTATAGCCACTGACAACTGCCAGATCACAGGAGTAACTGTCCATGAGAGTAACTCTGGACATACAACACAATGCAGACCAGTTTCTTCCCACTACTAGAAGAGCCAGGATGTTACACAGCACTGAGCACCGGTATGGAGATGTTAGGTTGGCCCCAGATATCATCTGTAGAATAACTACCTCATCCATGCAGCGTCACACACAGTCCGTGTCCCATCACTGAAGTACCTGCACCCTTTCTAGCTTTATAGATAGATTTTTAACATCAGCTTTCATACCTCTGCATGGCACCGATCCATGTGGCTGACATGGTAAAAAGCTGTCTGTAAGGTCTGTTTCTTTGGCTCTGTGCCACTCCTATATGTCACCTTTTGGTGGTAAGTTTCAGGGATGCAGCAACACTTGCAGGGTCACTTTTAGAGGAGGAGACTAAGTCTCCTGAATCCAGAGGTGATGGACGTATCAAATTGTGTAGCAGCGCTCAAATATTTTTCTCCTCTGCTTACACAGCCAAAACTTTGTCAGACTGTTTTTTCTCTCTTATGCAAATCCCATCATTTCAGGATCAAACCATTCTAATAACATGTGGAAACAAGGTATGAACAACTTTTTCCTGACAGCATAAAGAGAAAGAGAAGTAAATATCGGTTACCTGTCTTAGGCACTGTCACCCTTTAGCAGCTCTGTTCCCATCACAGCAGAGCTGAGTGAGCCACATTTAAAAATTTCTTTTATTTTAAAATTTATTTCCTGAGTCAATGTCTTACATTTCCCTCCACTTATTTTGCTTGGCTTTTTATTCTTATCTCTTTGTATTTTTTTTTTTTCAACCTGCCACAACTCTTTCATACTTACCACTTTTGTTTTTTCTTGTTTCATGTCGTTCTGCACTTCCTCACATTTTGTAGGTCTTGTTGTTGTTGTCATTGTCTGTAGAGTTGCTGATGCTTGACTTTTCCCTTAATTTGAGATGAACAGAGGAAAATGAATTATGTTCAATGTTGAACATATGCACACAATAAACACCCGACTTTTAAAAGATGTCATGGAAGCATCTGCTATGCTATATTTTTATGACTGCTATAAAACTGAAATAATTGGTATTTACTTTTTATTTTCATCTTCAGATGTCATTTCTGCCCACCCGCTCTATACCCACTTAAAAATGTAGCACTACATTAAAGTTAAATCCGCTCCAAAAAAAAAAAAGTCAATTTAAAAGCATTTTTGAACTTCTGAAATTAAAACATTCCCAGAGTAAAAATAATCTTAACTACTGCAAAGTTTTATGCCCTCTCTTGCACTCTACACTCATTACTGACTACAGCTTAAAATCTATGCTCATTAAGGCTTTTACTACCTGTTGGTGTGCATGTAAGGGAAAGGCATTTGTGTCTGACTTCTTAAACTGAACTGACATACCTAATAAAACAGGCATTGAGAACTCAGTAAAAGGTTTTTTGGCACCCCATGAAGCGAGTGGGATCATAACATAATTAAAATACATAGAAGGTAACTCTGAGTCAGCAAGGCAGCTACAGGACTTGGTAACTGTCACTTGATTACTCTTGAAAGCTGATAAAAATCAGAAGTAGTGATTGCCCACCACAGGCATAAGATATCCTTGCTGCTTTAGAAACATAATCACTGTGTTGCAGGAGGTCTAATCAACAGCTACCTATAATCTCTATGATAGCTGTAAAAATGTGTTAATGAAATATTCATGCAGGTAACTGTCATAGGCATAAAACATCATAACCTACTCCTTTTTACTAATGAATACTTTATTGGGCCGTCCTGTTCCAACTTACTTTGCTACAAAAGCAATGTCGGTTCAGCTGCTGATTCTTCTTCGACACTGTGAGCAACATCTCACTAAAAAAGTCAGTCCTGAACTGAACTCATGAACAAGCAAGGATCAGACGTCGGAGTCTATTCCTGGAGAAGATGGCATGACCTAGTGCCCTGAATGCAATTCCACATTTTGGAGATAGTTCCTTTTGTTTGAAATATATTGGCAAAGTTTTCATCTGGGAAAGGCAAGAGATTGGATATATGTGGGTCATTCTTGCTCCTACTTTCATGGCTCAGGAAAACATCAGAGGGAGGATTTCGTTTAGCAAAGGCATTAGGCTGACATGACAACTGCCTCTCAGTCCTGGGAGGTCGTTTAATCTCTCTGCATCTCACTTCAGGATAATCAAGGAGACAACACTTCCTTTCTGCTTTGCTCACAGACGGAGTTTACAGAGTAAACATTAAAATAGACCCATCAGTATGTGTCTGTGAAGTACCTGGGCAATGTCACACTAATAATAAATTGTTTAAAGTAATTTGTTCAGAAGTATACAGTTTGCAATGTACATCACAATATCTGTGAAATGTATACATAAAATTAACCAACGTGGTAGTGCCTAATTATGAGACTTTAGAGTAGCTAGCATGACAGCATACAAAAAATATAAAAACCTTCAGGTTTTTATTAAGAAACAAGAACTCCACCCAGCTCAAGACCATGGAAGGTTCCTAAAAGACTGTAAGAAACACAGAAAAAAGTTAGGTAGTTATTTGAGAAACACAGCCTATAATCGGTTTAACAAGGACAGAGATTATTTTGTGTAGAACAACCAGAAACTTTGCTTATATGACATTGCATATGAACCTTTATGCCATTTTCCTGTGATTAGAACATTAAACTTTTTATCTTTAAAGCCTGAAGTGATGACTTCCTTGATAGAAAGGATTTAATTTTCAACTCCTTTTTGATTTTCATTTGCCAATTCAGTACTATAAAAACTTCCAGTGTATTAAATGAGGCAATGCGGAAAATATTTTTGACGACAAGGAATCATCTGGATAAAATGTCCAATGATGGTATGAAACATTGTTTCAAATATACCTCTTGACTCACAATTTAGCCACCCACAGTTCGACTGTCATTTCAATAGCTTTACCAGAATAATAGCAAGAGATTCATCTGTTACCTGAGAGAAAATCTAAGCTCCCCTTAGAGCATCTTAAAATATAAATTACCAAACTTAGCTAAGAAGAACTAAAAGACAGACCCAAGAAATAAATTCAGTTGCTCCAAGCAAAATTTGCAACCTTGCTCACAAAACCCTGCTCAGCTACTGCCTGCTCTAGAGACACCTACATGTGACGGATATTTACCATGAAAAGTGACCAGGCTCCCTAGAGCTACCAGGAGCTGTGCCCAGGAGTGTTTCAATTCACTTCAACCACAAATCACGGGCTCCCAGTCCAAGAGGAGCCCCGCAGACAGAATGCAGCAGATCTCTGCTAGCCACGTCAGAGCTACTACAAATGCAACCACACAGGAGCTTCAAACTGCTAGGCTTGCTTAAACATATGCAGAGCAGCTTACGATGATCATGAACAAGACCTAACTCTATGTCACAGTCAGAGCAGACTCATTGCAGCATGAAATCAAGCCGCTCCAGATATGCACGCAGGGTGCCCAGGCACCTCTGACACCCCTTCAACTCTGCCACCCTTCAGCTGTAGCTGTGCTGGGTAAGCCAGAACAAGTCTCACACTCCATATTTCAGGATCTACAGATGAAATAGCAATGTACTCCTCTTCCGCTTGGGGATCTGCTTGACATGGGGAGCCTTCTCTGGGAGTATTTACCACAGTTTATCAGAGTGAGCATCACATACAACACAGAAAACAGGCACAGGTGGCACTCCAGCTCGTCTCCATAAGCCAGTGTCTAGTGCCATAGTGCAGGAGAGGTAGATAAAATTTTCCTTTCTTTCAAAACCAGCTGTCTTTCCTCCCTTTTGAATTCCTGAAAACTAGTTAACAGGTCCAGGTTTGTTGATGTTGTTCCCTCAGTTGCTCACCTTTCCTCAGTTGCTCACCTTTCTCTTCAAAAGGACTTTGAATTGTTAGTGTGCCAAAGCACAACTCCATCAGGAGAAGCTGGTCTTACCCACATACAAAATGGGTGCCAGAGTGGAAGCTGTAACCCTTCCCAAGGATTTATGGGTTTGACTGTCCCCAGGCAGGGAGGATAATGAGTATCAATTTTCTACCTCCTATTTGAGTAATGTAAATAATTGGTACATTAGCTAATAAAAGGGCCTTCGCTGTCATGTCTTAAAATCATGTCTTAAAACTTCGGGCAGCTATGCCATCCAATGAAAAAAAAAAAATTACAAAGATGAAAAGCAAGTTCCAGACTGTAAATCCCAAGAGGTGTAATTCAGAAGATCCCTGCTGTCCTGCCAATAGTTTTAGCTTATATTCTGAAAGCACCTGTCTCTCATAAGACATGGATTAACAAGGAGAGTTGTGGCATCCAAAGGTATTGAAAACACCAGGGTTCTCTGCTGGTGTCCTGCAACAAACACAGCTAAATTCAGGTGCTCATGCACTTATATCTCTGTTCAAAAGCAGCCATACGTCCTGCCTCTAGCCTTCAATCCTGATTTGTATGTATGTGGGGAGCTAGTTTGGGCAAGTTAAAAAAAACTCCTTGACCAATTAACTCTCATTTTATATCCCTAATCTTTGAAAAAATGAATCTGGAGTCAAATTTATCAGTGCTCTCCAGAAAGAATCTCAGTATTAGCCCATTGGTAATATGATAATATAAATAAAATAATCCCCTCATTTATGCTTTCAGCAGCGTGTTATGCAAACATCAACTAATTATTGTTAATTAAAAAATTATCAGCAAGCCTCTTTTCTAGATATGCGAGAACCAATTATTTGATTTTATAATGATGAAATTATATAAATGTTTTCAAAGAATAAATGAAATAACAGGGCATAAAATTCGGAAAGAGGTGTAAAGGCAGTTAATTTTGTTGTATAATATATTATAGGATCATAAAGCAGTCAGGACCAAGGGATAACATGAACGGAGATTTAGTATTTTATTACCTTCAGAACCTTTCTGCTTACATTTTCAGCATAGTAGCCTGGAAACATTCAGTTTGTAGAGACCCGAATTTATTTCGTGATAACCGTGGACTGCGGAAGCAATCTCTGTCCAGAACGCACGAGATGAGGATGCAGAACAATGCTGTTTAGGCAGCATAGGCTTCAGTGCAAGCTCTAAAAAATTATTCTCTTAGTTCTGAAGAAATACATCAGTAATCATCACTTCACAATTTTCTGGGCAGTCTGGGAACTTAGGATATCTGACATATGGTTCATATGTGACATGTACTGTCACAAGTCATTATGAGATGAATAATACATTTTACGTGTTTGAGATTAGGTTTGTGGAAAGTGTGGAAATGCTATTTTTCTGATATGTCTTCTGTAGAATTAAATTTGCTGCCAGTCAATCCCAAACATCTTTTCTTTCCCTAAACCAAAATAAAATATTTCAAATAAATATAAATATAAACATAAATATTGAAGCAGACAACAGCAACAAAAAAAAGGTGCTTTGTGTTTGCTTCGTCTGTTCTAAAATGCATTCTGGATGTTTTCATAAATCACTATTTTGGAAAAAATAAATAAGCATGCAAGATACATAAATGAATATGCAATTATCTTTGAGCAGCCAGTCCATGAGCTGTAGGTACTTTGGAGGTATTAAATATTCTAAAGGGGAAGCTCTTGTATCCTCTGAGCTGTTTAAATACCTGTAAAGCTTTTTCATTCAAAGCATCCATTTGCCCTGTAAGAGGCATTCAGTAGAAGAGGTTAAAGGAAGGGAAAGACCCAGATATATCTAGAGGGCAACAGACTTCTCGGATTGACTGCTCAGGAACAAAACTTATAGCAAGAGGAGAATGAGGAGCACCAAAGGAAACACCAGCACACATTTTACTACAGACATGATGCATACGCTTTGTGATTTGTATTTATTTCTTCCTGACAAGTGGCCTCTCCCAATTGAGAATTACCAGGTTTCACTGAAAATTATTGCTGCAATCTCCTTTTCTACTGTGTCCCTAGTCAGTACCAAAGAAGGTTTTACTTTATATAAAAATAATAGTGAGATCATAGAATCATAGAATGGTTCGGGTTGGAAGGGACCTTTAAGATGATCTAGTTCCAACCCCCCTGCCATGGGCAGGGACACCTTCCACTGGACCAGGTTGCTCAAAGCCCCATCCAGCCTGGCCTTGAACACTTCCAGGGATGGGGCATCCACAACTTCCCTGGGCAACCTGTTCCACTGCCTCACCACCCTCACAGCAAAGAATTTCTTCCTAATATCTAATCTAAATCGACCCTCTTTCAGTTTAAAACTGTTATCCCTCGTCCTATCACTACACTGTCTCATAAAGGGTCCCTCTCCACCTATACTGTAGGCCCCCTTTAGGTACTGGTGATGTATGTATAATGTGTTGATGATAGAGTAGTGTAACAACACAACCTTGTTGCTGTAAACCTCATGCTTCCCTTCCAAGCTGCTTCTAAAATAAGTTTATGCAATCTTCAAACCAGTGCAATTTTTCTGCTTGCTCCACCGCAGTTTGCAGCGTAGCTAAAAACAACACAGCAGGATGCTGCAGCCTCTGTGGAGTCATCACACCAACTCCTCAGGTCCCAGGAGAAAGATGAGACAGCACCAGAGGTTTAAGCTACATATGCATAATCCTGTGTGTTTGTCTCCCCACTTCTTTGGGATATTCATTTCTCAAAGGGGAGGCCTTTTCCACTGTCAGCCTGCTGGGCTGGGCTGCGTTTTATTCTGGAAGTCTAGCTGGCTTGAGTTTAGTTTTGGATCTTGGTTTTGAAATGGAGATACGGAAAAATACGTACGTGGGAAATATGCATAGGAAGATAAGCTCTTCTGCTCTTTATCTCTTTGTCTCTTACATGCACATCATCTGCTATTCGGCTAATGTAGGCAGATGTGCCTGTGAGTAGAAAAGGAAAAAGTTCTCATTTCATTGGTCTTAATTCACCTGATTCTGGCTGATTTAGTAGAACAGCTTTAGCCTTTTCATGCCCTCAGTCAAAGGGTAAGCACAATAATTATGACCAATCCAAGAAGGAAACCGGCTGAAAAACATGGATCATTTTAGCCTTTGGTTGAGCAGGGGAGCAGTTATCACACCGGAATTCCCTCCCCCAAAATGGTACCTAAGGCACAGTAAATTGTTCGCTGATATGTGCGTTCTCAGAGGAGGTCAGTTTAATGAAAACTCTGAGAGTCATTACAATATACTCTCTGGTTGTTAAAAGGGCCTCCAAAGCACCACTTCCTTCTTTTTTTCTACTCATCAGTCATTACTTGTATTTTCTCTGCTAATGCTTAGCAAGTTAGGTGAAATTAAACCAGACGGACAGCATGAAAATGGCAGAAAATTAACTGGTGCATTCACCTAAGAACAATATCAGGTTTTAACATATCCTGGGATATCCTTTTGTCAAAAAAAAGAAAGTCTCCATTGTTTCTGTTTGAATTGTCTTTGCTGTACCATTGATGGACACCCTGGTAATGTACGTTCCCTCAGCTGAGACAAAAGAATGCCACATGCTAAAACAACAATTTTCCATGCACTGATATTTCCCAGAATTTCTGACATCTCTTCAGCTGTTAATCTGGAGAGGCCTCCTGCCAAAAAACACGTATGCGACCCATGTGTCAGGTACAGTAATTCTTTCTCTGATTTGTGTCCTCAATCATTTTGGTCATCTACTGGTTGTTAACATCCATTGAATTTGGTTGTTACCCTTTTCTCTATGCAAGCTAATGAACTTTGTTTCTTATTTCGTACTTCAATTGTCTGTGTGTGTCACAGCAGTTTGGCATCGGAGAAAGTACCTGCCTCCTGGAACCCAACGGCAGAGTTGGATTTTAATGCTCTGCAACCATGGTTACATCCACTGTGCTTTCCTGAATTTCAGATAATTGAGTAACCAGCTTAGCGCTGTTGCAGCAAGAAAGGCTATTCATTCACTTGATCCTTCCGCGTGGTAGTCTTTTCTATTAGCTGTTTGTTCAAAACAGCTCAAACAGTGAAACAGATCATGAACGATTCTGTGGTTATTGGAGCTATGCTTTCTTTAATTAATCTTATAGGGAAACAAAAGTTCATTCCTAAGTGTGCCTCTGTGTTTGGGGTTAATTTAAATTTAATTTCTGAGATCTTTTTGTGTGATATTTGTAATATAAATGCGATTTCTTTTTTGTTCTGTATTTACTGGTTCATACAACTTAAGAATTTACATTTTGAACAGGAAATGTCATAATAATTCAGCAAGGAAAGTAGAAAGAGAAACCAAGGGAACCACTTAACCCCCAGCCAGAAATAGTGGTTGCAAACTTTCCATTTGCTTTTAAGGCTTGTAAAGGAGCCACAGGCCAGAGGGAGAAATGGAAGATTATAGGCACAGATGGTCTGAGGCTGAAAGAGGTAAAGGTAACTGAAGAAGCTTAAGAAACTGAAACAATATCATTTATGTTCTGGCTTGCTTTGGCACTGGGCAGTTAAGAGCAGCTGACTCTGAAAACTCTGGCTTTTTTTGGAATTGTGTGTGTTGAGAGGAGATTTACCTTTACAGTATTTTATCCTTGGTAATGTCTAGAGCAGAACAAGGTCTGGGACAGCCTCAGATTAAAATAATTGCACATTCAATCTACGATTTTGTAATTGCAACTCATTGTTTTCAACTGTATTGCCACAACTAAAGTTTGAGTTCGAAGTGCTGAATTTCTTTTTCAGAGATTTCTATTTTTTATTAGCAAAGGATAATTGTACATTGTCATATTAATTCCTTAAAAATGTACAGAGAGGTTTCAGAAATTGTGATATTTGGGCATGAAGGAAAATAGAGGATACTAAATACAGAAGCCAATGCATAGCGTGCTTAAAAGCTGAAGAAAGTGTAATTGTTGCTAACTGAATATATGATATTCTAGACAATAATTAGGGTTTTAGAAAAAAATGCCTAGGACAGAGTTGTCTAAATAGGAGTTTTCATATGAAAAAAAATCTTTGCATGTGTCTCAAAGACCCTAATTGGCTTCAACAAGGATTTATTGGCATGTGTGGTGTTCCCCTGCCTACATATGAAAGTAGATCTCTCAAATTGCTGTAATTATGACATGCAAGACCCAAAAATCAATCCCCACAGTTGAAAAAACAAATGTGCACCAGTGCCTATGGTCTAAACATGCCTGTAAACATATGCCATAAACATGCCTGTATCCACACCTCTTAAACAAGGAAAGCCTTCCAGGATAAAAAGCACATCCTTGAGTACTTGTATACCCAAAATCTTCTTATGGGTAAAGGGGAACAAATCCTACTGCATGGAGAGAAAAATTTACTATTGCCCTGACTAAAATATGAACAACCTAATCAAGAGGCTATAAAAAAAATTATTAGTCCAATTACATCGTTAGTGATAGTCCAAATTAATAAAACAAAAAAAGCCCTCATTAGTAATACAGTTACAATTGTTATAAAAAACATTCACCAGTCTCGCTCCCTTTTTTCTGCTGTGATGCCAACCCTTCCAGCGTTCATCTTGGTCACAAGGTTGATGGCTTCAGTCTTTCCCAAAAAGATTAGAAAGCAGGATTTTCTGCAAGTTGCCATCATCCTAGGATTTCTGCTGGGAGGTGTACAAGATCTATGATGGGGTTTTCTTCATCCCCAATCTTGGAATCTCCTTGGGTTTCTTGTCAAATGTGTTTTGCTCGTAGCCCCGGCTTCCCTCTCAGGGGATCCCAGCTAAAGCCAGAGGCTGGCACAGTTGCCTACCCCAGCCCCAGCTGCTCTCAAGGGCTGCTCACTGTCACCCGCTGACTCCCTGCCTCAGTCAGGATGGCGCCATATCTGGGATCACGGGATGAAGCCCACAGGCACCGTCCCTCTCAGCAACTGCTAAACCAGGCTGAACACAGCTGTGGACATGGCAAGCCTGGATAAGCCCTGACATCCTGTACTGTTGGAGCAGTACGAAGCCTGGGACCTGTTACAACTCATGGCAAAATCATATTTCCTGAGCTACAATGCAAGGGTGGTGTGGTTGGAGGCAACCACTGCTGGAGAATATGCTGTTAGATTCCACTGCTTCTCCAAGACGCCAGACCAGACATAAATGCTGAATCCTCTTACCAAATGCATATTTTGCACCTTTATCTGGGGCACAGAGGAGTCCCCTCTGCCCATGTGCACATCTGGTACAGCAGTAGCAAGGGCTGAGCCAAGCCACTTTCTAGGAAACCAACAAGCCACCAGCTGCAGAAGCTGGCATCCCAGCAAGGAGGAGGCAAAGGGAAACAAACAGGACATTGCTGGTATCTAGAGGGGAGAAAGGTTACCATAAAAGCAATTTTAAATGGGAGGTGCAGATTTATATTTGGGGAGGTGGGGATGAGGTGTTAACGGGGCCATAGACCCTTCTTTAAATACGTTTATGTTGATGCTCACCTCTCAGCACTGCGCTTGCATTCATCACAGGGTAAAGCCACATGGTTTTTCTGAGTATTGACTGTCTACACCCGTGCAGCCCTGGTGAGTGTCTAATTCGCACTGCAGCTCACATAATAAATTATCACCATGATGATGAGTTCATAATGTCTCTATGATCTTGATAAAAAGGAAAACCTGAAGGAAAAAATATTCAGTCTTTATTTAGAGTGTAACATAAAACAATACGAGGAAACTTTGGTCTCGGAATGTTACTTTAAAGTGGAAGCATTTACTGCTACCAACAGATATCGATTAGTATGCTACTGGAATTTCACTTTTACTGTGAGCAGTATTGATATTCATTGATATGGTTTTTTTTAAAAAAAGAGAGGTGATGCGTCCATTTACCTTATCAAAATTTCATAAAACTGTTTCTGCTAATGAGATTTTGAGTGTTGGTGCTTTCAGATACTTTATCTGTCACAGAAGGAGTGATGCAACACTTAGTCGTGTAAAACAACTCGGGGACTAACCAGAAATCAAGTTGCTAAAATAATGAGAACATCTGTTCAACATCTGTGGTTTAATTTAATTTACTAGACCTGAGTACAGGAAAAAACAGTGTTCTTATTACTGGGCCATTGACAAATAAAGTAATGAGAAACTGATTGGAATTATTAGCAGCTCTATTTCAGCTTAATGTGCATAAGCTATCACTTAAGGCTGTGACATGATTTTTTCTTTTAATTCAGAGTTTGATCATACAAATAATTGCTTTTCAGCTCCTTCTGCTAGCAGAAGAACATAAGAATGTAACATAAGAAGCAAGCAACAAAGTGTTCAACATGTTTGAAGTGAATAAAATATAAAAATCTCCTGTTTAACTCACTTACTAATGTAGCAGTTTGAGTTCAGAATTAATTTTTTTCCTTTTTTTCCTTACATGGTTCTGTGGAAATGAGTGCAACATCACAGAACCCAGACCTCTGCTAAAGAAGCCATTTCATCTCACTTACAGTTCTAAGGAAATTTCTAAAAACCTTGAATAGTATTATTTTTTAATCCGTCTTATCCACCTTAATTTGAACTTTTTGAAGCATGCAAGCACTGTATTATTTCCTTTAATATATTAAAAATAGACCATACAGAATATAAGATTAAATTATATTTGTGCTACAGTAGTGTAAATATTTATAAGCTTTACATGAAACATAGTCAGCATTTATTGCTGATGTAGCTATTCATTAGTAAAATCTCAAATGAAAAAGGTTACATTAGTCTTGCATTAAAACACTCCGAAATGGACCTTGTATCACATTTTATCACCTTTTTTTTTCTCTAATGGGAGTGTTTTGCAAAGCATTTAAATTCATAAGCTATCTCTTGAAGTTTTTTAATCACTTTCTTTTCTGTTATGGAAATATTTCATAACTGAATCATATTTACGGAAATAGAACCTACTCCTCCTACTAGAAAAGTACAGATTTAACTTAAGGCCCTCATGGGGACCCACATCCAAAGGAAACCTCACACTCTGCTGAGGTTTTTGTTCGCTTGAGTTTAAGTATCATTCACTGAGGAGGAGGAAGGGGGGAGGAAGAGGAGGTTTAGATATCAGGAATATATGCAGTGAGTAATCCTGTAAGTCTGTGCCTCCTTTTCCCTAACAACAGTTCCCACAGGCTTGCTTAAGAAAGAATGAAAACATCTGATGGCAAATTAGACCTTGCATAAATGATGGGAATGACTGATTTCACTTCAGCACGTGATTTCGGGATCCTGATGAAAAGTGTGGGAAATCCAACAGGTTTAAGCTCAAGAATATGTGGGAAAAGCAAATAACTTTCTAACATCTCATACATCTAAGGGGAAGAATTCACTGGGCTTCATAAAGTCCAAGTTCAGTGTACAACAGAGTACGGGCTCAGCGTGAAACAGAGTTTAGCGCTGCATTTTATTGCACAGATGAGCCCAGGTACATAATCGTGTTATCACATGGCAGCTGATTTGCAAGTATTATTGATGCACATGATTTTTTCCTATTTCATTACAAACTAATCTATGTCAAATTTTAAAGAATTGACATGGGTTGAGAGCATTCAAACTGATAAGTGCTGCAGCTCAGCTGATAAACTTGTAATACGGTAGTAGCTTGTTTTTGTGTTTCCCATTGCTTCACATGCCAGTGTTCTTGACATACCAATACACAAAATAAGCCAGATCAGTTTAGTTGGATATTTTTCAGGGAAGCAAAGCATTAGCTCCCATCTGTTTCCCTTTCTCAGTGTCATTCCCCTCTGGCATTCTGACCCAACACGCCAGGCTCAGAGGAGCAGGAGGAACAGTGGTGCTGCACTAGGCATGCATATGGTGTCAGCACTGGGACACCAAGGAAGGGACAGGGAGCCCCAGGCTTTCTCCCTGGCTTGTGCCTGGACTAAGGAGGCACCGTATGACTTGTGGAGGGACACGCACACCACTGACATATGGCCTGACACAGGATGTAGAGAGGCACCGGGGCTTCCATTCACCCCAGGGCTGCAGCTATCTCTGGATTTCCTCTGCAACCCTGAGATAAAAATCTCAGAATTAATTTTGAACAGAGAAAAGAGAGAGAGGAAACTGGCCTTCCAGTTTTGGAAGCTGTGATAAAAGTGTTGATTGACTTGTATGTAATTGAGGTGCCATCTTTCTAAACACTGTTTGCTAATCACAGAAAGAAGATTGTGCAGTACCTGCTGCATGTTGTGCCTGGCTCCAGGTTGTACTATAACCCATGCATTTCATCAAAAACTTGCAGAAAATAGAAGAAAAAGTGATGCAAGATGGAGGAAAATTTTCAGACCATCATCTACAAAAAAAAAAAGCCTGATCTGCTTTTACAAAAGCAGCAAGAGTTTATTTCTAAGTCTTCTTTTAATACTAATTCTTGTCATGACCACAGTGAATTTCTACATTTCAGATTATTTTTGGTTTCTCTGAGGCAGATGGAGTTTGCCTTTCGCATGATGTCCTGAGGGTGAAGGTTCAGTAAGGATGAACTATGCAATCTGCTTCACTATAACACATGACATACTGTTGATCAAAGAAGAACGTGTTAGGGACCAGATGTTGCAAATAGTAATAACATGTCCCAAGCTTTGCTTTCACCTAATGCATGACATGGTGGAGCTAAAAGTACTTGTAAGATGTGATCAATAGGGAAAACATAAGTGAATACCACAGAAGAAATATCTCAGTTAATCTTTTTTTCTCATTATTAATTCTCCCCTTCTCTGTTTTAATATTCTGCTGTAATTTCCCTCTTGTGTTTAATTTTCTTCATCATATTTTTACCCCATTGGGATATTTCAATTAAAATTGGATTGATAGCTGCCTTTAATTTATTCTTTTCACTTAAAATGCAGGGGTCCACTTTTTCCCCAAAGGGTACAACACTGCTGAGGGTTATTTCAAATCCTAAAGGAAAGAAGCATGTTCCAATTAGTCAAGCTCTCTCCCTCTGTTTCAGTATGGTTGTTTAATTCTATTTATTCTGTAGACTTTTAATGTAGAATCACCACTTAAACAGTTATGCTACTGCATTTTCAATCTGTTGAGGGAGTCTTGGGTTTAAGAGATGGAACAAGAAAACTGATCATTGTTTCATTTCCAGATTCGACATGGGTTTCTTATGTGACGTGATATCATTTCATCTTTGTGTCACACTTTCCCGTCTACCAAATGAGTTAGTATAGAAGACCAGCAGAACTTGATTCAACAGTGTCTTGCTTTTTCAAAAAAAACCCCAACCAAACAAAAAACCCTACACCATACTAGAAGGGCATTTGGTTTGCAAGTTGTCTAAGATAATCCTTAAACTTCCTTTTATTTCTTTGTGCCCTCAGTTGAGATACAGTCCACAGAATTAGAATAGTCTTAAAAAAAATAAAATGGTGATCTATGTGGAAACCTACTAGGATTGTTTAGACTCAAAAATAAAAGGCTAATGGGAGAGTATGTTAATGGCTTTCAGACATAGGTATTTGAGAAGAGGTCACATTAATCTTTTCTCTATGTCAGTGCTGAATAGAATAAGAGGTAATGGATTTAAATTTCAGCAAGAAAGATGGGGGTTAGTCATTAGAATAAGAAGGACAGTGAAGCCTGGGATATTATGGTGCCTTTAAGTTCAATTTAGACAAACATCTGTCATAGATATTAACACTTTTGGGGGACAGGTTTATGGACAAGCTGGTCTCTTGAGTTCTCTGTTTGCCAGATACATTTTCTAAAACTCTATTTCTTTTCCTGAATCCTTTGCTATCCTGTCTTATCAGTAACAGGAAAAAGTGACTCTTTCCGAGTGAGCATTGTGCCTGCCAGAATAGCACAGGTGGGGCCATGTATGTATCACCATATATGTCTCTGAAATGCAAGTAGTTTATGCATTACATCCTTTTATAGATAGTTTATTGCCAATTCCTACCTCTAATACTTGCTAACATTGAAAAAAAAATTAAAAAAGACCATCTCTTAACAAATCTATTCATCAAATCATTGCGTTTTTCTGGAATATAATATGAACTTTCTTTATTTTCTAATTCAAACCACAGTGTCATCTCATATTTTACAGTCATAATCTTTCAACAGTCTTCTAACTATCTCATTAGAGACTTAGGATGGTTAAGAGTTCTTTTTCCATTCTTAATGTGATTTTTCTTGTCTAAAACAGAAGGGCATCTTGGCCTGTAAGATAGGGTCTAGTTTGATTCTTAATTTCACCAAGTCTGTTTGCAAACTTCAGTTGCAACTCAGACAGTAGCTACAGTCTCTCCCTCCAACACCAGATTGCAGCTATTTTCATAACTGCTGTCCTTTCTGACATATAGGCTGCCCGACACACTTGTCCCTGGGCTGGAACCTGTTACCATTTTCAAATCATTTGAATTCTCAAAAGGACAATTTTAAATGCTGTAGCAAGAGACATTTCCACTTATTCACTGGGAAATTTAAGGGCATGCACAGATTCAGAGGTAAAGCTGGATTCTCTGCTGCTTGCTTGCGAGTGTCCTGGAAACTCGAATAGAGGAAACACCCTAACTTATTACACTGTGCAAAGCAGCTGAAATACCTCCTTTGCACCGGAATTGACACAAGGAAAAGAGAAAGGAATTCTCAGTGCAGCAACATCTTTTGCCCGTGAAGCTATAGGGACTGATGGCTTTTTGGAGTTGAGTCATTCATTACACAGCACTCGCTCAACTCACTCTCAGCAGGGGCTGCTGCTTGCAAACTGCTTCGGAGAATCTAGGCACTCAGATAACACGTTAATGAGTGTGGTAGAAATAGATAAATAGATTTGGCTGCTGAACATCTTTGTAATTTGTGAAAGCGATGATGTTCTGAAGCGCTCTCAGTTAATGAAAATAAATAGTGCGCGCTTAACATATCATTAAAGTAGGTAGTTCACATTAGTATCAACTTTTATTTAAAAACATATTTGTTTAGGAAAAATATGAAAGATTTACCATAGGGACATTTTCTGAACTCAGCAGGGGAAGGCTTTTGTAGGGTTTAACCCCTTTATCCTGACACATTTATATAAAACTAACTTGAGCTTCCCAGTACAGCCTTGATAAAAGTGGAATATTTGTACCTCAGAGAAATAACACTGTAATCAGTCATCTACCTGCCTTCCATTTATTTCAAGTAGGTAGTTGTTTCTTTTTCTTAGTTTAGTAACACAATAATATGGTATCTGTTATTCCGACTTAACTGGTCAGAGAAACAGCATTTCATGTTTATTTCCCTTTCCAATGCCTCTGTTGTGGTCTGTAATAGAGGGGACTGTGTCCTTTGCCTCTGCACAGCTGATTCCCCGCAGTGCGGACATCTCACACAGAAGCACAAAAAGGATTCTTCTTCATCTGTGAGTTGCACAGTCTAAATTCACTCTTTTAAAGAGTTTAATAAGACTAATTCACCTCCTTAGTAACGTAAGGACAATCAGTGTGATCCACATTGCATGAAAAACGAGACAGAAACAGTAAGATCGTAACTTTCTCAGTGACATTAGCACAAACCAATCTGGTTTACCAGTTTAGACCTCAGTGGTTCATTGTCCCACTGTTCCTTAGCCAGCCATTATGAATAAACAGTAAAAAGTGATTTTTTTTTTTTTTTGCTGCGAAACTCCCTCTGCAGTCTATGCCACTTCAGTACCTCATTCCACTTGAGGCCAGAATGTTTTTCATCATTCTCTACATGGAACTTCCCCTCTGCAAGTTAAGCCTGTTACTTGCTAACCTATTCATTAGGTTCTGTTCCAGTTCAGCATCACAGCTAGCTAGAAAATTTCCATTAAAACCCAATTTTGCCCACAAGATGAGAAAATTGATCATCAACATTTTTCAAATAAATTCTAGCTATCAGCTTGCTCTGAGACCATTTTCCAGAGCCTGTGAAAATGTTTAATAACTAACTGACATTAAACAATATGCAAAAATATCTTAATAATCTAGTATTGCATTTAATTGAAGATTTTAATAAAAACTTAATTAAGGTTCCCACATTTGTACTTGGGGGCTATCCTGAACTCAATACCATTCAAATCCCATTAGTGCTAATGGCCTAATGCAAACGTGGAGAATATAAAACACATAAAATTTACTTTTAATAAGTCATTCATCCTACATTAAATATAAAACTACTATTAAAAACACATTCAAGAGGATTAACCACTATTATTACAATGAATGTTTTTAATAATCAGTTGATATTTATTTAGTTTATAGTACTGTCTAATTATTACACAATTATGGCTTTATAATGTCCCTGTAAATCTTCAGCAAATGAAATGTCTATCTGGAAACATTAATTTTAAAAGTTACCAAAATACATATTTTAATGTCATTGCCTCAATTTCTTTCTTTTAAAAAAATAAATAAATAAAACAGAGAGGGGGGAGGGAAGTTTTATTGAAAAAACATTTAGGCAAGAGAACTTTAACTTAGAGAAGCAAGACAGCGAGTACACACCAGATGATCAGAAGAAGGCCACATCTCGAAGCAGGGTTGATTTTTTAACGCAAATATATTTAAATGAAAAGTGTCTATCTTCTTCACATGAGATTTTAAGAAAAAATGATCAACAGATATTTATCAGACCAAGGGGATAGGCAGATAGGCATCCATCTCCACTGGATGCCTATAATATTCCTTAAAATGGACAACAATTGCTTCCTGAAGAAAAAACATTGTTTAAAGTACCATAAACCCCTGTCCCCATATTTTTTCCTGAACAATGTTTTGATAAGTGCTACAGGGCCTAACATACACAGGGAACCTGTAGCAGATACAGCCCCAAACTAAGTGTGCAAGGCTACACTCCACCACGTGATACGCAAACACACACAGGACTAGTTAGAGCTATTGGAAATGCCTATATATTGCTGTATAATTACCCTTTAAATCCACACCCGCTAAGTGTCAGAAAGTCTCTGACAACAGGCTTGATGTATACAAGGAGCTATGCCTTCAAAAAGTTTATATAATATACAGACTGTGACCTTAAGTCTACTGACGCCAATGTGCATCTCTTCATTGACATGAGAAGCCTATGAGTCACAAATAATGCCATATGCCTGGTTTGTATTAATCACTTTAATGAGCTAAGGTTGTACTTAAAAGAAGAAAGGAAAAAATGAAAAACGAAAGAAAGGGTCTGCTTTGACTTTGAAATTCTTTGATTTCACTGATTTCTTTCCTAACATTAAAGTTATTTCAACATGTTTTAATTGCTTACATTACAAACACATAAGGCTTTGAAATACAGAATGTTAATGAGAGTTTTTACTATTTGGGCACAGCATATTATGAAATATATGTGATTTAGCTATATTAGTTGGAAAATAATCTCTAAAGCTTTTAGATAATTCAAAATCTTTATTTTTACTTGTTTTAGTTGTGTGAAATTCTAGGCAGCCTCCACAAGAACTTAAAAAGACTCATTTACAATCCAAGGATTGTACTTGAATCTCAAATCATTGAAAGAAATCTCAATTTCACTTTGAAATGTGGATATTTCAACTACATAGTATTCTTTTTACATAATAAATGCTCAGAGATTGTTCTGTTCTTTTCTTAGGGAATCTATATCATTCATTTCAGTAATGCTGCTGCTTGCTTTCATGGCACCATCTTCCTCTCTGTGGTGGTCAGACCCTCATGGCGCTCTTTATATAATTAACCATAAAAATGTCACTTTGCATCAAACTTTGACTTTATTTCAGATTGTTGTTCTGCCAAAGTATTCAACAGAGTTGAGTGCTAAATCAGTTCATAGAAGTCTTTATTTATACTGTGAGTTGCTAGTGATATTTACATGTGAATCAGCAGATTCTGACCAATTCAAAAAAAATTCAAAAATAAAAACGAGGCATTGGTATTTCTTGTGTTCGAGTGGTATACACAGGAAAGGGAAGAAGCAGGACTGATTTCAGGGGAGACACCAGAAGTCAGTCATAATCTATATCCTTTTATGAAACAGCGATTCCAATGCACCCCCTCATTCTATAATGCCCTGTTTTGTTTTAAGAGAATTTTGTCCTTTTATCTCTGGGTGGTGTTGATCCACTGTGACTCAGAAGAGATGGAAATCCTTTGTTAGATGAAATGAGGCTCAAAAAAGATGACTGAGATCAAAATGTTTAATGCCTTTTAGTGATAATCTTCGTTAAAAATTTTCACTTGGAGATAGTTAACTACCAGCAAAGGATAAAATATCATTAAAAAAAAAAAAAGAAAAAAACGTTAAGGAATACCGAGTTAAATGTTTTCCAATCAACTCTGTCTGATAAAATTCACTCTAGAGGCTTAAAAAATTTGCCTGAGGCAATCTCAGAACCATTACCATGGTCTTTAAGAACTGGCATTGGGAAGCTGAGAGCTGTCAAATGAGTGCCAATCTTTAAAGAGGGAGAAAAAGAGAATCACATCAAGGTCCCATGAAGACCAGTGGCTCTGTGAGGCCAGGGGCCGTGAAGGCTTTCCTGGGGTCCATCAGGGCAGGGCCTGGCAGGCAGGGAGCATCCCACCACCCCACCGAGGAACAGGGCAGCCGGGGGACCCTGGGGCAGGCACAGGCATCAAGCACCTACCTCCCCGGGATGGGAACAGGCCAAGGCTGGGGAGGCCCATGGGCCTGCAGGCGGGCATAACCTGGCAGAGCCCACAGCTGGGCAGGACAGGGCTGTCGGGAGCTGGAGACCGACCCTGTTGTGGTGTCACAGGCGCAGGAGCTGGCAGCCCCAGAGGACTGACATGGGGTCCTGGGCCACGGGTAGGGTTGGGGGAGCCCCAAGGTTGGGCAGGGACAGGCAGAGCTGGAAAAGCCTCAGGGACACGATACATTAAGTGTCATATGCTTATCTGCAAGGTCATCCTAGATACCATTTTGCAAACCAGTGTCTTAAGAAAGCCAGGCAAAACCAGACAAGATTGAACTATCAGAAGATGTGTGCCAACATAATTGAATAAAAATATTGAGGACGTAATTATCAGTAGCTCAAGGGCTGTTTCATTAGGGTTGACTGAATGTTTTCATAACAAGTGGGACCATAACATAGCAAATATACTGATCAAACATGGAGAAGGCAGCCCACCAGTATGCTAGAGGAATGGATTCAAAGGTAATATAAGCAATCTTCACAAACAGTAGAAAGCCTGGAAAATCCAGGTGATATCAAAAAAGAACATGTGCGGTGTACAGCACTGAAACAACAATGTGCCCTCTATTGCAGAACACAGATATACGTCATTCTAGGTATTATAAACAAGGACTTCATTCATGAGACACCTGAAATAATAGTTTATGCTGCATTGACAATTCATAGTATGTCTGCTGGAGTTATGTATCTAGTTTGGGTAGAGTTTTCAGGACCAACCAAAGAAATTCCAGAGCAAAGCAGTAGGAATTATCAGACAATGAGAAAAAAATGACTTATCAGAAAAAAAGTGCAAGAATCGTTGTAAGTTAGCCTAAAAAACTAAGGAATGAACATGCTAAGCCTTCAAGCATATAAATGACCTTTGGAAAAGGAAGCAGATAATATATTCTCCATTAAATCAATGGGAAAAATGTACAGTTAATACAGAAAAATAAACTGGTCAAATACTGGTTAAAAAAAATTCTAATAGTAAGTATCATGAAGAGTAGAAAAATAATATCTGGAGGATGTCACACAGTCCCTATCATTTGAAGATTTTGAGAGCAGTTCAAGACAAACCTTGACGAGAGAAAGCAAAGCTATAGTTGAGCCAGCCTTGGGGCTGTGATATAATGTGGAGTACTGTGGTAAAATGCTATGTCAGAAAGACCTTGAAAATGCAAGGAGGAAGCGAGTAGAAGCATTCCTGGATTGACACATAATTTTGCCAGTTACGCACAACTTGTAAAATGAGAAGGAATTACCATATGTACAAAGGAGCTTGATGGCAAAGGCAGGTTCTGATACGCTTCCCATTGAGTTCCTCTCTGTGAGTAAAACTTTAGGAATTTCTGCTTTGAAGTTTTGGGACCATATTTTGGTCATTGCTAGAATTCATGGGGCTTTTTTCTTTTTTCATAAGGTTTTAGCAGACTTTGAAAAAGTACAGACTGCAACCTTACTAAATATGACAGAATCACAAGATTACTTATGTTGGAAGGGACCTTTTGGTCCTTCTGGTTTTGGACTAGGGGATATAATCCAATGACCCTTGCTCCAAAAGGGTCAGCTACAGCAGGTTGCTCAGAGTCACATCCTGTCAGGTTTTAAATATTTCCACAGATGGGGACTCCACAACCTCTCTGGGCAACCATTGCCAGTGTTTGACCACCCTGACAGCCAAAAAAGGGGTTTTATTGTGCTGATTGAATTTACTGGTTTTTAATTTGTGCCCATTGCCTCTTGGGCACAATCAGTTTGCACTACTGAGAAGATTCTGGCACCTTCTTCTTCATTGCCTCTCATTGGATAGTTATACTCAGCGAGAAGACCCCCCTGAGTCTTCTCTTCTCCAGGCTGAACAGTCCCAGATCAGGAAAAATGTGTCAGTTCATTATTCATCTTTGTGGCCTTATGCTGGTTTTTTTTTCCAGTAAATCCATATCTTTCTTGTAGTGGGGAGCCCAGAACTGGGGACAGTACTCTGGGTGTGGCTTCACCAGTGCTGAGTAGAGAGGAAGGATCACCTTCCTCAATCTGCTGGTAATACTTGCCCTAATGCAGCCCTTCTTTGCTGCCAGGGTGCATTGCTCATGTTAAACTTGATGTCCACCAAGACCCCAAGATCCTTTTCTGAAGAGCTGCTTTCCAGTGAGTTGGCGCCCAGTATATACTTTTGCATTACATTGTTCCTCCTCCCTTGTTGAACTCATGCGATTCTTCTGACCTCAGTTCTGTAGCCTGTCCAGGTCCCTCTGGATGACAGTACAACCTTCTGGTGTATCAGCCACTCAGTTTTGTATCGTCTCCAAATGTACTGAGGGTGCATTCTTTTCCATCATCCAGGACATTAACAAAGATGTTAAAAAGAATTGCCTCCAGTATCAACCCCTGTAGTACGGCATCAGCAAATTGCCTCCAACTGGACTTTGTGCAACTGATCACAACATTCTGGGTCCCAGTTGCTCAGACATTTTCAGTCCAGCTTATTGTCCGCTTGTCTAACCCATGCTTTGTCAGTTTGTCTATGATGATGTTATGTGAGACTGTGTCAAAACCCTTAGTAAAAGCAAGCTAGGCAACACATAAACCTTATCTACCAACCTAGTCACCTCATTGTAGAAGGCTGTCAAGTTGGTTAAGCATGATTTCCCCTATGTAAATCCATCCTGACTATTCCTAAACACCTTCCTGACCTTCATGTGTTTGGAAATGGTTTCTAGGAGGACCTCCATCACTTTCCCATAGACGGATGTGAGACTGAGTGGCCTGTAATTACCCCAATCCTTCTTCATACATTTCTTGAAGATAGGAGAGTCATCTGCTCCCTTTCAGTGTTCAAGAACCTCTCCCCATTGACATTACCTTTCAAAGACAAAATAGTGGCCCCTCAATGACATCAAACAGCTCTCTCAGTACTCATGGGTGCAACTATGAATACACATCCAGTTTGACCGTTTTTTTTAAATGCTCCCTATCACCATTCTCCTCCACTGAGAGTAGGTCTTACTTGCTCCAGACTTTATCTCTGGTCTCAGGGGCCTGGGATTTGCCAAAAAAAGCCCCAGTTTTTACCCCAGCTAACAATTCTGCTTTCTGATTATTTGCTGTCCTTCCGCAGATTCACAGGTTCTCCTAGCAGGCATAAGTTTTGCAGGAGCCTTTGAGCAACTCTTGGTAGAAGTTCTGGAAATCTGTAATTAATACTTGGCATGGAGGGGAGGACGAAGGGGGCAATTAAGCATTGTAAATAAAGTGCATGTCACCCCAACATATTGTAAAACCACTAAGCTCTCAGAAAAGGAAAGTAAAAACAGTTTTCTTGATGGATAAAAACTGGCATCCTCTGTCTCCCAAAGACTGACAGTCTGACAGTCATGAAACCTCACGTACACATATGTACCCTGATCCATGAAGAGCAGGACTGAAGATGATCTATTGCAATTCTAGAAGAGAAACGTTGATGTAATGAAAGAGGGAGAACGTGATAAAAACAAAATTATGAGTTTCTTTTGTGCATACATCCTATCATTTCACTCTTTTATTTTGTTTTCTTTCCTGTAACAGCTGGCATACATGTTCCCTCTGCCTAGAAAGTCTCATCCTTCCACGGACATTGTCACATTTTTGTGGGAGAAAGGGTGAGACAAAAATAATAAAAATTGGAAGACGAAAGATAGTAAACATTCTTTGTATGCTTGTGGCAGACACACAAGAAGGATGTTAAAAAGGTAGCTTGTGAATACAAGTATTTTGTTGGATTTTGGCACAAATGTTTTGACTGCTGCCTGTTGGAAGACACTGTTCTGCTGCCACTCAGATGGGTCTGCCAATACTAAGGGCCTTGTGAGCTGGAACAAGGCTATAGTGGTTTGTCTGCCACATGCTGGCTTCTCCTCTTCATGACTTTTTTTTAAATTCTCTCCTATGTTTGGCCCTGATTTTATATGTAAGTCTAATGAAGTTCCATCCAGATCTCTACAGAATGTGAGCAGGTCTGACAGCATTATACTGTCCATGTGGATTAAATAGAACTGAACATGAAGACAAATTGAAATATTATGAGCATAAACAGAGATTTTTCCAGCTACTGACTAGAAGAACTAGTCATGGTTGAGAGTTATAATTCAAAACCAGACACAGGAAAAAAAGACTTTTGGAGAATGGTGTGCAGAAAAATCCTGCATAAAATTAAGGAAGTTCTACCTTCATACATGCCAAGAAACTAATTAAAAAAGAGAATGCAGGCCAACAGTGGAATCACTATGAAAAGAAAATTAATATGGGAAAATAAGATTACTGTTGAATATTCTACGTCAGAGGCCAAGACCTGGGTTGAATACTGGTTCTAACAAAAGAGGGATCTAATTTCTACTTCATAACTCTCTTACTGGTGTTTAATAAACCTCCCATATAGAATGCAATTAAGTGAAACCAGTTGGGTTTTATAGAAAATAAATTAGATTCTATGCCATTTCATAACATATTTTTTAACAAAATTAAAAGCTAGTATGAATTGGCATCTATAGGCAGATAAAAGATGTAATTGTTTAGAATTTCTCAGTAATTTTTGTAGTGTATTCCACATGCTTATAGGAAATGGCAGAATTCTTCTGAGCTGCTCAGAAAAAAAAATATAGTTATATGAATAAGTATTTTCTGTGTAAAATTAACTCATAAATTCCAACTATATAGAAGTAGAAATGCTGTGGGCTCCAAGACACAGATTTCCAGCACAGTATCATCCAGTACTGTTGGATGCATTTTTAATTTTGTACAGTGGTGACATTCACCTCACTAGGAAAGCCATTTTTCAGGTATGAGATTTTGGGGTTTTTATTAAGCACTGAGAGTAATTCCTACCTAGAACACCATGCCAATATTGGCTGCCAAAGTGTCAGTCTTTCAGGAACAGTACCAGCAATGACCAAATCATATTTGAAATGAATCTTCTCTTGAATCAAAGTACCTTTGAGGTTCCTAGTGTTTTCTTATTATCTCTATTTATTTACTCCTCCCAAAAGGAGAAATAAGAAAGTGTTATGAAAAAGGCTGTGAAAAAGGTTTTCAGTTTCTAGTCCCTAGAACTCAGTGAGTAACAGCTGACCTTTTCTACTATCGGGATCTAATGAAATTTCCATATCTTGTTATACCAAAACTTCTTGCCACATAAAACCCACACTCGCTTTTAATAAGATGGCTTTCATTTGAGTGAAATTTCATCATCTCACACTGTATCTCCCACATGAATTATTTTGGGTGTCCTACAGGGATATATCCCATAATAGGAGGGGTAAATATAAAGCAGCTGAAATTTTGAAAACATGCTTCTTACTACAGCAGTAGCCGGAGAGGCTGATCCTCAAGCCCCGCGGAAATGGCACATTGCTGGGATGTGAAAGATGGATTTGAAATTCCTACTCTGCCTGCTTCCAGAGAGGAGCTATAGCCTGTGTTTCCTACATCACATAGAAATATCTTGCCCACTAGGCTTTAAGCTATTCTGGATGTAGTTTACTCTCAAAATGCCATTAAATTATTGTTTTAATGATATGCCATTTTTCTAGTGAAAGACAATTATTACAGAGGTGTTTATTAAAGAGAACTTGATGTGAAGAAGACTTCTAGTCCCTTGCTCAGCTGCTGTCATGCTGACTTCATAAGTACTGTGATTCTGTTGGGTAGAGGGTATATTATTATGTCCACCTGTCAGAATTTATAAACCATCCTTCTGCTTTCTTCAGTACTGGTTATACGGGGCAAGGGGAGGGCAGAACCTTGTCCCTTTAAACAGCAAATGCGTAAACTGCAAGAAATCTGTTTATTTGTTCCTCATTCGTCTCCCCACCCCACCCTGCCCCAGAACACCTGGAAATCCCAGTTTCCAGTGCAGTAGTGATGAGTCACAGCAGTAGCCCCATGCAGCCCTTCAAAGTGCTGCACAGAGACAAAGGGTTGCCAGCATTGCTGTCCACTTGTTGGTTCTACACGTATGCTGCCAGAGAGTTTAAAAAGTGAGCTACCTTCCCTGCCATCTGATACCATGGCAACCACTCCTCTGCTTTTTACCACTAAGCATCTGTTAGTGTTTTCATTGTAAACCCATGTTTTCAAGAGTTTAGTGCTTGGCATAAATCGTTGTTTCTCCTTCAATTTCTTGCACTGGATTGTTATTAGAAAAACTAAAAATCTGGCTCGTTCTCTCTTCTGCTGCTTAAAAAAACAGCAAAGTCCTCCAACATCCAATGCAAAACAAAGTAAAAGCAATTAAAATGATCAGACGTTTCCATGGAAGTCTGGGTGGCACTTCAGCTCCAGCTCCTACCCTTCTGAGATTTCAAGAAAAGAAAATTAAGTACATGGGTGATTTAGTGAAGGTAGACAGCAGCTCAGCTGCTTACCTCATTCCTGCTTTTATCTGATGCTGCAGCAGCACATAAAAATTGCACTTCTGAGATGTAGAAAGCTGTGCACATTGGCGAGCAAGAGAGGTAATCAAGGTAGCAGGTGAAGGACTGAGAGGTAAGTGGGAAATGAATGAAGAAGAAGATATCACATGTTGGGTACAAAGGTAGCAAGGCAGAGAGTTGAATCAGAGGGAGGAGATGAGGGTGGTTACCAGTAAGTAGGAAGCAAGGATATTGTCGGCAGTGACAGATAATGGTGCTAAAAGATAATATGTTACCAGGTTTTCGTTTTTGACAGCGATAATCTGATTTTTTCTGTAGGAACACAAGCTAGATGCAAGGAATGACATTCAGATTCAATGAAAGGAAGTAGCTTTTACTGTCACTGAAATGAGAGTATTCTTATTCCTTCTTCACATTCCAGTCTCTAGAAAGAAGGTGAGTTTGAGGAAAAGGAATTTTAGAAAGGACCCCATGAAGGCTGCACTTTCCTCCTGGGTAAATCAAAGAGATTTTCACTCAGAATAGGAAAGAGTAGGAAAAAAATAAGCACCTTTGAAAATCAGGTTGGTCTAATGATCTGAAAGATTTTATGTCTGAGATCATGTGAAATGGCTTCTCCAGTAGCTTCTAGCCATCAATATCTCTCCTCATTCCTATCACATGGAACAAACAGACTCCAAAGTTATTTATTTGCCTGTGAATAGCTCCTCTAGTTCAGAAAATGCAGCATGTCCAACCAAATTGGGGTACACTGGCCCTCTCTTTATTCTGCTTTTAGTACTTGGCCCATGAGAATACCTGTACAGAGCTAGCACTCACTCAAGATCAATGTCTCCCATCTTCCAGGGGTATCTGACCTCTTTAGCCATACATTAGCTTAGTTCGACACTGTCAGTTGGGAGTCTTCAATTACAGGGTAGTGAGTGCCAAGAAAACAGTCTGCACTCATGATAAAACAGCTTTGTCGTGAAAAGAGCAAGGCTGTGAGAAGTCTCTCATCATGTCCCAGGGGCAAACCAAGACCAAAACAGCACAGACGGTCACAAGGTTTAGCTTTGACTGTGCTACCAAAGAGGGTTCAGCAAGACAAGCACAAGATAGGATTGTTCAGCAAGACAAGTAAAAATATATAAATACCTTAAGGGAGATGCAAAGAAGACAGAGTCAGGCTCTTTTCAGTGGTGCCCAGTGACAGGAAAGATGCAATGGGCATACACTGAAACACAGGAGGTAGGCTCTGAACATCAGGAAACACTTTTTCACTATGCAAGTGACTGGGCAGTGACACAGCTTGCCCAGAGAGCTTGTGGACTCTCACACCTTGGAGATATTCAAAAACCATCTGGACATGGTCCTGGGTAACCAGCTCCGGTTGGCCCTGCATGAGCAGGGTTTGGATGAGATGACCTCCAGAAGTCCCTTCCAGCCTCAACTGTTCTGTGATTCTGTGACAAAATAATGAGTTATTTTGGGCTCGCTTTGAAAAGTATCCTGGATTCTTATGACAAGATGTTCAGTAGTGCCGAACAGAGAGAAATTGGCAAAATCCCTAAACACTGACTAGTTTCACAATAATTCTAAATGTCAAAAGCCAGCCTAAACTGTCAACAAAAGAAGCATCTCCATCTTCAGGCACTTGTTCCAATCTCTGCACCTTCCCTCTGTTGGGTCACCACAAGGCATTCATGCAGCTGTGCAGTCAGAAACAGCTTGGAAATATTTTTTTAAAAAAATATTCTTTTGGCAGCAGCAGTTTCCAACACAAAATAGGGTTCTGAGAAAGTTTAGGACTGAATTATGGGTAGAAAAAGGTCCTTCTACTTTCAGTGTGAAGTCATTTCTAAGTCACTCCTCAATTACCTTCAAGAGTTCGGATCAGCTTACAAATCAGTACCTGCCAGCAGCTCTCCATTGTAGCTGTTAATTCATGCTCTCGCATCTGTTACATTAGCATGCCAAAAGAACTTACAACCTCCTTGAAATTTCCTTCAGGATAGTTTGAGCATAATTGAATATTAAGAGATCAAAATTTAATTTTTGTATTTTCTTAACCAAATCTATTCAAATATGCCCTATGCAATAGCTCCCTTGGAGTATTAGGTGCAGAATAAGGTCAAAACTTTTACAACCAACCATTTCTGAGTGACATATAAACAAAGAAAGGTTGGAACCTTTTCTTTCTTTTAAAACATGAAAAGCCCAAAATGTTTCTAAGCAATTTAACATCCACTGGGCCATGCTGCCACCTGTCAGTCTGGTAACCCCTTCTTAGATTTATAAAGATAGCCAAAGAATAGTTGAGTTGAAAATATCCTTCATCTAACTATTTTTCATTCTAATTAGAAACATGTAGTCTAAACTTTGTCAAAGAGTGAAAAAAGAAACCCATAGAATAAATGTCTGAATAGGCAGTAAGGCTGCCTGTGCTGCCTAGGTGCACATTTATAAGAGCTTTCATTATATGGGGATCAGATCCTTTCGTTAAATATTCTCATTTAAAACCAATTTGCATAAATAAGGGCTCATTTCTCAAAGACCGCGCTCATTCAAAGAAAATTAGATTTCACTTGGAAATGCACACAACTCCAAATTTCTCATCACGTTCTAAGGCTGTGCAAAACAGATTCATTTCCAAATGTGCCCTATATTGGTTCACAACCATTTTCCTCCCAGTCTCAGTAGAGCCAACAAAGCTGTTACACACCAGAGCCTCTCTGGGCACTCCAGTAGGTGCATCCACTTCCTGTATCAAAGCAAGACCTTGGAAGGCACCTGCTCCTGCCTTGCTTTGGTTTCCTAAAGGGAAGAAGCAAGTGTGCTGTCCAGAGGGGAGCTGCGAAATGCTCCAGTCAGATCCCTCATGATGGAGCAATCTGGGTTTCCAGTCGTCCTGAAACATGTGCCTCATCCTTAACCTGTACATAGGCAATGTCAAGTAAAGCCCACACCTCCACCCAGTTTGAAACAGTCGTTTTTGGGATGGATGAACTGAGTCCCTGTGTTTCCTTTCTCACTCACTCGCATCAGCTTCTGCCCAAACTTCTGTGTATGGGAAAGCTGTTCTGTTCAACTTCTTAAACTTTCCTGATTGCTCTCCCAGATGCTCAGGTATGCTCAGAGCCACCAATGAAATCTTTATCCAGTGTTGTTGGCATCAGAGGAAAGTATTAAGTAAATGGTTTTCAAGGATTTGTTGTTTATTTATTCTTGCTCCATTTAGATTTTTCAAAGTCTATAAAGCTTACTTGTCTCTCGCTATCAGGAGCTAGGTTCTGTCATTGACTCATCCAAAACTGTCTCCTGCAGGCTTAATAATGGCCGTTACAGTTAGGGTAATTCAAAGGCATTCACTGAGTGTGACAAGGGGCTGAACTGGCATTTTTCCATCTGACCAAAATGTTAATGTAGCTTGAAACCCCATGAAAAAGACTGGGAAACTCACAGATTTCCCAGAAGTACGGCTCTAGCATATTCTCAGCTACAACTGCTACTGTATTCAGCAAGGAGCCCCATAACCAAATCAATTTTATAGGCACTGTTTTGTGCACCACTTATAGATGTAGTTGTCTGACACTTCAGAAAGGCTTTAGTTGCTTTGGATGAATTTTTCAGGAGTGGACGTCAGCTTCAGACTGATTTCTGGTTGTTTTTATTGTTTGTTTTGTTTTTGAGCTGAAACAGTTCAGCTACTACAGCAAATAACACACAAGTGAAACATTGCATTTTGATCAATTTTTAAAAAGAATGATTGCAACCATTTATGTTGAAGAACTCCAGGACTTCTGTGTTTTGAAAGGCTTCGTGTTTGGCAAGAAATCCACTGCATAAAAATTCACCCAGATTTGGACAGGTTACAAGCCTCCAGATTATTATTTGTTTATGTATAGTTCATAATGGCCAATTTTTGTCAGTTGAATTTTCTAAAGATTTCACATGCATGGCACATCCTCTGTCCTTCCCTGGCTCCTACATGCCACCTTTATAATGACTACGCCATCTCTGGAACAACTATACTATCTCTGTAATGGCTATAAATGTGTATTTAATATTGGTGCTATTCGTGTAAGATTTTTCCTTTATGCCATTTTCAAGGGGTTTTTTGAAAATGAAGTTTTATCAAACTCTGAAGCCACAAACAGATAACTTTTTCCTTATGTTGGTATAACTCCTCCTGCTAACGTGTCTATTTTTTCCGATGTGTTGGGAAAGTTCAACACAGTGATCTTCAAATGTTCATTTCCATTTTATGTTTTGACATAACCTAAAATGCAAGATATGTACCATATCATCTGGCTTGGATAGCTGATTGATTGGGTGATGGGATCTGTTTGTTTGTTTGTTTGTTTGTTTAAAATTAAGTACACAGGCTTGTGAAATTAGGTGACAAGAGTTCATAGGTTCAGGCTTGTTTCTCCTTAAGCATGAAATTCATATTAACAGAAATACGTGAATTCAACATCTATGTGATTTATTTTTTATACTGTGATTAATATATATTAATAAGAAACAAGGAAATAAAAATACTTTGATGATTTATATCAGCTATGTAATCAACTACAGTTACAATCCTTCTAATTTTTTTTCCAGTTTATGAGATGTTTGATATAATCTAAGTATCCCATTATGACAGTAAAATTACTTTGTTATCTATCTCACATGACATATTTACAATACATGTAATACACTGACATCTGATTTAAAATATTTTATTTGCAGTGACTTTCACTAAATGCAATTCTTGTCGTGCTTTTTCTTAACTAATTTGCTTGCTTCTGTTTACTAACTGAATAATTGTCAGAGTATAATTAACACAGATGTCGCATGTGCCTAGTTTTCAGGTTCAGGTTAAATTTATACTACTGCATATGGAAGTGTCTAATTAGATTGCCATCTGAAATGGTGAAGGAGTTACTATATTTTGAGTAAAGCCTTTTCCACAGACTTTTATCTTATTCGGTGGTGTACTATAATGTTTTCATTAGTTGGCAGTTTCTAAAATGAGACTTTCATTTTAAGCACATCATCTTGCACACATCAGTGTTTACTGAGGTGGAAATACTTGTAAATTAGACACTAATCCCACAAAATATTTGGAGATATTCTAAACTCTGCAGGCAAAAGTTTTATACTGGACCAATTAGTACCATGATCCTCAATTTTCCAACTCTCGGAAGTTCTGAAATCCAAATTTATTTCATATTCCAGTGATTTTCTTTTTCCAGTGGCTCCTTTCCCTCTTGGTGATCTTGAAGAACGGGAATTTAGGATTCAAAAGATTTGTCAACAAAATGGAGTTGTTTGTTGGCAATAATCTGTGATTGCTGTATGTGGCTGTGTACTATTGTAAATGACAAGATGTGTACCAAGTGTGACTTTGATACTTCATTTCAAACCAGTTAGGAAGAATTAAGTATGGTTCTGACTATAGCATTTAATTTCTTGTGACATTTTACATTACTCCCAACAAAATAGATCATGTGGAATAGGGAGTATAAAATGGTGATAATGGTCAGTTAGATAGTTAATTGTTGCTATACGAAAAGTGTCATTGTGCGCACTTTTCACAACCAATGTCATTAAACGGTGAGAATGAAAGTCATACTGATAAGGTTTGGCACAGACAATTAACAAAAGAGAATGTATTTATCCTAGTAGAAAATAAAAAGTTAGTGGGTCAATGCAATTACATTACTGCTTTTGCTCAATATAGGTTGATAATACACCCCTTTCCTCTTCATGCCTTTTTCATTATTGAGTAATTCCAATAAATGATTAAAGTGCTGATTATGTTCTGTAATCCAAATTACCGAATGTGTGCTAAAGAGGCATTCACAGATCTAGCCTACCAAGCAACGTTTTAATTCTAAACTGCCACTTCAAATTTATAAGCAGTGATATTAAGTATGTTGTTCACATTTATTCTGATTTATAATCTGATGTAATAACTAAATCACAGAAAGGGATTAAGTTTCATAGTCTTTTCATTGCAAAAAGAACCCCACCATATGTTGTTGAGAATAACTGACATTGGAATTACACTGGGATTGCAATTGAGTCTTCAAGCTCTGTTGTCCTTACTTGCCAACCATTCCCTCTAGAATAACAAATATCAGGTACTATTTCTCAAGTAAAATGCACACTGAAACAGTAGCAATTTTTCAATTGAGATTCCAAACCAAATATTCTGTTTCTTTACATGCATTTCTTCAGTGAGTAGCTGTTCTCACACACCTAGGAAAAATAAATTCTCTATACATGACTAGGGAATTAACGGAGCAGCTAATTACTTACACCTAAACAAATGTTTGACAAGACAGAACTCAGCATCCTCAAAATCATCCTTTTAAAGCCCACATTAACTTTACTACATTGTGAATTTCATGTATGGAAGTTTATCGTTACTCTGGAACTGTACAACTGGAACATTTCCTGTATTATGCATGATGAGGGGTTTTTAAAAGTAACTACATCTCAGAAATTTAGATTCTCTTTAAAACAAACATACAAACCAAGGCAATTTTAATGAACAAGTGGGCATCTGTTCTGCTAAAACAGCCTCTCCCAATATGTTTGGTTTTTCCCTTTCAGTATGTTCCACAGTAGTTCTGGATGCTTCTTTTCCAATGCTTTGATTACTGTCACTTGTTTCATGTAGTAATGTTTCTTTACTTATCAAGAATGAGTCTCTGAAAAGCAGACTTAACTGAGTGTTTGTTTGTTTTCTTTATTTAAAGGACAAAATACTGCAAGAAAGTCTTGCCCGTGGTTTTATGGCCCATTAAATCAGCTACACCATCTGGATTTCTCTTTTGAGATTTTCTGTCCAAAGCCCTCAGTGTATCTCAGGACACCATGGTGATGTGAGTAAATGTTATTTAAAGCATTGTACTAATAACCTGTGTGTACACAGTGATGTGCCAGAGAAGCTGGGTACTTTCATCCCAACTTTCGTTTGCTAAATCTTTAAGTTTCTAGGGAGCAAATCTGAAAAAGCTATTGCGATTTAACTGTTCTTCTCAGCAGGGCTTGTTAGGGGAAAAAACATCCCATTATTATGCTCATACCTTTTTCAGAAACTCAGGCTACACCTGAATCTCTCTACTTGTCACGTTACAATATTATGCTTTTCTTGAGAAGAAATGAAACATGTGAGGGAGCTAGGGATATTTATCATGCCTGAATTTGCATAGCCCCATTGCTGCCCATGAACACTACTAATATGGAACTGATTTGTGTTCTAACTGACTTTGAAAGAGTATCTATAGGAGATAATGTACATATGTTAAACTTTTCCCAAAGAAATGTAAGGCTTTGGCTTTGAGATTCCTCAAAAATAAGGCACCCAACATTTTTTATTTGGCTTTGGAAATGTTGCCCAGCACCCTCCGTGTATGCTAAATGCCTACATTTCTGCCTCTGTGCCACCGGTTCCATCCAGTTTTATTGACTTCTTCCCATTCACCAAGGTGCTACAATTCCCCCCGTTTTGTAATGAGCTGTCACAGTACAGCAAAAGAGATGGGAAAGAAGCATCTATCATGCCTGTGATTTTTTTTCCTTGATACCAATTAATTAGACAGAACCGTGGACTGCAGAAGAAATGTTTAGAACTGAAGATACCTAAATGATCTCATCAGTGGAAAGCTGGATCCTTTGGTTGATGGTTTCTAATTTACACTGTAGCAGATGGATGGTGCTGAAGGTCACAATTACTGTATAAGGCCAACTTGTCTGTATAGTTTGAAGTCCATGTAGATAACTGTCTCATTTATATAGAATGCTTGTAGTGAAAACCTTTTGTTCTTCTTTTAAATCTCTATTTCATGTTGGTAAATTACATCCCTGTGATGAAACAAAATCAGATCTCGGGTTATCCGCCATTTCATTCTTCATATTGAATCTGGAGCTCTCTAATTAGACTGAAGAATTTCGTTGCCATCAAAGAACAGAAAGGGTTTTGTTACTTGCTTAGTTTTGAAAGATCTGAACTGAAAACTTTTTAGACATCCAGCCTAATAACAATAAAAAATAGAATACAACTCCATATTTAGCTAATAGATGAGAAACATTTTCTTTAAGGCAGAAAAAAATCAGGTCAATTTTAAAATAGAACAAGCTAAATTTTTCAGAAATGTACAACTCACTGAAGTGACAGGAGCAAAAGTTTCTTAAAAATCAGTGAAATCACTGCTTGCTGCGGAGTGGCCTTTAGCACAAATTGTGGGTGTATATTTTCACAAAATCAGCTATCAAAACAACTGCTATTGCGTGATCCTTCTGAAAAATAAATTGCAAGGTAGAATACCCCATATTCAGCAAGGGATAGATAAACTGCTTTGTGTGTTGTGGGATAAAATTATGCAAATGAATAGATATCACATGGCACTTAACAAGCTGAAAATCCACACATTAGCTTCCTTTGTGCTAATTTGTTTGTGTAGCCATATCCCATCATTCACGAGGCAGACTCCTGAATCAAAACACTTCAAAAAAAAAAAACAAAAACAACACCAACTCAAAACAAAAAAACCCTTTCGTTTGAAAATCCAGGACTGAATTACTTGGGTAATGTTTTACACTGTTAGTGACTTGAAAGTGACATTATATTGGTACTGGGAGCACCAAGAAAATGAGCTACAGAATTTTCTGCTGTGGTCTTTCCAGTCTAGCTTAGGCTGTGAAGGTGGATGAAAATATTTCCATTTGATGGATATTCATGTATTTATTTTTATTTTTTTTAAATTAACCTTGTTCATTTTCTAGTAAATATCTATCCACATCACGGTCTGTATGCCCTTACAGAGCCTGAAATTAAATTGTCTCCGAAATCCTCCTGTCCTTTTATTACCACCTCTGTAGGTCTGGTTATATCTTTTAAACTAAGTACTCTCTTGAAGTCTAGAAAACTCCAGAGCTATGATACTGATTGAGCCAAAATAATTCATTCTGGGGCCCTTTCAACAAGGCAAGTGCAATCAGCTGAAAAGTAGACTCTGGGAGCAAGTGCAAGCACACAGACAGTGGTGTAGCTGAACCTTCACCAAGGAACATTCAAAAGCAAACGAGTAACTGCAGAGACTGCTGCATGCTTTTTTGATATCTCTCTCTCACACACACACAGAGAAAAAGAATGAGACTTGATTCTCTGAGAAATCCTTTTATTTCCTAGGCACTGAGATCGAGTAAGGCAGTATTAAACAAGCACATTTCTTCGACTATCTATTACTTTGTATTGCTCTGCTAAAATTTTGTGTTAGCGTCGTAGTCTTGCAGATGTCACTGAGCTGCAGTAAGTCAGTGAACGCGGCGCGGTGCTGAATGATTCTCAGCCAGTTGTCTCACTTCTCAAACATAGGAAAGAGAGAGACGAGCATGTAGGTTTAAGAAACAAGGCTGACTGTGTAAACACATACACATCATTAAGTGACTACAGCGACAGACAGAAAGACACGCTCCGTTCCCAGCAACTGTTAAGTATGATACATTTGATGTGTCACTATCAGATTCAATCCGACCTACGTTAGTATGTAGTACCAAATCACCTGTGAGATGTTATTGTGTCTTATCCCTTCTGAGCTACCTATAAATAATGATCTTTGCTTTCCCCCCCTTTGTTTTCTGCATTCTCTGCGTCCTCTGCAAGTCTCATTGAGCAGCCTGCAGTTTTCTTTTTGGCTTCCTCCCAGATGTCTCCCAGCATCGTAGAAATGGCCTCCCTGCTTCAGCTTTGCTTGAGCCCTGCATACCAACGCAGGATACCCAAAGATTTAATTCTGAGTCGGCCACCACGACTCATCCAGGCTCCTGCTTAGAATAAAAAAGTGTCTGCATTAGATTCCTGTCTTACATCATAGTTTCTTGTTCTTACATCATCATTAACGGTGTCAGCAATGTTCTACTACAAACCGATCTCATTTTTCTTCATTCTCTCCTATTGTAGCAAAAGAACTAACTAATAATGGTACAGTGTCAATAAAAAACTCATCGCCACTTTTCACTTAGGTTAGAAGAAATTTAACCTTAAATTTTATTCTCCATGTTAATGGATTTTTTCACTTCTGTGTGACTAGCTGAGCTATGTGACATTTGAGGTATAACTTGTCCCAAAGTTAGAATTTAACATCTGTTTTAGGGTACACGTGGTGACATTTTACGAAAAGACACCTAACTCATTTGTGCAATTTGTGTATCCACATGTGCATGCATTTTCTAAAGATTAGTGCAAATTACTAATGATGTGTAGTCATTTTAGGAGCAAATATTAGGAGCAAATACCAGATTGATGTTTGTAATTGTGATACTGGCTTATACAGCATGCAAATTTAATCAGAAAAAAAATGTAGGCATAAGTTGGCATCTGCTCTTTGAGTATCAGAATTTTGTTCAAATACTTTGTTTGTCAAAAAAACACAAAAAAAAATTGTTTGCTGTAACTGAACACAGACTGGAACACTGGGGGTGGCAGAACTTTTATACATATCTATGCTAATTAAATATGTCACATATTTGTAGTGAATGTGACATTAGAAATTATTTTTGAGAACCTGAATTTTCTCATTGTGAATACTGGAGGCAAAAATTAGATTATAATGTGTGATCTGGGAGATATGCGCCCAGGGTGGGCGCCCAGCGGGTGGGACCACTGCACGCACCAGATTTTCATCCAAAGATTTGTATGAACATACAGGCCTGTGGGCCAGAGGACAGCTGAGGCAGGTCACCTCATCCAGGCAAGCAGGGAGGCACAGGGACCACAACATGCACTGCCTAGTGCTCCTGTCCCACTATATACAGAGAACCATATGAGATGCCCGTATGTTCCATAGCATCCCACATCTAGATGTTGTAAAATCTCTTGTATTCGGTGCCATATACCATTTTGTAAACTGCTTCTAAGCCTTTCCACATGGAAAATTCTTGACTGCCTGTGTGAGAAGCCCAAAATGTGGGGTGGTTGATACTCAGGGCCCTCTGGCAAATTCCAGAGCTACATATATAATTATAGGAACACACTTTGTGAGGTGCTTTTGGTGAAATGAACCATGAAATGAGACACATAATCAATACATGGATTTAACACATTCAGATATGGGCTTTGTGAAAAAAAAAACAACAAACCATTATATTTTTATATTTGTTACAGAGAGGCTTCTGTATAATCAAAATCTACTTCCTCAGAATAGTGTCTTCTGCATTGTAATGCAGGAACAGAACTCCACCAGAACGTTCTCTGCATTGCTTTAGTGCTATTCGAAGTGCAAGGGACCATGTATTTGGGAGCTTTGGCTCTCTGTCATGCAGGTCAGGTTCAGGAATCCGGAATCCTGGCAAGGAAGAGCAGCCAAGGCATATAAATGCCAGGTGGCTGCTCAGAAGCCTGCTCCTCGAAGCATTGGCCTGGGATAAGGAAGAACTACATGCTACCACAAATTACCCGAACCAGGCAGAACGGAGAGTGAGTTGGATTTAGCGCACCATGGAGGTTCAGAAAGATTGGAGTTCCCTGGTCTGGCTGTACTATGACAAGCTCCCCCTCAAATAAGTGAAATCCCTTTAAAATTAGTATTATCGTGATCATGGAATTTGTTATTATTGTTGTTCTATTTACAGCCTAACTTCTATTTCCCATTTATTTTCTTTTTTCAGATTCTAAAATACTCAGAAAGGGTACCAAACATTATTGAATAAGCTATTTCTTATTTTAGTATATTTTATGCAAGCTGGAGCTCAAGGGGCGTCACAGAGTTAAAAGAAAATAACAGCAGAGGGAAAGAGAAAAATGGTGTAGTAATAGATGAAGGAGAAAGGATAGAGATTTGAACAGAGGGGCAATGAAGCAGTGAGACACGGGAAGGCTGTTCCAGATGGCAGAAGCAGCAGTTGGGAAGGCTCTGGCACCAACAGTGGCAAGATTGCGGGCAGGGACAGTGAAGAACCGGGCGCTCTGCAGGGAGAGGAGGGAGAGAGAAACACAAGGTCAGGGAGGCAGTCTGGCTCAACTGCATGGAAAATTATAAAACCCAGGCTGCTGAAACTCTGTCACCAAACCTCATGCAGCTGATTTACGCCTCCGCAGAACTGTGTGATATGCTGACTGAAAGGTAGCAATCTTTCGCTTCTACGGCAGGCATCTTGCACCGGTCAGTGGAAGATGAGCAGGGCAGCAGTCGTTCAAGCCTGAGGGATCCAGTTAGAGCAGGTCCTTGAGGAGTGATCTGCTCCATATGTTTGTGGACAGAATGGGATGAAACCTCCGGATATAAGTAGATATGTTTACAGAGATTTTTGAAGATAATAATTGCCTTTTCAGGGAATCAGGTTTGAAATTTGCTGTCATATAAGCAGCTTCCACAAGAACACCATTGTGTTACACAGGTGACGGGACCATGCCCATCTGGTAGGGTCATTTCCTCCTGGATGCTATAAAAATATCATGTCTTGATGATAAAAGACAGCTTTTCAAATTGTTTTTCTACAGCTCATGGAATTATAACAGGCTTTTCAAATGTGCATACAAGAAGTTCCCTTATGTGAATTAAACAAGTGATGTATTGTGTACAAAGTATGGAAAAAATCTCTTTGAAATGTCTGTGGAGGATTTTGTGATGATAGTTCCATTGTCTGCAGCATGGTTTTGCATAGATTAATCTACACGCTCTGACTGCTTCACTCATGGCTTTTGCCAGAATACCACCAGAGACCTTTGAATGGAATCTGGGGTCAAGATCAGCTGGGATCTTCATTCCACCACCGATGACCTGAGTAGCCATGAATCCGGATCTGGGCGCCCAGCACACACAGACAGACCCATTATGTGCTATCCCCTCCTAGATGAAAAGCAGAAGCACTGACTATGCTGTTCAAATGCCAAGACCATGAACGTGGTGATGTCCTGTCCTGCGCTGTAAGCCCTGTCAGGCAGATGTCGGGCAGGGATGTGTGCCCAGCAGATGGATCATTCCTGTCCTGGCAAGACAGACTTGGGACTGAGTGCTAGCTTCAAAGTGCTAAAGCCTCAAAGTGTTTAAAATTAACATCAGAATGTAGTCCGTGCCATACTGGTTGGACCAATATGCTAATAGATCGTACTGTCCTACTTTATCTGACACTGCCGAATAAAAGATAGCTCAAAGAAGGCACTTTGCAGTGAGCAGCTGGGAAATAAGTCACCAAGAGGAAACATTTCTTCCTAAATTCCTTTTATTTGTGTGTGTGTGTGTCAGAAACTCCTGATTATTTGGGGGAACTGGATCTTACAGCACTCCAGATGCTGCAAGCTTTTTCCCTGATTTAAACAAGAGTTGGAGCAAGTGATTAATCTTTTTCCTCACATTTTCCGATACTCTTGTTTGCACATCTGTGTAATCATATTGCATAAAATGCTTAAGAACACAGAACAGAGAGGGAAGGAAAGGTTGAAAGTGTTGATTGTGTACTTAATGATATTTAACTACTGAGAAACTATTTCTCATAAGGTAGATTTTTGCATGTGGTATTTGTTGTGTACCCTTAGAGCGGATCCGTCAACCCATACTCTGGGGATTGACTATCAGTTACTCAAACATTAATTCCACATTGTATTATTGGTACTTCATTGTAGTTCATTGTAGCCAATGGTAGTGCATTGACAGCAGTGATAAGAGGCATACAAAAGCCTTAGTCTGATTTGTCAGTTCTGTTTTTTAAAATAAGAAAGATCCTGAAATAGAAAGAACACTGTCATGTGCCTGTGTATCCCATATGAGTACACAAACATGTTATTAGTGATGTGCTAAGGAGGGGGGAAAGCTATTATCTGGTGTTTGGTGGTTTTTTTTTTTTAGTTTAAACTCCGATTTACTATAAGTCTGAGATGCATTTATGCCTAAATAAAATGTGTGTACAACAGGAAAAGTTTATAAAATATCAAGACCAAAGCGTTGCTTGAAGGTGACCAAATGTAGTTCAGTTGCCAAACCCTGATAATGGGTTTGGTTATTCATGTCCATGAGAAACAGCATTTCTCACTTACTTGGCTACCCCAAATGGTCTTACCATTCTTCATATGAAAACTGTAGGATAGATGGTGGCAAATTTTCCCTCAACTCCCAGAGAATCAATTAAGCGTCATGGAGCACCACCCAGCACAAGATATGGCCAGTAATGACTACTGTGCACCATGCATTTCATACTTTCATTTAATTCCCTTTGCCACTGTAATTTAATTAATTTCACTCAGTCTTATTAATCTTCAGATAACGTCTTGATATGGACGAGCATACAGCTTCATCGCATGCAACGGATTTGTTCCAAGCGCCTCTTTGTGAAAGGTTTTTGTCTCTTCCCTCCCTGGAAATGTATGTGAACAGACGACGTTTAGGTGTCTGAATTCGTAATTACTAAAGTTACTTCTATGATATTATCTTGTGAAAAAATGCATTCATACTTCTTTAAAACATGATGCGGCGTCTAATCTTGCTTTTTCTCTAATTTTGAAGTTGACTGTCATTATCCACGGTGCTGTACTGCTGTCTGCAGACAGTGATTCGGTGCCTTCTTGGCTTGAGAGGGTTTCGCGAGCTGTTGCTGTCTAACAGCGCTCTCTACTGATGAACAGCAGAAAAAAAAAATTTCCTGTTTCTGCTTTTCTAAGTTTTTTATTTCTTTCAGAAACTGCTATATTGAACTAAAATAAGTATTTTACACATGGTGACGAAGTATAAATTTCAAGATGATCTGTATAACTTTTTTGATTTGTTTTCATTTCATTTCATATGACTTTTTCTGTATCTTAGGCTTGTGCAGTAATCATGGTTATATATCAAAATACTGACATCTTTCCAAGCAGGACCTGAGGTTTTGGAAACAACAGAATTCCGATATGCTGTTTTTCCTAAATCCTCCAGGTTTACTAGGCAACAATTATTTCCCATCATTTACAAGTTGACAGCAGAGATTAATCAAATATTAGACAGCATGGTCACTTTGCAAAGGAATGTATCATACCATGCACAAAAATTAGGTCTGCTGAAAGCTGTGAAAGTGAATGGCTGTCTTCATTTTTCAAGTCCTTACTGGATTTCAGCTTTGTAAAGTTTCAAGATTAGGCACGTGGTTTGGATTTAAACAATCTTATATGAATTCAAACGGGAAGAACTATTGCAAAGAAAAATACCATTGTTGCCTCTCAATATATAAAGCAGGCTTATAAGAAAGCTGGAGAGTGACTTTTTACCAAGGCCTGTAGTTACAGGAAAAGGAGCAATGGTTTTAAACTGAAAGAGGGTAGGTTTAGGATAAGGAAGACATTTTTTACGGTGAGGATGGTGAGACGCTGGGACAGGTTGCAGACAGAAGTTCTGGATGCCCCATCCCTGGAAGTGTTCAAAGTCAGGTTGAACAGGTCTTTGAGCAACCTGATCTAGTGAGAGATCACTAGACCTAGTGAAAGACAGTTGGACTAGATGATCTTTAGAGGACCCTTCCAATCCAAACCATTCTATGATTCTATGAAAAGGAAGAAAGAGACAGAGGGGAAGAGAGGGACATTCAATATAAATACATGAAATCACCGTCTTAGAGCCTGCTCATAAAGTAGATATGAGAGACTCCAGGCCGTGCTGGCTTGGAACATGAAGCCCAAACCACTAACCCTTACCTTGAAGGAGGGAGTGAAGAAGATGAGACCAACTGTTCACTATGCTCCACATCGCACTGGAGGCCCCTCTGGCTGTGTGTCTACACCATCCCTGTTGCATTAACAGTGTGTGGGGCTCCTCTTTTCCAGGGGTGTTATTTCTACTGCTTTGTGTTGCTTTTATTTCCGATAGATACTGTGTGTCTGTCCATTGCATACTAAACCTGCTCAGTCACCTAATGAGAGACTTCAGGACATCTTCTGTGAGGTTATATGTAAATAAATTGGCAACATGAGGCTGCAGTAGTAACAACAATAGCATTCAATCACATTTCTTCAGTTGCAGGACTTTTAATGTCTGATTATGAAACAAGACAATAATAACCTCATAGTTTCCTGTAACCAGACTGAAATTGAGTGTTGGGGGTGGGGGGGAAGCCAACACAAACCCTGCTTTATTTTCAGTACTGATGCTGTTTGAATGTGTGTTATAATTATGCCTTTGCATTGATTTTGGTAGTTTTAATTTATTTCTCTATTTAAGTCAATATAGAAACAAGAATAGCTGGATCATAATCCCTTTCCTTGAGTAAACTGTAATTACAACAATACTGAGACTTCTCCTCCCGTCTCTTTCCACTTCTGGCAATGAATTTAGTCTCAAATTCACACAAATTGTTTGGTCCATTTGGAATTCATGTGACATTTTGCATGAAAAACAGTGTGAAATGCTGTTTTCTCTACTCCTGTGATATAAATTATTCATCTTTGTGATTTATCAGGCAGCTTTTTCTTGTAGATAAGAAGTCACCTCTCATTTGCTCTACAGATCACATAGCCTGAACAATAGAAAATGGGTTGAATCCAGAAGAAAAAAGAAGACCTGAGTATCTATAGTTTGTGTTAGGATTATTAAAAGCAAATGCTATGGCTCCAAACCTGCTTAACTTTGAATAAAGTTGTTTATGCGTGAGCTAGGTTATCCAGTGTGCAATAAAAATGCAGGTAGGGCAGAACTGGATATCCCGTCTCAAAGTGTAGCTGAGGGAGTTATACAAATTACTGAAAGAATACCTATGGTCTAAGCCTTATAAAGGGGTCTAGGAGACTATGGTAATTTCCTCTAATTATATAAAGCACATTAAGGTACACTAATGACAGGAGAGCAATTCACTTATTAGTTATTGCTTGATTGGTTTGTTTGTTTCCTTTTGCAAGAAGTTTTAAAAGATATTTAGTTTTTACTTTTGTAGGGCGTTCTATTTGAAACCAAGTGGTGACCTTGCAAAGAGAATCACTCAGGTGACTGGGGATTTGTGCTGGAAGGATTGTCATGTTTGAACACCCGGTTCTGGCTCAGACAGTCCCTCAGTCACACATTTCTACCCCTGTTCCTCCACTCTTCCCTACATTTCTACTGTCAGCTACTGTCTGAGGCATGGCATGGGGCGAGCTGCACCGCTAGCCTAAAGCAACACGGTCATGCTTAGTTTTTTTCATTTCTTGAGATTTGAACCAAATGCTGTATTGTGGCATGCATGGAGAATCCTTGCTTCTGAATCTGCCAATTTCTGGCAAACATTTTTCCTGCTGGCCCTCAGTTTCTGCCCCAGCAGCGTCTATGATTCTCCGTTTTCCAACCTCACTGGCAAATGGTACTTGCCTGGGCAGCTAAACTCTCTTGTCCCCCAAAATACTTTGACCTGATTCATACTGTCCATCATGAATGATCCCTGACCTTGGTTATCCCCAGAGCAATTTCTGCAATGCCAGGGAAGGTGTTAATAGACGTGCGTCAAAACTGTGCCAGGGGACAAATTATTGCATACTACCCATATTCGGGCTCTGCTCTGATGACATTTAGGTTACTCACGTAGCCCTACACCAGTGGCTCAGACAAACAGAAGACCAAAGATTTCATCACGTGAATAAAAAAACACCTGAAGACATATATTCTGTACACAGTAAAAGAGGCTGGTTTGTTTGGGGAATACACGGAAACAACATCCCCTGTGCGAAATCATAGAGACTGCATGCTCACTCCACAGCCTTCACTGAATGGCATAATAAGGTATGTAGATAATATGAAGACAATAATATGCTCTTAAATTGATCCATTATTTCTCTCAAACTCTGGAGCCACTGCAGAAGCAACAGGAGTTTATAGTAGCAGCTTTTGCTGTTTATGGCTTTATAAGATGCTGTGGTTTCTGTCACTGGAAATGGCAATGGCCATTCGAGCCGCTGCCAACTTTCACAGAAATTTCCACTTCGAGTAACTGGAAGGAGTAAACCTCATGCAAGCTGCCTGAGGAGAACACTTGTAAGTGGAAAACTACACAGTTCAAGGTGCTGGTGACAGCAGTTTAGCAAAAACATTTTCCTCTGAAAAAATATCCAAAGTATTTCTTTTCCTTCCTAACTGTTCTTTTTTTCACACCTGTGAATTGCTGAGGCATTTCAATATTGGCTCAGATTCCAAAAACAATAAAAACTGCTTGTTGTGTCAGTCATTAGGTAAGGGATATGTCCTCATGTACATGTCACATGGATAGGTTAGCGACCTCAAAGGCAAGATAGAGGCAGCAACTCAGAAATAATACGCTTTGATCGGTGGCCACGACCGGCTATCAAATATCAGCATGTGGAGAAGTACACTTTGGCCAAGTATTTTCTACACTACTCTTAATTTGTACACATAAACTGGATGAAACCAAGAGCCTGCGAGACAAAAGACTGGCATTTCAAGTTCTCACTGCCCAAAGGTTTTCCATGGGTTTTACACAAAATTTACCCAGGCAAACTTCACAGAGGGCCGTGGGTTTAGTGTGAGTTCCCAGACCTGACTGAACTTGCAAAATGTGTATACGAGAGAGAGAGATGAATTCCCTACAGGTAGCAGAAAGTGCAATCAGACCTTTTATACCAGAACTAACTTTGTCTCACTGGCAGAGTTCTGCCATACCATACACAGAAATGATTTTACAGTTACCTCAGATACACCATTTTGTAATCCTCTTTCCCATTGCTTGTAACTCTGCTAAATTTTAACTCCTCAAGGCAGGCATTTTCCATGCCATGTGTTTGCCTGAGGACACATTTTTAATTGATCTTGAAAGTAGATTAAAACAGGTTTTTGGCTTAAACGACTTGGCTATTTCTCAGAACGAATCACAAGCAAAATATGTTTTACTTACTTTAAAAAACTTAGAGAGAGAAAAGTGCCAGCACCTCCACGTTTAGGCTGCATGCTCGCACAGCCTAGCAATGGAATCCCTTCAGAGATGCATATAGTCCTGCAAAATATTATCTGAAAATTCACTCCAAACTCAGCAGTGTTGCAGTTACATTTTTAGAAGATTTTTTTTTTACCTCAAATTAGTTCCATCCTACAGCCCTCAGGGGTTTACCTGGCTAATTTTTTCTTCAGAGCCCTTCCGAGTTTCCTGCCTGAGGACAGTGAGAACCGATCAGAGCTTCTCTGACATAAGAATCTCTACAGCTTCCAGGAGCAACACAAATGCAGGAAGGAATAGTCGATTTGCTGTCTCCCTTGTTCTTTAAACACAAGCCTTAGTGAAAAGCACCAGAATAAGCTCTTATAAAGGTAATGGGCAAGGAACTTTAAAAAGGCAGAAGCAAAGAAAAAAAAAAAATCAGAGATACCGAATTGGACAGTGACAGAAGGATAAAAAGGACTGACAATGGTAAAGAGGATATCGAGCACTTGGGATGAAGTGGTAAGAGTAGAATAATCGGGAGACAAGAGCGCACTGAATTTAGAGTTGATGGTAAGGTAAGATGCAGCACAACCTATTTTGTAGTTACTTTTCCTGAATGGGGCTTGGGATGTGCTGTACTTTTGGATCAGGCCTGTGCAGACAGAAAGTAGAGAAGTAACCAGCTATCAGTATCAAAAGGCAACCAAAAGGTAAGTGCTGTGGAAAAGGGCTCAGAAAAGTCTCAGGATGTGATGAAAAGAGTAGCTCATGCACTGAAGGCAATTAGGTAACAAACTTGCAATTTTACCTGCTTATTACTTGCCTCATTTATTTCTTGCTGAAATAGGTTCTTATACAAAAAACAGCGTACAATCCTGTGAAAAGATTTCATACGCCTGTGTTTACAGGCTAAAATAAACTCATCCATGCAGCCTTAATTCTACATTTGCTAAATTCCAAAAAGCTTATTCTTTAATGCGGTTTTAAATACAGGATACAGTTGTGGGATTTGAAGACTGACCTTTCAGACAGGAGAATGCAAGGGTGTTAATTGTATTTAGACTACATGATTAGTTAAATCTTGTTGGGTTTCTACTGAAATACATGAAATGTTTGTAGAGCACCCTGTGATAGTTTACAGCAGTTAGACAGCATGGCAGTTTCAATAGAGTTCCTGGATCTTAATAAGTATTTCAAATCACCGAATCTGTCCCAGCTCTTAACCTTTTGAATAGCCATGGAAATAGACCGTCCAGAGGCTGATGAGGGGCAGCAAAGCTTGAATGTTACAATAGGTGAATGTATCAATATGGCTGTGGTTTCACATTCTGGGTGATATAGACCAAAAAGTTTAGAGTGTCACTCCATTTATTTTCGTAGTGCATCATGTATTCAAAAGCAGAGCTGCACAGAGCAGCTGGTTGTGTTAGTTCCAGCTGGTGCTACCCTGGGCAGGCGAAGGAGCAGCAAAATTGCAGGACCAGATCAGTGAACACCCCTGCATGCCAGGGTGCCGAGGCAGGGACACAAAACTGATTGTCACTGCAATCCAGTATCTGGGCTTTTCTCCTCCACACATTCCTCCTCTGAGTGACAGGGAGAAATTTTTGGTGCAACGTGTGGTTTCTCTTGATGAGACTGAGGAGGAGGGGAAGTCTGAGAAAGTAAACAGATGCTGGAGTGATTTTTGAAAGGTGTGGGTAATTGAACAGGTTTAGGGTAATTATCAATAAATGTTCTTAAAGATTAAGTAGAAATTCACATACACAAAAGTTCTTAGTGCAATTTATAAAAGAAGAATAAGGAAGATTATTTGTCGATTAGCTTATTTTACCTCTCCAGCTTTCAGCATCTTGACAGTGTTAGTTCAGCAGAACAAAGAAATTACTCCCTTGGATTTCTGAGGCATTTATGTTTCTCTTACTAATGAAATACATGTGGAATGAGTCACAATGTCCTTCTTGACCAAACTTTTTGAAAGAAAAAAAGATTAGCAGTATTTCTTTCCTCACTTAGAAAACGCTACACTTTAAATTAAAAAAATATGGATATTTTATTTTTGTATCATAAGAAATGTATTGAGAAATCTTAGAAAGTACTTAGATGTATATTATAAGGATTTCCTCAGGGGTCATTGTCGTGCCTCAGATAAAAATGGACAAACTGACTTCCATGTATGCCGGTACCCCACAGTTAACGGTTTTAAACTACAACGACAGCTATTAAGACAAACAATTCAATAGACATGCCCTTTAATCTCTTTAATCTTTTTCCAACATGACCTATTATTTGTATCACCTAATCCCACATTAATATTTTAATACACTTTGTATGTTAGTGTAAAGTCAGCGTGTGTTAGTGTAAAGTCAGCATATGTTAGTGTAAAGTCAGCAGCAGGGTCCAATCCAAGGTTTTATGGGATTTATTTTTTTTTTGCCTCTTTATTGCTGTGCTTTTATTTCTATTTGAAAAATAATCCCCATATTAAAAATGCTAGACACATTCTTTCATAATACTTTAGTTCAGAATTACTGAATGCTACTGAAATTATTGACCTGGGGCCCCAACCTGTTGTTCTGAGGTGCCTGCTGCTGAAGATTTCCCTGTGGTTGAGATCTGCAGAGGTACATAGGTAAGAACAGACGATGCAAGGTGCAGAATGTGTTAAACAGGTAAGTCTCTGTTTCCCAAGCCCTACAGGGAGACCATGAGATCAAATGATAAAGCAGGGTGACACTAGGAGTCAACACAGGTCAGTGGACAGGACAGAGCGCAAGCAGCACAACTATGCTTTCAAGCCTTTGTTCCCCTTCTTTCCGTCCACTCTAACAACAGCAGTTGAGCAGAGACTCAATTTTATGCAGCCATATAACAGCCAGAAGAATAAATGTCCTTGCTGTGCCCTTCTAATACCGATGCAGAACACATTTCATTAAGTCTAACAGATATTATTTGGTGTAAAATGAGAGACTTGTTCAGGACTGATCAGAAAAATGTTCATAAAATATTTTTTGGCAGAAAAAGACTGTTATAGTTAAACAGTTTTACCATGATCTTTTATCATTTTTAAGAAAAATTCTCATACTACAAAATTAAATACATATGAAAAGGAGTAAATTTAAAAAAAAAAAAGAGAGAAAGAAACATTTCATACTATTTTTTTTTTCTTTCCCATTTTATTTTTTTCTCGAATAGTCATGCTTTTCAGTGCAACAAAAAAATGTTGCTCGTTGACATTAAATATATGAGTGAATATTTTTGGCTACCTAGCATGACACTCTTCACAAGATAAGGCAGATATTCTAAGAGCAGGTATTCAATATTGCAGAAAATCAATCATTTTAAGACATTAAGCACCATCTCACAACTCTGATTTCTTTTCAAAACATAGAAATGTGGATGAAATCTGTGTGTTCCTTCACATCCAAATATGAATGGCTGTCTGGAGAAAGATAAATGAGGCTGCAAATGACTTCAGAGATTTTTTAAAATCTGAATTATAATTATAAGCTTGAAGAAAGAAGATTCATATGCAGTGGATTCTTGATTACCTGGTAAATTAGAATCATAGAATCACAGAATATCCTGAGCTATAAGGGACCCAAGGGGATCATCAAGTCCAACATCTGACTCCGCACAAGGAAACCTAGAAGTTAGACCATGTGTCTAAGAGCATCGTCCAAACACTTACTGAACACGAACAGGTTGGGCCTATGACCATTTGCTCCAGTGCTTGACTACCCTCTCAGTGAAGAAGTTTTTCCTAATATCCAATCCTAACTTCCCCTGACACATTTTTAAGCCATTCCCTCGTGTCCTATCAGCAGACACCTGAGAGAAGAAATCATAGAATCACAGAATCATAGAATCATAGAATCACTGAGTATTTTGGGTTGTAAGGGACCTTTAAAGGTCATCTAGTCCAAACCCTCCTGCAATGAGCAGGGACATCTTCAACTATACCAGGTTGCTCAGAGCCCTGTCCAACCTGACTTTGATTGTTTCCAGGGATGGTGCATCTACCACCTCAACCTGTTCCAGTGTTTCACCACACTCATTGTAAAAAAATTCTTTCTTCTATCTAGTCTAAATCTACTGTCCTTTAGTTTAAAACCATTACCGTTTGTCCCATTGCATCAAGCCCTGCTAAAAAGTTTCATAGAATAATAGAATAGTTTGGGTTGGAAGGGACCTTAAAGATCTTCTAGTTCCAACCCCCTGCCATGGGCAGGGACACCTCCCACTGGACCAGGCTGCTCAAAGCCCCATCCAGCCTGGCCTTGTACGCTTCCAGGGATGGCGCATCCACAACTTCTCTGGGCAACTTGTTCCAGTACCTCACCACCCTCACAGTAAAGAATTTCTTCCTAATATCTAATCTAAATCTCCCCTCTTCCAGTTTGAAGCCATTACCCCTCATCCTATCACTACATGCCCTTGTAAAAAGTCACTCCCCAGCTTTCTTGTCAGCCCCCTTCAGATACTGGAAAGCTGCTATAGGATCTCCCCAGACCTTTCTCTTCTCCAGGCTGAACAACCCCAACTCTCTCAGCCTTTCTTCATAGGAGAGGTGTTCCAGCCCTCTGATCATTTTTGTCATGCTCTTATAAGCCCCCTTTAAGTACTGAAAGGCCACAATAAGGTCTCCCTGGAGCCTTCTCTTCTCCAGGCTGAACAACCCCAACTCTTTCAGCCTGTTTTCATAGGAGAGGTGTTCCAGCCCTCTGATCATTTTTGTCACCCTCCTCTGGACCCTCTCCAACAGGTCCATGTTTTTCCTGTGCTGTGGGTTCCAGAGCTGGACACAGTACTCCAGGTGGGGTCTCACCAGGTCAGAGTACAATGGCAGAATCACCTCCCTTGATCTGCTGGTCATGCTTCTTTTGATGCAGCTCAGGATATGGTCGGCTTTCTGGGCTGCAAGCACACAATGCCAGCTCATGTCCAGCTTTCCATGTGCCAGTACACCCAGTACCTCCCTCTCCACTCCCCGTCATGTGGAAGTCGTAGACAGCAATAAGGTCACTTCTCGGTCTCCTCTTTTCTAAGCTCAACAAACCAAGTATCCTCAGCCACTTCTAAAAAGTCTTGCCCTCTTGTCCTTTCACCATCTTCTTGCTCTTCTTTAGACATATTCTAATATTTCTATATCCTTCTCATATTGCAGAATCCTAAATAGCACACGGTACTCGAGGTGAGACTGCACCAATGCTGACTGTAGTGGGACAATCACTGTGTTTAATGCACCCCAGGAAATGCTCGTCCCTTTTGGTTGCCATCAACCAAAACCACCAGACCCCTTTCTGCAGGGCTGCACTCCACCCTCTTGTCCCCCAATCTATAGGTACATCCACCAGACTACACTGTCCCAGGTACAGAATACAGCATTTGTCCTTGATAAATTTCATGTTTTGTGATTGCCTGGTGCTCTAAACTACTAAGGTATCTCTGTAAAGCCTCTCTACTTTCTATTGAATCAACGGGTCCTCCAAATTTAGTATCATCAGCAAATTTGCTTCGTGTGCACTCAACTCCTGTGTCAGGTCACTGATAAAAACATTGAAGAGAACCATTTCTCAAACTGAGCCCTGGAGAACACAACTAGAGACTGGCCACCAGCCAGATGTTGCCCATTTACTACAACTCTTTGAGCCTGACCCTTCCACCAATTGTTCACACACCATATTGTGTACATATCTAGCCATATACTGGACATTTTGTTCAGAAGGATACCATGAGAGACAGTATCAAAAGCTTTGATAAAATGTCCTGTTCTTATTATGAGAGTGTGAGTAGTGTTTTGGATGAAAAATCTTACCGTATATAATATGATTTACTATTTCATGAGAAGCACCCATCACCAAATAAAATTTTTAATATAAAATAGTACAACATCTTATTTTTCAGTGGGGAAAAAACAAGTAAGGTTTACTTTCCAATAAGTACTATCTGGCGTTCTTAACCTGTTTATGCCCTTTTCGCCTGAATACTACAGAGACCAGTCGTCTACCACAGTTTATCCGAGTAAGCAATTGTTCTTTCAGACAAATTGCTAGAATTTGAAACACTGTCTAGAGGCTTGTGGGAGAGCTATTTAAGAGAGTGGAATTGTAATCCATACTGTTTTTTTCTGAGGTAAATATATGTCATTCAGTCAGTGCATAACAGAGATTGTAAATGTATTCAGTCTTCAGATTTTTGCAGCACTGAAATGTAAATATCAGGAGAAATTGATGTGGAAACATGATTTAATTCATCCTCTATTTAAGACATCCAGGTGTGAAATGAGTAGCAGTGCATTATGGTTAATGATTTCACTGCAATATAGGAATCCCCTCAGCAGGAGAAGGGCTATTCTGTTTTACTTCTTTAGATAAAAGCTGTCCAAAGACTACAGACAAGGAAAAGTTTAAATGTAGCCAGGGAGAAATATAAGTAGAGTACTTTACAGTAAATAGAAAGAGTCTGTAATCATTCAATAAAGAAATAAAATCTCTCTTCATGACAACTCCTTACTTTACAGAGGTGGGTGTTTTTTCTAATTTTAAGTCCTTGTAAGCTTGATGATGATGATGATGATTGTTTCTGTTATCATTCTCTTTCCTATCATACTTTTTCTTATCTCTCAGTGTCTCCCATTAGAAGGCAAAATTTTTCTGGCACACGTGGTCATTTTTCCCATACGTCACTGACTGTGCTACACAATAAGGTTCTTGCTTGATCTTTGTTCCAGTGCCCCAGAACTGGACTTCATGCTTTCTCTGCGGTCAAAGTCACATAATGGCCCTGAGAAATTTCAGCCGTTTTTTCTGCTCTGCCGTGGGGTTCTGCCCACATAAATTGCCCCTCTGGAGAATACTTTAGCAATTAATAATAAAGATTTTTTACATGTGTTTACATCATTTTTCTTTGATAATAATTAGCAAGACAGGGAAATTCTGTACTAGGTTGATCTCTAGACTTCTACTGCAGTGTCTTTGTGCATAGCAGCAGTCATAGGAAAGCTTTACACGGAGCGGGAGCAAGAGAGGAGCAAACATGTTGTGCAGTGTGAGAGCCTGTGCCAGAAGCAGAATCCCTCTTCTCCTGCTAATGATGTGGTTGGTCCCAGACCACAGGACAGGAAGCCCTTCCTGCTTATATCCTTGCACAACTAGTGAAAAAGAAATTTGGGTTCATATGTGCTCTATTGGTGCTTATGATTTGGGTCGTTCAATGCTATTTCCTTCAGCATGTCTCAGGGCACAGAATTTGCCAAGTTTAACTGTGATTCATTAAGTACATTTTCCAGAATGAGCTTTTTTAAAAAAAAAAAAATTGTTTTCCCTGAATTTGGTTGAGTGTGTCTTTTATTGTTAGCAAAAAGGTATGTAATATACATGACCAGCTACCCTTAATGTTTCTCCTACTTTTCTAAACTTCTGTCCTTTTCCTGTCTGCTCTTATCCAATTATTGTATCTGTTTAATCCTTTATTTTCTCTGAAGAATCCCTTTTCCTTCAGCCCTTTAAAGATTATTATTAAATCTCTGTATTTCTATAAGGCCATTTTGCCGGGGTGCTGAAATCTGAAAGTACTGTTCAAGGAAAGAGTATATTGTTATAGTTCATTTTCTGTCCTGTCTTTGTATTGTCTTAGTTTACAAATTCTACATCCCACTGAGATGCCCACCAGCTGTTTTTTTCTTCTAGGAGATTGCACAACTAATTAAAATCTGTCAAACTAGCTCATATTAAAAACAATTGTAGGATTGAATGAACTTGATATTTTAAGTAGTTCCCACGCTTCCACTTTTCCAGCAACTATGTCTACTTGCTGAAGGACTTTCATAAAATAGCATGAAAGAGGTATCATTTCGGTTGATAAATTTTAGTTTCAATTTCCAGTCCCTTCCTCAAAGTTGTATGTTCTTCAGATCCTACCAACAAAAGCAGAGCTATGAACTTTCCAAGTAACGAAGCATACAAATAGGGTCTCAAAGCACACGGCTTAAAATTTTGTGCAGATAAAAGTGGATTTGATTACAACTTGCTTTGTCTGAACTTATTTTGGAAGTCACTGTTTCCGTTAATTTTAGAATCCCATTTTATAGTTGTTAAAAACTTCACGTCTGTAAAATAGAAATGCTGGCTTCAAAGATTCCTATAGAGTGATAGTATCAAGTACTGACACTGCTACATTAATTATATGAACACCTGCTATGCAAACAATTTTGGAGATTCTCATGCTGATTTGGTGTCATATACCCTTAACAATAAGAAGCAGAGTAAAAAATGGCTAAGGACATTTATTTCTTAGAAAAATAGCGAAGTTTTGGTGTAAAGGTACTCTCATTCAAAGCAGAATTTTAAATATACTTGAAAGCAGTTACCTGTGACACTTTTGTAAATGAAAGCTGCTCTGCATCAGAGCTTTAGTGCATCTGATGGCCTAAGAAATATTCATTCTGGGTTGACCAGCAAGGTGGGCTCACTATTACTTTAAGAAAGATTTGGGAATGGGGGCTAATCAGCCTGGCAAAAGTAACTTTTTGGGGGAAAATATCTTGTGTGTATTTCTGTACTTTAGTCCTTTAATTCCAGTTCAGCTGACCAGCCTATAAAGCACTGAGGTGTCATCTTTTTTTTATCTGATGAAACGTTTCACTTTATTTAACAGAGAGACAGGTATCCCTTGGTATTAAGCCAAGTTGTAGCCTGTTACTTAGCCACGAGTATTTAGAGTACAACAGTTTAGATCAATATATAACTAATATATTAATAAATACAATAACTGTGTTTTATCAATAGATAAAAAAATTGTGAGGAGACTGGAGCATAGAGTTGTGCAGGTCAACCCTAAGAGCAGCTAAGCTTTCGTGAATCTTGCAACATGAATTGCTTGTCACTGGGAGGATCCCCGCATAGCCGATGGCATAGCAGGCAGGGTGTCCAGTGACAGTCAGAAACTGAGCTTGAAATTACACCCTTCAGCACTGCCTTTTCCTGGCACTGCTTTTGCTCTGCTACTAATAATGTTCATGTTGTCAATTCAGTCAATTTAGTCTGTCTTCACACATCCCACACGAGCCAACACATGGGAAATCTCTTCTGGCATCATCCACGTGTATAGTGTTTTCCTCTCACAAGTTATATATTGAGCTTCCCAGTCTCCAGAAGTTTTGTACCAAGCCAGGGTCCTGGGAATTAAGAGCAGCAAGTATTGACTCATTCTTTTGAGAAGGCTGGTAAAATACTCTTTCTATCAGAGAGAGCTGCTGACCCTTCACATCAGAGCAATACTTAAAAGTGTTGATAAGCTGAATTGATTTGTGAAACAATTAGTTCCATCATATTGCTGCAGCAGCTTTGAACAGGACAAAAACTATTGTCTTTCAGATAGGCAGACGGAACATTTTTACCACAGCATGAAATTTTATTTGTCTGGCTCCTCCAAGAGACATGAAAAGAGATTCCAAAACTCTAAATGTTGATAATACTGCTACAGTGTCATGAGGCAGTGTGAGACAAAGGATTTGAAAACAAAATACATTTGGAAAACTGAAAGGATGGTTCATCTTCTTTCAAGAGGCGTGTGACTGGGTTTGCATAAGAAAAAAAAGAAAGGCAAAATACTAGACAAACCTATGGTGCCAGTGCAGTTTGAGTGCAGTGTGCAGTTCTGGTCCTCACATCACTAAAATAGATGTAGCAGACTCAAAAAATGCAGAGCAACAAGTAAAATCAGAGCTATGAAACAGCTTTCATATCAGGAATGACTAAAAAAAAATAGGTCTCTTCTTCATAGAAAAAGGACAGATAAAGCCATAGGTCGCATGGATCTGCAAAACTGCATAGCAGGGAAAAAGGATAATGATTATTCATTATCTTTTCCAGTACAGGACACATGAGCAACAAGTGAAAACAAGCATCAAATTCAAGCAACATCCAAAAAGAAGAGACTTCTTTGCATGAGGTGGAGATCAGCTGTGGAACTCCTTGCTACTGGGTGCTGTGAATGCAGTTTTTACAGCAAAATTTGTACAAAATGATGAGGATAATCCACAGAAAAACATCAAAAAAAGAACATTGTCATCCTCTCAGGAAGTCTCTTATGCATGACTTGTTGGAGGCTGCTCTTCTAGCAGTATCCAGGCATTTGTCACTGCCTACTGTCGGAGACAGGACTCATATAAGACAGACTAGTTGTTCGTCCCAGTATGGTCATTCCCACTTTCTTCTGTTGAATCACAGAAGTAATTTTGAGTAGCTGAAACTTTATTTGTATTATTTACACTGCAAGTACACTTATACACATTTTGCATGTAAATTCTACATCAGCGTAGGGAAAGAATAATGCTCCAAAGCTGGACAGCAGTGTCCTCCACCTAACAAGGTTGTTTAGTTATATTCAGGCATATTTCATAGTTTCATTAAGTCAGTGGGATCATCTCTGCATAAAATGAGTGGAAGCAAAATGTAAAATGCTAAAAAATATTGAAAAATACAACCCTTCTCAAAAAAAAAATGTCACAGCAATCAAATATATTGTTACTAATTTAGTAGACTGGCAATAGGAGAGCTTCCTAATATATATAAATGTCATTGACCTTGAATGCCTGGCAGTGCTGAAAAGGCAGAAAGAGCCTGTTGTCAATGAAGCAGGAGAGCGCCGATCTTGATTTCAAGCAAACTGGTCAAAAACCTGGTTGTGTGAAAATGATTACTAAACAGGTTAAAAAATATTACAGCCTACGCCCCACACCTGATTAGAAGGGTATTCATCAGAACGAAGAAGGTTGTAATTTTTCTGTATGAATATTTATCTCTGTGCTTAGCAACAGATGCAAATGGGATGGGGATATAAAAGTCTAACTTATTTAGCATATTTATATCTTTAGTTGTTACAGAATAGACTTTGTTTTCAATTACCTTCACAATTACTGATATGTACTTCTCTACTTACTGTTTAAAAAACCCTAAGGCTGCCCAGAACCAGTGTGTAATGTTCTTCACTTCAGTCAATGAGCTTTAACAGAAACCAATGCATTTTAACTGAATTTTTGTTTATCTCAAGCAGCACATTTTAATGAAATCAATACATTCTTGCTGAAAGCTTCATGAATCCATTGGAAAGAATACATTTTTACTGAAACCAATATACAGTTTTATAATGTCTGTATGTTTTAGTGAAAGCATGGCAATATATTTTAGCTGAAACCAATATGTTTCTCCAGGGCTGATACCAAAGAAACCTTATTTTACAGTGAAACCAATGCATTCTCACTGAAACTAATATTCCGTATTCCTGAGCCAACACTGTCAGGCTAAATGAAAGCTATGTTTTATTTTAGTGAAGAAATTACATACTTTCAAGATTATCTTAAAACAAGGAGTTTTGCAAAGCTTATATTTTAGTATGTACATAAAATAAGAAGCATATCATAAGAAGTCATTCCTAGATAGATCTATCTCCTTGGTTTTACATTTTACGTAGTCTTGCAACATACAGGCATTCTATCAAATGAGTAATGATATAGATAGGAGTTTATTTTCATTCTCAATAGACTTTCACTAAATCTTTTTTTCCACTTTATATGCATACTGACTTAAAATAAGTCAGCATTATGGGTGATTTACACTTCAGAGCAGAGGAACAGAACAGTGGTTAATGATTTTATTGTAGACTAGATGTGATTTATTATGCAAGAATTTTTCGTAAGAATTGTTTTCAGTACATCAGTTTGGGTATTTTTCTTGACATTTTGACTAAAGATGTGCTGATCTGCATTACTTAGAAATATTTTGAGTAGTCTGCTATATGTAGCTAATGATTTGTGATCCTTCTAAGTGTTTTAATCGATGCAATTAATGTGAATTAGAAGGCTTCATCTGAATTTTAACAGATCTGAAGAAATGCATAATCTGCTTAAAATTTAGATACAGTTTTTCTTTCTTTATCTTTTCAGCATAAAGAGATAAAGTATGCAGAGCAAGAAAACCAGCAACGCAATAAAACTGTTTCAGCATTACGTGATACAGCACAAAACCACAGGACTGTTAAACCAAAAGGACCAATTTCATACAGTTACTGTTCTCACCACAGGCACATCAAAATATTATTTTCAGTTAAACCCAATACAGCATCATTTCCTAATGAAAATGCAATTGTGATGAAAGATTAAAGGAATTTACCATAGCTCAGTAAACTAAAAAATGAGCTGTTTGACTGCAATGCATTACAAGCTTGAAGTCCAGATCCGAAATCTGATCCTTTGCAAACTAAAGAGAGCAAAGGGTTTCCCAACCTCCCATAGAAATATATTGAAATTCTTCAGTGTTAATTAGCTCAGAGCTGTAACTGATTTCCTTAAGATGACTGAGGAAATATCAGGGCTTTTTCCATTACAGTATCCACTTTTGACCCCACTGTTCATGGGTTTCTTGCTGAAACACCAAAGACATTAGCAAGCAACATGGAGCACTCCCAATTCACCAGCTCCAGTTTAGCATTCCTAACTGTTCTGATAAGACCCTGATATTTCAGGGAGTAAGGAAAACATAGCCTTGCCATGGCAAAGTTTGCTTCGCCAAGCTTGCTGGTTTACAGAGCTGACCTACTTACAGTCCTTATGAAAACAAAACGGACATGTTATCTCTGAAGTTATGCCTAATCACATCTTCAAAAAATTTCTTTCCCTACTAATGATGTTTGAGAAATAATGAATAAAATGTAAATGCAATGGAAAGTCAGAAGGAAAATGCAATATTGAGGGAAATATATAGTCCAATTAAAATGATTACCATAGAAAAGGGTAGTCTATACTCCTACTGCAGCTCCTCACCGAATGGTTTTCTTCATGTACAATAGGTTGCCTTGGGGGTAATTGATCCACTTCCAGAAAGTCTAATCATTGGTTTCCAAAGAATCTAAAAGACAAAGTGTAACAAGACCATGCACTGTACTAGTATTGGATTTTACCTCTCCTCATTATTTAGACTCCTCTAGCAATTTTCCCTTAATAAGTTCCTATAGTGCTCTGCTGGATTCCTTTTTTCTATAACATATATTATTCTTCCAAATGAATATGGTCCACTCATCTTGACCTGACTTCTACGCCACCTCTTTCTAATTACTGCTCTTGGTGTCACACCATTTCCTGCAAGTATTATAGCATAAGCGCCATTCTTATATTTATTTTAGAATCCCACACAATGAGGGATAATAGTGTTAGTTGCTCAATTTCATCCTTTTCTGTGCCATTATTAGAACATTCTTGATTTTAAAAAGGAATTAAAGTTTTGAACTTGAAGTATAATCTTAACACAAATGACTACCCCAGATACTTAAATGCAGCTGAACTAAAACCAAAGCAGAAAAAAATTTCAGTACTCCGTTTGAATCTCAGGTATCAATTGCAAATTTTCGTCATCACAGAAAAAAAACAGGTTTTAAATTCATGGTTGCTTTTAAAGGCATTTAATAGCAACCACAGGAAATTGGGAGTCTGTTTTATATAATTACTTTAAATGCGTGTTTAATATTACTTTTTTGTAATGCTGACATTCAAACAAGATTCAAAGTCTTGACTGATCAAGCATAGGAGGTATGGACACATTATCTATACTTCATGGACATAATACAGAGGACATGATAAAGATCATTAATAGGATATATGGTCAAAGCCTCCTGTCTTCATTTTAACAATCTCAACAAAATCAAAAAGGTATAGAAAAAAACTTGTGAGATCTATTTAGATCTTCAGGGACTTGCCTTTGGAGATTTAAGCGTATTGTGCATAACAATAGGAAGATTAGAGGGGATGTGATCATGGTCCTTAAAAGGCAACTCAGGGGACAGATTTATGGTAAGAACTATCTTGCAAACTAAGAGGTAAGGAGATTCAAATGTATGAAACTGATATTAAGTGTGAAATGAGGGGCAGGAGAAATATTCCAGTGAAATGTAGTTAACGACTGAAACAGTTAATCTAGGAATCCAATTCTGTGTGCTTTGAAGTCTTTCACGTAACACCAAAGATAGTCCTCTAGCTTGATGGGGCTATTTTATGCAAAAGTTCAGTTTAGCAGACATACTGGTTTCTCTTGTTGCTGATAAAAATCTACAAAATTCCACAAAATACATTTGTTAAGAATTATAATCAAACACTATTAAGATTCAGAGGAGGAAGCACTATAGAACAATATTTAAAACATCGCTGGATATAATGAAGCAGGAGGAAAATCCAGTATCCAGACTGTCTGTTTCATGTTGCATTAAAATTAACATTTAACTTTTAAAAGGTTTTCTACTCATAAGACAGTAATTAGATTTTTTTTAAGTATGGTTGTCATTTGGGATTATGTTTCTGAAGTTAATAAAAGGAAAAACAAAAGCAAAGGATGCAGGAAACCTTCCCTACCTTGTTACACATAAGGGACTGACCTTGTTCATCAGCAGCTTATAGCAGCTACAACTTAGGTCCTTAACTGTAAGTGCTCTTCCAGACTCTGCTGCTATTCACAACACTATTTACTTTCCTGACATTAGTTACAATACCTTCACCCTTTGATACTTGCAATGATTCTTCTCCTGAAGACCAATTATTTTTAAGAGGCAGCAATTTCACCTGTCCTCTCCCTTCTGCATTTTCCTTCCATTAACTGTTAGAGCATCCTGATCCAAAGGAAAATGTACTTTACTCCTTCTTAGTTCATGCTTAGTTCAAAGCTAAAGCAAAGACCTGGAAAAAAATTGAGACCAATAACAGTAAAAAGAACCCCAACAATATCTTAATTTTCATAAAGGAGAGATCCCTTCATGTTGTCCTCTTTTATGTCAGACAATATCATAGTCCTTCATTAGTTGTCATATTTATGCCATAAGTAGCCTCTAAAACACTATCCCCTTTTGTTTCTGCCTCCAAAAAGGCTTTCCTAGTTAATAAGTAGTTGGGAACAACACTTTCCCAGAGTAGTAGCTCCCAAAATCTTAGTTAAGTAATCGCTACATCACCAAGTAATATCACTGCTGGTACATTGCTTTGCAGAGATTAGATTCAAGGCAAATATCATGTGATGCAAAATGTGCAGATAACAGGAGAAAAGGAAATAGTTATATCTCAGATGCACTTGTGAAAGCTTTCTGCACATACAGTTTATTGGCTTGGGCTTGAATGGATAAATACATTGTGTGGTTATGACTGGCTGAAGTCATATAAAGAAAGCTAATGCCACGTTAGGAAATCCTGTTTTCAGATTATCAAAGACATAAAAGAACTGCTAAATTGGTCCCCTATGAAGCATGTAAATTTGACGGTTCTCTGGCAGAGAAAAAAAATTAGCATGGGTAAATGTAAAACTTCCTTAAGCACTGCAAACACGGAGTTTGAGATCCAAATGAACTACCACCTCTAATAATGATGCACTGAGCTTTATTAAAAATACTGAGTATTTCATATCCCACAGAGTCCTTTCTATTGAAGTACTAGCCCTGTAAAAGCTATATCCTTCTAATAGAAAAATTGCTTCAAATACTCAGCATGTTCACTGGGGAATGCTCATGTAAAGGTATGTCTAAAGTTGCTCTGATAAGACAGAGCAGTCTTTGTCAGTAATTAAAATCTCTATTAAAGGTTAAATGTAACTCTCCTTAAAATCAGTGAAAATATTTGCATCACTTCAGAAAGTTCTGTATCCAGCCACAAGTGATTTACATTACCTTCATCCTCTTAATTTCGGAAGGATGCTCCATAGAAAATTAAAAGGCAAGTGACATTGTGTCCCATGTGGTACACTGAGAATTCTCTGACATTTTCTGTTCACAGAAGTTGTCCCCAGTTGAAATGCACTGTTGAGTTATTTGGTCCCTGTATAATATCATGTGTGTGCATCTAAGGCTCAGAAAAATTTGCTAGCTGGCAAACCTGGTGACAAACAAATCAATGTTTTTCATTTTGCTGTTGGCATGCCTGATAGGATACGTGACTATTGGATGTCAGAATCTTTTTAGACTGGATTTATTGATCAAGTCTATCCAGAATGTTCAAAGCCTTCTCTTGTGTTTTGAAGTATATAGAAAATGTCTTGCTGCTCAAGGTTCCACAGAAGCCGAGTTATTAATTTTCACTTATCATCAGTGTCCTTACTGGCAGCTGAATGGTAATCATGTCTCTCTTCTTCCTTTCAGGCAACTTCTGTCGAATACCCTTTCTCATACCTATACACGTTAAATATTCTCACACAGGGTTGGTAAAATATACCTAAACAAGGTACGTGGTGTTGCTGTTGGTAATCATCTTGTATGGAAATTTCTAATACGTCCTGAAGAACTAAGAATATTGTTGTAAGAGCAAAGGAATGGACTGACAATCTGCTCCATTCCATGTTCATTCACAGGTTTTGTTCAGGATAACATTTTGTGCTTTTTCTCACTAGAGAGTTGAATCTGGAATGCTTTTAACATCCCAGCCCTCTGGCGTTCCCATTTTATGTCAGATGTGTTGCCTACCCAACTCTGTTATTCTTTGAATACACAGTAAGCTGCAGTCCGTCCGTCAGTCCTGCATCCAATAAACCATTTGTTTGTCATGGGACTTCATGAAAAGATCTGAGCCTATAGCAACAATCTGTATCTTTTATGCTTTACCGGCTTGACTTGGTATTTCACAAAATGATCTAAATTTCCAGTAACCAGCTCTACTCCTGCAACGTGTACTTCATCAATAGGACCCTGAAGAACAGCACGTATCATATAACGTAGTCAATCCACTTCTGCTGCTGTGTGGCCTGAGAATTGCCTGGATCAGCACATCACTTCTTCGCAAGAGTTAGGGATGGCATTTAGGTGCACGGGCTCCCTGCCTTTAGCATGCTCTGTGCATGTCCTTACTGTTCTGTAACTTATTGCTGTCTTAGCAGTCTCCGACAAAGATGAATTCAAACACTTCTGTGCCCTGATTTATTTCCAGGAACACATACAAATCTGCTGCAAGTGCAAGGCTCACACGGACTGTCCGTGAATCAGAAGAGCTGGGTCATTCCTTGTTCTCAACCAGAATGAAATCAGATTTCAAAATTTTTAAACCCACCAGAAAAGAAGTTTTTTCCTCTCTCTATACACCTCTAGGAACTAGGACTGGCTTTTCCCAAACATTTTTATAAGTAAAATTTGGTTTTCTGACTCTTCACAGAAAGCAAATAAATATGTACCATGACAAAGCAGATCCTGTGTTAGACTCACATGAATGCTTACAGAGTAGGTAGTGAGGTTCACTTGGCTTCACTCTGCATTTTAATGATCCCATCAGATTTTCAGCTGAAAAATAAATACAATTATAATAGCTAGAAAAAGACTAATCTGAGTTGCAGTCCAGCTCTACAATGATGACTCTGTTATGATTGTGTACATTGCCCTGTAGTAGGAACTGAAGTCACAGAATCATAGAATCATAGAATCATAGAAACATAGAAAAGTTTGGATTGGAAGGGACCTTTAAAGGTCATCTAGTCCAACCTCCCTGCAACAAACAGAGTAATCTTCAACTAGATCAGGTTGCTCAGAGGGCCGTCCAACCTGTCCTTGAATGTTTCCAGGGATGGGACATCTACCATCTCTCTGGGCATCAAAAGGATAAGGATAGTCAAAGCCAAGGATATCTGTGGAAGTGATCAGCAGCCAACAAAATCTACCACTTATAGTGGTAGACCTACAAAATCACTTATTAAATGCTTTTGCATTGCAAAAGGATACTGTAAGAAGTGAAAAATTTCTCCACCTCCTCTTCCATCTATCCATTAACTCACTTGTGAGAGGAAGGATATATTAGGTGAACTAGTATTTGTGTGGTCTTGGTGCCACCTGAAAGAGGTTGTGCAGCTTTCAAACAACTCAGAGTGCAAATAGAGTGATATTGCATTCACCTTCTGTATGTTATGTATTTTTTCCTGTACAAATGGAGATGCTGAGGTTTTCTGGGTGAGAGTTTTAGAGCTAGGCACACCCTATGCTTGGGGCATTTGCCCTTTGGAAGTTGCCCTGATGCACAGGGTTAATCCCTGATGAAAAGTGCCCATCCTGAGGATGTTCATCCAAGTCAATAACTCTCCAGTTCACAATGACATGTTTGCTGAAGCAGCCAAAAATGCAAAATCTTAGTTCAAACCTCATGTTGCGCTTTATTTTTCCTATTCACTGCTGAAGAATTATTTTCCTTAAGAGTCATAAATGTTCAGATTCCCCACAGTGCAGTTTTGTTGCATAGACAAAAAGACACATATTTCTGTCTGGCTGACCATGCTAAAAGAATTATCAGTAAATGAAAAATCTGTTTAAAAAAATGAAAAACAAGAATTGCAACTTTGCCCCTGTGACTACCAAAGCTCTGTATATGCAGATGTGTATGTGTATATATACACATAAATATACATACATGTACCAATACATAAATGTACATATATCTCCATACATAGAGAGACATGCACTGAGGGTGTTTCTAAGAATCAGATTTTTTTTTTAACATTGTGAGGGGACAATATAAAAAAAAAAATCGAATATATAACGTCTCTGTGATACTGCTTCCCAAACCCCCGATTTATTTATCTCAATTACTGGGCCTGTTCTGCTATGCTATGACGTCACGCCAAGTAAGAGTATGACAAATGCACAGGAAACAAAAATAATGTAAAAATATGGAATTTTATGGGTTTTAAACACTTCATTTTTCTGAGTTTATAAAAGTTAGAATTTTTTAGTTTATAAAATTTAGAATACAGTAACATTATTAATTTAATGCATTAATTATATTGGGTTATGTAATAAAAACAGACATTCTGGGGTTTTCTTTTCTTTTTGAAAGTATCATTTATTTCTTTCATCAAAGACAAGCCAATGACTGACATACAGTATTTAGTTAGGACTAAAAAAATCACTTAACTTTTTAACCAAAGGGACAGTTTATGTGTACCCTGTGTACTATATGATACGTGTATGTTTTATGCTGTATCTTTATTTCATTTTTCTGCCAGCTCTACTTTCAAATTGTCTCTGAATTTTCTTTATATTCTCCACTTCGTTTTTTCTATTTTTGCTTTCTCACCAAATTTATTCCTACTGACCCTTGTCCATTTCAGTTTTTTAGCCTCTCTTTATTGAAATGAGAGCCAAGTGATAAACTCTGAGCTGCAATTTTGAAAGTATTATGCTGAAAGGAGCTTGAAATTGGATAGAATTAGCTTATTTGTTCAGCATTGCAGAAGGACAAATACTAGTAATGCCTGAGCACTTCCAATTTCCCTTTACTTCCAAGCAAATTTCACATATTCAGCAGGCACCCAGTACTAGAGTTGCTTGGGAACCTCCCTAGAAAACTGTGAGCGAAGTCATTGCTATTCAGACATGAAAATGCATCACTGTAGTGATTGCAAGTGTACAAATGAAGAAATGGGCAGCATTAGCCTATGACTGATGAGCAGATAGAAAATGGACTCCTAATCTAGAATTACTATTTTGATTATATAGCCTAATAAAATTTATGCATTAAAATGATACTTCTATAGACCTCTTGATGTACACATCTATACAAGCCATATGTAGTATTGTATAGACAAGTACATGCAGCCTGCTAAGCATCCAAATAGAGCAATAGGAATGTATCATATTAACTGAACGCAGTGCTTGGAGCCTTAGAGTATGCCTAGTTTATTGGCAAAATAATTAGCCAGTTTAAAAGTTCAGAAAAACTGTCAGTAAAAGAATTCTTGTCGTAAGTGTATATGTAAAGAACTGATAAAACTCATGCCAAGGGAGACCTGTATCTTGCATTCTGGCATTTCAAGATGCTGGAAAGTTCAACCCCACTGAGTGCTACTTGGTGTAGCACTCCACACACCTATGATATTGTCCAGATTAAGGATTACACAGTTCATATGTTCCACTCAGTTCAGACACAATTCTGGTTTCACAGTGTGGTAACTACTAACAAAAGCCAGACTTTTAATAGCAAGCAGGATTTTATAAATGCTGAAGTTCCTTTAAAACTTTGCCTCAGCCTGAGCTGCTGTGTTCCTATTCAGAGCCCTAAATAAATGAGCAATGTTCAGAATTAGCACACTGCAAGTCAACCTCATTGTGTTTCTTAGATATCAAGGAAATGTGAAAACAGAACATTTTTCTTTATGCCTAAATTAGAAAACAGGATCCCAAATTTTTCAGGAGAGATTGCAAACATTTTTCCTCTACCTTTATGAATGCTTACAGTTCTTTGTTTCCTGTTTCCAGATGTACTCTCTCTTCTGCTTGTATATTCTCTTATTTTACTGTTCATTCTGCAGTTGCACATTAGTAATATTTATAAGTCATACTGTAATGACCAGATTTACTCTGCTGAATATTGTAAACTTCCTCATCAAAATAGAGAGATTTTATGCATACACAGCACCTTTTCAAATGACTACTCACAGGATCTTTATGGTGCTCCAAGTTCAATGAGTCTGCTCTTCCAGTATTTTGAAGAGGGTCAACAAACAGACACTGATTACTTAACTTCGTAAAGAATTCTTTCACAATAGCTCTCTAAATATTTCTTTGTGATGTTCAGAAAGATTTCTTGAAGAGCTGCACAGGTACAGACCAATGGTGACATCAAGTGGTGATTTACATTTTGACTGTATTCGAGAATAATCACAGTGGCAATGTAGTAAGAGATTTCCTCACAGTTTTTTCTCTGGTGATAAAATCATTTCTCAGAATATTAGTTCTACCTACATTTGGTTACTGAATAAGGAATAAAATTGACAGAAGGATTTTCTTGGTTTTGTTTTTTTTTTTTACTTTCTGCTTTATCTGTTAGTGCTTTTTATTTTCAGTTCTGCATCACCCATTGGAAAATGCTAAATACCATCCATCCTGAAGGATGACCACATATGTCTCCAAAGATATCAGGATATGGTTTATTGGGGTCATCATTGCTATGCCAAATGTCGTAACCAGAGACTATTGTGGACAAACTAAAATCTGGTGTTCAGCTAGCTATTTCAATTCTGATATGTGAAAGTCTCATTCAGGTTCTGAATTAAATGAGAATTCTGGAGGGTATGTGGTCTTTTTAATCCTAATTATTATATAATTTTAACACAGTAAGTGATCAAAATAGATTGATGTAGATTTTATATCATACTTGCACTTCAAGCACTTCATACTGGTACTTTCTAATAATTAAGTTCAGAAATGTCAGGACCACTAAAACTGCACTTTCTGCAGACTACAGATGTATACTACTCCTCAGTAAGTGCTAAGAGGACACCCTATTTCTTTCTAATTTGATCTGATATCAAATAGTAGTCTTGAGTCTTGCCATTCTAGAAACTACATCAAGTGCTGTTTTCATTGCTCTTCCTAGTTCTTATCAGCAAATGATGAACTGTTTTACCACAGAGCCTGCACATTTAAACAAGCAAAATATTTTTCAGGTGTTTCAATGTTGTCAGTAGCAAATTGGATGCTGTCATTGGTCATAGGGCATGGAAAGAAATAGCAGCCAGAGCCTGCAAACACAGGAGTGCAGCGATTGCATAGTTTAGGCTTCAGGAGTCTACTTTCTGCACAGGTGACCTGTTCAGCCTTTTCCTTACAGACCAGGTGTGACTCCATGCACCTCTGCATCCTCTCAATAGGTCCCTTCCCAAAGGCTTTAACCTTACAGCGGCATGGCATAACTGGCTACAATATTTTTCCCTTTAAAATGTCAAAAAGAATCATAATTTCCCTTATCTAATCCTTGGGAATTCATGCTGCTATGCATAATTAGGCCTGAAATCAGCTACAGAGCTAAGCATCTCCATCTGTAATCATCTTTTGAAAAAGAATATAGCATAAATAGTTGCAGCAAAGGGTAATTATTAAAACCAAATTTTACAGGTTTTGGTTTGGTTTGGCTTTTTAACTCAGACCAGACTGTTAGGAAGCTTACACTGCTAGGATGTCAGTCTGACCAAAAATGCATACAGAAATGACCCTGTATGCAATGTGCATGGCAGTCACAGCCATTCCTCTTCTAGCTGGAGCTGCAAACCTGCTTGCGAAAGGGAGTTAGAGCCCAGTTTCTCCAAGCACCAAACAAAATCTTTTTTGGGGAGAAAATTGCCCTTTGTAAAAGCATAAGAACCGTGGGTCTCAGCAGGAGCTGTGAGAGATAGGAAACATAGTAATTTATGCTTACAGATAGCATAGGAGTCAATCGAGTCACAGGGAGCACTGCCAGCCTTCACTGATGATTACAAGACCAGGTAATGTATTACATTTCACCTGGAGATATGGCCATAGTCAGTGAATATTCTGGGTACAGTGACATCCAACATAGTCTGTTGACCAGTGCAATAACACTTAAATTCTCTATTTTACTTTCTTTGTGTTTACGTATTAGTAACGTAGCAACTTGAGCTAGAAATGAATGTTCTATAAAGTGGATTAACACACAGAATAAATCACCTCTTTTCATAATTCTCCCGGACAAAACCACCTGAAGAGACACAGAAAAGTGAGAAAGCATAAAATCCTCTGTGGAAGGTTTAGAAAATTTTACTAGCTTGATTAATGCTGTGGAAACACCTTATCAAATCTATCTCATGAGGATTAGAAGTTAAAGTCCATGATGCCCTGAAATAACGTGTTAACACCTGATGCCTTAACTGCTAGAAATCTGTTCTTTATTCTAGACTGAATACCCCTTGTCCCTGGTTGCAGCTTCCCTCTATAGAACTTCCTGACATCATTTTCCACCGTATTAAATAGCCATCTGCCAAATAAAGTCTGTTCCCACATACCTACCTGGCAACAGTGGCTAAACTGCTTTTATCTTTCTCTTGAGTAAATATTTGAGATTGAGCTTGTTTTCGCGAGGCAGGTTTTTCATACCTTACTTCATTCTTCTCAAGCACTCCCAATTAACCTCTCATCAAAAAATTAACTGTCTGCTCTCAGAGTATGTGCATTCATTTTTCCCTGAGAAAAAATATTTTCTAAACATTTCCAACAATAAAAATTAATGAGAGACAGTGGGGCGATTGTAATCAGAATCAGTTACCACAGAACTTCTTTCATTAAGAGAAGACAGCATAGAGCTGCAGCGTAGAGGAACTGAATTTCAAAGCAAAAGCACTTATCATGTTCTACAAAACTTGGTGAACAGCAACATAGCTGCTTCTTTTGGCTTAAAATGGTGGAATATTTGGCCAATTTCAATGCATGTCTATCTAAAATAATAGTGTGGAGTTCCATTTTTGTTGCCCATGAAATCCCCCTCCAGGCTGAATCTGCCGTAGTGGTTTGTGTGCAGGTCTGACCATCAGAGATTAGATCCCTGGGGCAAAGCCTTATGCTGTACTCTGCAGCTAGTGGAGCACAAAGGGGAGGGTGTTTCTAGCAGAGTGCCATGGTTTTGGCCAGAATGGCCAATCAGAACAACAGATGGGCCTCCCCCCTATCCCTCCTCAGAGAGGAGAGGAAGACACAAGGAGATTTACGAGTTTACAAAGAGAACTAAACTACTTTAGTGACAATAATAATAAATAAGGAAATAAGAAATAATAATAAAATAAAATAAAAGTATACAATATATATACAACACCGTATCCAGCTCCCAGGATGATGATCGCGTCACCAGCAGACACAGGGAAAGTCCCAGACTGGAATCAGTGACGGACAGGAGCTGAATTCCGGAACTAGAGTCAGGAATGCTCGGATCCGGATCAAAGGCAGACGAACAGACAGGGTCCTCCTCAGACGTCGGCCATTGAAGAAAGAGAGCGAGCCAGAGCAGCCTTGCCCCTTTGATCCCTCAGCTTTTATACTGAGCGTGATGCACATGGGATGGAATACCCTGTTGGTCAGTTTTGGGTCACCTGTCCCGTCCGCTCCTCCCTGCAGGTGGGACCCCTCTACGCTTCTCCCCTTCTGACCCTCTAACGGGGCAAACAGCGAAGTTAGCTGACCTTGGTTGTTACAGCAATAAGTATAAGCAAGAGCCCCTGTGCATACCATTCCTTGGTATAATCAGGTCTTATCACTCCGAGAGTGAACAGTTTCTGAACAATATGCTGTTAATTTCAGACTTTAGTCAGTTGGAAGAGGCCCAGCTAAAAAGTAAAATTACAGATCAGAAAATTGGTTCTGTTTTACCTCAAACCAGGACACAGAGTTACTGTCATGTGGTTAAAACGGATCTGGCATAATCTCCAAAATCCTGTTTATAGCATTACATCCAGTGGACATTCCTCTGGAAGACAAAGAAGATACTTGAAATCACAGTGCCAAACCTCTGACCCTCACTCACCCTTATGGTGATTAATGGAAAATGGAAACCAAGTGATAGAATAGATTTATCTCATGCAAAAGGGGAGCCCAAAGTTCATGCACCATTTAAGTCACACCGTGAAAGTTGAAGATGGCACTTAAATAATACACAAACCCTCCTTCACCCAGTTTCTTTGATCGCTGTGAATAATTCACGAGACTACATGAAGTCCTAGAAAATACTGGTACACAGACCACAAAATAGCCCTCACATTATAAATCTTGGATTCATGTCACCTTTACGAGGAAACACTCTCTTCTCAAGCAGCGGTTCCAGACATGAAGAATTCACTCTCTGAAAAGAGGGAGCACAAGAAAACTTAAGTGCATGGTGACATCTTAATGTGCAATGGCCAAACTTACATAGACAGAGAAGAGAGTAAGAGACATTCAACAAAGCACATCACCTTTCATTAGCCATCTATGGAGGCTTTCTATGGCATTCAATGTCATGTGAAAAGGCACCACAATAGGCTGAGTCCTAGAGATACAGCCCTATCTATCCTGATTATAAAGACCTTGATGCATTACCTGGAGGGGTACATGAGCAGGAAAGCAGGAGCCAGCATGGGCAAGATCAGCATTTTAATATCCTAATATTTTAAATATTCCTGCATAATCTTAAAAATCAAGTCAGTCTGGACAATATCGTGACATTGTCAAAGTATGTCTTGTCAGATATACTTAAGGCATAGGTGACGATTAGTTATATTTATATCTTTAATTCTATGGTAGCTCAACCCTTATTTTTTTCTACCTGTCTTTTCTAGTAACCTTGCCTCTAATTTTCTTACATCAGTTGTAGACCCTGAACATGTCACAGCAGCGGCAGAAGTTATTTTTCAAAGATCTGCTGGTGACTATATGTCATCCTTATTAGAATAGACTTTCTCACACGGAGTTGAAGTCTTCCTTGATGCTCTGGAGAGTTAAATGTTGCAGGGGCCAGTAGCATGGGAGATAGTTTAAAGGCAGTTAACTGTTTATAATGCACCAAGAGCAAAACCGTTTGTACTGAGTGGGGGCCCAGCTCCACAAACACTGCTTATTGACCAAGGCACAAGATTAATGGACATTTCTGAAATGGCTTTTAAGTAATCAGTTCTTGGTTTGGATTTTATGTTTATGTTGCACATTTGTTTTTCTTTCCACAAGAGGGCAATAGAGAACTATAAAGATAAATTTTGCCTGCACTCAACAATGTTGAGATTATAATAAAATGAGTTTTCTTTTGAAATAATCAGATGTCAAAATTACTCTCTGAAATTAAAGAAAAAAACCTACCTCTATAATAAATCTTCCACTCAGAAAGAGGCACTACGTATAAGTTTTCAGCATATTTCAGTTTTAACATGCCCAAGGAAAAGCCTGAGATACTGGAAATTACAGTTACATCAATGACTAAAGAGCTTTATTCATGTTTCTACCAACCGAGGACTTGTGTCATCGTTTATTCTGTGCTGGATGTTAGGTTTCGTTTGTTTTATTCTCATCATTATTCCATCCTCATGTTTAGATTTTTATTTATCCTGTGCAAGATTTTAATTTATTCCATCTATGTATTTTCTGTATCAAATTATATGGCTCTCTTCTCATCTGTTTTGTTTTGCATTTGTTTGTTTTTTTTTTTGTCTCAGTGCATGTACTTACTACTTTTTTTGTGGATCTTACATATGTCTTGAACAATTGACTTGAAAGGAAGTATGTGTGTATGTCTTCCCATGAAAAAGAATAAGACAATTCTGTGAAATTTGAAATTAGAAGTTTCTTTTTAATTTTTTTTTTAATATTAGCAAAGACAGGTAACCTATTTCCCACTTAGATCTGTTACAATGTGTTTAACAATGAACAGATTACTCCTGGAGTCTAGAGAAACTACTTATATTGAAGGGCAATTCTTTACTTAAAGTTACTTCCGTGGACCGACCAGATGGATTTTAAGTCCTTGAATAATGCTAAACTAATTCTGCATAATTCGTTTTCTTACTTTCATGCTTATTATTGTAGTGAATACAATTGTAACTGGGGTTACCCATACCCATCTATATTCTTTGAAAATATAGTCTGGGAATCAGTCTGTGAATTTGAAATGAAAATGATAAGATCTTGCAATTAGTCCAATTCATTCCAACTTGTTGAGAATTCTGTACCTTGAAAAAAGCATGTAAGTCTTATAAAAGCTAAAGTTCCATGGGCATCAGTAAATTTATGAGAATCTATACGGGAAAAAGTATCAAAAGGGAAATGTACTATATAAACTAAGGGAAAGAGAGTTTAAGAATGATGAATAGGACATTCTTGAGTAACGAATCAGGTATGTTGGTTTTGCTTGATGTTTCATCTACTTTAAACCAAACTTCCGTCTTATACTGTAGTTTCCAAAGAAATTCCTGAAAATTCATGTCTATCTCATGGTTCAGCAGAACTTAATTCATAAAGTAGATCAGAAACACCTGTTCAAAGCTGGCCCACTTTTTTTTTCCTTTTTTCTCTGGTGTATCCCATTAAGTACTTTATTTCTGTGCATTAGAAACACAGAAGTTTTAGTGCTTTACTTGATTTTTATTACAGAAAGAGAAAATGTTTGTCCAAAAAAGGACAGCAATTTTGGCTACATGCACTAGCATTTGTGTGTTTTCCACTGTCTCAGGATAACTTTTTGCCTGTGATTAAGGGCAATAAAGGAAAAAAACACAGCTGTAGTCTTGGGATCCTGCCTACATGAGATGAGTAACGTGACTTCCTGGAGTAATAGCATCGCCTGTGCACATATCAATCTAGAATGCTTTTAATCTGTATATTTGAAACAAATGTGTATTTTAATCTGTATATTTGTGGAATAGCTGTGCAACCAGGTTTTCTGTATTTTTTATCCTGCTGGAATTTTCCTGAACATCATCTGAAGATGACGTATCCTTAATCATAACAAAAATCTTTGTATCTATTGAAATACTTGCTATGAAAAAGTTGGGCACTGTTTATTCACCTGACACATGATCAGGAGGTCATTCTCGAATTTTGCGTAGACAACAAAATGAAGTTAATTCTCTGAAAGGACTATCATGTAAATCTTTAAGACTACTGATCATTTCCCAACTGTGTTTTTTAAAGCTGAGTTCCATATAAAACTTTGCATGTGTTTTGGTGAAATGTGTTGCACATGGAAGCACCTGGATTAACAGCAGTGGTTTATGCCTAAAAATACATGTACAGGGCTTGTTTCAATATCTGCAATATGCCTCAGCTCTACCCTCTCTCACCAAGTTTCGTTCTCCATTGCTTGGAAGAGCAAGGAACTAAGCCTAGACCAAACTATCTAAGCAGAAACATCTGAATGTGTTTTCTTATTACATCCAAAAGTTATGCTTGAACAGCCTATAAACATTTATAAGCTAGAAAGACAGCTGTCTTGCTCAACATGGTTTCTCTAAGATTACAGAGCTTTGCAGGCCTGGTTTGTCTAACCCTTCTTTCAAGCATTCATCAGAAGACAAAGCAGTCACATTCTAGTCAGTAGGCTAAAGTCACGTAACAAGGCTGGCAAATTGTGCATGTTGGGGAGGAGTTGCGAAGAAAAAGGGAGGTATCTTGGAAGTATGAAGAAAGGCACTTGTGCAATAAAGGGACTTTTGCAGCAGAGTAGGCTTTAGAACAAGAAGTTTGAGGAGATTGGAGCTCTGTGATAGGAGGTCTTGGTGACGTCTGGAAGGACTAAAGTATTTGAACAGTGCAGAAGGAGAAGTGAGCAGCTGAGGTCTCAACAGGGAGCAAAGAGGGGGAAAATCTGAAGTGTGGAGTCACAGGAAGAGGGACTCCAACACCTGAGCCTCTCATAGGTCCTTAGCTCCCATTTAGATGTCTTGTTAACACTACAAGTTGCCCCTGCTCACTTGAAAGCTGTCATGAGAATATACCCATGAGTCATTCACTTCAGTGTGTGAGAGATGGCAGAGAGAAGAACACAGGGTGAATGACATTTGACATAAGAGGACAGAGACTTTTAAATTACTTATGAACAGGCAGAGTACAGAAAATCAATAGAACCAAGAGAGGGATGTTGCAAAGATGACACATATTTCAATCTAGCCACGGAAAATATTTGAAGTAGCATAGTGTCATATCAGCAAGACAGCCTTAGAGCAGGCTGCTTCTCACTCTATTTTAGGAAGCTGCTTTCATGACACAAAAGAAACAAACAAGAGCATGACTGTGGCACTCAGAATAAATGGTCAGTCTGACTGAATTTGTTCGGATATTTTCAACATTAACTTCTAGGGGTACAGTAGCCAGCTGGACTGTTTGGTGATCCCCTGGATGAAAATCAGAAGTCAAGATGTTATATCTGATGAAAAATACAAATGCAGCCCAAGAATGACTGATAAGAGAGGGACCAACAACTTTGGCATAAAGGTACAGATGGCTAAAAAAGGCAAAGAAGAGGTTTGTGGAAAGTTAGAGGAGGGGGAAACTAAATCAAAAGCATCTATGTAAATCATTACATAAACCAACAAAGTTACATGGGAGTTATAAACATCTCTGAATGAGCAAGAAGTAAAAATCAAGAAGAGGGTGTACATATATTGGGTAATGGAAGGAATTCTTATAAAAATGAAATGCTTTAGGAAGAGGAATGGCCTTTAATTTAACCAAAATTGACCTTGCCTGTTGGCATAGAAAATTACCAGCAAGAATTGCCTGGAAAATAGGCTCTTCCTCCAAGTAAATGTTAAATTATTCTATGGAAAATTACCCAAAAGGCAAAATACTGACATTGGGAAACATTGCTCCATTTATGTCATAAGTATAGTTCAGCTACTTCTTATTCCATTTCTCTTTTTGTCGATTCTACCTGTCTGAATATACCCGCCAAAGAGACAACAGTTTTCTCCACTGATGAGGAAAAGCAAAATATTACAGAAGTCCCTGGCCAAAATACCTCACATTGGAATACAGCCTAGTCAAAAAGCCTGTGCCAGAGAGGAGACTTGGGAACAACGTAACCTAAATACAGTTCCTACTGAACACTGCAGCATCATCCTGAACCAATGCCTTTCAGCTTTAATTAAAAGATATTCAGTTTAAAGTCTTTCAGAGAACATAAAATCACAAAAGCAATAGATGTGTGACAAAAGTATGTATTCAAAACAGGATCAAAGGAAAAAAGGCCTTTAAACTTGAAAGTTCAAACTTTAAAGTTTTTTGAACTGTATGCAGTGTATGGAAATTTCTATTCACAGTTTCATGATTAAAGTAACATTAAATTTTGTGTTGAAGATAAGGTCTGAACAGCTGTGGTACACATGGAGAACAAATCATACATTTGGAAGAATCACAGGTCTTAATTTCTTTGGGGGACAAAATGAATATAACAAGAATTTTAAGTTAAATAAATAGCATAATAGCTTTAAAATAAATTCAGTCTGTTATGTCATGCGTTCTGTCATGATATGATGCAAATCCAGCAGAATTCTTGTATGGAAAGGATCACTACTATCGAGTATGTTCAGAGAATATATGTCTTCCTCTTTTTTTTAGAATGCATTATAACATTTTCTGTTGCTTTATTTTTATTCTTCATCTTGCTGGTATTTTTTTCTTTAGATTGATGAGTGATACATTAAATTAAGCGAAAATAATCTTTTCTTTTTTTTTTTTTCCAAAACAAGTACTGTTTCATATTCTCCTAGAAAACTTGGACTAAAAATTGCTATTTGAAATAGATCGTGGGTGTATACACTTGAAATTATACAGCTTCATTTGATCCCATTGACATTGAAGCTGGGCTAGCTTCAGGGAAATTAATGATTTTCTATGTTGTCAGTATCTCTGTGCTTCCCTTTTAATTTACTCTTCATCTCTGCGTGCAACCAAATTTAGAAGAGAAATGTCACCTGAATTAGAAAAGGCCTGATCTCAGATTCTGGTGTGGGCTAAGTATTTTATAAAGGTTTACAAGGACAATAGAGGGCAAGGGCAAGATCATCTGTGTTATATGCAATTTCTGTCTGTTGAAACATATGTTGTCATACATCTTATATGTAATTTCTGGATGTTGAAAAGTTGTGACATAACAGATATTTGTGAAACACATTGGAATGAAAAAATCTGTTTGACCACTGTCATAACTGTGCAGAATTTTTACAGGACAACTAGATCCTTCAGAACTGGAAGTACATCCTTTACAGAACTGGAGAAACAGTTTTTCTCTTGGAGGACTTTACAAGAGGGAATGAAGTATTTCAGGTGGAAGAAAGGCCCCTACAGTAGAAGCAGCCATTGAGTTACATAGGAAACGGGCATGTTATGTGTTAAACTACATCAACAATATTATACTAGGGTATCTTAATGAGATAGTGAGTATAAACTTTAGTGGAGTTTGTGGAAACATCAAAGAAATGCATATTTTCATGTTTGAGGAACAGACATCATTAGTCATCAAATAAGCAGTAGTAAGAGGAAATCTTAATGGCCAGAGCTTAGAAGAGTCTTTTTCCACTTAGCAAAAAAACCATGTGAAAAACTGTTGCTCCCTGCAAATATATCAGAGAAGGAAGAGTTGTTTACTCTCAAGATAATGCTACTACAGGAGCAAGATGGCATAAACTGGTCGTTGCACACTCGTGTTTATACAGGGCTTCCATTTCTGAGCTGAGTTAGGCTCAGGAACAGAAGGCACAGTGAGGACAAAAATACCTGAACAGTCTTAAGACAGTGGTGCAGAGACCACACACAAAAAAACTCCAAAAAAAACCAAGGTTGCCATCAATAGCAAAGAAATGGATCCACATGTCCCAGGTTAGCAACATCAGCCTGACATCCTCGTGTCTTACACTCTATAACTGTCAGCTGCAAAGTGTCCTTGAAAAGCCTATTTTCTGCTGTCAAGTAAAATCCTAAACTGCATGGATAACCAGACTGATCTATAGATAGTGGTAATTATCATACCAGTTAGAAGTAAAAGGTATTATGAGACTAGTTAGATAAACACTATGTCATGAGTGGATCATTTACCAATATAACAACCAGTTTAAATTGCCTGTTATCTTCCATATGAACTTAATAAAATATAATGGGTTGTGTGTTATCCATTTTACAACGCTGTTTCTCCTCTTCCCCTGGCTAAATATGGTACATTGCCTCTAAATGAGCCAACGAAGATTTAAAATATATAAACAGCAGCATAAATATGGACTTTCAATATTTTTCACCTTAATCATGTTTTAAACTGATGAACAAACATGGTCACAGTAAAAATATTATAACACTTAAAAAGTAATCAGGTAGTTACAATCCCACCTTTAGAAAAGTGAAGATTTTGTCTATTATTGCTGAATGGACCTGAAGTCAAATGAACAGTCTGTAACTATTCAGAGCAACAGATAATATGTTCTCATATCCAGTCTAGGGACCCACCAGGAAAAGGATCCAACCATAAATGAAATATGGTCAACATCACCCACAGACGCTGAAGGCAACTGGCACAGATTGATCACATGCACACCCATAAGCACCTTGGGAAAAAAGTGGGGTTTATAGCCTAAACTGTGCCTGGGGTTTGTTTGGGAAATAGTTGGCATAGGTCATGAGAGCTGCATAGAACATTGTCACAGTTCAACTGTGTGTATGATCACATTGCAGTACCCAGAAAGGTTTCTGGGCGTTTTAATTTACTAATATAAATGCAGCTGTGAAAGGCCAGAGCATGTTCAGCACAGTGTTTCAGAAACAAAATTTGGGCGAATGCAAGTGGACTATCATGGGAGAGGAAAAAAACTAGCCCTTCTTAATTTCAGGCTCTAAAGCATGTACACAATAATGACGACCAAAGCAAAAGGTTGGGTTTTAATGTATTTTCCCTGTTGTAGCCTAGCACATTAAAAAAATTTTAAACAACTAAATACAGGGATTTGAAAGAATGTGAGTCGTACTACAAGTCCTATCAAACAAATGTCTAAGGATGTGTCGCTTTGAAGGCATAAACTAGTGTAGTTGATGGAAAATACATGAGTCAAATTATTCAGACTGATTACTTTAAATGCAGCTTTAATTCTTTTAGAATGGAGACCTAATCAAATTTTAAAGTCTGCTTGAAAGTACCAAATTATCTGAATACCAATCCAGGAAATTAGCATGGGCTAGAAACTCGCCTGCAGTTCCTTTGACTTCAGATACCAGACTCAAAGAACTGAACTTACTGTCTTTTCTCTTTAAATAACTGCAGTCATCTCAAAGAAAACAGAATATGAAACAGAAGTGACAACAGTAATGCTGAGAAAAGTAAGAAGTAATAGATCTTTGAGATCTTCACGGAGCAAGCATTTTTTTAATTATATATCTGCTATTCAATGGAGAGAATAGTACTTTCAGCCCTTTCTGAATCGCTTGTATTGCTGTCTTTATTTTTGTTCTGCACATCTTTAAATTGCCTCCTTCCATCACATTATTCATAGAATCACAGAATCATAGAATGGTTATAGTTGGAAGGGACCTTAAAGATCATCTAGTTCCAAATCCCTCCACCTACCAGTTTCCTCCAGACCCATGGATGAATCTCATCAGGTCCCATGGACCATGCAATTTGACCTTTAAAGGTCCCTTCCAACCCAACACATTCTATGATTCCATGATTCCATGGTTCTATGACTTATGTACCTCCAGGTTCCTTAGATGGTCTTGAACCTGTTCTTCTCCTACAGTGGGCAGTTCCTCATTCTCCAGGTCCCTGCCTTTGCTTTCTGCAACTTGAGTGGTGTGGCTAGAGCCCTTGCTGGTTGAACACCAAAGCAAAAAAGTCATTGAGTACCTCAGCCTTGTCTATATCCTAGGTAACCAGGAACAGGAGAGGCCCAGATTTTCCCTAGTCTTCCTTTTGTCACTGACATACCTATAGAAGCTTTTCTTCTTGCCCTTGAAGTCCTTGGACAGATTTAACTCTATCTGGGCTTTAGCTCTGTTGACCTGATCCCTGGCTGCTCAGACAATTCTTCTGTATTCCTCCCAGGCTACCTATTCTTGCTTCCACCCTCTGTAGGCTTCTTTTTTCTGTTTGAGATTGTCGAGGAGCTCCTGGTTCATCCATGCAGGCCTCCTGGCATTTTTGCCATACTTCCTTTTTGTTGGTATGCATCACTCCTGAGCTTGGAGGAGGTGATCCTTGAATATTAGTCACGTTTCTTGGGCCCCTCTTCCCTCCAGGGCTTTATCCCACAGTGCTCTACCAAGGAGATCCATGAAGAGGCCAAAGACTGCTCTCCTGAAGTCCAGGGCAGTGAGCTTACTGTGCGTCCTCCTCACTGCCCTGTGGATCTTGAACTCCACCATGTCATGGTAACTGCAGCAAAGGCTGGCCTTGAGCTTTGCGTTCCCCACTAGCACCCTCCTTGCTTGTGAGAAAAAGGTCCAGCATGGCACCTCTTCTCGTTGGCTCCTCTGTGACATGGAGAAGGAAGTTATCACTGACGCATTCCAGGAACTTCCTGGATTGCTTGTGCCCCACTGTGTTGTCCCTCCAACAGATATTGGGGTGTTTAAGTCCCCCATGAGGACCAGGGCTTGTGAACGTAAGGCTGCTCCTATCTGTCTATAGAAGGCCTCATCCACTCGGTCTTCCTACTTGCGTGGCCTCCACTGTAACATCACCTGTCCCTGCCCTCCCTTTAACCCTGACCCATAAGCTCTCAATCAGCTCCTCTTCCATCCCCAAGCACAGCTCCATGCGCTCCAGCTGGTCCTTGACACAGGTCCTTGACCCCCTCCTCATCTCCCCCGCCTGTCCTTCCTGAAGAGTCTGTATATTTCCATTCCAACACTCCAGTCATAAGAGCCATCCCACCACATCTCTATGATGCCAATAAGATCATAACCCTGGAGATGTGTGTATGTCTCTAACTCCCCTTGTTTATTCCCCGTGCTACGTGTGTTTGCATAGAGGCATTTAAATTGGGCCCCCAATTAAGATAACTTACTGGCTGCAGTGGCTAGTATTCCTTTGTGCTGCAGTCCAGGTGCTCTCCCATTGACCTGTGACCCTTCTTCAGGTTCTGGGCATCTATTACTGGCATTGGCATCATACTGCTATAAGTGGGATGGATTGAGGTTCCTCTCCACCGGCAACTCTAGTTTAAATCCCTCTTCACAAGCTTGCAAACCTCTGACCAAAGATGCTCTTCCCCTTCTCTGACAAGTGGACCCCATCAGGCCCCAGTTGACCACATTTCTCAAAGCAAGTCTCATGGTCTAAGAAGCCAAACCCCCAGCTGCGGCACCAGTCCTGTAGCCATTTGTTGACTTGCCAGTATTGATTCGCCCTATCTACCCCCTTCCCTTTGACCGGGAGGATTGACGAAAAATCTACCTGCACCCCAGAGTTCCTGACGGCTACTCCCAGGGCTCTATGATGTTTCTCAATAGTCCTCAGGTGGCTCCCAGCTGTATCACTGGTGCCAAATGCAAATCAAGAACAAATCCACTGAATTCAGCATTTCCATTAATTTCAGCATTTCCACTGAATTCAATGGACCCACATTTGGAAACAAAACAAGAGAAAGATAGGCAGGTTCAGTCCATTGGAAAAAGCCTTGCATTATGTTATGTCTATTTTTTGTCTCAATTTGATGGACAATAACATACGAATCTGGATTAGCAATTTGATTTGAAGCAATTTAGAAATAGTTAAAATCTAAAGAATGCAAATAGATTCTAGCTAAATAAATGGCTGGGAATGAATCCAAATAAACACGCTAATCCTAATTAAATTGGATTAAGACAAAGTCCTTTAGATCAGTGCTTTAAGGGAGTTACCCTTGCTGAGATAGTAGATTGCATCTTCAACGAGCAGTCTTCCTCCTAAGAGTAGGAATGATTAAAGAAAGTCTGGTTTTCTTGTGAAGATCTTTTTAAACAGGTATATAACAGATTTCACATTGCCATTTGGGAAAAATATATGTCCTAAGCTTCAGGGTTTTAGGTCTCCATGAAAACTTGTCCAAACTCCAAAGCACTTTTGATCCAATAATCTTCCCGTTTTCTGTGCTTGTTCAGAAAATTGGTTGGTAACACATATAATATGCATTAAAAAGATCAGTAAGGTATGACAGTCATAACATATTGAAAAGTACAGTTTTGTCACCTAGTCAGTGCTGTTCTCAAAGACAGTATTGTCACAAAGTCAGTACCATTCTCTCCCAATTAAAAGTCAACAAAAAATCAATAGAAAATCAGAATAATGTCCAAACATGCAGAAAATAGTACATGAGAGAGTGGAATAAGTTAGTAGCCTTTGAAATATATGTAGGAGAGGGATGGGCTTTCTTAACACTTTTTTTTTCCTTTTTTGCTACATTTTAATATCAATAAAGAGGTAAGCTTTTAAGTTTTTTATAAATCCTAGAAGAACAGTGGGGTACATTTAAATCCAAGGAAAATATTCACCTTTTATAAAAAAACTTTCACTGTTTAATTTATTGCAATTATGTGAAATTCTAGCAAATACATCTGAGTAAAACTCAATCGGCATGTTCATAGTGAAAATGCCATAATTGTGCTTATATTATATTATGAGTTAGTTTTGTTGCTTGTCAACACATCAGCAATTCTACCTTCATCAATCAGCTCCTAAAAGCAGGGAGAGCCATTTTGGCTTTCTTTATAAGTCTGAGGAAAAAAAAATTAGAGCCCAGTGTTAGATACAATTGAGCACATCCACAGCTTTTACAGAAGGAATCGTTCTGTTGAAGACAGCTTATCTTATCAATCAGAGGGTTTGGGGGCTATATTTTGAACACTAAACCGTAAATTTTATCATATACTTATTTGACTGTGGTGTGTTTGTACCAGGAAAATTGCAGAACCCAGGCAAGTCCAATTCACACAGGTGCTTTGAAACTGTTACCAGAAGTCGGCCACAATCCACTGCTTTTGTAATCTCAGAACATTAGGCAACGTTTGATCTGCTTCGGGAGTTGTGTTTTCCTTTGCAATTGCAATTTGAGTGCATCCCCTAAGTATATCCTACCTGAGCCATTATAATGCACGTTGTTATTTTGCTAGACATTAACAAAGCTTTTTTTGCAAGAGATGGATGAATTGAAGTAACTGTGACTTTCACTCTGAACTACATACACCACATATGATTTACAAAACTCACAACCTGCAATCACTTCCTATTCTAGTCAGTATAAATTAGTCCCACAACTAACTGGAATTTATGGTAACAGCAACTCATCAAAGGAAAAATACATGTATTTCAGAAAAGTGAAAGAAAACAAGTGAAGTCACAGAAAAGAAAATTGTGTTAACTTTCTGTTTCTCTGCCACACTCACTGCCTTTCCTTCAACCAAGGTATACTATCTTTGTGTAACTCGGCAAAGGCCAGCTCAAACAGTTCTTTGAATATTCAAGCATTGCTCACTGAAAGGTAGACACAAACCATCTATGCCAGAAGGGTTTCCCAGAAAATGTGCAAGCCAGTACTCTTAAAGTCATTAAAGGAAACCAATTAGAAACCGGAGGGTGAGACAAGTATTTTTTCGTGTCTGATTCAATACCCTAGAGGTTGGATTCAGGAGCCTGCCAAACCACAAGCATAGGGATGTTACTCAGAGACAGCACAATTACCTATGTCTTTAAAAATATACATATGTATATACACATATATATTCCAGTATTTTACAAGATGAAGCTGTCTTCCCCAGAAGTAAAATTAATTCCTTTTTGTAGTTTGTTACCTAGCAGTTTTATTTCATGACCATTCTTTGCTGCATTGCTAAAAGCAGGACAAGCTTATTACATGACAAAAGCAACCGTTACAAGAAAAGAACTAGAAACAAAAATGTCAAAATTTTGTGAAGTAACCTTTTTGTAGTAGATATCTGCAACCGGTGAAGGAAACATGGTGAGTTAAATTCTTTTACTTTACAACCTCCCCCTAAGAGGGCTTATTCAAGGTTATAGCCACTAGAATCAGTGAGAACTGAGATGATGGCAAAATAAATCTGGATGACCTGAAAAGTGACATCAGATTAAAAGCCTTGTCCATCCAGTGCAGTTCCCGGAACAGCTTTTTAATGCCACGTAATTATTGCTATTTCCCTTCTATCTGTAACAAGCACCCAACACGGGGGGGGAAATAGCAGGCATGCCGTTTTTAAGGCATCAGTCTTCGCTATGGAACTGCTGCTTATTCGTTGTTTCCATTGCTGAGGAAAGACATGCTTGCCAGGAGAAAAAACCCAGATAATGATTGTAGTATTACCAGCCACTGAATGCCATATCCTATAAAAGACTTAGGAATTTAAAAGTAACAGAATTTACTCCCATCACGGAAATCGGAGGCCTGTATGAGGGTGATGAACTCCTTATGAAAGCACCAGCACTCAAGCGCTTCAGCATAAGGTGGAACACGCTGGCACGTGGCACCTGGGTTGGCGTACACAACACAAAAAGGACACAACAGTGTCTGTGGCAACCAATGCCAACTAGTCAACTACTCCATGAACACTTGGGTGATTAAAATCAGATTACTTTAATCTACTTGACACCAGTGGAACTATATTTTGGTGGGTAGTTTGTGAAGTATCTGTGTTAATTCTTCACTACTGATGAATATATTCTGTGCCCTTCCCACACTGACTGCACAACGTTATAACCTTCTGAGTCAGAACTTGTTACTAATTTTCAGAAACAGAAGAAATAAACACATAAAGAGGCGGGGGCGATTCCTTTGCAAACAAGATTTTTTTAGCTCTTTCCATCCCCCAAAATGTCATGAAAGCCCCCAGCACTATACTGTGATTGAGGGAAAGAGAAATGAATGCACTGAGGGCACAGAAAAAAGACCATATCCCAGAAAAAAGCAAGCCAGAAAACATGTAGTCTGCAAGGAGAGTGCTATTTAAAGTTTGTTTGCCAAGAAAAGCAGAAATGCTGCAACAAACAGGCTTATATCAATCACAATAGCGATTACAAGACCCTAGGAAGACCCAGAAAAAATGGGTAAATCAAATCAGGTAACGCGAGATCCATGAAAAAAAACAGAAAGGAGGTAGATGGTGAACAAATCAGAAACTGCTCTGAGACAGAGAAAGTTCCTCAGATATGGAATTCCTGCTTCAGGACACTCATAGTATGCAGTAGATGAGGGTTTCTCTGTTGAGAGGGATGTAGTGTAATTCACATGTGAAAGAGCAAAGTGATGGTCTTTTAAAAATACCAATGATAAGATGAGGGAAAACATAGCCTTTCACTTACTCTGTGGAGGAATCTGACCTAGAGGAGTTGGATTTTGGCTGCACATTGGATACAGGCTATAACTTGGAAGATCTGGACATCTAGACTTCACAGGAGGCCTACCCACTGCACAATATAAATGAAACTGACTGATGGTGAATGACTGACATTTCATAGATAATAAAATAGAATTTGAGATGTGAAGACATTGTACCACTAGTAAGTCTGCCTAAAAAAGCATCAAGAGTACTGACAAGGGCAGGTATGATTCTGGTGCCATAGACCTATTCAATCCAACCAAAATACAGTAATCTATGTTGTCTGTGTGTCTGACAGCTATTATTGAGCAGAGCAATTTGAGCAGGTTTATGAACCTTTGCTTGAAAATCTGTGAAAGACAAAAGCAAATTTGACTCATTGACAGGAGGCAAATGACAGTGGGTCCCAGTCTTGAAAAACATCCAGCCGTACCTACTCAGGCATAACATGCTTCATTTTCAAAGAAGCGGTCACATCCACCTTCTCATGGCAGAGTATATTCTGTATACAAGGTATATTCCCTAACAAGAAGGTGAGAACAGATTTTGACACACTTAATAAAGGACCTGAATGAGTAAAAAATGCAGGTTTTGACCATTTGTTTCCATGAGACCCTGAATCGCCACTCATTCCCACAAGATCCTTGAGATGCCTGGGAAGGCACCTCGTAAGGACTCAGGTAATCTAACCTCTTCTATTAATAATTACAGATGGACTGTGCTGGGCTTTTTTTACACCAAAATTACTTCAAGTCAGGAAGCACTGATCTACATTTTTTGTAATCAGACTACTATTTTGCTTCCTCCTGTCACAGAGACAGATAGGACTCGAAGAATATTTTTCGTTAAATGGCCAGGCAAGTTCCCTAGGATACTGCAGGAAAGATCCAGGTGCTGACATATTAGTATCTAGCACCATTTGAGATAACTGCTTGTGTTCAAGACTTCCTGTTGGAGATATACCACAGGACGACAGGACACCACAGCCCTCCTTGAAGGGAAGGCTGTTGGTAGCCAGGTGGCATCACAAATAGCATTGGACACCCATGTGGAGATTCCTGAATCTCAACCACTGCGTTTTACCTATGCCTCAAGGTACAAGACTGAAATTAAGGTGTTCAAATCAAGGCATGGATGAAGAGGATGTGGTAGTGGCACATCCCTATTTAAAGTAGATGAGGAGCAAGCCAACAGTGATTTCAGAAGTGTGAAGACTCTTGGTGGATTATGTGTCACTCTCATGGGCATAACAGGAAGCACGAGGTTATCATTAGTGAGGGGGGAGATATTTCCCTTATTTAATCACTTGGGTGCAGCCTAAATGTTGGCTGTGAAGCAAGAGAAAATGAGAGCAGGTGTATGGACAAGATCAAGAAATGAAAAATCTTGACAGCAAGCAGATTTTGAAGTGATGAGGAATTTTTAATACATTTACATTCAGAAAAGAAAGATTTTGCTAGCAGAGTGTTTGCTAGCCTTGCACAGGGCGAAAAAAAATGAAGACATATAGTTGGATGACTGTAGTGTCTGCTTCTCCCCACAGGAGACTAAAAGCTGTCAGCTCAGGTGTCTAAGAATTATAAGCTCCAAACTCATTGCATTTCAGTAGCATTAAAAACTTACTTCCTTCAGACCTCTTGTGAACTTGTGACTTCTAACCAAGCTGGTTGAGAAATAAATAGTGCACATTTCCATATGGAAATCAGCATGCTGACTTCTGTGCATCCTCTGGCACTCTGCAGTACCTTTAAAGGAAAGATCCTCTGTTACAGAGAACTGTGAAATAACCTTCCTGTATGTGGAATCTGGTTTTTACTTAGTATCTATGACACATTTCTACTTCCCACAGAAAATCCTGATTTTAAAATCGTTGTTTAGTGTGGACAATTGTGCAAATCTTAGGATGAAAACTGAAATATACATTAATCAGAAAATATTCTTCTCATGACTGAGAGCTGCATTTCCTCATGCAACCCCCCTCTATGGGCTAAACTGCATCCTACAAGCTGTACAATGCACTGCAGGAAATTTTGTTTAGGGAGAAGCCTAAGAAAGATAAGAAGCTGTGCATGTACCTTTTTTTCTCCTGAAATTCTCTGGTATTTCAAGTTTCACACAATATGGAATATAACACTTCTTTTTTCTTACCCCTCTCATCATGATCTGTGCCTTGTCATAAGACAAATTTCCATCTAGCACTTGGTGTTTGTCTTGTAAGATTTGATACTTTTAGAATTGTACTAACCTCTTCATGTCACCTGTTTGTGATTAAAACAAGGACAAGTATATTGTCTACTTACTTGTATACTTCCTTATTTTCAGAAAAAAAATTGTTGGAAGTCTTTTTTATAGCAACTAAGAAAATACAGAGTATTTTTCCTTTATTTTATCTATGTCACAGACTTGAAATAAGTCCAGCACTATTTCACATCTCTAGACTAGCCAACCCCAACCTATCCAGTATCTCACAGGGAGGTATTGTCAAAGTTCAAATTATTTAGATTTGAATCGATTCTATTTTAGTGGTATCTGCTTTTTCCTTTCCTTAGACGGCAATAATGTTTATTGAGCATAAAATTTGTGACGCAGCCAATACAAGCAAAAGGCCATGGCTTTGAACCGACCTGACAGAACAGGATATCAGGACATGCCTTGGCCTGAGCTGACTTAATATTTGTTCACTATTGAGGTGACTGTTGCCCCACCTGATTTAGTGCAAGCGCTGGGAATGGCATGTGGGAGTCAGCGGGTGACAAAGAACAGCCCCTGGAGATGCGCTGGGGCTGGGCAAAGTGAATGTGCCAGTCTTTGGCGTTAGCTGGTAACCCCTGAGAGGAGAGCTGGGGCTGCAAGAAAAGAAAACTTATAAACCGCTATGAGGCTAACAATAGTGTTTTAGCTTCTTCTAGTCCACTTCAATATTGTTTGAAGCTCTTCTCAGCATGTTCTTTCATGGGGTTTTTTGTATGTCACTGTATCCCTGGTACACATTGTGCATAAGCCATAGCTGAGGTCTCAACAGCGAGAGTGAGGAACTGGCATTACCAATGCTGCTGTTCGTGTGGAACCAGCAAGGGAGAATCCCTTGCACTCCTTGCACACCGTACCTTTTTTAGGTTGAAACAGGTTTCATTTCTCCATGCTGTGTAGGTTTGAGGAGCTTCAGAAAGAGCTGTTGACTAGCTCAAATAATTCTGCTTCAAATTTTTGCACTTAACTATTTTTCCCCAAAAACATACACAATTCCATGACTACCATATTTCTCTTTGACAAACACTGAATTCACTTTGCTTGTCTGACTGAGACACTGTACATATGCAGTGGCCATTTCTGAACTTTCTGGATGCCCAGGAGGCCTGGAAACCTGAATCACTGTCCAAAGTGGAGGAGAAGATCTAGAAAAATAAACGTCTAGAGTCAGTGGTCACCCTCAAAAAATTGCAGGGCTACCTATCCTGCTTTAGCTGGGACTGGGGATATAGTCATGCGGTGACTAAAAGAAAGGAGTCTGTAAGAGTCATTTTGAGTTTTCAGTCTAGAGCTTGGATTTGGATATGGATCCGTACAAACCAGTTACTTAGGAGGACATTGTCCATCTGACTCATCATGGCCCTCAGTCATTCCTGGGAATCTGTACAGTGATTTCCAGTGATTAAGGATGCAAAGAATACCCTACTAAATGCATTTATCACCCTTCTGTCTTTCAAATCAGTTTCATACAGTGAACCCCATCGAGCTCTGTCCTTATGAATATTGCCCACATGAAAGCTGGAGGAAAGGAACATCACATTCCTTTTGAAATTCTGCTGCAGCTTAAGAAAACATGGGGAGTACCGGGAAGAAATTAACGTGCTGAGAAACGTTCTTGTAGACAGAATTTTCATTTGGCCTTTTCTTTTATATTTTCACCTTCTGTTTTCTCCTGCCTAAGAATGAAATTTCTGAGGTTTTTGTGTTCACCTAAAATGTCATCAACCCCTTCTTGTAGGGAATCTTGAATTATTTTAACCATCTCTAGATCAGTGGGAGGCAGTCACCATCTGTTTAATGTGCACCTCACTTACTTTTCTTCTTTCAAGGAAACAACTCAGAGAAGCTGTCAAAATTACTGTTGCGCACTACATACTGAAAATATTCCCTCCACAACTGAATCTCTTTTTCTAAGCTGGTTTATTTCAGCTACAGAGGGAATACTGGTGACTGTCAAGACACAGACAATGAGAATTTGTGTGTGTGTTCATCTGCATGAACTGCAACCTAAAGAATCAGACTTTCTTCAGGGGTGTAAACAACACATTGAGATGAGATTCACGAGAAACAAAAGATGGGATATGAGGGACGTTCAACTTTTTCAGCCATAGTATATGAAATAGCTGGTTAACACTGCCTCAGGACAAAAAAAAAAAAAAAAAAAAAAAAAAGAAGAAAAAAAAGTTGTTTTTCTCTGACATAAAGAGAAGCTCTCGTAAGAGTTTATTAAAACTGTATAAAACTCACTAGATCATTAATGTACTCTCCCTTCTGCCAATTTCTAAGAATATGAGAACATATTTGGAGTTCTGAGAAGATGAATTTACTAATTTAATGATATAAGGGAAAATACAGCTCTTGGTTGGAGGCCCAATCTTGAAAGGCTGCCTACTACCTGTGCCCTAATTTTGTATTAGTCATCATGTTTAACTGCAATATATACAGCTAAGTGCTTAAATCATATCTAAAGACAGGATGGGAACCTGCAAGCCATCATTAGGTGAAAGGTTTCTTCTTGAAAACAGCGAAAATTGCAGACATTAGTTCAGGGGTTCTTTGTGGGAAAAAAATGTGATGGTAATATAATTTATGGTCTAATGAAGAAATCACTGTATTCACAGCTCCTGTTTACCTGTTTTGAATTATGATAATTAGACAGAGGAATTTTTTCACATATATCCCAATAAGTATGATTTTTGCCATCACCAGTAACAAGCTGCAGACCTTGTACTGCCCGGTCAGCAGAGGGTCTCCGGGCTCACCCAGACTCACTGTAGCCTCAGCCTGCTTTGGCTGTCGCCGAGAGGAGCAGTGCCTGCGGGGTGTCCTGTTTTAGCTTCACCCTGTGATCCCCAACATAGCACTGGCCAGCCAGACCGCAGTGGGGAGTCATCGTGTGACAAAGAGCAGCCCCTGGGGGGACGTGAGACTGGGCGAGGTGACTGTGCCACTCTCTGGCTTTATCTGGGAACCCCTGAGCTTGCACCTCCCAGCGAAGACCCCGGGATACCAACAACTTGTTGTAACCCTCCCACTTTTCTCTCAAAGGAACTGAAACTGTCATTCTCCCACCCTAGAGGCACGCAGAAAGGGTGAGCATCACACCAGCAAAAGGGGGGAGAGGGTAGTAAGCTTTCCTGCATAACAATTCTAAGGTTATTATTAATGAAGCTTTTCTGCATTTATTCATACTTTAATAGCATTAATACTATTGTAGTTGGACTGATAACAACTGTTTGTTAACCTTTGATTAGATTGCTAATATTTCAACTAAGTTAAAAATAAGTTCTTGGATACATATATGTGCCATGTTCCTTTTTTCTATTAAAAATGAGTAATGTAACATAGTCATTTCACTTTTTTTTCATATTTTTTCCTACCTCCTATTTTTTTTATTAAAAGTGCAGTTATTTTACAATAAATGAGGTATTTCAGTTTATTCAACTACTTTTTACAAGAAAGAACAAATGACAAAAGGTTCAGGACATGAGATGCTATTAAAAACTTATCAGTTTACAGTATCTGGTTTTATTATAGAGCATTGATTCTATATTACCTATAGGATATAATAGAAGACAGTAAGTTCTCTGAAACAGTGATCATCACTTAAAATGCATTTTGTAAAACATACATCCCAACAGAGCCCTTGGCTCAGTTCAGGCCTCCAATGCTGCCACAGCACAATAATGCAAAACAGCTCAGACAAAAATCAAGTACTACATTTGTAATGGTTATACTGTACAAGCATTGTACTTATAAAGTACCAAACGGTACTTAAAAAGCACTTTGCTGTACTTGTTAAGAAAGAGAGAGAAGAGAAATGGAATCAGTAATAATGAATATATTTTGGTCAGAAGTGAAGCTACCAGAATCCTCTTACAAAGCGAACACGGTGAAACTTCCCTCAGCCCTCTGATGGACCGCAGCTTCTAAACAGAACTTTTGCATTACAATGGCAAGAGTTCCCAGCCTTCAAATGATTCTGTCCAGATTCATCTAGCTGACAGTTTATGTTCATTTCCTCCTTCTTGGTTACAAATGGTGCTCACACCAATTATAACTGTACTTGATTATGTTAAACTGAGCAACTTGATTAATAGAAACGGTATTTTCAAAACCAAAAAGATGAATGAGCTAGCAAGTGACTGATTGGCAAGGAAACTAACACGTGTTTTTTTGTCAAGAAAGAGTGAAATATAACTTGTGGCATACATCACATAGCAGGTACTACTGCAGAGGAAAAAGGATTGTGATTAGCAGTTATAACAGCTTGATCCTACAGAGATGCATTTTTGTTTTGCTTTATATTCTTGTGTGTATTCTAAGACCAAAATGAACCAGATTATGACAGACAATCGAGCTTGGACCCAAATGTTATGCTTAATGACCTTGTTACTGTTTAAGTGTTGTCTAAGAGTACGGTGCTCTGTTAAGTATTTAAGGAATACATGAACAAGACTGAGAATTAGCAAGAAGTGTCTTTTATGGAAAATGCAAAAAGGAAAATGCACCATTCTCCATGAAACCTATATTGGTCTTCTCTTTTTGTGATCTGTTAAAAAATGTAAAGCTCTGCCAATATAGGAAAATCATTATTGTCCAAGAGTCATCACTGGTAGTGCTGGTATAGTTATTAAAACATTTGATCTGCCTAATTGAGAAGTGAAATTGACTTTGTCCATGCCTTTCTTTTTCAAAAAATATTATCTTATTATTTCATACTGACTTGTCTGTATATAAGAATGCTTCTATCATCTACTGCCTCCTGCATGTCTCTGTTAATTATTTGCATGAGAAAGTAACAGTCACAAAACTGATCTTTCTATACAAAACTGAAAAACTTTATATATTATTTTTTCTTTTTTCCTCTTTGTACTTGAAAAGCACTTCCTTTATCCTGTTTCCAAGTTAGGAAGTCATTCCCACACTGGTTCTTTCTTTTGGTGTTGCCAATTAAATATCCCTAACTCTGATCTCAAACTGAGCTTCCCAGGAAGACAGACAATTTAGATCCCTATTCAAACTCAGTGTGTAACAAATGTATTTCTCTTTGTATATGGAATTAGCTACAGAATGTTTTTATCACCTTGAATTTGTATTTCCAAGTGGTCTGCTGTACATCCAAACCGTTACAATTATATCCCAGAAAGAATGTGAGCTTCCACAAATGAAAGCTGTTGTCTGTTGATAAAACACACTGTATATTTTGGCAGTCAATAGATGCATTTTGAGAGAGTTATTCTTCCCCCAGAAATGTGGACCTAATGCCGCTCATTATTCTAATCACCAAAGCAGTAGTTTAAACTTTAGCTCTCAAAATTAAGCCTATGACCAAAGCAGAAACAGAGAAACTTAGTTGTTGGACTTTAAGCCAAATCAAACTTAATTGGAATTATTGATCATAATGTGTCCACGAATAATTGAATTATAGAGCTGTATTCACAGGGATGCGAGACCTCTGCTGGTGAACGCAGCAGACAGGCACAGCAGTGTGTGCAAACAGAGGCACAGAGACTAGAAATGGACGAAGGTACCAAGGGATCCACGGTAGTGATGCCCCACAGGGCACAGTGCCTATCACACACAGGACCAAGTACTCCAGCACAGCAGAGGGTTCAACCCAGAGCAAGATCTAAAGGAAGATGGAGCTCTGCAGGTCAGCACCTCCTTACACAGGAGGTGTCAACATCAGGGAGTTCACTTTTACAACCATGGGATCCTCTCTGAAGATGAAGGACTGCTAGGAAGAGATGGGATCCGCTCTGCAAAGTGGAGCAAGGGCATCTTTGCCAACAGGCTGGCCAACATGATAAGGAGAGATTTAAACCAGGAATGATGGGGGAGGGAGATTGCAGATGGCAGTTAAAAAAGAAGCAGTAGACAGGGGTAGGAAACAAAGGATGAAGGACAATGGGAACAAGAGAGAGCTCAGGAGTGGTAAAAGTGGGCTAAGGAACACCGGCCTCTGGTGTATGTACAGAAATGTCTGCATCCTGGGAAACAAGCAGGAGGAGCTAGAGGCTGTGTGTGCCATCACAGAATGTGCTGCAAAGGACTAACATAATCTCTGCAGGGAAGACAAGCAGGGAAAGGGCACAGGGGACGTTGTTGCCCTCTGTGAGCAGGAGCAGCTTGAATATATGGGGCGTCATACATGATGGACAGCAGTCTGTCTGGGTGTGAGCTTTGCAGATACCTCATTCATCTTACTATCTCTTACATGAAATTTTGGGTTGTTTCTGCTGTTTTCAGATTTTTTGATGGCTGGTTAATGGATTTGGGTGTCCTCTGCAATAGTCTATGTCCACTGTGCTGTGTTACAGAGCTGTAACTACTCTAGGAACTATTCTACCCCACCTCCTGTTCAGGATGGCCTCCCTGCCTCCCTGCATGTTGTACCTCATCGCAATGATCACTCCAATCCAGCCCGCTTATTTCTTCAGCGCCCCATCCCTGTCATTCTAACAGATGTATAACCTAGTAACGAACAGGATTTTTGCTTCATCTTTGGATAGTAACCCTGGAAAAGAGGCAATGCATCCATATTTCTACCTTACTTCTAAGGAATTTTTTGCTTCACTTTTTTAACAAGCATCATAGTTATGCACCTGCTCACTTGGAAACCCTTCTGTCTTGATGTCTTATTCTCTTTGAAAAGGTTTTTGGCCTCTCAGTGATTCAGCCTTTATCCTTTATGTCAGGCTAGCAGAAAAAAATAAAATCCAGTCACTCTTTTCTCCTCAGATTTTTCAGCCTCAAATTGTTTGATTAGAAGAAATTCTAGACAGAAATTAAGGCTGTTGGAAAAAAAGCAATAAGCCAGGGAATATTTCCCAATAAAAAACAGCAAGAAAAAATGGCAAGAAACTCAGCAAGCCTGTAGTATCATCTTCTAAAAGAAAATTTATGTGGGTGAAAAAAAAGTTTGTCTCATCAAATAAACACATAAATACAGCTACTTTCTGTAATATGCGTTGTTTGTTTTAATTTGCTGGTTGAGTGTACACCTCAGCTATGTCTTCAAGACACATCAGTAACAATAGGAATGTATTAATCCAGCTAGAACCAGGGACAGGATGAACATAAAGATTGTCAATATTTGGTGGCTGAGTTCAGCTCTCGAAACACACGGCTGCAACGAGGCAGCTGCTAGTGCAAGAGTTCTGCAGAAACAGTGCTGAGCTTTTTCACTGGAAATAAATATTTTAGCATAGGATGTCAGAAGCAATAACTTCAAAATGTCTACAGGAAGCAGAGCAACCTCTGGGGTGGGAGGAGGCACAGGAGGAGGACAGCTGGCTGTCACTCGGCTGCCTGGCTCTTTCAGGCTCCCCTGTAAATCACGTTGGAAGGTGTACGGAGAGAGTCTACTGGGTCAGGCTCCAAGCGTGTTTTATAAGGGGGTGCAAAACCTTTTTTTACTTGCCAAAATGAAGACAGTGAGCGCGTGCAATTGCTAGCTATAAATGAAAAGGAACTGGCTGCGTTCCCATCACCAAGAAAAAGGACCTACATAAGTTAAAGTCGACGCTGTCCCAAAAACTTCTGCTGTCGTCTGCATCAAGGCTGTGAGTCTCACCACTTCTAGCTGGTGAGATTTCAGGACAGCCTCTAGCTGCAGTAAGAAAGAGAGGAGGCCTAAAACATTCTCTGATGAGATTGTGGGAAGGATTATATGACATCTTGCCTGCGAGAGAGCTCAGTGGTTCTTGCTTCCATTGCTCCCTTCAGAGCACTTCTCATAACCATTTACCCGGCACCAGCTAATTTTTCCCAGATATAACAGTTTGTTTTATAAGACGAACAGCTGGAATACATCTGGCAAATCTTGCTTGTGACATAGGAGTCCATGATAAGAGGCTGAGTGGAGAGCTGCTATGAATTTTGCCTCCCTTGCCAATAGAGCAATGCAAAACCAGGCTTTTTACAAATGTTTTGGTTGGATTTTCCTAAGAAGCCATAAGCTCAATGGTTGTTATGGTCAACCTGTCCTGAAATGAAACCTGTATACATTGTTCTGGCGTTGTCCTTGTCTTTTCCTCACTGTTGCCACCCAGAGCAATGTACGTCCTCAGAGAGGTGGAATGGGACCTGCAACTGAACGAAAAATAAGGCTATGGTGTTGCTACCTTCTCAGATATTTTGTTTTCCAGTTCTCAACCCCTGTCTGTCTTCTTGTTTTCACAAGTATATTCAGTACCATTTTCATGTTTCTTGCAGTAGGGAATTTTTTAGAAACTAATGTACTTTTCTTTTTAATTAGAATGCCCCTGTGGAATAAATACTAAATTGGCTAAAAAATACAAAAGTACAGCATTGTTCACACATTAAGGAAAAGTATAAAATCAAGAGGCTTCTGAGGTAGAAAATAGCCGCAGCTGGCATGAAGGACACAACATCTGTGGTTCCCTGATAAGCTACATGAGGTACGGGACGGGATGCAATTATTCCGTGGCTTTACCTTATGATGTATAGCGGATACAGGAATGGGATGATACCATGAAACAGATAAGCTGCCAATTAGCTGCCCGCTAGATGCTCAGAGCCAACATTTTGTCAAATTTTGATGAAATGCTGTCCTTTGTGCGAACTTTGCTCATTATAATGTCATTATAATACCAAAACACACCTCCATCCCGAAGGCTACCCGCCTCCAAGGTGCGACCACTCCTTCTTGAGTCTGCGCCCTGAATTTCTCGTAAACTATACCTTTAATTGTGAAGCGAGAGAAATTTACACCAATCATGATAAAAGTATGTATGACTAAAGTCACTCAAACTCCACCTTGAAGATAACAAATAGTATAAAAATAGCCCAAGAGAGGGGGGATACCCAGGGAAGACACCATCATAAAGAATTACATCACTGACTTCTGGGATCAGTCGACGGGCTGAGCCTCTCTTCCCCCCCCATAGGGACGCCTTTGGGTAAGACTTAGATTATACCGAGTGCTTCCTCGGGAAACTTAGAAACTTCTCTAGAGACTCTTTTTTCTACATTTAAAGCCAGGCTGTATCGTTTATAACTTTGTCGCGCGTTTTGTATATGTAACAATACTTTCATTTGCACGTGCTTTGCAGACAGTGTATTTATCACCGGCAATCCTAAGAACCTATATATCTGTTGTTTAAATAAACTGCACTTTTTTAAGTAGCTAGTCGTTTTGGTTTCTCACTGAACGCGACCAAAGACTCGAGAGTGGCCGTGCTAGTTCATGAGCACGACTAGACTGAAGGTGCAGTCCACTATTAGTGTATCCAAATCGTAATAGTTTAATACATATTAAACGCGATTGGACTGATAGTGCTGAATTGGGCATCACTCAGAATTTAAACCTAGCCGCACCTAGCCTCCCACCTCGGTGAGGAGTGTTAGAACGCAAGGGGGTTTATCTTCTGCTAAAACCGCTTTGCCCCTTTTCACGCAACAGAAATTTTGGCGTAGTCGGCAGGATTGCCATGGATAAACTGCTGCAAAAATATGATTGTGCCCCTTCCCAGGCTGGGAAGGAGTGGGCCCGTAAATTTTGGAAGGATGAAGAGAAAGTGGTGGAACGTATTGAAGAGTGTCGGGTTTCACAGAAGCTCAGAGCGGGGAAAGGCAAAGGTGTGATTTGTGCGGTGTTAGGCGCCTGTTTATCTTGTGCACAACAAGAAGCTAGGGAAACCCCTGCTCCTAATCTGATTTCAGCTGTAGAATATGCAACCCTGAAATCGGAGAATGAGGTGTTGAAGTCATCACTAGCCTTTCAAAAGGAGACAGGAGAAAAATTAAGAACTCAAGTTGATAAGCTTGTGAGTGAGAATGAATGTTTAGGAAACCGGAATGCTCAACTTGGGAGTGAAAATCACCAACTTAAAATGTTATTGGAAAGGGTGATTGGGCTCTTAGATAAAATGCAGCCCTCGACCCAGGTCCAACAGATTCGTAAATTAATGTGTTATCCAAATTCTGGAACCCAGACCGGAGATTTTTGGTCTAATAGTGAAGATGAGGAAGAAGATGAGGAGGGAAGGACTTTTACTGTGAAATCTCGAGTCTTTCCTTTACGACCTCTGATTAAAACTGAAACCACAGTTGATGAGGATGATGAGGAAGTCCGCAACACTGTGCGTACTATTCCGTGGACACCAACAGAGTTAGCGAAAATAAGGGAAAAATATTCGAGGCGGCCAGAAGAATCAGCTGTTGAGTATGTGTGGCGAGTTTCTTCTGAAGGAGGAGATAGAATTATGTTGAGTGAGGAAGAAGCAGGAGACTCTTGGGGACCAGGAGTGTTTTTAACTACAATGGACGGGGATCATAATTATTCCCTAACCGCTCGAGCAGCCTTTTGGGCAGGTGGTATGGATCCGCGAGAGAGGGGAGAGCCATTAGAGATTAGAGCTACAGGCTACTCTGAACTGTTTGCGGCGATACGGAAAGCAGCTTGTCTGCAAGCCATGTATGACAGAGAGGAATTTCAGAAATCCCCAATGTCAGCTGCTATCGACCCCGATCGATTAGCCCCTCTCATCCGTGGTCTTCCCGATTGCCTGAAGCCATTTGTTGTTCGTACTCAAGATCGTATACGAGAGGCTCGGGATGCTCATGGGCGGGGCCGGCGTCGCTACATGCCCACCTGGAATGAATATGTACAGGAAATAGACCAATATGGGCGCCGAATGGGCTGGGCCAGCCTAACTAGCGAAAAATCCTCCGAACACCCCCGAAAGGTTCGCCAAGTCCGAACTCACACTCAAAACCCCAAACCGGTGGAAAGGTTTAAGCCTGATAAGGACCGGAATGAGTTGTGGCGTAAAGCCCTACAATTAGGGGTGCCCCGACAATTCTTGCACGGTGTCCCTACGGGAGATCTCCGTACACTGGTCCAATCTCTAACTAGAAAGAATAATTCGGCTGGGGAGAAAAGTCTAACCAGAGAATCCCCAAGCTGTGAGAAAATTGTGCCTTCTGCACCGGAGCGTAATTTGATTGATTTGTCAGAGTCCCAGTCAAAAAACTCCTATCCCCGGGGAGGGCAGTGAGCCACCCTGTCCGGCGGGTACTAGCTATTCAATGGCTCTCTCATAAAGATTCTGAACCTATTATCGCCATTCCTGTCGGACCCCGGAGGATGTCAGTAAACTTTATTATTGATACCGGAGCCCAAATGTCTGCAATCACTAACGAAACGGCACAACTTCTAGGTATAAATCCCACCAGACGCAGAGTCAACTTCGCAGGAATTGATGGTGTGGTAAAAACATGCCCCGTTGCAAAAATTAACCTCTGGTTGCCGGGAGAGCAGCGAATGACCAGGGCGGAAGTGTTAGTGGGTGCCTCGCGTACTAACCTCCTAGGATTTGACGTGCTGCGTGGGCGAATGTGGAAATTCCCAGATGGAACTGTGTGGAGTTTTGCAGGATGCGAAAAAGTAATAGACACAGTGAAATTGAGTCTCTTGGAAACTTCCATGCCTTTACCTCCCTCTAAAATCACTAATGTCCGGCAGTACCCACTGCCTGCAGCTGCACTTGCAGGAGCAGACGGGGTGGTATCAGATTTAGAAAAAAGAGACATCATCAAGAGGACTCACTCACCTTATAATTCACCAGTGTGGCCAGTAAAGAAACCAAACGGGCAATGGCGTTTCACAGTAGATTACCGAAAGTTGAATGCCAACACTGCACCCCTCACTGCCGCAGTTCCAAATATCGCGGAAATTGTGACAATGATACAAGGAGCTGCCCATCCTTGGATGGCTGCCTTAGATGTTAAAGACATGTTTTTTATGATTCCCCTCCTTGAGCAGGACAAAGCGCGGTTTGCATTCACGTGGAAAGGAGTCCAATATACCTTTAACCGACTTCCACAAGGATACAAACATTCCCCCACTATTGCTCATAATGCTTTAGCTAAAGTGCTATCAGAGATTCCTGTTTCACAGGGATGTACGGTATACCAATATATTGATGACATCCTAATAGGGGGAGAGAACCAAGAAAGTGTAAAAGACATGATGGAGAACATCCGAAAAACATTACTTGATTTAGGATTGGAAATTCCAGACTCAAAGTGTCAGGGACCCGCACAGGAAGTTAAATTCCTGGGGGTCTGGTGGATTAAGGGAGCTGCTTCTGTCCCTCAGGATACCCTGGAAAAAATAGAGCATGGACAGAATCCATCCAGCGTGAAGGAGTTACAGCAAGTTCTGGGAACTTTAAGTTATTGGCGTAAACACATCCCTGGCTTTTCCATCATTGCTCGCCCCCTTTATAGTTTGCTCAAAAAGGGTAGATCCTGGGAGTGGACTAAACAACACACTAATGCTCTGCAATTACTAATAAAGGAGCTAAGGTTATTCCAACAGCTTGGTCCTATACATCCAACTGACCCTGTCCACGTAGAATGGGGGTTCAGTGAACATGGTTCCCATTGTAATTTATGGCAGAAAGGACCAGCAGGACCGGAGAGACCATTAGAATTTAGCTCTCACTCCTTCAATGATACTGAGAGCAGATATTCAGACCTTGAGAAGGGTTTACTGTCCCTAGTGCGAGCGTTGCAACGAACAGAGCAGATAAGAAGAGAACAGAGTGTGATCATTCGTGGACCTTTTCGCCTCCTAGATGTGGTCCGTAAAGGGACAACACCACCAGGTGGCATTGCCCAGAAACCTACAGTTCGAAAGTGGTATGCTTATTTAGAAGGCATTAATGAAATCATGCCAGTCTCTGAAGGCAGTGTTAAAGTATCCAAGCTACAAAAGGATATAGATGGTGCCCTATTGTTCCAATCCCCACCAAATAGACCATCTCCGATCCAAGAAGCACCTCCTTTGAAGGAAGGCAGTGATCTTGCAGGAGTGTGGTTTACTGATGCGTCATCTCACCGTGAAAACAATAAGTGGAAATATAAGGCCGTAGCACTGGAGGTAGCAACGGGAGAAAGAGCGATGGAAACAGGGGAGGGTAGTGCACAAGTAGGGGAACTCAGAGCTGTCCTACTAGCTGCACAACATGGAGCCACCTCCATTTACACTGACTCATATGCTGTTTTTAAAGGAGCCACTGAATGGATAGGACACTGGGCAGCCAACGATTGGCAGGTGAACAGAGTCCCGATTTGGGAGACGGACAGTTGGAAGCAACTGTTAGAAATAGGAGAACAGAGAACATTGCACATTGGTTGGGTAAAAGGCCATGATCGTTCAAACTCGATCACTGCTCAATTCAACCAACAGGTAGATAGCCTCACGCGGCTCCAGCAAATTGACATTGTAGATGATGGTCGGGAATGGGAACGCTTACTTGAATGGTTACATGTTAAACGTGGCCACACAGGCCGTGCTGACCTGTATCAGGAAGGTCTAGCCCGGGGATGGCCCGTGTCGGTTAAGCTGTGCGAACAAATAGTAACTGCCTGTTCACAATGTCGCCTACGACTCAGCAAAGATCATCCGAGTAAGGCGCCTCCCTTACACATTCGGGACAAGAAAACGTTGTGGCATTCATGGCAGATTGACTATATTGGGCCCTTGAGATTATCAGGTGGGAAAAGATATGTCCTGGTAGGAGTGGAGATTATCTCCAGCCTCAGTATGGCCAGCAGTTTCAAATCAGCTACCGGGGACAACACAGTGAAAGGCCTAAAAGGGTGGTTCAGCACACTTCCCCTTCCCGAGGAAATCCAAAGTGATAACGGTTCACACTTTACCGCTTCGGTGGTACAAGATTGGGCCAAAGAAGAAGGGATTCGATGGGTATTTCATACTCCCTATTATCCCCAGGCTAATGGCATTGTTGAACGCACCAATGGATTGGTTAAGCGTTTTGCAAAAACTCATGAACCTGGTTGGCATTTGCGATTGGACGATGCCATCTATCAATTAAATAACAGATGGAGTGGAGACGGCTGTCCTAAAATGAAAGCTTTCTGTGTATCTGCCAATATTATCTCTCCAAAGGCTCCCAATGAACCGGGAAAATACCCTGGAAGATTTCACCCTGGGCAACCTGTGCTAGTGAAAATGCCTCAAATTGGGACGGTACCAATGGTGCTAGCTACTCCCAAAAATCCCTATGCATGGGAAGCCAAGGACTGTTCAGGGAAGATACACCGGATCAGCACCCGGTGGATCTCGCCTTCTTTTTAACCCCGTCGGTCGAATAAGACCGAGCAGATTTTCTTTTCCTTTGTGTCTTACAGGAACCTTGGATGAGCTGTACAGACGGATTGGCCTACGCTACCTTTGAGTGTCTCCAGGGAATCCTGACATCGATCCTGGCAATAATACTATTTTTATTATGTATGGCTACCTGGAGGCCCAAATTCTAAAATGATGAATTGGCAGATGGAATTGATGCTATTCAGTTTTACCTTTTTATTCCCTGTTGTTTGTAGTCAGAGAGACCCAGAGTGGCCATGGTCTCAAGCCTTTGTTAAACACAATGCGATGGCAGGTACTAGAAAGGGAGAATTGAGTTTGGCCACTGTAGTTCTACAGGAAAATGAGGTGTTACATGAGTGGACCTGGAATAGTTGGTACCCAGTCCTGAAAGGTAAGGCAGGGGTGGAAGCCCGAGTAGGGTGTAGAATGATCAACGGCTCAAACCATGAGAAGGCCATGAGAATAAAGATATTTCGCCCTCAGAACCCACGCTCAATGACAACAAAGCACTGTGTCACCGACAAGTGGGATTGCTGGTATAATTTTACTCTTGTTGAACCCACTCTTGTCACTTGTCGTTGGCAACAGGATGAAATAGCGCTGCTATTTGAATTCAAGATAGACGTAGCACCTGACCTTTGGGATAATGCATTGTCACGGTACACTGCAAGCACCGGAACACCAGGAAACAAAAGGGGTTTAAATCTCTCCACTCTGGTTCTACAAGGAAGTGAAGTATATTCCAGAGATAAATGGAGATGGAATGATTCACTTCAAATGGCTAAAATCGAGGCCACCCTTGGAAAGAGAATACACATTGGTTGCCGATTTATCAATGGGTCTACTCACCACAGGCCAACTTTAATTAAAACCATCTATGTAGACTCTACCAAACCAGACAAATACAACACTGACTGTTACAAAATTATGGAGCCAAATTCAGATTGCTGGCACAATTTCACTTTTATCAAACCTACAATAGTGTATTGTATTTGGGGCTACAGGGGCACAGAATTGTTATTTGAATTTATGATTGACTCAAATACACCTGAACTTGCCGAAATAAATCCAGAACCTACACCCCCACAAACTCTCAAAGGCGTACCTTCTAAGCCCTCCATTAGTCTAACTCCTTATATTTTCAACATTGGCCCTTATGTTATTAAACACACAGGTCAACAACAGATACTGTTTAATCCCACATATTCCCTCAAACGAGTAGAATTGTCAATGCAGATTAAAATCTCTGCGATCAAACCCACTTGTTTACCATTCCTAAGTACATCTTATGCAGGATGGTCAGCATGGTTACGCAGACGAACTTTTGCCACTTCACAACGACTGAAGAGGGATGTGACTGGTATCTTAGGAACAGGCCTGGGAGTCTTAAATAGTATAGATGCTGAGATACTTGCCAACAAACTAGTCACAACCACTACTGATCTGGACAAATTAAGACGTCCCCTACAGTCCTCTCTATTAGCATTGGGAAACCACCAATGGCTTTTATCGAATATATTGCCTCAGTGGGAAGAAACGGGTGAAAAAGACCATCAGCTGATCACAGATGCACTTGGTACAACCCAAAACAATGTTTCCTTGGCTCTTAGTTGTATCCAAGCCCAATTGTGGATGCAATCTATGACAGCCGCAATCATAAGGGAAGGTGAAGAAGGCACCTTGCCCACCGAAATTCGAAAAGTAATATGGGATAACGCAATTGAATTTGAGAAAAAATTTCAGTCCTGGTGGTATCTGGTTAACTTCACCTATGATCCCATTGAGAGCAAGGCCACAGCTTTTGTCTTAACAATACGCAATGCTTTGGTATACACCATATACCCAATCATTGCGCTGGGGTTGAATCACCAAGGAGCCATACTCTATCCAATAGAGCACAGAGTGTGGGCACAACAAAATGAGAATAAGTGGCAAACTGTTGATGTTGACGCATGCGTTTCACGAGACCAACAAGGATTCATTTGTGAGAGTAATACCCTGAAAGCACAAGACATTTGTCTTGACACCAACCAGAATATTTGTCACTTTGAGATACATCCCGATGAAACCCCAGAAACTGTGCTTGTATATATTGGGAAAGGGTGTGTTTGCATGAGGTCTCCCTGTAGTCTTGTATTCATAGATGACATAGTAGTTGATATAAGTAATCACTCAAACCTTTGTGTTTGTAACTTTACTAACATTATCGGATGTGACTTCAATTATTCAGCTCCTGTTACATCTTTTCAATTGCTACAATCTAATTATACATTGATTCGAGATTTGTTGCCTACCCCCATCGGAATGAATCTCTCACTGGTGAAGAAGTTACTACAACACGATGAATTGAAGCGACTGTTGAAAGAGGCCCAAGAAAATGGACAGAGAACTTTGATTACCGTCCATCATGATGTTGAAGAAATACACCAAGTACTGGAAAGAGTCAAGAGAGACGGAGGACATGGATGGGGAGATACTCTTTTTGGATGGTCACCGACAGTTACAGGACTTTATAACAAGATGCTCCATCCTGTTGTTGTTTTACTAATACTCATTGTTTTGTGCTTCGCTTTGACAATTGTTTTGTATGTTAGACTTTGGATTATGATGAAAAGTTTAACTCATTTGATCACTCCACGAGATGTATTTGCACTTGATATCCCTCACCACAAGAACACATGTGATCTTTCCTATCAGTATTGAGTATCGTGGAGCTTGAGTGACTGTAGTCACGGGGTGGATTATGTGGAATAAATACTAAATTGGCTAAAAAATACAAAAGTACAGCATTGTTCACACATTAAGGAAAAGTATAAAATCAAGAGGCTTCTGAGGTAGAAAATAGCCGCAGCTGGCATGAAGGACACAACATCTGTGGTTCCCTGATAAGCTACATGAGGTACGGGACGGGATGCAATTATTCCGTGGCTTTACCTTATGATGTATAGCGGATACAGGAATGGGATGATACCATGAAACAGATAAGCTGCCAATTAGCTGCCCGCTAGATGCTCAGAGCCAACATTTTGTCAAATTTTGATGAAATGCTGTCCTTTGTGCGAACTTTGCTCATTATAATGTCATTATAATACCAAAACACACCTCCATCCCGAAGGCTACCCGCCTCCAAGGTGCGACCACTCCTTCTTGAGTCTGCGCCCTGAATTTCTCGTAAACTATACCTTTAATTGTGAAGCGAGAGAAATTTACACCAATCATGATAAAAGTATGTATGACTAAAGTCACTCAAACTCCACCTTGAAGATAACAAATAGTATAAAAATAGCCCAAGAGAGGGGGGATACCCAGGGAAGACACCATCATAAAGAATTACATCACTGACTTCTGGGATCAGTCGACGGGCTGAGCCTCTCTTCCCCCCCCATAGGGACGCCTTTGGGTAAGACTTAGATTATACCGAGTGCTTCCTCGGGAAACTTAGAAACTTCTCTAGAGACTCTTTTTTCTACATTTAAAGCCAGGCTGTATCGTTTATAACTTTGTCGCGCGTTTTGTATATGTAACAATACTTTCATTTGCACGTGCTTTGCAGACAGTGTATTTATCACCGGCAATCCTAAGAACCTATATATCTGTTGTTTAAATAAACTGCACTTTTTTAAGTAGCTAGTCGTTTTGGTTTCTCACTGAACGCGACCAAAGACTCGAGAGTGGCCGTGCTAGTTCATGAGCACGACTAGACTGAAGGTGCAGTCCACTATTAGTGTATCCAAATCGTAATAGTTTAATACATATTAAACGCGATTGGACTGATAGTGCTGAATTGGGCATCACTCAGAATTTAAACCTAGCCGCACCTAGCCTCCCACCTCGGTGAGGAGTGTTAGAACGCAAGGGGGTTTATCTTCTGCTAAAACCGCTTTGCCCCTTTTCACGCAACATGCCCCTAATGACAATTTCTACCTTCACCAGGTTTTCCTGAGACCATCCTGCATAACTTACACTGAATAAAAATCCTGGGCACTCTGTGGAGGCCTGAGCAGAAGAGATTTATAAAAATCACAAATGAAGATGTCCAGAGATAACACACATTTTTTCCCAGCTATAATGGAAGGCACTTCAATTGCATAGGTATTAAAATCTCCAGGAAAAGGAAATGGGACGGCTTAATGGTGATATAAAAGCTCCAGAAAGATAGTTAAAGTTTATCAGGTGGAGGTAAAAGTTGTATTGTGTGACAGCTAAGCACTAGTCACCCCTTTATGATCAGACTACAGAAAGTATAGAATAAATGCATCCGTGAGTATTAAAAAGGGAAGAAAAAAATAATAGTAATAGTGATAGTGATAGTAATTGTAATAGTAGCAGTAATAGCAGTATCAGTATTAATAATAATAATGAACAACAGTTCACCTAAGGCTACTGACAGTAAAGGGCATCTGTCTTACTAGGCATTACTATTTATCTGTTACTACACACGTCCATTCATGTAGTATTTTTCATGACAGAAACATAGATACTGGGAGAAGAGAGTAAAAAAAAATCTTGTAAATATTATTTACTTTTTTCCTTCTTTTTGAAGACTTCAAACATTGATACCAGCTTGCAGGATCCCATGCAGGCTCAGCAAGTGTGCAGTGTACAACAAATCCTATGATCAAAGCCTGAGACTATGGCTTTCAGTGAGAACCACAAGGATATATGCCGACATCTATGTAAAGTATCTCTTAAGCTAACTCTGGATATCCTTTCCTTCCAAAGCCCAGGAATGGAAAAGGTTACTGTCAAGAAGTGTAAGGGTCAAGAGGCTGAATGCTAAATTTCTTGCCTATAGTGATACCTTGCAAACTTATGGAATAATGTGAACAGCTTCACTTCCAGAGGGTCAAGGTTTTCAGACTGCCAAGTTACTGTTATTTGCATAAAAATAATAATTAATTTATATTTGTTTCTCAGTAAATGTTGCAGAATCCATGTTTGTGACAATTGTACGGAAATAACATTCTTGAAAATTAGCCTATCACAATCTGGTTCACTTATAAAATGTCATTTTTTTGTTTCTGTTGGATTCAGAACTAGAAAATGCCTCTTCTGTTTGGTCTCAACGTGATACCAGTCACATTTTAGGAACAGCTGCTATCACGATATTCCTACCACTGATTCTCTCAGGTTCTTCTTGAGGACAAAAAACTCCTGGGAACGGTTCCTTGGACTTTGATGCTCACAGACTCAAAATAAAAGCATCAGAGTCCGAAGACAGCTTCATAAGGGATCCCAGAATATTTGCTTCCATCTTTTTTATTTTTTCATTAGTATGGTCACTTTCCATTCTGCCTCTGTTCACACCGTGTGATAATAAGTGTTCAGAAACCCCTAAGTCTAACAGCAAGTTCCCGTAAGAACTGTTTCCAAGGTCACACTTCAACTCAAAAGGCAGCCTGTGAAAATAGAGATGACCACATTCTCCGAGCAAAACTTCCACAGTTCTAGTTTTCAGTGCCCAAACACCCACCTGGACACATCCATATTATGCATGAGCACTTTGCTGCTGTATTTCTTAATATGTTCTGTGTATGTCATATTCTGTGAAAATTTAGGCCAGCCTATGGCTGCATATTGCCACCCCTTCCTGCCGACTTCCCACGAAGCTGTAGTGAGCTGATTCAGGGAACTGAAAACTAACGCTAGAAAAACAAACAAAAAAAGAAGACTCACATGCTGCTACTACTGACACAGTCAGGGGTGCAGGAAGCTCTAGCTTGAAAAAAGGAGAACAGGGAAGAGCAGAGCAGCCCAAAGTTAGTTTGGTTTAAACTGTTAGAGAAACTTGCCAGAAAATATCAGCTTTGAAGGCTGAGAGTATATATGATTTTTTTAATAACCACGTCTCAGATTAAACATCAAGGAAAATAAGAATTAAGTGATTATATTGGTACAAAGTCAGATAGCTATAAATAGGGCATTTAGATTGAAAATAAAGTGTTACAAGCGTTTAAAGCATGAAGTTTCTAAAACAGTCTTCCAAACACATCAACAGTCCGCATTCCTTTAAGATAAAGTTTGCCAAGTTTATCAACGGTCACATTTGTAAAACAGAGTATGGGTGACCTAAAAGATAGAAAGATAATTCCTTGCCTGAGAAATCTTTCCCAATTTAAAGCTTTATGAAAATGAAAAACATATAACAAGTTAGTCAATAATGTCCAACAATAACAGACCTTGCAAAATAAAATTAACCAATAGGCAAAATAAAAACTATTAGCATAGGGCAGAAGATTCTGCTCCACTGCCTTCTAAACATCTCACATACATATGTTAGTCCCTGCATAGAAGAGTTTCGTTGGAGTTCAAGTCCGTGGATCTTTTACAGTGGAATTATGAATAATTTATCATGAGAAATGTAAAGCCTTTTTTTTGGTTGGGGGAAGGTAGAATGCCAACATGTTATATTTGGAAAATTTTGTGAAAATGTAACATTCTCAAAGTCTCGTCTAAAAGTGTAGGAAAGAACTTCAGTATAACGCAGCAGCTTGATGGACACGTGTTTAAGGAGAGGATTCTGATTACTGGTATTCATTCACTATACAAGGAACCTGTTATCTGTACCTCTGCGTTTAGACTATGAAGGTGATCCATGGCTCAGATCTGTAGAAAATAGGAATTTTGGAAATCAATTCACTAAGCCAAACAGCCTTTCCTTTCTGACAATGAGAGTACAGGTAGTTAATATTCTCTGCCTTTATCACCTACCCGCAAGGCTTCCAGCCCTGGGAAATGCTTTCATGGTGGTTTTTTGTTTGTTTTTAGTTTCGTGTTTTATTTTGGTTTTTAATTATTCCCTGAAGCCCTACCCTCAGAAACTAAGAAATATATCCTCTTGGGTAATCATTTATTTACTATTTTTCCAAATATGTGGTTTTGAGTTACCTCTCCTGCACAAACATCAAAAGGCTTTGAAAGTTCAAGCTACTCTTATGAATGCATTATGGACCCAGCTCAGTGCATTCCAGGTCATCTTATCATTTGGGGTTTTTTTTTTAGTTTGTTTTTCAGGAGATGGGGATTTTTTTGTTTTGTATGAGGGTTTGTTTTGGAGAAAAGTCGAGATTGCCACATACACCCATACTCAAGGGACTCTTAGATATCACTGTGTGCAGGGATACTAAATATTGAGTGGATCATCAGGTTGGTTTTGCAGCTGATCTTCAAAAAACAGGCAAAAATAAAAAGGATAAAGTGAATAAAGATCACAATGTACGTTGTTTCACAGAACTTAGAAGGACAGTGTTCTGAGTAGAGCTTAAAACTGACCTCCTTTCAATGCTGGCTTCCATTGGCTTACTAGTAGTTAGGATATGTGTCATTAAGTTTTTTGGCAGTAGCTTTGGGATGGGACAGTTTTTTGGTTTGGTTTGTTTTTTTTAAAAAAGAAGACATAATGGAAGAAGACATCAAAATAATGAGCCTTCAAGTCCTGAAGAAGAAAAAACTAGCACATGGCAGGACACTTCCCTTTAGAAAATAGAGACGTGGAAGTAATTCTTTAAAAGAACTGTGGAATTAGGACTAGTGCCCTGGAAAGAAACCTCAGCAACTGTTCAACATTGGGAAGCTGTCAGCTGTTGCTGACAATGACAGCCAAGCTGTAGGAAGAGTTTAAACTCTAACAGCTGTTAATCTTTCACAAACCACAAAACATTTAACAGGAAAGTCAACAGAATGAAGGGGGCTTAGAATGACCGGTTGGAAAGTGCTAACTCCACGTCACGTGTGATTCTTTCCTACTCCCCACTTGTAAAACACAAGCTTTTCAGGAAGAATGTTGTGAAGTTAAAGTTCAGAATCTTTCGTGTGTACAATAAGTTCCCAGCCAAGAACCAAGAAGAGTTTAGCACATTACTAACGTGGTTTAGAAGTCTGTGGTACATTTATTATTACACCAAAAAAAAAACTTTTAAAAGCACTGTTTGAGAGTCAGCTCTCATTTGAATCTTGATGCATCAGTTTAGGCAATATGTATTACCTGAACTTTTTAAAGGTTGAGAGGGGAAAAAAAGCAACTTTTCTGCTTTGTAAAAACTCTTCACGGTTCGGTTAGTGAGCAGCCTGCTCTTCAAAGCCAGGAGAACATTGGAGCCTCTGGACCCGTAGATGACTATCACCCCTAGTTACTAGTAAAAATGAAAGCTGTAGCTTGTACGCAAGAAAGTATAAATACTGAAGTCAACATAGAAAATATCAGCTTCCCAAAGATCTTGCCCTCTACTACAATCTCCCCCCGTCTAATCCTAGCTAAATCAGACAAAAACATATGAACCTTTCTGAACCTTTTGGTCTGATTTTGTTCTCTCTTAAATAGGATTCCTATAAACAAGCACTATCTTTTCCTCTTGTGAGAGGACTAGGAAGAAATCACATGGTTTCATAGTCAATAATTCTACTCCTAATACATTGAGGTATTTTAAAAAAACACTAACTAATAACATGTCCTGAAATTTCTTTTCTCTGCTATTACATTTGTAACTACTGCCTGGAAAAAGAGTTCCATTACAGGTGTATAAATATCTCATTAATATACCTACACATTTTGGTATTATATAGTTATGATATTCTCTAATGTCTGTGCTGGAAGGTTTATAACTCACTGACTTTAAAGAAAAATAAAGTCAGAAATACTGGGGAGCCAGGAAAATGTTTAATTTCATTGCCGGGGGGGGGGCGGGGGGGGAGGTATTTGTCTCTTTGTAATGTTTATCTTGTTGTTTGGCATGAGGAATGGTTGAATCTTAAAGAGGAACTGCAATGTCTGGGAGTGCATTCGACCTAAATATTTGTAACAAAGTGATGTAGGATGTTGTTAATACATATTTCAACACTTTGTACAGTTATATTTGGAATGTGGGGGTGGGAGAGCGGACTATTCACCAGTCCATTTTAATCAGTCCCTTTTCAAAAGTACTCACTGAAAGAGCTTTCCCATTCATTTTCTGTTCCTGGGTGGCATTTGAACGTGCCATGGCATCAAGTTCTGTCCCGTGATCAGGTTTTGTTTCTACTTCATGCTCATGGGGTTTTTTTTCCTGGCTTTATAACTTGATTCCTTAAGTTCCCTTTATTCTCATGTTATTCTTTATTGAGATGGCAGTTTGTGGTGCAGTTGGTGCCCTGTCAGCACTCTTCTCTTTGCAGTGGTGTCCTTGGTGTTCTTCTCTGAGCCGTGTACTGTTGCGCTGCTGTAGTTGCAGTTGTAGTTGTAGCTGTAGTTGTGTTGTAAAAGCAGCACGCCTTCAAAGATTCAGTTTCCATAACAGCTACCAAAATCAAAGGAAGAATATATAATTTGCTGTTAAACTCTGCCTCTGACAGTACAATAAATAACATTTGACACTAAAACAAATAATCTATCTGAGCATTGAGATATTTAAGATCAGTTTTCATTGTTATAAACAAACCAGACTCTACTAAGTCTTATCTTAAAAGGGGACATATATATGTTCAAATAAGTATCTTTCAAACGTAGCATTATATACTTAGCTTACATACCTCGAGGCAAATGTGAAAAGATGCTCCAATTAAAAATGTCCAGCAACTTTGCATATACTGTAGGTCTTTTTACAATTTGATAAGCAAGAGTTGTGAGTTTGAGGGAAATTATGTTGGTAGTAGCTGAGAATACTGCTTTTCGGTGGCGTTTCCAAGCAGTCTGAGAGGAGGGTGAGATACAGACTGTATTTCTGTGTCAGTACAACATATTTGACACACGTCCCTTTATTGCAAACTTGTGCATAGTAGTGGGAGAAACATGCTAGAAAACACTGGCATCCCGATGCAACTGCCAGCAAACCCAGCTGCTCCTAGCGTGGGAATATGCATCCGTGGAACCTCTTCCACCACAGTCTTGTCCCTTCTCTCATTCTCCAAAATGTACCCTACCCATGGCCATTCCATGAGTGAGTACCTTAAAGAAGGAAGTTACTAACAGTAAAGGAATTAGTGACAATGATAACAAAAATGATACATGGGAACAAGGGAGGCAGAAGGGATTAGATGTACAGCAAATGAAGTCACAAGAAGAGGAAGGGGTTGAAATTTTGGTAACATATCAGATGTTTACATGCTCCAGATGACTCAGGCACCTTGCAATATTCCTACTCTCACAAAACCCTCTCTGGTATGGGCACTTTGTTAGACCATTCTATAGCTAGAGTGCTAGCGAGACTATTCCTAGTTCTAAACAGATATACTGCAGAATATTTCTGAGATACTGGATGAGTGAATTCCAAAAATTTTATGTTTGAAAAATAATGTGTAATTCTATACTGTAATAATCTAAAACAAAATATACTGATACCAGAAATTCACTTATCTTTTGTAAAACTATACACCAATAATACTTAATTGTAACTTGCTCCCATGTTCCTCTGTGTCTCTTATTCTGGAAATTACAATACTGAAGCTGTGGAACGTACATTTTTACAACTAGAGGACTATTTATGTCAAGGTAGTTAAAATTAGTTGTGAATTTAAATAAAATTTCAGCAAACATTGACAAATCATTTCACAAAAATGTATTTGGGGCACTAAAATAATACATTTTTATATGTTTTCATATATGCATATGTATGATTGCAGCAGCTTGAAATCCTTGGCAAAGTAAGCTCATCTTAAAGGAAGAAATGAGCAGAAGGCAGAAGTGGAAGTGTTTAGAGTATGCCCTACAATCCAGAACTTGGGGTATTCATGTGGAAAGGTAGAAAATCACATTTATCACCTTAATCAAAGTTAATCATGGAGGGACTATGTTCACTTGTTCCTTCTTCCATACAAGTTCCATAATCACTTGGTATTCGTAGGAGCATAACTGTCTCCTTGCCCTTTTTTGCAACTGTCATTCCATTGAGTCTCCCCTTAAGACTCCAGCCCTCCACATTTAAATTTTCTTGGTTTTATTTCTAAAAAGTGTTTTAACAAGTTATGCTTTGAGCAAATTAAGAGATAAAAATATTTCATTCGCACAAATCTAAGGTGCACCAGCACAACCCTGTTGAGTCTAGAGTACGTTAACACATCTCAGAACTGGATTCGAACAGCCTCAGTGCAAACTAAGATCTCTCCCACCCATGAGAACTTGCACTCCGGGGAATTCAAGGCATGATGCATGAAGACTCAAGTCTATACAAGCATCCAGATGGGACATCAAGCAGGGTAACAAGAGCCAGGCAGATAGCTCCAAAACAGTATAAACAGCAAAAGTCCTGTTGAACCCATGGCAGGGTGGTGAGGGATGCCATTTTAAAGCATTTGCTCTTATCCTGTCAAGAAATGGTTGTCCCAGTGCTCTGCTGTGGCCTGGAAGGGGAGAAGGGAGCTGGGGTTCCATCACTCACATCCACCTTCTGGATTGTAGAACCACATTGCCAGCACTGTTTTTTAAGTGCTCTGTACTGGAGGATGATATTCTTGTACGTTTTATCTTTAGTGATTTAAAAGACTATCAGGAAGTCTTAAGACCTAACAATTTGTCAAGCTGACAGCAATTCCCACTGATTGAACATATGCCAGGTGCAATGGGTTGTATGACCAAGACATGATTTTTTTTGTGCTTGGTTCCATATTCAGGCAGAGTGTAAAACAGTTAAGGGAAAGGATTTGGGGTAAACAGTTTTATTTCCAATACAAGTGTATTTACATGCAAATATTCTAAAGCTTACTAGTTTCCCCCACTCGTTAAAAACTGAGTGAAGCCCAGATTCTGTTAGCACAGGAAAAGCTTTTCTCTTCTCTCTTCTTCCTGGCCAGTTACTCTGGCAGCCTTCCTCTAAGACACAAATGGAAGGTGTTTTTTTCAGAAGAATATAAGCTTCCATACACTAAGATTCTAATGTATGCTGGTGCTTTTGAAGAACAGCTCCCATCTCTATGAGATACTATGAGAGAATGGGAAGTTCTGCACTTTCTTTTACAGCATGTTGAATACAGATGTCTCTCAACAGATTTTAATAGTAAAAGGATATACTGTTCCCCTTGACTTTAAATGCTTCTAACTTTCATTTGAATTTAAGGAAATAAATGTTTAGTATCGTGTATAAAAAAGGAAAGATGTCTTAACAAACAGAAAACCCTATAAATATGTAGATATAGGTTTCAATTTCTCTGCTGGCTGATCTCTCTCAAACTTGATTTTGGAGACTTCAGTGACTTAGGAAACAACATTCACATCTAGGGTTGAAACCACTGTACACTAATAATGAAGGAAACTCCTTAACAAAAAGCAGTTACCCAGTGATCTGTGTGAAATATGTTGCTGGTACCAAAGCAGCTTCCTCCCATAGAAGCTGTTGTCGGTGCTGCCACTAATTAGTGGCCTTAGTGTCATTCTCAGCAGAAACCAAGGACTGAGTAGACAGAGATGCGTTATTTCTGAATGGTTTGCCTATGAAACTGTATGTCCAGTGGCAGTAGAACAGTGGCAGTTGTATAGAACAACCTGCATTTCTTCTATTCCTATTTGGTTTTATTAAGACTATTACTTCAGTTGAAAGTATCTGTGGTAGCATCTTTAAAATACATGACTGTGGAGCTGGTTTGCATTTTTTAAAATGTGGTGGATACAGTGGGCTGAGTTTTGGCCTGAGTTTTCATTAAATATTTTGTACCTCTGTAGTACAAAGAGATGGAGGCACCAAAAAAGGGAGGGGAAAAAAATATTAGGAAAATCGCTGATCTTCTATTCTAGGTAATACAAATACTCATTTCTTCACCATATCTTTTTAGAATTTGGTGTGTAATGCTTTATAATGAACTGAAGAAATGTATGTTGTAAATACACTTCAGCAAATTTATTGCTATGCTTTTCTGTACTACTTTAAGTAAACAGAAGAATGGGATTGAGTTAAATGTAAGAATTGCACAACCTGAGTGAACGGGACCTGAGTAAATGTGACCTTCATGCAGGCTGGTAGTGCATTCTCTCTATGAGATAGTAACTTACATAACTTGAGAAACAATATTAGTGAGATAATAAATGTGTCAAAAAGGAGAGAATAAAACCGTAAAAATATGTGGCCGCACAGAAGCAATTTCCAGAAGAAAGATGGATAAAACTTCAGCTAAATTTCTGGTATTCCACTCTACAGAAAATCTGTGTTATTTACTAATTCCATCAGGTTATTAAAAGCAAACAAACCAATGTCTTCCAATGTAGAGTAGAAGGCAACACTGGCATTGAACTGCTGAAAACACAGACACTGAACGTGGCTTTCCTTATACAGTCCTCTGCACCCTCCTCTGACACAGGTTTCTGACCGGTGGGAGGATAAGTATAATCCTTCACCATCAAACTCTTTTTCTGATCTTCATCTTTTAACTAAACTTTATACTGCTGGGGTTGTTGCACTGTAATTCATATCTTCTGAACAAAAATTTAATTTGGTTATCGAAGACAAATAAATGTCTGCTTACAAATATCTCTCTGATGTCTTTTGAATGAGCTTGGCTTTTTCGTGCTCAGAGCAGTTAGTATAAAAGAATATGAAATAAGGAAATAATTGTGCTTGTAATTTTAAATTCATGTTTTTCCCTCATTCTCCTTTAAACTTTTGAAAAGGTTGCACTGCATCTTTTTTGAAACCTGGGAATGAGACCTTCAGCTTTAAAAAAAACCCCAAACAACAGCAAAAAAAAAGTTAAACCAAAAACTAACTAGAAACTTTCAATAGTAATTATTTGATATAAAGCAGGCAGAACTGAAATAATTGGATGGAAGTGTAAAATTAACAATGGGATTGGGTAGAAGGAAGTTACAGAACACTAACACTACAATAGTTAAAGAAGAAAAAGAGATTGCCAACTCCTTAGTGTATGTGAGAATATCAGGACTCCAGGAATACCTTCTAATGTCCCACCAGTGGACCCCAGTGCAGTGTTTGGGCTCTGACAGAGCAGTGAGCTCCGTCTGCATGCACCACATGGCCCCCACACCAGCTAATCAACCTCTATGCCAAGAATTTCAACTTGTAACTCTAATTAAATCATGGGTGATGAGCTTGTTGCAGACAACACATTCAGCATATCTGTTGTTACACCGCTTGGGATTTAACCATTTTATTGTAACCAAATCTTTTCCTAACACTGCCAAACAGATGTAGTAGGTCCTTTAGGTAAATACCGTAGCCAACAGATAGGACTGTAGGTCATGAACAATTACTTTCATAGATTAATCTGATAAACAGTGCAAATGCTTTGAGTTACTATTGAGTTACTATTTTTTGGGACACGCCAACTTCACCACCCGTGCTCAGCAAGGTCCCTCTGGGTACACACAGTACCTGTGATATTCCAGGTACTGCCTAGAGTGTGCATGCACACCGAGACTACTCTGAAGACACACCAAAAATAAGGCCTGTTAGGTAGGTATGCTATGGCTCTGATCATGCTGCCAAGGAAGAAGTACTGTGTGGGAACTTGCACTCGCTAACTCTGGGCAAATTTGAAATTACAGATGTGTTTTGAAATGTGTTTCTGTATCCATTTATATTTTGTTTTAGTGGAAAAAAAAAAGCCTCCTACAGGGGTCTTGGGGAGGAATGACTCACTGAAAAGTACATATTATTAAGAAAAGGACAAAGCAATCACAAAGAACATAGTTCCTGTTATCTCTTGCAATGAAAGGCAGCAGGAGGAATCAACTACTCTTTAGCACGAAGATTAGTTTTCTGTTAAAAATCATGGAATGAGACTATGAGAAGGCAAAGCACAACTTGCAGGGATGTCTTGAGAGGAGAGGGCTCCTCACCAAAAACGTCTTCTGCCCTAATCAAAAGATCAAAGCTATATTTTTGTAACATAAATGTCTGAGCAATTCAACTACAGCATTTTCTGTTTGTTTGGCTTTGTGTTTTTGAGATAGATGGTGCAATTGCAGGTGGAAGTACAGGAACATGATGTTTTGCTTTTTGTTTTCCTGGGGAAAGACCAAAATATGTCAATACTTTCCTGGGAAAAACATGTTAATGCTTTAGTGAAACCACAAATGAGAGTCATGACAGTGTCACATTTAGCCCCATCCATTACAATCATCAAATAGGTGGTCCTGGTAGGCAGACAGGTATGGAGGGGAAAATGAAGCCTACATGTTCATGTCAGCAAGGTGGACAGGATGGAGACTTACATGCTCTCTTGCTTGTGTCTCTCTGTTCAAGCAAGTCATATTGACCTTCTCTGGCTTAAGAGGCATTTAGCACCTTTCATTGTGAAATGCCTCACACCTTTATCAGGGAGATCACCCAACATTTTAAAACATGAGCAAGAAACAATCTGAATTAGGACCTCAGCATGGATTATAATTGCTCTTAAACACGCTATTCTTGCTAAACATGCAAACAAGGGGTTTGGACTCAGTTGCAGTAAACAATAGCATATCACCACGGAAATTACCACCTAAGATTACAGCAGGTTCTGAATCAGTACCTTTGTTTATAAATTTAATCTATTAATCATCATAACAAAAGGCATGAAGGGGGAGCTTTCAGTAGAGAAATGTAGTCTCTGAGAAGAGAAAAATAAAACAAGAGCCTATTGGTAGGCTGAATAAGACGCCTACCAGTGTCATTCGCATACACAAAAGACAGATTGCCCATAGGCACCCTTTACTCAGAACCAGTTCGAAATAAATCAGAATCCTAGTAAAACCTTAGAAGTAATCATAAGGATCATACAATAACTTAAATGGTGGGGGGGGCAGGGGGATGTTCTTCCTCAAAGGAAAGGGAGAATTAAAGCTTCAAGTTCTCTAGGTAGAGAAAACATGATTTTTTTAATTTTTTTTTTGCTAGCCACTGTTAAGTGGAATCAGCAAAGAAGACTCAACTTGAAGACGAAAAGGTTGCTCTTAGCCTTTAGCAAATGTAAGGCTATTTTGCAAAAGAACATCCCTTCTCTTTTACATCTCACTTGTTAATGAGAAGCCTTGAACAGAAAATCTGGCAGTTATTGACAAACAGCTTTCTCAGACCTCTGGAGGCCTTTAATAAGATGTTTGCTTTTGTGAAAGGTGATCAGGTTTCTCAAGGACTGCTTTGCAACAGTTTTTTAGTAACTCCTGAATATTCAGCAACCTGAGAAGAAAAGTTACTTCCCTCAACCTCATGGCTACTTTTCAGTAATACATCCCAGGATGCCACTGGCCTTTTTTTGCTGCGAGGGCACCGCTACTTACTCGTGGTCAACTTTTCTACTAGGACACGCAGATCCATTTCTGCAAAGCACTTTTCCATCCAGCTGACCCACAACCTGTACTGGTGTATGGGGTTATTCCATGCCAGGTGCAGCACAATAATGTTCTTGAAATCCATGGGGCTCCTAACAGCCTATGACTCCAGCCCACCAAGGATCGTCTGAGCAAGATCTTTGCCTTCCTGCCCAAACATATCAATCCCTTCCTGCAAATTTATATCATTCCTCAGCTTTTTGAGGTGCACTCTGGTTAATCATCCCAGTCAGTAACAAAGAAGTTGAACAGAATCAGCCCCAGTATTGACCCCTGAGGAAATCTACTAGTAATTATCTACCAGATGAACTTTGTACTGCTGATCTCAAACCTTTAAGCCCAATGGTTCAGCCAGTTTTTCCACTTACCTTGCAGCCCACCTATCCATTCCCAGGCTGGCTGTTCCCAGTCATCCTCTTGTCCTTCATCCAGGAGGATTCGTTTGGTAACCTTCCCAGGGACTGAGATTGACGGGCCTATAGTTCCCTGGGCCCTCCTTCTTTCCCTTCTTGGCTAAGCATTTGCCTATTTACAGTCATCAGGAAGTTTTCCGATTTGCCATGACTTCACATGTGCATTTCTGACTTCCTCAGGTAGCCTGTCCTCAGTGTTCCTCTAACATGGGTCATCATTCACCCCCTTACACAGTCATGAGCCTTAGGGACCTTTGGTGTCTGAGGGTAGATGAGACCAGGAAAAACTGAGGCAAAGAAACCATTGAGTACCTCAGCCTTCTCTATGGCCTATGTCAATAGGCACTTTACCCCACTGAGCAGTGGGTTCAATTTTCCTTGGTCGTCCTTTTGCTGCCAATGCACTTACAGAAGCATTTCTTTGCTTTCCTTCACATCCCTCCTAACTTCAATTCCAGATGAGATTTGGCTTTCCTAACTCCATCCCTGCATATTCAAGCACTGTCAATAAATTCCTCCCTACTTCCACCTCCTGTATACTTCATTTTCCATCTGAGCTATGTCAGTAGTTCGGTTCATCCATGCTGGCTTCTGCTGTACCTGTCTGACTCTCTGCACATCAGAATGGACTGTTCTTGTTCTTTGAGGAATTTATCTTTGAAGATCAATCAACTCTCCTAGGCTCCTTTGACCTTCATGCACCAGCATGCAATGTAGAATTATCTATTCAATTTTAACCGCAATACAGAGTTGAAGCTTTTTCTTTTCATTACAGTTTTAGGAATAAAATTACAAACATACAGTGTTTTCTATGTTGCTACTTGTCAGTGCCTCCTGACATTTATAGGGATTGCAAGAATTATTGTTTTTGTTATTAGTTCCATATTCAAAAACATTAGTCCCAGTTAGACCAAAATGACCTTGCCTCCCTTGTCTAACACTCAGCCCTTCCAGTGATTCCAGAAGCTCTTAGTCAATGAACCTTGGGCAGAGAGTGATGTCTGGTTTTTTGCAGAAAAGTTTGAAGTTTTGAAAGCTAGGGAGTAGGAGTGGGGTAGGGTTCACTCTGTGTGGTGAAGAAAACAAAGACCTTCATATTTTTCTGTAAAAACACTTGTTTATGTAACAGAGCATATCCTGCTTGGGAACTGCCCACTCATGAAGCGCACACAGGGAAGATTTTCTTCACATTAATGAGGTCCCCAAGGCTGAGCTTCCATCTGATATTCCATCCCAGCCAGAGCATTTTAGATAAAAAGGGTGGGGACAGACAATACATATCCTATCCATTGCTGGTTTGTCCAAGTCCTAAGATGCTGTTGCCACTATCAGTGTAATTCTTGAGGAGGGAAAGGAGGAATGGAAAGTAAACTACAGAATTCATTAATACAAAGCTTGTGCCATCCACTGTGTAGGATATATACGTGTTAAAAAAAGGTTAAAGTTATGTCTGATTTTGTTGCAAGAGTTTTCATCCACAACCACAAAACATTCCAAAACCACTCATAGTTGTACTTTGAATTATAGATACCCAAGAAGTATAATTTTCATAAGCCTGAACATCAGATCTTATTCTGAAATAACATCTAAATTTTTTTTTTTTTTTCTCAAAAATTTTGCTTTGGAGGCAATGACCTACATGGTTATTTGCTGACACAGGAGAACAGGTTAGCTTAAACCTTCTGCTGCATGCAGAGGGTTTTTCTAGTTAAACACAATCTCTATGGATACAAAGAAACCTACAATAACTCCTCCTTTTTGCAGTTAGAATTTTATTAGTGCTCTGGATATGAGCCATGGGACAAGAGGAATGAATCTGTGTACTCAGACGACTAAACAGAGTCACTTAAGTACAGTAATGGCTCACATATTTTCCAACCACGATTTGCTAAAATATACTTCACGCTCAAATTTGGTGGATCACAGAAGGATGCAAAGTGAAATGTATTAAGCAGACTTGGTCTCAAATTCCCTGACAGGTTTCTCTTCAGATTGCAATCCCTTGTAATTTCTCTGACCATTTTAAGTACCATGACAAAGGCTGGACTTGTTGAGATAACAACACTTAGTAAAACTATTTTAGGTCAAGGATGATAGAACTCTCCTCTACTTCTCACTAACACAGGCACAGGATATTTTGATTGAGTGCAGTACTGGCTGTCATTTAACAGGTAACTAAATTGATAGTATTTATCAAAGGTCTCATGAAAGAAAAAGAGTGTGAATGTCTACATGTCTTGATTTTTCTGTTACTATTTTTGATATTTTACTGTTTTAGTTGCTAATATTATTAAAAATACAATTACGGAAATTAAATAGGTTTGTACACTGCTGAAAGTCAAGATTTTTCTGGTGACAGCTATTCGCAAATCAATCTAACATTGAAAATTTCAGATGGATTTTTTTGAAAAATAAGTGTGAGGCAAAAAAGGGTACATGAAGAGTCTTCTGCCAGAAAGTTTCCAGGCCAGGGAAATCATCAATATTTTCTTCCAATTACATTTTTCAAAGTTGTAAATTCACATTGTTGAAATGAAAGACCTCACAGAAATTGCTAACTAGTGGTCCAAAAAAAAACTTATTTTACAGCTAGAATATTTTATTTTAAGTAAATGGCTAGAATACAAGAGAGTGAGTCCTAGATAGGTTCTCTGAGAGCTACTAGAATGCAAATAATTAATAGATCATCTGCCTTGCAGTGGCTTTATCTCTTTATAAAGGGTTAAGCTCAACATGAAATTATGTAAGTACTTTAGTGAATCATCAAGGCCCAACAGAAGTTCTTGAGTGACAGTTGTCAGTGATATCTGAAGCCATCAGCCAGCAGTGCCATTAGCCAGGTCCAGAGTTCCATATAATCCCAACCTATACATTCAAATGCTATATCCCATATGAAAAGCATATGAGATGCAACTCTTTCCATATGTTCGTATCAACCAACCAACTGCAAGTCTACAGGCTCTTTTAACGCGTGCAGTCTGGGAAACTCTATTGCATAAACAAAGGAATGCAGCCAGACTTGCTTGCTATGTTCAAATGAAAGTTGTTATCACAGCTGTATGATTTATCTGTCAAGGTGTCATGGTTTCAGCAGGGATAGAGCTGACTTTCTTACTAGCAGCTGGTACAGCGCTGTGTTTTGGATTTGGAATGGTGTTGATAGCACACTAGTGGTTTTGGTTGTTGATAAGCAGCGAAGGCCTTTTCTGGTCCTCACACTGCCCTGCCAGCGAGTAGGCTGCTAGTGCACAAAAAGTTGGGAGGACACACAACTGGGACAGCTGACCCCAATATTCCATACCATATGATGCCATGCTCAGTGTATAAAGCTGAGGGAAGAAGAAGGAAGTGAGAGACATACGGAGTTAAGGTGTTTTGTCTACCCAAGTCACCATTATGTGTGATGGAGCCCTGCCTTCCTGGAGATGTCTGCCTGCCTGCCGATGGGAAGTAGTGAATGAATTCCTTGTTTTGCTTTGCTTCCGTGTGTGACTTTTGCTTTGGTTATTAAACTGTCTTTATCTCAATCCATGAGTTTTCTCACTGTTACTCTTCTGATTCTCTCCTCCATCCCACCAGGGAGGGAGTAAGTGAGTGGCTGCATGGTGCTTAGTTGTTGGCTGGGGTTAAACAATGACACAAGGGCATAAGAGGTCCTAAAACAGCACCACTCAAAATTCTTGACATGGCCTTGCAGTTACTTGTCTCATGCAGAGCATATTACAACCACAAGAGTAAAGATCAAAATTAAAATCTTCACTTGAGTAACTGAGTATAAACAAAAAATACCCTCAACTCCATTATCATTTTGGAATGGATGATAGAACAATTTTATGTGTTTGTTTTCAATTTCATGTGTTTTTCTATTAAAGAAAAAGCATTTGCAGTGTAACATGGAGGACAGATCACACTTTTCAAAGACCTATTGAATTTTCTGTAAGAGCTTAAGGGAGCCCCAACAACTTATAAGTTTGGGATATGATAACAGACACCACGCCAACAGGTTTAGGGATAAACAATCTGTCTCTAAATAACAGTACTGTAACAAATACAAACCAGCATCTGTGGTGGGTTCACTCCCACCAGCATCTAAGCCCCAACACTTGCTTACTCCCCCACAGAGGCATGGGGGAGAGAATCAGAAGAGCAAGAGCAAGAAAACCCATGGGCTGAAATAAAGACAGTTTAATAAGTGAAAGGAAAGCTGTCCGCAGGAGAAAAGCAAAATAGGGAATTCTTTCACTACTTCCCATTGTCAGGCAGATGTTTAGCCATTTCCAGGAAAGTAGGGCTCCATCACGCCTAATGGTTAATGGGGAAGACAAATGACATAACTCCAAACATCCTCTCCTTCCTCCTTCTTCCCCTCCCCACCCCCACCCATTCCCCAGCTTTTATTGCTGAGCACAGCATCATGTGGTATAGGATATCCCTTTGGTCAGTTGGGGTCAGCTGTCCTGACTGTGTCCCCTCCCAATTTCTTGCACACGCCCAGCCACCTTGATGTGGAGGGGCAGAGCGGGAAAAATGAAACACCTTGATGCTGTACAACCACTGCTCAGCAACACGAAAAACACTGGTGTGTTACCAACATTGTTCTGGTCACAAATCCAAAACACAGCACCAGTATGAGCTGCTATGAAGAAAATTAACTCCATCCCAGTCAGACCCAGTACAGGAGTACAATTATGCAGATCACTTCAGTAGTGCCATTATCTGGGTTGAAATGACTGCACACCCAGTAATTCACTTTTCTTGCAATAAACTTAATTCACAGCTTAATTAACTTAAGTCCAAAGACCTAGGTAAGCATGGCTGTCAGGCAGGCCAGCAGGAAGAAGGGCACAGCTTCTCTGGGCAGGCAACTCAGAGCAGCCACCAGGATCAGGACATTCCAGATTTCCTGATCAGACAGTCCTCTTCTGGACTGTTCCATCAGCAGGGAAAATGTCTGCAATTCAGGTGGGGAGCCGGCAGCCGAAGAGGCTCCAGGAGGGGACATGGGGCTGACAACAACTCAGAGCCACCCTTGAAAAAAGCAACACGGAGGAGGCATTATTGGGGAACTTGAGCAGGCTGTGATTTCTTTGCGCAGTCAAGGAAGACTGTGAAAACTGCCTGATTGGAAAGCTAGATCCAGGCAAAGGAATTGCACACCAAGGAGAATGTGACCAGGCAGGAGACTTCATTTTCAGATCTTTTTATGTTGACCTGTGTCATTCAGAAGAACTGAATGTCCTCTGGTTAAAAAATACTTTTTATTCTTAATTAAAATATTATCATTTTTATACTTTACCTCACACAAAGCCATGAAGATAAGAGGCCTTTTCATATCTTCTGATCTTTCACTTTGAAAGGAAGTGAAGGCAGATCCACCTCAGGGTTCTTGTCGGCTTCAATTTCTATCCCACTGTTTACATACTGGCTTGGATACATAGTGTGAGTCCTCCCTTAAGTACTGAAGTTATTTGCAAGTTAGAAAGTCACTCTCCAGCTGGCACTGTACCATTGCAGATGCATTGGGAGTTGCTGCAAAGCACAAGCTTCATGACTGCAAAGTTTGAAATAAAATAACATATCCTTGTCAGCTACTTCATCATTTGCTGTTACACAGTATTTTAAGAGATCAAAGTTTTCAACATTTGACCTCCAAATCAGTAACATATAAGACTATACTTACTGGTTTATTTTCCTGTTTGAAAGATAGCATTATTTCACAGGATAAACTACAGCCAGAGCAAGTGGTCTACTGCTGTTTAATTAACAATTACTATAATTCTAACTTTCTCCAAAATTAAGAAAATCAAGTGACTTCTATTCATAACAGGAAGAATTAATTTCATACAGCCAAGATGTACAGTCACAAGAAACTAATGGTCTCACGCAGCAGCACACGTATATATATGCACGTACCTCCATGATGACATCTGAATCTTGTGACTCGTACTTAAACATGATTAAATAAATACAATGTCACTTTCTGGGCTATTAGACTCAAACTAATATATTCATAGCTGACACTCCAAACTAACATATTCATAGCATTTGACACTGTTCCGCATGACATCCTTGTCTCTAAATTGGATAGACATGGATTTGATGGATGGACCACTTGGTGGATACGTAATTGGCTGGATGGCCACACTCAGAGAGCTGCAGTCAATGGCTCAATGTCCAAGTGGTGACCAGTGACAAGTGGCATTCCTCAGGGGTTGGTACTGGGACTGGTGCTGTTTAACATCTTTGTTGGCGACATGGAGGGTGCGATTGAGTGCACCCTCAGCAAGTTTGCCAACACCACCAAGCTGCGTGGTGTGGTTCCACACACTGGAGGGAAGGGATGCCATCCAGAAGGACCTGGACAGGTTTGAGAGGTGGGCCCGTGCAAACCTCATGAAATTCAAAAAGGCCAAGTGCAAGGTCCTGCACACGGGTAAGGGCAATCCCAAGCACAAATACAGGCTGGGTGGGCAACGGATTGAAAGCAACCCTGGGCAGAAGGACTTAGGGGTGCTGGTGGATGAGAGGCTCAACATGAGCCGTCAATGTGTGCTCACAGCCCAGAAAGCCAACCGCATCCCAGGATGCATCAAAAAAAGTATTGCCAGCAGGTCAAGGGAGGTGATTCTACCCCTCTACTCTGCTCTGGTAAGACCCAACCTGGAGTACTGCATCCAGCTCTGAGGCCCCCAACTTAAGAAGGACATGGACCTCTTGGAGGGAGTCCAGAGGGGCACAAAGATGATCAGAGGTCTGGAGAACCTCTCCTGTAAAGATGGGCTGAGACAATTTGGGCTGTTTAGCCCGGAGAAGAGAAGGCTCCAGGGAGACCTTACAGCAGCCTTCCAGTACCTAAAGGGGGGGCCTACAGGAAAGATGGGGAGCGCCTCTTTATCAGGGAGCGGAGCGATAAGACAAGGGGTAACAGTTGTAAGCTGAAAGAGGGTAGATTTAGATTAGATATTAGGAAGAAATTCTTTACTGTGAGGGTGGTGAGACACTGGAACAGGTTGCCCAGGGATGTTGTGGATGCCCTGTCCCTGGAAGTGTTCAAGGCCAGGTTGGATGGGGCTTTGAGTAACCTGGTCTAGTGGAAGCTGTCTCTGTTTGTGGCGGGGGGATTGGAACTGGGTGATCTTTAAAGTCCCTTCCATCTCTAACCATTTTATGATTCTATGATTTCTGTTTTTATCAGGGCTGCAATAGTGGTGCAGAGAGATTGTAGAAGATTAAAAAAAACCCACAAGATAAAAGCACTACTGATGAGACAGGCCATAAATTCAAGATTAAAACTGTGGTCTTAATGCATAAGACACATTTTCAGTACAAAAATAGAAGAAAGAACAGAAAGAAACATTGTCCTTGAAGGGGAAAAGCAAAAAAAAACTTTAACAGAGAAGCTTAAAAAACTGCCTTCACATTAATATTGTTGTTTTAAGATGACTCTTCGAGACTGTCTCTGAGAAACAGCACTCTGCAGCGGAGAGAGAAGAAACTTTGGAAAAAAATCCTGAGGGAAAAGCAGAAAGCATGATTTCACTAAAACAGAAGTGGAGGTCAGTGGACAGAATTGCTCCTTGTCTTGCATGAGAAATGGCAAAGATATTCCTTTGAATCTTTAAGAATGTAGTCACTTTGCAGTGTAAATAGTAAGGATTTGGATGTAGCATAAGTTGATTTTAAGTCCTTCTTTATGTGAAAGGAGAAAAAGACACCTACTTCAATCTGTCTAAAGTGAAGCAGAAGACCCCATGAAGAGATGACAGAAAGAAAAGATCTTTGAAGGCTTAAGAGTACCCTTCCACAATTAATGTCAGAGGATATGACAAGCCTTACGTCTCTTGCTTTTCAGATCATGCTGCAACAGACACCGACGTTGACAAACAGTGCTACCATTTGGCAATGAATACATTGCACGGTGACTAAGACAGACTTTGTTGGGACTTTCACTTGCAGCCAGAAGGACTTTGTAATACAAGAGTCATTGTAGAGACATTAAGTCGAATTCACCCTTTTGGTGTAAGCCACCAATTTCAATAGGACTGCTTGACTGATATTCAGGATCAAGCTGAGCATAGCCAGCACATCTGCAGGATTTGGCCCTAAGAATTTTGTCCGTACTTTTTGGGCAGCCATTATCAGGTCTAGAGACATGAATGAAAGTGGAGTTGCCTTACTGAGATAGTATTTTCTAGGAGCAAACAGCTTTAAGTAAAATAGAAAATAAAAGTGACAAATAACACCTTGTGAAATAAATCTCATACCATCTAGTCTACAGACTCACTTGAACACTTTAGCAATTACAAATATATTTTTTTATTGAGTGTATATCATTAGGTTATCACTCATATTTGTTTTTTACTTTTTAAATTAGGGCATCCATGTATGCATTAAAATTATGTGGGTTTTTCCATCCCAGATTAGTGAATATAATGTACAACATATGATGTAGATAGATGTGGGTGGAAGTTTCAGAAATCATTTTGTGAGCAAAAGCTGAATTCCTGAAGGCAAGTAGATACACTCTCATTTCTGCGGCTACTCAGAACTTCCCTGTTCTGTGATCTTAATGCCAGGATTTGTGGTAGTAAAAGGGATTTCACTGCAAGTCCCATGATGACCTCTTTGGTCTGTGGACAGATCCAACAAACACCTCACAAGCTGGAATAGGAGATAGTACTTTCACTCCTGCCTTATAATTAACCTATACAACATAAATCAGGATTTTTGCCATATTATGCTGAATATTAAGTACGAAACAGCCCTGATGTATTTGTTATTGAGAACATAATTACCTGATCTGTGCTTCCACTTCCATTTGCCTTTGAGGTATAAAAGAACAAATTGATATTCGTGGAAAAGGACCAAAAAAAGAGGAATATGTATATGCCTGAACACCTGTAGCACAGCTACATTGTATTGTCTTTGTGTAAGCATTCCAAATGAAAACCAGTATAAAGAGAAAGGAGATATGGGTGTAGTAAAAAGGGCCGAAGAAAATAAAAACTACAGGCTGCTCTTCACCTATCAAAAAATTAAAACTCAGACTTAGCACAAATTGAATGTCTAGATATATCCCAAACATGTAGTTGATTATGTTTCACTTAATTCTCTAAAATAGGCTTTCAGGAACTGCAGTGTAAGAGGTCAGATAAATTGAAAGATGTTTATTTTTGTAACAGTTTAGAGACAATATATCTGTGCATTACTTTTTCCATGAACCTATTTGAACCTACGTGAAGACATTTCATGTAATAAGTTGTCCATGAATCTAAAACCATTTTTACTTTAAGCATGCAAGTCACCCCACTAAAACCTGTGGATGTTAAATATTCATCAAAGTGTCTACAGGGACAGGAATTTAAATCTCAGATGACCTCTAGTGCAAGCTCATAACATTAATAAAAGCAAAAGGTTTAAAGGATGCTCTGTACCATGGCATTTGGATGCCTGCCATACCAAAGGCTTCTTTTTAAGCAGGAGCAGCTCTTACCTTGAGGTGTCCATCCACACCAGAATTAATAACCCTTGGTAAAATCTTTCTGACCCTTCTCTACCTATTGGACAAAATGCAGAAAATGCACGCACTAGCATTAACACTAGCACCACAACGTATCAGGAAATTCACACCAGAAAAGGGAGATGACTGTGCCTGTGCATAGGCGTGAGTGGGGATTCCCTTAATTGCCGAAAAGTCACAGAGACGGTGACTGAGCCTGAGCTCAGCCTGGGCTGAGCATGAGGAGAAATGCACAGGACAGAGTTACAGTCCCAACACCACATCCCTCCTGGGATTTCATTTGTAAGGTGAGTGATGAGAATTTGATATATAACTGTGTCCATCAGCCCCTGCATTTGTGATGAAGTTGAACCCTTTTGTGTGGAAACGCAAGTTCAATAAATGTGTTTCAGAGCTCCCATGCATTTGCATGTCTGCACAGTAGCTCTCCAGAGGGATTTCAGTAGCTACCCCCACAGACATGTGGCAACTCAGGCTGCACGTGAAAGTGGGTACGTAGGAGAAAGACACATGGTCCTTTACAAAATAATGTCAACTTCGTTTTTTCCATAAACAAATTGCTGCAATGAAATAATTCCAAGATCAAGGGGAAAAGTGCCAAAAAACACAACAATGGATTCATGTGTGCTGTAGATCCATTTAAGCCATGTAGGATTTTATTCCTTTCTGTGAAATTACATTGTTTTCTCCAAGAATGCATGCTAATAGCTGTTGCACAGTATTTTGGAGAGGCAAAGCGTGATATACCCTTGAAAAACAAACTTTTGACATGCCAGTCATTTCTTGGGCTCAGTGTTCTCCAGCCATCCTACCAATGACAAATTTTATGTAAGGTACATTATTAAATCAAATTTCTCCTCTCTCAGAAACCATTGTCAGCATTCTGACCATCATCACATAGGTATGAAAGGGGTTACAATTTTTGAAGCAGAGGATCATCAGGCCAATTAAATTTTAGTAAAAGAGGGCTATTATCCTGTCAAGAAAGCTGATATTCTTATACCCCATTATGAACAAGATACACGTGATAAAATCCTGCTATTGTAAATACAGTAATTAGAGATAAGTAGAAAAAGAGCTTGCTCACCCCACAAAGCCTATAATGAATTTCTAAAAAGTTTCTGGTTTCTATCAGGACAAAAGTTTGACCATAGGAAATCTGTGGAGGAAAGACAGGGAAGGCTGGCGAAACCTGGAAAGACATCTTCCCTCATCAAAAAACCAAATTCCCAAATAGTTATTGCAGTCATCCTTGGTCATCCTGCAGTACCTTTTCTGTTTTGTATTAACATGGACTAACATGAAGAGTTGAAGCAAGGACCAACATTACCCCTCAACATGGACTAACACAGAAAGAGTTGAAGCAAGGACCAACATTATCCCTCCAAAATGCTGAATGAACACTCCAACCACCAGGCAATTTTCTAAACTTTCATGGAAGATGGATGTGTGCCTGACTTCTGACTTGTTTTTTTCTTTTTCTTCTTATTTAAAAAATTGTTCATTACATTTCCATTGCTGACTACAACATGTCCTCACTAACTCATACTGAGGCAGCTTGTGTGATCACTATCGATAGCTGTGTTTCAAAGCCCCCTGAGTTTTGTTGCATTGATTTTTCCTCACTTCCATATGCTTTATGGAACAAATTTAATGACATTGAGAAACTGGTGGAAGAAATTTTTACCATGATATTACAGAAGTACTATCATAATACCATAGTGAAAAATAAAACAGTAATTCTGTTATCATTTTGGCTGTCGTAGAAAATTGTTCTTTTGAAGAAGTGATCACAATGTTTACTTTTATAAAGATAAAAAAAGGAATCTGAGTCCTCAAAGAAAACTTTTATTAATTTTGTTGAGCTTTTATTGAGTTTTGTTGAGCTCCTAGCAGTATCCTTCAATAGTATATAAATCTCAACTTTCCTCCTTCTCTCCAAACAGACACAAACATTTCCTTCCTTTTCTGCTAGCCTTCACCTTATGAGGCTAAAAATTTTGAGCAAAATCTAGTTTTGGACATGTTCCTGAGGGATGGCCTGAATGAAGTGCATTTTGTTTTGAAGGCACGAACCTCAAAATAATGGTGTGACTTATCCTTTGGGATCAGTTTTCCAACGTATTATCCAGCTGATCTCTGTTTCTAGCAATTTCCCCTTGTGAGGTTGATAGTTTCAGTAGTGCAGTAGAGCGTAGCTGTGATGAAGACTAATGACCAGTGAGGACAAGGTGGTTCATCACAGGGGCTGTCACTACAAGCATTTTTTAAGATAGACATGCTTATTGTGTACACAGACTTAAACTCTTTAGCATTAGTGATGATGTACTTCAGAAGCCTGAGAGATGAATTAGGCAGGAGGGGAGTTTCTTACTAAAAATGAAAGGAAAAGAGTATTTTGAGGAATGTGCTTTGTTCCTAAAGGCTACCTCAGTCAGAAAGCTGATTTTTCTAGCCATGAACTAGACTTTGTAACTGAATTACCCCTCACATTTTTTTCAATCAGACAAAAAAGCAAACAGCAAAACAGCTCACGTTGACATTTTAGACTATGCTTGAAGGAGGAAGCCATTGTTTCTGTTGGCTTCTCAACAGCAACATGACCCGTCCTCTTCCCCCTACAGTACCGAGCTCCTGAAATAGCTGATAGACTTCCTGCCAGCTGTCATGTGTAATTGTTATGCTCAATTAGGCCCAGAGCTATTAAGAGAGAGGGCATACTCAGGTTCTTATAGCAAAAAACCCACTGATTTGTTCTTCTGCAAGGTATAATATTCATCAGAGAAACATGGAAACTCTTTTGTGCAGCTAAAAATTACCACCGTTTTAAGTCCTGCAGTTACCCCTGTTTTAACTCCTGTGAGGTCCTATTTTTTTCTCTATAGCCTCTTTTCACTCATATTCTCATTATCCAAAAAAGTAAAGTTCAGTTACAGCAATAGTTACAATCTTCCTGAAAGCTACAGCAGGATGGAGGCGGGGGAAGAGGAACATGTTTTTGTCAGACTGACTACCAGACATTTTGATGGTTATCATCTGCTTAAATAATATTTCCCTTGGGCACTCTAAAGGCACAAAATCGTATTTTATAATGTACTCCTCTATCAGATAATACATGTTTGTTTTAAGCAAGTGCCAGTGAAATCCCTCAGCTTGTATGCTGATGTCATGTACAGCTTTCATGAATTAGTAGTAAACGACAAGAACAGTAAAAGGTGACTCAAGTTTCAGGAGTGCTCATTTGTAGACATTCCATACCATAGCACACTCGGAAGTGTTCTGTCTTCTAGCCACAATTGCATAAAGTTTGTATTTGATAAATACATTCACTAAAACATTATTTTCCTGCAAAATTAGCAACAATTAATCAATAGTAATTGTTTATCTCTTTTCAGTGGCATTATTTTTACATATCATTGAGCCTTTGCACTCAGGTTTGTAAAGTATTAACCATAAAAGTGTCACTTTTTACAAGGCTTATTTTAAGTACTCTTACCAGAGACAATATACTCAAACCTGGTAGGAAAGGATAGATTAGACAGATCTTTTCAGGTTCTAAAGTAGAAACAGTTCTATGTATCTTTTCCTAATTAAATTGATTTTACATTTCCAATTAATCAAGTGATATTCCTGGGAATATTCATGCCTCCATCAAGGGACCAGGTGCTATCAACAATTACAAGTCAAATTACATTTAGAATGGAATAATTTGTTCACTACTATTGTCAATGAAAGGAACGTCTGTAAAGGTTAAATTAGTTAAAGTGATCTCCGTCATGCTATTAAGGCAAATTTCTGATATACGGGCAAAGGAGCATCTCATTAAAAAGACTTAGTCCGGTTAAAGACTTCTCATTAGAGACTTTCTTGACTGCAAACCGGGGTAGAAGGGGCAGAAATAAAGCCTAAACAAATGCAACACAAATCGTTCAAGTTGAAAATACTTTTTCTGTGCTCAGAAAAGCTGTCTTTTATGTCACACATTTTTAGTTTCAGTAAATATTTTTTTTTTTCCTGACAAGACTCTGGTCCAGTCTCTGAGCACAATGTGTGTATACAGCCCTGGCCACCCAAACCCTTTCAGATCCCAGCTGCACGTGTCCCTGGCTATCTGTGCACCATGAGAGGATGGTGATTTTACAGGTTTTACATGGGCTGGCTCACGCTAGAGCTGCAGCCCAGTTTCAGCACAGGCTGACGACCTCCTTAGCCATTTGAGATGCCAGCATGGGCTCAAGTGGCTGACACAGATGTCTAAGACCAACTGTTACCCAAATTAGCGAGATCACGCTGAGCTTAAGCATGTTTACACGTGCTGTGAGCCCTCTTTTCATATGTCTGTAGGTGCACCTCCCCTCTTCATATCACACTGCGGGGTAGGAGGGGGTGGAAAAGAATGAATAACCTCTTGCAATTATTAAACTTGCTGCTTCCAAAAGGGCGCCAGGAAGCTGTTTTATAAGGATGCACGTTTCCTTCTGCTTTTAGCGGATACCCCTTATTAGGCATCTTGACTGAAACTGAGTGAAATTTCTGAGTTCACTTTCCATTCTGTATTTCTAGCATGGTGCACCAGTTTTGAGCATTTGTGTCAGATTCCTCCATTCTTGCTCACTTTTGGCATAACTTCTGGAAACTTCTGGAAATGTCAGTGGGCCATGCCATAAATGTGCTAGTTACTGAGCAAAGTCCTATTAACAATTACTAAAGACATCAGGATATAACCCATAATAAAATGACCCCAAAATTGATGCATTTGAGTGCATTTGCAAATGCATTGCAGTTCATTGTGCCCAAATTGCTTTATCAATATTAATTAAAGGAAAAACTGCTGATAAAGCAGCACATTCTGAGCTCTGGAGAGCTGCCATTGTACATACTGATATAAGTTTAATGACATTTTACTATAACCTAAATTGTATTATATAAATAACATAAAATAATGTAAATTAATATTTATAGTATATATGTATGTATTTAAATAAATAAATAAATGTAAAGTATATAATATGGTATTAATTCAGTAAAATTTTGGGATGCAGAGCTCTTCAGCAATGTAGCAGCTATTCAGTTGTCCATCAGTCCCCCATAACATCAATCCCCCAAATGTAATTTTGTGGAGTTATATAACAAAGACACTTTGAAGTTAAGAAGGTCCCTTATATACATAACACAGAATACTGTGAAGGGATATTGTAAATTCAAATCTTTCTGTACGTAATTTTCTGGTAGTCCTTGATACTACGTTTACCTGGAAATCAGGAAAATTTGGTCTAGCATTATAGTTCCAGTTATTTATGATAATTCAGAGTTTTGGCAGTCATAAAATCGATAGGAAATGGAAAAATATAAATTCTTGTTTAAATATATATGTAGTAAATTTCCAAGATCACAGTAATTAAGAAACTGATATTGTTTTCAAAGCCTCTCTGCTCTAATTTAGACCCTGCTAATACCATACACAGGAGCAACTGAAGTATAGCTCTTCTGGTTCATCCTAACCTCTGCACAAGAAGAAAGGTACATGAGTAAATTCAAGATCTTGGAGATCTCTCAAAGATCTAAATTTTATAGGGAAGCTATGGAAGAGTATTATAATGTTTTTAATTGGAGAGCTTAATATTTTCATGTCCCTTCAGCAGCTGTCACACCCTAGAAAAAGGAAGTTTTACATTGCTATAATTGTGGCCCTACATACCTGTTCTCACCATGGTACAAGCAAACAAGCTGGTTTGGAGAGAGTACAAACTGGTACAAGCTAGATAGCAGCTGGACTGGCTCCGTGCCTTAGCAAACTACCACTTCAGACGAGAGCAACAGAGTCTTCCCTGAAAATGGGTTCATAACGGTGCAATTAGATTGTAACAGTGTGAAATAAACAAACATATACATAAACTATAATAATTACATATATGTAATTACAGATTTAAATATCATGTATCATTTTATGATTGAAGCTATCACACAATGTCATGATCTTTAATTTCTTTTTTGTTGTTGTTACAACGTTTCTTCTGCTTTGGAAAGTGTTTCTACCTCTAAGGAGTTATATATCAAAGCAGAAAACAACATGTTTGCAAAGAAGGTTAGAATTGAACTTTTTTTTTATCCCTATAATTATGTCAGTGTTAACATAGATATTAATAAGATTAATTACTAAAAGAATATATTATGTCTGTTTCCCATATTGTAGCACATACAGAAAAGGCCTCACTGTTTGTCTTTCAATCTCTGTAGTGGCCACACTAAGTTCCTAAAAGAGCTACATTTTGCAGATGCCACGTTTCACATTTTCAGTCATTCAAGCACCAAAGAGTTGTATTTGACTTAAAATTGTATCTAGGCTGAGTTCTCGGTTTGGTTCTACTATGATTAAATGTTCGGGCTTTACTAAGGTCAAGGCTATTCATTCCCACGTTCTGTCCACCTCTGCCAGTGAAGGCGTATCCAAATGTCCATCTCTTCCAGTGCCTGAGCTCAAACAGACGAGCGCTACAGCGCACCACCTTCTCTGCACCGGCGCTGGCTCCAGCTGGCTTACAGCAAATGCCCTTAAATGTAACCGGTCTCTTACTTTTCAACCAAATAGCCCTAACAATGAGCACTGCCAGATGAATATAGTATTTCAGAGAGCTGCAACTAAATTAACCAGTCACTTTTAACAACTCTTGGAAGCATGCTCTGCAGCCACAGGGACGTTGGGTCTCACTTTCAGAAGCGATGCCAGAAGTGCAAACCTACTTTTTTTCTCAGAACAGACAAAGCTTTTGTTGTTTCTTTCTTTTTTTTTGAATCAGACTACCGTCTAGTATATATTGTTCTCAAGACCACTTGTGACAAGAACTCTGTTTTACCTTCAGTTTGAAAATTAGTCATTAGCAGCAGGGGAGAGGCAAAATGAGGTCTCTGTTCTAGGAGGCAAGTAAGGGTAAGCACCATTTCCAATGACAATAAATGGCTTTTGGCCAGTTTCTGCTAACACTGCAATGCATGAATTCCTTCCCCTCCCCTTCCACACCCTGTTGTTCCCTACCAGGTAAACAAATGTGCAAAATGGGGCAAGAGGGGGAGAAAATAAAAAATAGGTAAAACTGCTCATTTGTTATATGGTTGCAATAAAAATCATCCTGTCAGCATTGTGTTCTCTCAAAACATATTCATTGTTAAATTAATGCTAAGACACATATGCAGGTTTTTGAAATCTATTTAGCTAAACAGCTACCTTTTTTTTTTTTTGCTTTTCTGCCCTTCTTTAATTCCTTTTTTTGTTTCATTTTAGAATATGTTGTATGTGGCCACCTAAAACTAAGGAAGCAATGTAGTTTTCAATGCTTTTTCAAAGGAAAATCACTGGGTACTGAAATATCAATCTATAGAAAATAACTGCAATGTTAGACTTCAAGCCAAAGAGTCAATACAGTTGCCAAATATTAACACTACAGAATGCCTCCATTTCAATTTTGTAAACACTTAGTAAAGAGCAAAACTGTCTTGACTGGCAGATAACTGTCTAGCTGAGGAAAAGTTTGTTAAGAAAATAACAACTTCATAGCGAGTAGAAACATGATGAAGACTTCAGAGAAAAATGTTGGGCTTGTGAAATCAAAGAGAAACTGATGAATGTTGTGACATTTCTTGATCTTTCTCAAAAATAGTAAATTATAAATACAATAAATAAAATAGTCAAAATTGTTAGAAAATGGGCAGTTGTGTTTGGATGTTTGGATATTGCTATTTGATAGAAAATCTTTTAAGGCTGATTGATAGAAAGTCTTGGTCCTTGACCTGCTACCTAACCATAAAAATAATAAATATTCTGAGGAAGAAGCACTGCTAATTGAGCCATATTTGGATAATCCCTGACTTAAAAAAATATAGAAAAAATAAGAAAGAAATGTCAACTCCCCATCTTCTGATTTAGATTGAGAAATATAGCAGTAAACATGTTGTTTCCATTTCTGGAAGCTTTCTTATGAGATCTTCCTCACCATACTTCATTGTAATGACAAAAACATCAAAGGAAAGAATCTGCAGCAAGATCCTGTTGATGCAGAGCTTTTCACACATAATCTTCACATTATAGATCAATAAACATGCAAAAAAATTGTATCTAAAAGGAGTACATTAACATTTTAATTATCCATACATTTAATTAAACAATTTAAAGAATTAATTCCATTTCCTTGAAGAATTATAACAGCAACTGTAACCACATCAAGAAAATCTTAATTTCACAGCTTTCATATTAGTTTCCTAAATGTTTCATTTACCACATTTTGCCTCTTTCCCTCCTTTATTCTGCAACTAACAAGTAATACACAGAAAATGCCATGTGGATTTTTTTCCAAAAAGAAAAGTCTCGAGCTGCAATGCACCATTCAAACATGCTCTGCTGGAGCCTGAAATGCCTTTGATGCTATATGACAGTTGATAGAAATGTATTAAAGGAGATGGCATATTTGCCAAAAATAAATTCTAGTTTTCTACAGGCAACTGCCTGTGGTCCACCGTTGTGTGACATTTTCCACCAAGAATGCATTAAAAAGAACCCCCCTTGTTTCAACTTACTAAATTGTTTGGCTTGGGTAGAAGGATAGGTTCCATTGATTTTTTATTTCATTTTATTTTATTTTTAAAATGAGCAAGTGTTGTGACAGCATCTTCTGTGACTTCACCTTTATTTCTACCTTAAAAATCAGAAGCTTTCCTCTCTGATTCTGCGATCCTTCACGTCTCTTCTGCAGAGGCTCACTACCTTTTGGAGAATCCCTAAACTATTTGATTACTTCTTCCCTCGTCTTTCCATTGCTTAGATAATGGGGTTATCATTTTTCATCTGAGGAATTGTCCCTTTTTCTCAGTGTAGTATGCATCCATATATTTATCTCCACACATAGATTTGGCTGGTATCAGCTAACTCACCACTCAGTGCCTGAGCAGGTTATGGAACAGATCATCTTGAGTGCCATTACGCCATACGTACAGGACACCATGTGATCAGGCACAGTCGGCATGGGCTTATGAAAGGCAGGTCCTGCTTGACTAAACTGATCTCCTTCTATGATAAGCTGACCCACTTAGTGGATGAGGGAAAGGCTGTGGATGTTGTTTACCTGGACTTTAGCAAAGCATTTGACCCCATTTCACACAGCATTCTCCTGGAGAAACTGTCTGCTCATGGCTTGGATGGCTGTACTCACTGCTGGGTAAAAAACTGGCTGGATGGCCAGACCCAAAGAGTGGTGGTGAACAGAGTTAAATCCAGTTGGCAGCCGGTCATGAGTGGTGTTCCCCAGGGCTCAGTGTTGGGCACAGTTCTGTTTAATATTTTTACGGATGATCTGGATGAGGGGATTAAGTGTACCCTCAGTAATTTTGCAGATGACACCAAATTGGGCAGGAGTGTCAATCTGCTTGATCGTAGGATGGCTCTACAGAGGGATCTGGACAGGCTGGATCAATGGGCCGAGGCCGATGGTATGAGGTTCAACAAGGCCAAGTGCCAGGTCCTGCACTTGGGTCACAACAACTCCATGCAATGCTACAGAGTTGGGGAAGAGTGGCTGGAAAGCTGCGTTTTGGAAAAGGACGTGGGAGTGCTGAATATGAGGCAGCAGTGTGCTCAGATGGCCAAGAAGGTCAATAGCATCCTGGCCTGTATCAGGAGTAGTATGGTGAGTAGAACTAGGGAAGTGATCATCCACCTGTACTCGGTACTGGTGAGGCCCCACCTCGAGTGCTGTGTCCAGTTTTGGGCCCCTCACCACAAGAAAGACATTGAGGCGCTGGAGCATGTCCAGAGAAGGGCAATGAGGCTGGTGAGGGGTCTAGAGAACAAATTTTATGAGGAGCGGCTGAGGGAGCTGGGATTGTTTAGCCTGGAGAAAAGAAGGTTGATGGGAGACCTTATCGCTCTCGCTCTCTACAACTACGTGAAAGGAGGTTGTAGAGAGTTCAGGGTCGGTCTCTTCTCCCAGGTAACAATCAATAGGACAAGAGGAAATGCCTGCAAACTGGGCCAGGGAAGGTTTAGATTGGATGTTAGGAAAAATTTCTACACTGAAAGGGTCATCAAACTTGGAACAGGCTGCCCAGGGAAGTGGTGGAATCGACATCCCTGGAGGTATTTAAAAGATGGGTAGACATGGTGCTTAGGGACATGGTTTAGTGATGGTTTTGTCAGTGTTAGGCCGATGGTTGGACTCAATGATCTGAAAGGTCCCTTCCAACCTAGGCTCCATGATTCTATGACAAGAGGAAATGTCCTCAAGTTGTGCCAGGGGTGGTTTAGGATGGATAGAAGGAAAAATTTCTTTGCAGAAAGGGTTATCAAACATTGGAACAGGCTGCCCAGGGAAGTGTTTGTGTCACCATCCCAGGAGGTATTTAAAAGATGGGTAGGCATGGTTCTTAGGGACGTGGTTTAGTGGTGGACTTGGCTAGGCTCATGGCTGGACTTGATCTTAAAGGTCGCTTCCAATCTAGATGATTCAATGATTCTATGATTCCATGACCAAATTTAATTCATTAACTATGTTTCTGTCAATTTCTTCTGCACTCTCATACTCATTTTAACATGATATCTTTAAAAAATTGAGTAATAACCAAGAATTATTTCTGAAAACTCATCTTTTCACTCATTTCCAGTGGTTACTAAATATTTTCTTGTTTATGAAGCTCCTCCTTGAAGATATGTTTACATGCATACTGCAGTGCTATTATGGATCCAAGAGCTATCTTCAAATGTAATAGCTTAGAAACCAGAATAATTTGCCATCCCAGAACAGAGTCCTGCCTGAATTAATTTATAATGTCAAGAAACATCATGGTACTCCAGTCTGCTGTGGCAAGGTTGTTTCAGACTATAAAAAGCCTCCTTTTTAGTAATGCAATTATGAACAAAAAAGCTGACGTAGCACCACCTTGATAAAAACCTGTTAGTCCTTTGTTTTATAGTAGCACTTAACACAGGCCCCTGTAAACTCCTTGTACCCAGAACACGGCATACTCATGACTGCTATACAATTATTTAACATCTTAAACCCACTGCAAATCTTATAAGCATTGTACTCCAAAAAACATCCATCCATATGCAATAGTATGATTTACACAGTTCAACTAAAGGTTTTTATGTGCTTATTGTTATGCTTTTTCCTGCATAGCAAATACTCTTCCAGTATTTTCCCCTTGCATACGCACATACGTTTGTAATCTTGTAACACCAAACAGCATAGAGGAGATTTGAAAATTGACATGGAGTGGTCAAGAGAATTGTCTGAACTTTTCTGTGAGAGGGGGGGGAAATGCTCCTCTTCTCCCATGTTATTTCCTATGAGGAAGAGAGGTTGACTTCTAACTCAGTGATTAAGGCTCATTTGATCAGAGGCTCATGTTACCATGACAACACAGAGGGATCAAAGTCAGTCCTGTGAAAGACAACCGAGCTGATGCCAGCCGCCCCCTCACAAAAATCTAGCAGAGTCTCAAGCAATTCTTCACCATCCAAAGCACATCTGGGCTTCTCCGATGGTGTTCCGTTACCCACCAGGCTCATGAGACTGTGTCCTGAGCAGCACTGAGAGAAAGAAATATTTGGTGAATGGGAAGGGAGGACTACATGACACTTCATCCTTGTCATATGCTTACCTTACGTTCATTGATTTCCCTCTGAACACGTTTTGTGTGAGCCACTTTCCATTTGTATTTCAAAATGGGTAGTCAGCATACTCACCGACTCCCAATGACAAATATTTTATAAGAATGTTTTAACTTATAGCTCCTTCCTGAGATCCCTGTACCCACTTTTCAAGAACGGTGTAAGGTTAAGTGTGGATACTGAAATGTAATCTATAGAAATGTTTTAGCAAGAAAAATGTAACTGCTATCTCATTGTCCTAAAAAACAAAGATGGAGATTATAAAGGTAGCCTCAAAGTGAAAAATTATCCATTCAAATTTGAAAAGTATTTTCTTAACCTCAGCTTGGAGATGAAATAAGACCAATTAAATGCACAGCATGGTTTTGTTTAACTAACTAACAAAAAAACTAACAACTTACTAAATAAATTATTCAGTATGATATTTCCAGAGACAAAATTCCCAGGCTCATTTGTTGAAATTAATTAATTAATTTAGAGTAAAGAAAAATAGCAGACCTCTGATGGGTCCATTTTATTTTCCTCATGATAAATATTTATTTTACTTTTACTGGCAACATGATAGACACTAGATCATTTGACGTAACGATGCTTTGCTGCAGCTGTGAGTCCAGACACATCTAAAGATTATTTAAACTATTTATTGGAAGTTTTTACTCCAGAATGTCTGAAAAGGATCATAAACACATTCTAGTAAACTATTCCTACCTTGTTTAGGCAATATCTGAGCTGTGTTCATGCCCAATAAGCTTCTATTTGATTAGCTGGTTGACTATGTTAAGAAAAGTGTGATCTTAGAGAAAGCACCTTTGCAGAGACAGAGCAGAAGGTGCTGGTGGACAACAAGCTGACCATGAACCAGCAATGCACCTTTGTAGCAGTGAAGGCCAACAGTATTCTGGGCTGGAACAGGAGGAGTGTTGCCAGCAGGCCGAGGGAGGTGATCTTTCCCCTCTGTTCAGCACTACTGAACTACTGGAGTGCTGGCTCCAGTTCTGGGCTCCCCAGTACAAAAGAGACATGGGGAGAGCCCAGTTTTCTGGAGAGAATCCAGTGAAGGGTCACGAAGACGAGTAAGATAAGAGCTTGGAGCATCCCTCATATGAGGATAAGCTGAGAGAGCTGGGGCCGCTGAGCCTGCATAAGTCTCAGGGGGATCTTATCAATGAGTAAAAATAGCTATCACAGGTGGGTGTGGGGGACTGTTGGGGAGCAAAGAAGATGGAGAAAAAGCTGTGCTTCACTCAATACATTACAGGGCTGGTAGCTCTGGAACCAATAAAGCTTGACTGTTTTACTAATACTTGCATTTTTCAAGGTAATTTGATAATCACAATTAAACTTCAGAGATTTAGGCATCAATCACAGTTCAAGACTAGATGTACCACTTTCTGTGAAGATACTACTGTCTGATCTGAAGCACAAATACACAGGATCTCAGAAAGTCATTTTGAAAAGCTGCTAGGGACCCAATTCTAACTCCTTTATGAATAGTTGATCTCCAGCTCAACTATCAGTGTAATTTAAACTTGCTAGATATGAATGCAGTGGAGAATGAGTCATTCCCTTGTGTAAGCAAGTCTTTGTACCCACGGCAAGAATCTTAAAATCAGAGCTTATCTTAGAGCTGTGAACTCTACAGAACAATTCTGTTCTGCATTTAAATGTTGAAAAGAATAAAAAACTCTTCAAGGACCAGACAATTACAGAAGATAAAGAGAGATAAAAGGCAGGAAATGAACAAAGAAAATACAGGAAAGAACTGCAGACAAAAATATAATTTAAAAATTAAAAAAAGAAAGGAAATAAAAAGACCCACATGGGAAATTTAGCATATTTAGATATGAAATAATAAAAAAAAATGATTATAGAAAAATGCCACGAGCACACCAAAGTCATGAAACAGACAGAAACAAAAGAAGTGACGAAACAATTCAAAGAAATAAGAAGACACTTCATTAGAAAGAAAATTTGAAGAAGAAACTAAAGAGGTGTGTAAGATTTCATCCCAAGGAGTAAACTAGCTAGTAGTCTGGAATTTTCTCCATGTTAACATCTGCAGTAGAGATCATTTGTTTGAAGCCCTACTGTAGAATATAGCTAAGAAGGAGAACACTGGTCACTGGAAGGCATCTATGACAAAAAATGTTGCATCACGAAAAAACTGAGAGGATTGGCACGTGATTTTCAAAGTTGTTGATATATGCAAGCTCCCATCAGTGACACTGGTAGATGTTGAAATCCCACTGAAACCCCACTGAAGTAGAAAACCTTAGTTTAAGCAGCTTAATCAGCCTTTGCCACATAGACCGCGTTCTTACACGCACCTCTTATCTTACTACTCCATCACATTTAATTTGTGCCATACCAGATGATGGTACAGACATCTGGGTTAAACTGTTACGGGGAGGGGAAGGTGGTTCTAGTGCATCAGCTGTGCCAGAACAACGAAAGAAGCCAGGCAAGAATGGTGGACAACTATGGTGGACAGTGGTGTCCATCACAGATAGATGATAGGCAGACGGGACACCAACTTCTTTCCAAAGTAGTACTAAATTACAATGTCCCTTATACTGCCTTAAACCAGCCTTGCTGGTTCCAGCTGATGCTGCAAAAGGCAAATGTGTAATTTACCACGATGTAACTGCAACATTTCTGAAGAGGGCTGTAAAGTTTTTTCCTTTCACAGTGGATGGGGGGAGGAGGGGGGAGGGCACCCTTCAAACGTTCAATTTCTGTCTCAGTTTCCGCTATTTAACTCAATTACTTCCCTTGCACCAGCTGAGCACTCACCAGCTCACTAAATGGGTAGGAGGGGGTTTGAGTAACGCATTTGAGTTTTCTGAGCTCAGGGAACTCCTGAGGCTCCCTGAGTGAGACATGTAGTGCAATGGAAGAGCTGGGAGCAGGACCACCTCTTCTAGTGACTGGTAGATGGCTTTGCCATTTTCTAGAAGTGTATCCCATCTTTTTCCCACCTTTCAGACATTTCTTCTTGCCATCCAAACAAATAACATTCATGCTAAGTAGTCGCGAAGAACACATTGTATCCATCATTAGACAATGCAATTCTCGCTGCAAGCTAAAACTTCTAGGCCAATGCCTTCACAAAATGCCAGAAGATGTACGGAGCACCATTTTTAGAAAGAACAAGTTACAGGCTCTCTCCAAGAGAGACTGAAAGCAGTGAGCCTGTACAGGACTTAAGTTCCCTTGATGATACATTCATCTTTCAGGATCCAGAGTGACCTATTAGGAAATAATGACATTGAGCAGGTTTCCAAAGGTGTTTGTTGCAATGGTGGTGAGCTGCTAGCAATTGCCTCTGCTTTCTGGGTACCCATAGCCCCCAGGGTAGATGCCTACAACTTTTCAGACCCATTCATTCTATTGTTCTACCGTTATTATGGGTAAAACAAGACAACTGGAATGTCCTGAAGCCATCTAGCTCCCATGCCATAGAGTACAAAGCTGCTTTTCAGTCCTAGAGAAGAGTTTACTCCAAAACAATTTTTCTGAAAAGTGTTCTTGTTTTGGAACAGTGTGTTTCAACGATGTTCTATTTCCCTGAAAATATTCTAACAAATTTTTGTGTGCTACTTTAATTGCAGCTAAAATACTCAACCACCTGTTATGCTTTCTGCATGTTTGGAATATTTATGTGAGGAATTAATTCAGCTGCTTCTCCTTTAGTGGTTTGGAACCCAGCAGAAGTCCCACATCATCTCTGAAACACAACCACACAGGGCACTAGTGTTCACATGTATGGCCTTCTGGGCTGCCATGCTTTGCAGCCCTCATGCACCATCTGGCTCTTTTCACTTAAATTCTTTAAACTAGGGAAGAGGGACTCTCATAGTCTTGCAAACCAAGGTGCTGGAGGAACTAACATAAAAGATCGAGTCAGAATAAATGCTGCTCCTTTATTCCTAAATGTTCTAGCTACCAGGCAAACAGGAACAACGATGATACTGCATGTATCATTGCTGGTGTCAAAGCTGGTACAGAACAGACTGCATAGGTCAGTTTACATGACTCAGATAGATAGGTATTTTCAGACCTCGAGCAGTATTACCAAGTGAATGGTAACATCCAGTTACTCTTAGTCATGCTTTCAAGGTTTTCTATACAACTGTGACAACACAATGTTTCCTCAGTCTCTTGTGGCATTTTTTGTTTGGCTGGTTTTTATATTTTATTTTCCCTTTTTCATAATGACAGGTGACAATTAGAAATGACGAGCTAGGAGAGTAGACAGTACACAATACCGTTATGTCTCTGACAAACAGGGAAAAGAGAACGGTGTTTTTAAGTAGGACTGAAGACAGGAATAAATACTGTCCCAGTGATATTTCCATGCATATTATCAAATCTTCCCCCGTGTATGCACAAATGCCATAAAATCTCATCCACATCTGTAGAGACGTGAGTCGTATTTTTAGCATGCCAATTTACACAGGCTGAAAAAGGTGAAAGATAGATAGCCACTGTCATGAAGAGTATGATTTAAACAAAACTTTCTTGCCTTTGGAGGATTTTCCGTGTTAGGCTGTAGACAACTGATAAAGTAGGATTTATTCTTAAATATCCTTGCACATTGGGGGCAGGGGGGAATGTGGAAATGTACAGAAAGCCTTGTTTCTTTGGGCACATTAGAGATAAGTAGCTAGTAAAAGAATCTTTATTCAGATATGTCACTACAGGGAATCCTACATCTGTGCATCTGTGCTGCTTCTGCAAACAACTGCATTTACAGCTGAGAAAACACTGCATTATTTAGGTCTTATTTGACATATCACCAAATGCCTCAGGTCCTTTCCTCCACACATCTTTCCCATTGCCTTTACTAAATCAAGAAGCTTAATTCCTCCTTCTGTTAAGTCTGAAAGATCATTTGTTACTTCCACTGATTTTATAAACATGATTCCTTCTAGCTGAAAAAATTATGTTAGCATCCATTAACTATTTTAAGTACGAGCTGGTTTGTTCAATTCCTTTTTTCTTCTCTTACATAGTAATTGTAGCAAACTCTGATTAAAGCCATTCTCATTAGGCTATTCCAAGGAAGCAATTCAGAAATTACAGCATGCAGGGAAACCCACTACCTGATTTCTTTGTGGTAGGGGACCACACCATTCATATGGGCACAATTTCTCCTTCTGACAAAACTGAAACAGGTGTTTCATAGAGCTTTCACAAAACAAACCAAATCTTTCTGGGTATAAAAAGTCAGCAACCATTGCAAATCCAGCCATCTGGTACTGTGGAGTTTCAATTATTTCCTTAGCAGTTTGCTTGTAGCAAATGTGTTAAATCTCAAAAAAGATGTGATCCCAGAGAGGATTTTGCAGAAAGCCATTATAATGAAGGTGTCTTTTAAAGACTGTTTCAGCAATGGTGTATATATATGGATGTGTTCGTGTATACCTAAGAATATGTAAGAAATTTAAATCAGTAAAACTAAGGGGTTTTTTTATTGATGTAAAAATCTCTTTATAATAAAGCCTCAAGTGCTCAATGTCAAGTAAATCTCCTTTGCAATAATAACAGACACACTATAATTCTAACTCATTGGACAACTGCATACAATTATTATTATATTTTTATTTTCTTTTTATTTAAGCATTAACACTTGAAGATGTGTAATACGTGTTTGCTTGTTAGTACACCATCCTAAATAACATTCCTCTTAGCACAATTTCTTAAAACTTGACAGGTATCATAAATTGACATGGGGGGGAGGAAATGACATGATGACATGACCTTTTCCAGCAGTGCATGAAGATTCAGAATAGCAGGAAGATAAGCTAGGGGTGCAATCTTAGCACCGCACTTTCAGTCACTGGTTAGTCATGTGTGATTTTTCTGCCGGGTTTTACTAGGTCTTGCCTCCCTCTAGAGTCTTTAGTCTTGGACTTAACTTCACTCAAAAAATATTTTTTCTTTCTTTCTTACAAAGTGCATGTTAAACATTTGGAGAAAATGTTTGTTCCACAAAGACTGAAAATGTAGACCTCTGTCTGCCCAATAGACAACAAATCATCCCTGACCGGAACACAGCTCATTAAGACCAAAGCTGTGCAGCCTTCACCAAAAATTAACATGGACCTGACCGGTTAGGACTGAACAGGAGCACAACGCACTCAAAGAATGACCGTGTCAGGGCTATACTAACTCAAAATATCCCTTTAAAAGCTTTTATTAAGTGAACTTTTACATTCTACTGCTATCAAATTTGAAGTTTCTTTCACTTTCAGAAGTAAAAATATCTGTCTTCCTCTGGAGCTGAATTACACTTTAGAGTTGGAATCAAGCCCTCCAGGTAGGACAATTACAAGTATCTTACTCATTCAAACATACTTTAATTAAAGCCGTGACTATTTAATGACATTTAATAGTTTGTGTTTAATACCAACCTTTGTCATTTCTGAAAAATCTCTCTTTTTGTGTGTAAAAGCCAGTGTACTTATTATCCACACAATATTATACCATATAATATGCTAAGTTGGTGACTGTGTACAATCATCGATGAACCTTATTTTTCTTTTTCCTGAAGGGCAGGAGATTTCTGTTGACAGCACTTATATTAGATACGGCAGGAGTGGTTCTCAAAGAATACTTTTCTACTGCTAATGTGTGTGCAGATTTTTCCAAGCAGCAAGACAGTAGATGGCTATGACTTGTCACTGTTTTGATTGCATCTCAGTAGGATTTCTGAATGAGACAGAAACACAGCACTGTGTCTTCCAAAAGAAAAAAGAAAAAAAAAAAAAAGAGAATTTATAAAACGCATTGTAACTCTAGCATAATAGGTTTTCCTTATTCCCCACAATGACATTTTTACTAGCCCTCTTATTCTAAATGTTTTACGCATAGCTTCCTCAGATTGTTTTGTTTCACTATAGGCTCTCAGGGATGGGGACAATTCACATCTGTGCTCCACACACATAACAAACAGCACTATGACAGCTGTCTGCCTGTCCTGTAATGGGAGATAATTGGTGTGTCCTGTTGCACTCTGATTATTCTCTTCTGCAGACTTTCATTCATGCATTTTAAAGGCTAGCTTGAACTGAAAACCTAGATCAGGGTCAGTGTATTTCTGTGAGTCCGATGTATTTCTACACAGCTGAATTTCAAGAATACATGTGAAAATCCTAAGCTTTTTTAAAATTTAATTTATATATGGGTATTGGAGTCCAATTTCAAAACGTGTATTTCCTAGATTTAGATTTAATGAGTCTCTCTGCTGCTGTCATACTGAGTGAGACATAGCTACTTTTAATTATTGGTAAAAGATGCCTATAATACCATTTTTAAATTGTCTGGTTGTTAATTCTTTCAATGAAATGAGCTTACCTAGTGGCAGAGAAAGAGAGAATGGCAGCAACATATAAAGGAGACAGTGCATCTGAAAATTAAGACTAAGGCTAATGTTTAATAAAGATGCGGATGAACTAGACGAAAGGGCACTCAAGAGGGACTGTAGCAACAACGATACAGAGAGAAACAGCTGGTTAGTCCAGACTCAGATTCAGCACTCTTGACTGTGAAAACATGCAGGGGGAGTAAATGCAGAATGCTTCACCTTAACACCAGTATGACCTTTGCCAAGACATCTCCTGTAGCAATTGAATTCCTCAGTTATTAACAATGTAAAACACAGCCTGACTTCTCTTTAGAAGTAAGGGCTTATGCATACTAAAGTGCAGCAGCCTGATAGCTCATAGCAGAAGATGGTCGTTGCAGCAGACAGAATGAGCGCTGACAGAGAATGGAGAGAAAAGGACAAAATTCCAACAGGAAAGTCAATCTGGTAGCAAAACCAGCAAAAAAAAAAAATACTTCCTACTCAAGATGCAGAAAATCCTGAGAAATAGATGAGTTTCACTCAGGTTTTTACACTTGAAAATGTTCAAATTCTTCATTTACCATTTTTATATTTGAGTAATGTAGGAGAGGCACTTACAGACTGAGAACAGTGAAAGAGCTTCAGATCCCATTAGCAATCCCTGAAAGTTGTCCTGCGTGTCCTGGACACATACAGTTTAAATCATTTCTGATATCTCCTGATAGGCCATTGCACAGCCAGTTGTCATATCCTTCCACCAAACAACACAATATTGGCAGGCATTCCACACACGGACTTGGTGTTACAAGCCATATGCTCTTTTTCCTATACTTAATAGATTTACTTTGTTAAATCCATCTTGAGGTTACCTTTCAAATTTTTTAAGGAAGAAGGCCACTATATTTCTTCATTTCGTAAGTATTATTTAAGTGTTCAAGGCATAAATCGTGTTTTTGTAGTTGGAATCAATAACTGAGTTCAAATTCTCATTATTCCATGTGGGGAATTTAAATTTTGTTACAAAGATCAAAACTAGCAGTTATTGCTAAGTGAGCTATTGTAATGCATTGCAAACATCCATATTGAGAGGGTTAAGCATCAATAATTTTTTAGTTGTACATGGATAACTGCATTGAGATTTGAGGGTTCCTTCACTCTGCCTCTCTCTCTCTACTACAATGAGAGAGGAGACATAGCAGACAGTGGAGCAGGGATGCTTTACTAGTGCTTTCAATTCACCTCTACGATATTCTGGCTAGATTGAGACTGCAAAGCGGTGAGCTTGCTGAAAACCTATATTGTGCTCAGAGGTCCTACATGTTTTCCAATCACCTTGCTGACTGCTAGCCTGGCAAGTGCCCAGGGTCATATCATGTAGATTTTGCTCAGAAAGAATCCAGTTAGGACATCAGCCTGTTACCAGGGTTATAAGAAACTTACATCAGTTTGTGTGAAACCCTTCCAAAAGAGGTTTAAAGATCCTCTGAACCACCTGAGGATAAATGACGTGGATCAGAGACGGATCAAGACACAGGCTTACTTCAGAATGTAGAAGTGTGCTTTTATATTTATTTCAATACAACTTTGTGACCCTATTTCTACCTTCTTTTCTTCTCACCAAGCATGCACACTGCTGTCTTTTCAAGCAATTTACTTAGTCCTTGTGCTTTGCACACTTATTCATCTTTGTAGGATGCCAGTCTTTTGATCTTCTTCTAGTTTCACTTCAAACCCTCAGCTTATTAAACTGCATATGTTCTTCCCACTGTAAGATTTAGCAGCACAATGCATTTGTTTCTTTCTCTCTTTCATCAACTCTGACATTTTTTCTGAGTTGAAAAATGCTAATGATGCTTTATCAGCCAGGCAATACTGGGCTTTCCCATCTAGATGCCATTCTCTAGCATAGCAACTGCTGAAACAAGCCACAATTCTGCTGGAAATAGAATTTTTTTCCAGACTATTCTTCTTCTGTAAGTTATGTGACTGAAAACTACTCACAGATAGAATTATTAAAATCATTACCTCTCTATGAGATATGCAAGTGACAAACAATTAGCTAGCCCTCCCACTCTTCAACCTTCTTTTGCTTTGGCAATATTCCCAGTTTGCTTAGGCATTTTTGCAACAGAAGGCCAAATTTTGAGATGCTTATTCTGTCCCTTTCAGGTGACTGCTAATTGAACTCTGTCAATAAACAAGAGACAACAGGATTGCATCTGATCCTGTGTACAGTCTCTGATTTCATGTGTTTCATCTGTAGCATTGCCGGTTTTTCTCTTCAGGCAAAGTTATTTGAGACGATATTCTGAAAAAACTTCTGCAGCCTATGTCTTCTTTCCACAGAGCCCCAGCTCTGCAGTATCCTTTCAATGCCACTTTATTCCTGAAGCTGAATTTGGCTCCTGAGTGAATAAAAGCCGTTATAGGACTAGAAGATTTCTAACATCAAGTCCAGTCGCCCGGTATTATGTGTGATGGCATATTGTCCTGGTTTGAGGTAAAACAGAATCATATTTCTTTTCAGTAATTTTACTTTTCAGTTAAGCCTCTTCTGACTCTCTGACATTAATGGCATTTTTTTGTGGACAGTATCCGCTTCTAGCAGATAAGGTCTGATGTCTACAGTGAATACCAAGGAATGGTATGCAGAGAGGCTCTTGCTTATATTTATTGCTATAAAAACCAAGGACAGATAACTCTGTTGTGTGCCCCGTTGGAGGGTTGGAAGGGGAAGAGCGTAGAGGGGTCACACCTGTGGGGAGGAGCAGACAGGACAGGTGACCCAAACCTGACCAACGGGGTATTCCATCCCATCTGCAACACGCTCAGTATAAAAGCTGGGGGATCAAAGGGATCAGCCTCTCTTTCTTCAAGGGCTGGCATCTGAGGAGGACTCTTGTCTGTTCATCTGCCTTTGATCTCCATCCCTGTGTTCCTGAATCCAGATCCAGCATCCAGTTCTCAACTATCACTGAGTCCAGTCTGGGACTTTCCCAGTACCTCCCCGTGATGTGATCATCCTGGGAGCTCAATATGGTTTTGTATATATTATTTCATTATTTTCTTATTAATAATTATATTTTCTTTTTATTATTTTTAAATAATAATTCTTTTCAACCCATAAGTTCTCTCTTCCTCTCATTCTCTCTCCTCTCCTCTAAAGGGAGATGCTCTTCCTTCTCTGAAAGGGAGAGAGGTAAAAGAGAGCATCTGTCATTCATTTTAGTGGCCAGCCCAGCCCAAACCATGGTACATATAAAATCACTTTCGTAAGTTGCTGCTGGAGAGTGTAACAAATGGCTGTTGTCCATAGCACTAAGGCTGAACTAATGAGTTCATAAGAAAAGGATTCCACTTTTGATGAGGAAAAAATCTTTTATAATTATAATATTTTTTTTCTGTTTGAGTAATTGAGATACTGAGGTCAGAAAACAGAGCCAACAGTGCTCATCAAACTAAATCAAAACATGAAACAGAATAGAGATTCTGTGAAGAATGAAGACCATATCCAAAAGAATTACAGCCACACACAAAGATCTTCCTATAACCTTCTATACAGCAGAGATTAGATCCACAGTATCCTCTACCCTGCTGCTTCTCCACATCTTCACCAGATGATGGTCTTGTGATATCTGGAGATGGCCAACATGAGCTAGGTTTGTGGCGTGCGTTAAGAAGGTAAACAGATAATTTTGTGGAAGCGAAGACGGAATAACAAACTGACAGAGGTCTGTGCAAAGGTTTACAGAACTAAGGTTTTAAAGAAAAGCCAGGACTGATAGATAATATTAATGGAAACAATTGCCAAACTACAGTAAGTATAACTAAATGAAATGCACTTTGTCTTTGTAAACACTTCACAGATGAAAACACAGCTCCTGTGCTACTGAAGTGCTTAATTTATTTATATAATACACCTGAGAAGACAGTTCTCTCTTCATTTAGATCCATTGAATCTGACACTCAAAATGTTGACTTTATTCAGCAAGCATAAATATCTGATAGTTAAGTTCACCTTGGTTTAATTCTATCTGCAACAAAGACTCTGTTAACAAGAATTTTCTACTTGATAATGTGTTTCCCCACAGGTTCTCTAATTGAAGCCTGTACAAATGTTTTTTCCTACTGAGTAAACTGCAGTATGGATAGCTACTCTTGCCACACAGCTACCTCTAACAAAGATGCCAAAAAAAAATAGTTTATTTTGCAAAACAACAAGCTCTGTCCATACAGCAGCTAATTAGAATTTAGGAAAAGATTATCAGCTTGTGAAGACTAATTCATAAATAGGAACATAAGAGATGATGCCAAGCCATTTAGAGTGCAGAGACAAGCAACTGGGAGGGAAAGTACTCTTTGGGTGCAGTAATTTGTTAGTTTTAATCTTAAATTCTTTCTGTACCTAGACATCTACAGACTTTTGCTAGTTACGTGGAATATATTAAATGGGAATAGTTGACTTTCAGGTTTCAGCAGTTTCCATTGTCAGCTTCATGAAGGAAAATATGTGAACAACATAGATTTCTTCTATTTAACCTTTACATCTACCGTACTTGGGAAACATCCAAGGCCAAATCACCCAGCAGCACAGATTGGCTGTTGCAGCAACTGTAGCCTGTATCCAAATGTTTGTGGATACAAATATACCCAACAGAATAACTATACGAGTCACTAGTGGTTGTTTCTCTTCCTCTTCATTGTCATTGACAGGGAGCATGTAAGAATTAAGGATTTTACTGAAGACCAAAGTGTGCCTAATCTTTACACAGAAATAGAACAATATTTTTGTAATACTCTGATACACGTACGATTCTTGAAAGTAGGAGCAAAGAAATTACCCTGATCCTTCTCTTGAAGTCCAGCCTAATGGATCTAAAAAGAGAAGACCAGGGGAAGATGCACAGTGAAGAGTAGGCTACTACCCGAAAGAGGTTTCATTCCGAGCCATACTTCTCCAATGGGATACACAGCTGGGAGGGATGAACCTAGAGCTTGGGACACTCCTGCATTCTCTCTGAATGGGACAGTAATACTGACACAGTACCAGTTCATGTATTAACCTGTAAAAGACTATTCCTGGTTGCTGAAGATATCATGAAGGTCTTTTCTAAATAAAAGTAAGGAATTATTTAGTTAAGTTTGACAGCTAAGAAAAGCATATAATATAAAAGCACTGAATCTCTTTTCCACAACTCAGGGGGTTCTGGTACAGTGGGAACAGTTTTGAATACAAATGTGCAATAAACTACCAATTATAAAAGAATCCAATTAGCTTGTTCTTGAACACTGAATATTTTCCTTGCATAAATATTCTTTATTATGCACTTGAAGAATGGGGGAAAGGTAATTGTGGAGATCGCAGGAGGGAGGATTTTTTCTTACTTTCAAAAGCAAAGCCAAAAAACTTTGGGGTACAGTTGGCTTACTGTGATGGGGGGGAGGGGGGAAGAAAAAGTGGAAAGATAACAGTAAGACAATGCTATAATTACAAATGTTGGCAAGAACTACAAACCAAGCCAATGTTACAGTGAAATGCAAATTATTGCTGCTTCTTGGTGGACCTGCAGAATCAGGAACAGAGGTGGTGTCCTTATTCACATGTTGAATTTAATATTTTTCATCCAGGTGTGTTTCTTGTTAGGTGAAAACCACAGCATTATGAAAAGCTACTCTGAATATTCCCTTTTAGTGATGCATGGTTTTGCTCACATACTTCATACATCTTTTTCTCTTATAGTTTATCTGCAACATACCTATTCTCATCACAGTTTCTTCTCTCTTAAGACCTACTTCTTTTTTACCAGAATGTATTGAATAGCTTTCTATCAACACTGCAGATTGTTTTCATCTCCTCTCTTTCATTTTCATTTGTTTGAGAGGTCTTTCAATACAGCTTGCCTTAATCTACATTTTGAAATCTGCTGTAGGTAATTGGAGTAACTTGTTACTAGTTCATGGAAATTAGGAAGCAAAATTAAGCACTCACATATTTTATTTGCATGCCTGGACCACCAATACTATTCTATTGTGTGCTGCTAGGAAGCTACAAGTACGAAAAGTTGCCATTTATGAAACTTGGTGGAACGAATGCCATGACTAGAGTGCGGCTATCGATGGCTACAGGCTGTTCGTAAGGGACAAGTGAGGAAGGAGGGGCAAAGGTGTTGCCCTCTACACCAAGAAATGGGTAGAGTGTGATGAGCTGTCCCTGAAGAAAAGCCATGAGCAGGTCGAAAGATTATGAGTAAGAATTACAGACTGAGGCTACAAAGGGAACCTTGTGGCTGGCGTCTGCTACAGGCTGCCTGATCAAGGGGGGCCTATTGATGAAGCCTTCTTACTCCAGCTACAGGAGGTATTGCACTCCTGGGCTCTCGTCCTGTTGGGGGACTTCAACCACCCCAATATCTGCTGGAAAAGTAGCACAATGAGCTGTAGGCAATCCAGGAGACTCCTGGAGTGCATTACTTCACTGGGGAAATAGAGACTGTTTACTTTACTTTCCAGTGCTACTGAGCCAGCAACTACCGAAAACTCAATAGTGCTTGCACAAAATAGGAGTAAAATCACTTCATGACTTCAAAAAAAAAGAAAAATCTTTTAATATCTGACGTCTTCAAGGGGAGAAAAGGGTTATGCTTTTTATCCCAGCTTTAAATGCCCCTCAGTAATATTTCTCTAAGTGAAGCTTCAGATATTCTACCACCTGTATTTTCAGGAAGATTTCTATGCTAAAACAATCCCTTTTTCGGCCTCCAGAGGGACTGGTTAAGCTCCCTAAATTCTTTTAAGACTTAATGAAGTTAGCATTAGGAACTGCATAAAATAGTGTGATTACTTAATTTCTTTAAAACATTCATAACAAGGAGCTGATACTTTTGAAGTTTGTGATTTAACAGTTATAAGTGTAGTATATGGACCAAACTTTCAAAATTAGCTTTAAAATTAGTGGCAGTAAACCTTAGTGTCTGCCTGGGTCTCTTTTCCATACAGTAGAACACACACATTGTAAAAACAATGAGTCAAATTCTGCTCTACACCTGGATAAAGCCATTTAGCTCCAAATGACTCATTGTGGTGCACGCTAATGCAGCTTTTGACCTATGAAGTGGAGGAGTGACGGGGAAGCATGCTCTGCTGTTAAAAGCAAGCTGTATCTGCAAGGAACAGACTCCCTTCCCCTGTACCTTGCCATCCTTGCATGCAAATTAGGATGGTCATTTCTATATAGTCTACACAGCCCGCAAAGCGGCAAAGCATTTGTGATTCAAAACTGCAATGATATAATGTTTTGGCATGAGGTAAAAGGCAGCAAATCAAAACTTGCAAAGAGAAGCTACACTCGATGATTTATACTGCTGAAGGATGAATTTTAGTGGTGGTGCCCGCCAGGTGAATATGAAAATAAATCTACCTCATAGATCTGCCCAGTAATGGGACAGATATGCTAGGAGAGGGATCACATTATGAACTCCATGCTGCCAGCTTCTCCATATCCTGCAGGATTACGTGAGAGAAGACCAGATACGCAGATATGCAGATGGAAGCATCTATCATATTATTCTGTAGGTGAATTAATAAATGTAGAGGGATAGGCTTCCTGATTAGGGGGTTAAGTTAGTGGCTAGCAGAGTGGGTGAACTGATAATAACAGCCATGAAAGTGATAGGAAAGCGATATAGGAAAAGAACAGCAAAAGAAAAAAAGAAATTATCAAAATCACTATGTATTTTCCCTTACATTGAAACAATTAGGTTTTTGCATGCAGAATTTCTAGCTCTTCCAAAATAATTTCCTGAATATCTAGAGCACCTAAATTATGATTTCTCTTAGCCAAAAGTGTTGTAACATGACAGAGTAAGTAGAAAAATGTTTCCAAATTCATCAATTTCTTAAATACCCTGTAGCAATGAAATACATGAGGTAGGCAGCACAGGAGTAGATAGCAGTGCCAATAGGATGGTAAGTATCATAAAGGAAGTAAGAGTTTTAAATTCAAATAAATATTCTCCTGAAGAGAGTGAAGAATTGTTTGAGCAGTCTGACAGCTGAAGCAGCTAGGGTTTTGGTAAGCAAGGAACTCGTTTTTTACCCTAGCTTCTACCTACTTGGTCACTGTCCTGACTTTTTTCAGCACATTTTACCATGGTGATTAAAGTCTAAAAAGGGAGACTGGTAAAGATCAGTTCTCTGCTGACTTTCTGTGCTCACATGAAGGCCACCATTCAGAGAAGTGAGCACACAGACAGCACCTTGAAGTGTTGTGCCCAGCCACTAGGCAGTACAGTTAGATGCTGAACTTCCCCTTATATTGTATAAGAGGCAGTTAGGGATTCGGGATACCAGTGCTCTACACCACCAAACCATGCACATAGGAAACATCAAAAAGTAAGCCAGTTTTTGCTAAAGCTTTTTGCATGATCTGCTCACCTCATTGTTTAGGCAGGCACTTGCAAAACTAGAGCTTAAAGCTAGAGTCTGGATCAGCAAGTCAAGATGCCATATTCTCATACAGATAATGCATATCTTTTACTTTGGACAATACCAGTAAGAAAACAGAAATAATCCAGAGACTCTCTGGCCTCAGCCTCTGGCTTGACTTTACTTCCCAGGTTGAAAGAATCAGGTAAAGAAAGAAGCCAAACCAGCCAGCTCAGCCTGAAGAAGCCCAACTGAGGAGGCTCTACAGGTTCAACAGCTCCAATAACACAACTGCAGATACCCTGGAAACCATTTATGACTTTGTAAAGCAGCAGTCAGGTATTTTCCTTGCTTTATTTTTCTGAACATGTGCTCTTAAATTCCATTTCCATGAGCTAACTGGTTTATTTAATGCCTGCCTAAACTCAGTTAAAGCTTTTGGCCCACTGTGTTTCCTTGGAAATTAAACTGTTAGAAAGTTTAGCTGTAAAGGGTTTCTGTCATCTTTGGCATATTCTTTATTAACAAGTTTCATAAGGCTAAAACCAAAAGAGTTCACTTGCCTGTTTAAATGGTTTAGGTTTCACCTATATGAGTTTCCTGTTACTGTTCTGTACACGGATTATTTTGCTCCTCCACGCATCTCCCTGCATATCTTTTTTTTTTTTTCCTGTTAAAACTGAAATTTATGGCTGTATGGTACAGATTGAAGAAGTGGCACAATACATGTATTATCTAACAAGGTGATGCTATATAATCTCAATCATTTTTACCTAATGGCTTTTTGCAATGTCAGGAGAGTGTCTGACCTCTGAAGTAATTCTGAAGTACAAAGTCAGATGTTCAAAAAGAAAAATAGTTCATCTAATATTCAGTCCATTTCTACTAGAGAAAAATATGCTGCTGGGATTTCTCTGTAGTATGAAATAAAAATGCTTAATATTGTTTAGATTACAGAGGAGACATACAAGGAAGTAATGATAAAGTTATACAGAATAAACAGTAGAACCAGCAAGCTAAGTCAGAACTTTCTTCACTTAATAGAGGACCAGGAAAAATTTTAAAGTACATAGGTGGATGTAAATTTTGTGCACTCTGCAGTTTAGTTAAACATAAGAAAATTATACAGGTAGAGGCAAAATAAGAATGGGAAATTGCATAGAGTTCATGGGTTTGATTCAACTTCCCACTGAAAGTGAATAAAAATCTCTGTGTTTAAGAGTTATTTGTCAAGTTTTGAAACCCTGTCTCCCTTCACCTGTTCTTAATTCTTCTCCTGTGTCAGAAAGCAAGCAAAAATTGCTACATTTTCAAAACTAGTCACAAACCATCTTGGCAGCAAGATTTCATATAACTGGACATTTGGAGAAGACTTCTATGCCTTATGCTGAGATCTTTAGCATTGGCCCCTGTCAGGGACAGAATAAAATGGATTGGTCCGACTTAAACAACAATTCCTATTTTCCTAAAACTGCACCCTCTAGTGTAAGCAGCAAAGAAAAAAAAAATCATACATAAGCCTAAGTACATGTCTTTTATCTACATTTTTACCTCACAACACTTCAACATAGAATATTCCACTTATCACCCACCAAACAATTCCTATCAGAATACAAAATGCCACTTACTAGACAGGACTAGACTATGGAGTCTAAGAAGTACACAGTGTTTGCCCTTAAATTGGAGAAGATGACAGCAGTAATGTAAGTGGGGTACCCCACTTTAAAAAGGCAGCCAAGAAAATACTCGGTTCCCATTCATTGTCTAGGCACCTTTTCACCATACAGATTGATGCAATCTCTGTTTCCAAGGAGCTGAGCAAACTTTAAAAGATTGTATTGCATTGAACACAACTGCAGAACTTCTTTTGATGTCCATGTAGCAGGGTTGGTTTCAGTTCTCACTGAAAGGAAAGTGATAAGAAAGGGAAAGGAAAGCCTCCCATGTCAAAGGAACTCTGAGGTCTGTTGAAACTCGTGTCTCCAATAGTCCTTTCCTACTTCCCTCACCAGGGCATTCAGGTTGCTGCAGAGTACCTTACCCAAGACCTCCGCTTTCTATGTTAAAGCTGAATCCTTTTGAGATGGCTGATGTGTCACTCTCACTTGACTTCCTTTTAGCTGTTTTCAGGGGTGGATTTCAAAACTGAAATCTTTACAGGTTTAAGTTTGTCCAAAATACAAATGATACAGTTAGTACCTACTGAATAAAAAAATTATTATTATATAGAAGATTTTCCCTGCTAAAATGAAATATTGCTTTAAAGATTAATGCTAGCCTTTCTTTACACACAATCCGTGAAATGTGGGGAGAGGAGAGAAGCCTGTGGGAGCAGCCTTAGTCTAGCAGCTTCAAAACAGAGACTTTTCACTTTCAGCAAAGATGCATTCTGAGTATAATTGTTATTGTTAACATACCCTTCACCTTTTTACATTTATAATTATATTTTTTAGGCAGAACTGAATTCCATGCCATACCGCAACTTGAATACCCCCCACATAATGAGACATTCAATTCCTAGCAGTTTTCTTATTTGATTGCAATTAGCACAGACAAGGGATTGTAAACAGGAGTGCTTTTAACAACAGAAGTAGGCTTTTCATAAAACACCCCCTGAGAAGTTAGTAATGTGCAATTACACACAGAGAAAAATGTAATTTATTTGGAATAAATATGTGAGGTGTAAGATTAATCCTGTCAAAAAAAGAGATGAAGATTGTCAACTAAATTGCACCTTCCTGTGTGCTGCTACCTTGAGACTGATATTTTAAATACAAAAAAAACTACCCTGATGCTCAGATGACAAGAACTGAAGAATCAAGAGTCCTGTAATTACAGTCCTCAAATCTGAGAGGGGTCCTGAAACCTCACACTTAAATTTGAAAGACCTGTGAAGATTGACGGACTCTGTACCTTTATCAGAAGCAGGCACGCAAATACACAGTGCTATAGAAAGAGTTTAAATGGGACTGTCTTCGTTTACACCGTGTGGTAAGTCCAGAATGGGGATCTGCAACATATTTTAGGGTTCAAATCAATCAATGTCTAAATCCTATCTCCTTCGTCCCCAAGCCTTTTACCTCCCCACCAGGGCACAGCACAGGGAGGGTGAGGGACGGGGGCTGTGGTCAGCCCTTGGAGCCAGCTGGAGCCATCCCTGTCCGGCTCAGAGCAGCCCCAGCCTCTCCTGACAGAGGCCACCTGGCAATAATGACAACCCCCCTTACTCTGCCGGCCTTCCTCGTGTGGGGTTAGGGGTCCCCAGATACAGTTAGACCAAGAATAAGTAATTGTATAAAATCATCGCAGTTTACCAAACTATTGAGCACATGCAGAATTTCACGTTATTTTTTTTACTTTTTCAATTTCACTTTTCTTAGATAGACTAAAGAGATTCTGGAAATGCAGCTCATACCTAGTTTTTTGCAGTTATCTGATGGCTACAAGGAAAGGCTCAGCCGACACATTCACCACCATTTTGGGGAAAATTAAGCAGTTCTTGACATCCCAGGACACATTACTCAGGGCAAGGACGACTCCTTCCCACCACCTTCCGCTTAGACTTTCCAGTGGCAGCATCGGATACGACAGGTCTGCAATACCAGTATAACCCATTCGTGCACAGTGTTTGATTTAAAAGGATAATTTTCTTGTCGCTTTCTGATAGTAGAGCAAACCTTTCCTGAGATATTGAATTTTTATTAATAATACCATTAGTCATAGGAATCTCGTGGGCTAGCTGCCACTGTTTGAGCAAACACTGAATAAACATTTGCGTGTCCTATTGTGCATTTTCAGGGTTTCCAACCAGCCTGGGTAACTGCAAGCTATTAGTAGAAAATACAAAGTTTGAGTCAGTCAGAAGGGTTACCTTTAATCCTTGCAAAAATCTCACTATACAGATGCACGCTTTTGCAAAGTTCTTAATGAGAGAAAAGAGGATAACTCAGTGTGTTGTTAACATTAAATGGAAAATCAGAATGCATGTTTGCTTTAAATGAAAACGCATTGCCTTTCAGACTTCTTTATTAAAATATTCCAATACTGTACAGACATAAAAACTTAAGCTGAAATAAAGCCTAAGCTTTATTTCATTTTTTAAATGGAACTTAACCTGATAGCCGAAGTAAAGCTATGGGGGAAAAAGATTAGTTAATATTTGATGAACGTTTTCAGAGGAATGGGAAAAGTATTTAGAATTATCTGTACATACACAAGAATACTCAATTTTAAAATACCTTATTAAGAAAGAAGAAAAAGAAATAAGAATGATACTTCAGGCTCTTCTGTTACACTGTTTTAAATTGGTTCATGAAACAGGAAAATGTAAACGAGAGAAAGTCAGAAATTCGTATTTTCTACCAAAATAGATGTCTTTAAAAGGATATCCTGAAGCAGCAGGATATAGCACATACTGATCATTAGATTTAAACTTAACTGTATAGCCTGGCAAATACAACTTTGCCATTGCTAATAAAAGCCCGCATGCTTTGTAGTGACTTGATGCCTCGAGGTCTCAGGACTTGTTTGAGCTGGTCTTGGCCCAAGAACATTTAGTTTGTTTATCTGCAATAGCAATTTTCTATCAGTCAAGTAATTCTTGCCTAAATTTGTATTAGTTTAGATTTAATCAATAGCAATAAGAAGCAGATACTGGAACCATGACTCTAGAACACAACATGCTGGGAAAGAGTGCAGACACATGTGATGGCAGAAGGTCCCAGACTGCAAACTCAAATCACAGTGGTCACATCACAGTCACTGCATGAGGGCAGCCTTGTGAATCAGTTACAACTGGTTTCAGAGATAACAACAAGAATGGAAAACAGATTAACTGGGAACTAGTGAAAAAAGAGTATGTGAGGTGCCAGTCTTGAGGAAAAAAAGATAAAATCAAGCAAGCAGACAAGAGACTGAGGAGAAAGAAAAATGAGATACGAACATCACACTTATGCTGTGAAGACACCAAGGCTTTGTCAGCTCTTTGTAAAGCATTCCTCCTGGTGTTCCTGGGGAAGTCTGAAACATCAGCTTTGGGACATTAACAGAGCAACATTGGAAGGTCAAGCTGCCTTCAGCCAAAGAGAATGTGGAGAAGTTCTGGAATAGCATTTTATGCTGTATTACTAGTGAGATCTTTCTGTATTAATTTGGAATATGAACGTTAGCATTATTGCAACTGGACTCATGATAACTCTTTGTTCTATTTTGATTACACTGTTAAAGTTAGACTAACAATAATGTCTCAACTCCATAAACAAGGTTTGTTGCCTTTTGTCCATACCAAGATTTTGAGGGTAGCAATATCAAGATGGACTTTGACAGTGAGTATATAGAATTGGTTTTGGAAAGTTACAGGGACTGTGAAATTGGCAGAGAAAAATGAGAAAAATATACACTAAAAAGAGCTTAAAAAGAGATAATTTAGATATGGTAAATATAACTTCCACCATTTTCCAGTAAAGTGCTAGGAGACCTAATTGGAAAATACGCATAAACATCAAAGTGGTAACCGGATCTCATTCATTAAAAAGAAAATATAATGGAAAAACTTTAGCACTGTTGGTGTGAATTCCTAGAAACAAGGCTAGAGGTTATAGAATTGACAAGGCAAACTGTTCTTGTGTGAAATAGTGTAGACAGAGAAAAAAATCACCAAACAACAGCTACTATGTTTTCCCCATTTTATCAGCAGTGCTGATGACCAAGCTTGGCCCACGGTATCTCAAAACCAGTTAACTATGAAATACATTGACTCACTCTATCTACAAAAATTATTTTTAAATGGCTCTTCTATGAAGTCTGCCAAATGGACTGAATGCCAGTTTGGAACTGCGAACACATACTGATTCTTCAGTGAATCATTTAGCTGGAAATGCTTCAGGGACTATGCATAAACTGAGTTTTATTTAACATTGTAACCAATAAACCAAAAGAGGAAAACAGTACATTAATTTAAATGAAAAAAAAATTAAACCGGTGTTTACATTCTGCCTACTTTAATTTCAAGCAGGTGCTCTTAGAAGCACAGGAGAAGGCCATCCCCATGTCCCGAAAAACAAGCCGACGGGGAAGAAGGCCAGCCTGGCTAAATAGAGAGCTTTGGCTGGACCTCAGGAAAAAAAGGAAAGCTTACATTCTCTGGAAAAGGGGCTTAGCAACTTATGAGGATTATCAAGATATAACAAAGCTATGCAGGGGGAAGATTAGAAGGGCCAAAGCTCAATCAGAACTCAGCTTGGCCACTGCAGTTAAAGATAACAAGAAGAGATTTTTCCAGTATATCAACAGAAAAAGGAAAACTAGGGAAAATATAGGTCCACTGATGAATGAGACGGGTGCCCTAGTGGTGGAAGACACAGAGAAGGCAGGGTTACTGAATGCCTTTTTTTCTTCGGTCTTCACTGATAAAGCCATCCCTCACACATCCCATACCCTGGAGGCAAGAGGGAAGGTCTGGAGAGAGGAAGATTTTCCCTCAGTTGAGGCGGACCGGGTCAGAGACCACTTGGCCAAGCTGGACATTCATAAATCCATGGGCCCTGACGGGATGCACCCGCGAGTGCTGAGAGAGCTGGCAGATGTTATCGCTAGACCGCTCTCCATCGTCTTTGAAAAGTCATGGGGAACAGGAGAGGTGCCTGAGGACTGGAGGAAGGCTAACGTCACTCCAATCTTCAAAAAAGGCAAGAAGGAGGACCCAGGGAACTACAGGCTGGTTAGTCTCACCTCTGTCCCTGGGAAGGTAATGGAGCGACTCATTCTGGATGTCGTCTCCAAACACATAGAGGAACAGGAAGTTATTGGAAGTGGTCAGCATGGATTTACCAAGGGCAAATCATGCCTGACCAATCTGATAGCTTTCTATGATGTTATAATGGGTTGGCTGGATGAGGGGAGAGCCGTAGATGTCATCTACCTTGACCTTAGCAAGGCTTTTGACACTGTCTCCCATAACATCCTCATTAGGAAGCTGAGGAAGTATGGGCTAGACGAGGTGACAGTGAGGTGGATCGAGAGCTGGCTGAGTGACAGAACTCAGAGGGTTGTGATCAGCGGCACAGAGTCCAGTTGGAGGCCTGTAACGAGTGGTGTCCCTCAGGGGTCAATACTTGGACCAATTTTGTTCAGTATATTCATTAATGACCTAGATGAGGGGACAGAGTGTATCCTCAGCAAGTTTGCTGATGATACCAAGCTGGGAGGGGTGGCCGACACTCCAGAGGGCCGTGCTGCCATCCAGCGTGACCTGGACAGGCTGGAGAGCTGGGCAGAGAAGAACCTAATGAGGTTCAACAAAAGCAAGTGTAGGGTCCTGCACCTGGGAAGGAAGAATGCCAAACACCAGTATATGTTAGGGGCGGACATGCTGGGAAGCAGCTCTGAGGAGAAGGACCTGGGGGTCCTGGTAGACAGCAAATTATCCATGAGCCAGCAGTGTGCCCTTGTCGCCAAGGCGGCCAGTGGCATCCTGGGCTGCATAGGGAAGACTGTGGCCAGTAGGTCGAGGGAGGTCATTCTTGCCCTCTACTCTGCACTGGTGAGGCCACAACTGGAGTACTGTGTCCAGTTTTGGGCTCCCCAGTTCAAGAGGGACAGGGAACTACTGGAGCGAGTCCAGCGTAGGGCAACCAAGATGATTATGGGACTGGAGCACCTCCCTTATGAGGAAAGGCTGAAAGAGCTGGGACTCTTTAGCCTGGAGAAGAGAAGGTTGAGGGGGGACCTGATTAATGTTTACAAGTATCTAAAGGGCGGGTTTAAGGAGGACAGAGCCAGGCTCTTTTCAATGGTTCCCAGAGACAGGACAAGGGGCAATGGGCACAAGCTAGAACATAGGAAGTTCCGTTCAAATACACAGAAAAACTTCTTTACAGTGAGGGTGACAGAGCACTGGAACAGGCTGCCCAGGGAGGTTGTGGAGTCCCCTTCTCTGGAGATTTTCAAGACTGGCCTGGATGCAGTCCTGAGGGATGTGCTTTAGGCAATCCTGCTCTAGCAGGGGAGTTGGACTAGATGATCTCTAGAGGTCCCTTCCAACTCTGAAGATTCCGTGATTCCGTGAAAGGTTAAGGTGGAAACAAAAGAGTACAAGAAGCTTTTCCACACTCCGTGATATTATGTAAAGACCACATGTCGTCATAATCTTTGTAATCCTATGGGTGATCCAAAAATTTCTGAAGACAAGTGAAGTCCCTGCAATAGACAGTCAGTCTCTCCAGTGAAAGAGTGATGTGGTTACAAAGGCACTGGCTACCCAATTCCAGGCTCCTATGTTGAGATCTTCCTCAGATTTCTTTTTATGGCCCTGGAACACTGTTTTTGGTCCTAGCCTAAAGAAAAGTAGGAACGGCCAACAGTAAAATGAATCCGTCTAGATAGCATTATCGAATCCATGGGGTTGGGGACAAAGAGAGGGCAAGGCCATAGATTTGTCCCACATGGCTGCACTTGCTAATGGACTTAGGCTGCTTTCTCCTTTCCTAAAGAGGAATTTTAAAATGTTTTTATGTTATTCATAAATTTCCACAGAGGTTGTCCATTTAATAGCCAGTGGAAGAGCACCAGACTGATTGTCTCATTCGTTGGTTTAAATGATAATTTTAACCTATTCCTGGTTGAATACAATTTTACACAGTTCTTTCATCCATTTCCAATGGAAAAAGAAGAAAGAAAGGTGGAATAAGAAAGAAAAACCTAAAATCTTGAAAACATTTTATTCTCCCACTTGTTTTGCTGAAATAAAATGAAACAACTGGAGGATTCACAGTGATTGGCACCAGCAAGTAGGACAGAAATAAGTTGGTTGAAACAGTGCACAAGAAAGATGTGCTTGGTGTTGAGGAAAGTTGGAGTCAGAAAGTTAATGAAAATAATAAGGTCTTGAGACCTGATAATTAAGAGTTAAGAGTGTTTGGCTGACTGCACAGAAAGAAATGATGAAGTCTAGTAATAGGGAACAGAAATGCAGCTTGAGCTCATTACATGGAAGAAGGCATACAAGAACAACCGTCACTGGACCATTCAGGTCCAGTAATGAGAACTGCATTGTTGACAATGGCAAAGAGCTAGTGACTGAAGATCCTGGAGCATAAAAAGTATCGGTTCAAACTAGAAATAAATTAAAGAAAGACATGATCCACTCATGGACTCCAAATGAACGGAATAGGAAAATTAATCCTACAGATTAATTTTCATTAATTTAATTCATCCCATGCTAGAAGCACCCAAATTATTTTTCACAATAGTTATTATCTTAACTCATTTATACCATCTTGACATTTATTGAAAGGTGTGTTTTCAAACATTTTATTCATGTCTTCATTACTCTGAAAATTTAGCATAGAAACATAGTGTATCAGTGAATTAAAAAAAACTAATCTCATTTTTTATTAAACCAGACAGTAAACTGTTAATGTTTCTGCTTTCATTCCCATTTTAAATTTTGAATCTACATTAGGTCTTTGGAATTAATAACTGTAATAATTCAAAATCCTTCACATTAATATGTCAATCAATTCAAGTATACGTCTTGTGATCACCTGGGGTAGGGGTTAAGTTAGGGATCTAGTCTAAGTAATTAACCTAATTCTTCCCTAAACAGGAAGTGAGAAATTCCTCCAGACAAATATTTATCCACCCTCAAATAAGTGGTTTTGAAAGAGTTATTATATCAATAGGCACATTATCAACTGTGCAAGTGTTAATAATTAGAAGACTACCATGCCTCTTTTTTGCAGCAATTGCCAATTCCAGAAAAGTGAGGAAGAGATTAAGTATTTCTCAGTCAAAACAATCTTTATTAAAAATCTTGTGACTAAAACAGATCATCCAAAAAAAAAATCCCTCTGTTAGCAAAGGGAAGATGCTAGAGAAGGTAAGCCCTATGAAAAAGAGGCATGATGGTGTTCATTCAAACACACTGATCCTTGAAGTATTAATCTCTGAAGGCGAAGGCAATATTTCTCATGTCACTGGGAACTGGAATAAACCACATTGTGTTTTACTCCATTTCATGGCCTGTAGTTCAAGAGAGTCTCATCCTGCAGGAAATAACTGCAGCTGAATCACCAGCTTACCAAGCTGATTCCATCTTGACAGTGTTAGCAATATTTAAAATGAAAGCTTTAAGATCAATAACTCAGATTTAGAGTCCTCAGAATAATCAATAATTAATGTAATAATAATACTAATATGAAATCACAATAAACAAACAAAGCAATGATATGAGATTAAAAGTACTGAGTGAGGTTTATGTATTTCCCACCTGCAGTGAATGCCACAGCTCTCAAGGTCTAAATGATGTGCTATTATTATTTATAAAAGGCAGATTAATCTGGTACTCTTACACAATGCCAGCTGCACAGAGAATTATTTAAGTGCATTTTCACGTGTTTCAGATATCTTTGAGTTGTGACATCCCACAGACAAAAACTGAAATGCTTTAAATAAACTCTTATGAAATATAAATCTGCTCTCATTTTTCAAGTCAAGAGCCTTGCTTTAACACAACTTGTGCCACTGAAGAAAATGGGGTATTTGTGCTAGGAGACCTCTTGTTCCAGGGAAGCACAAGAATTTTTGCAAAAGTCTAAGACTCTGGAATATGTACAATAATCACCAGCATGCAAGTGCTGTATAACGTCTTTATCCCAAGAAAGTCCAGAGTGTTAGAGAGGTCATTCATTTACTGTCACATAGAGTTCATCTTTTATTTGGACGGCAAAATTTCTCTTTCATCAAGGAATAAATTTTTAATTCCTGAGATAATATCAAATTCAGACCTTCTTCCTGCCCTCTGGTCATTTTCTAAATCATTTAGGGTTACAGGGCTATGTTTGCATAGGGTTATAAACTTGCATCACAGAGGAAGAGTTAAACGAGTATTCAGGAACATTAATAATGGTTCCTGTCAGATCAAAAATATCTTGCTATGCAAGGAATATACTGTCCTACCGAGACTCAGGGATGTGGAGAAAAAACATTACCCAGCCCAAATAAAATGCAATGACTGTCATGACTGCAAACAATCAGTATTCACCACCAGTCTAAGAACACAAGGAAAAGAAATAAGAGAGATCTGTGCAGGACTACAATCTTGTTGGGATCACAGGCTGGAGAAACAGGCTGACAGGAACCTCAAACAGTTCAGCAAAGGGAAGTTTCAAGTCTTGCACCTAGGTAGGAACAACCTCAGGCAACAATACATGCTGGAGGCTGACCACCTGGAAAGCAGCTTTCCCAAAAAAACCCCAGGGGTCCTGGTGGACACCAAGTTGAACACGAGATAGACACATGCCTTTGCCCCAAAGAAGACCAACAGCATCAGGGGCTGCAGTAGGAAGAGCATTGCCAGCAGGTCAAGGGAGGTGATCTTTCCTCTCTACTCAGCTCTGATGAGGTAACAATTGGAGTACCGCATCCAATTCTGGGCTCTCCAGTACAAGAGAGACATGGCCATACTGGAAAGAGTCCAGCAAGGGGCAAGGAAGATGATGAAGAGGTTGGAGCATCTCTCCTATGAGGAAAGGCTGAGACAGTTGGATCTGTTCAGCCTGGAGAAGAGAAGGCTCAGGAGGGTAATTTTATCAATGTATAGAAATACCTGAAGGGAGGGTGCAAAGAGGAGGGAGCCAGACTCTTTTCAGTGGTGCCCAGTGACAGAGCCAGAGGCAATGGGCACACACTGGAACACAGGGGGTTCCCTCTAAACATCAGGAAACAATTTTTTACTGTGAGGGTGACTAAGCACTGGCACAGGTTGCCTAAAGAGGTTGTAGAGTCTCTCTCTTTGGAGATATTCAAAAGCCCTCTGGACACAATCCTGGGCAACTGCCTGTAGGTGGCCCTGCTTGAGCCAGTGGGGTTGGAGCAGATGGCCCCCAGCAGTGCCTTCCAACCTTGACCATTCTTGTGGTTCTGTGACATGCTAGTGCTCCTAGGGGTATTGAGAAATCGCTTGTGTGTGTGCCCAGTTTGGCCACACATGCAAAGTTAACATGAAATGTCAACCTCAACCACTCTGTGATTCTCTGATTCTGTTCCACTGTCCTTCACACCTGAGGCGTCAGCCCATTAGCCAATAATTGCAACTTTACATCTCACAACTGTATCAAACAAAACAGGAAGTCAAAAATATTAATGCAAATAACGCAATAAAATTCAAACCAGACTGTGGTACCACAGAATACAACTTGTGAAACATAATATTGACAGTGGTAGCATTGAACGTAGGAATACAAAGTTCCAATTAGCCAGACATAATTCTTATGTGGATGGACAGGTAGGTAGATAAGATAGGTAGATTTGCTTTAGCTGATGTTGGTTGTTATTTCAAAAGATTAAAAGGGAGTCAGAGTGACATAAGAAAATACTTCTAGCTATTTGGGAGTTATATTGGCTGCTTTTTTCCTTTTTTTAAAGAAGTGAAAGTGTTTTTATGATTAACTCTCCCCTCATGGTTGAATTACTCAGTGAGTATACAATTGAGTCTATTCATGCAAATGAATTTTGCAAAATGATACTCAGAGCTACCAGGTAAATGAAAGTGGGATTTTCATTTTTTAATATTCATAAAGTACCAAGTACACTACGGAGAACAAAAATGCTAATACCTAGTGAAATATAACTGAGGTTAGGCTAGATTTTACTTAAAATCCATCTTATTTCTCACAATGCTTTTCTGTTGTCTATTAGGAAGACATTACTGTTGTTATTTGCATTGTGGGACTACCTAAGAACCATGTTAAAAATCTGGCACTGCATTACACTGGGCATCATATATTTGAAAAACTTCTTTCCCTCTGAGTTTGCAATTTAGAACCTAATTTGTGGATTTACATTATGTGATCAAGATCTATCACATTGTTGCTGCTAGGAAAAGGCATATTTTTCTTCCCTGTAATCACAAGTTGTAGATCCTTGTCACGTGAAAGGGACAAAGCTGTTTTGGCAGAAAATAAACTCCCTTGCGTTCTAACACTCCTCCCTGAGGTGGGAGGCTAGGTGTGGCTAGGTTTAAATTCTGAGTGATGCCCAATTCACCATTATCAGTACAGTCGTATTTAATATGTATTACACTATTACAATTTGGATACACTAATAGTGGACTGCACCTTCAGTCTAGTCATGCTCATGAACTAGCACGGCCACTCTCGAGCCTTTGGTTGCGTTCAGTAAGAAAGCGAAATGACTAGCTACTTAAACAGTGCAGTTTATTTTAACAACAGATATATAGGTTCTTATGATTGCCAGTGATAAATACACTGTCTGCAAAGCACGTGCAAATAAGAGTATTGTTAAATATATAAAATGCACAACAAAGTTATAAACAATACAGCCTGGCTATAAATGTAGGAGAGAGATTCTCTAGAGAAGTTTCTAAGTTTTCTGAGGAAACACTTGGTATATTCTAAGTCTCACCCAAAGGCGTCCCTATGTGGGGGAAGAAAGGCTCAGCCCGTCGACTGATCCCAGAAGTCAGTGATGGAGTTCTCCTCAACTTGTTCGCGGTGGTGTCTTCCCTGATATCCCCTCTCTCTCAGACTACTTTTATACTATTTATTATCTTCAAGGTGGAGTTTGAGTGACTTTAATCATAAATACTTTTATTATGATTGGTGTACTCAAGGAGGAGTGGTCGCACCTTGGAGGCAGGTAGCCTTCGGGATGGAGGTGTGGTTTGGTACATTATAATGAGCAAAGTTCGCACAAAGGACAGCATTTCATCAAAATTTGACGAAATGTTGGCTCAGGGTAGCGAGTAGGCAGCTTATCAGTTCTGTAGTACCATCTTGTTCCCATATCTGCTATTCATCACAAGGCAAGGCCACGGAATGATTACATTCCATCCCGTCCCGTCCCTTGTGTAGCTTTGCAAGAAATCTTGTACAGGGAACTGCAGATGTTGCATTCTTCACATGCCAGCTACAGCTGTAACCTAACTCAGAAGCCTTTTGATTTTATACCTTTCCTTAATGTGTGAACAATGCCGTATTTTTGGCCATTTTAGTAATTATTCCACAATCCTGCACTTATTTTTCTGATGTTTTCTTATACCCTGAAAAGGAAAGTGAAACCTGAAACCTTTCCATTAGTGAAGCAAGCAAGAAGGAATTACCCTACATCAATCTAACTTCTAAGCAGAACCAGCATTGACTCTTAGTCATGAATAACCTATAAGAGCCCTGAAACATGGAAAGAGATTGGTCTTTCTCATTTTAACTCTGAGAGGACAAGAATCCCAAAATATCCGATGTTTCTAGACACTGTAAAAGAAGAGCTTCTGCCTGGGGAGGTTCCACAGAGCCCCACAGGAAAACACCCCCAATCATCTTCCTATGTCAAAGTATCCTTCTGGCTACCGATGTAGGTTTTCATTCAGTTGCACTATTATCAGGAACCTATATAGAGTTGTCAATGGATCACTTTTTTTAAAAATCTCTGATACCTACAGATAACATCACACAGCAAAGTCACAGTTAGCCTAAAAACACCAGCCTCGTCATTCATACCCTCTTTACAGAGGCATAATTTCTAGGCATGTATATAGTGTTTCTCAAAGCAACACAAATATTTTGAGGGACAGCTTGACAGAGGGGCAAAGGGATGAATATGAAAGGTTTGGTGCTATCAGTTTGGATACCTGAGTCCAGAAGAGCAGGTCTGAATGGTGGTTGTATCACATGAAAAATATTAGAGGAGATTCAAGTGGGGTGAAGTAAATAGGCCTTGGCACTTCTACCAGAAGGGGCCCAGCCAGGCCCTTTGCGTGAGGGTATGTAAAGCTCCACTCTCTCATAAACAGGAACCACAACAATTATCTCCAGTCCACGTCTCTTCTACAGACCAGTCCTCCACAGCTGTCCTGCACTGTGGCATTAAATCTGCCACACTGCACAGTAGGGCAATCAAAAATGTCCTGGTTCTGATCTTTGTTATCTCTTGAACTTTATCTCCTCATTCTCTGTCTTTGATATCTCTCTCTGTTTCCCCTATAATGTATCTACTTTCAATGCTAGTATGTCTACATATGGTGATTTTGTAACAGAGGCAGCTTCTGGATTCATTCAGAGCCAAACCATCCATTCACACTAACCACAGAGCAGCGTTGGGACAAAAGAGACATACTATGATGGGCTTTGCTATGATGTGATTTTTTTTTGTCGTCTTCCTTGATGTCATATCTCTGCTTCTAGTGAAATCAGAGCTGAAACTGGTGTTTACTTCAGATAACATATATTTCTTCAGAAAATACAAATTGAACATAAATTGTCACATAAATTGGCCTAGACCAATAAAAACAATGTAGTGGTGAGATTCTCCATCTTATCTTCAATGCTTTAATTTTCAGCTATTTCTCTATCTTTCAGTTCAAGCAAACAAAATGCAAGAAGCAGACAGTATAATTAGTAATACTACAGAGTATTAGTTGGAGCAAAGGAGCTGAGCAGTCTTAATCTTCACGGTCATCTGCAGCACTAATTACATTCTCAGAATCACCAAGCTACCGTCATGTGAAATTTGCTTCATCTACACGTGTCATTATTTATGCACTGGGTGCAGTGAATAGGTATAAAATCTTCCTCTTCTCACAAGCAGAGAGGAGGAGGCATTGGCATGGGGACCCTGGAGCAAATGAAGGGCAAAAATTAATTAGCAAAATGTTTGGAGCTAAACAAAGTGCTGGAATAGTGAATTCACTGGAGAAGAGCTAAGCTTGATCATCTCAAGTAGAATGTGGATTCATTCAATGTCAGTAATCAACAGCAGAAGAGAGACCAGTGGTCCAAGGCAATGAAAAAAATTAATAAACAATGGAAAAGAAACTGTATCTCTCCAATCTAGTCTTTGGAAGAATAGTAAAACTGAGCTTGCTTCCCTCATCTGTTTCTGTTCTATTATTAGATTTACTGGCTACTACAATATTTCGAAGGATGTTTTTTTTAAGTGGTATGTGATTTTCTTGGAAACTTCAGGTTCCCTGTTCATCTATTAACGAAATCAACATATGCACCAAGTAAAACATTGGTGATAATAAAATTGGCTATGTGCTTCTATAAATTTTGTCATATAATTAAAATAGCAAGAAGCTGTTTGGAAAAAAAATCACTAAAGTAAATCCCTGAGAGGCTAGAAGTAATTGGCTTGGCTGATAATCCAAACATACTTATAATGGTCCTGAAAAACTTCTGCATCTGAACAGTCTCATTACATGTCAGATAGATCACAGGATCTTTCTTTGAACAGGTAAACTTTTGGAATTTTATTCTGTAGTTAACCACAGTAAATGTCGGAAGCATTTAGAGCTGATGAAATAACATCCCAGGGAAACTGTCTCTCGTGAAGCAAAATCCTGTGAGATTCAACAATTTTGTTTTACATAAAAAGATGTCTCATCACACTTTCAGTAGTTCGTATTTCATTCTGTGAACAGCCTCCAAACCTCATGCTGTGAGGCAGTACACATAGATAATTTCAGCAGCACATTTACATAAAATTTATGTAAATGAGGTGACGGAAACTCTCCTATGCTGGTGCCTTCAGTGCTGTGATGTTATGGGGATGTATGGCAAAAGAAAAAACAACACGCAAAACAACAACAGAATGTTTCCATTTAGTTTCGGTGCAGGGGACTTGGCTAGATTCAAGTGAAAAAACAGGATTTGAGAGTACCCGCAGGATCATGTTTCACAGGACATGCTGGGTTGCAAAGACCTGCTAAGCCCACACCTGCCCAGAGCAGAAGTGCCCAACACCCTCACCAGTACTACGTGAACAAGCGGGAGATACCAGAATGGGCATCACACAGTACCACCATCACCCCAGTAGGTCCTGCTCCTTGCATAGACGCAACTTGGTCTGTCTACAAAGTTTTGTTCTCCCATATTCTGGCATGTGTTTATATCTTTCTATTACACTGAGATGAAGCAACTGATCACAATTCCTTTACAGTCATGAAAAGAAAAAGAAAAGAAAAAACAAGATTCTTCAGCCTTTTCCTTATCTCCATTGCTTTGCAACACCCTTGCACTTATTTTTTCCAGTAACCCTTTAACAATTGTTATTGATGCTAACGCTGGACACTTGCAACATAAATGAGAAGGAAAGAAGTTTCTCAGAAAACATAACACATCTTCGTGTAATACGAGTTTGCTATGCTTAACACCTGTTTCATTTAAACTCACTGGAAGGATAAAAAGCCCAGCGATATATTCTGGTTTTGTCTCCTATTAGTACAGTATTTCTAGCTACATCTTTGAAAAATATTCACAGAGAAGATAAATAGAATTTTCTGCTAGTCCTAGCTAAAGAGAATACACACAAAAATGCATCCCCTGGAAGATGCTGATTTACATTTCTGTCACAGCTAAAGCACAGACTAGAATGGGCTCTCTGGGGGACTTTTTTTGTTGGTTTTGTTGGGTTTTTTAATAATAGGTGCAGACTTCCTCTTCTATGTGTGAAATCAATTCAAATGTCATTTTAGCAGAAATTATGCAGAGTGTTAATGTGATGTAGATTGCTCAGTTTAAATCACAGAATCTTTGTATGAAATGAATGTGTTGATTTTGTGTTGCTGAGGAGAAGAGTTTGATGACCATGTTTGATTCAGTATTAATAAAAGCAGTCTGTAGCTATGTCTTTGAAAGGGTAAGAAACTGCTTTCATTGCTGTACTGTACACTGTGAAAAATTATACCAATATCCTACTCCACAAGATTTCTGATTGAATAAAGCACTGTTCATTTGAACAACGCCAATCTAAACTACAAAGTTTTGCTGTTATAGCTATATGAATGTACATCAGGGAGGAACCATCCTTTGTAGACACAATCTGTACCTGACAGGCTATGTCATTCTGGTAGGGAATTTAACTGTCCTGTAGAAAGAACTCCTTTAATGGGTACAAGCATCTCCTCCATCTTCTCTATTAGAAGTGTAATAATTTCAGTGTAAATATACAAGCAGAGTTTTTATAACATCGGTAAGCTCTGAACTGGGTTCTTAAGTGATAATATTTAAAATAAGAAAATATCTAAATCAAAGGGGAGGCAGAGAGACTAATGGAAAATAATTTTACTTGTTACAAAAAAAATCTGTATGTGCCATTTTTAACAAAATGAAGGGATTTTTTGTCTCAAAACACCTCTCCTGAATCCTTTTCTAGTCAATATCATCATGTTTAATAGTTAACTTAATATCGTTCTGAAATTGTTTTCCTATGGAATAAAAGCTCCAGCACCATCTACACCTGCAGTTAAATCTTCCTCCTTTCTATGGAAGCTAATGTCTTCTTTTGGGGTGCAGTAAAAATACTGGGAAGTGTTTTCCCCCATTTTGTTCACATTTTATACATGTGACTTTGGCCTAATTATATTCTCACTTACATAGAAATAAATTAGATAAGTACCAAATGTGAAAAGAATAATTAATTCTGTGTTCTTACATTTATTCCTTGTCATACAGATAATCCCTTTTCTCACTGTACAGATAACCTTCATCCTATTGCTTCATCCTCTACAACGTGAAAAGGCATTTACTATGACATTTAAAATATCAGCATTTCATTTTTCCTCTATATGTCTGCTTTATCACTTCCAGTAAGTGCACACAATTAGAGACAGATTTTCTAAGGAACAGCTTGACAACAAAGGGAATCACAACAAGAATCTCAGTGGTGGGACAAAGAATATAATTTTAACCTGAAAAACCGCAGGCTGTAAGTTAGCTGGTCTCATCAGTACCTGACTAAAATTAACTAGAATAAAAAGAACACAGTGGAGTCCACGGGAGGGGTAGCACATAGCAGACCACCTGACATCCTGGTTCACCTCTTCCTTGTCCTTCCTCACCACCAGCCTCAGGATCCCACTCCCCTCCTCATGCTGCACTGGCTCAGATGCCGAGTGGGCACTTTCCTCAGCAGAGTAAGCTCCCTAACTTAGCATAAAGTTACTCATTTTTAATTGTTATGTTCATTTTCTGACAGTGTGGTTAGCTGAACGAGTTTGGAGCAGCGGGCAAACATCAGAAACAGTAGAAGGAGTAGAGGGGTGGCAAGGCTGGACTGGGGATTAATTAGCTCAGGCTGCGAGGTACCACTTCACCCCTAAGTGCACTGTCTGCAGAACTTATTCATGGAGAGATACTGTCATTTCAGACAAATCAGCCCCTGAAAAATGCATCAACATTGATAAACTGCTATAAATATGGAAATAAAGCAAGTTCCTTTGTTTTACTAGGCTTCTCTCAAGCCATTTCTTCTGTTATTGCTAGTAGAAAAGGCTCTTGAATTCACAAAGGACACTTTAAGCTGCCTCTAGAATAACAGGATTCTCAGCTGTTGAGCCAGCAGAAGCGGAAGTATCAGACTAGGTCAGGCGTAGAAGTCTGCTGAGGCTCTATGTGTACATGTTGACACAGCCATCAGTGAAAGCAGGAATAAAATGTGTGCAAACCTACCCAAGGGATGGGGAACAGGAATCCCAGACAAAGCAATTGCAACAGGAGGTAGGGAAATACTCCATATATGTACTCACCGTAGGTGGGCTTTATCTCCATAAAGGCAGAGTTTAGCTCCAAATTCAGATATTTCAATTTGTGTGTTTATGAGACTGGTATCCACGTATGGGAAGCGTGCCTGCATTTCTATTACAGTCAGTAGCTAGTCTAGTGTATCCTAGAGTGATGTTCAGCTGACCAAAGGTAGGCATGTTTGTTGGGATGAGCTAAATAGCTCTTTATATCCTACTAAGTAGACTTAAGCATTGTAGTGCAGGATTCAGCTGCCTAAACATGGATGCTTGCTGTCATTGGAGACCTCACCAGTTACACCCAACATCTGATGGATGGCCTGGTCAATATGACACAAGACCTACAGCAATCTGTTTCCTTTTGGAGTTGCAACTAGGGACCTGAAGGGACCTTACACCATCACCTAGGCATCTCTGTGTCACAGTTTGGGCCAGGTTGGCCAATGACAAGACAACAAATGCTCTCCCCCAACTCTCACTCCAAAAAGAGGAAGAAGAGAGAGAAAGAGAGTTAACAGTTTAGAAAAAACTAAACTACCTTAATGAAATATTAATAATAAAATAAAAAAGGGAAATCATTAAATAGGTACAACATATATAAAATATGCACAAAACCATATCAAGCTCCTAGGGAGATGTCACTGTGAAAGTACCAGACTGGACTCAGTGACAAATGGGAACTGGAACACACTGACTGGGGTCAAAAGGCAGATGAGCTGACGGGGTGTCCTCACACATCTGTCATTGAAGAAAGAGAGACACTGAAGAAGCAGTCCACAGAAGAAGAGCCCTCAAAGATGACCCAACCTGACCCCTTTGACCTCTCAGCTTTTGTACCGAGCATGGCAGACGGGATGGAATACCCGATTGGTCAGCTTGGGTCACCTGACCTGTCCACAGGTGCGACCCCTCCGCAGGGTAAACAACCCAGTCGGCTGACCCTGGTTGTGACAGCAACGAGCGTAAGCAGGAGCCTCTCACTGAACAGAAAGGTGGCTCTGCTTCGCCCCGAACCAGGACACGCTGTTTAGGCAACTGGTTTATTTTTCTCTTCCACAGCTTGAGATTTAGAATGGCTCTTGCCAAACTTGGGCTATCTTATATTTTAAGGGGTATTGTGAAAACAGATACCAGTGGAATTAATAGTTTGTAGGGTTAGGATACGTGCTAGTTGCTCATTTCTAATGATTGCTCAGTAGGAATGTCTTCAAAAAAAATAAGGCACAACAGCCACTCTTTAACAGACTTGTTTTTCCCTTTCTTACAGCTACCTCTGCCTGGTAGGAGAATATTGAAAAATTAAAGCTGTCTTTGAGACTTGAAGTAGAGTAACAAGACTGAAAGAAAAAATCTTCCAGTCAATTGACAGCTTCTAACTCCTCAAGCTGGGAACAGCTGGAGAATGACAACCAGCTAGACCTTATAATAAAAGCAGTGATATCAAAGCTCAGGTTTATTCCTAAGTGAAAGAGAACAGCATCTAGGGACTTGGGCTAGCATATTAATCCATTCTCTTTTCACTTTTTGTACCTGATGGGTTGAGCGGATAACATTGTCTTTTGAAACAAAAAGCAAAACCAATGCATTTTAAATCATATCAAAAGATCTTCTTTAGTTTGTCATTTCTGGCCAGGCAGTTGATATCATTGCACTAATTCCCAGAAGCACTTAATCATCAATTTGTGGAATTAATAATAAATTTAGAAATGTTTGTAAAGTTTTCAGGGATAGGACCCAATACAATTAGATTAGTATTGTGTGCAGTTCTGGGCCCTACAATTTAAGAAGGATGTGAGGGTCCTTGAATGCATCCAGAGGAGGGCAACAAAGCTGGTGAAAGGGCTGGAAGGCATGTCCTATGAAGAGCAGCTAAGGACTTTGGTTTTGTCTAGCGTGGAGAAAAGGAGGCTGAGGGTTGACCTCATTGCTCTCTACGGCTTCCTGAGGAGGGGATGTGGAAAGGGAGATGCTGATCTCTTCTCCCTGGGGTGAGTGACTGGTGTCTTCAGTGACAGGACCTGTTGAAGTGGCTCAAAGCTGTGTCAGGGGAGGTTCAGACTTGACATTGGGAAGTATTTCTTTACCAAAAGCATGGTCATACACTGGAACAGGCTTCTGAGAGAGGTGATCAGATGTCCCAGGCCTGGTCAATGTTTAAGAGGCATTTGGACAGTACTCTTAATTACATGCTTTATCTTTTGGTTAGGCATTTGGACTAGATGACCATTGTAGATCCCTTCCAACTGAACTATATTCTATTCTATTCTATTCTGTTCTGTTCTGTTCTGTTCTGTTCTATTCTATAGATTCAGCTGCCTCACCCAGCCTTCAGTGCAGTGATAACTGCTTGCACAGGGATCTTTAGTGGAGCAGGAGTTAGCAGTTCAGCTAACCATCAGCAAAGTTCAAGGGAAATGGCAGGGTTAACTGACTCAACAAAGCTAGACATTTTTCAGGTAGGACACAGGAGACCCTCTTCCACATATGAACAACGATTTGGCAACCAGTTAGAATTTTTTATATTCTGTGTTGGATTTTCTCTAAGCCTCTCCAGTTAGCATCCTTGTTCCACTTTGTGCAAGTTAATCACACGCATCCAGAGAAAGTCACATATCCAAGTGGCTGGCCATCCATCTGTTTGCAGGAGATATCTCAGTCCCTATTTACCCACTGCTGTATCCCACTGGCAGCTCATCATCACTCTAAGGCAACAACTGCTGTCAGATCACTTGCTGCCTCTCATGTCTCTAACTGACACGCCAAAGGTTTATGGCTTTATATCAAAACACCTAGCTTTGCTATCTGTACTTTAATGCCTTATTTAAAACCACTTTTAGGTTACCTATATGATTAAAAGCAGTCAAGAAGCTTATAATACTTTTCTTTCCTCAAATTATTATTTTTAAAAGTGTTAGCATTTAAATGAATTTAACTTCAAAGCTAATATATTACTGAGGTGAATACAGTTTTGTAACTTCAGAACTCTGCTATTATTTCTGCTTATCTGGAACTTGTTTTCTGTAGGGTTACATACTTAAATATAACTCTTGTGGTTGCCTTGCTGCAACATGTAAAATGAATTGAAATGGGAAGTCTGAGAATGTTTCATGTTAGGGATTGTATCTTGCTAAAGGAATAAGCATGTGTATGTGCCTAAACATACTTCCCTACCTACTCACAATGAAGTATCAATCCTAAAAAATGTCACCATTTATTTACATGAGAAGGTAATGTTATGAAAGGAGTTCACGTATCCATATTCTTTATTATGATTTAGTAGTAATAAACAAAGTGCCTAGAAAAGAAATCCATACAAATATCTGTCAAGTGCCTGAACATTGGTCATTGGCATTCTAAACTTAACAAAGTTAACAAAAATGAATTTTAGAAGAGGATTAGAGAAGCATTTATTTAAAAATTTGACGGTGCTTCCTCTTGCTTCCTCCCAGCTCACTTCACTGTCAAAAAATTGAATAAACTAAAAAAAAAAAAAAAATCATCCCATTAGCACTAAAATGTGGCTCTTTGCTTACCATATCGTATTTCATCACTTCATACACAGGAGTAAAACACTTTCTGAGAGCGGTTCTCAAGACAGTTAAACACCATTGGATCCCTTGCAGCCTCCAGATATGGACACAGATAATGGACTGTTGATAACATACTTTAGAAATATCTCTAAATTGGAGTGGTCAAACACTGGTACAAGTTGACCAGAGGACTTGTGAAGTCTCCACACTCAAAGCTATTCAGAACCCTCCTGGACAGAACCTTAAGCAACCTGCAAGTTGCAATGTAAAAGCAGGTTTACATTCACCCTGCTTTGAGCAAGGGGCCAAACCAGATGACCTCCACTGTTGCCTTCCAGACAAAATTATTCCCTAATTCTGTCATTACATTTTTGGAAAAAAGACAGAGTTGTAGCCTCCCCTCCATTTTTCTTTGGCCTATTCAGTTTTTTTCTTTCTGTTTGTATTTACTTATAGATTTATTTATTTTCTTAACATACATTTGTTCTTTGAAACAAAGATCAGACCTCTGTGCCTCTACTTCAGCATACAGGTTCCTGTCCAAGAAATAGTTCTGGGTCCAATCTCATAATAACTGGTAATTGTGCTCCAATTCCTATTGTTTCTGACTTTGAATTGTGGATCTGACCTAGTGATCAAGTTGTTTTGATTTGCGCAACCCGCAGGAAACTCTTCTGTAACTTTTCTGAGGAAAAATAAAGAAAAGAAAACAAGAAATATGCGGTAAGCAGAACATCACACAAACAGAGGAAGCCTGAAATGTCAACATTTTTTTTTTTATTTCTGATTCTGATGTCAGTATAAATTGCTTCAGTAGATCACTGCATTGTTCAAGACTTCATAAACCCTGATCCTGAAGTTTAACCTAGTTTTTACCCATTGCAGTTTAACATTAAAACCTCTCTTCTTCTGCTTACTTGAGCGATATTCAGAAATAATACATTCTTGTGTTAGTGATGACAACTGTGGGCAAGCATCTCAATTATAATTATGTTGCTAGTTAGAACATCTTCTTATTTTTCAACCTTAGCACATAAATTGTGACTTTCAAGTGCTTCAGTGGGGTTGATGGCCTCCTATGAACTTTAAATCATTAATTAGTTTACCTTAGAACATAATTATAAAATGGATAATAGATGTTTTGTGATGCCAAAGCCACAAGAACCTTAGTAAATATGGTAATAATGACTTTACACTGTTTAAACAGTCAAAAAAAAAGAAGAAAAAAAAAACACAAAAAAACTTAAGTGAATCATGGCTCATACAAGACAGGATATAATTTACTCTGGCTCATTGTTATTTGAAGAAATATTTTATCGTCACACTACATAACAGTCAGAAGTTGAAACAATATTTCTTTTCTCTTTACCCTGATATAAACTGATGACAGACACAAGTCCATTCACAAACTGAAATTAGTAGGCTCAATTTAATCCTTTGCAATATCAAGTGGTGGGTAAATCATATGCCATCTGTTGCTCCTTCAAAGGTCCTTCTTACTGCGTCATGGTTCAGGCAACACCAATATTCTCAGAATCAGTGATTGGGTATTGCTTAATCCTGGAGATTTCGGAGCTCCTACTAGGTGATTTGAGCAAAGTTATACATGAAAGAACACCACTTCACGGGGGAAAAAAACACACACAGAAAAATAAACAAACACCAAAATAACCTGCTAGTTTTCATCTCAAAGTCAGCTGCCTGTACAGGATGTTATCCATGATTGTGTGAGGCTTTCAGCTAGACAAAATACGTACAAGTGTCACTGTGATTTCAGAGGAGTGCACAGCCCCTGGAAGTCCATAACTCCCCCCCAACACGTGCAGAAGTTCATCACAATGCAGGCAGCGTGGCACACAGTGTGCTGGCCTGCACCTTTCTTCTGCACCTCTGAGGAGCTCTGAGATGACCACCTGCTCTGCCCGTCAATTTTGTAAGTCTTCCTTATGATTTATTTGAGCTGTTGGTATTTTTCTAGGACTTTATCAAGTGGAAGCTCTTTGGATTCACCAGGCCATACCTGGGAGAAGCCAAGCTGAGCTGCCCTAGCTGCACAACCCAGCATCTGTTTGCCCAGGGCTGACCGCAGCCATCATACCCGGGGTTGCCCCGACCCAGGTGTAGGACTCTGCACTTGGCCTTGTTGAACCTCATGAGGTTCACACAGGCCCACTTCTTGAGCTTGTCCATGTCCCTCTGGACGGCATCCTGTCCCTCAGGCATGTCAACTGCACCACTCAGCTTTGTGTCCTCTGCAGACTTGCTGAGGGTGCACTCAATCTCACTGTCTATGACATTGATGAAGATACTGAACAGTACTGGTCCCAATATGGACTCAAGTGGTACACCACTTGTCACCACTCTCCGTCCGGACATTGAGCTGTTGACCACTACCCTCTGGATGCAGCCATCCAACCAATTCCTCATCCACTGAACAATCCTCCCATCAATTCCATTTCTTTCCAATTTAGAGAGAAGGATGTTGTGGGGGACTCTGTCAAAGGCCTTACAGAAGTCCAGATAGACAGCAATGTCCCTTGAGCTCTGCTTTCTTCCATGGTCCAGTTTTCAGTGTTCAGGTTTTCATTCATAGCATTAAAATCCCCTTTGTTAAAGGAATGTCATGTGTTCTAACTTCTGAGAAGAGTGAACTGACATGTGACTTCCTGATGTACTCTCCTGGCTTGATTTCCTGCTACTCTAGGGGAGTGAACGTGACATAAGTGGTCTTCTTTGGTCCTGTGTTTCTAGACGGCTCCCAGTATCCCTGGATAATTAAATTAATGGGTTTGCAGGAGTAAAATGGGTAGAAAAATGTGCGGTATAGAGTTAGTTATCCAGAATTACAGAAATATGTCAGAAAAGCCTGTCCCAAGAAATCGGATCAGGGAAAGGTTGACCAAAAACTCTCACAGGATTCTGCAAGTCTCTCAAAATCAAAATAGTTCATTGTTCATTGTTTGCCTTTACATTTTTTTGTTTTGTTTTTCTTTTATGAAAGGGAAAAGTGGACAATCATTATGAAAAAAAAAAATTGTTCTGTTAGAAACCTATTCTCCCAAAACACAATTTCAACAGAAATTTTCAACTCATGCTATTTTCCATATCACTCTGACTTTAATTTCAACAAGGGAAATTTGATTTATGTATTAGGAAACACTTTCTCATAGTAGAGATAGTGAAAAGCAATACTTAGGGAGGTTGTGACATACCCAGAAGTAAAGGTTTCTAGTAAGAGGTTAGAAAAGTAACCTGTGTAAATCAGAATAGGTGTAGGTGTTTCTGCCTTGGGGCCAGGGAATAGACTAGTTCAGCCCTACTTTCTAACTATTTCCTGTAGTTTTACTGGAGCTAACCAAACCAACTGTCAATGTGACAAAGTAGTAATTATCCTAGACTTAATACAGCAGAGTCCACAAAAGATGTCTGTGAAAGGCCTAAGGCTATAAGTGTTGTAAGAAAAGACTTATAATCTGTCACCCTCTTACAATACAATACAAAATGAATGCAGTGTTTGGGCAAATGATAGAGGACTTACGCAAACCAGAAAGTCAATAATTATCTAATTACATTAATTTGCTAGATGCTTGGTATTTTTCTATTGTGACACTACTTCAAAGAGGTTTTTTTCTTCTTTTTGAACTATTTATATATGTTTACAATGGCACTTATGAAATATCACACCTTGAGTACCAGATCTGAGAGTGGTTAGGAAAAAGGGATGTGTTTCACTACACTCCCTGTTCATCCCATCTATTCTGAACTGCATTGCCATAATTACACCTTAAAAGAAAAAAAAAAAGATTCTATATACAAAGTAAAAGCCTATGATATTCATTAAAGGCAATGAATTCACTAGAAGCTAAATAGAGGGTGATAGGTTTCAGCAGGTAGGAGAAACAAAAAGAAGCAGCAGCATTTTTCTGTTTGCACATTCCACTTTGGTTTTACTTGTGGTCCACAGTTCCAACCTGCATTCTTTGACTTCAGCAGGATCCTGTTCTGTGTATAATTGCACATATAAAAAGTACAAAACTAGAAAACAGCAAGAAATTCTCCATTACTTAGAGATTTGGGTTGTTGTGTGGAGTTTTTTTTAATCAAGACTGGACATCTTTCTAAAAGATAGGCTTTAACCTATCAAGAAGGAATGAATCTTGATGCAAGAATCGTGGCAAATACGTCTGCACAGACTCTTGCACACAGACACAGGCCAGTTCTGCCTGTTCTTCCATTCAACCAGCTGCAAATCAACTCCAAACTGAGGCTATTATCTTAGATTCATCATCCAGCCAGTGTGTCCCTATTGTTTCCAATCAAGAACCAAATGCGAGTGCAGAGAGACGGTAAGCCTGTCTCTGCCTGTGATCATCTCTCACATACCAGCTGTAGCCTGATACAGGAGGTCGGACCATTGTGGCTTTCAGGTTTCGAAGGGAAAAAAGGAACAGGAGAAGGCAAAAGGGATGCAAAACAGAAGACAAAACCTGCACTGAACACTAAAAGGACAGCCGAAAAACATTGCATTCAAAAGCAACCACGTGTCTCCTCTGTCCCTATTATCCACAGCATTGCATAGTCATATTTTTGTATGCCTCCCCCTGCAACAACAGAAGGTAATCAAAGGGGTTGCCTCTTTAATCAGCACACAAATCCATTTAGACACATGGGTTTGATTAAAGAAACACTGCCGTTCAAAGACACAATCCAGCAGGGAAACTCTGCTATCTGTAATAAAAATCTGGTTGGCAAAGAAGCAAGACTGTAGTGGAGGGGGAAGAAAACTGGTATTATCAGTAACCACTCCACATGTAGTAATTTAGTTGCTCTCATTTACTGCAGCACAGAAAATTTCCCCAGCTCTCCAGATCTGCATAAGAACTAATACGTGAAGTGCAATCCTCTTTTTCTTGCTGAATCTTCCAGCGTTAACCCGTGCAGTCTCCCATTAATAATACTGTGACTTTGTCACATGAAGTAATTAATAACCAAACCCAAGAAGGGCTGGAGGTCATTTACTTGCAGTAGAAATGCTTAAGCACGAGAAAGCTCAAATAAAGCTTTTCACACATCAAGTGCTACATACATGCATCTCAATTGGTGACAGAATGAAGCCATTGCACCTCACTATCAGTTGCAATCCAGCCTCGCCACTGTTCGCAAACACTACCAAATTACTCAAGAAACAGTTTATACACCAGCTAAGTCAAAATAAGACATTTAAAGTAAAATTGGTGTACAAGTGTTCATCAAAGTAACAAAACCAAAATCTTAGAATGATTATATATTTGCAAACTAGTACATTGGACAACTGCCATTTTTGCAAAAGCAGACATTAATATAACATGAAAAAAAAATCCCTCAGAAATCTACCTTTAAATGTCTATAAAAAGCTATTTTTTTAGACAGATGGATAACAATAAAAAATAAAGCAAACCTGTAATTCCACTGGATTGGAAACATTTAGAATATTTGTAAAGTGAATATTAATATAATGTGGTAACCTTTACCTAAGGCAGAGATTTAGGGAATAAGCAGAGTAATAATTAATCTTTTCTTAATAATTAAAGCAAAATGTGTAAAACTGACTATAGTGGTAGAAGTAGTCAAGTGGAAGATTTACTTCACATAAAGGGCCCATTGCAAACATTGTTCATGTGAACCAGCCTTTTTGCTGCGCTCAAGGAGGAAAAAAATAAAACCACCTACTCAGAACTGCTGTATAAATAGAATTCACATGAGAAAAGCCAAAAGATTCATCCCAACGTGTGGCCAATATAAACTGCACCTGTAAAGTATCTGTTTTGCTGTATAATACTAAAATGTTGCCAGCTGTTTTGAAAAACATGTTTTTAAAATACTGTGAGACGGTAGGTGGTTCCTAGATGTTACTGCTGCAGAGCAATACCTTGCTAGTTCTGTATATTGCGTAAACGGTTGCTCTTGGAGAAAAGCCCATTACGAACAGTGCCTGCAGAGCACCCTGACGCTGGACGCTGTGTCAAGTGGGAGGCATCCAGGCTCTCAGTTCCATTGAAATCAGTGCCTAAATACCTCCGTGAACGTGGTGTTTATGGTTAATATCACTGATTGGACCAACAGCTTGTAATTAAGCTGTGTTGTAACGCCCATGCATTCTGGCACGTGGCACAATACAGGCTATAGACATGCTATGCGTTAAATGTTTTAAGACTTGTTTTAAGCCTAGTATTTGTGCTTGAACAAGAATTTTTGTTTTAGAACAGCATCTTAGAATCATAGAGTAGAATCATAGACTAGTTTGGGTTGGAAGGGACCTTTAAAGGTCATCTAATCCAACCTCCCCTGCAATGAGCAAGGACATATTCAACTACATCAGGTTGTCCATCCAGCCTGATCTTGAATGGTTCCAGGGATGGGGCATCTCTCTAGGCACCTCTCTAGGCAACCTGTTCCAGTGTTTCACCACCCTCATCGTAAAAAATTTCTTCCCTTTTTGTAGTCTAAATCTACCATCTTTTAGTTTAAAGCCATTACCCTTTGTCCTAGCACAACAGGCTCTGCTAAAAAGGTTGTCCCCATCTTTCCTCTAGACCCCCTTTAACTACTAAAAGGCCACAATAAGGTCTCACCAGAACTTTCTCTTCTTCAGGCTGAACGATCCCAACTCTCTTAGCCTGTCTTCATAGGAGAGGTGTTCCAACCCTCTGATCATTTATGTGGCCTATCTTGATTTAAATTATCACTACTTTATCCTTCACACATTGTCCTTCTTGTTAACTATAAAAAAAAAATGAGAGTTTGAATACATCCATCTTGAACTTGGGGCCTTTGTACTTTGGTCAGATAGTTAAAAGCCTCTATTTTGAAGTTGCCACTTGGGTTTCTGTAAGCTGTATTCAAATGTCCCCTGAACTCTCTCTCTTGTACTCTGAATAAATGAACTAGAATATGGTGTTACATTGTGCTATAGGCTCAACTCTTTGTAAATAGACTAAAGTTAAGAAAGATTTTGCACAGATCTTCAGAAATTGCATATTTTGACAAATATTTGACACATAGGACAGTCTGGAAAGAAATGCCTATTTACAGCACTGTGTGCCAAAATGTCAAACAATCATATTTGCAAACTATGGGTTTTCAGGCTTGAGCAAACTCTGCACCACCGCTAGTGGGTGTCTAAACCAGGGACAGCAAGTGTTCTGAACATGCAACTGCTTTTATGCAAGAACCTACCTGTTCCTAGAGGATAGTCTGCAGGTATGAAAAGACTTATCTCCCTGTTTTTCAGTTTAATAGTGGTGATGCCTTAGAGTTTTCATGCATCGTTTTTTATTAAAAAATCCATAAAACACAGACAGTTTATGAAAACTTTTGTATTTATTCAATATTCTGCATGCATAATCACGCCCTTTGCAAGGCTGCTTTTACAAAGAAGAGAGGTCTATAAATAGAAAAGAAAATGGGCATAATCTACAGGAATCTTTTTTTTTCAGAGACTTCTTTGTTAGCATAATGACTGTCTATTTTCACTTCTTTTTTCGAGCTCTTTCTCACCAAGCATCCTGTATTTCCTCATCTAGCACAGAGTCCTATTAGTGGGAAAATAAAATAACTCCTTCAACTCCAGATGTTAGCAAGGCTCCGGTACCACAATTACACACAGATGTATTTAGAAGTCTGCATAAGCATTTGAAGGAAAATGAATCTCGCACAGATGGCAAAATGCAGTCACTTTCTTTTTTTGCCATATCATTATCCTAAAAGGTGATAATTAAAATTATTTCAAAGTTCATATTTAAATAACATTTTGATTAATTATGGACTGTTCATTATTGCCATGTTTTGAAATTTCTCTCATTAGCCTTGTATTCCATAAGCAAATTATTATGACTGAATTATCACTAATAACTCTAAATAGAAATAATTTTCATAATCTCTACACTGCATGTATCAAACTGTACAAATCTCTTTTTTGTTTCACTGTCTGAACTATTCCATCTTTCAGGCTTAATGTAGTTATACACCTTCTTTCAGAATAAAAAGCAAGCTATTTCAAGCTCTGCTGAGACAGGATAAGATGAAAAGTTAAAGCACACACAACTTGCTGAAGAAAAACATTTTCTGATTAAAATGATAAAGGAGGTAGCATTCAATAATACAAAACACCAAAGATCAAGCATTACAGTCAAAGTGCAGGAATTCTGTGTTAGCTCTACAGATCAATGTGATCGTTACAAATGTTTTCATTCTTCTGCTTCTTGGAAATCTTTCAAACTGCTTCAGTTTTAGCTATTGCACATAATAATCCTTGTGGGAAAAATCTTTTTTCAACTGATTTTTTTAAAAAGTGTTCAATTCAACAGCTTTAAGATCACAGCCAACATATGCCAGTGCTTTCCTAACTAGATCGTGTCTACGGTGGACTCATGTCCCAGACACATTCTGTGTTCACACTGTCTACAGACTGTATTGCAAGGCATGAACTACGGAGAAAACCCAGAGGCCTTTTATTCCCTTATGGTAATTCTGTTACACTGCCCATTGGTGGAAAAGAGAGGGAAGCTGAGAACAAACTGGTCTCCATTCTGGCACGTTCAATTTAGTGGCTGAAAACACGTAGAGAGTCTGAGAAGAGAAGGACTGCTGAGAAATATGAAGTCCTCATCTGTTCTTCTATTACGTATGAGTGGTAACCCAGCCAAAATGTAACAGAAGTTAAAAAGTCAAACTCTCTATGATCAGGAACTGTTCCAGTTGTGGTTGCAGGAAGCCTTTACATCTTGTTTCTTAGAGAATGGGTATGAAAGATTGTCCTGTGTCTTCAAAGCCCCTTATTCCATAACATTTATGTCATGCCCAGGTCCCACACTATAAAATACGACCTCATTAACCACTACCACCCTTCCCACCTTTTGTTATAATACACAGATATCATTCCCTTAATCCACAGACCACCTCTATGGAATGTCTGTCAAATGTCCATAAACATCCATAAATACCCACAAAAGTCCAGAAAATGTCCACTGAGTTCATTCAGCCCATGACCCTGGGCTCCATCTGCCATGGCAGTCACCCAGGACAGGAGAGATGGTGTGTTGTGTGGAGTTACTGGGCATCAAAGCCAGCTCAGGTCATGTCACTGCTGTGCTTGCACCACTTCTTATAAGACTTGTTCTCCATTGGTTCGGGTGGTTCCTGCTATAGCAATTCCTATAACATGCAACTCAAATCATGGGTTACAACAATTTAAAGGTATATCCATTACAATCTCCAGCCCTGGTCCCTTTGGGCCAGGTTATAAGGATGTAACATTGTAATGAACTATTCTCCTTGCTCCTAGCCTGGCTACCAACAAGGGGTTCCTGCTATAATAATTCCCATAACATGCAACTCAAATCCTGGGTTTAACTTTACTCCCGATTTCTCTACTTCCTCCCCTCGAGCGGTGCAGGGGGACGGGGAATGAGGATTGTGGTCAGTTCATCACACATTGTTTCTGCCATTTCTTCCTCCTCAGGAGAGGACTCATCACACTCTTCTCCTGCTCCAGCATGGGGTCCCTCCCATGGGAGACAGTTCTCCATGAACTTCTCCAATGTGAGTCCTTCCCATGGGCTGCAGTTCTTCACAAACTGCTCCAGCATGGGTTCCTTCCACAGGGTGCAGTCAGTCCTTTGGTCATCCATCATTAACATTCATGGGCTGCAGGGGGACAGCCTGCTTCACCACGGTCTTCACCACAAGCTGCAAGGGAATCTCTGCTCCGACAGGCAGGTGTTCAGTCAGCTCAGGAAAGCAGGGCTCCATCACACATAACGGTTACTTGGGAAGACAAAACACCATAATTCTGAATGTCTTCCCCCAGCTTTATATACTGAGCATGACGTCATATGGCATGGAATATACCTTTGGTCAGTTGGGGTCAGCTGTCCCACCTGTGTCTCCTTCCAACTTTTTGTGCACTCCCAGCCTACTTGCTGTGGGGTGGGGTGAGGAGCAGAAAAGGTCTTGACTGCTTAGCAACAACCAAGAACATCAATGTTTTACCAATGTTATTTTCATCCCAAATCCAAACCATAGCGCTACATCAGCTGCTAGTAAGAAAGCCAACTCTATCCCAGAGGAAACCATGGCACCTGGCTTCCTGATTCATGGAAAGTTCAGGAAGGTTGGGGCAAAAACCCAAAAGAAATTCCATTTCCAGAGCCATTGTTTATGGAAATACTGTGAGTTATCAGCATATAGGGAGTTTGGCTGGAGCAGGTTTCAGGGCAGGTCTGTCAGGACAGTTTATCTTTCTGACCCTGCCTTACAGGCTGCCTAGAACCCCAATGGGCAATTTAACAGGAATAGTGCAAGCTGCCGTGGCCCTATTCAGTGGTGGCTTTGTTCAAAAATCATTCCTTTAGACGTTCTCAGCAACTGCAGTGATCTTTCCGATTACAGGATCTTCACTTCACTGTAGTTCATAAACAGTTAAACATCTGTAATGATCTGGGGAATTTTTCCATTTGCTGCCTATTAAATTGCTTAGTATCGACAAATCATTATAACTAACAGACAGATTAAAAATCAAGAATCCCCACATTTCCAATGTTTGCTTTCTTTGTGGCTTTTTAATTACATTTAGAATATAGTTCCAAGGGCTGGTGAGAGACCATAAACAACAATATTCATTAAACCTTGACAATCTTGCATTTAAATGGAAGCAACCCCTTGGGCAAAAAAATACACCACCAAATCACATCAAAGAAAAGTGCCTGCTAGTTATAAGACTACAAGGTAGGAAGGCGAATCCCTTGACAAAAGATGTAGCAAGGAGGTAATTTGGCAAAAAGGAGTTTAAGCCAAAAGCAATCAGCTTTTTGCAGGAGTGAGCTGGAAAGTTAGAGATGCCAAAAAGAAACCATGCACAGAGATATAAAGATCCTGCACTCCGTAACTAAGTGTGACAGAAGTTCAAAGAGCTCTTGGTGGGGAGAAGAGGCCAGAGAATGGTGTCCAAATTTTTGAGTGTCTAGTGTAGATAAGTGCATTGTCTTTTGTACCATCAGTCTACAAACAAGGATATTTGGATTAGAAACCATTTATAGGGTCTATATTTGTTTAAGCTTCAGTTTTATTGATTCCTGGAGGCATAAATAGTACAACACTCCTGGAGGCTTAAGCAGCTTAAAAATTTGAAACCCTTGGAAAGGTTATGCTGAAGTTAGAGAAGAAGGTATTCCTGAGCAGAAAACCCAAATCATAAGAAACTTCCAGCCCCAGCCCCTTAACTCGCAGGGGGAAAAAAAGGAAAAAAAAAAAAAAAAAAAAAAACCACAGGACCCCAATGCATGGAACCGAGACAAAAAATCTCATTGGTCAGTAGAGGAAGAGAATTGACCTGATCCGGGACGTCATCCAATAGGATAAGTATGGCTATATGTTTCAATATGCCATTGTCCCTGTCTTCCTTCCCCACCAAACCACAACTTTTTCTTCATAAAATGAAAATACAAGCCATATTCTAAACAATAAAAGCAAGATGTCCTTCCCAAAGAAAAACATCCCACAGGTCATAAACCTGAGGAACTCATTGCAAAAGGATGCTTTGAAGGCTAAAAGTTTACAAGAGCACAAAGGGGGGGAGGGGATAAAAGAACCAAAAAACCCCAACCACACAACCAAAAATTCAAGCTTACTAAACACCCAGAAGCAAAATTCAGTTAACTCAAACAGCTGGAGCTTTGTTCTTGGGGCATCCACCAATGGTTACTGCTGTAAACAAAATACTTCACTAGCTGGACCTTTGGTTTTACCTGAGCTCACGGTAGGTATGTCCTTACATCCCCTCAGTACCACCACTGAAGTGACCGCTCTCTCCCTGACCAGCTGATGGCCCCCAACCAGAAGAACCTGTGGTTAGTACTGAAAATTTCTGTTTCATCATCATCCTCCTGCCTCCTTCCTGCAGTGCTCCTTGTTGTAGTCTGAAACAACAAAGCAGCCAAAGCTCCAGATGTGCGGTCGCTGTGGCTCTGCCCTGGGGCTTGGCAGCAGGGGGAGCCAAAACTGAAGTCAGTACAGTCCCATGCAAGCGATCCGTAAGTGAGCAACAGCAGGTTACAGAGAAGGGGTCTAAGGGTTCAGCTGCTTGTGCAAACCCAATTTCCAGCACAGCTGAGCACAGCTTTTGCTGTTCACAATGGCTGAGCTAATACTGATAGCTAGTCTAAAACTAGCTCCGAGGAGCTTTTATCTTACTGTAAATAGGCCTTTTTTAGCTTCTCCATGACTCAATTACCCATTGGCAGAGGCAACTGGAAATAATGAGTTAAGACTGTTTTTTTTACCTCAAGGGTACTGTGCAGATAAACATATTGAAGATGATGGGGTGTGTGCTCAGACACTGAAGCAGTAGAGACCAAGCTAATGTTGTCTTCATTTGCTTTCTGTTGTCTTCTTATACCACCCTCTTATTTTGACGTAGCTTCATTCTGCAAATCTATTCTTTCATATACCTTCATTACTGGATTTGTTTTGATATGTGAATATATTACAGAAATTAAACAGTCAATACCAAACAGTAAAAGTCAAGCTTACACAAGTTCCTCTGCCCCCACCTCCTACCAAGACAACTGCCTTCTGGCTTTGGTATTAAATTAAGATTTTAGAAAAGAGGGGAAAAAAGAGAGTTTCTCTCTTTTTCTTCCTTTTATTGCCTACTGAGCCCAAATGCCACTTGTGAAGATTAGTACGCTTACAAAAAATTCAATTTACCAATGCAAACACACTCAAATTTTTGCTCCAAGTCTCAATATCAATGCATGGCTGAGAATGACGAATGAACAATATAAGAGGCTTTTCAATTATACATAACAGATAACCAAACATTGTTTATGGAAAATGTGTTTAGTTGGAATAATGGGCAGGTAGATACAAACTAGATTGAGAACAAAATGCAAGTCTGTTGATTTTCTGTCACACTAAAGTAATGAAGCATTCAATAAAAGCATGCTATAGACTAATTAACAGTCAAAAGAAAAAAACTACAAATGCCTGAAGAAACATTCTTTTCTTTCAGTTTCTATCATGAACCTAAAACAAAAGCTGAATATTAATGTCCTGAAAGAGAAAAAGCAATAGACAAAGCTGTTATATCAGTTATCTCTGCTCTTTGCATGTCAAAAATAAGTAGGTTCTTTTAGACAGCAATGATTTCACACTAAACAGAATATGAAAAGTACACAAACAGCACTTTAAAAAAATCACCCGATTCTTAAAGCTAGAAATTAAATGTAAGAACAAAAATATGTCAATTAAAAAAACTCCCCATAATCCAAGGGGAAATTGTTAGCAACGTGTTACATTACTTCAACACACACACATCTATGGGGCTGGATGGGATCCACCCATGGATACTGAGGGAGCTGGCAGAAGTGCTCACCAAACCACCTTCCGTCATTTATCAGCAGCCTTGGCAAACCAGGGAGGTCCCAGTTGATTGGAGGTTAGCAAACGGGATTCCCATGCACAAGAAGGGCCCAAAGGAGGATCCGGGGAACTACAGACCTATCAGTCTGACCTTGGTGCTGAGGAAGGTTATAGAGCAGATCATCCTGAGTGCCATTACGCCATACATACAGGACACCATGTGATCAGGCACAGTCGGCATGGGTTTATGAAAGGCAAGTCCTGCTTGACTAAACTGATCTCCTTCTATGATAAGCTGACCCACTTAGTGGATGAGGGAAAGGCTGTGGATGTTGTTTACCTGGACTTTAGCAAAGCATTTGATCCCATTTCACACAGCATTCTCCTGGAGAAACTGTCTGCTCATGGCTTGGATGGCTGTACTCACTGCTGGGTAAAAAACTGGCTGGATGGCCAGACCCAAAGAGTGGTGGTGAATGGAGTTAAATCCAGTTGGCAGCCAGTCATGAGTGGTGGTCCCCAGGGCTCAGTATTGGGGACAGTTCTGTGCAATAGCTTTATCAATGATCTGGACGAGGGGATCGAGTGCACCCTTAGTAAGTTTGCAGTTGACACCAGGTTGGGTGGGAATGTCAATCTGCTTGAGGGAAGGAAGGCTCTACAGAGGGACATGGACAGGCTGGATCAATGGACCGAGGCCAATGGTATGAGGTTCAACAAGGCCAAGTGCCAGGTCCTGCACTTGGGTCACAGTGCTACAGGTTTGGGAAAGAATGGCTGGGAAGCCGCCTAGTGAAAAAGGACCTTGGGGGTCTTCGCAGTATGGGATGGGTTGGCCAACGACAACAGATGCTCTCCCCCACCTCTCACTCTAAGGAGAGGAAGAAGAGAGATAAAGAGAGTTAAGAGTTCAGAAAAAAGAACTAAAGTACTTTAATGAAATATTAATAATAAAATTTTCAAAAAGGAAAACATGAAATAGGTACCATATATATAAAATATACACAAAACCATATCAAGCTCCCAGGGAGATGTCACTGGTAAGCACTGGGAAAGTTCCAGACTGGACTCAGTGACAAATGGGAACTGGAACACACTGACCGGGGTCAAAAGGCAGATGAGCTGACGGGGTGTCCTCAGACATCAGTCATTGAAGAAAAGAGAGCCACTGGAGAAAATCCAAAGATGAAAAGTCCTTGGAAAAGAGCCCTCAGAGAGGAGCCAACCTGACCCCTTTGACCCCTCGGCTTTTGTACCGAGCATGGCAGACGGGATGGAATACCCGACTGGCCAGTTTGGGTCACCTGACCTGTCCACAGGTGCGACCCCTCCGCAGGGTAAACAACCCAGTTGGCTGACCCTGGTTGTGACAGCAACGAGCGTAAGCAGGAGTCTCTCACTGAACAGAAAGGTGGCTCTGCTTCACCCCAAACCAGGACAGGGATATCGGTCAACAGCCAGTTGAATATGAGCCAGCAGTGTGCCCAGGTGGCCAAGGAGGCCAATAGCACCCTGGCCTGTATCAGGTGTAGCGTGGTGAGTAGGACTGGGGAAGCGATTGTACGTCTGTGCTCGGCACTGGTGAGGCCCCACCTCGAGTGCTGTGTCCAGTTTTGAGCCCCTCACTACAAGAAAGACATTGAGGTGCTGGAGCGGGTCCAAAGAAAAGCAACGAAGCTGGTGAAGGGTCTAGAGAACAAGTCTTGTGAGCAGCGACCAAGGGAACTGGGGTTTTTTAGCCTGGAGAAAAGGAGGCTGAGGGAAGACCTTATCACTCTCTACAACTACCTGAAAGGAGGCTGTAGCGAGGTGGGGGTCGATCTCTTCTCCCAAGTAACAGGTGATAGGAGACGAGGAAATGGCCTCAAGTTGCACCAGGGGAGGTTTAGACTGGATATTAGGAAAAATTTCTTCACTGAAAGGGTTATCAAATATTGGAACAGGCTGCCCAGGGACGTGGCTTAGTCCCCATCCCTGGAGGTATTTAAAAGACATGTAGATGTGGTGCTGAGGGACATGGTTTTAGTGGTGCACTTGGCAGTGTTGGGTTTACAGTTGGACTCAATGATCGTAAAGGTCTTTTCCAACCTAAATGATTCTATTATTCTATGATTCTAATACTCCAAGCTTAAAAGACAGACACACAACAGATATCAATGCATTTAGAGACTATACAGATAAATTCTTCTTTAAAATCCACTTGGACAGTGTGTCTGTTTTTATCAGGTAAGTGATATGTAACAGTCATCAGGAAAAGTAAATTGAAACATTTCAGCACTAACAGAACCTTCACCTGTCAGTCTTTTGGGGTTTAAGTGATATAAAAATTGCATGCGCTATCTTTGACATTCGTACTTTAAATTGCAGTATTCCTTTCTCTAATATTGTCTCTCCCATTCAGCTTAACTCCATTGTCAAAGCTTCCAATATAAATATAAATCAGCATTTTATAGAACAAAAGGTAGTACAGTTGGTCAGATTAACTGCAGTTACAAACCTAAGATTGTAGGGATGCTGTCTCAGCCTGATGTGAAGTCTTCACATATTCCGTCACCATCTCTCTGCACAAAAGGAAAAGGAAGGAGGAAAAATAAAAGGAGACCTTCAACCTGCTTTATCAAAAGATTACAGTCTTCTCCCTTCCCACCTCCTGCTCAGTAGAAATGACAGATGTACTGCTGCTTTTGCCCTCAGACAGTCCCACTGTGGGCCCTGGGGTGCAAGATTTTTCTGAGACCAAGGTAAGAAAGAAGAAAAGTAAAACTGCTGAAGTAACTCCTCAGTCTCTGAATCATCAACTAGGGATTTCAATAAAGTGACAATTTATTTTACTGTCTTGAAAGTGTAAAGTCTTTTAGTGATACTTATATTCCTTTGCATATTTTTATTTATTAGCTTTAATTAGTGCCAAAGGACTTAGTATTTCTTCTCCTACCTAGAGAGAAAGCATGAAGGTATAAAATTTTATTTAGATGTTCAGGTTTCTTTAGAGATTTTTTTCTAAATGAGAAATAAAAATTCAAATATTATATTAAATTTCAAATCAAGAATCTTCTCACATTGCATGGTTGGCAATCCTATGCAAATTATTTGGAAGTTTATGAGGTTTTTTTGAAAACTGACTGCACTAACTAAACGTGAAATTTCTGCTTGCCAATAGCAAACTAGACGACCCACTCCACAGATTATCCCCGTATGTGAAACGTCATTTTGCTGTCCTTAGTGTGATGCATGTTTTATTTACAATTAAGCAATAAAACACAGCTTCCCCATCAGACCGTGAATGACAAGAGAAGGAAGGTGTCCCAAAGAAGACTTCAGGTCAAAAGCTACCTGACCTGTGCCACCGTCTGCCGTTAGCAATGTTTATCACAAACAAGGCTAGAAGGAGAAGAGGAAAGTAGTCCTACCTTGTAGGAGGTTCTAGAAGAAGAGAATGCAAAGTCCTAGATACTTCCTTTCTAAGGTATTGGCTCCTCCTAAACTTTGAAAGACTAGACCTGTGAAAAAAACCTAAACTGTGTATGTCTTGAAGGCTTTATTGTTTTTAAGTGCATATAATATTGAGCATCTTGAAGTTCCTTACCATATTTATAGATACTTTTTAACAAGTATAATGATCCCAATCTACATACAAATGTTGTAATTTATGTAACTGTAATGTAAAATTAAGGATATGTTTATTTTTTAAAGGCAATTTCATCGATGAAAATAACTTTCATTGAAAACTGTGTCAAGGTCAGTTATTTTGTTGCCAGTACTCCAAAAGCAAAATTAGTAAGAAAAAGCAAAAATGAAGTTCAGGTACTTAAAGAAATGGGAGAGAATAATTGAAATAAAGTTCTTGATAGAAATAAATTCCTCAGGTGAGAAGCCTGTTGATATGAATCACAGTATTTGCTTTTTGAAGGTGAAAAATAATTATATAGTAATCTTGATAATGGATAATCATGTGGAAAATACTTAACAAATGCCTCTTCTAGGTTTTCTTTGGTTAGAATGTCCCCTGAAAGCTCCATAAAGAGGGAAAGCAGGGAAAACAAACAGTAATTAAGAAAGAAAAAAAGGAGGATCCCAAACAGCCGATCACATTTAATAAAACGTGTACTCCTTTTGACCATTCTCATTCGCACCTTTGAAGAAATTAATGTACTTTTTACAAGATGACTAAATTCTGATATACTATTGATCGAATGTACTGAACATTTATAGAAATATAAAATATAGAACCTGGAATACCAGTATTTGAGCATTGGTGCCTGACCACTACACTATGGATGTGAAAAACATCTCTCAGGGCAAAAGCAATGACAGCTTTTCCTTTTGAAACCTTTCTGATCTTTCACATTGAATCCAATATTATACCTAAAACATTTGCAATATCATAACACAAAAAGAGCAAATCCAAGTATTTAAAAATTAGTCGATGTTAATATTAAAGTTGACCAGGCAACTGCAGTTAACCCTTGCAGGATCTGAGTCTAATGCACTCTTTAATTACGCTATTGTAGGCTTTAACAGAATTTCATCTACTATTCCTTTTAGAAAAATCGAAGCGTGCAAAAAAAAGTTCTATTGCAAGAATTTATGTTAATACACACATGAGGAACCTGAAATGAAAAGCCATTTAGACCAACAGTGCACTCTTGGGACATTTGGGCTAACAAAACTAACTGCAGCACTCCATATGGGCTGACACTAGAGATTGACTGCTCTTAACCTCAGAGGAAGATAAGAGGACCAGGAAACTAGGTCTCCATTCTAAAGAAGTTGGAAGGAAACCATGGCCACATAGCCATCCTTACCTCCTCCTACCTTTTATTACTCTTTCCAGCCTGCCCTGGTGAGAGTGTCATGCCACCTGCCCCCACAGGCTGCTGGTTCATGACTTTGCCCGTTCCCGTGCCTCGTCACATAAGGGCAGACCAGCTGGGAAGTCTCCAGCTCTCCTCCTTGTTTTCCCCTCACTCCAGTACACTAGATACAACCACGCAGTGCAAGAAAATAACAGCACTACCTTTGATATCACTGCAAGTATTTTTGATTAATGATAAATCAAGCTTCCCAGGGGTTTGGCACCGAAACCATACATTTATGCTCAACAGCGTTCAGCTGTGAGGTGCTGGGAATCAAGCAAGAGGTGATGTCTGGAGACATAAGTACACCAGTGTTGCACCTTAGGCTTTTCTATTTACCCCAAATTCATCCAAAAAATTCTCTACTGGCATTTTAAGGCCAGCTGTTATCATCACAGTTGCTATATTTCAGTGTGCAAGATAAAACATGCTAACATCTGAAAAAGTTGGCTGAATCCTTTCTTGTTGGAGCTTTGTTTGACCATATGGCACAGCCCAAGGGATGAATTCATTACTACTGTGCCTTCTGAAATTCCCTAAAACTTAATTTTCTATCATACTCCACGTTTGCCAAGTCACTGAAAAAGAATGAGTAACATCTTTGTGCAAATACTGAATTATTAATAATAAAATTGCAAATATTCACATATTCTTGCTTTACCAGACAATCACAATTAGGCTGTCTTCTGCTTAAGAAAAACCTCTTCTCCTGCTAATGTCTTCTCTAGCCATCTGTCCCCCAAATATTATTGTTTGCCTTCTGATGATACAGTAGCCTAACAGTTGACTTTTCTGCATAGCTCCAAGTTTGCATAGCATGCCGAGAATGGTGTGGAATGAAAATCTGACCCAACAGGTCTATTTTTAAGCAAGAATCAAATGGCAGGCTAAATCCACTGATGAAGGCAGTTGACTTTTGCTTGCTTGTTTAGCTAAACGTAATGGTTACAGAATCTGAGACTTCAGTAAGTATTTAATATAGCTTAATATATTAATATACTACAGTTGATATATTCCCTGTCAACTGGATGGAAAAATCTTGTATACTGTGGAAATAGCATGTGTGTTTTTCTTGGCCCATCCGAGGTCCCAGTTTTCATGCACTCCTCTTCTGGTCAACTTTACTGATCATGGCTGCTCCTTGAAAGCCTGAACTATTTGCAGAGCTCTTTACTGCTACAATTTCTAGATCTCTTTCTCTCTTCACATATTGTGAAAATACTGTTTATTTCCTGGTGTGCTTTTCAGAAATGAAACACAGCGGGCTGAAAACATACACAATGTAAGTACTAAATCGGCTATAGTTTTGTAAGCACATTGTAAGAAGTTTGCCAGGTGAAAATGTCCTTCTCTAATTACTTTGCATTTTCAACCTTCAAACTAGAGTTGTCTACTGATTTCACAGCTCAATAAATAGAAATAAATTTTATGCAGTGTGATAACAGGTTTCAGTTTTTTTATTTTTGACATGCAATTCTAGCTGCTTTTCCATTGTAATTCATCATAGTACAACTGGTTTACACAGTAATATTTTATTCAAAAAAATATTGAGTAACTCTTGGCCCCTCTCTGACATGTCATTTACATACCTTCCCTTCACACAACAAAACAGGAAATCAATGCCTTAACATTAGAAAAACTGATCTGCCTAAAATTATAGTGTTTTGTGCTTAGATAGGTGGTTTGTTAACAGGCATTTTAATTTATTACTCACCTCTGATCTCCTCTCTAAATGCTCACAGTACCTTCCAGAATAAATCTCTGAGTACCAGCCTTTCTATTTCTTACCATCGTGCTCCCTCAAACATTCACCGTGCGCTTAACCATAGCATCATACATCTCGGCTCAGAAGCAGAAAGCTTCTATAGCCAGCTCAAAAGTACAGTAAATGCAGCTTTTACTGCTGCACCTTTGTAATTAATGTGCCTCCTGGAGGCTGAAAGTTTTCTTATCCACAGTTAGAACAAAAGGCATGATGTTGTCCCTCACACACCTACAGCCCCAGCTCTCTTGGGCTGGTAGGAATGCTATTCACATTACATCTGAACACAGATATTTGAAATATGAGTTGAGAATTCTGGACAGTTTGGCTAACGTAACCTGAAAAAGTTTGCTCTGAGGGCCTTCTGCTCTTCCACTCTAAAGATGATAACATGGTCACAGGGCAAATCATGTTCCCAATTCTTTTTTATAACCTGGTAAATCACAAGAATTCAATTAAATCAATACACCACTCTCTTGTTGACAACAAGTACCTTCAGACTTTCTAGACTTAAATAAAACTAAAAATTGGATTTTTGTATTGTACATGACCCTAAACATTGTTATTATGAGTTCTGACTGTTAACTTCGTTCTCAATTCAGACTTGATCCAAACGTATTTGTTGCCTGGGGCTGAGTGAAGAGCCTCTGTGCCTCCAGTGTGTTTATTTTCTCTGCAACCAAAATAAAATGTAAGCACAAATTCACAGACTTTTTTTCTTATTAATTTCATATACCTTATGGTACAGACCTTTTTTGTGCATGCAATGCACTGCTAGGCTGTATATTATACTCCTAGTCTAGAAGAGAAATTCACAATACAAGAAGTGAAGGCCTTCCACAATTAACTTCCAAGGCACCTAATGAGTGTCTTCTCGCTCCGAGGCAGTGAAAATGACAAGAACCTGAATTCGTAAGAAGATGAGTTCTGCCTGGCATGATATAGAATGAGTGCCCTTGAAGCTGGCGCTCAAGAGCAAGGACCATGACCAGGTATATCTGAGGGATTCAAATGATGGACAAGGCAGGTGAAAACAAATAGCAAAAAACTGTTCTGGACTCCTGTTGTGTTGACTGTGTCCTATTCTCCCATAACCATGCACACTTCTATTACTAATTATCTTTGTCTATCATAATAGCACTCAGTGGGTCAAAAAAAAGGAAAGTTAAAAAGCAAATATTAGAACGGTGTGCATTTGAGGATGGAGAGTGAGTTTGAGGCATGTTTTGCCTCCTTGTAAATCTGAAAGACACTCGAATATGATGAACATACCTTCCATTTGCTAAAGTTTTTTTATTTCTTCAGGTCGCCTTGCCTTGACTGTGTTGCTAAGCCTTGTCACCGCCAATTATTATATGCCAGGGACCCAAATGAATCTCACTTTAGCTGTCAAACTGCTAACTGCAGAGAGTTTGTGTTTTCACCCGTCCTTTTACACAGAGATGAACTAAATCCTCAGTTCCTGAGCCCAAATTCACCCTTTCTGTAGTAGCCTTGAGCTTTTGTTTGGTTCCCTGGAAGCAAACAGATTTTCTCGGTTTATTCTGTTAAGAAAGTTATTCTGCTTTTGGGCATTGCTATTTAATGACTATTTAATAGATCCAAATGTGAAGTCTTTCCCTAGGGCAATTAACTTGTGCTATTCCCCCGTATTTGTTTCAGTAACAGGGAGTACCACCTCTTCATGAAATATTGTTAAAGCTCAACACGTTTTTTACCTTCATGACTTGAATTACAGTTCTTCGTAATAATTACTTAATTTTATCCAGACTGGTATAGTTGAACTTTGCTGCTGCCGAGTTCTCTCTACCTCATTAACTTTCCAGTTCAGCTACCAGTTTGTCTTTAGTAGAGGTCTTAGATTGAAAAACAAACATAGTGACAATCATCTTGATGGATAGTGAACATCCTATGACATCTCAACCATCTACCTGTGTGTTTAAACACTGTTTATAGTACAGACCAAGGTCTTTTTGTGAAGAGACTCCTCGATTTACAGTCTGCCACATATTAGGAGGGGAGGTTATAAAGATCAGGAGTAGCTGAAAGGAAACATAGAATATTTTCACTTTGACTGGGCATCTTTTTTTTTTCCTTATAAATGTTTTCAGAGACAGTGGATGATTTATCTTAAAGTGACCCTAATTCAAGTCAAGGTTATGCCAATAAGACAACTGTCTTTCTCTTTGATTTAGATGTTCCAATCTTTCCTTTACGCAAAGACTATGTTGGCTTCATTTCCTTTATAAGTAATCTTGCTCCCAGAGTTTCCAGCACATTGACTCACGAGTTGTTTCACTAGCAGGTAAGTGGGGGTTTACTAAATCTAAAACTCAGAAAGTCTGCTTGGAGAAAGTAGTGAAAGATGCAATGTTATTTGTGGAATGAAGTGCCATATTTCTAATGTTCCCTAAAATCTTTCATCTTACAATCATTATTCTCTAAAGCAAAATTTTGGCAGGGGTTTTATGTCTCTTTTATGATGTTTGAGAAAGATTTTCTTCTTTACCACCTGAAGAAGTTAAGCTGTACCATAGGAGATCTTCCACTGAAAGGTTTCTTATCTTTTGGATACAGTTTGGCCTGCTCCATCTCAGTTTTTTCACTGCATCAGCCAGAGGTCACTTATCTTTCGAGACTTTCTATAACTGGTCATCAACGAGTCTTCTTCTGGGTCTGGACTGGGAATTACGCAAGGAGGGCTACTTCTGCCAGGTGTGGCTTCGTAGCATTCACTCTGCTGCAGGGAGATTGAATTCTGTTCTCACTTACTCTAGTGTAAATATTGAGCAATTCTATTGATCTACCTGATATTATTATAGATTTTCAGGAGTATGACTGACAGAAGACTGTGTGGTTTGGTGCACCCTAGCTGCCAATACTCGTAGATACTTAATCCTGTGTCAGTCTGCAGCACACAGCCAAGGAAGGCAGAGGACAGCAGAGGTCTCTCTTCTTCCCTCTTGCAGGAGGTGACCACAAAGAAAATTGGGGCACAGTAAATGCAAACAACAACACATGTTGTTGTAGATACCTCAACTAACGTTTATCCTCTGACGCTCCTTGTTACTTTTTTTATACCAGAAGCAGAAGCCAAATGATAGCACACACACACATATATATGCATGTAGTCCTGTGATACCTGTGCAGAAATGGAAATACCTGTTCCACCACAGCACCATTGCCATGGGGCTCCAGATGCTGATGTATGGCAAAAACAAGCTAGAATGACCTAATTTGGGGCATCTTCATAAATCTCCCACCCCTCTCCAGAGGTGGGTTTGGATGACAGCACACCTTTTTCAATGAGATTTTGGCTACTTCTACCTATAGCAGAAGCCGTGCCAGCACTGGATGCCGACACGCAACCAGACTAAAGCTTTATGTGGCCACTACTTCAAATGCAAGCAGATTTTTATGGGCTTGCAGAATTTAGGTTTGATTCTTCCCACATTTGCTTTCCTATTTGTTATTTCTCCCTCTCAGACAGATGGGCATGAAGATGGCTCTGAAAAGACACATGTCAAAGAGGAGTTTTCTTCACCCTGCCCCCATCCTATAGGTTTCCCAGAGAAAGTAACTACCCGTTGAATTTGTTTTTTAATCATTGTTTTTTCACTATTTTTACTTTTTAGCATAAAGAGATGTAAATATGAGCTCAGTGGCAAGATAAAAAACACAACAGTATTTTTAAGTAGCTCTCAGGGAAGAAGATCCTGTGTCTTTCATGCATTGTTTTTTTTTCAGTAAGACATACCTCGGTTTACAAGATAGTGCACTTAAACAGCAGAGGATGTGCTACAAATCCACACCCTCATTTTCTATCATTTAAAAATATAAAATATTAATCTAATGGTTCCGTCTGCTTTAACTATTGGTTTGTTTGCAACTACTGGAGCAATCATGGCCAGAGAAAAAGATGGGTGTCTCCTAAAAAAACACTTACGAGGGCTGCTTTCATTAGAGCAGAAACACAGAACTTCATTTTCAAGAAATGGTTAATGTTTTTCTGTACGGGAGTTTTCCTTGATGCTTGCTGATAACAACATTTCTGTGATGGCACTGTTAGTGGCATACTGAATGATTTACTGGAAAGAATAAGAACAGAGCAGTGGCCTCAGAAATGTCACTTGAAGGCCTCTTGATTGATTTTTACAATGATCCCAGAGAACTATTTGTCCTGTATTCAAATTCATTATTATTTTTCATTCCTTGTAGAAATTTACAGCCTATACCTAAGCCTATACATAGGCTTAAAATTAATTTATTCTGGAAGCAAATAAGAAAGAATGGTGTAATAGAAGTAGAATATGAAGTCTGGAACACAGTAACTAATGTTTCAAAAAAACATGAATCAAGCTACTACAATTTTAATAAAGAAACATATATTTAGTAGGCATTGATCTTAGTAGCTCGTCACCAAGTCACTCCAATGGATTGAGACTGATCTACTAGAGTGAAAGATGTGACCAAAGGGTGTAAGTGCATCACTTCCAAAGCAATTACCCGCATCAGGCGCAGCAGGGTGGTGATGGGTTTTTTTCCTTAAGTAGATTACGTTGTTAACAAATGACAATATACTAATAGCTATATTTCCTAATGTATCACAACTTTACAAAGCAACAGCAGCTTTACGGAGAGTGAGACTCCATGTGTCTCAAAACAAAAATCCAACCAACTCTCATCATCACATATACTGTCCAGCTGCAAAGACAGGGGAAACCTTCACTGAATTTCATTCCTTTCCCTGACAGCTGTGTATCAAATGACTTGTAAAAGTTTCCCCTCCCCAGGGCGCAGCGTGCTGCCTGCACCCGTAGGAAGGCTCCTACGTACTGGATAAGGAAGCCGAACACCAGTCACCAGTGCATTAGTGCATTTACAGCCCTCGATTTTCTACAAGTTCTGTTTTTTCTCTCTGTAGCTTGCTCATTTCCAATAAAGTGTTCACACACTTGACATGAAGAGGCTTATGTCACTAATGAGTGTGTATTCAGTGTTTATGCCTTATGACAAGACGAGCCTTTTTATATAACCTCCAACGATTTATGCAATTTCTTTAGTTCCAGATGCTTGAGACAACAGCATAGTTTTCAGTCTCAGCAATTGTATGTGAAAAATTATACTGCCGCAAGGAGTTAATCAATTAGAAAATGTTTGCTGATTTTTTAGCTTTGCTTTATTTTTCTCGCTGTCATTTTAATGGCCCTTGTCATTTCATTCATAAACATCCTAAATAATTCCTTTTCCTCTCTGCTATTGCAAAGATATTATTTTTTAAGCATATTGAGAACTCAGTCTATCTTTACTTAATCCTTTTTACTTTTCTTGCTTTCAGTATCTTTGCTGAAATACCCAGGGCTGTGCATGTCTAGAATGAAGCTACACTAGCATTGTATAGAGAGAAGCAATCTTGGCCAATAAGTTTCTACATAGCTTAGATGCTTTATTGCATTTTTTGCTGTTGGCAACAAAATCACGGCATACTGAATATACCTAACCTTAAATACAAATGAGGAAATCTTTCCTGAAAATGACACTTTTCCTTAGTCATAAAACAAAGACATAATTTTGTTATTTCAAAGTTGATCTTAAGGGATGTTAAGTGTGAAGTTAGTTCAAAGAAAGTACTAGACAGTGAAATGATGTGGGACATATATTCAATATTCTGATGCAGTAAATCTCCAAGACAAACAGCAGTGAACACTCTTATACAAGTATTTATCTAGGTCTGATGCCGGTTCATGAAATTAAAATCAGGTTACATAACATTATATAGTGTCTTGGGCACACATGAGGAGCCAGAATAGCTGTAATCAGTGATTAATACCTGGCCGACCTTATTTTGTTGAACACTAGAGGGAGATCAAAGCAAAAGAATAGATGATCTAATAGATGATGGATACTAATTGGTGCTGTTCATAAAATTTCCACTGATGAAAAGATGAAACACCAGGTATCATAGTATCTTAATTTTTCGACATAGCTTTCACATGGCCTTATTTGATATTGTTTTACCTAGAATGTAATTTTAAAGAACGAAAAAAAAAGACTCAGAAGGAAAACGACTGTGCTTTTATCAATACTACAGTTAATATATTCTGCACTACATTAGTTTTTCATATGACACGTTTACTTTGATAAGAAGATAGAGGTTTTAGCAACTGAACAATGAAACATAGGCACAAAATCCAGCTATCTCACTGGTTTTTGAACATGTGGTACTTTTTTTCTAGCAGGTACCTACAGCAGTAAGCGGGGGAAACTCGTGTTTCTGAAAGACCTTCCCTGGAAAGAGATCTTTCTGTTAGACCTGAAGGCAAGCAACTGAGACTGTTCGCACGCAGAACAGGATGGAAATTAATGCTGTCACAACTGCTGTTCTGTTCAGTGTTTGCTGAACAAAGCTTGTAACATAAAATGCCTGTTTTAAAATATACATATTTTTTAGTTTTGCATGAAAGAAATTTATCAAATGCACGCTTCTTTGCCCTCTCAGTTACTGCTGGGAAATACTAGTACTTTCAGCAGGGTTCCCAAAGGAAGGGTCATTAAGGCCTTGAATAGTTTCCTAAAGGGACCTGGTTCATCAGCCCATGCAGAGGAGGGACCCTGGCATCCACGTTTCACAACCAAAGAACTCCTCATGCTGCAGTTTGTGCAGGGATTGTTATGCTGGTAGGGATGTCTGAGCTGGATGGAAACAGCATGATGTTGGCACTGGTAGAAAGGTGGTTATTGACAAAGAGCTGACAAAGTTAGGGTTAGTTTACCCTGAGTATATTGCTGGGCATGGTGGCTTGCAGCTACCTCACACGTCAGTACAGTGTGCTGCAGCCCCCGCACCAGTCGGCACCGCCAGCCCACCCCATTTTCAGTGTACACCGTGGTGTAAGGAGAAAATGTGATAGATAGACATAGATATATATACACACTAGTAATTGCTATTGTTAATTAGGGAAGAAAAGGTTTGGCTCGGCTCGAGGGACGTGACAGGAGTGAGAGGGCAGGAGCAGCGAGAAGCGCAGATGGGAAGGGAGAGCTGGGAATTTGCCTTTCAGCACAGCAAGCTGCTAAGCTGGCCCGGGGCTTGCTGTGAAACCATAACCTCTCACAAAGTTACCAGTCGGCTCTCCTCCACACAGAAAAAAAAAGAATGCTCCAAGTGTCACTTCACAACTTGTTTCAAAAAGGAGAAATATTTATATGTTATTGAACAGCTGTGCTGTCACTAAAGTTAAGTAGCAACTTCTCAGATGCGTCCTGCACTGTTTGGGTCTGTTTAATAAATGAGTGAATTATGGTTTTTGTCCAAGGCTCATCCTGCGCGGTGCTGGGAGCTCCCAGCATCCACAGAGGTATTCTCAGCCTGGTCACAAGCTGAAGTACTGGGGCTGGCTTTAGCTGTGTAACACATAGCAGTACAAACGTGTTTGCAAGTGTCAGAGTGCTGTAAAGAGCCAAACCATAACCACAGTGAATGAATACGGCTGACAGCTAATCTGAATTCTATTTGTTTCTTAAGTTTGTCAGTATATACATTGTCAGAATAGTTTGGCTTCCAGTCTCCCAGTTTCCTGCTTCATCTTGCTTTAGATGACTACAAATTGAATAAAACTTGCCGAGAGTATTACAAATGTATGCATTTTTAGTAACTTCACTGTTGCTGTGAGATCATTCCCCATTATACCAGCTCAGGACACTGTCTCTTTCTAGATAAATAATGCTTCTGAATATCCAGTGCTACTGAGCTGTTGATTTCTCCCTGCAGGACATAATTTAAACATGAAAGAGAAAGGGTTGAGGTTTTTGCAGTTTTTGTGATATAGCTACATTTGCAAATGTGTTTCAAACTTAAGGGGTCTTCTTTGTCATTTATTGTTTTTTGACTGTTTTACATTTCTTACTACCACCAGGCAAACTTATTCTTGGACAGAATGACCTCAAGAAAGGTAAAATACAAATAGTTCAGCCATTGCCAGGAAAAAATTATTGTAATATAAGGCACATATTGTTCTTAAATTGTTGTGCTCTATTTTTAACAATTCTGGCACATAAAAACTATCTGTGAAAGGCTGACGTTGCAGATACCTGCAAAAGATAAATCTGAGGTCTTTCAGACAGTGGTGTTGGTGAATGGCATGAACCCTTTATCAGGACAATACAATGTGGAAGCGAACTGACAAGGTATTGACAGTGGAGAGTAAATCTGTTGCATCCAAGCTGCCTCTGGTAGTGCTAACAACACAGGAGGGTAAACTTTTTTTTCACCTGCTGATTATTTATAGCTTTGTGTGAAATGACCTTGGCTCTAATTTCTGTAGCCAGTGGAAATACACAGCCGAGCTCCAAGGTGTCTTCTTTTTCCATTAGCTTTTAGGACACACTGAGGTTGCTCATTGTGTTCACAACAGCTTTACGTCCCATGTGTAGTCATACACTGTGTAGAAGCATTAAACTACTTCATGCATGCTACCTGGTAGATGTGTGTCAGTGAAAGGATCCTGTAAATGTGGGACTTACTGCAGATGGATGATATAATTTGTATTGCACAGATCAAGCACTGGATTTACCACCTGTGGACAACACGGTATACACAGATATTTCTGTCTGGGAAGTCTGAGACAGACATCTGACTACGCACAACACCGAAACATCAGAAAAGGAGATAATTGGCAACATCCTTGGTGGAACCGTAATAAAATAGTGTGCAATAGGCATGTATACATGCTGAAATGAGAATCGCTGAAATAAGAATGTCTTTTTCTGACTTTCTATTAATTGTTTGAGAACAACACTAAGTGGTATAATGTAATCATTCGGATTACTGTAACTGCTCTAAAGGCCTTATAAGTTCTCTGCTCTAACCAAATGCTGTACTGAATATGAAGTTACTGTAAATTTATAAGCAGCAGATGTAATATATCATGCCATTCATAACACTATATGTTTTCAGTGAAGGAACCTTCATGTTTGTCAGGCAGATTAGTTCAGCAATATGACTATATCAGCAAAGAAGCATTATTGAAAAACAGTCCTGAGAGAATAGTGACTTCACAAATGCATTTTTGCCAACTGATTGTCCTGTTTAAATCCCATTGAAATGAGGCTTTGTCTGAAGTGCCTGTGTTGACCTTCTATCAAGACTGAAAATTGTTTAAACAGATTGCTAGGTTAGAAATCAAAAAAAATTAACTGTGACAGTAGCTCTAGGTGAGAACAGGAAAAACATATCATTAAAAAGACATTGCTGAGTCTCATATTCTTGTTAGTATCTCCTTCCTTCACTTACTGACAGATGTTGACCTAACTGTCTTTGGGAATGTCCATGCATGCTGCAGTGCAGTACAGTTCATTTTATCCACTACACAGCCTTTGTTTTCAGATAAGTATGGGTACTCTCTGGAATGCTTTCTCTTAAGTGAGCTTCTTTCAATTGAATTAATGATGGCTGGTGGTCCAAGTCTCAGCAGTCTTCACCTCAAGTAGCACCTTACTGGCAATCTCTGCAAATAACATTAGAAAACCCAGGTCAGAAACCTGTTTTCCATTGAAAAGTGGCCAAACACATTCATCTGCATTAAGGCTAATCATATTCAATCACCAGTTCAGCTGTCCTGACTACAGATGCCCACTGACACTTGCAGAGGGCATTGTTTGTATACAAAGTAATTAAAAATTTTTACTTCTCCCTTGGAAACAGTAATGGCATTCGGCAGCCCTGACTATGAACAAATGTCCAAAGGAATTTCAAGACTTATTGGTATGAAAGTGCCAAACAACTCTAAAGCTGGTTTGAATTTAAAAACAGAGGGAGAATATATCAGTTCTTTAAAAAGGGGACATTCCAAATAGCAACTGCATCTGTTTCACAAATGGGGCTATAAAAACTACAAGAAAAAGTGGGTCTTATTGTTTATGGGTAACATCCAAGCTAAATTAATATCACATCCATTTATACATTAATGAAAAGCCTAAAAAACCTAATCCTTTGGAAAGACTCCTGTATGCTTTAATGTAGTTTAGATCAGGTTCATTATGGAGAAAGAAAAACATGGTCCTGATGCTGAAATAAACATTTGGTCTTTTAGAGAGTTGTAAAATACAGCCAAAAAAAGATTATACTTTGGGTCTTAATCTGCATTAGAAATATGTTCATCAAATCAAAAGACAGTTGCAATTTACCTGAAAACAAAGCCTCTCACTAGTATCTAACATGCCTCAAAAGAATATCAGTATTTACAAATGTTCACATCTAAATTGAGGGCATTTTATTTCACCATCAAGTGTGGTGGTAAACACGTTACTGTCCTGGACAACAGTTTACCTTGGCATTGGTCTCATTTGTGTCTAATAATACTGCAAATCTTGTAAGAAATGCCAGACTTTCTCAAAGCAAACAGCTGGGCCAGTAAAGATTGCCAAACTCTTGAAGTCTGTCAAATCAGTTTCAGTAGATGTGGAATGCTCATTGGTAAAGAAAACTATATATTTTTTTTAAAATTGCTTTGAAGCTAGAAGAAAATTTACACTTTGTTTTCCTCTAAGGTTCAGCAAAGCCTGGAGGAGCTCTTATTTTATCGAAACAAACTTTGCTCCAAACAAACATCTCTCTGATGATGATATATGTTCATTCCATTGCAATACGTGATATTTCATATGTCTATTTTTGCCATATCTGTGTGGTAAATTTCTTCTTGATATTTATGTTTCTACATGTTTTATTGTAGGAGAAATTCAAAACATTTCAGTTAAGCCTTGAAATTGCTCCAGATGAAGGAGAAAACCTTCATCGAAAGAAGAATGGTCTGACTGACAGATCAGCTTCAGAATAAAGCCAAGCCTGAGAAACAACAATCCAGAATCTTTCCACAATCAGAAGAAATGAGCACTGAGAGACCTTCCAACCTCATCAAACACCCAGGGCAGACAAGCATTGCTTCTCTCGAAAATATAAGTGATTTCTCCTTAAATGTCACTGACTGCACCCAGGTCGTGGTGCCAGAGGAAGTTTTTTTCACTGTTGCTGCTGCCGGAATACTGGAGAATCTGCTTGTCCTTATTGCTGTCATTAGGAATAAGAATTTGCACTTGCCCATGTACTTCTTCATTTGCAGTTTAGCCATTTCAGACATGTTAGGTAGCTTGTACAAAACTCTGGAGAACATCTTTATCATCTTGTGCAAAATGGGGTACCTCACACGTCGTGGGGACTTTGAGAAAAAGCTGGATGATGCCATGGATTCCATGTTCATTCTGTCTTTACTGGGGTCGATTTTCAGCTTGTTAGCTATTGCAGCAGACAGATACATCACTATCTTCTACGCTTTACGATATCATAATATCATGACACTAAGAAGGGCCTTGGTTATCTTGGCAATCATCTGGACATTCTGTGCTGGCAGTAGTATTGCCATTGCCCTCTTCTCCTACGAAGCAGCAACAGTCATTCCCTTCACCATCCTGTTCCCTTTAATGATGTTTTTTATACTGTGCCTCTATGTCCATATGTTCCTCCTGGCTCGATCTCATGCTAAAAAGATCGCCTCACTGCCAACCAGCACAGTCCATCAGAGAACTAACATGAAAGGAGCCATTACACTGACTATTTTCCTTGGAGTTTTCCTTTGCTGTTGGGCCCCCTTTGTTCTTCACATCCTGTTAGCAAGGTTTTGCCCACATAACCCTTACTGTGCCTGCTACATGTCCATTTTCCATGTGAATGGGACACTCATAATGTGCAATGCGATCATCGACCCTATGATTTTTGCATTCCGAAGCCGAGAATTACGGAGTACATTTAAGAAGATGTTCTGCTGTGCCAGGTCAAACTGGAACTGGTAAATGCTTCATGAAAAATGAAGATCGTAGAAGCACACCTATGGGGTGCTGTGAAACATCAGTTTGCAGAGTTAAAAATATTAACAATTATGCCCAAAGTAATACTATGCTTCTAGGATACTGACAGTGATTTTCAGAGGGCTAACAAAGAATGCATAAAAACTAAGTATGCATACAAATCTTTGCTAATAGGACCTCCAGAAATATTACTGATTAAGTTAATTCTGCCAACAATTTTCATGCAAGTAAAAAAATAATTGTATCTTAACCATCTTTGTCATTTCAGAAAAATTCAAACATAAATCTTCTGCAGCAAGTATTGCATTACCCCAGAGATGAGTTTATGCCAACTCATTTTGTTTCAGTAATTTCAATTTAAGGTGTACACTACTTAAAAATTCTGCTGTTTAAATCACAATTAAATGAACACTTGTTTCTAAATTGCACATTTATGTAAAACTCTACGATAAAGTAGAAAATATGGACATGTAATTGGATTTTGCTGGAAAAGTGAATTCATGACTGTTCTTTAACATCTAGTCTCCTTAAAATCAGGCAATTAGTGTTCTCTAAGTTTCAAAAGTAATTTTGGACTGTGAGTCCAAGAGAATAAGATATTTTGGTTTAAAAGATATTTTTAGTGACTGAAGAATTTTTTCCAACACAAAGTTGTTGTGGCAGCAAAGACAGGTTTTGAATTTTAAAACCCCAGAGCCAGGTCTGGACTAGCAAAGGGAATCGCTGAGCTTGCCAACTCCCCATTGGAAGTCCCGGGGCCAGTTTGCGTTAATAAAATAAGAATCTTCACAGACAGTAAAAGAACTTTGATTCAGTCGTGACTTTCTAAACATGTCACAAAAAAGACTTCAGAAAATAAAATACCAGAGAGAAAATTCAAAGACCTCCACAGAAGTCAGCCACCTGGGTAAGGAATCAGCTAGCCAGTCTGGAAGGATGCTACAAAGCAGTTTGCAATTTACAAAATCCAAGTGAGAAAATTTTGAACTGTCCCTGCCAAGCTAATAGAAAACTCACAAAACTTTAAGGCAGAATAGTTTTCAACAGCAAAACGTCCTGAAGCAGTCCAGAGCATATGGTGAGGAAATAACATCACAATAATTCAGTGGAGTTATTAAACTGTGCCAGAGAGAGAATATTTAGTAAGAGACAACCATGAAACTGAGAAAAGGAGAAACTGAGAAGGAGAGGAAAAGATAAAATCTATTAGAAATCAGAGATAAATACAAGAATTTACTCTGATAGAACACTAAGAAAAACGGAATTTTCAAGCTATATGGAATATGGACCAAACTGTACATATTCAAGTGGACTTAGGCTTACGGATAAAGGTATAAGAAAGGGACGATAAACCTGAAAGCCTCTATAGAACTAAGTAAAGAAAATAAACGAGGAGAAAAAAAGATACTAAAATGAAAAATTTTCAAACCTATATATTTATTACCAAAAAAGGTTTATCTATAAAATGCAAGTTCAGAAGGGAGTTCAGATATAATCACACATTTTATTTTAATGAGAATTTTTTCCTTTCCATCAAAAGTGGAACAAATGTAAAGCTGCACAGCAAGAAATGACAGTTAGAACTGAAAAAAAAAATAAAAATTATATAAAATTAAAGACAAGGCAAAACAGAAAACCTACAGTACCATAATACCCTGTGTACACAGTTGATGATCTTCAAAATGATTAAAAAAAATTAGACAGAAAATTGTAATTTAGGCAGCCCTTATATTAACACTGCAACACATGAAATATCTGCTAAATATACGTTCCCTCAAAACTTTATTTTTCATCCGCTTCCCTAAAACAGACATAGTTAAGACAGCTAAGTAGCCTCCACCATGTTAGATGTCACTGCATCCTGTAAGGAAGTCCACTCTAACTCTACAGATACAAAGTGTTCATGTTCAGACTGAGCTCTCCAAAGGTAAATTTCAGTAAAGTACCTACCATAAAAAAATTAACCTGGTAACTTCTAAACATGGAGGGATAATCATTAAAGAAAATACTATACATTTAGCACTGCAAAGAGGAACGTTCAAGACAGACTTGTGTCAAAATCCAAAATTCAGCAGTAAAGCATATCATTAAAATTCTGTATAAAGTCCTTTGAAAAGCACTCCTTGTCTTGTGGAGGCACTGGCAGTTAGGGCTAGGAGAGGGACAAATGTGAGTGTCCACGCTGGGGGTGGACGTGGCCACGGCTACAGCAGGCCCCAGATGAGGCCACCAGCTACTGCCTTCTTTTACCACACCAGGATGTGGCAACTCAGGGTAGTCCTGCGACAAGTGTGGCTTGGCCTGGAGGAAACGGGACAACTTGGACTGGCTGCCTTCAGCCTTCATCTCGCTGCCTTTACCTACACAAGAGTCTCAGGAACTGGCTGGCACTAACCTTCCTCGCAGCATCCCCAGGCCCAGGGGAAAGAGGAGGGGGAGCAGTTACTCACAGACCCTAGGAGCCAGAGCCCAGCTTTGCCATGCCTTGCACTTTGCTTTGCAACAGGGACCTGGGTTCCTACCTCGCCACAAAGCTTGACCCCCAGGCCGTGCAAAGGGGAGAGTGGCCAGAGGCAAGTGCATTGGACAAGGCACCATTCCCACCCTCATCCCAGACATCCAGCCCGTCTTATAGGTTTCCCCACTGCCCTGCCTATGCTGCAGCCTCAAGAAACGTCTGGGAGTAGCGGCACTCTACTGCTATGCTCCAGACCTACACCAGGAGCCCTCAGACAGCCTGTGTGGGACACAAACTGCTCACCAAACAGCTGGGTTCACTCCCTCCTCTTCATTACCCATGCCTCAGCCTCACCCTTGACCTAAGACCCTAAGGGCACCTAAGATAAGAACTTAAGATACAAGGTCCATTCTACAAGCACACCATCAATCCCTTTCCTCTTGGCCCTACTTCAAGGGCAAACTATCCTCCATTAACCCAGTGTCTGTCCGCTCCTTCCCAGGCTGTCCCCCTGTCTGTCCCAGCACCATCCCCAAGCCTCCCGCCACCATTTACCTGCAAAACACGGAGCAGCCGTGGTTATGTAGGTTATGGCCCAGTGAGATTTTTTTTCCATCTAGCTTGTTAAAACAAGGAGTCAACAGTTAGGCAGCAAATTTTTGGCAGGTTTTATCCCACATCATTTTCTTTGACTTAAAAGTATTTCTGCAGTTACTGATGTTGGATCTCAAGTTGCCATGAGATCCAAGCACTGTCCAGAACTGGTTCCCACCTCATGTTACCAGAAATTAACCGCCTATTCTTTGTAGCCTACCTGGTCTCATCTGTGGATATCCTTAGAACAACATCCCAAAGTATTTGTTCATGTCATGATGCCCGAGCAACACCTAGACTTACGGTTTGAGGTTACATCTTTAAACTGGTAGTAGAAACATGATGGGCGTTACAGTTAGACTCTGTGTCTAGAACCCAGACAGCCAGCAAGATTGAGAAAAAGCTGCTACATAAGAGGATCTAAGAGAAAGCACAGAGATAGCAAGGTTGTAAATTATGAGAACTGTCTGTTGTTCTCTATTTTGAATGTGTTCAGAACAGAATTTGCCACATTCTCTGTGTAAATTTGTAAGACATGCAGATCCTATGCAATTGCAATACAGCTGAAATCTGCATCACAATATTAGATCTCAAGCTGAGCCTAAGGGTTGTATAAAAGAGTCAATATACGTTTCAAAAGACACATATAACAACTTTTTTTTTTTTTCAGTTTGCACCAGTTACAACTAAATGGGACGTTCTTTTCAAAATATTTCCTTTCTGGGGAAGCAGATTCAGGAAAAGCACCAAATATTCCTGAATAAAAAAGCTTCTAGGAAGATTTTCATTTTTAAGTCTGCCAGCATTTGTTGCATGTCAGCAGATGGGTAAATCTCCATGTGTTATCTCCTAATTGGCTATAAATTTCGCTTGCGTTTTAGCTGTTGTGCAGTCTCCAAGAAAATAAGTTTTTCTGTTTCATATACTAATGTCTCCATATATTTCCCTCTGTTGCTCTTTGGACAGATTCTTTATGCCATGATTTGCGAAGCTTTCATTGTATTGTACTGAAGTCACTCTTGAAACTCTACTCTGATATAAGAATGTGTAACAGTGAACACTTTTCTCAGATTTGGGGACTTCCCTTCATCTGCCCAGCTTTAAATTGCAAGTGTTTGGGTGGCAGAACTGTACCTTAGCTTTGTTCATCTTGGATCCTACCAGAAGCTAATAAAACTGGAAGGAAAATCCAGTCCCTTGAAAATCACAGGCAATGCTACAACCGATATTTCATTTGGAAGGGTCCACAGAACTTGACGTGCCTGTGGCAGCAAAACATTTCATAGTCACTGCAAAACCAAAGAAGAAAAGCTCCTCCTCTGTTTCTGTTGTTTTGAACTGAACTACATGTTCAGGAACAAAGTGAACAAATCTGATAAAGGCACACGGGGGAATTAATTCCACTGTAGCAGTCTTTATGCCGGTGAGGGACAGGCTTGCAGAGCAGTTTGATTTTGTTCACAAAACAGCAAAACAAATATAGTTTATCTGTGAGAAAATATAGTTTAGAGTTTATTTAGGTGAAAAAAAATCTTGTTTCCATTAATTATGGTTCTGGGCAAGTCTTTCAGGAAAACAGGTGTCTTGGACTCCTATTAGCTGAACAAAATTTCAGTTTTTCAAGCAATATTTAAGTAACTGGAAAAAAAGTTTGACTTGAAGCGGTGAGCCCCGTCAAAGGCAATCAATACTTATTTATAATATTTGTTGATAATATCGATTGAGGAAAATGTTAGCCTACTCTTCTTAAAAATATCAAGCAAGATACTTCATATCGTGTCAGCTAAAATTACAGACAAGGAAAACAATAAAAGGATCTTAAAGTATCTATTTATTGTGAGACCTAATGCTGCTTGCAATAGTACTGAATTGCGATTACATTCACAACCTTATTGATGTGGTTGGTTTTTTTGAATTTCGTCAAGCCTTGGAGGCTTGGAACTTTCAGTATTTCTGTTTCAGTACTAAACATCTACATTTCAGGCAATATTATTTTTTTTTAATCTTTTTAGCTGGATTTGAACTAAATTCTTCAAATGATACAGTTGTTCAAACACAATCTTTTCCCCAAGTAGGCACAGGGTCTGTTTTTTAATTCTCTCAAGGTAATTAGAACAGATGGCAGTCTATGAAGATATCGTGTTTTCATCATTTGATAGTGCTTTGATACGGCTTCTTTTGAAGTGCCACTTTTACAGAAGACACAATGCCAATGCCGTTGCGTGTTTCTGATTCAAAGAGGATGACTTACAGTACAATTCTGGAGAAATGAGTGTGACCATTTAAAAATTCTCATGTCCACTTGAAAGCAGTTTTCTTATGTCTGCAAATCCCCTCAAATTACCGCTATAACACAAAGATCATACTGTTGAACTGTCACACACACTCTAATGAGTGACCATAAGCTATCAAGTAATTATGGATAACCCATCTGGAGTACAAATGCCTAATGAGTGTTTAAAATTATTCATTGCTTTCCATAATTATTTTTTTTTACATTAAGACCATGAGACAGATTTCTTACATTCCATTGCTTCATCAGCACCTTTATGCTACCATCTATTACAACTGCAGTGCTTCAACAGTTACCCCTAAACTTCATATAAATTATCTGAATAAAGGTAGAGCTAGTCAAAAACCATTTGCTAACAAGAGGAATTCACAGCTTCACACCATCTGACAACCTCACCAAGGATGAAGGAGATGGAGCATGTGGCTTAGGTGGATACTTGTATTGACAATTCAGCTGTAGCAGGTGAGATGCATGATTTACATGGATGCCCAAACTGCCCCTTCATAGGTATTGCTGTATAGAAAGGTTTCCAGAACAAAAAGGCAGCCTGCATTGTATGCAGCTTTACAGGTTCACAACTCGTTTCAGTGTCATGTCACCACCAGCTCTGCCTGTCCCTGCCCTCCCCTGGGACTCCCGCGACCCTACTCATGGACCAGGACCCCATTTCAGTGCCCTGGAGCCATCAACACCTGCCTCAGTGATGCCACAGCAGGGCTGGTCTCCATCTCCCCACAACCCTGCCCTGTCCAGCCATGGGACACCAAAGACCATCCCACCTCCAGGGCTGGGGCTGCCCTGCTCCTCTCTGGGGTGGTGGAATGAGCCCTGGCTGCCAGGCCCTGCCCTGATGGACTCCAGGGGAGCCCCATGGTCACCGGCCGCTACAGCGCCCTCACTTTAAGCTGTTAGTTGTAAACATGCAGTTAAGAACCACTTTCACAGAGTGTGAAACCACAGAGGAGCCTCTGCGGCATAGCATGAGAGCATTCAGCTCTGCAGGGAGCCTCGGAGTCAGCATAACGCCGTGTAGTTCAATACAGTCTCTAAAGCCATCAAGAAATATCTTCAGCCCCTTTAAAATCCTATCACGTCACTTATTCTGGCTAATTGTCCCTTCCTGACAGGTTAAATTTGGTCTCAGTATTAGGTGGCATTGAAAGTCTAGGGTAGGTCTCTTCATATTCAAAACTAGCTTCCCAGTCCCAGGGACTCCTGCAGCTATTCACTTTCGAAATTAATTGATATTATGCACCATGCTAAATATGCATTTGAGTCTTCACTTGAATTTTAAAGAATGATCTACAGAGTCTACTTCACTGATGAACCATTTCAGTCTTGCAGTCTACAGTCTTACATTTTCATTTGCTTGAGAAATGAAACCACAGCCAAGCAATTTGGGTAATCACATCATCTGTCATGACAGCTAAATCTGTCTTAACTGCCAGTCTGTGCAACAAGGAAGAAAGAAAGAGGGGGAAAAAAGTGTTTCAGCCCATCATGGAGCAGTCCGTGTCAGAGGGCAAGCCGAGAGGAACTGATGGAGGCCCCGTGTCTCTCGCCTGCACTTAGCTTCCTCTCAGATCACAGCAGAGCCAGAGCCTTGGAAAGAGTGGGGGGAATTTGGATAAAAAGGCGGCTGCTGGCTCCTGGATGAGCAGGCAGATGAAAGAAGAGCAGCTTGCAAGCGAGAGCTGGCTGGTTAATAAGGGGTTGAGACTGGCAGCATTTCCCATCAGAGGAGCTGGCACTAGGGGTGTTAGAAGTCTGGGAAAAGGCCCAAGGAAAAGGGTCCCTGAAGAATAATAATTTTTTTAAATACTGGTGTTAAATGGACTAAATCAATTGTTCAGCCTGTTTCTATACATAGGGGTCTTTACTGAAGGCTTTGTCTGGGTGGCTCAGGACTAGCAGGGGCATGAGAAAGCCCATCAGGCAGAGGGGTCCCTGGTCTCCCAGGCTGGAAACGTTGCCAGCGAAGCCAGGGAGGGTCAGGCTACGAGGGAAGAGGACAGGGAAGAAAAAAGTAATTTCTAGGATTGGGTAGGACAGCATGGAAGTAAGCAGAGAAGAGAAAGTAATGAGTGGAGAGGACATACTCATCTTGCACCACTGGAAAGAAGCGTGCAGACCTGAGAGAGAAGCAGAAAGGAAGAAAGCAACATTCAGGATCAGACGAAGCAAAGGAACATTGAGAGATGAGTGAAAGGAGCAGAGATGTCCAGAACAGGACTTTTGTTCTTGATTTGCAATAACAACCAAGAATTGCTTCTTTTTTTTTCAGCTGCATTTTCTGTTTGATATTGGTGTATCCATTGCAGGTGCCCGGGTGCTGACACTGGAGAGGGAGCTGCAGGGCGGCCTCTGCAAGGAGAGGCCAGGTCTGCATCGAACCAGAGACAGATGGTTCCAGCCGGCTTCAATGTCCCCACCACAGGGCACGGCTGAGCCCTGCAGCCAAGATGGTGGCACCTCTGTGAACATGTCTGTAAGAAAGAGTGAAAACACTCCGCAGCAGCTGTCAGAGAAGAGTGGGGAAAAAATGTGAGAGAAACAGCCCTGCGGACACCAAGGTGAGAGAAGAAGAGGATGAGGAGGTGCTCCAGGTGCTGGAGCAGAGAATCCCCTGCAGCCTGTGGAGAGGACCATGGTGAAGCAGGTATTTCCCTGCAGCCCTTGGACATAACCATGCCGGAGCAGCTATTCACACTGCAGTCCATGGAGGACGCCATGCTGGAGAGGGTGGATAATTCCTGAAGGAACTGCAATCCGTGGAGAGGCCATGCTGGAGCAGGTTTACCCTGAAGGGCTGCAGCCCATGGAGAGGCCCCATGGTGGAGCCAAAAAAAAGTATGAGGAGGAAGGAGCGGCAGAGAGGAACTGTTATGGACTGACCACAATGAAGTTGAGCCTGGGGAGAAGGGGAGGGTAGGGGGAAGGTCTTTTTAGTTTTGTCTTTGTTTCTTGCCATCCTACTCTGTTTTAATTGGCAATAAATTACTTTTTCCCAGGCCGAGTCTGTTTTGCCTATGGCAGTATGACAGTAGCCAGTGAGCAATCTACGTGTCTGTATCTTGACCCACGAGCTTTTTTCATTTTATTTTCTCCTCCTGTCCTGTTGATGAGGGGGAGTGAGGGAGCAGCTGGGTGGGCATCTGGCAGCCAGTAAAGGTCAACCCAGCACAATCAATCCTACAAATAAGGATTAACAGTTCTAGTCTAGAGATCAGATGCAGTAGGACTGCAAGGATACACAAACCACAGGTGAAGGAAATAGTTTGCAGTGGACTAGTTTAGTGAACTTGCACCAGCTTAGAGATCCCAACCTGAAGCATCGTTACGTGCTCTTACACTGACAGGAAAATGCTGACTTAGACCAACAGAAAAATAAACCAGAGATGATAATGTTAAACTGTGTTCCGTGCATAAGTCCTGGGCATCCTTTTACCTCAAAGCACTGGAATAAACTAAGAAAATCTCCTCTCGTTCCAGCTGCTGAGAGTAAACTTTGCAGGTATATGTGGCTCTGTGTGCTGAGTACCATCTGCCAGCTTTCTGCCATCAGATGGTGAAAACTGGATGAAAACTCTTCTGACTGTTAGAAGGCAATCTGAATTAAACAGGGAGGTGACCATAAAATGGTCTCAGAGCTTAGCACTATTGCCTTGATAGTGCCAAATATACTCTGAACATTCAAGAATAATATGTTATATTTAAAACACAGAGCAGTAGCTTTTTTATAACAGAATATTCCATGACTGCTGCTCAGGAGTGTTCTGAAAATGGTCCAGATATTTACTGTTTATTTAACTGTTGTTCAAGCTCAAACCCTGTAATCTTTTTTGGAACCAATGTCAGTCTCGGCCTCCCAAAGACAAGATTTTCTGACAGTACTCAAGTAATATGTAGAGACGAGGCAGAACTGACATAGCCTGTGAAGCAGTTATTTCTGTTTGACATATTAGTGCCAGAGCTACAGTACCACATGGCAAAAAGAGCACTTTCCTTAGGAATCCCAGTAAAGATGTGGCTAATTGGGAAAAATTATCTTAAGCACCATCAGCCATTACTGCTGCCAAGGAGGAAGGACATGAGTGGTGGCAGCAGCTGGAAGGAGTGCCTGGTTCCTGGAAGGAATGGTGAAGCCCTGGCTATCTGATTCACCCAGATCTCTTGCAATGGCTCTTCTCAATGTCATGCCACAAAGGATCATAGAACCATAGAATCATAGAATGTGTTGGGTTGGAAGGGACCTTTAAAGGTCATCTAGTCCAACCCCCCTGCAGTAAGCAGGGACATCTTCGACTACATCAGGTTGCTCAGAGCCTCGTCAAGCCTGGCCTTGAATGAATTGAAGGAATTGAAATATTATTAGTACGTATCTTCACAGACATACAGATAGATATACTTTCTTTGTATTGCTTTCTTCATAAAGGTTCTTTCAACGCAATCACACAGGCTTTCAGTCTCAGTCCTGCATCCGTTTTATTTAGTGACCAAAGAAGCCTTACAGTGCATTTCCTGTGTTATCTCTTTGGATATGTGTAAATAAAGTGATACCATATCTCATGGAATGAATTCAAAACAGGTCTGAAGAATTGATAATGTAAACAGGGGTTGTATTTGTGCTTTATGGCTTAATTATTAATTTATTTTTTATTTCCTTCCCCATACCTCTCAAAAATACTCAGATTCTTCCTTAAATCATCATCATAAAATTGTCTGCTGTGATCTTGGTCCCTGTTAATGTATTGTGTCTGGAGGTCAGTCATATTAGAATCAGATTAAGTGTGGTGCTTCTGGTATTTCAAAAATAACCTGATCATTTAAAATCTAAAACATAACTGCATATTCATTTGAAATTCAGATGTTGAGGTTTCAAAAAATATTTCATGCATTATACCTATATCTGCAAAATGATTTATATCCATTTCATAACTAAGTACCTTACAGTATACTTTCTTCAGCTGATTGTCCTCCCAGCAACTAAGTAATAATCATAAAATTTAGTTTAAATGACTAAAATTACCTAACATAATATCTGTACTAACATTCAGTAGTCTATTCAAATGCTTGCTTCCTTATATTTGTAATAGAAGATGTGAATAAAAGGCAGTACTGTGAAAAAACGATTTTAGGACTAAATAAAATGAAGGGCATTGGTGGAATTTGATGGCTAAAACAGGAACACCTACAGCCACTTCTGTTTTCTTTGCAAGCAAATGCACACAAGCTCAGTGACACGAGAACCCCCAGGAAATGGGAGACCAAGGTTCACATTCTTCTTACACAGAGAGAATTCTGAACCCTGTCTGGAGCCTTTCTAAAGCAACTGCTGGACCACAGGGGTTTGTGTAGGTAGAAAAATTTCCAACTGCTCTTCCTTGAAGATGTTGCTGCTGTTGAAACTGTGCAGTGAAGAAACCTGCATTCACTGGAGCGGGGAAAGAGAGACTTGTGGGTCAGAAGCACCCCTGTGGGTCAAGGAGCTCTGTGACCCAAATCTTCCTCTCTGCACTGCCGATGTACTTCAGCAAAAATGTAACAAAGTGATTCCCCAGGAATTCTGAACTAGAAGCCCCTCAGGTAACAGAGACCAGAATCCAGCTTCACGTACTTCTGGAGGGGCGGTTTAAACGTTAGTCTATGGCATGGAGTTCATAGTCTTAAAAGCAAGACAATGGCAGCATTTTACGAGAATGGTGTCTAGTACACAGCTACCTCAAAAGGGAAGAGCGTGATCACCTGCTCTTTTAAGTCATATTCAGTGTGTGGTTCCATACCCCACAAGATTATTTGTGTCACCTCCCTCATCACTGTGTTTAATATTCCCGACCCTGTTTTGAGACACCTGCTTGTATCCCCACCTGGTTCGGAGAACCTTAGACCTAAGCAGGGCTCTGGATTCCTCTCCAGGCACTGCAGAAGCTGACAAAATCATCAGAACTAAAACAGTTTAACTTAGCTCTCTGGAATGTCTTTTCTCCTATGTGCACAAGGAGTGGACGGTGACAATTTAGCTCCATTCAAGACATGCTCTGTGCAAAATCAGAGCTCAGGAGCAGCTGTTTGGCCTACGCAAACAGTGGAGCATGAACCACCCAGGAAAAAAAAGTGTGAAAGAGGTGGTACATAGCCCTAGCTCCCAACTGCAAGCTCACCTGCAAAGCAAATCTCTGAAAAGCGAGAGCAATCTTGCTTCCTTGTGATTACAAGAAAGATCTGGGTTTGAACCAGTGAGAAACTCTCTTGGTTTTGTTAAGAGGCCCTCTGTATTACACTAAGCCTGTAATGGAGAATTTCTCCCCTAATGAAGACAGATAGACTTAAGTTTACTGAACGATCTCATATTGCCTGCAGTTAGCTCTGTAAAATCCCAGAATTTCAGTTTAAGAGTTTGGAAAATGTTCCCCTGAAAGAATGTGATAGGAAATGAGGGGGAAACAAAAGGTCTGCCGAATTAAGCCAGTCTGGTCTCACAGCCCTTCCGGCTACACTGATCACAAAGCCTCCCCCACAAGGAATATGCCTTACCAACTGGCAATGTTGTGAAACAAATGCCTGGAGTAAGAGTCAGAAACCGCATTTGGCAGTTCAAAAATGCATCTGTTCTGTTAATAATATTTTTGTATCAGTATTTTTGGGTCACAGATGAAGCTATATGGAAATTAAAGTGGTTTTACACCAGTCTCATTCTTCTCACGCTAATTTCAAGCTGAGGCATGCTTTTTTGTCCATTGGTAAATCTCTTCAACAAATACCTTGGCTCAGGTCTGTCTAAGAAGTCCTGGAAAGGCATACTTGGGCTGGTTTGTTTACCTGACCAGTTACCGACTTCTCTACAAGAGACCGCAAGGAGATTGCCTGAGCTCAGGTGCCCAGAGCACAGCTTCGTTAGTACAAGGCAGCAGGACAGCGGTGGGGAGAAGAGAAAAGAGAAAAAAAAGAGAAATCTGATGTTTGCTAGCACCTGCAGCGCACTGGGTGACAGTCCCCCCAGGTTCTGAAAGAGGGTACGGGTAGGAGAAGCCAGCAAAGCTTGGCAGCTGCTGGCTGGTAGCCAGCCAAAGTTACAGGGTCAGTGACATAAAGCCCGAGCAAAGGAGTTGCCAGCAAATGTAACCTTAAGAGAAGGAAAAGGCTAAGAAACTAACTGCTTCATTTCAGTAGCGCGATCTAGCAACAGTAGAAATAGTGGCTCAATTATCAAGAGAAAAATGTCAAGCGCCGCTGTGCTCCAGACGCTGCGGGTTGTGAAAGTGTTCCTTGGCACAGTATTCCAGCAATAAGAAATGAGAAAGGACTAAAGATAAAATATTAGGAATTAAATTTAAAACAGTATATAATTCAGTAGTGGTAAAAAAAAGGAAATTAATTCTGACATTTCTGCTTAAAGCCTAGCAATCTGTGAATTACCTGAAGTGCACACTGATTTTTGAGATGCTTGGCTTTTGAAGGATATTCTAGTGTATATTGTAGCCTGCGTTTTGTCTAATCCCTTTTATCTATCAACTCTAGAGACATTTTGCTGCCCTTTAAAAATCACTTTTTCAAAAATCATAGAATGCACTTTCAAGACCTATTCTTTGCCACTAAATCCTCACACCCTTTCTCATGACCCACTCACCACTTTTTTCGACCAGTTGTGAGGTGAAGCCTTAGTATTACTCTCCTAGAGGAGTTACCTCTGTTTATTACCATACTATCAGCTAGAAGGAGGGTCCCCTGATTAAGTAATAAACAAATTGAAAAGTGGGGAGGCCATATTTTGACCATGTGGAGGAAACATTCTTGTAACAGGGGTAGAAGCTCCTTCGCGCTTTCCTTCATAATAGCCACAGTGGGCCAGACCAATAGTAGTACCTGAGCCCCATTACAGGGAATAGAATCACAGAATCATAGAATCATCTAGGTTGGAAGGGACCTTCAAGATCATCGAGTCCAACCATTAACTTAACACTGCCAAAACCACCACTAAACCATGCCCCAAGATCCACATGTACACGTCTTTTAAATACATCCAGGGATTGCGATTCAACCGCCTCCCTGGGCAGCCTGTTCCAGTGCTTGACAACCCTTTCAAATAGCTACAAAACATTTCGTCCCACCCTCACCATTGTAGCTGAAAGACCCCATGAACAAAGAACTCTGAGCTATCAATGCACGCACCCACCAGTGGGTCTCTGCAGCTGAAAAAATTGTACTTTAACTGAATTAGTACATAAAATTAAAAGACAAAATCACAATTAACTTGACAAGAAAGACTGTATCTGGAAATAGAGGCCAGAATACAGACAGATTCTAATTTTTGAGGAGGAGGTCAAGCAAACAGGAGGCAGGTCATAGGCTGGTACTCCAGAGAGGGGAGAAAACAACTGTAAGTCAAAATCCAAACACAGTTCATCCCTGCAGGAAAGAAGGTAAAGACAGAAAAATCACCCCCACAACAAACAGAGCAGTGAATTAATTAGTTTTAGTACTTAGAGGTATAGACTGACCTCTGTGTAGTTGTTTATGCTATTTTGGCCCCTATTTAAATCACAGGGGCTTTCTAATAAGATTGTTCTGGTTTTAACTCTTGGGTTTTGACTCTCTTGTTTTTACCAAAGAGATAGAAGAAGAGTAGTGTATTTACTGTGTGGACTTTAACAGCCAATACACTGGCTTCCTTTAAGGAATACTAGCATCCCTTCAGGGGAGAACTGCTGTAGCAAAACATAATGGTGAGAGTAAAGAACAGATACTTGAAATAAGCTTCCAAATCTATGTTTCCATGGGAGCAAATTAACTATAATATATGGAAGGTTTGTACCCACACTTCAGCCAGCACTGCTTCCTCTCCACTCCCTGGCCACATCTTGCTGTCTACATTTCAAATCTCTGTGCACATGTTCAAGATTCAGATGTCTGTCCTCAACTGACTTAAAGTAAGTTCATCTATTATCTTTGGCATGTTTTATAGACCATTTGACAAGTAGTGCATTACCAAAACCACAATTCCATATATCTGAAATAAAATTGTACCCACCCCCAAGGCTGAGAGGGCAACAGCTGAGAAAAACAGCCTGAAACCAAGAAGAGTATCACCTATCCACCCATAACGTGCATTAGAGCAAACATCAGGAAGAAGAAATGCAAGTGGAGCCATTTTTAAGAGATGAGGAAATTATAAGTTGACGAGCCATCAGGACAAGAGGAAGAACCGACAAGGACTGCATGTCTCTCATGCTGATGCGCAACTTGGTTAAGTCTATCCTCAGCTTTGCAGCCCATGACCTTTGGATCTGTATACAGTTGCCTGTTGTTCAGTACCCTTTTTGTTCTGGGAAAAATGTCTTTCCCAACTACAGTTCCCTGCTGGTTGCACAAGTGTCCTATAAAAGAATTGAGCTATTACAGCAGTATGGCTTTAGGTCCCTTAGAGAGGTCACAATTTGCTGTGCTGCTGCAGGGGGGGAGTTGGAAGAGCCAGAGGGACACACTTCCATGCAGAATCTGGTCCAAACAGAGGCTCTCAAAGTGGCCCATTACGGAGAGCAGTCCCTTTGCCTTCATTTAAAGGGAGTGAGCTCTACCTAGCCTGAAAACAATTGAAAAGAAATACTGGATGGTTCTCTGACATTTCACTAGTCATCTCACAGATTTGTCTCCACGAGATTGACTGAGTTTTTAAACCACATATTCATGGCTGTCAGCAGTCAGTGCATATCTCTGACATGGGATGAAGTTCCACAGAGGTGTTTGTACACGTGGAAAAATAACCACCCAAAAGTTTGGATCAGGAGGTTCAGATGTGTTTGATGAGCTCTTAGCATTTAGATCACCAGTATGTACCACTTGGCGGATGGATAAAGAAAAGGATAGACAGATAAATAGATAATGATGTTACATCATTATTATGCTATTTTGCCAATTTAGAGGCAAAGTTAGCCGCTCAATACAGCGGTACAAAAGCCTCAGAGACATAATCTGACTGGTAAGAAAAAAATATATTTTTGGGAAGGACAAACAGAAACAGCCCAAATAATGAGACCAATATGATCAAAGCACAAAGAACAATGATTATTTCCCACTAACAAATGGACATGTAGGGACGGTGGTTTCTAGGGGAGATAAGAACATTGCATCCCTTTTAGTATATAGTGGAGCATCTTCTTCAGTATATAGTGAAGCAGAAACAAAAAACAGAATTAGTGTTGCCATCTTCGTCACTGACGAGGTTCAAAACCTTAATGGCAAAGGGAAACCTCTAAAAAATCTAAAGAATTACTGATTGAAATACTAAGAAAATATGAATGTGGAACTGTAGAGTCAGAATCTTCTTACTAGTAATTACAGCCCCAGCTTTTGTTTACAGGGACTCTGTGAATGTAATAAATTATTATACTAATGAAGAGGGTTTTCATGTAAGTGCCAAAGACAGAATTGCAGTCCAAGGAAAGGTCCAAAATTTCTCGAAATGGAAGTATAAAGCTATGTCTAATATTTTCCACCTCATTTAGGCACAGTTTTTTATTTGTCAGAATGTAAGTGGCTTGCTACTTCCATTCGTCTCATTTCAGACAGGCCAGTTTCACAATCAGTACTGCAGTCATTGGTTTAAAAAGCATTGGTTTCCTTGGATGGAAAAAGCAACGATTTTGTAGTTGAAGGTAAGCACAGTATAATTTTATACATTCAGCCATGACAGCACTTGTTGATTTGAAGCCAATGAAATGATTACTGAAAGAAATCCCTAGAATATTTTGCAGACAAGTCATTATTTTGCCTGACCTGTGGAAGCTCCACTGATCAAAAACTTGTATCTTTCACAGAGGAAAAATTAAGCAATTATAGTAATTAACCAAGAAACAGTAATGGAATTTCCATTAAAGGGGGTAATGTGTTCCCTTCTAAAGGACACATCCCAATCTGGTTTATTAACGGAGGTGTGACACTGGCAGATCTCACCTAGGGAAGCAGCTTTCTTTATCTTTCACAGAAAGTTTTATTAAATCTGCTTAAATCAAAGGCTATCAGAAAACATTAAGTTCTTTAACTTCCTTTTTGCCATGTTGATTGAAGTAAAATATTATTTCTCTACCTAGTCATGTCAGATTGAATCTAAGTACTACCACCATAATTATCACCATCGCAGCTATATTCATCGTATTTTTCATCCCTTTCCCAGCCAATGTAACTCCTGTTTTGACAAATACTGTTAATAAAAATTGAAATTGCTCAAAAAGCACTTCAGAGATGAGTGGTCTTGTGTACAAATTTACCTTTTTCTCAGCTAACTAAAATAGTGCTCTGCAAGGAAATTACTTTTCTTGCAAAAACCATCTCTTCATTTTATTTTTAAAAGTTCATGGTAAAACTAAAATGTTTCAAATAGAACCAGTCCAAAACCTGTACTTTCTTCAGGAACCAGAAAACTATAAATGTTACTTGAGACAATAAATGGAACTGGGAAAGGACATTTTGATAATGTGAAGGCAGCTATCTTGGGGACAAAGGTTGGTAACCACAGTCCTTTCCATCTCTAGTAGTTGCATAACTAAAGATTGTGAAAGAGAGTAAAAAAAACAAACTTAATAGTTCTGCCAAAAAAAAAAAAAGTCTAAAAATGCAGAAAGCCAGAGTGAATAGTTACTAATTAGTCCCTTACCCAGCCAGAGATAAATATCTGTATTTCAGGGAAACATGTTTCAGCTTCTTTTATTATTATTATAATTACAGTGTGTAATTGAGGATTCACAGACAGAGCGTGTTTGTAGGCAACAAAATAAATATGTGCAATGAGCTCCAGAGAGATGACAGCAAAGGAAAAATAGTAAGCAGGCAGCTGAGAATGTCACGTATTTTACCCTGGAAGAGCATTTGGCATGGTACCTTGCTGCTGGCTGATGACCAGCTTTCTCATTAGAAGATGTGTTTTGTTTAGGCACAACAGCATAAGTAAGGGTAATGTATTGTGCTTTCAGATCTGTGTTTGCATTCACATTTCTTCCCACTCCTAATGATCTTAAAGGGACACATTCCTTTGGCACAAGTAGGATTTCAGTGTGCAGGCCTGTGCTCCCACTCAGCAATTGCTCCAGCTTCGGTGCCTGAAGTCATTCTTGAGCCAGTGGGAAACTACATTTAAAGACCCGGCAAGATGTATGTTGCAACCCCAACCCAAAGAGACGCTACATCTCAACCAGTACCTATTCCTCTGCCTCTTACCTGTGTGTTACCGGGGGGATCTTCTCTCAGCTGGTGGCATGAGGGTAAAACCAAACTTCCTGACCTTCCCAAACACTTGTGCAATGGGAGACAGGGAATTGTTTCCTGCCGAGAGAGATGGCTTTTTCCCTGTGGACAGATTTGTCAGTGTAGTGGAGATCCCTAATACAGCAAGAGTGTTTCCAGATAAGTCCGCTCTTTCTTGCACATACACAAAGCCAAGTTCAGAGTAAAGCCCAGAGTAACAATAATGCACACTATCTTAATTCTTTGTGGTCTTTCTACTTGCTGGTTTGAATCTTCTAGACAAGTGACTTACGCAGGATAATCTTCTAGTGCCCTCCAGACCACAAGGACCTCACATCACCAGTAACTCTCTATGCAGTAGCTGTCCATGTGCACTCCCAGGTGCAATGACATAGGGCATAGATGCACATCCAGTCATTCTGCTTAACTATACTCCAATTGATAGCTGGTTTTAGGTAGTACTTCAGCACATAAAACCAGAATTCTTTGCTTGCAACACCTGGTCCACACACAGAAAAGGTTATAGCACTCTCCGATCCACAACAGTAGGGAAGAAAAGAGCATGCTGAGGTAGAAGTATGCTGTCTAAGAAAGGAAAACCCTTCCAAGGCAGACTTTCTTCCCCAACTTGTCATCTACCAGTGCATGACTATATCATTCCAAGTGTCACATGCTTGAGTTATCCACCATATTTCCCTCCAGAACTTACAGCTTTTAAGCTTCTAATGGAAGTCCATCATTAATTCGGTGCTCTTTTAAACTGCTTGAAGAAGTTTTGCACTTTTTTAAAGCTGAGGTCCCTGTCAAGGCTTACTGGGGAATCAGAAAAAGAATCCTGATACTGGCTTTCCTGAGACTGATTGAAAGGGGAACGCAAATGACCTTCTCTCGCCTGCAGCTGAAGCACAGGCTTACTTCTCCACTCATTTTCATTTATTCCAGACAAGTTATTACATGTTAGTACTGCCTGCTGCAGGATTCTGCCACAAACGCTGACCTCAGCAGTCTCTGTCCACGTAAGCTGAGGTCTTGGTGATTTTACTTCCCTGACAGATTTAGGATCCCTGCTTCTTTCCCTGTCTAATGTGATGACAGGCCTGTTAGGTAAGAAGCAAGGTGTTTCAGCAGGCCTGCTTGGAAGGGAAGTAAGGGAAGTAAGGGAAGTAAGGGAGGGAGGGAGGGAGGGAGGGAGGGAGGGAGGGAGGGAGGAAGGAAGGAAGGAAGGAAGGAAGGAAGGAAGGAAGGAAGGAAGGAAGGAAGGAAGGAAGGAAGGAAGGAAGGAAGGAAGGAAGGAAGGAAGGAAGGAAGGAAGGAAGGAAGGAAGGAAGGAAGGAAGGAAGGAAGGAAGGAAGGAGGATGAACACCAGCTTAGGAAGGTTGGCTTCATTTTCAAGTAAAGGTCTGAAACTGTGGCTTTCACAAGTGGAGAATGAGCACAGAAATTCAAGTTCAGATTGGCTACAGTGTCAGGATGGCGCTGGAGTAGCCTGGCAGCAACTGTGGATAATGTCACAAAACTACTTGTCTCACTGAGTCAAACAAGACAGGGAGGACTGAGAAAAAATTTCAATTTGCTCCATGTAGAAGAAGCCATGAGCCATGAAAGGAACCTGCAGTTGACAAAGGAAGGTTGGTAGCAACAGGATAGGAGCCACTACCCTGCAACCAGCAGTGATACGAGCAAGAATGATCCAGGGAACTGCATACTGAAAGAGCACCAAGATCTAACATGTTGTAGCAGTAAAGCAGCCAGGAGAGAGTAAAACTATTTTTTCAGTGATGAGCTAATAACCTTTAAATCCCTCTAGTCCCCCTGAATGGTCAATAGCTTTCACAAAAACACTTCAGCAACAATAGCCACTGTAAAGTGATGTGATAAAGAACTTGGCAAGGACAGCGCATGTTGCAAAAGAGAAGAAAGTGGAAAAATAAGTCTGTCTGTCAGCATGTGCTGGGATGCTACCAGCAGCAATGCTTGACATAGATTTCTTAATGAAGAGACAACTTGGTTTTTAAAATATGGAGAGTTCTGATGTTTTAAGTGTATAATCTTCATTGACCTTGCCATAACAGGACAATGAAAAGGAGAGAAGCAAAAGATGTCCCCTCTATCCTTCCATGAAAGTTGCCATCCCAGTCAACTAATTAACGTCTCTGCTTCTCCCTGAACTTCTTGAATCATCTTTGACAACTTCACCTTTCATCACAGAGCTCTCTGTCACTTGGATTGCTCAAGCAGATCAAAACAGCTTGAGGGAAGTTTCCTCCTTTTCTTTCACCTTGCCAACAGAACAAGCAGGAATGCGAGGTCTGAATGAACTCGTGTCATACCTTCAAAATAACATGGGTCACTTGAGAGCTGTGAAGTGCTTCTGTCACTATATTAGTCTTGTTGCAGTGAAGTTGTATTCAGCTTTCTATCTACTTATTTCTGTGGTTGTATAATCCCCTTACCTCCACCTGCACAACAAAGGCTTTGGCAGAGTTTTGCAGAGATGTGCTCTCGGTGCCCTGCAATATTTAGACCTGCGGCAGCATAACTTGCCTTAGGAAATTATTCTTTCACAGAGTTTTGTTTGGGAAAAGGTCTTCAGAGGACCATAGTGGCACCTGTAGCTCATGCACCACAAGTTTCTTAGCAGAAGGGAAAGAGGGCAAGGCTGTTGCTTCTACAAAACACTCTTCCACCTCTGCCAGTTGTGAGTCAGTCCTATTTTGTTCTAAGTAGTCAGTTGTTGTGGGTTAACCCTGGCTGGCAGCTCAGACCCCACACAGCCACTCACCCACTCACCCACTCACCCACAGTGGGATGGGGGAGAGAGAATGGAAGGGTAAAAGGGCAAAAGCTTGTGGGTTGAGATGAAGAGAGTTCAATAAGTAAAGCAAAAGTTGGACGTGCAAGCAAAGCAAAATAAGGAGTTAATTTACCATTTCCCACCAGCAAGCAGGTGTTCAGCCATCTCCAGGAAAGCAGGGCTTCATCACATGTAACAGTTATGTGGGGAGACAAAGGCCATCACCTTGAACGTTCCCCCTTCCTCCTCTTTCCTCGAGCTTTTTATCACTGAGCATGATGTCATACGGTATGGAATATCCGTTTGGTCATTTGGGGTCAGCTGTCCTGGCTGTGTCCCCTCCCAACTTCTTGTGCACCCCCAGCCCGCTCGCTGGCAGGGCAGCATGAGACACACAAAAGGCCTTGTTGCTGTGTGAGCCCTGCTCAACAATAAGTAAAATATCAATCTGTTATCAACACTGCTTTGGTCACTAATCCAAAACATAGCACCATATGAGCCACTATGAAGAAAATTTACTCTAACTCAACCAAAACCAGTACATCACTGTAAAGAAATTATATTTGCTTCAGCTGTAGAAAGAATGATCAATTAAAAAAAAAAAAACTTAGTAAATACTATCAGTAAAACTGAAATGAGAAAATAAGAGTAGCACCAGATGTATCTTTAGTCTCATAAAATACCTAAGCCACCTTGAAGGAAGAGAAAATGTGAGAAAATGTGCCATTAACTTTCCATTCAGAATTTGGCTCCCTCTTTGTTTTTAAAGATAGAACTTCAAATTCTCAGTCACCTATGGACTTTTCACATGTATTCTTAGTATATACTGTACTACTGTAGAGTACAATTGTACTAGTTACCAAACACAGCAGTAAAATGTCTTAAAATAGACCCAGAAAGGGGGAGAAATAAGATTGACTTTGTATATAGAACTTTTAGAGGTTTATATTTTTGTGCTTACTGTTCTTCTATACATAAATATATTGCTACAAATAAATGCTTTCTCAAGAATGCATTACATAGGAGAGAGCAAAAATCCTTTTTGTTTATATGACAAATGCTTGTTCACTTCTTTTGTTCTAACTTTTGCCTTTGCTCTACAGAAGCAACACTTAGCTGAAGTGAACTTGAAGGAAACCTCACTAAGTGAAAGCAGAGAAGCAGGATGTATATTGCTGTTTTGGTTCCCACCGCTGTATCTCACTTTCAACTGGGACATTAGGAACAGTCAAGGACCTATACTTCCTCATTTATCAAATGAAAGAAGCTGAAGTTTCTGAAGCAAGACACTCAAATGTTCCCACAGAAGACAATTCAATACTACCATCTTTTTCCCATGACCCTTAAGAGACTTGATGTTAATACATTTCAGGCAATCCAGCAGGATCAACACTGGAACAAAGTGTATTTTTGCAAATTTGAGTTAAGATACACTGGCAGAAGTCCACATCATGAACCTCACCTAGCAGATATTCCTACAGCTGTCTAAAGTCTTATCACATTCCACTGGACAAGCATTCCCTTTCAAAGTTGCCATTTGTAGGAAATCATATATATTACATCCTCTTGGGAGTTATTTAACAGATATTAGCTACTCGCTGAAGCAGAATTATTCAAAAGAAACAGATATGCTTCATGTTTTGGCACTGTTTCCAGTCTTTAAAGAAAGCTTGATCTTTATTGCATAGTCCCTCTCTCCAGAAAAATCTTGTAGCTCCCTCCTTTGTAGCAACAAAGCAGTGAAAAATCAAGTAACACCATCTCTCAACTAATGTAAAAGGAGATAGCAAAATGATAAGCCTGAATACATAAAAATGTTTGAAATTCATTCCTTTAGATCTAAAAAGCTTTGGAGGAATTTAAAAATTAAATCCTAACTGGCTTCACAGCTCTTGCCATTATTGATTTTTCAAGAAAAAGGATAACACAACACTGTACTCCTTCAGTGGTAACATCCTTTTAAATGCACTTGCAGACAAACAGCACTTCCCCATTTATGCTCCTACAGACGAGATACCTTAGACACACACAGAGAGGCCCCTGTATCTTCAAAAGTTTCACATATATCACTTTCAGGGTAGAAGACAGTTACTGGATTGAAACGTCCAAGTGTCCCTCAGCAACCATGTCATCTGCACTACATCTACACATCTTTTAAATATCTCCAGGGATGGTGATTCAACCACTCGCCTGGGCAGCCTGTTCCAACGCTTTGCTCTTTTGGTGAAGAATTTTTTCCTAATATCCAATCTAAACCTCCCCTGGTGCAACTTGTGGCCATTTCCTCTTGTCCCATTGCTTGTTACTTGGGAGAAGAGACCGACCCCCACCTCACTACAACCTCCCATCAGTTAGCTGTGGAGAGCGATAAGGTCTCCCCTGAACCTCCTTTTCTCCAGGCTAAACAACCCCAAGTTCCCTCAGCTGCTCTCATAAGACTTGTGCTCTAGACCCCTCTGGTGCTCTTTCAGTTTCTCCAGGAGAGGACAGAGAGAATGAGAGAGAGAGAGAGAGAGAGAGAACTTATGGGTTGAAAAAAGAAACTAAACTACTTTAATGAAATAATAAAAATAAAATTAATAATATTAATAGGAAAATAATGAAATATATACAACATATACAACCCATATCAAGCTCCCAGGATGACAATCACGTCACCAACAGGCACTGGGGAAGTCCCAGACTGGATTCAGTGGTGGATGGGAGCTGGATTCTGGGTCTGGATTCAGGAACGCATGGATCGGGATCATAGGTAGACAAACAGTCAGAGTCCTCCTGGGATGCCAGCCATTGAAGAAAGAGAGATGACCCTTTGACCCCTCAGCTTCTATACTGAGCATGATGCAAGCAGTATGGAATACCCCGTTGGTCAGGTTTGGGTCACCTGTCCTGTCCGCTTCTTCCCGCAGGTGCGACCCGTCTACGCTATTCCGCTTCTGACCCTCCAACAGGACATATAGCAAAGTGAGCTGACCTTGGCTGTTATAGCAATGAGTATAAACAAGAGCCTCTCTGCATACCATTCCTTGGTATTCACTGTAAACATCAGGCCTTATCACTCTGGCAGCAGACACTGTCTGAAGAATATGCCGTTAATTTCAGAGAGTGCAGTTAGAAGAGACCTAACTGAAAAGTAAAATTACTGAACAGAAAATTGGTTCTGTTTTACCTCAAACCAGGACACAGTCTCTCTGGCATTTTGGATCAGTTATTGAGTATGGAAAATTAACACTGAAGTCCAGAGTTCAAGTCAGTAAGAAGAAGTGTTTTTTCCTTTTGGCAGCTGTTTTGGTGACTGTCCTGAGGTAAATAAAGCTTTTCAGTTATGAAAGTGCTTATCACAGCATAGGATGAGTTACAGGAATATAGTTTCAACTCATGAAGGAGCAAGCAGCTACATAGGACCCAACCATTTGGCCAGCTACAGATGAAATAATTTTGGGTCTTGTAGAGCTGGTGAAAAAACAGGAATTACATTCAGAGGAAATATCTGGAACTTTTAGCCCCCTCAAAATTTTAACTTCTACTTAAAAAAAAAAAAAAGAAAAACAAACAAACCAACCAAAAAAAAAAAAAAACAAAAACAAAAACAAAAGGAAACCCACCCCCCTTTGAAATCAAATTCCTCTTTTCCTTCGTCATTCTTTTCCAATTTTTTCTTCCCCAATAAAATTTGATGAAAAAACAACACAAGCATTGACAGGAAAAAATCATTCCTTCCATAAAAGTGTATTTGAAGCTGAAAATATAATGGAAAATATACTAAATGATCACCTTTTGCCCTTTTTTGAGAAAGCCTTTTGCAGTGCCAGAACGGTCCTGTACTGCTAAAGCCAAATCATTCTGTAAAAATGTGTTAGACTTCAATCGCCTTTGTATGGAAATGCTTCTGAAGTCAAGGGGTCCTGTCCCTGGCTACTTCAGAAGCCCAGTTTAAATGACAGGCAGAGCCTGAGACCTAAATCTGAAACCTTGAAACAGTCGCATTTCATAAAAATGGGTTAAAAAGCAAGACATATTTCAGAAACTTAAAAATCTCATAAAGTGTGTTTGTCCTCCTGTGGACATTCATCGACCTATGGTTTGAATGAAAGACTTCATCCTGTTCCAATGAGGAATACACTATGACCCAGGCTGCAGGCAAATGCTGCAAGCTCAGGGTGGGGGGAACTCTTCAGAGTAAATCAGGTAATAGCAGCAGTTATGTCTTGGGAACATCTTTCTTTTTTATCAGCTCTATCCTGCCTACACCACTTTTGAAGTAACTGCAATTGACTCTGTGAGGACTTCAGGGACATCCACAGCAAATCTAGGTTAGGAGAATAAGAAGACCAACTTAAGTACATTTGCAAAGGTGAAAAAAACATTCTAGCATCGCTCATGGCTATCGTAAGGCTGGGCTTGTCTCAGAACCACCAGGATGCACAAGAAGGCCTCTGTGATCAAGGTCCTGAAGACACTGATATCCCAAATAGCATAGGAGTAGACAGGAGATGAAAATAATCAGCTTACCCGTCAAACCAGTGGATGGTCAGAGTATGCTGTTTCCTTTCTCAGGGTGAGAGAAAAGCAAGGTCAGTTTACTGACCGTGAAGAGGAGCAAGGGATGTCAGGGTCCAATTCTATGATCATAAACATCTTGTCACTAGAGCCCCTGCGGCCACCCTTTTTTTGAGCAGGTCTTGTGTCCTGGGAGTCTCTCTGAAGCTGTCACTTTGATAGACAGCTGTGCCTGCAGTGGCCTTGCCACTCTGTTCAGCCGGCGTGCAACCCTGTGTAATTCCTTTCTGTATCCTATGACTGTTTTCACAAACTGTCGTGCCCCAGTTGCCTTAATCCCACACTTCAGTTTTTATTTCTCAGGCAGACTATGTAATTAACTCTTTTTTTCTTTCCCCTCAAACCAATCCATCTAATTCCTAATGCAATGTTCGTTTTACCTTTTTGGAAATGATTCCAATGTGTTAGACTCTCTGCTATTTAAGTGCTCAGAGAATAATTATGAGGCTGGTAAATCCTGAAAAGTTACTTTCCAAAGCAAGAAGGCAACACCACAGACAAAAGTACAAATGTTAGAGGAGAAAAGGCTGCTAAGCAAGTCTGCGTAAAACAGATGCGGGGAAGGCTGTGGATGTTGTCTGTCTCGACTTTGGTAAGGCCTTTGACACCGTCCCCCACAGCATTCTCCTGGAGAAGCTGGCGAATCATGGCATAGACAAGTGTACTCTTCACTGGGTAAAAAACTGGCTGGATGGCCGTGCCCAGAGAGTTGTGATTAATGGGGTGAAATCTTCTTGGCAGCCGGTCACCAGTGGTGTCCCTCAGGGCTCAGCTTTGGAGCCAGTTTTGTTTAATATCTTTATCGATGATCTGGATGAGGGGATTGAGTGCACCCTCAGTAAGTTTGCAGACGACACCAGACTAGGTGGGAGTGTTGATCTGCTTGAGTGTAGGAAGGCTCTACAGAGGGACCTGGACAGGCTGGATCGATGGGTCAAGGCCAACTGTATGAGGTTTAATAAGGCCAAGTGCCGGGACCTGCATTTTGGTCACAACAACCCCAAGCAACGTTACAGGCTTGGGGAAGAGTGGCTGGAAAGCTGCCCAGCAGAAAAGGACCTGGGGGTGCTGGTGGACGGCCAGCTTAACATGAGCCAGCAGTGTGCCCAGGTGGCCAAGAAGGCCAACAGCACTCTGGCTTGTATCAGGAATAGCGTGGCCAGCAGGAGCAGGGAAGTGACCGTGCCTCTGTACTCGGCACTGGTGAGGCCTCACCTCGAGTACCGTGTCCAGTTCTGGGCCCCTCTGTACAAGAGGGACATTGAAGTGCTGGACCGTGTCCAGAGGAGAGCTACCAGGCTGGTGAGGGGTCTGGAGACCAGGTCATATGAGGAGAGGCTGAGGGAGCTGGGCATGTTTAGCTTGGAGAAGAGGAGGCTGAGGGGAGACCTCATTGCCCTCTACAACTACCTGAAAGGAGGTTGGAGAGAGGTGGGTGTTGGCCTCTTCTCCCAGGTGAATAATGACAGGACCAGAGGGAATGGTCTGAAGTTGTGGCAGGGGAGGTTTAGGTTAGATATTAGGAAGAATTACTTTACTGAAAGAGTGGTCAGGCACTGGAACAGCCTGCCCAGGGAGGTGGTTGAGTCACCATCCCTAAAGGTGTTTAAGAAACGTCTAGATGTGGCACTTCAGGGCATGCTCTAGTGGCAGAGATTGTAGGTTGTCTGGTTGGACTTGATGATCTCAAAGATCCCTTCCAACCATGAAGATTCTATGATTCTATGATTATCATTGTTTTAATTAAATCGTGAGCCCGCCCTATAAACTGTAGCATAAGAGGTTGGCAGAGAAAGCAGCAAAGTTTGTATTTTTCCCTCCAGTAATGAAAGTTGTCTCATTACTAATTTAGAAACATAAACACATAAAGCAGGAGGGCGAGGTTTGCAGTTATAACATTTATTAAATAGTTTTATTACAGTCCTAATCCTGATCCCAGTTTCCAGGCCAATTAGCCTGGTGGCACTGGATGGATGAATGGGAGTAATGGGATGATATGTTCAGCTCAGTGCTCTTGAGATAGTTGCTTGGTCACAATTGGGCAAAATGACAGTGTCTTACACTAGGAAAGAGGGCAGTGCTGCTTGTTTCCCTTCTGCCTCACGAGAGGAATGCACGAGCATGAGATGACTACAACAAGAGAGAAAACTCGATCACGGTTTTTTCCTTTGTCTTCTTCCAGTTGTGCAGGTGCCTTTCTTCACCCTATGGCCAGGCTGCAACTTTCAGTCTGGGGCACAAAGGAGGAGAAAAAATCCTGCTTCATACACAATTGACCCACAAACTGTTGAACTGAAAGAAACAGAATAACACATAACGTGAAGTATCCCCCAGCAGGATTCAAACAGTCTGCTTTTCCGGCTCTCCATTCATTTTAAAAGCCCATTGCACTCCCAGGAAATCTGTTGTTGGATTAAGATGAGTGTTTTCAGGTATTTCATGTCTAATGGCGTTCTACAGCTGAGACTGTCTTTGGGAAATTCCTACCCTGCGTTTACTGTGTTTCCACTCGCTTCCAGTTTGAGAAAAAAGGCTGAGACATAATGATTATTTTCATTCATTCTCTTTTAAGTCCCTTAGGAGGAAAAAAAGTCTAAATCAGAATATTTTAACACTACAGAAAGAATTTGGAGGAAATCATCATACAGGGGAAGAATTTCTCCAGAGTCCCCAGTAATGACTGGCTTTTATTTTCTCACCTAATCATAGGTTGTATAATAGTGTATGTAAAATGAAGATCAGCATATTACCATTCATACAACTGGCAATTAATTTGGCCCTTTAAAGTTCTCCTCGACTTTCAACTTGCCTAGAAGGAGAAAAATGGCCCGTCAGAGGACATCTGGAACATGCATCTTCCTTCCAAACATCCAAACATGCCTGCTGCATGAAGATTCATGATGCTTATTTATGCATTTGCCAGTCAACTTCTTTAGCGAAGTCTTTGTATCACACCAACCCTCACAGCTCCTCCCTGTGCCAAAGCCACAAAAAGTCAAGGTGTTGGTAACTCCTAATGGCACCGCAATCCCTGCTCTGCAGAGAAATTGGCAAAACAGTCTGCACCAGGGGAACTCAAATGAGTTTTAAGAGGACCCACTAAAAAAAAATCTGAGTAAACAGAAACTTGCTCTGTGAAAGCACTAGCAAGTAGACATCTGCTTGAAAATAATTCTTAACCAGCTAGATATTCAGACATCATAGATGTTAGTATTAAACAGGAATATCTGCTCAAACTAAGTTAAACATTAAATGTACACTTGAAAACTTCAGAACTGCTCTTGAACCTATAATTAAACACTTTCACTTATTTCTAAATTTATCCCAAAGAAGTTCTCCCATCACAATCAGGAATTATTCTATCATTCATCTTTTACAATTTTATTTACACAGTTTATCATCCTGGTGGTTGAATGGATGCCTAAAATGACAACTCATCCTTTTACTTGTGGGAATTTAAAAATTAACATTGACTGGCATAAATTTAGGGTAATTTTTATTATTCCCTTCTATTTTACCTCCTCCAAATTTTGTAATTCATTGCTACCTATACTAAATATTTTGAAGGCAGCAAAAATGCACAAATAGCAGTAACCGTAATCAACGCAAAACTAAATAAGGTTAATCGTGGTTGATTCCAATAAGGTTAAACAATTCCAGGAAATTAGCTGATGAATTAAATGTGTCATGTCACTGCTAGATCTGGATGAATTAATTTTAACATAAATTATTCCATGAGCTTAATTCTTCTTTCTGTTTTTTTATCAATTAATTATACCCTCAACACTTCTCAGTTGAAGGAAAATTTTGTACAAAGCTACTTCACAGTTCAGGCTGTTCACTTGTACTGTGGTTGCTGATTCAGTTCTTGTGTTAACCTTTGTATAGTTCTGATGTTCTGGTCTTCACTTCATCTCCTGAAATCTTCTAGCATGAACCTCCACATTTATAAACGCAGGCAAACTTCTTTTGGACCATGTTAATTTACCCCTTAAGAAGAACAGAGTTATCGCTCTTCATTAGCTTTCTTGGGAAAGAGACCTGAACATTTTCCAACTTTCCATTAAACTTATTTCAAAATTTTAAGACCAGAACAGATTAACATGCTCAACGAGTCTGACTTTAATAATAAAGGCCATAAGAATCTCAGCCTGTGATTTCTGCATCAAAATCATTGAGGTATTAATTCCTCACTACTAGCAACTCAGTTTCAGCAAGTTCTTGCCACAACTGTTTCCACAGCCTCTCAATTCATTGTGTTAATACAATAGAGACACCAGACATGAAAATTCACATATCCACGTCTGATGAAGAATTTACTTCATTGATAGTAGCTACACAATCCCTTTACTTATGTTTTCTTGCTTAATTCTAGTCAAAAATGAAATACGTGCACACTGCATGAAGAAGGGACAGAGATTAATGACACTTTACAAAAATAAATGACATGGAGAGTCATCTAATACCATTAGGCACTTAAATCTGTCAAGTACGGAATATGGAGACAATGATCCAGCTAAGCACTTTACTCAGGGTACATCCTGCGTTGGACCACAGTGTGGAGATCTCTGAAGCAGCCCTAAACAAGCTGGCACCAAGACTAAGTAGGAAAACGGGCACTGGCACTGCTGTCAGCGGCTGGCTTAGCCCGAATACAATACCATATTTAGTTGGCGAGATTACCTGGGAGCCTCAAGTCAGTCCTTGCGCCATATTTTCCTTTGTTATGCAGGGATATTGCATCTAGTCATGGGATCTCTAGCACCATCCTCTTACCCCAGAGTCATCAAAGTATGCCAACAGTCCTGCAGATTTCGGAAAGACAGTTTGCACTTGCAAAGAGCAGACTGTTCTTATGTATTTGCTTGAATTGGAGACTAAATCAAGAATGCTGCCATAAAGTTAATGAACAGCAGGTGCCAGTCAGCTATGGATCTTTTCAAAGGAAAACCTGCAAACTGAAAAAGATGCCCTCAAACCATCTGACTGCAGACAGACTAAGGGGATTTTAGACCAGATGGCTATGTATAGGCTGAGTAATCAAAGACTGCAGCCTTGGTAAAACTTCTAAACTTTTATTTTAAAAAGCTTTACTTGTTTTCATCCATCACTGATTTTCTTTTTCCCACAGGACGAACTCATTTAAAGTCTATTCTGTTTCTGCAGTGCCGAGGCAGTGTTGCTGTGGGAGGCACAAGCAGTGCTTACCACTAGCTGCTATGGAAGTCCGTGGTTTTACTTAAAGAAGAAGTTCTCAGAAGTTCTCAGTACTACTAGACTGGAGCAGAAGGTTGGTGAAAGAGTAAAACTGGAAAGAGAACCATTATAACTGCAACAAAAAACTGCCTCATCAGCAGCACAAGCAATAGGAAACAGCGGTAGAGGGTCACTGACAGCAAACCAGCAATAGACCTAATGCCCCCAACAAATTGGTAGTCAAATGTGCCTTAGTAGAGAAGTGGAAAAGATTTTTAAGTGATTCCTACCCTATACAAGAAAAATAATTTTGGTAGAATAAAAATTATTTCCATTGGTTTTATAAATACCTCAAGTTGTATCAAAACATTAGCTTAAAACTGTGGATCTCATTAACAAATCTCCATCTAATTTCCATGTATTTGTACATTTCAAGAGGAAGAAATGATGTTTCGTATTCTAACTTCCCTATTTTACAGACAATTTTCTAACTCCCTCAGAAAATAACAGGAAGAATTTGACACAGGCTTCTGTCTTTGTCTTGTTTGTGGTTTTGCCAAGGCATTTGCATAACAAATAACGTTTTTAGACTACCAGTGTCCTTTCTAAGCCCTTGAGCTACAATCTGAGCATCCTTCCCTCTGCGACTACTGAGCCCCACACTACAGACCAAAACTGAAAGAAGGTGTGTGTAAATGCTGGTATAGGAGCACTTGGTAGGAATTCCAGTGGCAAAATCATTAAGTTTAAGAATAAGTCGTTTGTCAAGTTGAATTACATTCGTTACTTCAATCTAGAAGTACTTTGCTCTATCTTTTTACTAGCGATATGCTGCCTCTGCCTTACAAAGTTTCCCTGTCTGAAAAGTATTTTAAATGAAAGCAGGTATTACATTGAAAGCACACTTAAATTAAAACATCCATAGGAAAATGCAGAAACTCATGAAGCACAGCTTTTAAAGTGTGCTTCCCTTGTGGCCTGGTTTATTAGAAAAGCAATGCAAGCCTAATAAAAACTTACCTGACCTAGCAGCTCAGTCTATTGCTAACATCCAAGTCAGTAGCGATGAATATGACACGCTTAAGCCTTGGAATCTTATTGACTGTGACTGTTTCAGTTAATTAATAAAGAAAATTAGTTGTATTTGGTTTGTTATCAGAGGACAATCCGAAGCAGTACAAGCATTTCAGAGGACTAAAGATGCATTAGGAGGACTTACTAGTGTGCAAAGTGCTCTCAAACAGTTTGAAAAAGCCTCCAGACACTTTCACGTCCTGCAAGCCACAGTGTCCCACTCCCTATCCTTAACCTGTGTTTTAGCAATGTTTATTTATTTATTCAAGCTCCATTCATTGCAGTGATCATAGCTGCTGCGTCAGCTTTTCATGTTGCAAAGAGATTCTGGATCTGTTACTAACATGCCACTCACAGGCCACCAGCTACAGTCCAGAAATTAGGGGAAAAAGAAGGGGAAAAAAAAAAAAAGAATACACCCAATTGTCTTTATCCCCTGAGAGAGCAACCTCACCAGCAAACAGTGCACTGGTATGTGAATACTCTTGTGCTTTCACTGTGTCGGGGCTCCAGGACAGAGGAGGAAAAGTCAGGGATGGAAATCCACTTTTTGAGAGCAGGAGATGCCCTGCCTGCCCTTGCAGCCCAGCGGGAACTCCAGAGCCACAGCTAGTACCACAGCACAGGCCATAATCCCTTTTCTTAGAGCTGGTACAGGAGGAAGCTAAGCTTGGGACTATCCCACCACTCTATGTTACACCGTAGATGTCTTTTTGGTGTCTTGAAGCCCAGCTCTTCAGATTGTGTGGTGACTCGAGAAATGCTACTTAACCACAAAGGGACAAAATCAGTGTTTTAGAGCTCTACTTTCAAAAACTCTCATCTTTAGCTCTCTGCCTTCACGCTCAGGGTGATGCTATGCCTCTGCAAACTATCTTGCAGCAATGGTTTGAGATTTCATTCATTAGTGTTTGCAAAATACTTTGAGACTCTCAGAAGGGAGATGCTACTCAATTCTAAATATCTGCTTAATTAGCTCTGTTCAGAAGTTGTTTTGCCCAGTCAAGCTGAAAGATTAAAAATATCACAGAAAGGTAAACTGCAGAACAAAACAAAACATAAATCAATTTGGAGATGTTTAAATAGCTCCTTCTTTCTCTATGGAGAAGTCTTATTATATCTCTTCCCAAGTGCATGACTGTCAGGGCCTCAGGGACACCCCACTCCCAGGGCTGGAGTGCTGGTGGAGGGGACCTGCTGCAGACACTGGTGACCTAGGACAAGGTCTGGGAGCTGCCTCCACAAGGCCTCTCCTCTCTCAACTCCATTAGTTCACCACGGATTTCCTTCATTATTATTAGCTCTATTCTTGTCATTAGATGCTTTTTTTCACAGCACTAACAACACTGGCACTTCACTGGCCATTCAGCAAAGTTTTAAAGTAAGTGTAATTCCAGGTGTCCAGCCTCCCTGGATCTTCGCTCTGGTTCTTCCCTGAGCATTAAACCTTTCATTATTCAATCCAGTTATTTATTACCCTATTTATAAATTCAGTACAAACTTCTAACTGACATTTTCAATGAAAGGTCATCTGAAATGCACACGGTGTTCCTTGTATCGCCTCTGCCTTCCTCTCTAATGGTCCACCAGAGCTAATGTTGTACTCGCCATCTATTTACTCATTACGTTGTGCAATAGGCCTTTGATCCCCCGCTTGTCTGTATGCCAGGGTTGTCTCCTATGAGGTAGCTCCAGGGTGGCTTGGCTTTCCTCTTTTCCATTCCCTTCTAATTAAGCTAGACATGTTTTCAATATCCCCCGCTCTAAATACAGTTCCAGTGTATTGCTTAAAATGCCACAGCTAGGTTCAGTTATTAATCACACATGACTGGAGCACCAGGCATTCGGCCAACAAAACCAAGATGCTGAATGAGGAGCTAGGAGCCTAAATCCACCTGTCCCTTTTTGTACCTAAAGTCCTTATACCTTCCAGTTTTCTGGAAGCTGAGCACCTCTGCTTTGGGCATCAGAGGCACCGAGAGCTATAGACCACAGATACTTTTTAAAAATAAGTCCAGTCAAAATCTGAAAAGATGCTTCTCCACTTGTTTCCCTAGAGAGACCGTCAGACTTTCCCAGAGTGTAACTAAAATAGTGGGCTACATACCAAATACCATTTTTTTCTTTGCAAAGTTTTCCTTCAAAAATCAACCTCCAGATTCAGAGATGGCCACACCAATATCCCTTTTCATAGAGAAAACCTGAATATTTAGCAGCTTCACTGAGAGATGAAAGACCTGGACTTCACTCAAGGACTTACCTCCTACCTCCTCATTTTTTATGCACTTTATGCAGGGACATGAACTGTCATTGGAACCGCACTTGAAATTCAAGTGATTCATCTCTTTCCTCTGCCATTTGAAAGAAGAGCTTTTTAAGCACCTGTTTTACAAACTGTGATTACCAAGCAGGCCACTTAAGCCCAGGAGAAGCTGAAGGTTTAACCTACCTTTTCCAAGTCAGTTAAGCAGGTTCCCTACAAACTGACTTTGCAGAGACCCCCAGTCAGAGAACTAGATCCTGGGGGCCCCCTGTGCACAGCTGACAGGTTCTTGGTCTGAGGAACATGAGAAATAAATGTTGACACACTGATTTTCCACTAATGTTTTTTCCTTTCTAAGGAGGAAGGAGATAGAGAGCTACCACGTCCTGGATTCCTACTATATATCTTGGTGGGGAGAAGATATCTTACAAGACACTTCAGTGAAATGGAATTCAGTCACACCTGGTGACGTCTTGCACGCAGACTTTTGGTCAAGTTTCCAGCACTCACTGACTCTCTTTCTCTAAAACTGAATTTGGCACATTTGTCTGCCAGGACATTTTTTAATACAGCCCAGTCCTCACCACAGGAAAAGGCTACTCATCTTCATCCTCTGTGAGAGAGAAGTGTGAACATAACACAGATTTAAAATGCTTCCTTCCCCAAGCTCCACCACTTATCTACCACTCTATGAGCATAGGGCAGGAATCTCCTCTCCTTGTTATAGCCAGGGCTCTTTATGTCCTATGGGAAAAACTTTTGGGAAAGAGCTACTTTTGGTTTCAGTGATGTATCTCTGAGCAGAGGTCAATGTTGGCAATACTAATAATTGTGTTGTTATAGATTTAAAACAAAGTTTAAGTGTAGGAGTATTTCCTGCTACCCTTTGAAAGGAAGAATATCCTGGACAGATTCCTCTGACTTTAAAAAGCACAAGGAATCTGTGAAGCAGAAATAATAGTAAGGTCTATGTAATGCTATCCCAGCACTATGAATTGCTGCGATACAGAAATTCAGGGATTTTGGTCCTGACTCAAAACACACGCAAAGCTTTTCAGAAAGCAGTTCAGAGCAAAGCTGTGAAAAAACAATAATACATAATGCAAAGACGATAGGTATTCCTAGGGTCATTTTTCAGGATATAGGCACAAAGCTTCCATGAAAGATACAAAAGACAATGAAAAAGCTGATTTACCAGCAACACCACTTATTGCTTGCCAAAAGTAACTGTGTCCTGTTAAAAACTGGCAAACTAGAAGAGAAAAAAGAATCCCATTTTCTTTGTGGGTTTTTGTTTTGTTTCGTTACTGTTAATTAAGGCATTTATGCAACAGGGCACCAAAAAAGTTCATTTGGTGCCTTTGAAAATCATCTGGAGCCAGCATACAAAGCTTATAGTTCCAATTCTCGTCTTGCTTTAATCAGGTGTAAAACCAGCCTAATTGAAAGGAGACAAGTGATGAATCACCATCTGGAAGTAGCTGCACAAATCACATTCTTACCACCCTTCTCAAAGAAACAATGTGCTTCTGGAAGAAGTTTGTGTCTGAACTTGAGGTCCCTAATCCTCAGCTGCCCAGAGCTTGTCTAGGACACACTGCAAGGCCCTTCCAGCCTCTGTGGCCAAGCTTACTGCCCATCAGAGGTAGGGAGATGGAAGCTGTGTCCATCAGATGAGTTCTGCCATGGAGCTGGTATACAGCTAAGGCAGGTACTTGGACCTGGAAACACAGAAGCGCTCCTAAGCACCATGTTTTTGGCATATGTTTTGCATGGCAATGTATCACCAAAGCCCTCACCATTGAAAATGTAAACATATTTAGAGAACAGAGAGTATGTGTTCCTATGAGCACTTGCAGAGAGAGAACTCTTTTAGAGATCTTGAAATTTTCCAAATTATGGAGCATGCTGTACTAAATGAAAGTATTTTGTTACATACTGCTAACAAAATAATAGAGAACAAAACACGCAACATCGTCTGGCTCTGTGGAAATTTAGTTTTCATCTATATACAGATTATCATATGCTTATCTGGTCCTCCCCTGAGTCAGGAAGAATATAGTAGATCTAGGAAAACAACATAAGGACAACGAGGTATGAAAATACCAGTAGAGATTAAATAGGCTAGGATCCTTGTCTGGAAAAAAGAAACTTTATAGGGGAATATAAGGGAGTAGGATAACAAATCGCAGAGGGAAAGTGAGTGGAGACCAGTTATTTCTCTTCTTGACAACATAAGGCATCAGGGGCACTGAAGAAAACTTCCAAGCAGGTGCTTTATAAGAATAAAAAAATAATTTTTCTGCACAATGGATCTAATCTGTGAAATTTACTGTCAAGAGATGTTGCAGATGAGTATGAAGAGATCCAAAAGTGATCACATAAATTCTTCTGAGAAACTTTCATTGAGAACTATCAGTCACAAAACTGTAAATATAACCTCCTGCCCAAAAAGTCCCTAAACCATAGCTTGCTGGAAGCTGTAAGGATATTTCAGAGGATTACCATGCACATGTCCAGACTTTGTATAATTCCCCTGAACAGCTGCTCATTATTTTGATGGAGATCCTTCACTCTCAGTGCTCAACATGGCCAATCACATGTTCTTGAGGTTTTTTAGGCCAGCAGCTCAAGAAGAAACTGTTCTAGGGATAGTGGTTAAGGACCATAAGAATTTAAATTTTACTAGTGTGACAGGTGCTTGGGGTATGCTTTGTTCTGTCACACTAATTCACTATAATTTTCAAAATCTCAGGATGCAAAAAGCACTTGAAGTTTTTTTCTTCTCCTTCAGTTTTAGACTGTTGCTAGTTTGTTCACAGGGGGAGGAAATACGTGAGAAACAAGCTGCAAATTGGAAAGTACTGTAACAAATAACTGGATGACAAAGAGCAGAAAGGTTAGAAAAAAGGAAACTATGTATCCTCACATTTCGTTTGTGATGTCATTTGTGACTGTAGTCTGTATTTGGGAGTAAGAACTCACATACATGTAGGCACATATGTAGGTATAGAGACACACATACATACCTCAGATTCTCCTTTTCTCTCCTGTATGAAGAACAAACTGGATCCAAGATGGACACAGCTCAGGTTGTAATACGTGGTAAGATTAGAAAAGAAAGGAGAGCATCCCACCTGGAGATAAACTAGCACAGAGACTTATACAGACATCTCCACTGTAGCCTGCATGACTATCCATCCCTGATGTGGGGATGCCCACTTCCACATCCATGTTCCCATACCTTTTTCACCCACCCTGTCTAATGGGAAGGGCACTGCGCATGCAAATGAACACAGCTGAAATCTGGGACCATCCATTGCGATCCCTGAGCACAGCAGTGGTCGCCACGAGTTGGTCTTCTGTGCAAGAAGCTAACCAGCAACAGAAGAAAGATTTACTGCAAGAGAGGCAGGAGAGTCCCCAACAAGGCTTTGGAGACAAAGAAGAGTCCTTTGAGATTTCAGAGAGCAGACTGTGTAAGCGAGTTGCTTGCTTTCCCACAGATGTGTAAGCCTTTTCTACCTTCTTAAAGTTTGTGCGTGCAAGGAATTCCTGGGGTTTCAGCAGTCATTTTGCACAGAATTCCTGGCAAATGCAACTAAAGTCTCCAGAGAGCCACTCAGAGAAGGTTTTCTAAGAGGAAAAGCCTAAGAAGTAGGACTGTGCAATCCACCCTCAAAAGGGATTTCGATACTGGTTGCACGGAGGGTGCAGGCTGAAAGCAGTCACCCCTCCCAGCCCAGATGCAGAGGCAGTAGTACTCAGTAGTTAGAGTCCTTTGTGATGGACTTGTGCCTATTTGGGAAGCAGGATCATAAAGCCTAGGATCATAAATAACCTCTTTACTCCATTCAGTTATGATTTTTTTGCATCATAGAAGACGCTAAGGCTCTTGGAAAACTATTTCCAAGTACATTATTGTGGCCTTGGCCTGGAGATTCAGATTTTCCTAGTGCTAGTATAGGAGCACGCTGGATATGGAATTATCCAGGCAATGCCGTCATTTGCAAAAACCAACCTTATGCTTCAATCTACTAAAGCATGCAAAACTTAGAGCAACGTATGAAGTACTTTAGTGTAATCTGGAGACAGTGCAACTTGCCCACCATCAGCCACCCTTTGCATGATTATAGACCAGAGAATCCAGTCTTCTGCTTCACTAGATGAAGTTCTGGAGCAGCAGCAATGTTGGGTTGGTTTTCTTTAATATTCTCCCTGGTCTTACTAGCCTACTTAAAATTCATATGAGTTTATAGAAGTTGACCCCACCTGCAACAGGAATGACTTCAGAATAATTTCATATTAAAAACTTTAAAATAGTTACACACAAGTTAGAAGCAGTGATATCTTCAGTCATCAAAGCAGAAGCAGGCAATAGAAGTTGGGTTTGGAGCTCTAGGACAGAAATAGTGTGATTTAAGCTTCTTTCCAATGACAGACACCAAACCGTAAATGACTGGAAGTGTAAGCAGGAGTAGTATCATTAGCTGTGGAGACAAGGTGCAGTGACAGCCTAGCAGCTAATTTTTTCATGACTGTCTTTTGACAGCAAATTTCATACTCACACAATGCTTGCTTGTCCCAATTTATCAGAATAGTTAGGGTTTTCCAAGGTCTGGTAGAAGTGAAAGCATGTTAAGTGTTGCTTTTATTCTGGAGCTGAACAGGAGAAAGAAACAGATTAAAACATGTCATGGCCTCACAGAGACATGTATTTTATATATATATATAATATATATATATAGTGTATATATATACTATATATAAAAACAGATTTTTTTTACACTACATATATATAGTGTATACACTTTATATAGTGTAAACAACTTCATTTTTTTTGCAGGAACTCTTCCATCCTGTTCTTGAAAATACTTTCATTTCCCCCTTAAGCTGTTTTCTCTCCCCATCTGTAAAGTTTATAGTGAGGATGTGATGCTGACACCTAGAGGAACATAGGTATGAATGTAAATACATTGTATTAGTCTGCAATTCTCTTTCAGAATGTGTTTCTTAATAAGGCATCTGTTTAAATTGGGAAGTGACAGCCTCTAATGCAATATTCCCTCTGTGAATAATCTATAAGGTTAGCACATTACAATGAATAACACACATTACAATGAATAACCAATAATAGTGGGTTTTCCAGCAATCCATTTTAATAGTTTCTTCATATGTCTGTGTTTATACATCAAATAAACTTCCAACAAAAAAGTAATGTACAATTCAAGAAAATACCCAAAGCTATTACAGTTTTGGCTTCCTCTTTGTTGATCTACAATTATGTACAAGACTGTCTTATTTGCAATAACCAGTGAAGATTTAATGATTTATTTACAACATCAGCTGGTGCCTTCCACTATGCAATTGAACTGTCTCCTTTTGCTACTTGCATTCATAGTAGCAAGAGCCCACTGTTAGGTGCTTTTTATGGATAGGGTTTAGAAGTGGACTGAAACAGGCAAGATTCTCACTACTGACCACAAACATAGCTCTGAAATCCCGTTTTCGGATGCAGCTGAAGGAAGATTCCAGTGCCTGGTGCACTGATATAAACATGATATTTACAGTCGACATAATATGGTGTCTCCACTGAGAATAACATTCCCACTCATGTCAGAGGGAGATATGTGCAAGCTGGAGGCAGTATATATTTTAAGGTGCAGCAGAGAAAAGGTATAGTTCTGGTGCTAAAGAGGCACCTTACTTATCCTGCCAGAAAACTCCAAAGCAAGTGATGACACAAAGTATGCTATCTTTCTAAATGTGTGGAGGGGAATGTTTTACAGTTCTTCTTACATAAGAGATTAAATTTGAGGGAAAAATTGATAATTTTATCATAATACACAAACTGTTTCATAGAATCACAGAATAACTTGGGTTGGAAGGGAGCTGTGGAGATCATCGATTCCTAACCGTTCAAAGCAGGGACAACTTCAAAGTTAAGAGTCCGCTTTCAACTTAGAGCAGGCTGTTCAAGGCTGTGTTCAGTCAAGTTCTGGATATCGCCAAGGATGGAAATTGCACAAGCACTGGGCCCCTGTTCCCATGTTGAACCACCTTTATGGTAAAAAAATTTTCCTACATCTGGCCAGGTCTTCCACCTTGAAGGTGCAACCTAAGGCCCAATGAATCAATCGTAGTCCTTCTATTGACAACAACAGTTTTAAAGCATCCCTAAACCAAGTATAGCAAGGGATATTTTTTCAGCTTGGCAGACATAATTCAATTTTCCAAGCTATTTTCTGATATCTAGTCAGTAGGGTATCACTGCTTTAAATATTTTCATAGCTTATACCGCAGTGCAAGATATTGGCATCCACTGGCATCAAAAAATCAATGCCATAGTTGCACTTCCTTCATCTGCGATAAATCAAATATTTTGTACATTACACAGCTGTTGCAGAACAGCATGTTAATGAGAGCATGAGTAGATGCAAACTACTCACACAAAAGGCATGGGGAGATTCACCTTAGAATCCTCTCAACAAAGACAAAAACTGCTTGTTTGGGGAGCAAAAGTCAGAACTCTCTGTTACAGTTACATATGCCTGAGGTTTTGAAATTCCTGTTTTGCCATTGCCTGCTATGCCTTCTGTTCATCAAACTCGTTTTGCCTCTCCCGGCTTGAAAGATGCAATCTACAGTACAGCTTCCTCAAAAGCTACTCCGAGCTAAAACGCTTGTCTAATGTCTGTATAAAGGCAGCCACTCACCCAGTCTTTCCATATCCATGAAGCATTACATGACTCTAGAGGCCATGTACCCTTTATTTCCCCAGCCCTGGCAAATAAAGAAAACAGGCAAACTAGAATCATCCCATCTTTGTATCCAGCCTTAAAATCCATCTATGGTACATCCTACCCCACAGTGATAAGAACACATATAGTCAGACAAGACAAAGTACTGTATCCAACCTGGAAAATCTTGTGATAACATTGTCCTTTTACATAATACATATTTTATGACAGTAACAGTCATGACTGGGATATAAGACTGCTGATATGTGCATATATATAGGTCATAACTGTTGAGTGAGGTATGTGAATCCTGATAATCAGAGCTACTTCTCTGATTCTATGTCTTCAGAAGGAAATAGCAAAAAGCCTGTTGATATTGGGCAAAAAAATAAGCCATGCTGTACCTATACAGACAAAGAATATCAAAAGAAATACACACTTAGAGGCTGATGGGCTCATTTGCATGGCAGGTCACACTTATTTGGCAGAAAGAAAGATAAGACTTTCCCTGTATAATCCTCTTATAAGATCCAGTCTTCAGTAGGGTAAATGAGATTCAAAATATGCTTTCTCCCCATAATACAGAGGCACTGAGTAGCTCCTACCACCAGTGTGAGAGAGGTGCATGGAGGGAAAGAAAGGTAAAATCACATATTTAAAAATGGTTTCTGAGTGCCACAGAAATCATAACAGCTGCATGGAGAAAGATGTTCCACAGGTATTTCAGCAGAACTACAAGGTGTAGCAAGATGTTGCATTTTGATTCTGTTCCCTGGTTTGCCTTCATTTTCTTAATACTTGTTTGATAACCCACAAACCATTCTCAGGTTATAGCAACAAATTATCTCTTTGAAGGTCTTCCTCATTTCTTGGCTACGAAAGGCATAGATCAAGGGATCAATCACTGAGTTGCACATAATGAGAATGAGGTACATGTTGAAGTGAGACATGAAGCAAACACAGTAGAGGTTTTGAGGGCAGGAGATCATCAGGATGAGATGAAGGAAGAATGGAGCCCAGCAAACAATGAAGATGCCAAGAAGCATAGTCAGAGTGATGGCTCCTTTCATGCTGGTTCTCTGACGGACAGAGTTGTACCCGGGCAAAGCTGCTATTTTCTTCACGTGAGTACGAGCCAGGAGGAACATATGGATGTACAGCGAGACCATGAGGAACAACATGGTGAAAAACATAGTGATGAGACAAATGATCACGTAAGTTGATTCATAATAAAGAATGAAGATAATGCCACAGCCTGTGCAAAAGGTCCAGATACATGCAATAATAAGCCCCGATCTTTTCACTGTCATGATGTTGTGATAACGCAGAGCATAAAAGATAGTGATATACCTGTCTACTGCTATAGCCAGCAAACTGCACATGGAAGCCACCACAGATATGCAGATCATTGAATCAAAGACATTGTCTATATGACGGACAAAGGCATCTTCCATAATTATGTGTCTGTTGTTTATTAAGTATATTGTTATGGTCTCCCAAGCATTAGACACACTAACCAGCATGTCAGCCACTGCTAAACTGCAAACAAAAAAATACATGGGTGAATGCAAGTTCTTGTTCTTAATTATTGCACATATAACTAAGATATTTTCAAGGAGGCTTACAATGCCCAGAGTTAGGAACACCTCAGCTGCAATGACCACTTGCTCACATGGCGATGACTTGCTCTTGACAGTAGGCACAGTAAAATTGTTGCCAAAGGCACTCAGGTTTAGTTCAGAAACATACAGTTGAGAGGACGTGTTCATCTCTGGAAGTAAACACGTTCTGTTCTTTCTGAGGGACTTGCCAAGGCGCGTGGTAAATGCATTTTCCAAAAGGCAAAAGACCCTGCCAAAAAAAATATAGCATGACGAGAACAGGCAGAAGTTGACAAAACAAATATCATCCATTTCTATTTAATTTGGCTCATACACATCCTGCCTCTTCCACACCATATTCCTCTACTGATGCTAAATTAACCTCTGATTGGCTCAGAGTTTTTCTACCAATCCTTACTGGGAAATTAAAACCACAAACTAATGAAGAGATTCATGCACTCGTCATTCATAGTTTTGTTTATTCTATTTGGTCCCCCAGAAGTGATCACAAAGTCCTGGAAATTCTGCTGAACAGCAAACAAGAAACAGTTTTCAAAGGCTCAATTCTCAGATCCCAGAAATGCAGGAGAATATAGTATTAGGTTCAGCAGAACCTGCTCACTTGAATACAATACATAGAAGTTTGAATTATTGCCACAATTAAGAACTGAACATTTTCAGTAAAAGATTTAAATGCTTTCCTGACCTTCGTACTTCTTACGTTCACGTGAACTGTGTTATAAACAATTTATTTGTGCGATACTAACGTGCTCACTTAAGAGCCTGACAGCCTGTCAGCCTATTAAACACCTGACAAAGACAAATCCGTACTTTTCAGGATACACTAAGGTTACAGAATCAGTAAGGGTAGAATCTGTCACTAAAAAAAGAAAAAAAAAAGAGTTTTCTATTCCAGATCGTGAGCATTTTATTCAATGCTTTATTGGTAATGACAATATTCAGGGCAAGTTGTAAGCCATCAGATTCTTAAAAAGGGGAACACTTAAAGCTGATTGTCAGTGACTTATTGCAAATAAAATTCAAAGCATACCAAGCTAAATGATTTCCAGTTTTTAAAAGTAACCCTTTGTTTGCAATCAAGTATTAACTGTACCTATTGACCAGAGCTGCTCCTTCAGCTGCCCGTCCTCTTCATCGCCTGCAACCTTTCCTCCAGAGAGCAGAAGTTTCAGCCTCCCTCCTCACCTGACATCTGGGGCTGGGGACTCCTTGGTGGGAATGGATGACAAAAATAGAGGAAGAGGAATGAGTAAATCCATAGAGTCAAGGCTGACCACGTATAAATTACTTACTGTGCAACTGCCTTTTTATAGACTCCAAGCAATAATGACTTCAGTACTCAAACCGTGGCTCCTCCTCCCCTTCTTTGCCCCTCTGAACTTCTCTTTCACAGATGTTGTTAGCAAAGGCTTGGGTTTTTACCACCATCTAGTGGTCTTCTCTTGTCTTTCTAACTGAACAGTGATTCTGATCCAAAATTCATGATGAGCTTTTTATAATATTAAGAGAAAATGCATGAGGCGTGCTCCTTTCCGAAAACATTTCTTTTTGTTTTCTCTGCTGTTGCTAGTACTCATTGACAATAAGTTCATACTGCAATAGTGCTCCAAAAGAGGTGGGAGCAGAAGACACTTATTGAACTGGGAGGCTTATTACTGCTATAAGTATTTTTCTTATATTCACAGTCATAATTTTGCAAGAATAAGAACCACAGTTACAAAACTCAGAGAACATACAGTCCAGCCCATCACACCACTAATAGAAGATATAATTCAAGTAACTTGTGTGAAAAAAAATAGAAGAAATAAATGGTTGTGTTCCAGCCGCCTTGCTAGAATAGAGATTTCGATGCAGATGCGGAAGGAGTACACAGTGCATCGTGCCAGGAGCCAGGGCTCCCCGAGTGGTTTCACAGGGTCTGAGAGCTGGGAAGCTCAGTGCTCAATATTGCAATGGCTGAAGTCCCTCTGTGGGTCTAGCAGCCAGGCAGCCGATGCTCATTCTGGGCCTTACCCAAAAGGGGGCAAAATCAGTGCACACACCTTCCTGACACTACCAAATGCCCTTCATGTTATCTGCTAATCAGCCAGTCAAATACCATGTGGGATTTGAATTTAACTTGAGATAAAAAGTCTCTGCTTCTCCAAATCACCACCTTTCCGCAAATTAAGGGGTTGAGGTTTTTTCATGGCATATAAGAGCTTCAAATGCTTGTTTTTAACCTGTAGCACTTTTCTTGAAGAACAAACACAAACTTTATTGCTGTATCCTGTGCCATTTTTCTGTTCTCAGTGTTCAGATAGAGTTTATCACCATAATGCAGCTAAACCCATATTTCTAATTATTATATTCTGCAGAAGCTTCCTCTGTTGTTACTATTAGCTTCACACTAGGGACACTGAAAGACCTGGGCCATTGTATGAAAAGTTCTGATGTACAAATAGTCCCTGCACCAAAAAAGACAGTGAAAAGCATTTTTATTAATTTGAGTAAAATAGCTCCTCTAGCATTACGCAGTTATAGTCTGGAGTTGAACTTTGCATGCCCCTTCTCCCCACTACAGGAAAGAGAATTTACATTATGACAAAATAGAGGTAGCAAACTATGCTCGAGTGCAGCTGTTAGATCTGAGCAGCTAATGCCAGCTAGTGAACAGCAACACTCCCTGCTGTATCCAATGTGTCTGTGTGCCAAATCGAAGCTCATAGTTCTTTGCTATACCCAAAAGAAAAGAATACAGGATACCCGTCTGCAGTTCTCTCTCTGTTCTTTAACGTACAGCTTGTTTTAGTTCTCCTAGGTTATCTTTAGCTAACTCATCTTAGTTATCTTTGGTTATCTTCTGCTTAGTTTTTCATTTTCCCACTGCAGACTCTGGGAATCATATACCTAAAATTAAAATTTTATTTCTTTCTCTGTTCCTATATCTACCAAGAATTGTGCAGACGCTGTGTTCATTCCAGTTCCAAGTATTTCTCTTCCAGTATACTATTTTTTTATTACACTCTCCCTTTAAATTCTGTTCATCTTCCCATTTACAAATTCCTCTGTATGTTCAGTTTAATAAAGTTCTTTTTAGCCCGGCTTAATTGCCTTTAGAAAAGTTCTCACTGTACCTGGTAGGACTCAGTAGACCAGCCGATTACAAGAAATAAATCACACATCAGTCTGTGTGGCTTGACTACTATTCCTCAGAGCAATGCCAGGTCTCTCACATATATATTATGAATCAGCCTTTGGATTTTTCTTCCACAGGCCAGGCATAAACCCAGGTACAAGTGTCTATGCTAGACAAAGAAATGCCCTTATTTACAAAGCTTGCAGAAAAAGTACCTGCCTGGAAACTGGGGTAGTGATATAGATGTAGTTTGTTTATGTTAGATGATGACATTAAAAAGTACTTTACTTTTTTTTCCTATTTTGCTATATTGATGCAGCAAGAAACTATAAGCATAATAGTTTGAGAAGCAAGCAGCTGAAGGGCACCTGATTAACGGTGGATGAAGGCATGTGGGTGAGTTATAAGGACTGCAGGTAAAGGGGCACGGGGGCAGACCTTTGGATTCTCTCAGGAGAAATCCAAGAGCAGCTTCACCTCCCAGCTGGAGCACTCCTGACTGAATAGGCTGGTCTTTGAGATGGTCATGATCTTGACATTGGCTCCGTTGTTTGTTCAGTTGAATAAATTCTCTGTCCCTACAGACAGTTGGTGCTTGGTGTTTACTAAGGCCACAAGGATCATGTCTGGATTGCCAGTGTGGGTAACCAGTACTCCATGCATCACAAAGCCTGTGTTGGTATTTAGCTATTGGGCTGTACCAACACAGCAGAAGACCTGATTCCTTGAGTGCATACAGAGCGGGCACCCTGAGGAACACACTGAAACCTCTGTCCTGTCCCCAGGCTGGCATTTTCTTTCCACACATGGGAAGAGGGAGGTTGGAAAGGGGCCTTAGGATGTGGGTGCACAGGTCTCCCTGCAGTGTAGAAACAAATACAGCTGGGTCATACACCAAGGAGCCTGGATCTGGAGCCATTGGGAGTGTTCCTGAGGTCCATGGTCTACATATAGCCAAAAGGGATGCTAAAATGCATCTTCAGGAATAGGTATGTTGTTCATGTAACATCTTACCTGGAGTAAGAAAAATGCTAACTGCTTAAAGTCCCTATTTCACTGAACTCAAGAGTTTGCTTTAGACCACAGGCAAAAAGATCAAAAGTGCCCTAAAAGGATATCAGTGAACATAGGAAAGAAGTAAGATATGATGGCAATAGGGCAAGGCAAGAGATATCAAGGCCTGTTACAGTCCCATGTCATGGGAAGCGGTGAGACAGAGCAGAAAGCCACTCCAGTCACGTATCTGCCACTCAGGCTTCACTAGTGACCAAAGCGGGAGCCCTGACAGAAACACCCAGCCCCTGCCTGTCACCAGCACCACCAGCAATCGCGACAGAGCTCCCCTTTGCCCAGCACGTCTGCCGGGACAGGAGAGGCCATGACTGCCCTGACCCACAGGCCAAGTTACATCACGTCAAAACCAGCAGGGAATTGCATGCTGCCTTCATGACAGCAAGGTACTGATTTTATCAACGAACACATAAATGAGGCCAATGGTCCAACGTGTCCCCAGAGAAGTTTCTGTGAGAAGAGCATATTACAGGCCGATGCATTCTGGTATGAATCTGTGCTAATCTTAACAGTTTCCGAGAAAAGGTTTTGCTGAAGCTAATACAAATCTACCCAACTTGTCTGGTGGTAAGACTTTGAAGCAATTTAGTTCCAGTGTCCTTCTGTAGCTATTTTTATCTGTTCGGTAAAAATACATTTGTCCTTCATAATGTAGTTTTGTATTGGTGCTCTTGGCTTATTTATGAAATCTCTCTTCTGTCCACTCCTTGCCCATGCTGTCATCATCACAGTATTTCAGAGCCACAGGGTACCCTCTCAGACTGTATTCTGTTCTAAGACATAACCCATGGATCCACGACAAAGGTGAAGATCATGGCCTTCTCTGCATTTGGATATATAATCACATTATGAATGTTCTCTAACTTCTCAGACTGAGAAAATTATTTCTCTTGACCTCCACAGTGAGTAGCTTTGGCTGAGCCCCATCAAGGTCCCCAGCATTATCATCCAGTTAGCAAGCAATTAATCCAGACCAAAACCAAAAAGCATCGATCCTTCCTGTCTTTAAATAAAAAAGCTGGAGGAAGAGGCGATAGTTCAGTCCCCATATCAGTCCAGGGGAAAACTGAAAGCCTAAAAGTTAGATTTTTGAGGTAAGCAGTGGTACGGTGAATACATTCTTCTACATCGTGGCCCTAATCTTCAAAACAACACATGAACATTTTTTGCAGGAAGAATCACAGAAAAGCAAGACTGCAAAAAAAGACATCAAAATATCACATAAACTGTGCCCTGTCAAAGGGTGGTATCAGCCATACTTAGTATGACTGCACTAATACTTCTAACCGTCACCCCTTTCATCTGAGTGCTTCAAAATGGTTTGAGATAATCTCTGGACACTCTCAGTACCTACCAGTGGTGTTTCTCTCATCAGAGTAGAAAGCTGTGAAAGATGCAGTATAAGAGGCATTTTAGAAAGACATGTCCTAATAACCTAAACCAGATGATGCCATAACTAGCCCCCTAAACTGTAAAAGGGTAATAAGAGGTTTAGTAACCTTCATTTTGATGTGCCTTTTAATGGGAGACAATTCCAGCAGTGAGTCATCCCCTAACGTTTTGTTAGAGCATGGGTCAGCAGTACAGACCTGGTGAATCATAAAGAAGTGCCAGCTACAGACTCTAAAAAGCACAGATGACTGGTGAAAGACTGCAGAGACTTTCTGACAGAAAGGAGGGGTGATGAGTAACGGATAAACAGATGGGGAAAAAAAACCCACCACTTTGCAGGTTCTTATTGGACACTACTTTCTACAAGAGAAACGAAGGCAATTTTTGCTAGACCACAGAGAAGGTTTAATATGCCTTGATCCATTAGAATAATTATTTAAAAAAAAGTTATTAAAATGCTACTTTAATTACATATTGTAAGACATTCCAGGTCTCATTTCTGCAAGTTTATCTTGCAGTATGGCAAAGACAAGCATTGAGCACACTGTTCATTTGTTTCATAAAATGCTTGTGCATGAGAATAATTTTTTTTATAAAAAGCTGCTAATTTGTTGTACAATTCAGATCGTCAGCATCCACATGGGGCATCCACAGCTCCTCTGGGCAACATGTTCCAGTGTCTCACCACTGTCACAGTAAAGAATTTCTTCCTAATATCTAAGGTAAATCTCCCCTGTCTCCGTTTAAAACCGTTACCCCTCATTCTATCGCTACACTCCCTCATAAAGAGTGAAAAAATTCTGATTTCTGGGTTGTTATAAACTTCTCAACAAAAGAGATCCCCTGAATAGGTGCTGACTTCCCTCTTCCCTCCTGTCAGATGAACAGAGGAGCAGAGGGTGAAGCCTCCCCTGGCAGCACTGTGCTCCCCGTCCTGGGCTGGCGGCTTGGTTCGAGCAGAGTGCCCTGGAAACCCAGTGTCTCTCTGTCCTGTGCTGTCTCCATAGTCAGGTGTTGGCATTTCAGCCCAACACGAGGATGACAAAGGAGATGAAGGACAACCTCTAGGAGATGTACAGTGAGAATAATCATGAATTCACTATACCCACAAAGAGACATTGCTACACGCTCAAAATTGCAGATGCAGCAAGGTGTGCGTGCTCTTCCTATCTAGGCAAGTGCAAATGTCTCTGGTTCAATACATATGATGACTACACGTAAACACAAATGCTACCCAGGCAATTTTCAAGAATGCTATGACAGCAATATAAACATTTCTCTCTTTATAAGCAGTTTTCAGTGCTATTTCTAACGTCTCTGTACTGATATACAGGTTCTTTCCTTACTCTCTGTTCAGGTCAGTAAAAAATGCAGTTACTTCCTATTTAATGAGGTGTCTAAATGCACCAGAAATGAGAAATATATAATAACCATTTAGTTCAGAACTGAATTTTTTTTTGTCAAGCCCTTACTACACTACTTTTTCTGAGCTTTCCTACAGCACAGGCTTGCAATATGTAGCATCTTTTTTTTAATGTCAGGATGGTTTTTTAATCACTGTATCCTAAAAGAAAAAAAATAAACAACATTATTTCAGGAGTGGGAATTATTTCTCTTCTAGCATTCATCTGCTAAGGAGTGAAAAGATAGAGTTTTGCTGTGGCTGAATCCAAAGACATAAAAATTTAAAAGGTAAATTATGTTAGCCAGAAACAAACAGAACTGCAGAAAGGACAGAAGTCCAGTATTCTGTCTGAGCCCAGAATATTGTCTCCCATACTGAAGTAACCAGTGCATTCAGTTGTACTAGCGAGAACCTAAACCAGTTTACACCAAAGCATTGTCTTTTATGGCAAGCTGTTCGCTGACATTAAAAAAAAAAAAGTGACTGTCATGAGCCCCTCAAATTCCTGGCATTTAGTATTTTAAGCACCATTAACACCTCACAAAAGCAGGAACCATGTGCCCTGGTGTATTTAGTATCTAAGCCAGTATTAAGACTGAAGCAGAATCTGAGAAAATTCTTGTCGTATTGGTTTGGTGAAGCTGCTCTTAGGCTGCAGTTTTCTGTCTTTCCTGGGCTTACAAAGTGTCTGGTTATAAAAGAAGACCAGAAGATAATTTTTTTTTTGGCAGGTTTTGAAACTTTAATCAAAAAAGCACCTTACTTACTGGGTTTTCTTCCCAGAAAAAAAAAAAAAAATCCAGTATGATTTCAGAGAGAGGGCAGCCTCTAGAGCAAGGTCTCGTTCTAATGGAAATAACCCAGAAAGCCCAGTGCATGGGTTAATCCTTCAGGCTAAAAAGGATGGCAGATTTGTGTCTCCAAGAAATTGGTTGCTATTGGATCAATTGGGAAATCAATTTCTGCAAGGGCGAAGCTGGACTATGCCATGGTTTCTCAATTGAATTACGTTTCTTCATGCCATGTCTAATTGCTGATAAATAAAAAGAAAAAATTGCTTGGCATCTACGATCTTTCTTACTTCCTCTTGCTGAGCTCTGCAATTATTGCAGCGTGGAGGTCGATGCTGGCTAAACATCACAGCCTTCAAAAGCTGCATCTTTGAAAAAGTGACCTTTGAGCTTATTAAAGATGCTGAATTGCCTAAGATGAACCTCAGACTCTATGGCTAGTTGAAAGCTGAGATTGAAATATTTCCATTCGTGGGATGAAAGACAGACACTTCAAAATTCTGGGGAAAAAAATGAAACTTTAATCTTAAGGAAAAATCAAACTAAATTTTTCCTGTGAATCTGTATTTGAGTTGCCAGCCTTTAGGGTCTCCAGGGCTGACAGGCAGAAAGCTCGAGCGCTCTTCAAGGAAATTGCTGGGGAGTTGGGAGGGAAGATGCAGTTGTGTAGACCTGACAGCAGAACAACACCATGATAGGAGTTCTTGTTCCACTTGTCCATGTAAGACACTTTGATGGAGCATCAGTTTGATACCACAAAAACACCACGGCCCTCTAGTTCCAGTGACTATGCTTGTACTCCTTGTACGCTCATGGACGTATAGAGCCACCACCAATGTTGTTACAGAAGTTTAAACAGGAAGGATTGCGCTCATTAGTGTAACTCCATTAATGTCAGTAATGTCACACAGCTACAGAGCGTGTCTCTGATTCACAAAACCAAGTATATTTTTGTTGATGCATCCTGGTTTGTCAATGACTAGCTCATATGAAAAATTCCCTGAAAGCCACCAGGGAACACGGTCTGAACACCTACTTACAAACACACAAAGGAGTAGAAGAGAATTAACTTTGGCTTCAGGGAAAGTAGTAGCAGTGTAGTCAGCTTATACATATGAAAATATTTTTTATCCAAGAGAAGGGGACAAACAAGTTAATCCAAAGTTTCAGAGCAATTAGAAGAATCAGAACAAAGAGAAATTGCAAGTATCCTAACTTTTCTCCAGAGAATAAATTTGCAGGCAGAGCAAGTTCTCAGGCGTCTGTTCAAAGAATAGGATGAAACAAAAGGAGCCTAATTTCCAGCAATGGGAAAGAAATGCACTTGGTTAGCATACATCTCAACTTTAGTAACAGAATTAATATTGACCTGCATTACCAACATTATCAAGTTCAACAACACCATCACTTCTGAAAACCAGGAAACACAAAGTACACTTCCCAACGCAGCCTGTTTGCGGTCTTAGCTGTAGGGCAGTTGGAGCTTTGTCTTAATACATAGTGAGAAGCAAACTAGAGAAAATGAATTATCTCATTGAGAATGTTCAGTTAATTTGATGTTTGCAACCAAGTACCGGTTTTGGCACTGAAGGTCAAAATTAACTGCTACAAATGCAGTGACAATAATAATGAGAAAACAAAATTTAAAGTAAGACAAAGTTTGCTTTTTCAGATTTATAGAACTCTATTCTCGGCAGACTAAACAAGACTAGGAAAAAAATGCAGTGCTTCTCAGTTATAAATAATACAACAATTGATTAAAATACAAAGGCAAATTAAAGTTTAATATTATTATAGAATTGATAACATAAGAGAGATAATTTAATCAACTAATGAAATTTTCACCTCCTCGTCTTCATTAGAGTCTTCCTAAAAGACAGTAAATTTGTCAGTAACTAGATGTTTCTTTTTAATGCCTTCTTCTTGCATTATTTTGAGATTAACATAGCATGCTTGTAAAGTGCCAGAGAAGAACAGGAAGGCCACGGGAATTTCTTACAAAGACACGCTCCTATGAGCTAGAGGAGGCAGTGAGAAAAAGTTCAGGACACCTGATTCAGTGGAAGTGATATTTTTATCCTAAAGATTTGTGCTGGATTTAGCACACAATATAGAGTTTATGGCCTGCGATGGGATGACCAAGGCCTGACCTGACATAGAGTTAGAATGGGGTGGACAGGCAATTCAACCACTGCCATAAAGCATGACAGTATCAAGTTAACCCATCAAAATTGTTCAAAGAAATTTGAGCCAGCTGAATGAGTCTGCATTACATCAGAGCTTTACTTCACAGCCACATTTTGGGCAGAGGATCGGAACATTAACTTCACTGCCATGTCAAACCACAGCTGCTACATCCCTTACAGGTGAGGTCTTTGCCAATTTTAATAATGCAGGCTAACGCACCAGCTACTTGCAATTGTAATAATATGTGAATACGTTTCCACTACACACAGTGAATAAAACCAAAATACATTGGACCTTAGTACTTTAGCCCTGTGTAAAAAATTTTCTTCCTATTCTTTCAGTTAATTTTTTATTTTATTCTTAACTTTTGATTATTTGTATTTCTTGAGGTTGTCCTATGCAATTATTGAATTGGGTTTTTTCCAAAAAATACATTCCAGAATAGATTTTCATTCATGGCAGAATGATCATTACTTTTGAAATTCAGGACAAATGTTTGGGTCATCAAGAATTGACTTAAAGGCTAACTCCAGGCACACATTTTAGAAAACCTTGCCCTGTAGTTTCCAGCCTAGAGTTATGAAAATATACTGGGGGCTTTGGGTTTGGGGGTTTGGTCTTTTGTTTGATTTGGCGGGAGGGTTTGCATCTTTCCTGTTTCTTTGGCAGAACTCTAGTTATCTGACGTATCTGAAAATTATCATTTGCAAATAGACACTGGAAAATAAAACCATGAATGAAGCACTTACACAGTATGGCATGAGTGAAAATCCATGTATTTCCACAGCTATGGCCCTCACTTCCCAGCCTGGCCTCCACATCGGCCGTGCCAGCAGAAACACATGGAAGCTGTATCATAAATAGGATCAGGGAACAGTTTTGATTTGAAAAAAAAAAGTAACCTCTTAAAAGGATGCTGATTTTTTTCTGCTAAATTTGGGCTCTGAACTATATATCCACATATAGATCTATACAACACAAGTGGGAGGAAAAAGTGGCCAATGGGAGACAGAAGCTCTTGCAGCCAGCAGAGCTGTCAGAGGAAATCTGTGCCCAACCACAGCCTTAGAAACCAAAACTGTTCTGCTAGCTTAAATGTTTTCACATACAAATAAAATAAATATGACTGGCCTTACTTGCTGACGCGTGTCTGCTAACAAACTAAATCTGTTAACAGGAATAGAGATGCATAGCAAATAGGTTTTGTATTTACTGAAGCACAGCACAATTAACAAGGGGGTGAGCTAGCTCAGAAAAAACTTACTTAGCTGAGGGAGCCAATTAGTAGATGAAGGGAGTGAGGTAGCCTCCCTCATCAGAAGGATGGTAGTGATACCTGCCTATTCCTTCTCTCATGACTCAGACCCAACCACAGCCTTGAGCTGCCTGAAAAAACCATACTCATTTGAGAGGAAGAGTTGAGTGCTCTGGGGTTTGCTGCTGTTTTTAATGCAACAACAATAAAACACTTTGTCCAGGTCAAAAATCCCAGCTTCTCCTTTCTCAGAGGAGGGTCCTATTGACCAGATACTATTCAGAGATTGTGGCTTCCTCTTGTTTGATCCTTTTTCAGCTCCAGAGAGCTCACTCTGGTGTAGCTTCAGTAAAAGATTGCCTCTGACAGCAGTCCTGTAGTCAGACAAGTAAGTCTTTTTCCTTGGGAACTGGGAGGCTTAGGGTTGAAGCCCCTGCCTCTGAGGGGGTGGTGCAGTGGTGCAGGCACCACTGCCCTGAAGGAGCTTGGGCCCCAAAGCTGTTCAATAAGTGGTAGGCATCTCTTCGAACACATTGCTCAAGGCTATGGTTGCGGGGCTCAGTTTCAGCCTGATGTAACGTTTATTTCACCTACAGCAATGCCAAGTTCAAGTGTAACCGCGATAGCAAATATGTCAGACAGGGTGCAACGGTTAAAAAGACAAGTTCTAGCTTCCTTTCCCATAACAGGACACGGGGCATCACTCCCCAAGTGAGTGATGCTGGCAGAGCAGGAGAGGAACCAGGAACGCCGAGCTGTAAATAGCATACCGATGCATCGTTATCTTTTTACAGCTCTGCCTTGGAGGTTGGAAATGCACACAATCATGACAGGAAGATCAAATTCCAATTAAACTTCCTTTATCTAGTTTAGAAAAGATATGTCAGGTAGAGAGGTGTGACATCTTTACTAGGATAGTTTCGCCTGGGACACCTGGTTGTACTTCAAGGGGTAAAGATGTTTCTGCGTATAACTTCTGCCTCTCTGCATCCGTAAATGGGCTGTAGCAGCACAGCTACACCTCCAGCGAGAAGCTGCACCACTTTCACGTAACTGGTGGTACTAATGCAAAACAGCTGCTGTCTATAGGGAAGCCCTAGCTGAAACTGAGCGTTTGGATTCTCGCACGCAACACTTCGAGGAGAAATGATGGATTTGTTCAGCCTGTTTCTATCCTTGTGCTTTTTTGGTGAATCTGTGCTCTGGCATTTTCCTCGGAAATCAACTGTTATATCTAAATACCTTTTTGCATGAACTTTTTCTTTTAGTAGTAACTGTACTTGGTTTGCTGTTTGCAAAAAAAAACCCCAATAAGACTATTAACAACAAAGAATAATCCCTTCATCCATGACTGTGGTTTTATTCCAAGTTTTCTGCCCCATATGCCTCCCTTGCGTAGCTTTGAAATGGACAATCTTTATTTGTTTCAGACGTGTTTTAATATTTTTGTTTTAAAGGACACTAGCAAATTTTCTTTGATTAAAGAACGGGTATTGTTCTGAAGCAATGGTATAGCTGCCGTCACACTCATCGCAGTCAGATAATGTAGGAGAGCTGGAGCTTTGTCTTAACACATAGTGAGAAACAAACTAGATAAAATCCATTATCTCATCGAGAACCTTCTGTTGATTTGAGGTTTGTAACCAAGTACAGGTTTTGGCACTGAGAGTTAAAATTAACTGCTACGAATGCAATGACAATAATAATGACAAAACAAAACTTAAAGTAAGACACAGTTTGCTTTTTCAGATTTATAGAAGTCTATTCTCAGCAGACTAAAGAAGACTAGGAAAAATAGTGCATTTTTTGCAATTTTCCTTTGATTAAAGGATGGGGGTTGTTCTGAAGCAGTGGTATAGCTGCAGTCACGTTGATGACAGTCAGGTAACGGACTTCAGACGAACAGTGTCTGAAGATTAGCTTTTGACACAAGGACAAGCATTAAGTCTTTGCAATGTTGTCCAGGCAGGAGGAAATTCCACCAGCTCTTTTGCTAGTACAGGATGCCCTGGAGACCAAAACCTCCAGTTCCTATAGCAGGAAGTGTGAAGACATGAAACATGCTGCTAGGATTGGATGCAGAAGAGTAGGGCAATGGCAGTAGTGTGAGTCTCCCCACCTACATCTCCATCTCAGATAGCAAATACTTCTTTCAAGTGCTTGTTCCTGGCAGCCAAATCACCAAGTGTCCTCCTGTAGCGCTAGATTTATTCCCATGAGATTAGGTCTCTGTGTAAGAGACATGCAGCAGTTGAAGCTCACCGAGGAGTGGATTTTCATCTCAGTGCCTGCTCAAGAACAGGACAGGGCAGAGGTACCCACTATACCATCCGGTGCTCTGAACTGTGGTGCAGAGTAGCAGGGGGAAAACTGTGGGGAAAAGCTTCCATTATGGTACAGTACAGGGACATGTCTGGAAAAAAGGCAGTCAAACATTGTCACTGATTTTGAAAGTCAAATTTCTGGAGTTAAAGACAACAGCTTTTCACTAGCCCCTGACTGCTGCTACAGAAAACGTTACTTCTGATGTTCTTAATACCTGAGCTATTATGTTATAAATCTTTGGTTGACAAATCCAACCGCAGAATGAAAGCCTCTGTGGAATAAGCTCTACTAGCATAACTGTAGTATTAATTAACCCCTTACTTATTTTCAGAGTAATCTTTTAATGTATAGAAGCCTTTAAAGATACGGGGTTTGGGTTTTCAAATCGTGTGTTTACTGAGTCCTTCTGATAAGAAAACTGCTTTCCTCCCCAGCTTCCCCAAATATATACCCACGAACTTATGACTTGGGCAGTACACAACCTCAGGTCATAACGTGATCCTCTGTAAATCCGCAGGATGCCTCAGTTTTCAGTCTAGAATTCCTTTGTCTAGAATTCTTTTATGCAGACACTTCTCAGGTCAGATTTCATTTTCCCCATCGCAGTGACAGACTCACCGTGCCCACCCAACAGCATCCACTGCAGTGACACAGGTAACGGCACACACTCTGTGGGGCTTCAATCACACACACCATGTTTTCAGTTCAGCAGCAGTTTATTCTCCAGGTAAGATATGTAAGGTGATAAAGAGGTAAAGTGTTGTATCTGTGTCAGGAGTAGACACACACACTGAGGACTGATCATCACGGTTGGCTGGAGACAACTCTCAGACAGTGGAGCTGGAGCAGAAGGCAGGAAACACCAGCTGGTACGCGATCCCTAAGAGGGTCGCTCGCCTTTCTCTGTCGGGGGTGAGAAGTTAAAGCAAGCCATGTAAATATGTTCCACTATCCCCAGTTCCCCTTCATTGGTCCAAATTAAAAATTTACTTTATGAATCCTTTCTTTTTCAAATAGCATTTGGGAAGCCAGTGCCCTCTGCTTAAATCCATAAGATAAGTGGGCTTTTTTCTCAGTATAAAATCAATAAACTAATAGTATTTTGCAAATTCCAAGCTTCCCATTAGATGAACCTCTGCCCTTTGCTTTCAGTCAGGAGATAAACTATCATACTTAACTACCTTATTTAAAATTAAAGTAATTTTTTCTTTTAAAGCCATAAAGGTCACGTTGGGATTTTACCATTAAAATCAAGTCAAAATTTTAGAAGTCTTTCAGGGAAACTTTGAGGAGCAATGTAAAGTAGGCATACTTCTGAATACATTTACCTTAAATTATGACTTAATGCCTTGTCTAGTTCAACTGTTACTGACAGAGAAGGCACAGTGACCTATCCTCACACACAGAAATACTGATTGATTTCAGAGAAAGCATTGGGAGCTCTCAGAATATCAATAGGGCACAGCTTTAATGAAAATTCCAGCCTCCAGCTCTTCACAAGAACACTCTACCCAATCTTTAAAGCACATAATGGTAAATTTGGCCATAAGTAGTTCAAAACAATTTGTTTTCTAATATGATTTTTTTCTCTTCAAGGACATTTTGACCATAGATTAGGAAATTGTGAAAGTTTCAAGAACAGGTTCAAACAGATGGGAGCTGAATGTTACACTGAACAGGCTGGCGTGACTTTCAGGTGTGAATGAAGCCTTGTTCAGAAATTCACCCCTTTGCCTCAGCCCATTCCTTTGGTGTTATTAAAGGTCTCCACCGCAGCATTTTACACACAGAAGTTACTGGATGTCACCTTAGCCATCAGTCGTGGAAAGCTACTCAAAACCATATTGATGATTTAGGGTTTGGTATCCTTGAGTACATGTGGCTGCCACTATTGCAGCGTGGAAGTGTAAAATTAGATATTGTCTTCAATGGTAGGTTGTTTTACTGATGTTGCAGAGGTAATACAGATTTTCTTCCTCATCACCTTTGTAGATTACACAATTCAATGATTCTCTGTACAATATTTTCTAATGAATATATAAATGTGAAAGAAAAAATAATGTCTGTTTCTTTTTTCTCTTAGTTGTTTGGGGTTTTTTTCTTTCTGGACGTGTAATAAATATAAAAATTAAATAAAAAGTGATCCCGGCCTGGCCAAAAAACTTCTTCTTACAAAGTCAGCAGTGAATAAAGAATACTAAATATTGCACTCTTGTTGCTGAAGTTGGTAAAGCAATGACTAAAGTGGTGTTAAGGACAAATTTGCTACAAAACTGCCTACTCCACTGAAGCTAGCACTGAACTCACATTACCGAATTGCCAAAAAACGTGTAGTTTCTTCTCTAAAGACCCCCTGGACTGATCCAACTTAGGCAAGCAACTAGGTAATGCATTGCGACCAGCTACAGTAATTAGCACCTTCTCCATCCACTGTTAAGTGCCTGCACAAAAACAAGAGTCATAGTCATGCTGCACTCCAGTTCTGCCACTGGGTTACACTAATTGTGCAGCCACCAAATGTTGAAACTTAATGCAGTGATGAACAGGATCTTTACTATTCAACTCAGGTGTTTGATTGGGTCTCAAGGAGGTAAAAAATTATACTGTCTATTTGTGATGAAATAGACCACTAAACTTGCTCATCTCACTACCACGTTACTTTTGTTATGTGGTACACACTGGTGTTCAAATATCAGTGCACACAAATCATTCATGTGTGCTTGCAGCCCAGAAGGCCAATCGCACCCTGGGCTGCACCAAAAGAAGCGTGGCCAGCAGGTCGATAGAGGTGATTCTCCCTTCTGTTCCGCTCTCATGAGACCCCACCTGGAGTGCTGTGTCGAGCTCCAGAGCCCTCGACACAAGACCTGTTGGAGCAGGTCCAGTGGAGGGCCACGAAGATGATCTAAGGGCTGGAGCACCTCTGCTGTGAGGGCAGGCTGAGAGAGTTGGGGTTGTTCAGCCTGGACAAGAGAAGGCCCTGGGGAGACCTTATTGTGGCCTTTCAGTACCTGGAGGAGCCTATAAGAAAGCTGGGGAGGGGCTGTTTGCAAGGGCATGTAGCGACAGGACAAGGGAAATGGTTTTAAACTAGAGCAGGGTAGGTTTAGATTAGACATTAGGAAGAAGTTCTTTACAATGAGGGTGGTGAAACACTGGAACATGTTGCCCAGAGAGGTGGTGGAGGCCCCATCCCTGGAAGTGTTCAAGGCCAGGCTGGATGAGGCTCTGAGCAACCTGGTCTAGTTGAAGATGTCCCTGCTTACTGCAGGGGGGTTGGACTAGATGACCTTTAAAGGTCCCTTCCAACCCAACACATTCTATGATTCTATGATTTTAGCAGCTAATGAGAGTGGCTTTATGTATGCATTATTATGTGCAGGATATTTTGAGAAAGACTTTGCATGCCCAGCTGCAAGGGGCCTGATTTTCAAGGACTGCTGAACAGGTCATCCTTAAAAAAATCAGCCCTTTTTGTATTCTTTCCAGTAAGGTGTCTTCAAACATAGTTTCTAAAATCAGTAATCTTTTAAAATTCAGCTTTGTTGTACTGTGGTGGGTTGACCCACCCTGCTGCAACAAAACACCCACCCTGCTGCTCACCCTCCCCTCTGCCATGGGATCAGGAGAAAATATAAGGAAGGTGATCAAGATAATGATAGTTTAATAAGGAAAGCAAAAGTGTTGCACACAGGCAAAGCAAAAAGAAGAATTCATTCACTGCTTCCCATCATCAGGCAGATGTTCAGCCTCTTCCAGGAAAGCAGGGTGCCAGTGTGCACAATGATTACTGGGGAAGACAAACATCATGACCACAAATGTCCTGCCTTCCTCCTCCTTTCCCCCAGCTTTTGGTGCTAAGCACAATGTCGTATGGTACAGGACGTCCATTTGGTCTGTTGGGGGTCAGCTGTCCCAGCCATGTCCCCTCCCAACCTCTTGCCCATCCCCAGCCACCTCTGGCCTTTGGAGGACTGATTTGGAGAGACAGCCTTGATGCTCTGCAACCCCAGCTCGGCAGCAGCCAAAACACTGGCGTTATCAGCACTGTTTGAGCCACAAATGCACAGCGCAGCACCTTACGGGCTGATGTGGGCTCCACCCCACCCAGACCCCATACAAGTAACTTTCCAGATTTGATTTGATTTCTCCAGGGTTCCTGTAGACTTTGACAGCAGTGGTCTGCTATTCCATCTGTTATTTTGGAATGCATGTTGATTGCAAGCCCACTGGGCAATGAAGCTAAGTCTTTTTAAATGAATAGTAAGCTAATGCCCTCAGAGTTCAGCCTATGTAGAAGAGGGATTATAGTAAAACAATTTAGAATACTTAGAGCATTGCAGCATTGTACTTGGAAAATACCTTAATACAAGTCTAGAATATGTATTATAATGCTTTAATGCCACAGCCTAATTGTTCAATCAGACACTGCATTTCTACCTTTAAGAAAAATCAAAATTATGAGAGTTTATTACTCTTTAATTTAGAGATTAGAATGTATTATGTGAAGAGGCAAAGACAACAAACTTTACCTTGTCTGTGATGGTCTTCTTTAAGTAAAATTCCTAGAATAGACTTACAGAACTCTTTTGCAATGTTTGAAAGAAATCTCTTGATGGATGGGTGGTGCCTCAAAAGAGGAACTCTTCACTTAGGTTAAACAAAGAACTGGGCAAATGTGCTGTGTTGAAATCCAGCTTCTATTCCAAGACAGGTTGCTTGTGACCATATGCACAGATCTGGATTGCAGCTGCATGTCTGCTCTGAGGCAGAAACACACACACACAACATAAAGAAGGAACAGTTATACATTAGATATGAAAAAATACCTGAAAAGGAGACAAGAAGGAGCTTTCTAGTAAAGTGCTTGCTTGGAAGACATTTAAGACAAAGAAGCTCCCCGTACCTGATTGCTATGACCCTTGTCAAAGAAATAGGACATTCTGGGCCTTTTTGGTGAGTTAGGAGTACTTGTTCAGCACTAGGATCCTGGCGGCGTAGACATAAGCTCCTCACTCAGGACTGGACAAATAGGAAGAACAGCTTTCTTGTGCATTGTGATTTACTGATTCCACTGTCAGCTTACTTACCTGGAAACTCGGCCTGAAGTCCAGTTAATACATGGAATCTTTTTCCACCGAAGCATTGGTTTCCTACATCATCCCCTAAGATCTTGAAGATGGTTTCAACTACGCTTTTGCAATGTGTTTTGTATGGTATAATTGAGGACATACTCTGAAGATGAGGCAAAAACACAGGTCAGCTAACTTGGCCTACGTGACTTTTACTACCACTTGAGAGATGTAAAGAGTCTATAAGACAATGTGGCTCCCATTGCTGGCGTTGTCAGGCTGGCAGCTGAGGTATCCAACTTACCCCGTGTGCATGAAGTAGACTGAACATGGAAGTAACGAACGCACAAAAAATCGCAACTTGTCGGCGCTCTCTATGATGCGTCTTTCAAAGTGGAGGGGCAGCAGCATACTCTGTACAATTTCCATAGGTACCGTCTTTACATTCAACCTCTTCGCATTCTTGTGCAGCTGGATGCCACCTGCCACCCTCCAGCTGTATTTCCCGGTAAATCATTCCAACCGCTGTGAGGCAAATGAGGACTTTTCATAAGAAAAACACTCAAAGCAGCGAGTGGCTTTAGTACTATACCTTCACCTAGTAAGAGTTTTAGTCTGTAGCCAAATCTTCAAGTGCGCTGAATAGCACCTCTTACTTCGTATACATCCTCTCATTGATGTAACAGCCTACATGCTCACCTGTTGTGATAAAAATTGTAAAATTTGTATGTAATTATGGGCTATTTTTTGCCTTTATTCAGCAAGAGGATAAGAGCAATTTGCCTTCAGCTTGTGCAGGTAGTATTGTTTCTTTGTTCTAATTATATCTGACAGGGTTCTAAGGGCTGCAATATATGTTGCAGGGCCATTGCTTTCTGCAGAAAAACAATCACCACAGCCAGTGTATAATTATGCCGCACTAATTGAAGCAGAAGACATTTCCTGGGCAGTAATGAGTAGTAGAGAGGGTTTAATGGACCAAATAGCTACAGAAGCCGATATCTCAGTCATTCGTTATTCCTTCAGTAGCTGTCCTATGCTAAGGCCAACTCACCAACTACACAAAATATCAGATTAAAAGCTAGGTGTACACTGCAATAATATGATCTTTAAAGTTTCCACCAACATATAAAGCTTTAAAGGTGGTATTTTTTGCACCATTAAAAGTCACATAGTGCCTAGATCTGCAGAATATCTTCACTTCTAGACTGGGATGAGTTGTTGGACAGACGACCAGTGGTAAAACCACCTAACACGTCTCCTTGTTCCACGAGTGATCAGTTGATCATAACAAATTTATATCTATCTGCCTTTACTTTTTTCTTTTTCTTCTCTCAGGAAGAACAAAACGACTGAGTTGTTTCATAATAAATATTTATCATATTACTATAGTTTTTCATAATAAATATTATCAATGTTTATGATGAAAAGTCCTGCCAGGTGGATGAAAAAGGGGGAACTTTCACATGTGTTCTGCTCCCTACAGCAGTGTGTGAGAGGCAGAAAAAGCTTTCTCAACTCAGAAAACCATCTTAGATTTCCGGATTAGTGGTCTTGTCTCCTGCTCCTTCTCCTCCAAGGAGAGTGTTGTCTTTTGTTTGTGATGACTGTGGTTACTCGCAGGGTGACTTATCAGCTACAACAGCTCGCCCAAGGAAAGCCACCTGGGAAGGGTGAGATGGCTTGTCTCACCAAAAAACATCACACGGCGATAAGCAGCCCCTGTCAGGCAGGGTAAACCAAAACAACTGCTAAGCGGTATGACACTGCTGCGTCAGAAGAACATACATCCCAATTTGTGCTGGTGCGGCCAATCTGCTGCAGATTCTTGTCATGTTTACTCTGAGGTTAATCTGCTTTCTATGGCAGCCCTTTAAAATCAGACGCAGGCAAGGAAATGCGTGAAGAGAAGTTTGAGATTCGCAGTGAAGCAGAAGAAATGTACGCCTATGCTGAGTAATAGGGACACTGTCCCTTTTCCTACATTTATTTATTCAGACATATTCAGCCAGAGCACTGGTGTCCAGTGTGACACAGGGCAGTCAAAAAATTACCTCCATCTCTGCAAATATACAGGAGCCTGGCAGAAATATCCTGTGCTGGAAAGCCAATTTTTACTTTTCCTGCCTGTATTTACTGTTTTCACACCTCACTGTTACCTTATGACCACCATCTTCTGTACCAGCACAGAACAAAAATCTCAGCGATGTTTCTGTTACGTTTATGTGTCATCCCAAAGGGAAAGCGGGCAGGGGGACCAGGAGCTGCTCTTTGTGTGCACATCCTTTCTTCACCACCCTGACCCTTTCCTTCTTCTGGGATCAGGGGACAACTACACTCTTGTAGCTACTCCTCATCAGTAATTCAGGTTTAAGAGGGGGACTGCAGATAAATGTCTAAAAATCCACATGTGGATATGTAGTCAGTCTCAGAAAACACACCCTGTATGAAAAAAAAAAAAAAAGGCAAAGAAAAGCATTAAATTGAGTGAATGATAATAGAGTGCTTAACTTTTACTAGGATGGGCATTACCACCTTGCAAGGCTATACACCGGTTTGCAAGCACTTTTTCCCCTTCACTTAATGAGCAGTCTTCACTCTTGGAAAAGTATGCTGCCCCTGCTAGTGCTCTGGATTGCTCAGTGTTTTTTGTCAGAGTAACCCTGGGGACAAGAAAAAGTTGCCCTGCCCTAGGAGAGTGCGGCCACTGTTCTTGGACTCGGGCAGCGAAAATCTTTGATGCGAAGCCGTGGCGAGGAAACCTGACCTTGGTCTTGGGCTGACAAAGAGGGGGCTGAATGAGAAAAGAACACAGGACATGGTGACACTCCCAGGTTAAGCGTCACTGGTTTTTCCTCCACAAAGAAACTGACAAAACGTCTTTTGGACATGTGAGACCACTCAGCAAAAGGGCAAAGGCAAGTGTCAAAAAAGGACGGATAGTGTGTTCGACAGTCACACCTGCGTAACCACCAGCCTGCTCAGAATTAATATGACCGTATGATGAGCCTGCATTCTGATTACAGCCCATCTGTGCAAAATCAACACCAAGGAACAAGCTGAAGTGTGAACTAGCTTGAGAGAATAATTGTGCAGGTTGATGAAAATAAGATGACAACTACGAACCACTTCCTTGGATTAACAACCTTCCTCCAGAAAGAAGGTATAGCGGTCCCATTAACAAGCCAAACACACTTAGGGTAGCAAAAATAGGCCACCTCCAGCACAAGATGCCTTGATTGCATCAGTATTTCACATGCATTTATTTGGTAGCACCAGAAAATGGAAAGGGCAATGACACTTCTAAACATGGCATACAAATGAGTCCCAATTGCCATCTACTCCTGCTTCCCAGAAGTCTGTAACACAACTTTACTCTTTTCACAGTATTTTCCACCCTGGGCCTTACTGAAATATCCAGAAGTTAAAATTTTAAAAGGAGCCTAGAAAGGCTAGGGACAAAAAAATCGTAATTTCTTTTCAACGAAAGCCATATCCCGGTTCCCTCTAGCCTCCTTGGAAATTCACAGCCCCTGCTATTGCGGGAGCTTAAGAGAAATGTTAAAGAAGATAGAGGGTTCTTGCCTTAAAGAGTCTTTACGTTATTACATTAAAAACTACTGTACTCACAATACACCAGGGTAGACATACGCAAGCCTAAACACACAGTACACACGGTGCTGCTCTTGCTGTGCAAGGGAAAGGGAAAACTCCAAATGGGAGTACCTGCAGCCTTTTGAATTAAATATCCTCCAGAACAGACACCATATGATACATGGATTTACACTGACGATTTACACTTTAAAAATGCTAAAAAGATTTCAAGCAATGAGGATGGCCGAAAACAATTGTATCACCAGATGCAAATGGTTAATGCAAAAAGGAGAACTTAAAGATACATTGGAAGTGACTTTAAAGGCTGCAACAGCCAAACACATCATCTACTAATAAAACCCTCTACCATATTGTTACTGTATCCTTCCAGTTATGACAATGCTCTCATGTGCTTAAGGAAATATCTCAGTTATTTTATGTTTGACTTCTTTTCCCCCATCAGGCTGTAATTTGCGTGTGACACTAATGGCTTTGTCTCTGAATTACAGCTCCTGGCAAATCCTGCTTCTGAATGTGCCTGAAGTTCCCACATGGAAACAGTTTCCAAGCGTTGGGGTATCACTTGGCTCCTAGCGGTTGAAAGCAAAATTAGTGGGGAAATCAGCAAGGCAAGGGAGCAACTGACTTCTGAAAGAAGATGGCTAATAATAAAAAGGTAATAAAAATAAAAATAAAAAGAACCTTTCAAAATACATGGTTTTGGTTTGGATTCAGGCACGATGCACCCGATGTGGGTATAGCCAAGATTCTCCTGCAAGATAGCTGTGGGACATCCTCAGCAAAATAGGGACGGGTTATAGAAGACTGTGGGAAAACTCCCTCTGACCACAGTGGAAGTCAGACTGAAGCTTGATCTTAGTTTCACGCAGCTTTTCATCCCAATAGCACATGCTAGCCAAAGGTTTTCAGAAAGCGCTAGGAGGCTTAAGCATGAACAGACTCACAAAGGTTAAGAAAAGTAAGAAGTTCACTGTTGTAATACTTCTAGGACTGAAATTAAATGGACTTCTGTTTTGGCATAGGTCTACTGCAAAAATACCTACAGGCTTATACCCCTTCCCTCAAGAAAACTGTAGCTTGACCATATTTTTCTACGGTGTTGGAGTACCAGGCACAACAGTGGCATTGGGCACATGGGATTTTTTCACTGCTCCCCACAACTCTCATGACTGTCACTATCAGGCCTGTGAAGGTGCTACCTCCAAATCTGAGACTACAGAGAAAGTCCCGTACCAAATATCAAGGAAACACCCTCTCCCCTTATTTCAAGATGATCCTGCTGCCTTCAATTCTGACATTTCAGGTTGTCTTGCCTAAATAAGGGATTGCTTTTCAGAGTATCAGCAAGCCCCCAGCCAAAGAAGATTGTTCTGTTGCAGTTACTCCATTTTCAGCAACGAACTGGAGATCTGCATATAAGCTTGAGATGGAGTATCTTGCGCTGGAGCTTGATCCCTGGAGTATCTTGTGCTCCCTGAAGCACATCCCCTAGATTTAATTTTTCCCAAGCAGAGTAACAATTATAAATACCTTATGTCCTTCATTTAATAAAAATGTTCATCAAATAAATCAATTCTTAATTCATAATCAAATTTCGTTTAAAATTACTGATAATTGCCTCTTTATTTTTCTGGCCTCTTGAAATAAATAAAAGAAATTAGTGGAGAATTGTGAATAAAATTTAGTGGAAATTATGAATTTAATTTTTGGTGACTTCATTTTTCCCTTCCCTGCTGTGCTCCTATGTCTGACTACCTACACAGAATATGGTTTGCCAGCAATTTTTAATGCAGATTTGAGCAAGGAAGGCTCTGGTCAAAGGCCGTGACAGCTGGGCTAAAGACGGACTTTCTTGGCCTCTCTGTGTAGGCATGGTCCAATGAACTAAGTCAGAATCCTATGGCCTTGGGAAAACAAAAACATGCCTTAATTATATTCCATGGAGAACTGGATCTGAGAGAAACTCTAGCGAAGGCTAACATGAAATCCTACAGACACGGTATTGCATCAGTACTGTATATGAATGCAATTGAATGCATAGGAGCAGAACAGAAAGAGGAGAGCGAACCTGGATCTACCAACCACTGATGTTTGGTACAGGCCGAAAAAATGTGATGTTATAGACGTAGAAGCAGACAACCGGCAGCCGAAAGTGAACCAAACAGCTTTTAAGTGATTCTCTGACAGTGCTAAAACACTACAGGGTACCCCCGTTGCTTTCTACAAACCAGTTTCTGGCCAAATCGGTCATCTAGCCAGGAGACCAGAAATATTTTTGTGTGCAGTATCGCCCAGAGCCTTTGCTGAGTCACTTTGCATTTTTCTGTGTCTATCAGCATATTAATAGATATGAGAATTCAATTACCTATTCATGTAGTTGTACTAGCTCAGCATTTCCCAGACTCATGAGCTTTTCCTGGTAGTCTGCAGGTCTACCCTGCATTCATTCTGCTGCCTGCCTTACGCCATTATATGAATTAGTATAATTGCCCAGCAGAGCACTGCTTGGCGTGTCTCATTAGCATTCTTTAATTACAGCAGGACTGAATGGCATGTCATTTACTTGTAAAAACTATTCACTGTGTGTTACAAAAGTGATTATAAACTAATCTCTAAGCTTTGGCTTCAGCTTGGACCTGACATTTTTATAGACATCTATACTTCATTCTGGTGTTCGTGATAACAGATCCCCTTGACTAAGCTGTTGTCTGTTAATAAGCAATATCTATCCTAATTCATTATCTCACACTTCATTAAGCATAGGTAAACAAGAGTCTGGGAAATTCTTTTATTGCTAATTTGACTTGTTAGCAAATGTTCACACTAGTTTGAGCTATTCTCCCTCTTAGCTCCTACTTGCTGATTCCAGTGACTAAAAGAAAAATTATATTTCAGCTGGACTTATGTAAGTTTTGTAGTATAAATACAAACTAACACACTCTGCCTCCATATTGGTCCCTCTACCCTCGCTCTTTTGCTGTCCCTTCTCTTTGCAAAGTGACAGCAATTAAGTCCATCTGAAAAAAGACTCCTCTAGGCAATACTTACTCTACTCAACGCAGTCTGACCAAACCTCCTGGATCAGGGTTCTCAAGGACTCTGCCACAGAAGAAGCAAAACTGCACTTAAGCTTGGGGAAAGCAAGAAAAACAGGAGGGGGGAAAAGAGGTTTCTACAGGAATTTGGAATCTGGTAAGCAGGTGTGGGCGAATCATAATTTCAAACCCAAATATTTAAAACTCGTCTTCAGTCTGGCTTTAGACATCTGAGACCTTTTGTACTACTACCCCTTCGTACAATCCTATGCCAAGCAAGCCGGATAACAGAATAAAGTTTTGCCGCACAGCACAAGGCTGAGTTGCATAAAGTCTGTGGTCCTAGTGAAAGATCTACAAGGAACCCTGTCGTTGCTCTCTACATAAATGTCATCACCTTAAGTTGATGAAATTCAGCTGTGTTTTCAGATCTAACATGCTTAAATCCAAAAAGAGTTTCAAGGTGACAGAAGTAGAACAAATACTTTACTGTGTAAGTGCAAAGTTGACATTACCCAGGTTGGTTTATTAATGAAAGAAAGAAAAAGTGCTACTTTTTTAGGGAGTATATGACATTTTCCATTTAGGCTGAGGGAAAATGCAGTTAGCCTCAGTAGCTGAATACAGAAATCCTGCCTACGAATTCGCTTTTCTCCTCCACCCTGAACACAGTCATCTTTATACTGGGCGAAGTGGGCAACATTAACACCCTAAATCAATCAAGATTTAGTTTCACGCCTACACAGGAGGTTCAGCACACTAAATGACTGAAAGGTACCACATCTGTGAAAAATTCATTTTTCTTTTTGTAAGACGCTCTTCAGTGTATAACTGCTAGATTGCTGCTAGAAAGGGCAGCTGTGGGAGGGGAAAAGATGATAAGTGAAACCACAGATACTGTCTCGAGACAAGCACATCTTCAAGAAAGGATGAAAGAAAATATTTACCTGATTCAAGCCTTTAATTTGAAGTAGAAATTGCTAAGCAAAGCACAATGAGAGCATGTTCTCTGTTACATGAACCACTTCTGGCCTTGAATCCACAAGCAGCATGTTGTATTTTCCCCACTGTGGGGAATTTCTGGAAAACTCCTCACCTGCTAGACCCAGAATGTTTGCATTGCTTTGGAATGCATATTTCCATCAAAATCTTATTTGTTCTGGAGGACCCATGGCCTTTTCACACATGAAATGGAAGTATTTCATACAGCTAATAGGAACTGATTATTTAAAGCAGTGACCGCCACTTACTGAGATTCATTTCAAGTAAAGCAAAGAAATGGGCAGTGATTATTCTACGCTACAGTTCAAAGGGAATCCTGCAAAGCTGAATAATGCATTTTACTAATAAGTGTTCCTCTCCCCAAACTATTCGTACTATAAAAGTCTCAGTGATGATGACTGAACTGATCAACTCTCACAGGAAACATGAAAAACACCCTTTCAGCACAGCATTTGATAGAAGAATAGAGAACAATGGGGAAAAAGAAATACAGGAAATAAAAAAAAAATAATAATCCTTTCGTCTGCTCTTCGGTTTATTGTAAGGTGTGCTACCCTACTCTGTACAAATCATTTTTAAAGCAAGAAACAATGAAATTAGTTTCTGACCCAACACAATTCTACATCAGGCTCCAGCCGTGACTCATGCACAGGTGCACAGACACTGCAGATGCTCTTGGCTAATGTACCTAAATCATCTGTGGAGTTAGCACAAATTGACAGCAGGAATGATGACTAAAATTAAAGATTGTACTACAAAAGTAATGTCAGAATAGAAGAAAGTAGTTTCATACTCTGACTTCTGTCAGGCCAGCTGTAAGTGAAAGTCAGCTAACAAAAGAACATTTTAGCTGGTCTTTTAAAAGTGGTTTCTCTATAAAACTCCATTGTTTCATCTTGAGATTCCTACGTAATGCCATGCGAATTACAGGTTACCGTGATGCAGAATTAATGGACTTCTACCAGCAGGACATCCTTCCTTCTCCCCCCAGAAGAAAGGGGCACGATTTTGCTTGGCATATGAGAACACTGAAGGCAGCGGCCAAATTGCACATTTAATTTCCATTTACCTCAGGAGGCAACAGAAACCGCCAAACAGGAAAAACATAAAACTTACTTTTGCCCTCTTTCTTTCTAACATTTTGCTACTGATTAGCAAAAGAGTAACCTCATCTCCATCCGCAAATTAATTTCATAAAGCAACAATGGTTTTGTAATTTGTATTCTGGCAGGGATGAAAGTAGGGCAAGCACAAGAAAAATATCTGAAAGGTATCAGAGTAGATATAAGAAACACGCACTTTATATAAAAAAATTATATTCCGGAAATAAATGGGTTATTGCATCCATTACATGTTTCAGGTAGTCTTAAACCACTTGGTAGGGACTATTTGCCTTCTGTGCACCCCCCTGTGTCAGATGCTGGGCTAACAGCTGCTGTGCGGGTATTTAAAATACTGGTCTCAAGAGCTAATGCATATATTTATTTATTGTTCAGCAATGAGGTAGTCATCTGGTGACAAGAACTATGATAAACTGCCAGGTTTTGGTACACCAATTGTGGATGTTCTTAAACACTAACATGCTATAAAATATTGCTGCTTTGCTCAAAATTCTTTAGCCTAGATGTCCTGGTTTGAGGTAAAACAGAACTAATTTTCTTTTCAGTAATTTTACTTTTCAGTTAAGTGTCTTCTAAGTAACTGCAGTCTCTGAAATTAACGGCATATTCATCAGACAGCATCTGCTGTCAGAGTGATACGGCCTGGTGTTTATAGTTATTGCTATAACAACCAAGGTCAGCCAACTTTTTAATATGCCCCGTTGGACGGTCAGAAGGGGAAGAGTGTAGAGGGGTCACACCTGTGGGGAGGAGCAGACAGGACAGATGACCCAAACCTGACCAACGGGCTATCCCATCCATCTGCCCCATGCTCAATATAAAAGCTGAGGGATCAAAAGAGTCAGTCTCTTTCTTCAGTGGCTGGCGTCCAAGGAGTACCCTGTCTGTTCGTCTGCCTTTGATCCCGATCTGTGCATTCCTGAATCCAGACCCAGAATCCAGCTCCCATCCATCACTGAATCCAGCCTGGGATTATTAATATTTCATTAAAGTAGTTTAGTTTCTTTTTCAACCCGTAAGTTTTCTCTCTCTCTCATTCTCCCTCCTCTCCTCTGAAAGAAGAGAGGTTAAAGAGAGCAACTGTCACTCATTTAGTGGCCAGCCCAGCTCAAACCATGACACTGGAGAAGAGAAGCCACCAGGGAGACCTTATTGTGGCCTTTCATTCCTTAGAGGGGCTTATAAGAAAGATGGGAACAGACTTTTTACCAGGGCCTGCAGTGATAGGACAAGGTGTAATCATTTTAAACTAAGAAAGGGTAGATTGAGATATTAAGAAGAAATTTTTTACTCTGAGGGTGGTGAGACACTGGAAGAGGTTGCCCAGAGAAGTTGTGGATGCCCCATCCCTGAAAGCATTCAAGGGTGGGTTGGATGGGACTTTGAGCAACCTGGTCTAGTGCCCATGGCAGGGGGGTTGAACTAGGTGGTCTTTAAGGTCCCTTCTAACCCAAACCATTCTATGATTCTAAGAATTTGCCAAAATATTCTTACAAAATTACAATAAAACATCGGTTCATCTCTATTCGGGCACAAATCCATAGCACTATTGAAGGCAAAGTTCCAGCCAGGTAGGGCAACTTAGAAAACCATTGTCTTCTGATTTAAAACTTTTCTGTAGAGGAGAGAATGTTCTTTCACTTGTCTAGACAGCATCAAGCACGCACGTGCTATCACACCACAAACAAGCGATACAACCCACAAGCAAAAGGACAAATGTAACCTAACCACTGTCAGGTATGTCTTCAGGGCAGCCTTAGGACTACCCCTTCCTTTCAGATTGTGTTCCACTTTATAGAAACTTCAACTTAAACAGGCATTAGACAAACTGTATACTGTAATCAGCCCCTTGATTATCGCAGCTGGGGTTCCATGTTTTTGCCCAAAAGCCTCCTGTGGGCTCAGACTCACAGTAATCAGCCCAGAGCCCCCAGGTTCTAAGAGGTCCAACAGTCCGTGCCATTACACCCAAGATGCAGGAGGCCCTACGCACTCTTAAGGCAGCCCAATTTTCTCTCGAGGCTGTTGTTAAGGGGAAGCAGTGATCTGCTTCTAGCTGAAGAAACATTTAATTGAATCTTTCATGAATCAGGCAAGGAAGCCAACAATTTACTAACCTGTAATTATTGTTATTTGTTCAGCTCGCTCACAGCTCTTTCATAATGAAGCAGGCTTCGGTTCCAGCTGTCTGTTGCACAGACGTACACTGGCGGGTGTCAAAAGCAGAACTGAAGAAAGAAAAGGGCTACCTGGACCAAGCGATTCAGAATAATTCCGCTACCAGAAAATTACTGCTCCACAGAGCAGTTTGCTTGGACTATAAAAATTAAAAATTTAAAAGCTGGTTTTTATTTATAAACCAAGGTGATCTTTGTGTTTATTATTTCATGTAGGTTTTTTGTAGTTTTAAACCAACAAAGACTATTTTTTTGTGCCTAAAGGCAGAACAACTCCATCATTGTGAAGTTAGAAGAAGTGAGTACAAGCTGAGAAGGAAGCTGTTACTGGTTAGGAGCGACCAAGTCACCAGCGGAGTAGTCTTATTTGAAGACTACAAAAAGCCTGAAAAGATAAGACGAAGAGCCGAGCACCTAGGTGGGAGTGAGAAATATGACTCCAGAAAACACGACTATTGTTACACTGAACCCCGTGGTGATGTTCACTCCTCCCCTAAGTGCAGCAAATATCCAGTTTAATCGCAATTAGTGAGTAATTAAGGGCGACCAAAAGCACACCCTTCTATCAGACTGTTTCAGAAACACTGTGTGAATTCAGACCAGGCTGTGAGACTCGGAGAGAGCGCGCAACTCCTAATGAAGCTGTTCTATTGAAACAATATGGCCTATGAACTAAAAGAATATCCTTTCCTTGGGCTTCAACTATTAACAGCACAGATCAGTCAGACCTTAAATGTTCAAACACCTTACCCTGAAAGTGAATTTCAGTTGCTGGGAGACACATCAAAGCGAATAAAAAGATGACAATGTTGAGAACCAGCTTTAATGAAATGAAGAAAGGATGACACCTTCCATCAAAATGGCATTTATGCACCATCAGAAAACCTTTAACTTATCAAAACTTAATTTATCAAATTAGCTTTGTTCTGCCTTACATCTATTCTCTAAGTAACAGAAACATTCAAGGCAGCACATAAATCTATGATGGCGATGTATTAAAGAGGTATGCTATAAGGGAGGTGAAAAGAAAGCCATTTCACCAGCACTAGCACATCCACGTAAAATGCTACACATTGAAGCTGCAAAAAACTAAACTATAGTAACAGTTTTTAGTTCAGTACAAAGTATTCATAATGTCATCAGCACAAAGATTCAGATTTCGGACTTTTTTTCTTCAAATCTCAAATGGGGTTTCTTGTTCAAAAAACCACTCACACACTTATCTCCGTGTCTTTTGGCACTTGAAACAACCTGATTTTTGTGCTTCACGCTTCTGAAAAATCAGGACGCTTATTTGCATTCCCGAGTAACGATACAGACGTCCATTCCCTCGCTTCCATACAGGCAGAGGCCCTCATTTGTAGCACACAAGGAAGACTGGGGACTGAGATTACAAAACTACGGTTAATCCTGTTTGTGTTTAGACAAGCCATTTCTTCCCCCAGAGCCATTATTACTGTGGCAATAAGTGGGCTGCAAAAGTGCATTTTTTCTCAGACCCTTGATTACTCTGCAGATGTTTTAAATATATTGCTACCCAGCTTAACGTTCTCTAACTTAACTGTTTTCGAAGCCTTTACAAACACAGTTTAGCAATTAGAATACAGCATATAATTACTCTTTTTAATAAAAAGAGATATTGGAAGAGAGAGCGCTTTATTAAATTGACTGTGACTCAAAAGGAAAACACTTTTAGTCAAAGGACTGAGATGTTCATTATGTAAATTAAATTATTCAAATGTTGTAACAGGAGTACATGTAAGATTTGTATCAAGTCTTGCTTCTTAAGTCAATCAAATACATTCTACCAAGCAACACGCCTCCTTAAGCATTTGCCTGGAGACGAGAAGGCTCTGGGGAGACCTTATAGCAGCCTTCCAGTACCTGAAGGGGGCCTATAAGAAAGCCGGGGAGGGGCTGTTTGCAAGGGCATGTAGCGATAGGACGAGGGGAAATGGTTTTAAACTAGAGCAGGGTAGGTTTAGATTAGACATTAGGAAGAAGTTCTTTACAATGAGGGTGGTGAAACACTGGAACAGGTTGCCCAGAGAGGTGGTGGAGGCCCCATCCCTGGAGACATTCAAGGCCAGGCTTGACGAGGCTCTGAGCAACCTGGTCTAGTTGAAGATGTCCCTGCTTACTGCAGGGGGGTTGGACTAGATGACCTTTAAAGGTCCCTTCCAACCCAACACATTCTATGATTCCATGATAAAAACCAGCGCATGCTTAAATGCTTTGCAGCAATTTCTACCAGACTGGTGTGTAATTCACAAAAGCAAACTCATAAAATATAGCACTGATATAACAGTACTGCAGCATGACACATTTCCTGCACAAATACAGTATTTCTTTTCGTTATTTTTGCTGTAGGGCTGCAGAATATCTTAAACCCCACAAGGAAAAATTACCTGTGCTAACAGTACTTGTGCATCTTCATTGCCCCATAACCTCAGCTACAGGACAAAGAAACAAAATAGATAGCTGCATCTTTCAAAAGCAAGGAAAGATGGGAGAAAATGTTATGACCAATTGCCGCTGGCAGCCAAGTACTTTTTTCTTTTTTAATGAGTCTTCCATCCTCACCTCGGCAAATGCATCTCTCGTGAGCACTGAATCCATATTAAATAGAAAGGGCTGGTGTTTCACTTGAGTCTTTAGCAACACAGAATTATAAAGCATTGTACTTTTGAACATACTAACCAATGAGTTACAACAGGATTTTCACACATCCACTTTCACGGTGAACTGAGGCGTTTCCTGATGCAAGGAATATATTTAACATAAGTCCAAAGCAGTTTTTCAACTCTGCCGGCTCTCAACGACGTGTTGAGCAACTGGGTTCCACCACAGTTCTCAACCGTCTGCCATCACAGAAGGCAACTAGAAGAAAAGGTTATGCATTTTCTAGCTCCTGTTTGCAACTCATATGTCTCAACACCTAGGTGAGACAGGATGAACTGAATTACAAAGTTAAATTGCCATTTCTAATCTGAATTCCTGGACTGCGTAAAGTGAATTTGAAAACTGAACCACTTAATTGGCATAGCACCCTTCCTGTATCACCCCTCCACCCTTTCTTAATTCAAGGGATTGCCAAAACTCCTTCTGTTACAAAAATCACCCAGCTCAGATGACCTTGGCACTCTCCGGTCTTCAAGGCCCTGAGGGCCTTGATGTTCCACACTCTTTTAATTGCTTCTCTGAAGCCATTCAGTTCTACTGGGAAGATATTTATCAGGAAAAGTTGCAGGGGCTATCCACTTGCTGTTGTGGGGCTACCATCTTATTGGGATCATGGAAGCATGGTGGGATGACTCGCACGACTGGAGAAGGGACACAGTCTTTAGTAAAGACTGAAGGTGAAGTGGTGGAGTCGCCATTTACACGAGAACACAGCTGGAATGCATGGACGTCTGTGTTGGGACAGAGAACAAGCCAATTGAGAGCTTATGGGCAAGGACTAAAGAGATGAGAGGTAAGGGTGACATTATAGTGGATGTCAGCTATAGGCCACCTGATCAGAAAGAAGTGATTCTCACCCTCTGCTCCACTCTGGTGAGACCCCACCCGGAGCACGGCGTCCAGCTCTGAAGCCCCCAGCATAAGAAGGACAGGAAGAGGGTTGAGAAGGGACATGAAGATAAGAGGGCTGGAACACCTCTCCTATGAGGACAGTCTGAGAGAGTTGGGATTGTTCAGCCTGGAGAAGAGAAAGCTCCAGGGAGACCTTACAGCAGCCTTCCAGTATCTGAAGGGAGCTGGAGAGGGACTTTTTAAAAGACGTGAAGCCGTAGGATGAAGGGTACTGGCTTCAAACTGGAAGAGGATAGGTTTAGATTAGATATTAGAAAGAAATTCTTTACTGTGAGGGTGGTGAGGCACTGGAACAGGTTGCCCAGGGAAGTTGTGGATGCGTCATCCCTGGAAGCGTTCAAGGCCAGGCTGGATGGGGATTTGAGCAACCTGATCTAGTGGGAGGTGTCCCTGCCCATGGCAGGGGGGTTGGAACTAGGTGATCTTTAAGGTCACTTCCAACCCAAACCATTCTATTATTCTATGACTCTTTTCAGTGGTGCCCAGTGACAGGACAAAGGCAATGGGCACACACTGGAACACAGGGGGTTCCCTCTGAACATCAGGAAACAGTTTTTCACTGTGAGGGTGACTGAGCACTGGCACAGGTTGTCCAGAGAAGCTATGGAGTCTCCCTCATTGGAGATATTCGAAAACCCTCTGGACACGACCCTGGAAAACCAGCTCTAGGGGAACCTGCTTGAGCAGGGGTGTTAGACCACATGACCTCCAGAGTTCGAACCTCAACCATTATGTGACTCCGTGATATGTTGAGATTTGCCTAAAAGAGGAAAGACGCTCCACTGGATTTCCCCTCTTTTTATTATTCTGATTTCTTCCAAAAATAGCATAACAATGAACTTTCAAATGAAATTTGATACAAGAAATCTAACAAAACTAGCGTTGACACACACAAGTTTCAATTAAACATTTCATCATTTCTAAAGTGTCAGCATTTTTCAGCTAGTTTCATGAGTACTAATTCTAGCAGACAAGAGTCTTGTTTTCTTAATTTCAGCAGCAGAACTGGTTGTGATTCTACTGCTTTGGTGAAGGTTTTTTTTTTACTGTATAGAAGAATACCTATACAAAAAATCAGGACTATGACCTAAATACAGGGGGAAGGCAATACAACTACAAACTCAAATAATTTGAATGCTTAGCTCTGTAACAGAAACGTTCTTTCCTAGGTTTATTACAGCTTTTCAAAATACTCATGTACCATCAACATTTCACCATTTCATCTCTATGTAAACTATACTAGCCAACAGCTACTGTCAGGCCAAGAAGGGAGGGGAAAAAACAGGAAGTACGCGTGCCCTCTCAGTAGCGGATGGCTACAAGCACATGGAAAGCAGACGAAACAGCATGTCAGAAATCCCTAAATCCAGCTCTAAGAGACTGACGGGCAGTTAAGATGGTAGTTAGGCAGACTTCTGTCTATTGATATCATTGGATTCTACTCACAAAGTATTGGGCTCTAATTTGGGGATTGCTATCCACACGTACTGGGGTGCGTACACACATTCACAGCCCTCCATCCCAGAGTGAACTTCTAGTATCCTCAAACGTTACACAGGCTCTCCTTCTGGTTCATGATCCAGCATGTTACTGTGTTCCTAATGCCTTAAGGACTGCAATGAGTTCTCCATCACCACTAATAGCTCATCCTTCTGCCAAGCCCATTTGGAATTTTATGACACAAGAAGCACAGTCTAAGATCTGTCTAATATGTTTCAGGAAACATTAAAACTACCAAAAATTCAGGAGAGTCTTTAGTACAACAGAAAATACTCAGTAATCTAAGTTCAGCAGCTGTTATTGGTTATCATATAGTCATATTTGGAAAAACAACATAGAGACTTAAAACTTTAGAAATTCACTTATTTCAGAGCAGTTTTGTACAGAACAAACTCGTTTAATCTTGAAAGCACCATGAAGTGACACTACATATCAGCAAGCACGAAAAACAGGAACACTGTGGGACTTTACCACATAAACTACAAATTGAATACCACTAAGGTAGATTTACACTGCAGGCCTGAGCACAGCACAGAGGTACTCAAACTGACTCGGGTATTATTTGCCACTTAGCTCTGCATGCAATGTAGACATACCCCATATGTCTGAATATACTGAGCTCTTGCAGTACAATATTTAGGCCCTCATTCTGCACCATCAAAGTCAACAGTCCTTTTTCCATCAATTTCAGGAAGTGCAGGGTCAGGCTTGTAATCACAAACATACTTCTGCTAACAAAACATTTATTTCTAACATAAAGTTGTGTCAAGTTCAAACATGAGTTTTGAGAGCATGCAGATTGCTTACAAATGCTTAAAAAGACTGGTTCAGAATCTTTCTTATATATACACACACAAGTCCATCTGTCACAGACAGGCAATGTAACTCAGATTCATGAGCTTGCTCTAGTTTTCGGTAGTGTCCTGCACACTTCTGATAATTAAAAAATAAAAAATAAAAAAATAGTTGCCACAATGGATTTCTGACCATTCCAACTTGCACATGGATATGATCTCTTCTTGCTGCACCCAGTATGTGAAGTTTCACAGTTGCTTCTCAAATGCAAATACCAAGTAAATACCTAAAAAAGAAAATGCAGTATTTAAAGTTTCAGCTTCCTCCTCTGCCACTTGATTAAGTTTTCAAAATGTAAACAGGTTGATACTTTGCCCGAACAACCTGTTAGCAGGTTACTGAAATGCTAAAAACTGGTATGGTTTCCCAATGAGTAACACTAGTGTTCAATTCCAGTACGGTTTAGACATGTTTTCACAACAGAGCTAAGAATGCACAAAAGCAGAGTATTTTAAATACTACTGATATGTTTAATGCAACATTAATTTCAGTTAATGATATTAATGAAATGTGAATGTAATTCATAAATTACTATGCTATTCTACACATAATTAACACTCACTGGTGCATAAAAAGTCGTATGCAACAAAGTTTAAAGACTCCTTCACATACACAGTAATGGACAATTAGGGGTGAAATGATCAAGTTCATTTTTAATTAAGAAGTGAATAAACTCATGGTACAGAATTATTAATTTTCTCTTAAAATATCACAGACAAAGAAGAAATATCTACAAACACTAGATGGCATTTTCTCAACTCCAGGACAGCATGATTCTAGAAATGAATGCTCATACAGTCCACACCAGCACCCTTGGGAAATACTTATTTGGCATACAATCAACACCAGCTACGCTTCATACCAGACAGATAAGTTAAACCAGTTTCTTGAGACCGTGACTCTTAATTAAACATTTATGGATTTCCACTTGATCTCAGCTTTTGTTTTAATGGATGAGGTGCCATAGCTACATTGCAAATCTTTCAAGACAAGCCTCAGAGAGAAAGCAAAGTGAAGTTCCATGCAACACGCAAGCTGTGCTTATATCCTAACTATCAGAAGCTCTGTACTCCACATCTCTCTGAAACAAAGGGACTACTAAGAAAATACAGTCATCACTGAACTTTTAAAGGTACAAAAAGCCCCTCTCAATTAAATTAATAGTTTATATAATACTCTTAACATTGCTGGAATAATGTCTACCTTATGATTCATACCTTGAAAAAATAGATAATAACTTAAGAAAGTAAACACCTTAACTAAAGATTTTTTCATTCATTAATTGAACAGCATTTTTTATTTGTTTTTAAACCACTAACACAAGTATAACGGTCTGCAAAATGCAAACACTGGTTGGCTGCAGTTACACAGAAGTTAGTAATAATCTCTCTGGGAGCCAGTTTTTATCCTTGGAATTCTCAGTCCCTTATATCTGAGCGTTATTAAACTTAACATTGGAACAAAAGCATGTCAAAAGTTTCCCATGGCACATGCTCACAAAATTTCAAAACATATCTAACAATAGTGTATCCTTTTCAGTGTCCGAGGCCCTGACTCTTTTCTCCTCCCTTTATAAAACATTCAAATACTTCACCATCCATGCTTTAATTACTTCTTCCTGAAACACGTATCACCACAGGCAAAGAGTAAGGTTTCGGTCCCTCTCTTCCCAAAACAGATTTGTATTATTTTTGATGAAAGTATGTCCCAACTGGAGTTTGTTTCATAGTTGACTGATTGATGTTTTTTCTTCCATAACCAACAGGCTATTTTACACACTTTCCATAGCAGTCATTCAGTCAATACTGAGTTTTCAAAACAATACTTACTTGTTGCTTCCCATTCAGATTTACTCAAGGTTCCCTAGAAGGGGACAAATAAAAAAAAAAATTTAGAAATCCAGTTTCAACAAAAAAAAAGTGAGGAAACAATAGAACACCAGTTTAAGTCATGATTATCAATCTTTCACAGACCAACTTCTAACCACCCACACTGGCTGGCTATTTAGGGATGAGAAGAGCATTATTGTAGACCACAGATACTTCTAACTCCAATAACTAGGACAGTAAGGAATTGGAACACCCCAGATAATGGAACACACCTAAATTACACAGATATAGGAGAACGGGCCAACAGTCTGTTGGGCTGAATGCCTCTGCAATGCAGAGGCACACTGGGTCCCATTACGACACAACAGTGTGACCTGACCTGGCTCAAGCCGCTCTCCAGCCCAAGATGCCCATCACTCGTACAGAAGAAGAGGCCCTGTATCACGGTGCTGCCACCTTTCCCAGGAATACTGCCTGCCTCCACCTCATACCTCCCACCCTGCAGCCCACAAACACTCTACCTGCAGGAGACTAACTCCAACCCAGCTCACACACTGTGAAAAAACAGCATGCCTTGCAACCTAGGAAACCTACTCCTAGCTCAGCATTTCAGATGAAAGCAGAGCAAGTACACAAGTAAAAAGCAGCTGCCATTTACTTTACCAATTAAGAAGCATGAGGTAACAACAATAAGCTCGTTTTCTGCTCTGCCCACTCCATTCCCTTTTAGTGAGTCCTCACTGGGGGCATGATTTAGCCCATATGCTACCCACTGACCAAATAATTCATCTTTTAAAACACTAGTGAAAAAAGGCTTGTTCAAGCAGATTTCTTCTTTGCCACGTGATACAGTAATTTTCTTTTTAAAGCTGACCAGCCTCATGTTATACCTATGACAATAAAATAGGATGCCATCCATCAGTAACCGCATATAATTTTACTAAAACTACAATCTTTACTCAAACTAGTCTCCAATTTTGGTTCTCTCTTGTCAAAGAGCTTCAACACAAAAAAAGACCTAAAATTCAGAGTGAAAGAGACAACATTGCTGATCAGGAACCATTCAGCATGAATAGTTAGGTTAAACCAAGCCTTTGCAATGTTGCCATCCAGCCTAACTCCCCAAATGCACAGGGAGAAGCAAACCCACAGCTATATGCTACCCTGAATAGCTAGCCTGGCTACAGATGGAGAGGCAATAGCCACATGGCAGCAGTTCCTGGGGAAAAATGACAGCAGACATTGCCTGTCCTCCTGCTCACTTCCCAGGAACAGCAGCTGTGCAGGCTCCTGTCCATCATGCACCCAACTCTGAGATCGATCCAGAAGAATGAAAGGCTGGGAGGGGACCAGCTGCAGATAACTCCAACATTATCATGTACTCCTAGGACTACAAAGAAAGAAAAACCCTTTATAAAAACATGAGAAAGCCAGCAAGCTCAGAAAGCCACCATGTGCATTAGAATACAGGACTAGAAGCAGAAAAAAACATATTTAATTGGACCACTGATCTAAAATCTAATGTGACCTCCATTAAAGATGGATAATTATTCTTTTATTTCTGAAGTCATAAATCAACCTGCAAAACAGGAGAAATGCAGAAGAATATATGACAAGATAGCAGACTAAGTTTTGTACAAGGTAAGATTATAATAATCACAAAGAAAGTTTCTTTTCATTCCAGAATGTGAACAGAATACTGTATTTAATAAAATGGAAGCTGGAAACATATAGATTTAGTTTTATGCATGTAGGCCTAGTCTAATTCTAGGAGTTCTGTTAAAAGATTAAAATAATGAAGACACAGCAAATTCTAAAAAAATGGCATTTACAGAACTTCAATAAAATCGGCCAAGAAGGGAGTTGGATCTTCTTCACCCAAAAAGACAATAGAAAAACAATGTTCAAGATTTCAAATACATATGGTATTATGAATAAACTTTTCAACTCTCCCATCAGATTATTAAAAGAAGAAAGCTAAAGCTTTAAATTGTTACTGTGATGATCCAGAAACAAGAAAATTCTTCAAATTAAGAAGAGTTATGTTAGAACAGCTGCCAAGGAAGATGGCGAGACATCCTTTCCCTTTTGCACTGCTGCAAATTTCTTAATAGCTACCAAATTAAGTGAATTCGATTCTTTGAGTATGGGGTATAGACTAGACGAAGTACTCAGTCCTGCAGCTCTGCGATTTTTCACATGCACAGAGACATTCATACCTTGAATTTCACTGTAGTTGAAATGAAGAAGGCACCACATGTCCAAAAGATCAGGACCTCAATTTTAGACACCACTTGCTCTAGTGAAATAAGAAGGAACTTACCAATGGCAACTTCGCTTTGCCATCTTTGACGAACTCTTTTGCGTGCTCATAATCATCAGGTTTATCAGAAACAAGCCTGGAATCACCAAATGTAGAATATGGCTGGAGAACACAGAAAAAAAGTAAGAAAAAATATATGAATTGCCTAATAAGATACATTAATCACATCAGTCAAGGGTTTGTCACAACATAGTAATTACTGATCTCTGTTCTGGGCTAAGAGGATTTTAAATTTAAATCTCTCCTTTATAGCACCTACAAGATCAGGTCTGATATTCCCTACTTCCCAGAAAATCTGACACACAGGATTTATAAATTAACTTTTATTCTTATGTCTCCAAAACAGGAGAAACAGTATTAAGAAATGAGCAACTGTCAGATTTCAAGCGAAATGCTTAAAATGCTTTAATAACACACAGGAGCTGTAACAGAAGTATACAGCTGATTCTTCAAAACTAACATATACTTACACTTATTAAGGATCCCAGTTACTGCATAATGGTCTGTACTTAACAACGTAGTCCTCAATTGTAAGCGGCCACTAATTTAAGACAACTCTCACTTTCCTAAGAACAAAGCTGATATGTCAAAGGCTGTGTCACCATGCTTCTGGAAATATGAGTCCATACAAAGCACTGTCCCTTTCAGAGTCAACAAAGACAGTCAAGTCCGCTTGCAGCCGTGTGGCTCAGTTTAATAAGCCACCAGATACTTGACTTGATAGTTTTGAGGGAAGCACAGAGAACTGTAAGTAAAACCAAAGCCTCAGAGATGCCATTGAAAAGCTTCTCTGCAGATGCTGAAGTCATCCAGGGTAAGAGCTTGAAAATAAAATAAAAAAAGGCAAAAACATTGGGCAAAAACATAAGCTGTTACAGGTGCCATTTCTTCACAAACATGGCCTGTCCTTTTATTCCTACAAAGATTACTTTCTATCTTTTCAATCCTTGCACAAAGATCCAGCTTTCAGTCTCTCTGCTGAGGAAGAAATCGATTATGGTTGCCACTCTCACACCAGGCATGGTTCTTGTCCTTCTGCTTACTACTTAGTAAAAACAAAAACTTGCCTCAAAACTGATATCTTATCTACAAAACTGAATCACTCTATTGGGTGCTGATGGCAGCAGGGGGCTGCAGAGATGGCCTCTGGGAGGAAAGGGCGGGTCTCCCATGCCAGACACAGCCGGTTCCACTGGCTCCAAGAGAGCCACAGCAGGGCACAGCTGAGCCCCTCAGCCACAAGTGGGGCGCCTCTGGGAAAGCCTATTTAAGAAAGCGCAAAAAACCCTGCCCAACAGCAGTGAGAGAGGAGCGAGGAAAAACGTGAAACTACCCTGCAGACACCAAGGCCAGAGAAAGAGGAGGGCAAGGAGGTGCTCCAGGCACTGGAGACGAGACTCTTCTGCAGCCCCTGGGGAAGACCACAATGATGGCAGATTGTCTCCCTGCAGCCCATGGAGGACCACAGTGGAGCACATATCCACACTGCACCCCTTGGAGGACCCCGTGCTGCACTGGGTGGACATGCCCTGAAGGAAGTTGCAGCCTGTGGAGAGCCCACACCAGAGCAAGTTCCTGGCAGGAGCTGTGGCCCATGGAGAGGAGCCAAACAAGGGGCAGGTTTTCTGGCAGGAGCTGCAACCCTGTGAGGAACAAATCCACACTGGGGCAGTCTGTTCCCGAAGGACTGCATTCATGGAGAGAACGCACACTGAAGCGGTCTGTTAAGGACTGTATGCCATGGGAGAGACCCATGCTGGAGCAGGGGGAAAGTGTGAGGAGAAAACAGTGTCAGAGACAACGTGTTATGGACTGACCACAACCCCCATTCTACATCCCCCTGCGCTGCAGGGTGGGAAGAGGAGATAGGAAGGTCAGGAGTGAAAGAGTGAAGTTGAGCCTGAGAACAAGTAGTGGGTGGGGTGAAGGGGTTTTTAGGTTTGTTTTTGTTTCTCACCATTCTACTGGTTTTTTATTCATAATAAATTAAATTAACCTTCTCTAAGTTTAGTCTGTTTTGCTCGTGACGGTAACTGCTAAGCCATCTCCCTCCCTGTCTTTATCTTGACTCACAAGTTTTTTTTCATATTTTCTCCCCCATCCTGTTGGGAAGAGGGAGTGAGAGAACAGGTTGATGGTGTCTGGCAGCTAGTCAAGGTCAACTCACCACAGTCACACTTTCAGCCACAGGAGTTTAGTTCTTCTATTGGTAGCCCTTAATTAATTGCACAATGTTCACAACAGGAATTTCAATTATTGCATAAATAATTAACAAGATGTAAAATGCTATTTAAATCAAACAAATTAACTCCATATTTACCTCCAAGGCCTGCATTCTCCTTAACAGCATTTTATGCTCCTCGTTCTTGATTTTTTCTTCATAGAATTCCCGAAATGTCATTTTGTAGACTAATTTCATACCATGCTTCTTCGCCATTCTGTCAAAATAATAAGCTTAATTAGGGAAGCCACAAAATTATTGTAGATTTATTTTCAAAGGAACAATTTTAAGCCACAGTGACATCTTATGGTATTCATTAGGATTACACTCTTTCTAGAATTCGTGTTTTTAGTAAACACATTTAGATGAAAAAAAAAAGCACTAACATCAGAAACTGCACTTTTTTTAACTAGGAAAACAAAAATCTACACAGAAGTCATTTACAAACATTTTAATAGAAAAATGCCTCTTCTCCCAACACAGAGAAGTAAGTTCCATCTGAACTTCCAGGCAGACTACAGTATTTTCCCTGCAGTATCATCACCCTGTCACGTCAGATATTACGGATATACTTAGAGAGAACCTATTTCTACTAGATTTAGTGCCTTACATCTCAACGCTATGCAGACACTGCGGTCATAAAACACTAAAGTTACAGGTGTCATTGACAGATACTGGCATTTTTAATAGAATGAAACTTCACTACAAATGAAGTGTGTGAAAATATACAGGTTTGAAGGGAAAGCCTAATACTGTCTAACAACCATACTAAGCTTGAATGGCAGGAAAAACCCCAACATGGAAATATTTGTCTGTACCTCAGGAGACGCACTGGGAAAGGCAAAATATGAATTCACACAGAGGTAATGCAAAACATATGCTCACAGATGAAGAAGATTTAGAGGAAGAAAAAATAAGTTGTAGGAAAAATGCTACAAACACCCAAAGAAAGTTGGAGAAGACAACAAAGACGCACCATGATGGAGAGGATATACAAGAAGGCTTGCTGAAGGACAACCCCCTAAAAAGTTAAAGTTAAAGAAGAAAAAGTTGACAGCACTAAAGGTTTGTGGACAGACTGAACACATCAGGTACAGATATTCTTGTGCAAGACCTAGTTTAAGTCTTCACAAGTTCTGACCAGAGCACCTTCAACTGTGTGCAACAGACAGATTACAGTTGTGGATGCAAATGCAAGAAACCTCTTCATTTGGAGCAACAACAAAAAATGAAGAAATTAAAAATATAATAAGAAAGGCAAAATACAATTTTCTTCAAGTGTTATGCAATGACACAGAAGCTAAACCTATGCTTATTATGTTTCACAGATTTCACTGTATAATGTATAACTTACTCTTCCAGTAATGGAAAGTAAACCAAGAACTCGGGGACATCAACCACTTCTTCCAAGTGGAAATCGTACTTGCAGCCAAACAAGGGATATTCTCCCTTCTTTTCAAATTTTACGTTGTACACCTCATTCCCAAATGAATTTGTTTCTGAAGCTTCAAGTCGCTTTCTATAAAATGAGATAAAAACAAACATTAATTGAGCAGCTTTTAATTTAACAAGTAGAGAAAACTATGCATAAGAGGCCTGAAAGTGTCTCTCCCAGTACTACAGCATTCAGTGATCTTTGTAGTTTCCCATCTTCCTTATCTAATAAGGCAATGAAACAATGAAATGAAGAGAAGCATCATCCTAGGTTTTAACAGTTTATCATTCCTATACAACATACCAAGGACTAAACGGACGTAGAAAATTAACGTTTAGCCAAGACAAAGTCTACATGGACAAGTCCAGCTTCTTGGAACTACCACAGCAAAACCCTGAGAGTTATTCCCCAGGCTGTCGCGATTTTGCCAGTACTTAAGTCACTACAGAGGATTTATGTATGAAGAGCTACACTCTATACCAGAAGAGCCACAAGTGCAAAAGACAAGGACCAGTACAGATTTACCTGTTTGAGTCAAATTCACGAGTAAGATTTTCCTGACTAGAATCCAAAAATTGTTGCCAAAAAAATTGCTTTTGTTTGCACAAACTTATGAGAGCACTGTAAGACCAACTATTACTTAACAATGCTTCACAAGCTTTTGGAAGGGCAATAGAATATAAAAGTACTTACACAAGTTCAAAGCTATTTGGAGTTGTGCCAATGAAATACCCTCCAGGAGAGAGGTTCCCACAAGCGTTTTTAAGCATCATATCAGCCTGCTCATATGTCTCAAATGAGTAATGGTAAACAAATTGACAGCTGCAAATGTCAAAGCGCATATCTGGATCATTGTATTTGGAAGACAAGAGATCCTGAAATAGATTAAAAAGAAAAAAAAGTAATAAGAGCTACAGAAACAAGCATGATTCACTTAAGTCTTTCAACAAATACACTAGTACCGTAATCCTTTGACGTTTGTCCCTTCAGCCCCCATTCCTTCACAAGTTCAATGAGAACAACATGAAAAAGCTAAGAGGTAAAAGGTAAAAAGTCCTCTACTACACAGAAAACCATATGCAACATTTGGGAACAAGAAGAATACACATGCACATTTCAAAGTTATCACGTCTTCAAGTTCTTTTCATGTTGTCAAGTAACACCACTACACCTGAAAGGCCAAAACTCAAGGATAGTTACCTAAGAGTTTCCAGAGATATTTTACTGCTGAGGGTTTATAACAAGCCACTGTTTATCTGGAAACAATTACAATAAACGAATTTTCAGTTTCCTAAGTCTCTGTAATAAGAACCGACCCATTAAACATGTAATTGAGAGGAGAAGGGTTTGTTTTAAATATGGCGATTTGCCTGCCTGACAAGTTGCATTTGTCTGTATTCTCACACATACATACATGTGTACCAACATACTCCTCTCCACCTCAGACCAAGTAACCAGTAATTCTGCAGAACTTGAAGCCCTTGAAAATGGTCAGGTTAAAGCTTGCCACAGTTTGACCCTGTACTCAGCAGTTCTCTAACTCTTCTTGGTCAGGCTTCTTTTACATAATACTAGTTAGCCACCATAAGACAGGAGCACAAAAATTCTCCCCAATGCTCATGATACGCATTCCATACTTAAAATATTTCATACTTAACAGTCCTACCCAAGTTTCTCTTCTTTCCCAGACTTCCCATCCACCCACTCACTTCCAATCTCTACCAGTTCATGCCACATACTGTCAAAGTCCTGTATGGGGCAAGGCAAAAATGGACACTTCACATATCCATAGCAGTTTTATCTGTTCATTTACTTCCCCCTCCACATTTTGAGAAATAGAGATACAGGAAACTGAGAAACAGAGGTGGGCAGAATTAGACAAGCTGTGAGAAGAAGATTTTGCATTATATACAACATAGGTGATAGAGATACAAAGGCAGGAAGATGAACTTTTGTGTGCACAGACAGACAGAACAGAATGTGCAACAGAAAATAAGTGTGCACGTAAGACTGAGCTGTAACAGCAACACGAAAATATCCCTTTCTCTCCTGGCCAAGGCTCCCTCCTCTCTACCCTGACTGTAATTTTGAGCCGAGAGAGGTGACCTGGAACCTGCAACAGACTATATTCCTCAGAAGAAGGAGAGGCAAACAAGAATTCAAGCCAATAACCCTCCCTGCAAGGCTGGGAAGAACAGTTTCAGCCTTTCCATAGACATGCTAGAACCAGGTAGGTTCTGTCCCTCAGCCTGCATCAGCAGGGCACTCTCAGGACGCATTTCCAGGAAGCAAAAGCAGTGCTGGTTACAAGACTGTCTCATAAGCCTCAGCAATGTATTCAGTATTGCTTCCAGACAGTCTTAAGATATCTGCTCCATCACACCAGTTTTGAAGATATGTATTACAGTAATGCTGCTAGAAAAAAAAAAATACTAGGATAAGCAAAATGTAAAAGTCAAATCAGAAAACATCCTTTATTCATTCCAGCATAAAACACACATTCACCAAGATGGTTTCCAACATCCCATGCTGGCTGCCAGAACCCCAGAAGCAAGTAGTCATTCCCTTGCCTTTGTCAAGTGCAAGAAACTGAAAGCACAAGATTTATTATCTGAAAAAGACATTTAGGCTTCAAGAATGTTACAGTGTAAAACAGCAACAAAGTGCATTTAACTATGTCTCAGTAACCTATGTGGTTGATTTTCCTGGTAGTACAACAATCTGTTCTTAAGAATATACATGCCCTAAATATTACAGCACTAGCATCACTTCCTACGCTTGCTTAGCACAAGAATTTTAAATCTCCAAAATGTTATAAAGCATAGGAACTGTACCTTGGTACTATCTGCTTGTATAAATTCTGCATCAAAAATATGTTCATTATAACGACATCGGGCTTTCATGTCTTCATATCGCTGCTTGCACTGTTGCACAGAAATGTCAGCAATATCTAGAGAGAGAGAGAAATTAAAAAAAAAAAAGTGCATATGCTGCTCCCCAGAAAAGAAAAATCGAATGATCACTGGAACACAGCAGACCCATTACAGCAGGGATAAAAGCTGATCTTCAGTTACACTTTGATGGGAACAAACAAACTTCTTGACAAAAATTTGTAGAGAAGGAATTTAATTTGTAGAAGGTGTTTGGGATTATAACTCTGTCATTTTCAGTCTTTACCTCAGGCAAAAGTTGTAATGTGAAGATTTTAGAAAGCTCCCATCCTCAAAAGTGCAAAGCAAGCCTCCAGAATTTCAAATAATGGATACCAGGTGATTGATACTAAGTGCTGTTAGGATTAAGAGTCTAGTATGCATTAGCTAAAACAGTTAATCTGCCAGAGCTTCTCCAATAGTACTGAAAGTCTTAATCTTCTCACAAATATACAAGATGTTGAAACGCAATTATGTGATATAGGCTGATATATTGCATTATGGGAATTTTTTTAAGACTGTTCCTCTCTCAGACATAATTTCACTGAATAATATTAAAAGTAACAATATGCAATAAATCTACATAAGAACTTTGTAAGCAAATTTATCTACTGTATTTGAAGACTGACAACTGAAAAAGAAAGGCAAGAAAGAACTCTAAAAAGAATACCCAGAGTAATTCCCACCAAAGGGATTTTATGAAATTTTAGTATCTGTTAAATCTGAAGTTAAGTAATGCTTCCTCTGATTATCCTTGGCTTGCTTTTTGGTAGAACAGAAGCAAACTATTTAAATGAAAATTTAATCAGTCCATTTTTTGTAAAACCACTGTGGTGTTTGATTTTTTTTTTTTTAAATGTAACTCTCAGGTGTGTATTTTCATAACAGTTAAAAACGCTACAAGCAATTAGATGCAGGAGAAAATACATAAAACACGAAATGTTGGTCTGTTCCCCAGTGTCACACTTTGCCTAAGACAATCTGTGACAATTGTGCATTTCTTTATTGATAACAGTTTTTATTTATGAGTTGAACTGAAAGCTCGTTACACAGAAAACTAATGGTTCTTGTATTTATGCTGGCAATCAAGTTGATGTCTTCAGGTTAAAAGACAAAAGACGACCTTTTGACGGGAGGTATATCATTGCATTTTTGGGCTGACTGAAAAAGGAAATAATAAAAGACTGGAGATGTGCTTGTTTTTCCCATAAAACACTGGTGTACTTTCCCTGGAAAATTATTGTGTCTTCTTACCAGTACAGACAAGTTTTTTAATTCTGCCTTTTTTCCACTTCAGTAAGTCTCCACCTTTGCCACATCCTAGGTCCAATACAGTTATATCACTCTTTTTCCGTCGTAGCCGGTCTATAAATTCACCTAGGAAAATAAAAAGACAGAATGCATATACAGGTCTCCCCAATTCACTTGTATTCCACAGAGGTCCCTAAAAGACCAAAAAGGGTTTGAGAATTTTAAAATATCTCAGAACTTACTTTGCCTATAAGTCTTCTTAACATTACAGACTTCAATCTCTTTTTCCAGAAAGCGCTAATGATGAAAGCAACCACAAACTTCTAACATTATGAAGCAGATAATGAATATTTTCGGTGCTTAATGACTGGAGCTCCAAACTGTTTCCTGGCAGACGAAGGTAAAACTGCACATCGCTAAACCACTCCATGCGTGAGTGGGGAAACAGGATTCCCTTTCATTACCATTACAATGAAGACAGATGTTACTTGAAAGTATGGGAAAACCTTTTGCAAAACAGTAAAAGCCAATTAAAAGCATCAGCCACAACTTTTCATTGCGGTCACATTACAAAAATGCATAATGTTCTCCAATCACTCTCCTAGGACTTGCAATAACATCAGCTACTTGCTTGCTGTCTTTTTACCCTACATACACCAATTTAATTTTCTCATCTACATCCACTCTGTCTAGATTATCTCTGCTCTGACTGATGCTGGCATATTACGCAAAACGTATCAGCACGCTAGCAACTTTCCTTCACAGTAAGAAACACAAAATATGTTTGGATACAACTGCTTTAACACCACACTACTGAAATTCATCACGACTGAAAGGCTTCAACACAGGCTCCAGGAACAGCTTTATAAAAACCGAAATACTTGCTTCTAACTGCTCTGATACAACACAACAAAAACCAGCATGCTAAGATAAATGGTGCCAACACCTCCTGGCATGGATCCCTCTTGAATCTGTAGGCAAATCTTTGGAGATATCTAATGGTTTTGTTTCCTCACTTCAGAATTAAGTTGTGGGATAGCAGTCTTGGCCTTTTATAAAAAGATGCTGACCCTTAAAGAGCTACATCCTCCAGTTTTTCATCTTTTTAAATCATTGACTACGGGTAATACAGAAAATATTTACATGTTCAAGTTTCCTACAGAATTGCTTAATCTAGACCTTAGGGACCAACTGCTTTGGGAAAATGGCTATGAAAATATTTCAGATATATTTAAATAACAAGAACAGCTCAATCTAACAGGAACAGATTCTTTATGATTTAAAGCTGTACCTTTCTCTTTAAAAATGTCATGAAGAACAGCTTCCAGTATGAACTTTTTCTGGTTTTAGGTCAGTTATCTTTAAAACTTTAGCATATATTTGGCACTCCAACAACATAAAACACTATCATAAAGATTCAAAATAAAAACAAACATAGATGTTTTATTGCACTTGAAAAATCTTACCATGTATTAAGACACAAAGTGCCATAACCAACATTAGAAAGCAGAAAAAATGCTAGCTTTTGATACAAAAATTAGTTACGTTTTATTAAAGTCTAAGTAATCAATTAAGTAACCTTACCAATGAGGACACTCTTTGTCCAATTATTAAAGTTTCGGAGGTAGAATATGCGAGACTGGCTACGTTTTTCCAATCCAACTTCTTGAAGTTCATTATAATGTGCAGCTACAGTTTGCCCATGGCCTACCTCACGCTGTAGAAATAAAGGAAGGGACTCAAGCAGTGAATTCTTTTTATTACTTTTTTATTTAATCAAAAGACATGACTTTGAGCATTTAAGAAAGTAAACAAGTAATACCACGAAGAGCACCATCACTATATATATATAAAAACATTTCCCATATTCATCCTTGTACTGATGTCAGTACTTCAATTATCACAGAGACAACTCTTAAAAATGTAATCCCCTTCTCAGTGGGTCCAGGTAATTTCTGATGGATGATGCCCAGCATCATTCCTTCACAGAAATACTTACCTTTCAGTTCTCTAATACTCTCACCACTCTCAAAGAATCAGTTTCATTCCCCTTAAACCTGTGATTGAAGAAGAGGATGTTCCTTCTTGAGGAACTTTAAGCTTCTTCAAAAATCCTGTTTCAGAAATTCAGTGTTTACATCTAACAGAAGTGTATAAACTGACAATTTAATGAAAATGACAACTAGTTGATGTTGCATAAAGCCCTAAGAGGATGATTCCACTGGCAGAGCTTTAAACAGACCATAGTAAGGGAACAAGCCTAATGACTTGATGATGCATCCCATTTAATGCTTAACAGTTAGCTGTAGAAATGGCTCGGTTTTAACCTAAACTGTTAAATACTCCAAGAGGTTTCTGTCCCATGTGACACAGAGAAGCAGGCTACATCCAGATATTATGCTCCTAACATTTCTTCACCTTGAAAATAATCTCCAATTATAAACATGAAATTAAAATAAATTATAAATAAAATACAAAGTAACAGAACATGGGAGTAGCAACAGAAATTCTGTGAAGTACAAAAGTGTTTGAAATAACAGCATAAACTAGAACGAAGGATTCTCAATTAAAATCCACAAACACACTACAAAGCCCCAGTCAGTATGAATTCACACAGCAATTAAAAGCATTCCCAACATCCCAATATCTTATTATTCAAACAGCACTTCCTCAAGGGAAAAGAGGGCTTGACTGACTTCAATATACTACATTAATTCTTCAGCATTTCATATAATTTTGGTAAACTTCAGAATGAACAGAGGCATACTTGTCTGGAATCTCTATGACCCCATAATCTGTTTATTACCACACTAGACTGATTGATACTAACAAATATTTTGACCATTTCTGGTCTTTTTTAGGGTAAGCACAGATGGCCCCCTGAATGGCCGCTGAAGGTGACGTAAGCTAGAATAACTGACTCTGACAAGCATGGGGGACATATTCATACAATCCATTAACGCATCTCAGCTGCTGCAAGCACAGTTGCAAAGAGCCATCAGCAATAACATCTAGATGCTGGCAGCTGCATTCAACGCAATCACCCTTAAGCTACGCCAAACCAACATATTTCTTGTCCATCTAAACCTTATCCCAGAACCACCTTATTAAAAAGACGAAAGGGTTAACGATGTTTCTACCACAACAAAGGGCACCTTATATTTTACGGGATTGCTTAGCCATAAATTAACATCCTGGAAAAATTCTGAACAGAGAAACAAAACATTAGGTCAAAGACATTTTCAAATTACACTTAAATATCCCAAAAGGTCAAAATTAGACTGGATATTATAGCATCAGTTTCTACAAGCACATACATAATAAAGGACAGCATCATACAAAACATTACCCATTTCACCCTCCTAGTTAAAAGGACAAATATTTTCTGCTACTCTTGGGGTCTTAAAAAAAAAAAAAACAACAACAAAACACACATCTGTAAACCTTTCAGTACTTCACTTTGCTAACAGATTATACTGAAATTATATCACAGAGGATGCAGTTCGTAGAACTTTCTCAGTTATACAATAACTTACTGAGGAAATTAAAGGACAACATTATCTTAAAGAAGAAACTCCCACGCACAGACAACTGTACTAACACACGGGATATCAACATACAAAATATATCAATTCAAGACACATGACTTGGACCAATGCCAGTAAACCCTGCACTACACTACCAGACTGCTACCACAGACAATGGAAAGATAATCTTAGAATTAGACTAAGCCACATGCTGTGATCAGTTTTCTTAACGTTCTCATTACTAGCCCCCCTTCTCTTCCGTTAAGCCTAACATAACTTCTGCACCTGTTATTTTGGTAGGAAGCTACCCTCAAACTTTGACATTTGGCAGTTCATGACGGCTCACGTATGTTTAGCATAAATATTTTCAATCTTTTCTTGAGCTATAAGGCTTTGAAACAAGGATTTCAACACAGCTCAAAATAAACGATACTCACCACTTTCTTAGGAGGTTCATCTTCAGGATCTAAATTCTTCCTTTTTGGTCTGCCATCCTGATTACCAGTGTCAACTTCTTTTTCATTTTCAGTGGAGTGCACTGTACCTGAAGCTGAGCTATTGCCTTCGCAACCTATACCTGAATCTGCCTCTAAAGTACGAGGTGTTTCCTCCACTTCTTCATCCAAACTCTTCTCTACTTCCTCTTCTTCTGTCTTGGTTAAATCAGCCATTTTTAACAGGTTAGTCTCCTTGTCCTTCGATCAGAATGGAAACCTACAGAGGGAGGGGAAAAAAAACCACCCACACACAAACTATTTACTGTCTAATTTCACTTACTCGTGGTTATGGTCATGACTTTCAATCATAATATTGGCATTACAAAAAAATAACATGCCTTTGCTCTAGGCAACATATAGACTTCAAATATGACTAGTTATTTAATAAAGACAACACAATAAAATACGTGGAATTTCAAAGTACTCTCATTATAGTAAGACCAAATTAAGATAACTCTTTACTCTTCATGTTTGAGTCTTCCTTGGCTATCTTTATTAATTCAACTGTAATGCGTTACTGCTTTTTGGCCTGCAGTCTCCCTTTTCCCCTCCCCATAATAAGTAACCTACAAATCACTTTATATTTAGAAACACAAGCTGACAGAGTCCTTCAAATTAAGGAATTTATTACTTAATCTGGTATGTTTTCAAATGGATGTCCTCAAACAAAAAACACGGTGTTTTTTAAAAGCAAATTTCCTATCAGCTGTGGATTTTGGAGTTTGCAAAGAATATCCACTACGCCTCAAGCGTCACGAATACTAAGAATCTTCAGCTGTAACTGCGTTTCTGTATCTCCACAAATAGTACGCGGCGTGTAGGACTGCAAATCACTGCTACAAAGCTCATGTAGTCTCCAGCACATCGCAGCCTTCTTTACACCACCACCACCAGGAAGCAGGGCAACCTGCTTTTCAGTAAGTAAAAGAAAGGATAATTTGGCAACTCCTTTCCTACAGCAGTGGCCTATTATTTCAGTGTAACAAAAAAACCACGCGTGCTCTACTGTACCCAGGCTTAAGTGTCCTAACGAGGGCCAAAACACAATCATTAAGCGCACCACTGTACAGAGACCCCAGAGCAGCTCTCCTCAACGGGTCGCCTCCAAATATGACTTATGGCAATCATTTTTCCACGCCGGTACAGCATCCAACTCACGTTTCTAAAGAAGGGCGCCCTTTCATATCTTCACCCGCTGGTCCCAAGCCGCTTACCAGCCGCTTTTAAGGCCGGAATTTAGAAACGATCGGAACTTCGGAACCAGCGAGGGCAACCCAGGGGGCAGCTCCTTGAGGAAGAAAAACCTGCGGAGCTCGAAACGCCGGGGGAACGGGGGTCGGGACTGCTCTCACGGCCCACAAAGGGAAAAGCAACGACGGGGGCCGTCGCGCCACGCACCAGTTCCCCCCCACCCCGTTACCGGCCTGGGCCCTGAAAACTTTTTAGCTGCGTCACGGGGGGCTGCGCAGAGGGCGGGCGCCCGTCCCGACGCCGGCGGACACGGAGCTCCCCCATCCTCCCCTAGCAGGGCAGGCCGCGGGCCAGACCGGCTTCCCAGGGCCCCCAGAGCCGGCCCGGGCCCGGCCCACCGCGGCAACGGACGAAGCGCGCGCCGCCGCGCCGCCACCCCGAGAATCCCGCCGCGGCCCGTAGCCCATTGGCGACGGCCGGTGGCGCGGCAATGGCTCCCCATGGCTCCCCTCGGCCCCTCCCACCCCGCCCGCCAGGCCGGGGCGCCGGGGCGCGCGCGCTCCCCCGCCCCGCCGCGCCTCACCGCCGCCTCGCGCACCCCGCTCGCGCGCCCCGCCGCCGCCGAGCCGCCTGGGATGGCGCGCGGCACTCACCCGGCCCAGCCCTCCGCCATCCTGTTTGCGGAAGTGACGCCCCCGCAAGCGCGGCGGCAGGAACGGTGGCGTCACCTCCGGGTGGAGGGGGAGAAACGCGGCGGCGCTGCGCACGCGTAAAAGTCGCTGTGGCTCCGGTCCCGGCCGGCTGAAGGGAAAGGACTACGCACCCCAGAAGGGCCGCGCGAGGGGGCGGGGCGCACGCCTGCGCGGTGGGCCCCGCTCGGGCCTCAAGGTGATGGTGGGGACGGGCGTTGCTGCACGTTGTCCTGCCGCGCGCGCGGGGCGGGAGAGGGGGAGGTGAGGGAGGAGGAGGAGGGGGGCGGTGGCCGCGCGCGCGGCAGCGGCCGTTGGTCAACCGCCGCCCGGTGCGCCTCCATGGCTCGGGGCCCGTGAGGAGGAGCGGAGGCTCGGCCACAAGGTACCCGCTCGGTGGGGTCGGGAGGGAGGGGCCGCTGCCCGGCAGCGGGCGAAGGAGGGTCCGGCGGCTCCCGGAGGTCCCCCGCGGCGGGGGGAGCGGGGCCGCTGTCCCTCGGGGGGCGGTGGCGGCTGGTGGCGAGCGGCGGGCAGGGGCGCCTCCAGCCCCGGCTGGTGTATTTTTTTGCTCTCGCAGTCCCGGGAGATGGGGCTAACTGACCCGCGTCCGCCGGTGGCCGGGGAGGACGGTCGGCTCGGAGGCGCCGGGTCGGAATGCCTGCTCGGAGCTCCGTGCCTTCCTCCGGGCTGCTTTCTCTTTTGCAAACTCCCGGGCCGTTTTGCCTGGCGTGAAAAATGTCGGCCGTGAGCCTCTGACAGTTGTACCGCTGAAGGGCCGCAGTTAGGTTCTGCTCCTGAGGGTGTTTCTCTCCCGAGGCAGCTCATTCCGCGTGTGTGTTGACTTTTCAGCCTACTTAAAGTGGCTGTAGAAATGTTTTCTTCTCTGATAAATGTTTTGCACGGTTTTTGGTGACTCGCTTGTGGCACGTGACAAATAGGAGCAAAGGGCTGGCTTCCCTCAGAAGGAGAGATCTGATTTTTGCTCCTCTTACCTGGTCACTGGTAAAACTATGTTTTCTTGCTCATCTTGGGCTTTCCGCACTTTTTTCTCTTACGCTTTGTATGGACTAGCTTTGTAGCTCTCTGGATCCATAGAAGATAGTGGCTGGCTGAACAAGACACAACCCTCTTGGCAAAGTTGCATAGAGTTACGGTTCTCATTAGTAATCTGCCTCTGGTAATTAACTATGGGAGTTATCCAGGGAGTCAGACTGAGAAGTCATAAGATTTTTTAGGCTGTTAAATCAAATGTGGATATATGTCAGGTATTGTGATCTATGTGTTCAGCCTCATTTATGTCCATTTCTGAAATGCCTTCTACAAGCTGACCCAAAAGAGAAAATATTAATTTGGATGGTAGTACATGAAGCATCCTAGAATTCCTTACCAAAACTAATTCTTAAACTGAAAATGTTCCTCAGTTTACCTAAACCCCAGGATGTTATTGCTGTTGCAAGTATAAACATAAAATGATTTGCCAAAGTTTTGCTGCTTTAGGGGGAGATGAGGAACAGGTTCCTCATTTGGAATGCATCTCACTGCCTGCGCCGCTAGCTTATATGACTTGCAGCTGCTTCTATGTGGGAAATGCATGCACAGAGGATAATGTGTCCCCACCATCCATCTCCTCCTATGGGGCTGACAGCAGGTGTTTATCTCCTTTTCTGTTCAAGTGCTGTTTGAGGTAAAAGGGGTATGACTGGCCTCTGTGGCAGCATTATTGAATTGCACTTGCTGCTTGAGAAGCACTTCCATCAAGGAGGGAAAAAAAAATCATTTGATGTTTTGGGTTGGTGGGTATCAGGTGGCTTGCACGTGGCAAAAACTGAGTAGGCAAATTTAGATTGTTAAAGAGTATGTAAGGAATGTAAGAAGTTAAAGATTTGTCTGGCATGACTCTGTACAGATCTACTTCACAGACTATAGCAGCTGACAAGAAGAGGTTTGATCTGGTTTTGGTTTTTAAAAGGTTCTGTGTAATTCTCCTGCTGTAGGTGCTTTTCTCCAGATAAACTGACCTAGCTCTGTGTGTATGCTTATAGGCATCACTATAGGCATTATAGTCTGTTTTTGCAAGACAGGGAGTTCTTGATGTCCCCTTATCTGAGATAACAGCCCTCAGTTTGCATTTCTGGATCTGTAGGGAGTTCTGACTGGTCTTGAAGATAAGGCCACAACAGATTCAGTGACAAAAGCAGAGAAAACACTGATTTTTAAAATGTAAAACTGCTAGTTGAATCCATAACATTCCTTGCCATCAGTTAGTTTTGCAGATTGTATGTGTTCATCAATCATATATGCAGATTGCATATATTCATCAATGACCTGGATGAGGGGATAGAGTGCACCCTCAGCACGTTTGCCGATGACACAAAGCTGGGGGGCATGGCTGACACACCAGAAGGCTGTGCCACCATACAGAGAGACCGGGACAGGCTGGAGATTTGGGCAGAGAGGAACCTTATGAAATTCAACAAGGGCAAGTGTAGGGTGCTGCACCTAGGGATGAATAACCCCATGCACCAGTACAGGTTGGGGGCTGACCTGCTGGAGAGCAGCTCGGTGGAGAGAGACCTGGGAGTCCTGGTGGACAACAGGATGACCATGAGCCTGCAATGTGCCTTCGTGGCCAAGAAGGCCAATGGCATCCTGGGGTGCATCAAGAAGAGTGTGGCCAGCAGGTGGAGGGAGGTCATCCTCCCCCTCTACTCTGCCTTGGTGAGGCCGCACCTGGAGTACTGTGTCCAGTTCTGGGCTCCCTGGTTCAGGAAGGACAGGGAACTGCTGGAGAGGGTGCAGCAAAGGGCTACAAAGATGATCAGGGGATTGGAACACGTCTTTTATGGAGAAAGACTGAGGAATTTGGGTCTCTTCAGTCTGGAAAAAAGACGGCTGAGGGGGGACCTTATCAACACTTATAAATACTTAAAGGGTGGGTGCCAGGAGGATGGGGCCAGGCTCTTTTCAGTGGTGCCCAGCGACAGGACAAGAGGTAATGGGCACAAACTTGAGCGTAGCAAGTTCCACCTAAACATGAGGAGGAACTTCTTTCCTTTGAGGGTGGCAGAGCACTGGAACAGGCTGCCCAGAGAGGTGGTGGCGTCTCCATCTCTGGAGACAGTCAAAACCCGCCTGGACGCCTTCCTGTGCAACCTGCTGTAAGGTGACCCTGCTCTGGCAGGGGGGTTGGACTAGATGATCTCCAGAGGTCCCTTCCAACCCTGTGGTTCTATGATTCTATGATTGGGAAGAAGATCCAACATAGTTCTTGTTGATGTTTATATACTGTGAACTCACATAGTTGAAGCTGAACTTATTTTGAAAATTAGATGCTGAAGCAAATTCAACATCAGTCAGCAATATTTCAGCATTAAGAATGGAATAAAACCACTAGAAGAACTGAGGCTTGGCCCAAAACATGATTGAAGTGTTCCTGGACAGTAAGGTGTCATCACAATAGATCATAAGGATTTTACATTGATATTCTCATAGGTAACTACCTAGTTCCATCACCTTAGATCAAGGATCAACCTCAGGTCAGGGATTTTTAGTGACTATAAAGTACCTCTAGTAGATTCTTTGACTTGAGATAAATAGCTTGTGCAGTATGGCAATAACAACAACAACAAAAAGGAATACTGCTCAAGTTACAGGACTTTTCCTTAATTTTCAAGTCTTGAATACCTCTGAAAAAAACACAGATTATTCTTCATGTCCCTGTTGTTATAATAAAATTACAGTGAGAGTAGAATGTTATTATTCAGTTAAAAAATCCTTATGATCTCTTGTGATTATGCCTTCCTAAATTTTGTTGGTCTTGAAGGTACCAGTACAGGTGTGTTAAATCCAACATACTGTGTTAATTTTAAGTCAAGAATGTATTGTTTCAAGCTGTCAGGAAAATCATGATTTAACCAGGTGTCAGTAGGCCAGGTTGGTGTATAGTGTGTCAGTCCTCCCACCTTCTGTCCGTCTTAATAAGTAAGTAGTTAAGGACAGAAGTAACTTCTCTTTTAAGGTGCTTGGATTATACAATAGGTCTTTACCCTGGTTGGTATCTAGACTTCTGCAGCACAAATGGTAATGATCTGTGTTCTCGTGAACGTTGTGTTTCCTCTAAATAGCTTCAATCCTTTTTACCCCAGTGCCTTTCATCACTCAGTTCTCCCCGCATCACCTACAAATTATCTACCCATTGTATGAGTCAACAAAAAATGAAAATTTCTTGTTATGTTTCCAGACATGACACCGCTCCTTTTAAACAAAGACATGTGAATGGTAAAACTAGGTCTTACTCTGTTTGTGCACATCAGAAAATGAAAGTGCCACTTAGCTGGGTTGTAAATTTTAATTCCATGGATCTACTATTTGATCGTGTCCAAAAACTGACCTTGACCATGTGTAACAGTTCTTACATAAACAAAACAAGAAGTTGCATGTCTGTGATTGTGGCTTTGTAGAGCATTGTAGCAGATGGTCCTCTGCAGCTCTCTAGAACTTGTGTAGTCTGTCCTTGCAGAGTGGAATGAGGGAAGGGAATGGGGCTTAATACAGTCAGGTGTGCGTGAACAAATTATAACACACAGTAGTATTTTTTTCAAATGGATGGATTTTTTTGGTTCTAAATAAAAATACATGAGTGGCTTTACAGCAGTTCTCTAGAGTGGCTGATGGAAGAGTGGAGTAGAACTTGAGGGCTCTTACCTTTTAACTGTAATGGTAGTGCCTAGCCCCAGTGTTTGCCAGTCAGTTAACTATTTGCTCTTAATATTTTGTGGATTTAAAAACCGATTTTGCTGATGTTAAAATTAGATGGCATCTTTTGCTTCCTGCTGTCTCTGGCCATAAGGATAGTACTTTCTGACGGCGGGGATGTTTCTATGCTGAAACACAAGCCTTGGGCTTCTTTGACGCGGGCATTCATTCACATTTCTTAGAATGCAGTGTGCTTTCAAAGGTTGCAGTGTTGCAGTCACAGAATTCCTTTCTCAATCTGAATACATAAATGTGGTAAATCTGCTACTTCAGACTGTGAGCAGGAGCATTATTTGGGTCCTGTTACTGAAGTCCGATCAGAGTTCCTTTTGGTGTAAAGATGCAGCTTGGTGAGTCTGATGCTCCTTTTGACACTTGTAGATAGTGTCATTTATTGTTTGCATGGCTGGCAACATTATTAGTCATGTCCTCCATGCAAAAGATAATGTGCAAGGCATTAAATTGAATAGTGGGCAAGAAAGTTTATCCCCTAAGGTATCAAGACCTAAATAAAAATAATACTCCTTTCATAAGAACAGTTCACGTTAATTTGTAGAGCTGTGGGGAATAGCATTTACTAAAAATTAGATTAAGAGTGTGGTTTTGAGCATGTGTGTGTTCTGTAAATGTTATGATCAGCCTCTTCACACATAATTTTTCAAGATATTCTGATTCTGTATTCTCGTGAACGTTGTGTTTCCTCTAAATAGCTCCAATCCTTTTTACCCCATAATACTACACGTATTTCCCCATATGGACAAGTTTGAATTCACAACAGAGAATTCAACGCTTACTTTGAATATTTAGAAAAGATTTATACTGGAAGTGAATGTCTGCCAACAGTAATGCAGCTGAAAGATGAACGTTGTATATTTTTTTGCTGGGAAAAATAACAGCTTTTCAGTGTTTGAAAATGTGAAATAAATGTGGTGAGAGAATAAAAGAAAAGAAATATTGAACTTAATGCTTCCACTATGATTCTGTTCTTATTGAAGCTGGGTTTTGGGTTTGGGGTTTTTTTTTTCAGTTTGGGGCTTGTTTACATTTATTCCTACTTTGTTTCTAATTGTAAGGCTTCAGATTTTTTCCTTCAGCATGTTTTTTGGAAGTCATAGATGCACTTTAGGGAGAATTCGATAGGCGAAAGACTTGTTATTTGGTTGTTGTTCTAAGTGTTTTGTAAAATTGTTACATAAGGTGATTTGCATTTAAAGTTTTATTAGAGCCAATGTTGTTGATGGTTGGGTTATGGAGGGAGGAGACATGAAACAATGAGACAAGACCTGCGAAGATCCAAGGTGGCAAATTGGCCTTTATCAAGGCTAGGAAAGAGACAGTTTTGGTAGTCACACTGTAAGATGAGGCAGAAGGCTGTATGAAGTTGATGCTAAGACCTAAATTTAAGCATATTTCTAATAAATGCCTCTTACAGTTATCCAGGAGAAAGAATTTGAATAGCTAAGCTCTTATTCGGTGGTGTGGTCAAAAAGGCTGAACTTTATTTGAATTGGCACCATTTGTTTTGGTGAAAGTCACAGTATCTGCAGCATGTCTCCAGTTGTTCCATTAGACCTTTCCCAAATAAGTATTTGATTATAACTCCAAGAGTGGTTTAGATTAAACATTATAATCTAAATTTTATATGTCAGCAAAGTCCTGAGTGACCAGAAAGATTATGAATTAAAAAATGAGCTTGGCTACTAGCCAATAGCAGGAAGGTTGAGCAAGCTGGAGTTCAGTCTGCAATCTTTTGTCTCTTAGTGAAGAGAGATGTGCACAGCAGCTCTGGACTCTAAAGAGAGAGAGCAGATATTCACGAACCCTGAACACAGAACTAACAGTCATGTTTCTAATGCCTTCCAGTGTTTGTTAAAATGTAGAGTAGAACTCTCAAGATGCTCAGTGAAAGTTGAAAGAGGCAAGGAATCTGCCAATTAAAAGTTCAGTGAACTATCAAGAGGAGAGATCCTGAAAGGTTCTCAAACAATGTTTCAGTGAAATGTAGAAAACTGATCTGTGTATTTATTTATTTGGTTGTGTCTTAGCATCTAACCCCTCACTAGTTCATGTGTCGGCTTTCTTCTGTGGGAGTTCAAAACCATATGCAGGAAACTGCTGACGTAAGGCTTGCTTCTGTGAATTACTTTGGGCAGCCCCTTGTAGTTATTTAGTAGAAGCTTTGCACTGCTTTATAAACTGCACATAGACACGCACACCCCTCCACGTTAATGGCCCTCTGGTTGAAAACCCTCTGACAGAAAAACACAAGTGTTTTGAGGGCAATGAACTAATGATACATTGGGAGATACCAAGACAAAAGAGGCTATTAGGGGTTGCTTGGGAAAGTTACTGTGTAAGAGTGGAATGGAAAGGAGAGAGAATTAAATCTTATTTTGATCATTAGCTTAAAATGAAAGGTAAAGTGCAGAAGGGCAAAATAATAAGCAGATGAGTACAGTCACTGCCTTGAAATAACAGGGCTTTTTAACCTTTTTAGCTTAGATGTCTATACCTATTTTTAAGCTTAATTAACATCTAAAAGCATAGCGTCTGTAACTTGCTTATTGCAAACATGTGTCTATAGAGTGACAAATGGACAAAAAATCAAATCAGATAGGAGCACTTTAAAAGGCAGGGGGTTTTCCCCTTCCCTTGACATGTGCCTGGTATTTTGGGGGGCTCTGAGACCAAGTAGTAGTAGTATAAGAGGTGTAATTATGTAAAAATTCAGTAGAGGGCAGAATGAAACTTACGAATGAAGGAACCCAGAGTAGATGTTCAGCACTGCAAAACAGGATAACAGAGTTAAAAGATGGAATAGCACCAGTTATTAAAAACACAGTTCTGAAGAGCAGAAAGCACTACAAATGATTGTGATACTTTCTTTTAGAAGAATTAGAGAGAGTACATTCACACTTTCATGTAATGCTTAGCTGTGTGCAAGCTTAAGATCTAATGCCTTACAACACAGAGGAAAATGGGGATACCGCTGTCATATTGACTGGATCCAGATCAGCTGTTAAGCCTCCTGTTTAGCATTCCAATCTATAACTCGACACATAGTCCTTGCATTAGGTTCTGCTGCTTTATTTACCGTCTGAATCCAATGTTCAGGCTTTATAAATGTGTACAAGAACTTTTATTCTTCCTAAAGCTACTTTTTGTTGTGCTTTCTAATGCTTAAGTATCAGAGGATTTGTAGTAGTGAAGATTGCTCTGTGTGTAACTACCTATGAAGGTTTATTCTACTTTGTTGCCTTACACTGTTTGTTTCAGCAAAACCAAGAGTAGCTCAGATAAAATAAGGGTAAAAAAGTGGCTTGTCTCCACTTATATCAGTATTGAACTGTAGTAATGTGATCAATTTAAAAATTATAGCATAGCATTTACTAAATCAAGATATTATAAAGATTAGACATGATGGAGATTGGAGGGGGCTAAGGTTTTAGGGTAATTTGTCTACAAGAGTTTACTCTTTCATTTGTTTCAACATGATGATTTTTTACCAAGATCTTAATAAATTTCGCCATTACTTATTTTGCATTACTCCCTTTGACCTAAATTGTGGTGTTATATTTTCTAGACAGCCCTAAATGGTAAAGAAGATTACACAGCTAGCGATGCCCAAACTTCAAATTATAACCAAGTTTCTTAGTTTAGAATAAATAACAGATTGTATCAGGGCACTGCAAAAGCAGTAAAGGTCAAAAAAATAAATTCTAAATGCTCAGTCGTACACTCCAAAAGTACTAATACAAAGAATAAAAAGTCCCTATACACTGTCATTTTCCTGCTTATGGATTGTGACTGCATGCTATACTGAACCATTGCAGTTGCTAAGAAGTTTATAGTTATATTTTCACATTAAGTTTAGGAAAAACATGTATTGCACTGTTATTACATTGATTTTAAATATGTTCCCAGCTTTTTAGGCAACCCATATATGTTATCTGTTCAGTTGTGCTTTTCTTATTTTGGTTTATTAGCTTGGATAGATGCTCTTTCAAAAAAAAAAATACCATCAATAAAATCTGAATACAAGTTTTGATTAATTTTTTTTAAATTATATTCAGTAAAAGTGTAAGTAGTATGGGGGGGTTTATTAAACTGAGCTGTTTGGACGACATTTCTGTACATTTTCTTTTTAGGCAATCTGAAAGGTGAGTTGGAAAGGATTTCTGAAAACTTGGTTTGTGTCCTTTCAGAATTCTTCTGTATATACAATACAACCCTCAAAGTTTGCTTGATTTTACAATGAAAATGACAAGAATGTAAATTAATTCTCTGATTTCATAGAAAGGTGCCTTGGGAGTGGAAAAAAAAGCTCATAGATTTTCATTGGGAACTCTCCTGTGGTATAATTAATGTTCTTTTTTTAAACAGTAAAAGAACAAGTAAAAAGGCTTTAAATTCATCCATATTTACATATCATGTCCAGAGTGTTTCTGGTAGAACTGAGAAAATAAATCAATGTAGTCTACGTATACTATATCTGCAATTCCCTCTGGTGCTTGCTGACCTCTTTTACAAAAGAACTTACACTAAAGTTTTTTGCCATCTTATATCCACCCCCATTCTTGTATTTTAATTTCTCTGGTAGCTCAAAAAAAAGTTAATTGTAACAGGATCACTCTTTTTATACAAATTACCCTGATAAGTTTTATCTGACAGCATCTCTGGCATGATTTCTTTTTGCAACAGCAGATATCCACAACAGCCTTTGCTGTACGTATATTGGCTTACTACTTCTGTGCTTTACAATGATCCCCCTTTTTTTTTTTTTTTTGCATAAAATGTTAGCACATGTCCAAAACCATGAATTTGTGGTAGTCACATAGACCAACTCTGTGATATTAAAAGATCCAGAACTTTTGTTGTCCTCAAGAACAAAAGCAAATGTAATCACTGGAAGGCAAAGGTTTAGCAGAGCAAATGGAAGAGAGAGGATACTCCTGCAGTCCCTCAGGTTTATGCCAAAGCTGATCTAAACAGAAGCACAAAAGCTTGCCAAACAAACCCTCTAGCACTGCAATGAGAAGCCGATCTATATTTTTCCTCAAGAGGCCACTAGAGCACTCCCGTTATGTCAGAGGGCTTGTTAATAGCTTGCCATGAGACAGACCTTAGTGCCTTCAGGAACTAAGTGGATGTCCAAGAATCCCAACGAGGAGTATGTCCTGAACAGCCAAGATCTCTTCAGCTCAGTTTACAGCCTGCTGGAGATACTACTAAATAGTTAGCCAGAATATGACAGCACTGAAGAGGAGACCTTATCCCAGAAGTGTTTGTATATCATTTCATAGTTTGTCCTACTAGCTTCTATTCAGTCATTTGACCACATGAGATTCTTGCAGTGAGGACAGCTATATTTCTCCTTAGATATCTCCATATTTATTTTTTTCCTCATCACATTTTTAAGAGAAAGCTAATGTAGAAATTGAAGATGCTTTAAAACACATTCTGTTCCGGCCCTCGCAAAATTCTTATGCCATAGACCAGCTGCTTTTCCATATTGATACCTGAAGGTTCTAGCTTCTGTCCTTTTCTGCGCTTTTGCAACACTATGCAACAGCATGAAAAAAAATGAAATGCACTAAAATGAAGAAACAACTTTTGAAAAATCACCAGGTGCAATTGTGGATAACATCTACGTTTCTGGCCTGACTTCCTTAGAATCTGAGTGGTTATAGCAACCTAAAGTTACAGGGGCAATTGTATAGCTTATATAGTAATTTCTTTTTAAAAAGTGCTATACTTGGAGAATAAAATTGTGTCTCAAATCCACAGGCTGACACACTTTCTCCCCCTTCCTGTTGAGTGCAAAGAATACTAGGAACTTCCTTTCACTACTTGCATCTTAAAGCACAGATTTCTCTGTATTCATCTTGTGTTTTAGAGGGATGAAACAACTACAGTTTCGTATTTCTTTGGACCTCAAACCACATTTATTGTGCACTTTGTCTGTCCTATTTAAGATTTTTTTGCAATGTCGAGCCAAGTAATTAAAATACTACAATTGAGTAGATGCACCCATCACCCCTTTAATAATATTCATTTCTTTAAAATCAATTTACAAAGTGTATCCTATATTAATCTGTTGCATTGCCTTTCATACATCCTGCTTGTAACCATCCCTACAAGTAAGGATTACATTAGTCTTTCCTTTGTTCATTTAGATAAGTAAAATAAAGCACCTACCTGTGAAACACAGTAGGATCATTAGGAAATTCAGCCTTATTTTGAAAAACCTGTTTTCTTTTATTCTTTCAAATATAAAACTATCATATCTAAGTCTTTTCTTATATATCAAGCTTCTAACAAAAAGCTCTTTTTAAAGTGGAGAAGCAAAAAGTAAGCTGTTTCACAGAATATTAGCTAGAAACATACTATCATTTGTGCTTACAAGGTTCAGGACCTTTTCATGATCTACAGTAGATGGTTAGAGAACCTTCCCTTTGGCCAGCAGGGTCTTGCATCGTGGAGAAAAACCCTTTAGTTAAAGCATTCCAAGTCCATCTGAGGATACAGGAACAAAAAAAGTGGTGTGGCAAGTCTTGTCAATGGCCCTGGTAGTTCCCCTGCTTTAAAGCCATCGTTGACATTCTATTTTTAAGTCTTACACGGTGCACCTAATGCTGTGAGCAGAGGCGTTGAAATTAATTTATGAATCACAACTGTGGTAGCTAATTACTGGTGAGTTGAACGTGTAGTAGTGACCCACTGCTTCTTCACATTAAGGAGAATTCTTACCCCCTGGAAGCCATTTCATACCCCAATGTCCTGCAGCCGTTGCAATTAGTCAGAGGTGTGGTATGGTGTTACTTTTGTGCTGTCAGTAGGTGCTGGACCGCAAAACCTAGAAACAGTGTTCATGTATATGCACTGTATGGAATGGGAAAATTCAGAAAATACTTGTTTAGTTTCTTCTTGCGTCTGTACAGAATTATCTCCTTCCAAGGCTGTTGGAATGCAGAGTCCTGTTAATAACATTAACGAACCAAAATCAGAGTGCTGAGCATGGTTTCCCCCATGCTGTGTGATGGCACTTTTCAAATGGTTGTTTGGAACAGGTATTTTTCAATAGGGTGCCATCCACTGAAAATAGATGAACAGTGTAAGTCTGACTCAAGAGCTCCCAAATTCCCAGAGATGGATAGGTATTCTTTGCTGAGTCTGCTGGATGGATATTGTGAAAATCTACATAGGGCAGATGGTCAGTGTTGTGTACTGTTAGTGAGAGGGAAAAGCAGTCCCCTGTGGAGAGTGTTATCCCTCAGGAAAGGAGTGTAAGTGGCAGTAGGCAAGCAATGTAGTTGTCTTCTTCCAATTTGTTGTTATAATTTCTATAAATCAGTAAGTTAGTTGTTAAGATGGCACTCTGTCATATACCACTTGAGTTTTACTGAGTGTTTTCGCTACTTTTTGTTTTGAGAGGCAGTTGCATTTGGATCTAAGAAGTCAGGAAGAATCTGTGCTTCTTCTAAAACCAGAGATATCACAAGCAGTTGCTGTTTCCAGTAAATTCTTACAGGACCTAGACTCGAGAAGCAGTACCTGCAGATGATTTACTGCTCTATAAGCAGTAGTACTTCTTGTCTCCCACTGCGTTCATAACTCAACAGGAGTGAGTAACTGCTTGCTTACATAGAGACTAAAGTTCCTTTTTCCCCTGTTGATGCAATACCTCCTGTTAGTATGAGTTCAACAAAAGTGGGTGTCTGTGCTTCATGTGCAAAGTAGAGGTTCCCAGGGAGTTTGAAACCATTTCTCCAGTCTTTTCCCCACATCAAACGTTGTAATTCTAGTAACTGTAATTAATTCAAACACAACGATAACATAAAAATACATAGAAAACATACAGGCAAGAATGTTCCAACAGATGCATTTGGGTTATGAAACTTTTCTCTCTTGAAAGGAAACAGTAATTCACAGTTGAGGAACTTGTAAGTTACACAGGGGAAAAAAAAAATCTCCCATTAGCATGGCAGTATCCAAAGGGGAATTTATACCAATAACTTCTTCAGTAAGGAAGGTTTCAGGCTGACCAAAAATCTTAATAATATAGGCTTGCTGTTCTTGCTGTTTCTCTAAATGCGCCTTTTTTTATACTTTAGCAGAGTCATCAATATGTTCAAGACTTGTATTTGAAAGGTGGGGAACCAGCAGAAGAGTTGCAACTTATTGAAGATAAAAACCTTATCATACTTTTCTTGTTGCACATCTGGAAAGTAATAAAGAGTATGTATGGCTTCATTTTTTTTTTTTTAAACTTCTGCCTATGTAATGAAGTATTGGTAATTTTCAGCAGCCTAGAACAAATTCACTATCAAAACACCTGACTGAAATACATCTAAGGCTATAGTTGAAGGGGAAGCAGACATGAAGACAACAGTGGAGTTTCAATTAAATTTTAATGATATCTAGTTTGGATCAAGAATTGTTATGATAATTAAAAACATAAAATCATCATAAAGACTTGAAGGTTGTAATGTAACTGATTTAACTGGCATTTGTTACATAAAATTAATCAGTGGCACTTTTTTGGAGGGAAGGTAAATTATTTCTGTAACTTGCAGTTGTTGCATAAAGGAAAGGAGAGTTAGTATTTCACTTGCTAGTTCAAAGCATGCATTTTTTTGGGGGGGAAAAAGACTTCTTGACATCTATACACGTCAAAGAAAATTCTTCTCTTGTTGGGGTATCTCTCAATGGTTCTTTTGAACTATCAGAAGTAACTGTTAAGTATTCAAAATCATAAAGTTAACTGGGTTATCCACAGTTTTAAAATATTCTTTGCATTGTAATATTTCTGAAATTGCAGATCAGATTTGCTCCTGTTAATACATGACATTCAACAGTACCATGCCTCTTCCTAACAGATGTATACTGGCAGGCTGTTATGGTTAGGTTTGCTACTATTAAGATTATTGATTTATTATTAGTAGTAATTATTATTATTATTGTTGTTATTGATTTTTTACTGTATGAACTCTTAGTTCAAAATAGTATAGAACATGAAAAACTATACCAAAACTAAGAATGTATTGACACCAAAAATTTGTCTTAATTGCACTTAAGTGAGTTCATACTACATTTACGTAGGCTCAAAGTATCACTCAAACTATCAGTTGCTACTAGAAGTGAAGTTTCAAGGGCAATTTTTCAATAACTGTACCAGATTATGCAGATAAAAGCAGTAGATAGTACTAAATATCTAAAAATGCTTTTAGAGAGTAGAATGAGCATTTTAGCTGTGAGGAGCAGAATCTGTTAAGTGAAGGAGCCATTTTAGTTCAGAGTGCTAAAGAAGTGAGATCTAAAATTACTTAATTCTAGAAGGTAACAATTTCTGCAAAGCAAGATAAGGAAAACATTTTAAAATAGAAGAATAAAAGGCAAATTAAAATTTGAGAATTTCAAGTGGCATTGGAGCAAATAGAAATCAGATTATTGAAATGCAATTTGGTCTTTTCTTGTTTCCTCTCTATAGAAACCTCAGCCACACTTCATCAAAATGCAACGAAGTCTATTACATACTGCATCTCAGCTGGCACACGGGACGTGTTTGGTTTTTCCTCGCACTAGTATCTTTCAGTGCTTAAATGGACCATCGGCGTTGTCAAATGTTGGATGCAAAGTGATTTTGGCACTGGACCCTCCTAAACGGTGTCTTCATGCAGGTGCAGCATGCTTTGCCTCGAAGAAAAGTTCTTTTTCATCACAGCCAGCAGACACTCCTCACAAAGTACTAGAAGAGAGAAATCCTTTGACTTCGGCCACTGATACACCCAAGCAGAGCCCGGTAGAGTCAGATTCTTCAGATACTGATCCATTACAAGACAAATCAATTAGTCTTGTTCAGAGATTCAAGAAAACATTTAAACAGTACGGAAAAGTCATGATTCCAGTGCATCTTCTGACTTCCACTGTATGGTTTGGATCCTTTTACTATGCAGCCATGAAGTAAGTTGATATTTTGTTGCAGCACCCAATACTGCTGTTGAATTGAGACTGACTTTCACAGGTGAAAGGACATAAAAATTATTATTACATGTTAAAAAGTGCCTGTATATGTAATAGGGAAGTGAGGATACAGTTTTAATTGAAGCACAAGATTTATATCAAAAGTATATAGGATTCATGAGAGTGTCATATCCATACTGTTATCATGCAGTTATTGCTGTGTACCAGATACGTTGCTAACATTTGAAGGAATGCTCATCTCCCCAAAATATGCGTGGATATAAACAGCATTGAAATTATTAGTAACCTCTCACAAGGTAAAGATAGGGATTTTGAATCCTGATTACAAATTGCTAGGTGAGATCTTTATAGACTTGTTCTTTTTTTGCCATTGGACTTTCACGTCATGCTCCTTGCAAGATGTGTATCTTTTCCTTTTTTATTTGTTTCCTGTCTTTCCTGACTTTCACTAAAAAAAAATGCTACTGTAGGCCAGACTTTTTAATTGGAAATGAAATATTTGTGTGGCTAAAAAAAAAGATAAGTATTCTAATTTTAGTTTCTTTCAGCTATAGCATGTGCCAGATACTGTTCTGGAAAATGGCATTCATTAGGAAAAACCCTGCTATATCAGCTATGAGCTGCTAGTTCAGATGAAAGAGGTTTTATCTATCTGCAAATGGTTTGCTAAATATGAGTAAATGTTTATCTCTGGATTGCTAGTGTCGTACATTTAATAATAGAAAGCATGAAACAACAACAGTTTGTGGCGGCAAGGATGGGGCTTTGACATCAGAATGCCTTACTGCACAAGTGTTTGTTTTAGTTACTCTAACCAGCTGGCATAATTGCCCTTTCTAGGAGCTATAGATCCAAATGTCATTCTAAATTTAGCTCATGTCAGAGGAATAAAGGTCTTGAGCTATAAAAATATTTTGCTTTGGATGAATCCAGGTTGATGCTTACATCTAGATATTTCAGATTGAGTGAAGATTACTTTTCTTGAAACAATTAAGTTAGCTGCTAAAATAGGTATTTGACAGATTAAAACAACTGAATTATTTAACTGGAAACTAATTCTAACAAAGCTTTAGTTTGTCATGCCCCAGGAGCGGCACCCTCTTGAAGTGGAAAAATAACTTTCAGAACGACTGCTCACGATATGAGACTAAACAATGGTGGTTTATGAAATAACACAGTTAATGCTGTCTTTCAGATCTTACTAGGCCTCCATTTTCTACTCTGAGGAGAGGCCTTCGGATTGTAGGTTCTGGTAACTATTACTAAATTACTGCCCGTTATTGTCCCTGATGCTACAGTGATCGCATGCACAGAAAATAAAATATTAGGTAGAAATGGATAATGATATTAATAATACAACATCTCTAAATATTGGAAAGTTGGGTCTTCTATAACTGCATGTAGCTTTCTACTGTAATGTAAAGACTGTCTTTTTTTCTTTGGTGCTGATGTTAGCTTCCCTGATTTTCAAATAGAAAGAAATTGTGATAGGAGCTCCCTCCACCCATCTTGCCACCTTATATTGACAAGGTAGAACAACAGGGCACAAAACCCCTGAAGTCTTGTCCAGATAACTTGTTGCTTCATTTTCTTATGCCACATTCCATTTATTTGATATATTTAAAAGTGAACAAAGGACACTGAAGTCTGGATTCTGTGCTTCTGGGCGTGCTGCAGATTAGTCTGAAATTTTAGAAAGGGAAAGAAAAAGGAATTTTAGGCAAAACAGAACATGAAGTTGAACCTGCACAACTGGAGCCTGAGTAGCTGTCTTACCACCATTGTATCTACTTAGCTTCAAACATAATAAACTGGGACGCAGGTAAGTTAGCAGCTACTCAGCTGAACAGGGGATAGTATAAATGGGTCGGCTCTTGGCATGCTGAGAAGAACATTAATTTACCTATATGTACAGAAATATAAATCCTGTAAGTATATTGCTTAGATGAAAAAATACTTTGCTATCAAATTGCAAAGTTTGTATAATAAAGAATGGAAATGGTACTGTAAATTACTGTTCAGGTTACAAATCCCAATTCAGGTTGCCAATTTTTTCTCTTTTGTAGAGGAGTGAATGTTGTTCCGTTCCTAGAGTTGATCGGTTTACCAGACAGCATAGTAAGCATCCTGAAAAATTCCCAGAGTGGAAATGCCCTAACTGCATATGCATTGTATAAAGTAAGTATAATTATAGTTTGTAAATAAGCTCTAAATCTTGCCTGGTGAGCTAAACAGGGTTTATTTGCTTACATCAGAAAGAATTAATGCTGTTTTCTCTCTTTGATAGTTAACACATACTTGAGCATTCATTTTTGTAGTAAAAATAGTGACATGCAAGTTGATATGGGGTCTGTGTTCCTTTAAGGAGTCTCTCTGTATTTCTAAAATAACTTCTTTGTTTGCTGCAGAACTATTATCTGCCCTCAGAGATTTAATTACAATTAAGTTACTCCTCTGTATCCCTGATGTAATTAACAGGGACAAAGTCTAAACACCTCATGATTTCCAGATAAAAGTGCAGTTATTTTTATCCTAGAGGATTTGTTGGTTTGTCTTTCTACCTTAGTTCTCCATCACTCAAGTACTTTCATTGTCCATTTGAATCGATTGCTTACATTCAGGTTTGGGTCTCTTTTTATTGCTTTGTATGTGCACAATCCATGTTTGGGAAACTTGAAACATGTCAGACCATGCGAAAACAAAGTACTGTATTCGCTTCAAATGCCACTCATCTGTTTTGTTTCCAAATGTGATGTTCTTACCTGTTACTTAAAGAAGTTATTTTCTCAAACAAAATGTGAAAGCATTACTCTTACCAATTATTCCTGTGCCTAAAAGAGACCAATAAACAAATGTGGTTAAATATGAAGATTTTATTATAGCTGGGAGATATGGCGGTGTTGGAAGAAAATTTCAAGATAAGCATTAGAATAGGTTGCAAAGGGAAGATTTTGCAGGCTTTATCTTTGAAGTTCTAAAAGAACAGGTCAGTCTATGGAGAATGACGAACTCGGTTTGTTGTGTTTTAGATTAGCTGACCTCCCAAGGTCTCTTAGCTCTAGTTCTTTATGTGTGGGTCCTAGTTTTGGACTGAAAGATACCTCTACTCTTATGAATTTTAGAATTCATTAGAATCGTAGAATGGTTAGAGTTGGACCTTAAAGATCACCTAGTTCCAGCCCCCCTGCCACAGGCAGGGACACCTCCCACTAGACCAGGCTGCTCAAACCCCATCCAGCCTGGCCTTGAACACTTCCAGGGATGGGGCATCCACAGCTTCCCTGGGCAACCTGTTCCACTGCCTCGCCACCGTCAGAGTGAAGAATTTCTTCCTAATATCTAATCCAAATCTACCCTCTTTCAGTTTAAAACTGTTACCCCTTGTCCTATTGCTATGCTCACTCATAAAGAGTCCCACCCTATGTCTTCTGTAGGCCCCCTTTAGGTACTGGAAGGCTGTTATAAGGTTTCCCCAGAGCCTTTTCTTCTCCAGGCTGAACAGCCCCAACTCTCTCAGCCTGTCCTCATAGCATAGGTGTTCCAGCCCTCTGATTACCTTCATGGCCCTCCTCTAGACCCGTTCCAACAGGTCCATGTCCTTCTTATATTGAGGACACCAGAGCTGGATGCAGTACTCCAGGTGTGGTCTCATGGGAGAGGAGTATAGAGGTAGAGTCACTTCCCTCGACCTGCTGGCCACGCTTCTTTTGATGCACCCCAGGGTGCAGTTGGCTTTCTGGGCTGCAAGTGCACATTGGCAGCTCATGTTGAACTGCTTATCCACCAGCACCCCCAAGTCCTTTTCCTCAAGGCTGCTCTCAATCCATTTTCCACCCAGCCTGTATCTGTGATTGGGATTGCTGTGACACATGTGCAGGACCTTGTACTTGGCCTTGTTGAGCTTCATGAGGTTTGCACAGGCCCACCTCTCAAGCCTGTCCAGGTCCCTCTGGATGGCATCCCTTCCCTCCAGTGTCAACCACACCACGCAGCTTGGTGTCACTGGCAAGCTTGCTGAGGGTGCACTCGATCCCACTGTCCACGTCGCTGACAAAGATGTTAAACAGTGCTGGTCCCAGTACCACCCCCTGAGGAATGTCACTTGTGACTGGTCACCACTTGGACATTGAGCTGTTGACCGCGACTCTCTGAGTGTGGCCATCCAGACGATTACTTATCCACCAAGTGGTCCATCCATCAAATTCATGTCTATCCAATTTAGAGACAAGGAGGTCGTGTGGGACAGTATCAAATGCTTTGTGTAAATCCAAGTAGGTGATGTCAGTTGCAATTTAAAGCATATCTTCTTGTCAGTATTTCCTCTTTGCTTATATGGCTCAGTGTTCACATGCTGTCCGTTCTGAATTGCGTTCTGAGATCCTAATTCTCAACCCACAAGCTGCACAGGGAGGGTTTCTTTTCTAAAATGGAAATCTAATGCCTGTGCTGGCTTTGTCAAAAGGATACTTTAAGTAAAATGTGTGCTGTTCTGGGGATGCACTGTAAATTGGCTTATTTCCATGTAAATAGAAGATCTTTTTAATATCTGACACTGGCCAAAATAAATTCTCAATATTAAAAATACCGTTTGCTAGATAATATTGTCCTGTTTTATTGATATGGTGTGTTCTTTGGTTTCTTTAAGATTGCAACTCCTGCCAGATACACTGTGACTTTGGGAGGAACATCCATCACTGTTAAATATCTACGTAAGAATGGCTACATGTCCACTCCACCACCAGTAAAGGAATATCTACAAGATCGGATGGAGGAAACAAAGGATAAAATTACAGAGAAGATGGAGGAAACAAAGGATAAAATTACAGAGAAGATGGAGGAAACAAAGGATAAAATTACAGAGAAGATACAAGAAACCAAAGATAAAGTTTCATTTAAAAAAATAAAGGAATAGGAAAGATGCTTAATTTTTGGATATATCAAACTTAGCACTTTAACCCTTTGTGAGGCAGGATATACAAAGTGCACTTCAGAGCTTTTTTTTTCCCTTTTTTTTCCCCCCTTGTCTGGAGACTGCAATTGCTCTGTGGATTTAAAAATTCTGTATATTCAACAAGGTTAAAGTTCCCTGGGGGAGAGGTGGTGACAAAATTTCAATTTACAGAAGGAAAAGCTGAATCTCATATTAGAAGTTCATGTGTCTATTGGTTGATAGTGTTAACAGTCACTCTTCCCTCTTTTTTTTTTTTTTTTTTATTCCCCCCCTCAAAATGAAGATGGTTTCTTCCAAAAGATGCTACTTTATTCTTCTTCCATCGTAGCACACAGCCATTGTTCCATTAGGCTGCATCTTCCATTAAATGAAAATGAATATTTCTCTACTGGGAAAGGCAACGTATTTTGATTTTTCAGAGTATGTGGACCCAGGCCTCTTCAGTCGTGATCATCTCTCAACTTGGAGACAGACCATTATCACTGATACTGCACATGAAGGAATCAATGGATTAGCTACTGAATGAATTCTAATGGCTACATTGACTTCAGCTGAGCTGTGATAGTTTACAGGTTGAGACTATGAATCTTCTTTCTTGGACAGTGTATCTCTTCAGAGATCTCAACTGAGAGCTGTACGAAGATGACTTAATTACGCTAGCCATACTGTCAAGTATACTTGGTTTCCTAAAGTTGATTTACAGTAGAAAAAGTTATTACATGAAATTAATCAATATTGTATATTAAAAACTAGGATTTTTTTATTATGTTAAAGTTTACAAAACTGTTCTATTTCATTTTTGGAACAAAAAAAATCTGAAAGAGAAGTTTACTTGAGAAATTGATATACTAAGGGGCTTTTTAAATACACGCAAAGTTAGAGTTAAACCCAAAAGTTCCTCCTCATATTCAGGAACCCCTCAGACTTCAGTAGAACAATTTAACTAAAATAAGCATAATTTCTGAGACAGTGATCACAGTCTACCAAACTTCCCCGCCCCCCATAGATTTTCTTAGATCAAGCAAATACCTACTCATAGCTGAAGGATGAAATGCTGTCTCAGAGATGTCATAAAGGACTACAGTTCTATTTGACTGGGCAGGCAAACTTCTCTCATGGTTTTATTCAAATAGAAGCTAAATCGAAGTGATTTTTTTCCTATTTCTATTACAGATCTCGCTTTGTAGCAACTCTCTGCTTGTGTATCTTGTTTAACAAAGGTGTGTTTTTGCAGAGGGATATGAGGAAGCAACAGAGTTGGACCCTGAGCATTGTAATTGACTAGAGTAAAAGAATATAGCTGAAAAAGTATCACCTCTGCCTCACTTGTGTTTTCAGTCAAGTCACTGAGGGCCTCTCCATGTTTAAGCGAGTTGAACTTCATTAACTTAATTGTGCAGGATTGATTACCTACTTCTCTGCCTCTGTCCACCTGCCAAATAGTAACTGCAGTCTAATGCCTGCCTCACAGGGATGTTGTGAGGAATAATCATTGTATATTCACTGCCCTGAAGATGTAAAGTGCCATGTTTCTGATAAATATTATTAAAAAATAATTCTGTGAACTCTTCTGCGGAGATGAGTGCTACTGTAGGATTTGAGTTAATAGATACTTTTCTTTTTTTCTATTTTAGTGTACTTTTCCTTACTGTCCTCTTGCACACGTTCTTCTGATGTTGGCATTTGTTCTGGTTTTCCATTTTCATGGGCAGTGGTGTCTGTGTACTGCAGTACTCTGCAAAGCCAGAAGTCTGCCCCAGTAATACTGCATGATCATCCTCTTTGTCTGGGGCCAGATCTGGGAACCTCTTGGTGCAGCTCACAGGATCCACCTCTTTGCACAAGGCAGGGAGTGCACAGGGGCACCTTGGTGTCCTAGGATGCATCTGTAGCCCACAGGCATCTTAGAATTTGTTCATTACACAGACACACTCTTTTGGTACCCCCATCCTCTTGCCCTTCCCCATGTCCAGCTGGCCTGTGACCACTTCAGCACTTACATGCTCCATCACTACCCCTGATAAGTACAAAAGATCCCCTGTCTTAACTATGTGCCATAAGCTGTCCCGTGTGACCATTTCTGAAGCTGCAGGAACAGCTTATAGTGACTATTGGCAAGTGTCTCATCAGTGTACTGTTGGGTCAGTTTTACAGCATGAACAACCTCAAGGAGTTTCTGGGACAGCCGCATCCTTCAGCCAGGTTGTCAATTAATAAAGCACACAATTAAGAGATCAATCTACACAGGGTAGGAAGGGCAATCTTCAAGACTTTGAAAATCTGACCTGGAGAGCTTTTGTGACAATTAGCCACATGCTTTGTTGTACTGGTGACCTTGTCCCAAGTCAGCCTCGTCTGGAATCAATGCGTTGCCTCATTAGTGCGGAGACCAGCTGGAGTCTTCCTGTGCCACCCAGGGAATGAATGACGTTAGTCCACTGGGTTCCCCAGCATGTACCCAGCTACACTGCAATTTTAACTATAGGATAGAGTTGACTTTCGTCATTGTATCTCACCTACAACTTAATTTCCATAGCTCTTGCCACAATGTTAGGGTGCAGTTCTTGTTACTGATGGGTTGGTGAGGCAGTGCACACGGAATGTGCTCACAGGCCGCGCTTTTGCATCAAGCAATGGTCTCTTCTTACCGATGCCCAAGCCAGCACAATTGGCACACTCCAATGTTGCAGCAGTGTCCCTCAAGGTGGAGCAGCATCAGTGGGTGCCTTTGGCAGCACAGAAGGGACAGAGGAGCAGGTGCCTAGGAAAGCAAACAGTTTGCAGCACCCAGAGCTGGCACTGAGGCAGATGAAAAGTGACCCGAGCAAAGGAGTGCCCAGCAGAGCTCCCTGAACTCTCCCCAGTGGAGTGCCAAGAGTCCTTGGTGAGGTAAAAAGCCCAGGCAGAAGCCCAGGAGCGCGTTCCAGTCAATGCTAGCAGGGGCTGCTGCCTTCCCCTAGCAGCTCAGCATCCTCATGGGAAAGGGCCTTTAACCTGCCCTTGAGGGCATGAGTCCCTCCACCTCTTTGCAAAACCTTCAGAAATCTGCTGAGGCCAGGACTAAGGCATCTGCCACCTCACAGGCAGGAGAGAAATTGCTGCTTTGGTGACTTACGCATTTCTATCTGCTCCCTGACTTGCACATAACACCACTGCAGGGCATTGCACTCTCTGCCTCTGGTATGGGTACACAAGTGAAGGCATTGAGTGCCTGCCAGAGCAGAAGCTGGAAACGAACTTGCAGCCCAAGCAGAAGTTGAAGTAGCACTCAAGCAGGACCTGGAGCCAAAGTTACAGCCTGAGATGGGGCTAGAGCCAAAGTCACATCCCAGGATGGAGCCAGAGCCAAAGTAGCTGCCTGAAAAGGAGCCAGAGCAGAAGTAGTGGTCCAAGACAGGGTTGAAGATGCAGCCAGTGTAAGGGCCTAAGCCAAGTGACCGGTCAAGCAGTAGTTCAAGCCAAAGTCATGGCCCAACGTGATGCCAGAGCTGAAGTAGCAGCCTAAGCCACAGCTAGAGGTAAGGTCTGTCTGGAGACAAATTAAGAGCCTGAGGCGAGGCTGGAGACAAAATAATGCCCAAATGAAGACGAAAGCCAAAGATAAAACCCAACCAGGGGCAGGAGCTGGACTTTCAGCTCAAGCACTCTTCAGAGCTAACGTCACAGCTGAAGATGGGGCTGGATCCCAAAGAGCAACCTTAGGTGGGACCAGAGCTGAAATTGCTGCCCAAGATGGGACAGGAGCTGAAGTATTATCCCGCTATCTTGACAAAGTCAAAGCTTGATTTGGCACCAGTGCCAAAGCTGCAGCCTGAGCATGGGCCAGAACCAGAGCTGCTGCCTGATATCAGGCAGGACCCAAAGTCACAGCCCAAGATAGCACCAGAACAGAAGTGAAGGGCCAAGCAGGAGCCAGAGTAGTTATGAGAGTCCAAGCAGAGGCTGGAGCTGAAATCATGGCCCAATATCAGCTGGGAGATGATGTTGCAGACATGGATGTGGCCAGAGCTGAAGTCACAGCCCAATATTGGGCTGAAACCTAAGTGGCGACACAATATCATGCCAGAGCAAAAGTCATGGCTCAAGATGGGTCTGGAGCCAAAGTCACCACCCAGATTAGGAGCCAGAGCTCCAGTAGCCTCCTGAGCAGAGGCCTGGAGCCAATGTAACAGCCCAACACCTGATTGCAACCAAAGTAGCAGCCCAAGATGGCACCAGAGCAAAAGTTGCAGCCTCAGATGGGGCTGGCACTAAAGTTGCAACCTGAGATGGGGCTGGACCTGAAATCGCAACCTGAAGTTGGGATGGAAGTGAAGTGGTAGTCCAAGCAGGGCTGGAGCCAAAAAACAGGAGCCACAATCAGGCCAGAGCCAAAGTCACAGCCCAGGGTCAGGCCAGAGTTGAAATCACTGACCAAGATGGGGCTGGCGTAGCCCAGTATTAGGCTCGAGATAAGTTGTTACCTGAGATAGGTCTGGAGCCCAAGTAGTGGCCTGAGATGGGGCTGTAGACAAAGTAATAGCCTGAACAGGGACCAGAGGCAAAGTCGTAGCCCAAATAGTGGCAAGAGCTGCAGTAGCCACCTGAGCATGGACCAGAGCTGAATTTGGGTTGGCGGTGAGTAGCAGCCCAAGATAAGGCAGAAGCTGAAGTCACTGCCCAATACGGGTCCAAAGCCAAATTCACAGACTGAGAAGAGGCCAGAGATGAAGTCATAGACCAAATGGGTCTGTAGCACATGTTGTGATCACAGCAGGGCTCGGTGCCAAAATTGTGACTCCAAGATGGGGCCGGAGTAGATGTCATGATGTAAGCAGGGGCTGGAGCTGAAATCACATCCCAAGACAGGTCTGGAGCAGAAGCCGCAAACCAACGTGAGACTGGAGCCCAAGTCACAGCCAGAGCCAACATCACAACCCAATATGCAGCTGGAGCCAAAATAGTGATCAAGATGGGCTGGAGCCAAAGCAATGGCCAGAGATGGGGCTAGAGCCAAAATCATAACTGGAGATGGCATTGGAGATGAAGCTGCAGACTGATGTGGGGCTGAAGTCAAACTCACAACCTCTTATCAGGCCCTAGCCAAAAGCACAAATCTAGCAAGCACTGGAGCTGAAGTAGTAACCCACTATCAGGGCAGACCTGAGTCAGAGGCTAGAGATGGTCTGGAGCTGAAATCGTGACCTGAAGTTGGGATGCAGCTGAAGTCACAACTGGAGCTGGAGCCAGAGTTGAAACCATGACCCAAGATTTTGGCTGGAGGGAAAGTCACGGACCAAGATTTTGGCTGGAGGGAAAGTCACAGCCCAAGATGTGGCTGGGCACAAATTAGCAAGACGAATAGGGGCTGGAGTCAAAGATATGGCCTGAGATTGGGCCAGAGCCAAAGATGTGGCTCAAGAGGGGCTTGGAGTTGAAGTCACAGACCAATATGGAGCTACAGCCAAACTTGTGGCTTGGAATGGGGCCAGAGCCAAAGTCGCAACCCATGATGGGCCTGGAGCTGAAGTCATGACCTAAATAGAAGTCAGAGCCACAGTAGCCTCCTGAGCAGGGACCAGAGCTGAAGTCATAACCCAATATTGGGCCAGAGACAAAGTCATGGCCTGATATTGGACAGGAACTGAAGATGAGGCCCAAATGCAGCCACCACTGTGCTCATGGCTCAAGGTGGAGCTAGAGCAGAAGTCACAGCCCAAACATGGAACAGAGTTGACATCACTGCCCAAGAAGGGTCTGGAAGCCAAAGTCATGGCCCAGTAAGGGGACAGAACCAAAGCTGTGACCCAAGATGGGGTCTGAGCCAAAGGTGCATCCCAAGCAGAGGCTAGTGCTGAAATCACTGCCCAAGAATGGACCAGAGCCAAAACCACAGCCTGGTATCAGCCAAAAGCTGAAACTGCTGCCTGCAGTAGTGCTGGACCAGAAGTCGTGGACTAAGCAAGGGCCAGAGCCAAAGTTGCAGCCCAAGATCGGACCAGAGACAAAGATGGGGACAGAGATGGGGATAGAGCTGCAACAGCCTCCCAAGCAGGGCCAGAGCCAAAGCTGTGACCAACATTGGCCCAGAGTCCAAGTATCAGCCCCAGTTAGCACTGGACCAAAAGTTGCAGCCCAAGATAGGGGCCAAGCCAAAATCACAGCCCAGTATTGGGCTGCAGCTGGAGTTACGGCCTGACCAGGGGCCAGAGTCAAAATCATGGCCCAAGATGGGGCAAGAACTGAAGTCATTGCCTGAAACAGGGCTGGAGCCAAAGTCATGCTCTGGCATCAGGCTAGATCCGAAGCCTCAGCCCAAGATGAGGCCGGAGCTGAAATCATGGATGGAGCAATGGCTGGAGCCAAGGCAATGGCCAAAAAAATGGGGCCAGTCAAAATTACCGCCTGAACAGGGACCAGAGCCAGTCGCGGCTGAAGTTAGTGCCAGAGCTGAAGGTGCAGCCCAGGTAGGGGCTGGAGCCAAAGTCTCCTGAACAGCTGCAGCCAAAGCTGTGACCCCATAACAGGCCAGAGCCGAAACAGTGGCAAAACACATTTTCTGATTGTGTGTCCTTCAGGGTGTCAGCTTAGAGCATCACGCTGCATTCGTCCTTGTTCATCACTTAGCGTCAGCAACAACAATAATTCGAGAATCATAATTATCCCCTGGCAATTAGCTGGCTATTTTGATGGTCTTCTTGAGAAGAAAGAATATGTCTTGATTTCATAAGCCTGCAGGGCAACATGTAGCATTAAGTTTGGGTTTGAGTTTGACGAATTGATTGGACAATCACAGAGGAGGGAACACAGGCTTGCTTAGGAATGAAAAAAAAATCAAAAAACCCACCCAAATCTAATACGACAGGGAAAGAGTTTCATAAAGAGACCTAATTAAATAAAGATTTCTAACTGCTTCTGTATCTGGCCAAATGGCCAGAAAGAGGCTGAACCACAATTGGAGGAGAACCTACCTCAGATAAATTCTCCAGCACTGTTTTTAAAAGTTTTTCTTTTTAAGTTTGGTTTTTTTTAAAGGTAGTGTTTAAAAAAAAATACATAGTAGTCTGCAAATCTCTTACTTTTTCTGTGCAGAACTAGTGTGCAGAACTGAAAGCTTCTCAGTGCTTTGCAGGTGCCAGACGTAGACATCCTCATGATGCGGGGCAGCTCCATGATTGCCCAGAGAGCACTTGCTCCTCACAGGCGCAGCAGCAGACACAGATCTCTGGCCAGGAGCCAGGGCGGGTAATGATGGTCGTGACAGTGCCCACCTCTAAAGGTGAAGCCCCATCTCCCTAAAGCTTGTTTATTACCTTAAAGAACTGTCCTCCATGGGAAAACAGAGGTTCACACTGGGACATCTCCTGTGTCCCAGCTCTCTAAGAAAGCAGCACGTGGATGGGCAACGGGTGCTCCTGGCAAGATCTCGTTTGCAACCTCTGGGCTTCAGCGTTCCCTAGGAGTAACTCATGAACTGTGTGGCGATATTGCTGTGTTAGGTGGCTTCATGCCGGAGTAGCTGAAGGGTTAGGCTGCTGCCAAACACCGTTTGGATAATGTCAGTTCACCTGTGGGCTAAATCCATGTTTAGCATACTTAGTACTGGATTACATGTGCCATGGCTTCCTGACACATATGATCTCACATTGCTCAAACATGCTACAGGTTTTGAGTCAACTCCACCGGCACTGACTCATTACAGTCTCTGTCCTCCTCCTTTTAATATCATGATGAATCAATGTTCTCTTGCAATCAGAATAAAGTCATAAAACTGATGTAATTTCCACTTCAGATACGCTGTGTTGAATTCATCTGAAATGCAGTTGTGATCCCACACCTAATCCAAGCCAAAACTGCACTGCTGGGCAGTCCGCAGTGGAACAGATCCAGTACCGATAACTTCATAACGCTGCCTGGGCAGCCCCTCTGCAGTGAAGCAGGCGTGGAGAGACAGACAGCATGGGCTCCTTGCAAACTCTGCGGTCACCTGGACCTTGTGCCTACTGATGTCTTCCCAAATGGGGTCTCAAAGCAGATGGAGACAAGATGCAGATCCACCATTAAGTGCTAAATACGCAAGCTGCCAGTTTGCCACATGCTTTTCTTTTTATTATCTGTCTCACATGGACATGCCCATAAATGCCAAGAGAGTTCCCAGAGATGGCTCATAAGGATGCGGAGCCAAGAGAACAGAAGTTAGATATGAGAAGTAACACCGTACTTGCCCTTCATGCTCAATAGGCTCTACGGTAAGTGGTGTGAGGTGCCCTCAGCTGGCACCGTCTAGCACTTCCCACCAGCGCCTTCGCGCCGACGGCGCTGCTCTTTACCCAGGCGCTCCCCGAGAGCTGAGTCAGAGCACCTTTCCCCCAAAAGCAGGTGTCTGCACACAGCTACGGCCTTCAGCCACCTCCCAGGTGTGGCAGCCGTGCTTCAATGCAGAAGGAGATACTTCGGAAGAATTTTAGTGGGGGAAGGGAAATTTCTCAGCCTTGGCTGACTGATGGCTAATGCTTCGGATCGCCAAATACCTGTGTTTAATTTTTATCCTGGATTAGATAAACCAGGAAAATAATGATAACGCACTATAATTTTGTATAAGGAGTACTCCAAGTTCTGCCTAATGTCACTAACAGTATATTGTACATTTTTTGGTTGTTGTGCAGTAGTCCTGTATTTAAGCAGAGTTGCATGTATCTGCATAGTAGGTACCTGTATACAGCCAATCTGCTCTAAAAACAGAAAGTAAAACTGCCATCGCACCAGCAGCACTGAAACTACAGCTGCAGTTTACTCTGAGTACAGTTTGAAAACAGACAGGCACTTTATATCTTCTGTGTTACTGTCAGATGGTGATTCGAGTGTACCTGATGCCATTGTCCTGACAGAGCATAATTTTACTAGAGGACAGTGTCTGTTTCCCCTGGCACATGGCTGGAGCTAGCCTGCATATTTTCTTATCTACGGGCATAATACCAGCAGAATATACAGCATAATTTCAAAAGGTGAGAGGGCTTGCGTGTTGAGTAGCTGATGTAGTTGTCATTCGGCCATATGGCTTTTAACACGCGCCACTGCACCTCTCGCTGCGAAGCGGTGACACCTAATATTGTACCAGCCACTGCCCAAAACAAACACAGTTAAACTTTCAAGCAACTTCCAGCACCTTTGATCTTGCAGAACGAAGGAGGCCAAACGAACCAGACCGACTTTGCAGTCAGTCAGTCAGTCGAGCTTTACCCGTTAGGCTTTTCCTGACGAAACATTAGTGAAAGTCACCAGCTCATCAGCTTTTTCCCGCCGAGAGCTACAAAGTTTGCAGCTGTAGGCAAATTTTATAGCACTTACAATCCTAACCCCATTGTCAGGAACGGACTAGCTCCTGTACATTTTGCTGTTGCCATAAACCCTGCTCCACGGCTATGCGAGCACAGTCGTGCTTTTGTGTTTGACTTCTATGGCTTCTTCACCAAGTAAAGCCAACTAGGGTGAACTTGGCTCAGCTTATGAAGTACTCACAGCATCGTAACACAATTACGAGTGTATGCATATACACAGGGACATGTAATAAGCTGGAACATCCTCACTGCTTTGAGATGAAAACTACTTTTTTTTTCTTTTTCCCCTCAGAGTTTCTTGCTGCCCAGGTTTAAATGTAGGTCAAGCTGTCTGAGCCCATGTCTGTGGCACACAGAGTGGGATTAAACCGGAATTTTCCACTCAACTCGACTGTCAATCACTGTAATGTCTGCAAACATTAAATTAATCTGCAGTGATCTGGTGTTGGCATTGAAGGGAGCTTCTGGGGCTCAAGGATGGCATTTCGGCCTCTATGAAAAAGATGCCCTCTTTCTCTGGACGAGGGATGGCTACATTCTGGCTGCTTGCTTGATCCCCTGCGTCTATCAGCCAAACATAGCAAAATAGCTCTGTACAGGACAGCGGCACATGCGTGTTAGAAGTGAGCGGAGAGAAACTACACCTCGCAGTTGGAGGGACCGAGAACGGTGGCGATGGGAAGGTTATTCCCAGCACCGCCACAGGCTGCCACGTCCTTAATGCACGTTTCCTCATCTTTAAAACAGCATTAGCACCTTTCTGCTACTGTTCTGCAATGGGCTTCACAGCAGAAACTACTAAAGGGCACAAAATATTTTACAGCAAGCATCTTCTGGACGTCACGTATTAGTCCCTTTATTAAGGAGAGCAAGCCTTCCTTCCACGTGCGCTCCTCTAGCTGTTGTTAGTACGCCCACTGGCATCCCAGCAAAGCTGCCTTCGGCTTAGCGTGTGATGGACATCACTGGGGCAGATCGTGCAGTCCTGCCAACGTAAATAACATCTTAAGGGCAACACAGAACACCTAAGGTAAGCAGAAATAGGCAACCAAATAGTAGCAAGTAGAGCACATAGTTTCTCCCCTATGTTTTGAAATATTCTGGGGACAAGTAATGTTAACGACCACAGAGGATACTGAAAAACTCGGCTCATCAGTTTTACCATATGTAAAGAACATAGTATCGCATCCCTAATCCCCACTCTCAGGAGCAATCATTTGGCAGTCAAACTGGAAAAAAAAAATGTAGAAAACAAGCAAAAAAAAAAAAATCGTGCAAGTTTTTATCCTAATCAGTGCTAGACTTCTGTGAAAGTGGCACAATGCAAACAGCGCAAAAGCAGGGCATCGCCGCAGTAGACACAAGCTATTAGAATAGGATTCAGCAGTAAGGTTTTTAAAATGTGCATTTTAATTAGAACTCATTTAAAGCACAACTGATCAAAACACTGATAATGAGAGAAGCCTAATTAATTTTTGTCTAAGTAACGAAGTCTCATTACAGAGGGGTCTCTGGAAGAAAAGGGTTTGGGATGTTAAAAACAGGGTGTTTGTAATGAGAGGCAATACTGCTGGGAGCCTGGAAGCCAGACCTAGAGGTTTCACAGGACCGCAGCAGCCACCGTATTAATCTTTTAACAGGAAAAAAGTAACCCTACTGAGATGAGACATCCCATTTATAGCCAAGTTCTGAGTTGCAACCATTGGCAGAGATATTAAAACACAATCAAACAGAATGGCATATCATAAAACAAATATAAATACAATTAAAACCAGATTAAGTAAAAGATCAAAGCAGGCTCAAAAAAAAAAATATGCAGTTTCCAGGGAGTTCAGGGTTCAGACAGCAGAGGAGGAGCAGAAGCTTGGAGGTTTGGAGCACTTCTAAGGACTAAGGAACTAGCGATTTTCTAAGTACTAGGAAAGAATTAAAATGCTGTAGAAGGGGGAGAGCTAACTCAGGGTGGTTATAGGGAAAGAAAATGGTTACTTTTGAACCAAAAATAAGTATTGTACCATTTAAAGTACCAAGCCATTTGAAAAGAACAGCAGCAAGGGGAACACCCCCTGGTTCCTACCTGAGGCTAACATAAAGGCTGCCCCTTATGGGTGTCAGGAATGGGCTGGGACCGTGGCTCCTGCAGCAGTCCAACAGCTCTTGAAGAAACCTGCGAGAAAGCCCCAGGTTGGAATTACCACCTCCCTCTACGCGTTGCATCTCAACACCAGAGACATCAAGCTCCAGCAAGCACAGGCACGGGTATAAAATACAATGTAAGAGAATTATTTCATTAATAATCATGCTAAATAAAGCATCACTTTATACTAAAACCTAAACAGAAATTAACTGCTCTGTAAAAAAAAAAAAAAAAAAACACAAAAAAAACCCACAACAACAAAAAAAACAACCCAAAACCAAAAAAACCCACCACTTTCCTAGTTTTGTTAAGCTTCAGTATAGCAACATGACAGGTACCAGCCATGGATAGTTTGATCTACCTTGCAAAGATCTGTATTACTAAAGACGAATGTCTTCCGTGGGACCCTCTTTCCCCCACTGTACCACAGTTACTCATTTTAAGTATCATCCAAAGCATGCCCCAGGTTTCTTAAACCAGCTTTCCCCCTGCTCCTCCATGAGCCGTATCCTGTATGTTTGGTTTTTAATCAATGTTTGCAACTGATCTGGGGCCGCTGCTTATCCCCCAGCTGGTCGGTCAGCACTGCTGTACCCGGGCAGACACCAACACCCGGGGCTTATAACGAGATTGAGGTGGGGTTGTTAGCTTAAAGGAATTGAAGTCATGAGTGGCTTAGATTGAGTCTAGACTGTCACAGTGGTGACAGGCGGGCGCTCACCCACAGCTGCCTCTGGCAAAGAGGCAGGGCAGAAACATCTGAAATCATCCTGGTATTAATCACCAAAGGTGAAAGTCAGAACCCTGATGTAAAATCCTCATCAGACGCCCATTTCCCAGGGGCCTCCCCTATGTTCCAAGGGCAGAGTCCGCCCTCTGATTGCTTAATGACCAACTACCCTGTCGCCAGCAGCAAATCAGCAAGGGAAGACGACAAGTACTCGTTTTACAGAAGGCCACTCTGGTGCTTCACAGAATCACAGAATGGCCGGGGCTGGAAGGGACCTCTGGAGATCATCTAGTCCAACCCCCCTGCCACAGCAGGGTCACCTAGAGCAGGTTGCACAGGAACGCGTCCAGGCGGGTTTTGACTGTCTCCAGAGATGGAGACGCCACCACCTCTCTGGGCAGCCTGTTCCAGTGCTCTGCCACCCTCAAAGGAAAGAAGTTCCTCCTCATGTTTAGGTGGAACTTCCTATGCTCAAGTTTGTGCCCACCTTTTTTGTTGTGTTTTGCTGGGTTTTGTTTTTTCACTTCAAAGAGGAAATAAATTCAACAGGAGACAAATGCATTTCATGATTTTTAATAACTTTGTGCCGTGGTTTAACCACAGCATACTAAGAACAAGCATAAAATCTGTATTTAAAACTAACAACAGCACTTAGAGCAACATCTTCCTTTAAAAGTATTGCAATAAACAGACCTTAGGTCTAAAAACTAGGACATCACCATTTGCTCAATTAAAAGAGTCAGATACACAACAGTTGAAATCTTTTCCTGTATATAACTGGGAGTTACCGTGAAAAAAAAAAAAGCAACAAATTAATTGTGTTAAAAGGAAAATAAAATAAAAAAAAAAAAAGTTAAAGCAAGCCAGGTTTGTCATAGCGTCACATGAACAGCTATTGAGAAATTCCAATACAGTTGTAAAAAGACTTACTGTTTTTAATAGCTTTGTTTTTACAACAATAAAATTTAAAAGAAAGATTAAATATTGTTGATACTGCTGTACATATTTCAGAATAGCTTGAAACAAAATGGACAAAAATAAGAGACGTTGAAAACGTGATCTTGAAAGCCACAATGTTGGAAATACAAAAAAAAAATGCATACAGCAATAAAGTATTTTACACTGTAAAATAACTAGCAAGAAACAACAAAGAAAGGGTCAACACTCTAAAAACAGGTATTTGATGGTTAAGTGTAACAGCCTGGCTGATGTACATACCATCATGAGATACTCTGAGCACAGCAGCGTTGGGCAGTTGATAGCCATACAAAGATAAAACCCCTACCGACACTTACGTGGTCTTTGTACTACAAGTAGAGCAGCTTTGTTAAAGCATATTAAAGTGATTTTTTAATTTTTATTATTATTTTTGCTTTCCAGGTCTACGATGCCTGAGGCTCTCATAACTTCTGCTTATGCTTCTTTAAAAATCTTGGCTGCCTGCTGTGCTTCGTGGTAAATGGAAAAGCGTGAACGCAGCTCTGAGTACACGTAATACATAGTCTGCTCTTTCCACTACAGCTTCAAAGCAAATTAGTGCCTCTAAAAGGAGACATGCTCGTGTTTGGTCCACTCAATATGCAAGTTTTGTTATGATAAATCCTATCCTAGATTCCTCCAGCGGGAGGCTGACTCTATAGAGCCTTCCTGGTCAAGGCCTGGGGTTTTTTGTTTGTTCTTCTTCCTTCATGCACAGAAGTGATACTGCAGTGCAAACAGCAACGTCAACGCGGCCAGGCAAGGCATCCTTCCAAAACAATTACTCTATGCCCTGACAAACAATAAATGAGTTAACAAACGGCTATCATGAAATATGGGTATTTCCCTATGGTACATGCTTACTGATAAAACAGCTCTGTATACAGAGGGATGGATACAAGCTACCTGTAAGGGCTTGATGATGCAGAACTGGCCATAAAAACTCACACACTTCTTTAAAACAAAAAAAAACACAACCAAAACAACCATGATCAACATTCAGATACAGGACTCCTGTGAGGGCTTTTAAAAAGATATTTACAGACAAACGTGTAGCTGAAGTTTCAGGTCAACAGAGAAGTGGTGAAGGACCGTGCTCTGAGGCACCATCCTCGAGTGTGACGGACCGGACTGAAAGCCCACTCAAACCAGAGGAAGCCTCACCATTGACTTCACTGGGCCCTGGATAAAGCCCCCTGAGTTTTAGCATAGCGTTTAGCTAGTCATCTGAGAAACCAAACAAAAACACCATCTCAAACGTATCCCATCACATCGTTACCTTACATCTGTGGTTAAAGCCAAACAAGTATAAAAAAAGCTACATATAGACATGAGTATCTATGAAAGATTAGTCGGTATCCATCTGTGAGAGGACTAGTCTGTCTCGGACTGGTAAACTTTAATATCACCTTCCGTCCTGGGGTAGTTAGAATAAACAGTTTAGAAAAATAAGTTCAGCATCTGCAAGTCTCTACACTAGAACTTCATGTTGAGTTTTCCTGAGGTATTTGCTTTACCGAAGAGCCCGCACAGGGGCACGGGGATGGACAGCCAAACGCACGGAGACGCCGGGGGAGAACCAAGCTGCCGAGGGAGCCTGGCAGAACGTTAAAGTGTTGGATCACTTCCCACACCGCTTCCCACATTGGGTCTGAACAGCTTTAGGCATTTCTCCATAATCTTAAATATGAACCGGGGTTGAGCCACTGCTGTCAGCGGCCAGCACGGCAGCGGCGCTGCCAACTCAAAGCTCACGCTCGAACCCTGCATTCACCTCGCTACCAACTGCGGCTTTTCTCACCTTAGAAGGCTTGTACCCTGCAACTACACACGTCTTCCACGAGTCCCAGCTACACACCAAGCCTTAAGACAGTTTTTGGAGTGGCAGGATGGCGTACCGCTAGTGGGCATAGAGCAAGGGCTGGCTGTTGTCACAAAACTCTCGCTGGCCTAGTTTTTCATTTTGCAGGGATGGTTTGGGTCAGTTCCCACTTGTCTGAGCTTCACTTCAAATCTAGGATGTGGATAAAAAGATTCAAAAGTTTTTAGACCATTTCTAACAAAAAAAAAAAAAAGAAAAGGTAATCAAGGACAATAATAAATAACGTTATCTGCTGGAGAAGTAGTAACTAATACTGGTCCAACTCAGCAATAGCAAGGCAACAACCAATACGAGAAGCATCTAGTTGCAAGGTTAAAGCTGTGGAGGTTTTGCTTGTTTTGTGTTTTTTTTCCTTTTTCTTAAAGTGACATGTTTAAAAAAAAAAAAGAACAAATCTTCACAGCAAAGATGCATCAAACGACCAATTGCTATACACAGGCTAGTCAAAAAGGATTTGTTCAGACTTTTTCCCTTATGATATTATATTGATATTTAATAGGAAAATAAAATACATAGACTTTTTGTCATTTGTATGCATTCATTTGCAAATTTTCTTACAAAAAAGGACCAAGCACAGAAGTTGGCATTCACAAAGTCTATGCCATGTTTTCTTTTTTTGTTAAAATTGGTATCATCTATACATTATCTTACAGTATTAACAACATCTATTTGTTTTTGTATGTTTGTTTGTTCTACCCATTGGGTAGGATATGTGCATAATATATTCAAGTTATACACAGCACCATACAAAGAAAAAAAAAAAACCAACTCAGAAAAAAGACAGACAACTTAAAAAGCACCATTTTAAGTGAGGCACAACAAAGGTGGGAGCGTAAGGCCTGATCCAAAGCCCCCCTGAAGTTGGCAAGAGTCTTCCTCCCAACTTCACCAGGCTTTGGATCAGGCCCTCTCGAGTGCAAGGGGATCCCTATCTGCTCAGACCTGAACATGAGGCACCTTAGTTGCTTACGAACTACTGACATGCAAACCTCCTCAAAATTATATCTAATACGGACGGATATAATTTATTAATAACCCTACCACGGCGGACAGACAAGCACAAACCAAGGAGAGGAAGGAAGAAGAGAAGAGACAGCTTTGTTCACCCACAAGATCCTACACACACCACATTGTTTCAGAAAGCTCACACACCAAACCATTTAAAACAGCAGCAGCAGCAGCAATATAGCAAAGAAATGACAGGGTCATCTCTGGCAGTAAATCACACGGAGGGCGGCTGTCGGAGGGAAGGGGGAAGTATCTACGTTACAAATTTGTTTCCTTATCGTTAACCAACATAAAAAGGCAAGCTCTTTTATAGCAGGAAAGCGATGCTAGCAGTACCCGGGTTGCTTGTGTTCAGCCTAAAAATGGAACAGAGACAACAGCAAGGCAGAAGAAAGAGCCAGGCGAGTTTGCCACACTTCTCAATACAAAATCATGCTCGGTTTTCTCTTTCGAAAGCAGGAGAAATGTAGCGAGCCGTTACAAAAACTGCATGTATTTAATGCAAATAGTTGCGATTTCCAGAAAACACCCATAGACTCCTCCACTGCGTGTCTGCGGTGCTCACTAGCGTGGTAAAGCACTTCGCTGAAACCGAGCCATCACCTAGCACTTGAGTTTGCTGGGAAGAGGCAGTGCGGGTCTGATGTTGATTTTGGAGGCAGAACTTAGTGGTGCAGCTTCTGCTAATTCCCCAAGCACAGCCGTACCAAGAAAATGACTCTTTTTTTGCTGGTGCAAGTGTGCCCAATGGGGCTTTTGCCAGCATAGCAACGGCAATCGGAGATGGAACAAAAGGTAGTTTATGCCCCTGATTAATGAGCACAGACTGGCAAAAAAGATATTAAGTATTAAAAAAAAAAAAAAATAAATCTTACCGACCAACAATTTCAGTTGGGCAACTCTCAAAAATTTAAACTTCAATTTCCTAACAAAACGTACAGAACAGAGTCTTCGGACAGGAAACCTCTGTAAGTTCAACACGTCCTCGCAAGGAACTTTTCCATGGTCTAAGAGGCCTCGAAAGGTCTCAGACAATTCAGTAAGAGTGCCTCTTTCCAGGGTTTTAAACAATTGACACATTTGGGGCTAGTTTAGGAGAAAAGTAATCGCAGTGGTTGGCAAGCAGGCAACACAGTGCAGGAAAAGACCAGATACGTGTAACTGAATTATTTGCAGCAGCCTTTATCTAAATAGCAAAGACGTAAGGAAAAGCCAGCCTTCATCTGAACCCACTGTACAAATGGATCGCTTGGTTCTCAGCATCAGCTGGGTTTGAAAAAACATGCTTCTGAGATTTAGACTACATGAAGTACATTTCCTTCCTGTACGTCAGTACATGAGGTCTACATTAGGGTTGTCCCAAAAGCACAAGGGTTTTTCAAAGCTCACGCAAAAGGAGAGAGCTGTTGGATGGAAGATGCACTAGTGCACCAGGTCACAGGCAAGAATTTGCGCAGCAAGAAACTCCCCTACTGATAAAAACACGGCCATGACATTTACAGGACTGAAAAGCAAATATTCCTCAAGCCTCCAGCTGTTTGACAAATGACTTGCCGTTGTTCCTGAGAGCACAATATATAGCCATTTAGCACTTCTGGAAGGTGATTATGGAATAGTAACCAATTATATATAATCGAGGGGTAGGATACAGGCACAAGTTTGCATGCAGGTATGTATACACACACATGGGCATGGACATGACTTGATGGTAATGACCACAGAGAACTTATGAATAATCCTAAATACCTTCAAATGTACCAGCAAGCCTATAGTTTATCCTTGAGGGAAGGGGAAAAAAAAAAAAGCAAAGAAAAAAAGAAAAGCAAAGAAGAATTCTGGAGCATATCTGTTTTCACCAGCATACTATTTTCTTTTTCTTTGCCTATGAAATCAGGTTACCTTAGTTACCGTGAGCGTTCAGGGCTCAGAGTCAGAGAAAGGTTAGTAATCAATCTTCCCTAAACCATTCAAACATTCCTTACAGATCAGAGTGTCAGTTTTAAGGTCCAATATCTCACTACCTGGCAGGGTTAGAAAGCACTGCTCCAGACCGCGCTGTTCCGGACAGCCTGCGCATGGGACTCTCCAGCAGGACAAGGCTTTCTTCCCTATTGCAAAGTAAGTGCATTCTTTCAGAAACAATGTCACTTCACTCCTTGCCCTTCCCTCAACCACATTCACGGGAGGGAAAAAAAAAAAATCTCAGCAACACTTTTTTTAAAAAAATATTGCTGCAACACAAAAATTTGTGATTTTTTCATTATTATATTATTCAGGATAATTTTGGGATAACAGAAGCAGCTTCCAGCTGGGACAAATTGGTGGGAGAAGTGGGCAAGCAATAATAAAAAGCCAAATGAAGCACAGCGTGACCCATGCTTCCTGCAGATTCCACGACTGCAGGAATGTAAATACCTTCCTCACTAGCCGTCAAGAACTTGTACATGGGACGTGTGTCTGAGTTTTCCTACTTACAAGGAAAAAACACGCTGCAATAAAGTGACATCAGACTAAGACTGTGTTAAGTGCAGAGTTCATCGGTAGCTTAAGTAGGTCCTCCCTGACAAAACCAACCTATTATGCAAAGTACCGCGAATTCTGCATGTGCCACACGCGCCAGGAAAGGGGTCTGAACGCTGCTCCGCTGGCCGGGTACCAGTCGTCGTATATTCCTCACTCACATCTCTAAAGCAGCTTCACACACAAAGAGCCTGCGTGCGCAGCACTGAGATGAACCCAACCACAACCAGGCTAAATGTACGTCCAGATTTAGAGCTAAGTGCCGAGTGCTCCACTGGGAAACTGGGAGAGAAACCTCTGCCTTTTCTAGCCCTACAATATCATAGGAAAACACCAAAGATGGGGCATATTTAGCACCAAGAAGGGAGCCATGCCAAGCCACATAAGGGAAAAATGAACCTTTGCGGTAGGACAGAGGTCATGATGCTTTATTTCTTAAAGGTACATTTAAAAAAAAAAATAACCTTTTAACTTGAAAATTTCTAAAGTGGGGACATGACTGGACTGAATGTTGAGAAGATGGGTTACTGGGCAAAGGTCAGGAGATGCAATCAGAATTCACATTAATATGATCCATCACATGGAAAACTCCACGCACATATTACGTGGGTTTTGTGCATGATACACATAAACCATGCCACCAGTATGGAGGTATAATCTACATGATTAACTCTACAACGTTTGCAGAAATCTTTTATAATTTACAAACTTCATTTGAGTTGCTGTGGAACACAGTTTATTAATTCTGGATATTTTCAAAAGGAGTTTTCCACAAATGCTTCACAGAATTACCTATCTTCAGAGATCACCATTTCTAAGCCTGTAAAGACTGACAGCGCTATCTAATTCTGATATTCCTTCTTTTACCGTTCTATTCTGTTAGCAAGGGCGTATTCTCTCTTGCTGCAACAAAAGAAAAAATAGAAAAACACAACGTCATACTACTGGCGGCACTCCCATCAGAGATGACTAATATTCATCAGAAAATACCATATTTACTCCTGTAAGAGGCCCCAAAACAAAAGCAGTAGGTTGCAGTCTCACCTACAGCAAGCAACAGGTCGACTATGCTTTCGCAGCTGACAGGTCTACCGGCTGCGCTTTAGCTTTGGACAGCAGAATATGATGAGAAGGCGAAGACGCAAGAGGAAACGCAGCCATTAGGCAAGCAAATACTAAGTTCTTTTTAGGTGAGTCTTTTCTACAGAACTGGAACAGGTTACATTTTCCACGCAAAGAAAAATTAAGAGCCAAGAGTGCACGCACCATTAACTGGACGATGTTAATGGTAAGTCTGTAAACCCACTGGCATGCAGCGATGGCAAAAGATGGCAAGGGCCTATCTTCAAAGAAAGCACGTTCCCACGAGGTGACTTTGAAGGCAACTTCAAGGCTCACTTCGCTGGGACCTGTGCATGGGGAAAAGTTGGTACTCAACCGGTCCAAGCCCAGGGCCCAGTCCAGGTGTGCTCTGCCATGGCGACTGAGTTCCAGCTGTTCTTACCTAAAGGCTTCTCGGCTAAATAATCCTCACTTAGGCAACAGCAAATTATCTGTGTAGGCACACACATTCTCTGACTTAAAAGCTCACTTCTGAAGGACAACAAAAGTCACTGAAGAACACCACCAGTATCTGCTGGTTTTGTCTTCTGTTGTGTTTTGTTGTTTTTTTTTTTAACTAAGAAATATATCCATAGGTTGTTTGCAAAAATCGAATTTCACAGCTTTTATTCCCAGAAACCAGACATGACTGGAGCCCTAGCTGACTGACAGCCACCTAGTCATCTCCTAAACACCTCTCCTCTCAGTCTGAGTGGAAAAAAAATAAGTGAATCCCATCATACAATCTCTCTCTCTCCCTTCAAATGAAACATAAATTAAAAGGCAGCTTTGCTCTGCATCACCAGTGTGACTCAGACCAAAAAACAATCACAGAGACAAATGAGGCTGCATGTTCAGACTAACAGTTACACAAACATGTTCTGAACTAGAATAAAACCAAATTATCTTATGAAGAAAATAAACTACACTGAGGCCCGAAAAACACACACGCAGACACGCATACTGTTTTGGCATTAAAACTCTGCATAGATCAAAGATGCACTTCAGTTATCAGAGCCCCCCGTGTACAGAAGTCCTGCGGAAATCCAGCCTCCAGCCATGGGACCAGGCGCTCGGGCACCGTGCTCCTCCACAGCCCCCTCAGTGGCTGCTGCCCCTAACCAAGCACAAGGCTTAAGAAAATAGAAAAAAAAGTGAAAGATCTTGAAGTGAAAAGGTCTACGACACACTTACACACATATATATTAGAAACTGTTCAAGCTAAGACTCTAAAAGGTTCTTACTTTAAGTCCATTTCCGAAATGCATTTTAAGTGCAAGTTGTGCTTTTTCATGTGCTTGTGATGCCGCTATCACCGTTTGTCACCCGCCTTCCAGCGCCGCGCGTGCTTCCACACAGAAACAAACAGGGAAGAAATACCCCGTGGGCCACTTTACAGGCGGGTTAACATTTTCCAACTACTCTTAAGACCAGCACGGCAAAACCAGGGCTTACAGACACTGACTTAATACGCGAGTCGTCTTTACCCGTGAGCGTAGCCCTCCTGGCGTCAGCCGGATGACGTGCACGGAGGAGGGTTTCCGCAACAGGGCCCAGAGCAAAATGGCCTGCAGTGAGAACAACTGGTGCTCCCAGGTCACCGCCAGGGATGCCGCGGATGCCAGCACGGCTGTCAGGAGCGCTCCCGGTACTGCCGCGGAAACTGCATGGTGGGGGGGGTCATAGCTAGAAAGGCCCCTTCACTTCAACAGGATGGATCTCCAGGACTGAAATTCAGTATCTAAAGGATGAAATGGAGAGCGAAAAGCACAAGTGTCTCACATATTTTAACAGCGTTGCAGGGGAAAAGACCCACCTTGCATTTTTAAACAATTTATTGCATAATGTCATGATATGTGACTAAATACATTTCAGGCTACAGTGCGGACAAAAAAAAATAATCTCTAAAACTGTCAGTACTGGCGTTACTGCATTACGAAAAGGAAAAGAATGGCAGCGCTTAGTTAGAATCAATACAAATTAACACATCTGGGATTTTGTTTTGCCGTTTACGAAACAAATAGTCTACACTGCAAAACAGCTAAATCCTACATGGTGGAAAATGCTGGGATTTCATATTTGCCGTCTTCCATCCACAAGTCTCCAAGACACTTCATTGATGCACTGTTATTTGAACACAAATTATTGCAAAGACGAGTGTCCCTGTATTTCTTGATTTGTAAAAGTCAAGAGATGTTAGGCTAAGTCCTGTCCCCTTTTTCTAGCAAACCCGGGGGGAGGGGGGCAAACTCCTCCAGATTACTTCTGGGGCTCTATCATTATTCCACAGGTGAAAAGACAACATATAGAAGAACTTCACATAAAACAGTTCCCTCATATATATTTTTTTTAAACATTAAGATAGTGCAACTTTTTAAAACACATTTATCACAACACAAATTAATTCCTTGCATTCATCTAAGTTCTCAACTTTATACCTTGGCACACAAAACAGGAATTTTGTTTCATATTTAAAAAAAAAAAAAATCCACACCCTGGGAGAAAAAAAAAAGCAAACTGGCCAATTCTTCCCCCATTTATCCAGCAAAACCACCTTCTTCCTTCTGCCATTCAGTGAGTATAAAACAGGCTGTACAAGCCTCATTTCTGTGCTAAGTTAACTTTTACAATTAAATAATTGAAATAGTTTATTAAAAAAAAATAATATATCCCCCCCCCCCCCCTCCCCTGAAACACTGCTCGTAGACAAACTGAATGGAAGTTTGTATTTCTTTCGATCTGCTTTGCATGCAATTCCCCTGAAAGGAATCAGAAACAAAGAACTGGTTTGCACGTTTGGTTTTACTAAGTTGTACCACGTGAAACGTAACAACATTGTGCACCGGAGCACGGGGGGGCGTCTTCCTCCACCGCTCTGCTTGAAGCTCTTGTCTTCAGTTCAAATGCGCCTGGGCGAGTAACTTAGACCAGGTTTCCCGGTTTCCGGTCTTGGCCTTTGCTGGGGACTATTGTGCTCTCCGAATTGTTCTGCTGAAACTGAAGTCTGCTCCCCCTCTGCGAGGAAGGAGGCGCGTTGCTGTGCTGGTGATGGAAAAAAGAGGAGCCTGGGTAATGCCCCATGACCTCGCTGTACGTCGGGGGTGGTCCTTCCATCCTTCCATTACTGCTATAGTTGGTTGCACTTATGCCCGAATTGCTGCTTGGTGGGCAGGGGCCCCCATTGTACATCGAGATGTCTATCAAGTCGCTATCAAAAATGGTTCGGTTGGGCGGTGCCCTGACAGATTCCCGGTTGAGCTCCATCTGCTGTTCTGGGTCCCGGAGCTGAAGGGTGCACGGGCCTTGGTACGGCGGTGGCTCTTCCCCGTCGGAAAGGGAGATGGTCGGAGGAAGGTCAATCTCATGCTGCATGTAAGGGTAGGTGGGCTGGAAGCGACTGAAACGGTCCCGCTGCATAAAAGATGGGGCGGTAAACCTGTCCCTGGACCTTGGAGCATACATGATCTGAAATGGGAAGAGAGACACGTGACTCCACGTCTGAGCAAAGCACTGTGGGTGCTCCGTATTTACAAAGAACCGATAAACCAGAAAATACTTCTCTTTGCCACCTATCTTAAACGATTAAACGCAGCTGACAGTGTGCACGCATGCTCACACACCCACACGTGTGAAAAGATGAGGCAGGAGCTGCAGGAAGGATCTAACACAAGATACTTGAGAAGAGCTCCACAAAGGAAGACCAAGACCTCACACAGTTCCTTCTGACATCAAAACATGCAGAGCTGAGAGAAAACAGTTCTGTTTCTGTACATAGGAAATACCTCCTCTCTAGTCTTGACAATTAACTAATTCTATGAAAATGTCCCAATACTGAATTTCAGCTGCAGTCTGAGCATCCCCCTCCTACTCAGAGTTAATGTAATACCCTGTATCACCAAAGAATTCAGATGGTCATTTTAGTACATTCTGTAAAGGCCTGGCATATCTCACGCCTTCACTACCGGAGTGTATCAGGTGTCCTCCTCCCCCTCAGTTCTCAGCCAGAACTCGGCCTCCGGGGAGAACCTGCAAGGCGTCTGCACTGCGAGTGGAAAAAACGTCCCCAGCATAATAAGCCCTGGAAAAGGTCAGGCTTTACAAGAGGAAGAGTTCAAGACACTCTGTGAGAAGCTACTGCTTCTCCCTTGGTCTATCCCAGATCTAGAGAGACACACCAGTTTCTTCAATCTAGATCTATCAAACTGCTCTTCTCATTTTTGGGTCCATGCAGGGTCTTTAGCCCCTGCCCCGCATAAATGCAAGGTCAGACATCAGGAAGATTCACAGTTTGACACGGGTGAGCTGGGCCACTTGGAGCAACACACCCACAAATTATCCCTCAGACCAGGGACCTGTGCTAGCCGGGGACAGGAGACACTGGTGATAGGATATGTGTTGTAAATCCAGGAAAAACACAGGGAGAAGAGCAACTGGTCTTGTAGATTCCACTGAATACCCAAATTACTGAGACACTGCATGTGGAAGACACCTCCACCACTTACTGTGAATGCCTACTACGATAAGGGGAGCTGCGGACAGAGATGAGGTGTTGGGTAGGTAGAATTTCATTCTTTTAATGAAAAAGTCTTAAGCATTCATGGAATGGGAGTTAAGGCAGGCTCAGATGTCCACATGAAACTGGCTCTTGGACTACACTGAAAAAGCTTTATTTACTAATTAGATGCATGTTTTTGAGAGGAGACAAATACACGTAACGGGAAAGAGGAAGGCACGTTGGTGAAGACAATAAGAAATCTCTCTGTACCTCTGACGCACCCTGGCGTGAAACCGAGCTTTCTGAAGGCCACAAGCACCCTTCCTGGAATGCAGAAAAACACAAGAAAAGAGAAAAATTAATAGATCACATCACCATCCTACCTCAAATATCACAACTTTTAGGAGCAGACAGCTTCTAAGGACTGGATCTCCCCACCTAGAGAAGGGTGATAAACATGTAACCTCCCACCCTTTGCTTTCCAAAACTAGAGCACCCAAGCACATCAAGCTTGGTCCATCCTGCAAGTGCCGAGACGCCATCCCCCACACCCAGCCTCACCAGCCATAACGATGCAGCAAACCAGTTACAGTTGCCAGTGCATGGACACGTGCAGAGATGAGAGGGGACACCTCAGCATTCATGTGTTGAGTGGGTGCCCTTCACCTCCCAACCTGTGACAAGGCCACGTCAGCACGGTCGGCAGGTTGGATGAAGCTGACCTGCTAGCCAGGATCCCGATTACACACCAGAGCCAAACCAGTTCGCAACGAAACCTGCCATCTCTAATCCCAGTGAAGTGACCAGAAGCAAATCTGGTAGGACTAGAGGGAATGGATTAAAATTAGAGATGGGTCGATTCAGACTGGACATTAGAAAGAAGTTCTTCACCATGAGGGTGGTGAGGCACTGGAACAGGTTGCCCAGAGAGGTGGTGGAAGCCCCATCCCTGGAAGTTTTTAAGGCCAGGCTGGATGGGGCTCTGGGCAACCTGATCTAGTGGGAGGTGTCCCTGCCCAGGGCAGGGGGGTTGGAACTAGATGATCTTTAAGGTCCCTTCCAACCCTAACAATTCTATGATTCTGTGACAGTCAGTCAAACCCCAGGTACATTCTGGTCAAAACCGCCAGTTGCCCAATTCCCACCATAAACAGTAATTAAGCCACTGAGGTTTCAGCCACCATTTCCTCTCCTTCAACCACTTCCCCAACCACCTTCTCAGGCCGAAGTATTTTCCCTTTTGTGCCTTGAAAGGCTGTTCTGACACTGTACCAGCATTCAGGGTAGAATAAAAGGGTGAAGAACAACATGTGTGTATCATTATTTTTCTTCTCAATTAATTGTTTAGAGTAGCAGTAACTACCGCAATGGGTTTATTTTATTGGAAAATTTCGAAGCTGAAAAAGACACATCAGAGCAGCTATGAAGCACAGAATTTTAATCTTGATGCAAAAAGAGAAAATCAAAACATTGTATAGTCATGACTATTTTCTTGGTGCTAATTCAAGTTTTATGATTTTATAGACATAAGAAATTCCAGAACCGGGAAGGAAAATGCATACTGTCCCCAAAAGCATTACCCTGTATAGACTACTTTCAAATCTTGCTGTACTGCTGCTTCTCTGCACAGCATCTTTCAACATATTTCAGATATAAAAACAGACCTAACTAGATGTTCGTCATGACACTCAGAGACCAAAAGCAGCCTGTGATCTTGTCAGGAGAGTCCACCGCAGAGGAAAGCTGCTCTAAGAGGAATCTCCCACAGGATTCAGCTGTTAAGGGAAATGCTTTGAATAACAAAGCTGGTCAATCACTTCTCTTCTGCAGCTTTAGAGAGCAGAGATAGAGGGGGACCACAATTGCGATTATTTACAGCTTCCCTTTGCAAGTATCCCATTTGCAAAGGCCTGATACAAAAGATAAATCTTACGTAGTGTCATGTGTTTCAGTGCCTATACAAGGTTTTGTCAAAAGAAGAAATTATAACTGTATATATACCTATATATATACATACTTGCACCCACTGTCCTTTCCACCCCTCCATCACCGACGCCCTCATTTTGAAATATCTGAGGGTATATTTGCACAATTAAAGACAATCAGGTTATTAGCAGCTGACCCAGCAGGCTCCAAGCCCATTGCAATTGTTAAGTAAAACATACTAGTCAAAGCTGAAGTGCTCAATTAACTGCCCACGAACTACAGGCCACACACAGCCCAACAGCCAATTCCGGAGCAATGGTTTGAAAAATATGATAGTGTGTAGCTTTATGCTTAGTGCAACTGTCTCAGTCTCTCCTTTAATGTGTTCAGGTTCAGAAGAGAGGAAAAAAGGCAAAACCAACGACCCAACCCAGAAATGAATTCCATCTACCACCACCACTCATGTTACTTAAACTCCATTATGAAAGAGAGTTTCTGATACGCAAGTGGAAACGACGATTCCCATCGTAGAGCCCGTCTCCCCTAAGGCAGGAG